>NC_040245.1:19545000-20795000 GCF_001444195.1 Xiphophorus couchianus | reverse complement strand
TATCACTTTCAACTTTTTCTTTTACTTTTTGAGATAATTTGTCTTACCTGTTATACATTTAATTTGTTTATGACAAATTAGCGAAAATCATGTTGGGCAATAAAAGCAATAAGACTCAAGTGCTAGTGGAGTCCAACTTTCATGATATAGACTTATGACTTCATAAGTATATATCTATATCTATGATATAGACTTATGGATATATCTATATCTATGATATAGACTTATGAATTCAGAACTATTATGTTTCTATAATTGTATGTCTTGTACATTCTGCTATCATGGATGTAGGAGCTATAAGTGATCCTATATTTTGACTGAATTCTGCCTCAGTCATATTCATATACATTTACCAAGTACTTATCACTCTAACTTGACTCCACAAAATGTTATTGTACAAAAATAACTTTTATTAGCTAGGTTTGTTGATACACTGCTTGTGAGCTGACAGACCTGGGCTGCAGGGTCCAGACGGTTCTGTCAGAGCATTGCTGTTACAAAAGTAGCCAGAGGGGCAAGGAGAGCAGTGGCTCAGGGACATCCTGTCAGCTAATCGACTGACATAACCCACCGGACATGGAGAAGGAACAGAAGAGCCTTCCAGGCAGTAAAAACCTGAAGAGAAAAAACTCAAAATGGAAAAAAACCCAAAACTATATACAAATTTAGAGCAGATAAACACATTCGAACATTTAATTTACCAGGTGGACAGCTATCACAAACTGACTGTCCAGACAAAGCCTGAAACGAGCCTGGACTGCAGATGACTGGCTCTGCACTACCAGCTGGACAAGCATAGCCAGGTGGGCACCGGTATTCTGTGAAATAATCAGACATAAAACCTCAGATTGTTATTTTGCTTCCACAATGGCTCCATTTCGAAAAAAATAGTTACATGGTGTGAAAAAACTTTAATTAGTATTGTTGTTGCGCAACCCCCCCCCCCCCTCCTTTCTGTCTCTACTCTCTCACTCTCGTACTTCCTCTTCTGAGAGGGGAGATGTGCTACCAGCTCTCCGTCTAACGGGTCCGTTGAGTTTCCTAAATCTGCTGGGATTTACCCTGTCCAGAACTGAAGTAAACTCTGTTTAAGCTGGTTTCGAGAAACGATTCGCCTGGTTATCTGACGGCCTACATCCAGGTGTCCCACCCTTCTTCCCCCTGTGAATTAGCCAGACTGAGCAGCCTACAGCCAGCTAGTTTCACAGAGCACACCTGTTAACGGTCGCTCGTTCTCTATTTTGCAACTTGCATTTGTTATTGAACCAGGTAGGTTTTAGTGACTCGGTCGAGTCCCAAGGATGAGGTTTTAAATATGGGCTACCAGCAACCTAAAAACATTTTCCACCTCTTCCTCTCCAGAATCAAACATCACAGCTATTTTACAACCATCAAAGAACTTTAAGGCGACTCATTAACTGAATGTCCACAACATCTTTAGATTTTCTTCATGTTAAATATTTTATTAGTAAGGCAGTTTTGCAAGGGTCAGTACAGCTTAATTCAGTAGCAGAAATAATCAAATAAGTAAAATCAATCATCTAGTCTATCTTTCCCTACTGCTGACACTGAGAACTAAAAAAGGAACCTTAGAGCGAGACGGACGGAGTTTGGCGCCTCGAACCCCAGACCTGGCACGACGACGAAGAAGGTGCGGCAGCAGGAGGAGGAAGTTGATCGACGAAGGCAGGGATCTCTGTAGGTCCGATGAACTTCTTCTCCGCATGGATGGTGAGGTCACACAGGACTTGGTGCTGGCAGGAAAAAAGGCACCAGTTCTTCTTCCTTGTCTTTGTCTTCATCTTTGTCTTTGGGGTCTGAACCCAGCCGATGAGAGAAGTGCGATTCGAAGCCACAGATTGTGGGCCAGACGGGTTGGTCTCCATGTGCAGGACAGTCTCCGGCTCCGTGGCCCCGGCTCTTCTTCAGCTGCAGAGTTATTTGTCCATCTCGATCTTGGCTCGAAGCTGCCCGGAGGATCCAACGAACGGTTCCTCTTTTGCACCCACCTTATATAGGGTTTATCCACCCCCCTGGTGCGCCTGCTGTCTGCTTAGACAGATGATCTCATATCCATCACTGTCTTAAGAGACATCATGTCATGATGTCTGTGCCAATGTCTCAGGGTTGCTCAACCTCCTGTTTCCATATAAGGTGCTGATCATCTCTGCTCTCCTGTTAGTTCCCCTTTTTCCCTTCCTGTCACCTTTCACCTACCATCTACCTCCAACATATCAGTGATGTTTAATTGCAGTTTTACAACCTTTTACACCATTTCAAGTTCAATGTCAAAATCACATTTATATCACATTTATTTTCTTTAGCTTCTCTGATTTAGCATTCATTTATAATTTTATAACCATAACTTATATCACATTTATTTTCTTCAGCTTCTCTGATCTATCATTCATTTATGATTTTATAACCATAACTTATTAGTTACTCTTATTATGATCTTAATGTGAGTTATTACAGATGTTTTTCTGAAAAGAAACCAAGAATAATACATGATTCTAATTATTTACTACTAAAGTTACAGTTACTTGTTTTTCTTGTAGGTGTTCTCACAAATATAAGTGTAAGTATTATTACAAGTAAACCAATATTAATATAAGTATTTTACTTTGAATCTTATCAAATTACTCAAAATGTTTAGATTTTATTTTTTAAAACTTTCATGCTTTAAAATAAGGAATAGTCTCAGCTATTTTTATAAATCTGCAGGCTGGAAACATACTTCCTCTTTTTCCAGGAAACCTGCTTTTCCTGTTTAATGACTCTCTCTGACTGACTATGATTTCTTATGATTAGATAGAAAAAAGTAGAATTAAAGCAAAGTTTGCATGAGACAAAAACAACACACACAACTAGATTTATTTTATTGACACTTAAGTCTACTGTTGGGCCTTGATATCACTTGAGTGATTCATTTTAAAGATAACTTTATTTATTATTACTGTTAAACTAACTTTATTGACACTTAAGTCTACTGCTGGGCCTTGATGTCACTTGAGTGATTCATTTTAAAGATAACTTTATTTATTATTACTGTTAAACTAAAATCTCCAGCATGGGGAAGTGGGATGAGCTCGGATTTTCTTGACAGTATATGTACGTATGTGTTAATTCAACAATGTGGCAACTATCCAGTGTTTTAATTCATGCAGTGCAGCACAATTTAAACAATGCAATGATGATCTTCTTCTGCATCATACAGGCCACTTCTATGGCATTTATGCAATAGATAGAATATGGAGATCAGCCATAACATACCTATAAACTTGATGAGCGGTTCAGAGCTTATTTGGGTTTCTCTCTGATTAAATCAGTACAGGGGTTACTACTACAATTTATGCTCTGTTTTCTTTACCATAGTAAGTACAGCTTGATCAGTGCCTCTGTGTTTATATTTTGTGTTTTAATGAACCCTCAGTTGGTTCTGCTGTAGGTTTCTTCCTATTAATATGGGTGTTTTTCTATCCTGTCACTAAAAACATGGTCAGTATGAAGGATTGATGCAAAGTCAGCATCACAATGCAAGTTATAGTCCTCTGTCGCTACATGCTCATGCAGGAGAAGTGAATACTGCAAGTCAGCAACTGGATGCAATCAGCTTGAATTCAAAAGAAAGAAATTAAACCAATTATTTAAGTCATCCAGCATTACAAACCTATCCTTTTTGTTTTTCTAATTGGGTTAAATCCAGTTATCAACTCCAAGTTAATAAGTATTGTGGACAGAATTTATTTCTAATTAGACAAATTATAGTAACTGTTTTATATTTTATAATATGACTGCTTAAAAATCCTATATCATTTTACAGTGAGCATGAACTATGTATGGCTGCAATAATTACAGTATGTTAACTGTTATTAAATTTGATAGCTTTTCTAATATTCTCTTCTTCACATTAGAGCTCATTCTGTTTGGTTACTGCTTCTATTATACAGTTCGTCCACTGTGATTCATTTCAAAAAAGAGTAATTCTTAACTCTCTCACTGAACAACTGCCTCCTACAAATATTTCTTTCTAATTGCCTGAAAACTGCTACTCTCAGAAGAGATTTTTTTTTTCACAGATATGATTTGTACGATGTTGTGAATTACACCTGGCTGACGTCCAGACGGTGATCCTGTTGGACAGAACCATCCTGGGGGACAGATGAGGCCCACAGACGTCTGAGCCCATGAAGGGCAGTAGAACCCTCGCTGACAAGCTTCACAATCGTCCTCAGAGTGAGCTGCAGTCCTCCCCAAGAAAGTACCTATTCAAAGAAGATAAATGACCCTACATGCAAAAATAATTCACAGTCCTGCTCCCTTTTGTCACATACACAAATATAACTATACAGACTTTAAAGGGTATGGCATAATTGTCATATGTGCGCCACTGCTCCATTTACTCACCTAATTAAGTACCTATCTGACCATTTTGACAGCTTTATTTAGGTTTTACATCTCTCCATAATGTTGTAGATACATTAACCTATCACACATTCCCCCTGGGAGAATTATAGCCCTTCGCCGTACCTATTGAAGAAGTGTGTTAAATGTGTGAGGTCAGAAGCATTTCTCATGTGTGGGTGTGACGAACCATTTCTGTGGGAGCCTTGTCAACAACGCAGTTGTAGCAAAAGATAGGACACCCACAGTTCTTGTCAGGAGTTCATATACATGCAGTATAATCATAGATGTTATAAAAAGCTCCCGATGATTAATGTTGGTCTAAAAACTAGTTTGTGTTTTAAATCCTTGTCCTGTAGAGGTGAAATTAATTTTGTCTAAAACTTGCCACCTGTTGATTTGAGGTGAACTTAAATAATTGGGAGGTGATTTCATCCTTCTCCTTTAGTCCATCTACTTTGCACCAATACCTCTTGAGCAAAGAAAAATGAAAATGAAAAAAAAAAAAAAAAACTCAATATGGTGCAGTATTATGTTCAGTGGTGCAGTGTCTTTTAATATGAATATTTTGTCCCTTAAGCCCAATAACAACATTCTTGACTCATCAGACTATAAAACCTATATCTCAGATTTGAGCTGATAAAAAGCCCAGCAGCAGATTTCAAGTTTGAAAGAGATGTTTTTCTTAAAAAAAACAACTTTGGATGTGTTATTTTTATGTGAAATATTGCTTTAAATGCTTAATACTGTTTAAAAAAGCATTAGTTCAATTGGCGGATTATTTCACTTATATCAAGACATTTTTCCCCATGTTATAAGTGATTCTGTCAAACAAATTAATACTTTTCATCAATATTAAGAAATTGCTGACTTAAAACAGGCTCCCATTTTTTGCTGAAATGTCACTTGTAAGTTAGTTCTGTCTTATTTCAAGTGTAGTAAGATATTTGCAATAGGAAAAACTAAATAAAAAATATTTGGAAAGATTTTTGATCTAGTACACTAGCTCCTTTATGTAAATGGCTGACTTTAAATGTTAGTTTTTTCTTCATGAGCTCTGTCTGTGCATGCAGTCTTTCTACCTGGAGGACAAGGGCTTGGTGTTGCGCTGCCTTGTGGACAGTAGTATCCCGCGGGACACACATCTCCATGGACTGAATCGCCATCAAATCTGGCTGAAGATTTCACTTCACCTGGAACAGACAGTTCAACTATATTGGATGCCTTTACTGGCTTTGTTGGCAAGTTATCTAACAGACTAAAATATTTACCAACTTTTGTAAAAATAATTTAAAAAACCTGCTAAAACCTTTAAGATTATTAGAAAAATCTTAAAGGTGCAAGAGAAATGCCAAAAAATGTCTATTTTTCACTCTGAAGGTATTTTACAAAAGCCCTGCTCAGAATGTTTCAATGCATTTATTATTATTTAAAGGTCAAGTCATGAATGAAGTGCTACCAGTCATATTTCTCAAAGGTGATGCAACGTGTGATCCCTCTCTGCAGTAGAAACCAGGATTGCACAGTCCAGATGGGGAAGATGCTCCAGGCTTAGCACAATAGTGGCCAGGCAAACAGGGCTGACATACTTCTATAGACACTGCACCTAGTATAATATTGAACAAGACAAGAAAACTGTTGATTGAAAGAAGAAATAAGGTATGGGATGATGCTGTAATTTCAAATATATCCAAGCTTTTCTGACATACAGAAGGCTTCTTCCTTCTGTATGTACAAAAATCAGTACAAAAATTCAGTACAAAATTAGTCCCATTGTGAAAAAAATGCAAGTGGCATTTGAATTATTTAAAAGCACACAATAGATCAGGCAACAAAATATTCAAAAGTCTCAATTGAAGCCATTGTTTTTTTCATCAGTCAGTAATTATTTCTTATTTATTTTTACTTTACTTAATTCAATGTACCAAACTGAATTCGGTTTTTGGCGAGTTACCAAATTAATATAATTGTAACTTTTTATATTTAACTTTAAAAATTATATTTGTATTTTGATGAAGAGTACCTCAAATAACTTAAATCTGTCACCTGCTTTTTTTCTCAGTGAGATATTAAAAAAACATAAGTTACTTTTTCAAAGTAATTTTATAAAAGCATTTATCATTTTTTTATATACGATAATTAATTTGTCATTTTTCTTCAGAATTTAAATACGTCTTTGTAGTTCAATGATTCTTCTTTTTACCAATAGTTTTTCTTTTCACTTCGCTATATGAACTGATATATAAACAATAACAACTTTGTTGAAAATATAGGCAGTCCTAAAGGCTAAACAATTTTCAATGTGATGACTGTTTGGAGTGCCATAGTTGACTTTTTATTTTCATAATTCTGTATGTAATGTATCTGCTTTTTTAATTAAGGTTTTATGTCACCATCTATGGAGCTAAAGGTGCCTGCAGGGCAAGGAACCATGTAGCTTGTGCTCTGTGGACAGTAGGACCCTGCAGAGCACCGCCGTCCTGTTGGACCCTTCTCTGGTTGGGCCGATAGAGAACCTTGGCCACAGAGGTAACTAAGGAGAGAGGTCATTACAGCAGAGGTAAACTGAGGTGATATGTGGACAAATAATAGAGAAGCAAGATCGAATCAAACAGAGAGAATTTTCAATCTTTCTGCAAACATGTTTATTTACCCAGGAGAGCAGAACCCTGAGGGAGTAGCCAGGCCTGAAGAACTGCAATATCTCCCAGGGGGGCAGGGCTCACAATCAGACTTATTGGACAATCCCATCTGGCTGCTGAAAGTGCCAGCTGGGCATGGGAACGCCACACCAGTCTGGGTTCCTGTAGATAAACATGTATTGAATCTACAGATGGTTGAGGGCTAAACATCAAAGAACGTTTTATGATGACCGTGCCTATCTTGATTATGCTCCGTAATAACCATTTGCATATTTGGAAAGCAGTTTAGCGCTACAGTCATTCATTCAGGAGTGCAAATAGAACAAGTTCAGCAGAGCACTCGGCGGTAGTCAGACAAGCAATCTCTTCGAGGTCGAATGCAACACAACCTGTGTCACATTTATCGGTGACGTTATAATGCAATGAGGCTGTACATTTGTCATGAATGTGTCGTTATATCCGATGTACCGTAGCTCACCAGGTGGGCAGTAATGCCCTTTAGGACAAGGCACAGGAGTGGAAGTTCCAGTCACTTGGTCAACATCTGCGCTGACCAAGCCAGGACAGAAAAATCCTGCAGGACATTCAATGCAGTCAGCCTGTAAAGAAGTAACATAGAAGAAAACTGAATGTACATCCACTCAATATACTTATTAGGATTATTTGGGCTTTAGATTATTTAACACATGCTACTAAGTTGTATTTCATTCTGAAATATAGCAACAAAAAAAACAAACATTTTTGTCCTCCTCACCTGACCTGGCAAATTCTGATATGTCCCAGGCAAGCAGGGCACCTGTCTACCAGATCCAGGTGGGCACTTGCTTCCTGGTGAGCAAGTTATAGAGTTCTGCAGGTTGCCGTTTTCTGTGCCTGGACAGTAATAACCTGCTGCACAGACATGAGGAGGAAAAGAGAGCCCTCTGCTGACACACAGAAAACCTACAAAACAGAAACATTTGTTAGGCAGTCACTGATGCAGTTTCTTAGGATTACTGCCAAATAATTCAAATTAGTTCCAACCTGGAGGACAAGGTAGGCAGTCGGAGATATGATTGTTTCTGCTCTTGTTGCTGTAATGCCCTGCAGGACAGGGAAGTGGTGCCGAGGAGCCCTGAGTGCAGTAATGTCCTTCAGGACATCTATCACCCGTCACCCCTCCATCCTCCGGTGTGGGCGACCGAGCACCAGAGACACAGTAGTAACCTGCATCACACAGGCCGGATGCGACATCTTTGCCAGGAATTGCACAGAATGAGCCTGTTGGAAGAAAAAATAAGAAAAGCCAAGATATCATTTCTATGCCGCTGGAAAAATAAAAGGTGTTGTAAAATTTGTGAACCTACACTAAAATAGATAAATCTAGACATTTTGAAAACCCACTCTGAAGTGGATTATTTTAGCAACAGTTTTTAATTACAGCAATGATCATTAACAAAAACATAACCCTGTGTCAACTGCTGAATCTTTAATTAATCATTAGCAGTAAATGATGTGTGACCTGGAGGGCATGGCAGGCAGTCCAGGGGTTTTGTCATCCGAGTGCGAGGATTGAAACTTCCAGCTGGACACGGGAACTGGTATTTGGACCAGGTTCCGGTCGGGCAGTAATGACCCGGCGGACACTCAAAACTCCCCAGCAGAGAAGTGTTACTTTTGCCAGGGCAATAAAATCTGTCGAGGCAAAACAGGAAAAATAATAATTTAGTTTTTGGCTTCTGTTGAATGCAATGATTGATGATTGTCCTGTGCTCCTGTAAATTACGCAGAACTAAGAAAAACTAAACTAAACTACAAATGACTTGCATTCAAAAACATCAAAAGCAGATTCCTTACACACGCCGTAGGAATATTTACAGGCCCTGCACCTTCTGCTGTGTATGCCTGTGAAAATCTGTGTCAGCTTACAGTTCAAGGAGACCCTGTGAGTCTTGATAAGCAAGCATACCCCTGGGGACAGACACTGCAGCTGGCTTGGCCGTCTTCTGTGCTGATGGCTCCCGGGGGACAGCGTTGAGGAGCTGCAGAACCCTCTGAACAGTAATAACCTGCTTGTGCAGACAAGTGCCATGAAACAGAGACACACACAATCCACAAGGATCAGGGTTTGGTTACTGATCCCATCGAGCAGCTGCTTCTGTTTGGTGTGCTTAGCTTGAAAGAGGCTGTTGTTTACTTGTACGCTTTCAGGTTATGTAAATGAAAAACATAATCACTTGTTTAAAAATCCCTGTATGTACTGCTTGTTAAATGTCTTAAGAACATAGTTTTGTGTTGAGGTTTACTTCTTGAGCAACAATAAAGACCTGACCTAATTATGACCACATTTGTATTATTCCCCCATTAGCTCATTTCCTCCCCAGGATAATCTGTTAGCCACAATTTTTATTTAAAGAAGACACTAAAGTCGATATCTCAAGAGTGCTTGAGCACCTTTTGGGCATGGCCCTGCGCGATTGTCCTTAAGAGGAGGGTCAGGACGATCTGCACCCTCCACACAGAAGAAGCCTTCCCAGCATTTTCCTGAAGGTGCCGAGAGCCCTGCTGAGTCACAGTAGTAACCTGGGAAACATGGCTGACAATCTTCCTATAAGAAGATAAAGAGCCTGTTTTAGTTCAGACCAAAACTCTGGGAGTAACTTTTCTGATAACTTTATACAATGCATTGAGAAAGTATTCATAATGCTTACACTCGTAGCACCAGCAGCTTTAATGTATTTTATTGAGGCTTTATGTTATAATAAACATAATAAGGTTGTAAATAGTTATAAAGTGGAAGAAAAACTGTGTGTGCTGTTTAGTAAAAACTGAAGAAAAGCTAAAGAAAGGTTTTCACATAGTATGATGCTGCCATTACTATGTTTTAATTTGTGTCTAAAACTTTTACTTTTTGTCTCTGTGCCTCTTAGTTTTTGTAAAAGTAAAGAAAGTTTTGTCAGTGTAAAGAGGACAAGAGAATCACATGCAGAGTGAACGTAACCTTGGAGGCCACTTTGGTGTTGTTGGAGAATGTTCCAGGTGGACAGGGCTGAGGATGGATGGTGGCCTGGGGACAGTAGTGTCCAACAGGACAAGGTCCTCCTTCTGGCGAGAGACATGTCTCAAACAGAGCACTAATAGATAATTACTACCAAATTGACAAAGACATTAGCAAAGCAACATCTGGGATCAGTTACAGTAAATGTGTGATTTAGCAGAGCATTTGTGTAAAGACATTTACTTACCTGCAGCCTGTGAGAGAGGCTGTGGAGAGACGTTTCCATGTGAACAGTAATATCCTTCCTGGCACGGTCCAGTGACAGCTGTGGCATTTCTGGAAGAACAGTAATGGCCTCCATCGCATTGTCTGCACTGGGAAACAGACCAATAGCCAGGATCTGGACCGTAGGTTCCTTCTGGACAGCTTCTCAAGGCAAATCCAGTCCCTTCAGGACAATAAAATCCTGTAGGATAAAAACAGAAATCATGGAAATGGAGAAATATGAAAAGATAAAAAATATTTGGATACATTTCTATGCTTTTTTGTGTCTGCTTTTGGCAAAAATATCGTAGTATAATTTAATGGATAAGAATTTTTTTTTTCCAATTACGTTTATGAAAAATAAGCAAACAAAAGAACAAACAACAAACCTTCAGGACAGAGGTACAGAGAGCCAGACACACAAAACCAGCCTGGGAGACAAAGCTCACACTGAATCGCATGTGTTACAGCCACATAGGTCCCTGGATTGCAAGGCAAAGGTTCAACACTTCCCTCGGGGCAGTAGTGACCCTCAGGACAGGGTCCTCCTGAAATCCCATCACTGGGGGTTGATGTGACAGCACCCTCTATGCAGTAATATCTGCATAAGAAACGCAGCAAAACAAAATCGGTTTGATTACGAGATGGCTTGGATGACTTTGACTCAAACAAAATAAAAACAAAACACAGAATAGATGTACCCTTTACTGCAGAACCCGCTGGGCTTAGTGAGGCCAGCAGAGTCACAGTAAAATCCCCCCAAACAAGCTTTACAATCATCTGGTCTATGCAAGCCTGAGCTGTTTGACAAACTTCCCACAGGGCAGGCTTTGGGGGCTCCGGTGCCTGTAAAGACAACAATAAGAAAAACTGCATTAAACAGGAGTTTGAACAAAAAATAAAATAAAATAATGTTGAAATTATGCATGCACATTGTTTGGCAAAACTATATGGCGTGGCAATGTTTCGCACAGTATGATCAAAGTATAAGAGCAAGTGTACAAGTGAGACACTCCTATGAAGGAACGAGTGTTGGGTGCAGCGTTGGCTTACTCACAACAAATCGGTTTGCCCTGCAGCAGCATTTCTAAGAGATGGGTCAGCCAAGTGAAAGAGGGCATGTGTTGGAATTATTTCAAAGACATCAGGAAAGCAGAAGCCGAAAGATGCGTGTTGTCAGACCTTGCTAATGGCCTCCAAATGGTAATTAGCATGAATAATACATTACAGCCATATAGTGTAATGGGCCAAAAGGGTAATAATGTCCTCCTCTATTAATTTGTGTACATTGCGCTTTTATCATACGGATGTTTATATGCATTATATTAAAAAACAACAACAACGCTTTAACAATGTGCAGTGCATAAACAGCTACAAGCTGATTGAGCAGAGGCTGGCAAATAACCTGAGGGGCAAAAGTGACCAGGTGGGCATAAGGAGCCTGAGAATCCATCCTGAGGGGAAGGAGAAGATGCCCCAAGCTTGCAGAAATATCCAGCATGACAAGGTCCTATGGATGAAAGAACATAACAGATCTTTTCAGTAATTTTATTCAATACATACATACAGCCCTCTAAAGATTAGAAACCTCTTTTAACAAGTAAATCACACAAATTGAGTTACTTTTAAACCAAAAGATCAACTGCTGTGGAAAGTTTGTTGTTAAAACTAAAATGCACCAGATCATATAAAGGGTTTACACATAATAAATCTAAACAGTGGTAGCTGGATTGTTGCCAGGACATCTGTGTCCACCTCACCTGTCGGCTCCGACAGTCCAACGGAAGGACAGTAGAGTCCAGCAGGACAGGGGACACACCCTGCTAGGCTGCTTGTTCGCTCACTTGGGTTGAAGGAGCCAATGGGGCAGGGGTATTGGTTGGCTAGGGCTGTACCTGCAGGACAGTAATGCCCTTTAGGGCAGGGCCTGGGAGAGGAGGCATTGACAGGACCCAGTCTCAAGTCACAGTAGTACCCTTGAAAGAGGAGAAATGCTTATTTTTAAATTAATTGCCAGTACAGATCAAAAGTGGAGATGTTTGTACCGCTGCCTGTCATTTTTCTGTACTGCATACAATCTATTCAAACTCGCATTATTATAAAAAATCTGATTTCACAAAGACATTTTTAGACCTTTGAAAGTTGTCATTTTAGTTGGACAACAGCGATAAATGGCTAAATGGCAAAACTGTTAAGCTCTTGAGTTGTTTTGGTGTTTTGACTATTTAATTCTAGTTTGATTATTTTGTGTTCTTTAGTTTCTTTCTTTCTGTCATGACGTGCGAGTTTGAGGATGGACCAAAATGCAGACAGAAGTTGGGAGCATGGATCATGTAGAAAGCATTAATGAAAGATTAAAAAACGAAAACTCACAGGGGGCACAAGGAGCCAAAGCAGAACAAAAACCATAAATCCAGGGGATAAGCCAGCAAGGGACACGGGGAAGAAACGGGGAGAATAACAGGGTGTAACAGGAACGACCAGCAAGCAGTGTGAGCAAAAGAAGGGTTTAAATACTGTGAGGGTGAATGCTGGAATAAAAGACCTGCAATGATGAGCTAACGGGTTGCAGGGGTGAAGGGAGAGAGCAGCAGGCAGGCTGAGCAGAGAGAAAGAAAATGGCACAGGGGATTGAGTGAGAGTATACAAGGGACTAGGAAATGAATCTAATAATAAAGAATAACTAGAGTTCAGAAACAGAACTAAAACTAGAGTAATAAAGAATAACTACGCACAAGAAATGAACCTAATAAAGTATAATCACTCAGGAAGGATTAAAGTAAAACATAAACAAGACTGATTTAATCAAAGAAAGAGACCAACACCAGAATTAAATAGTCAAAACAACTCACGATCCTAACAAAATCATTCATAAAACTTGTTGAGATTAAAAAGAGTTTTAGTCTCGCTCACCAGCGTCACAGATCATGCATGATCCCTGTTTGTCTCTATCCTGGTATGTTCCTGATGGACAAGGCTCTGGAGCTAAACTACCCTCTAAGCAGAAATGACCAGAAGGACACGGCAGAGCTGTTGCAACACTCTGACCAGGAGGACACCAATATCCTAAAGTGTTAAATAGAGCACAGTCAAAATATAAAAGTAAAACATGAGAGTTTTAACAAAAAAAAAAAGATAGCAAACTTTTTTTTTTTTACAAACAAACTCATGAAACAGAGTATGGATTGACCTTGGCTGCAAGATCCAGTAGGAGTCCTAAGTCCCGCTTCTCCACAGTAGAATCCGGCTGTACATGGCTGACAGCTAGCCTCATTAGTCAGACCAGACAGAGAGGAGAAGCTTCCAGGTGGACACAACTCTGGCTGTCCTGATCCTTCCCCTAGACAAAGAAAGAGGTCAAAAAGTCATCAGTCATTCTTCTATTCATTCATCTTATTTGCACATCAATTGCCACTGCAGGGTAATGAAAAGGGGCAGATAATTTATAGCTAAATAAACTTGGCTGAATGTATGGGCAAAACTCCATGTGCTTTGGCATTTTATTAACAAGCTAACACACAATGAAATAAACTGAGTCACACAGATACAGACAGGTAATTTAAGAGTTTTATCTACCCAAATCTGTTAGATTGTTTCAGGTCTACAGCCCATCCAATTTATTTTCCACTTTCTCTTTTGAGAAGTGAAAGTGGAAAGATAAAATCAAGATAAAAATAATAACAAAAAAAACAATACCTCAGAAGTACCCTATTGCTCTCTGTTCTATTTGGCTACAAAGAACAATTTATAAAAGTTATGTATTTCACTGTGTCCACCCAGGTTGCACTCCCCATTTAGTAATGTAACACTGATTTTTATCAATAAAAAGAAAGTGTTATCTTTCTGGCCTGGGTGGTCCATTACTATTTGGAATGGTTGTTGCAATACAAATGTATCATTGTCCTTATTCAACACCTCGTTAAATGTATTTCCTGTTATAATGCACTATATATCTATTTTCCTACTAGTGCACTTTCACTTCACATAGTTTTTAGCTTGCTTATGTGGGTCTCACCGCAGTATGTCCCAGGAGGGCAGATGTTGCCGGTTTTCCCATCGGTTGGTCTGCTCTCAGTGGCTCCTTGAACACAGTAATACCCAGAAGAGCACGGCCCCACTGGCAAAGCTAAACCTTTTTGGATAACATGAAAACATTGTTATTTTTGACTTAATGCAAGCAGCTCATTTTGAAATGACGCAATTAAAAACAGAGATTTTCAAACCAAACAGAGATTTTCAGCTTTTTTTTAAATACAGGCAATAAAAACAAAATTAATGGAATGATGTGGTCTACAACTAATTGCTCATTTAAAGGTTTGGTGGCAGGATTTTTTTTTTATTTGTAAAATGAAAAACAACAAGGACACTGCTCTTTTCAAGTGGGAGACCACAACTTAGTTTTAAAAAATTAGCAAAACTGAAATATGTTCCAATCCTAATCAATAGGTCATATTAACACAAAGATTAAGCCTGCTAGTGTTAGTATGACGCTTTAGCAAACAGTTTTTGCTGAAAAGAGATTTTGGTTTAATAAGGACTGTAGCTATAAGCCTAGGTGTAAAGTGAGATACATGTTTAGAAGCAAGTATAGAACTGTCCACGTGGGATGTGTTGTCAGTTTAATGGTTTTCCTATTTTTCATACCTAGTATCAGTTATTAAACACTAAGTAAGTGCAACTATCTTGACAGACAACTTAAAGTGAGCGTGATTGACAGTGCTAAAACATTTTTCTTGCTTGACTGATTATTTCTGACCAGGAGTGGTGTATTTCTGCAGATGGTAGTAAGGCCACAGACAGGAGACAGATAAAGTCAAATTTTTCACAAATTGTCTGACTCATTATTCCGTCATGCAAAAACCGTATTTTTAACTACTGCACCTTTAAAATGGTAACTTAACGTGACTTGAAAATGTCAGTGTGTTGGGGCTTTTCTTAAACGACAACAAATGCCTGAAGAATTGTTGTTTTAACCACTGATGCTGCAGGTTCTGAATTATGTGGTTTAATTGTGCATTCAAGTTTTATGCAGAACTAGAGTTTTAAATTTCCTAAATTAGACAGGAGATCCCCTGAGGTTAAAATGCAAAAGGTAAAATTAAAAGTTTTTCACTAGTCCTAACCTTCACATCTTATCATTAAATCATTTTCACACATGGTACTATATAAAGTGTACATGTGAACATGTTCAGTTTGTGCTTAAATACATAACACACAAAAAATACACTGCTATTAGCCAGTATTGCAGTGGTTGGCTTGTCACCGGGCAATTAGTACATCCTCCTGTTTTTGCAATTTGCAAATGGATATTGGTTAAGTTTAGTCTAGCATCATTGCTAGAAGCCCATTCTAATTTCAGAGGTAGATAAAAAAAAAAAACAGCACTTGTATTGTTGTTGTCTGCTTATACAACAAAGCTCTCTTTATAGTTTCTGTGTCAAGACAAAAACTGCCTACTTCAACAACAACTCATTTTGGCCATTATTTATCATTGTATTTACATGTAAAAAGTAGATTTTACAATTTTTTGGATACAACTACAGGAATACGACTTGAGTACCATTACCCAAGTAAGACAGTTCAAGAACTCTGGGTCTAGTTAGCACTCTGTTGGAGCCGCATTTTAACACAGGAGCTCCAATTAGGACAAGTCAGAAACCACAATAACTGGATTGTCAGTGATTGAGTAAGAAGTGCATGATCAAAACATCAATGTAGACGATGAAATACTGCTTGAATGTAGTGTTGTCTTACTTTCCTCTGAAGTTATTAAGGTTTCAACCATATACTTTAATCAACTTTCATAAAGTACCATATTGGGTCTCAGTGTCAGCATATCTCTAATCTCTGATCATTACGTGTTTGTCTTTAATGTAAAAATGAGTTAACTAACTAATTACGTGAAAAGCAAGATGCTTAATCAGTGAAAACCATCCATTAAAATAAATACTTATGACAAAGATTCATCACTGCTGCCACCTCTTTCTCACTTTCTCATTTTAGCTGGAATAAGATGAAGTGAGAAACTATCCAGAAATCTGATCTATCAAAATGTAAGCCATTGCTTAGAGGCATGTTTTGTAGCCCAGAATGTGAGGGGGGGGGTCATTAAACTTCTTATCAGCACTCTGCTCAAGAATCAATGATGCATGTTGATGCATTTGTGCACAGGGCATGGCCTAATGCCACAGCCATGAAGGCATCACTGAAACTGATTTATTTATGTTCTGGAGCAACAAATTCAGGCACCCATGCAATGCCAAGTCAGAAAACTTTGCTTGAATAAAAATGGCAGCTCCACATTATGCTCATATTCCTAAACAACACAGGTCTGCAGGTAGAGGTATAAAGTACAACTTCTGGAAAAAAACGGATGTCTTAAACTCCATAAAAACATTACAAAAAATAGTAAAATATTACTTTTTAATTATTGGTCTATTTATAAAAGTCTTTCAATAAAATAAAGTTACAGAAAAGCTACAACTCTGAAAGAGATTTTTATGCACAAACTTGTGTGAATGGCTGTTCTGCTCGATGAAAACAAAGAGCTTAAAGCAGAAAGCATGAGGCAGGCAAGGGGAGATATGCAGTTTGATAATGTGTTAAAGCTTTAAGATGTAACTTTGTTGGAGATATGTGAAAAACTGTCAATCCTGAGGTCCAGAGCTGCCACCACTGGAAAGCTCTTTGAAATGAAAAATAACAACAAAGGAAGTCTTGCACTACTGAACAGCTGGAGTCTGATACCAAGGAAGAATGCTGCAAGATTTTCCTTACAAAATTAGAGAGCAGGGTGTTGGTCAAGAGGTGACAACATACCACTGCAGCTAGATTTATTTAAAACTGTATCACACAGTGAAATAATTATTGCATTTGTCATAAATTCACATTTTACTGTTAAAACCAAGATTTTTAATGTGATATGAGTGTGTTGTAAGTTCCGGAGAAACAAATTGACTAGTTGGAGAAGACAGTCTGGCCATATAAATAGAGCTGTCGTGTTAAGGCGTCAGAGGTGAAAAATCTTACGGTGCACTGCTCCACTCCGCATCTGCAAACCTACCAAGATATTGGCTCTCAGGTATACTGACAGACCCAGCAGAGACAACATTAATCAGATAATCCTCCCAGGTGTCACAGAACTTTAAAGGAGCTGAGCTGAGGAGCTTTAATCCAAAGTAATTTACAAAGGAGGATACAATAGTGCAGCAAATACTATGCTAACAAATACTGAAAGAGAAAGTGTAGTAGACAGTTTATGGAAGCACATGGTAGCTTGTAGGCTTTCAGATTCTCCCTGAAGAACCAAAACTGTAAAAGTTTTCTTGTGGAAGAATCTGTTTACATGACATTTGTGCACTTCACAAAAAAGTTTATTTTATTTAAAACTTTTATTCTCACCAGAAAACCCCAGTTGAGATTAATACTCCCTTTTACAAAATGGTCTTTGTCAAGTAATAAGCGGTTTTAAGTGCATTTTCAATCATAAAATCATACAACATAAGCAAGCTTTAGCAGAATATTAGATAGTCAGGAAATTGCTTAGACATTCAACAGAAGGTAGAGGATCAGGGAGGGAAGAAAGCAACACGCCATGTCTACTAATCGCCCTGCAAATACCATCCCTACAATAACCAGTGGTGGCGGCATCAAGGTGTAGGATGATACTTTATGATGATGGGAAGATCAACAAAGCTAAAAATCATCAAAAACTGAAAGGAAACCTTTAACAGGCTGCAAAAGCCTTGAGAATAGGGTCAAGGTTCACTTTTCAGTAGGATAGGGATCCCAATCTTTTTACTCCATTAAAATGCCCTAAAGTCTGAGACTACAAAATGGCAAGATGTGAAAAGATTTGAAGTGGTAGGAAAACTTTTTCAAAGCATAAAGAGACAGAAATGTATTAGAAATCAGTCAGTCCCCACAAAGATTAAAGCTGTTGTGGTTTTTAGAATTTAAATACCTGATTTATTGCAGAAGGCTCCCGGAGGACAAAGTATAGGCTCAGAGCTGCCCAGAGGACAGTAAAAGCCAACTTGACAGCGCCCTCCTGTGGATGTAGCTGGGCACAGGCAGTTGGCATTTGTGTAATTATCAAGGTCAAAGGGCTGAGAGTTCCACGCTGCTGACACACAGAACCAACCTGGGAGGAACAAAAAGCACAAAATGACACAAATCAGGCATCATGTGACAACTTTCTCAGCGTGAGTTAAAACATGAAATCCAATGTTGCAGGAAAGGAAGCAACACAGGCCAAGGTGAGAAGGATGAGACACTGCTACTGCTGAGAAAGGAGATGACTTAATAAACCAGACAGGCGTACTTCAAGTTCCAACCTTAGAGATGTGGGTAGTATATGAGTGAGGATTCTCCTGTGCATCTTTGTGCATGAATAAATGATATGTGAAAAATTATTCAAAAGCTTTTGTTGCAGCTGAGACGCTGCCTCTGTTGGGTTGTGATGTTTCATGCTTCATGCGCAGCCTTTGTTCTCTTCTTCAAAGTCTTAAAGGCTGCTTCGGACAGGTTTGCCTGGCCCTGAAGCCAAAACAGGCTGGCACAGAGGACAACGTCCTGACACTGGGAAACTAGGCTGCGTGACTGTGACTGTGCGCTCAGAAGAAATGAACAAAGACACCATTACTCACCAGCCTTGCATTTTCCAGACACTTTGGTCAGCCGCTCCTTCTCACAGTAGTGTCCTGGAGGACAAGGCAGGCAGCTGTCCAGACTCTGAGTCATGGGCTCTGGGTTGTAGTATCCACGAGGACAAGGAAACTGGGTGGCATGCTTAGTTCCTATATATTCAGCAAAAAAATAAATAAAAATAAAAAAAACATTAATTTCATTCAGATATTTATAAAGCAACAAAGCTGAGGAGGGAGGTTTACTGAATAAAAAACTAAGCAGAAGTGCTTAAAATATCTCCGCCTGCTATTCCGGCCGTTTCTCAAAATGTATATGACTGATAGCCTTTTGGATGACAGTACCATCAGGACAGTAGAACCCAGGGGGACAGGGGAACTTGGTGAAGTTGTCAGTCTTTTCTGGGCAGTAATATCCTGCCGGGCAGCGGGAACACGCCGCCTGGCCTGTGAGGTTGCTGTAGGTACCAGCTGAGCAGGCCACTGGGCTGAAGCTTCCCTCAGGGCAATAATGACTTGATGGACAAAGTCCTCCTTCAGAGCCTGAAGAGGAAAATTAAATTAAACGTGATGGAAAGATGCTGAAATGATCACTGCTTCAAGCCTTTAATGTGATGAACCTGGTTGTAGTTGCAAGATTGCAATCACTTATTCACCCTCACACTTTTGAGTTTCGTGTATTTGCCAGCCATTGTTTCTCTCCTAAATGATGGTAATTTAAGATATTTCTATTCTAATGATTGATTTAATCCAAAATGTATCATTTTAATCCATCATGTTTCCAAGCTCAAAGGCGATAAAGACACCTTTTTCCTCACTGATCAGACAAGGAGACATAAAAAAAACTCAGATACATCAGTATTCCTGCTTCCTACCTGTGCTTGCTGCGTCTCCACCTGGACAATAGGATCCTGCCTGACACAGACCAGATGGACGAGTGAGTCCTGTGGCGCCACAGTACTGACCTGCTGGACATGGACTGCAACCAGAGGCTTCTGTCAGATAAAGTCTGCAAGCGGAGGAAATGTCAAGACCATCAGTGTAAACTATCTAAAGTTGGTTTAAAAAATGGATTTTACTATTTAGGTCAATGAAACCTGTCAGAGTAAGTCCCAGGTGGACAGGGCAGAGGAAGACTGGTGCCCTCGGGACAATAGCTTCCCTGCGGACATGCTCCTCCGATTCCTGTGCTGAAGTTCCCATCAGGATTCTCAAAGTTCACACCTTGCAAAGACGAGCATTTTAATGAGGTGCACTCATTGGTTCCACTTTGTCATAACAGTGCTTGTACAGCAACAGGCCTTTTAGTTTGAGTAATAAATAATAGTGAGCATGTGATTCTAGCTATGCTGTCATACTGCTGAGGCATTCCACATTTTGTAACCAAAGGTTTTATTATATTATGTTGGAATTCTGGGGGAGAAATATGTGATCAAAATCACTCTGTCCATCCAGTATAACTGAGCTTGAGCTGTTTTGTAAAAACAGATGGGTAAACAGGGAAGGATTAAAATAAATGCAGGCCACACTTTCCAGATTTGTATTTATTCTTTCCATTTAACATAATATTCCAAAACACAATCCCATCAGATTGTGGTTGAATACTTTTTTGAGGCATGCATTATACCTGCTATGCAGTAGTACCCAGACTGACAGAGTCCAGTAGGTTCAAACAGACCCCAGTCATCACAAAAGAAACCTGCAGAAACCATTGATGAAGTTGCTGTAATGCATGAAGTCCATAACAAACCCTCTTCACATCATAATATATTTCTCATTTAGTTCATTAAATACAATTAAACTTTGAATCATTGCCTTTAATTTTTATCAATTAGTTTCAATCCATCTAGTAAATAAATTACAGCTTAATAAATTAAAATCCATTTCAGCAGCACTTCTTATGTGCAGAATACCAATGAGTGCTAAAAATGATGTAACAACACTCCCACCTGCTGGACAAATGAGGCACTGCTCCACCTGACGAAGACCAAACCGAGGGCTGTATGTGCCAGGAGGGCAAGGCAAGATGCTTTCCACTCCCCCACCAAGACAATAGTGACCCACTGGACATGGCTGGACGCCCTCTCCAGAAAGACAGTATGTCCCCGATGGACACTCATCACACATTTCTGCCCCTTTAGTCAAGAAGACAAAGAGATGTACATTTTTGTGTACATCTTTGATACCCACTGAGCTGCTTTTTCAAGAATGTGTGTTATACCTGTACTGTTTGAGTAAGTCCCATCAGGGCAAGGGATTGGAAAAGTTGACCCTAGGGGACAATAGTGTCCAGCTGGACAAATGTCCCCGGTTAAACCATCAGATGGTTTTGAAAACTTTGCTCCTCCTGAACAGTAATAACCTATAAATTAGATAAAGCAACATTACACCAAAAATTATAACAAAACTGATCAAAATAATTCGTAATTGATGCATCTTTCATTTTTATAACATTGTACTCTTTTTGGAATTGGACACATCACTGATCGACAAAGAAACACCTGTGTCGCATAATCCTGAAGGCTGACTGAGTCCAGTGTTGTTGCAGTAGAATCCGGGTGGGCAGGCCCAACAGGAGGACAGGTTCTGGCCTCCTACTGAGATACTCCAGGTCCCCACAGGACAGGGATATTGCTGTGGGAACTTTGTCCCCTGCAGACAGAAGTATCCTGAAGGACACACGTCACCGGTAGCAACAGATACCTGTAGGAATTAAGACAACTATCGGTCTACTTCTCAAATAATCTTAATTTCTCTCCTAATTTGCAGCAAACAAAACTGAAGAGTACTAGGTGTCCTCCTCAGGGTGTCAAACATTTTGTTTAGCTAAATAATCTTGGATGTCAAAAACATGACGTTGGCTTCATCTCAAATGTTCTTTAAAGTAAGACATGTGGGCAGTTGAGGCTGGTGCCTGTCACTCATTTCCTACGCACCATCAACGGCTTTTCCAAATGAAGATCTGCAGTTATTTATTTAACAGATAGAAAGGAACAAAATATTCCTCTGGGTTTGTATTCATGCTAATGGCATGAAAATAACTGCGTAAAAGTGTGTTTAAACGTGAAAGTCGTGTGCAGCTTGATTCATTAAAAAACAAAATCAGGACATTTCTCCCTCTTTAATTATCCTGTTTCTCCTTCCCTCCTGTCCCTCTCCCGCGGCACCATGCTGACAAATTGCCTGACTAGAGCAAAACTGATTTATAAACACAAACAATCACCTGGCAGACAGCTTGTCAAACATTTTACCCACATGAAGGAAAGAGCAGGTACAACTCAAGACACCAAAATGTTTGAAGCATATTCTTTGGGTAAATGTACAATGCCTTGTAAACGTGATCATACTCCAAAAAACCACAATCAGGAATATCAGGATTTCTACATGATAAGCTAACACAGTGTAGCATGTATTTGTAAAGGGGGAGAAAGACAACACATGGTTTTCACAATTTTTAACTGCTAAAAATAAGTGAAGCAAGTGAATTCATCCCCTCTGATACTTTGGATTAAATCATCTGAACCACTTCTTTATGGCTGGTGCTGTATTGATTTGTGTCTGCTATATATTTTGTAGAAAACTACAAACAGGGTTTCTTGTGCTTTCACTCAATAGTCATCATGTTCAGAAATTATTCTTTCAGAGCCACGATCTGTACAGTTCTTCTAGAGCAAACCATCGGTGTTTTGCTGCTTCTTTGACTGTTTCCTCCTGCCATCTTAAATAGACAGTTACAATTTTTGGATCATGGATTAAACAATTTAAAGAAGAACTTAAAGTTTTAGATATTGGTTCTTAATTTAACTCTGCTTTAAATCAAAAAAAAGTCTTGATGATGCTGTTTGTTCACTAATGTTCTCAGTGAAACCTCTGATGTCTTCACAGAATAGCTGAATTTCTGTTATGGAACACTTTTCCAAGTCGATGCATATGATTTGATTTAAAAGCGTACATCTGAATCGTTTTAGATATTTTATCAGAACTTACAGGAGAGCTTGTGGTGGCTCCAGAAGTGCAGTAGTGGCCCGGGTCACAGAGACCCTGAGGTTTGGAGAGGCCGGCTCTGCTGCAGAATGAACCTGCTTCACATGGTCGACAATGCTTCACGTCCTCACCACTTAGCTGGTCAGAGTAAGTGCCCTGGAAAAAATTTATTATTCACCATCATTTGCACAAGCTGCATTCAGAATGTCAGTATACTAGGCAATTGCACAGAGCATAGAGTTGATGAACGCAATGGTACATTTTAGATTGCCCAAAAAACGTGTTATTTCATGAGATAACAGCAGTGCAGAGGTAGTAAAGTGTAGGAAGTTTGATGCTGATCAGATTTCTTAATGCTCTAAGTAAGCTGAGACTGTTTTGAGCTTTAATGGTTCTCATCTCAACTCATTCACACAGTAGCATTTGTAATTATCAGGCAAACAATGAATTCATAAAAAATTATATTTCTGTAGCAACATCGAAGCAGTGAGACAGAAACATCACAAAGAGAAAAAACATGAAGATACTGACAGAAGGACAGGGCCGTGCAGCAGAGGAGCCAGGAGGACAGTAGTGTCCTGTGGGGCAGACTGGTGACTGGGACAAGCCTGTTCGATTGCACAGCCTGCCTCCCTGACATGCCACACAGGAACCTGCACCTCGACGCTGGGAAGTTGTTTTTTTAGGTAAAATATGCATCGCAATTTCAAATTAGCACCATCAGATTAAATGTATTTATTAGTTCCTACCGGCTGAAAAGTGCCTAAAGGACATGGCTCTGGCCTGGCTGCTCCTACCAAGGAATAAAAGCCTTCTTCTACTTCATTCTGAATTGGTGATGAAGATCCCCCAGTACAGTAGAAACCAGGAAAACAACGTCCTGAAGGTGAGGTATTGTTGGAGCCTAAACAATAAAAACTAAGATAGGGAGAGTGAGAATATGGTTGTACATGGAAATAATGTATTTGCTCTCAAAAATGGCAATTTAGTTTGAGTTGAATTACCCAGGCGGACAACTAACACACTCCTCAGGGCTGCTGAGGCCAGAGCTGTTGCTGAAAGTGCCAGACGGACAGGGGATGGGAGAGGTTGAAGACAGAGGACAGTAGCCTCCAGGGGGACATAAACCTCCCATTGGTCCATCAGCTGGAGTCTGGACATAAATAAACAGAACACTAGATGTGAAAAGGAGCAAAAATCCACTGACTAATATGTTAAGTAAAACATTTAGGCACTGCTGCTTCTTTCACAGCAATAACAGAATCGTACTGCAGATTTAGCTCCCACTCTGCAGTAGAAACGTTCTTTGCAGCTTCCAGAAGGCTTTGTCAGTCCAACACCGCTGCAATACTGTCCACCGCCACAAGGGGCACACTGTGAGAGCTCTCTGAGAGCAGAGAGCGAGCTGTAGGTTCCCTTGGGACAAGGCTTAGGAGCAGAGGTGCCGTCTGGACAGTAAGACCCCTGAAATGAGTAATAAATGAAATGATATGTTATGTCGATTGCGTTTTTATATAATCTGAGAGCAATTTAAGAATCTGCAATTTCTGCCTTTAAAGAGAAACGAGTGAATTTGTTTTAAAGGGATCCATGATTAGTTGTAACAATAGACTTTATTTGAGAAATATTTATTTTAGATGTAAAAAGAATACAGTAATAATACTGTAGGCTGTTAAGATTTTTTACGTTTGTTTATGGTGCAATGCTTCCTGGGTAAGTGACATATGCTTTTTTATGTGGGAAGCGACGCAGACTCACCTCATTATTTTTATTTTTTTGATTTACAGTCAACAGCAACACAGAGTGGCATTGTCTAAATTTGCACCAGTCAAAAGCAATATGATAAACAACAACTCAGGTAAAGTTAGCCTTCCTGTGTTTACTAGGTAGCTTCCATTACAGAACGGGCTGAAGCACAGGATCAACCCAGCATGCATTGTGCAGGTGAAAAAATGGCAACCTCCATTGAGGAAAAATGTACCAAAAGATATAATTTTTTTAAAAGTAATTATGAGTTCTGATGTATCAGAAACAGCAATGTTTCAGTTAATTGGAAAATTACAACATATTTAGGCCAACATGTTCAACTAATTGTGGATCCCTTTAGGTCCCACCTGAGGGCAGAGTAAAGGCAGATCCATTCCCAGTTTGCTGCAGAAATGCCCAGATGGACACAAAATGCAGACTTCTCCAGTGTGACCATGCGTGTTGTTCCTGTACTTGCCAACCTGACAGGGGTATGTGTAGGGGTGGCCGGTCCCTGGGGGGCAATAGTGCCCATCAGGACATGGCTCTGTCTTTGGTATAAGAATACACACAAAACATTCACAGTGAAATACAAATAAAGATTTTAAAAACCTTATACATGCACAAGTCACTATAGACCTTGATTCATTTGCTGGCATTGCTGGTAAAAATGTACAAAAAACCTTAAAGATGCACTACTAGGGTGTTGTAAGTTAACCTTGAAAATTTGACTCTCCCACAGTGGAGCCTGCTGTGTATGCGCAGGCTAGTAAGCTCCAATGGCCGGAAAAGTTTTTCCTGTAAAGTAAGCTTGTTTCTCCGCCATTAAAACATGGAGAATGAACTATGGGGCAGAGTGTGAGAAGTGCATACAAGAGCAAGAGTGCTAAGTCCCTCCCCTGACTTTGATTGGTTGTTTCTGATCAAGCACAGTGCATTTCTGCAGATAGCAGTAGGACCACTGGAGGGAGCCAGAGAAGCTTGATGTTTTTCACATCTATCTAATATTTTACCGTCATGAGTCAGGACATACTAATAGTTTTAAATAAATAAACACATATTTGTATAAAGGTTACCTATTGCAACTTTAAGGAAAAAAATATATATTTTGTCATAGTGGTATAACTCCACACTGATAAATTTACCAACCAAACTTAATTTATGTGAACTTGCTGATTAAAATGAGGGTATCTGTTACTATTCCTCTATGCTCAATCTCCATAAATTATGGGTTTCCAAAGGGTGGCCCCTGGCCTGTTTGCAGCCGCTAGAAGGATTCTGTCTGGCCCACTACCACAATTCTGGAAAGGTGCAAACTACAAAATTGCAGAGCTTTTTTTGAAAGGCAAAAAAAGCTCCCCTATCATACAGATCCCCTATCAGACAACATTGTTTCATTAAGATATTGTACTTTTAGATCATTATTGGCAAGATAAAAAAGAAAAAAATATAAACTTTCTCAGTAAATGTTTTTCCCCGTATGGCGAAAAGTTTGAACATCACAGCTCTAATCTGATCAGAGTACTGGATCCTCTCTAATGCTTTCTTCTCTTTTTACATAACTTTACAGCCTTGGAAACGGCAGCTGCTATTGAGAATCAGTGACCCAAGAACTCATCTTTTTGCTGTACTTTTCCAACAGGTAGAGGTTTTTCTTTATGTCTCTTATCTTCACAAAACACCTGTTTTCTTGTTTTATTCCATCTGCTAAGGGAAATGGGTCACTGTGTCACTTTTATATATCAGTGAATACTAATTAGAGAAATGTAGAAACTTATGTTTTACTTGAAAGGGATTGTTTGGTTTACCAGCACATGTACCATTGGTAACTTTGTTACTAATTTTTCTTCACTTTTAATTCTTCCCACCCCGTCTCAGAACACATTTTTTAAAGGATTTTTCAATTCTGCGTGAGATCATGCTTCTGCAATCAAATTTTTTTACGTTTTTTTATTTCACACACCTTTGCCAGTAAAGCCAACAAATTTGCCCTCATCCGTGTAGTAGTTTGTAAAGTGAATAAGGCATTTCATCTTAAATTCAGTTCTTTTCTTACAGGCCTGGTGATAGGCTGCTCCTGAGGCTGCTGGGTGTAACAATACTTCCCCTTGGGGCACTGGACACACTGAGATACGTCACGCAGACCAGGAGATGTACTGTACGTCCCGTTAGGGCATGGAATGGGGTTTGGGTCCTGAGTATTTAAATTTGCAGGCAGATTAATTCAAAATGTGGTGTTCTTTTATTTATATTCACTACAGTCATTTGTTTCCCTACTCCAAGACTCACAATGCCTCCTCCAGGACAGTAGAAACCTCGAGGGCAGAGCATGGCTGATCTCTGAGGGTCTCTGGCCAAACCCTGAGAGCAGAGGAAACCAGGTGGGCACACCATGACACTCAGCATGGCCTCCTCGCTGGTGGTCTCGTTACTGCAGTAATGCCCCTGTAGGCACGAAGAGCACTCCACAGAGCCCTCATCCTACACACAAGAGAATGAGAAGAAACATTCAGGGAGTTGAAGTTAAAGATATCAACCGGCATGGAGGTGGGAGACAGCAAAACGCACACTGGCAACTTGCGAAAAAGAAATATTTGACTCTGGAAAATGCTGGAACATTAAGAAGGCCTCAAATTGGGAGGGAAAAAAAAGACGATATATCAAAAGCACTATACTATCCCTCCTGCTGGCATTTACAGATGTACACAGTAGGTGAGTAATATAAGGCGATTGCATGTGGGTGGTAAATGTACCGGTAATCTAAAAATAGGACAATCAAAACCATTTCCAGAGTGATGGGACTACACCAGCGCTGGTTTCCACTGGTGCTGTCAGTTGCCCAGTCACACTGGCTTGTGTTTAATGGGGTCTTACAGAGTAGCTGCCAGCTCCGCAGACTCTCGGGTTGATAGTGGCTGAGTAGGGACAAAAATAGCCAGCAGGGCAAGGGGAGCAGTCCTCCAGCCTTCGCCCTCCTTTCAGGCGGCGAAATGAAGAGCTGAGAGTGACAGAGCAGACATAGTTACCGAATCACAGTTTTAACACCTGCTTCATTCTCTTATCAAAAAGCACATATCTTATTTCTGATGTTCTGTTTACGCACGGAGGGCAAGGTGAGGGTTTGGAGGTTCCCAGCTGACAGAATGAACCTTCGGGACAAGTCAAGCAGTCCTCCCTGTATCTGTTGCCCATTTGGATGCTGTAGGTGCCTGCAGGGCAAGGGTACTGGGTGCCATATGCTGTCCCTGAGAAAGCAACATCCCCATAATTATATCCAAATGAAAGACTCATGACTACAGCATGAGTGAAATGTTTGCAGTATGTTGTAAAGATATTTAAACGACAGTTTGTCATTTACATACAATCTTAAAAACTTTCAGAGTCAGACAGAAAAAAAAACAAAAAACTTTTCTTTCCGTGCCTTCAACTTGTACTTGTTTACCTTCAGGGCAGTAGTGTCCAGAGTTGCATCGGCCTGATGGCGCTGCAGACCCAGCCAAGCAGTACCAACCTCGAGGGCACGGCTGGCACTCTGCTTCAGCCTCCAGTCCACTTTGACTGCTCCATGTCCCCACTGGACACTTGTACTGTGTCGGAAACATCGTTCCAGGGGGACAATAATGTCCAGCAAAACAAAGAAGTGGCGGTCTTTGAATACCACCTGTTCCTGAAACAGCAGAAATGAAAAAATAACAATCGCCAATGTAATAAGAAAAATTTTATGTTTTGCAGAAAAGATAAATAATCCATTCTTAAATCTTCAAATATTGCTGTTGATGCGTTTGCAGTGCCTCGTACCCCTTAAACTTTCTCAGATGTTGTCACATGGCAAAATTCTACACAATTCTATATAATTTAATTGAACTTCAGTTTTATATTTTTAAACAACACAAAATAATGCGTAACTGTGAAGTAGTCTACAATACCTAGTCAAAATGTTTCACAAAAATCCTGCAATCACAGCTGCAAGTCTTTTGGCAAAATCCCGGCCAACTTTTCAAAATTAGACTCAAAATTGTTTGCCCAATTTTCTTTTTTTTACTGATAGGATTATAGTCAATTCAAACAGGTCTTACCAAAGATTTTCATTTGGATTAAGGCCTTGTTAAGGACAACGAAAGTGAATTTCGCTGTCCTTGTGACAATGACAATAAGGATTTATCTTATCTTATCTATCTTATCTTATCTTCTCCATAAAATTGTTTATTTACTAATGTTCCCTAACAGACCTCTGAGATCTTTATTGAACAACTCAATTTATGCTGAATTCAAAGATAAATTTTGTTTAGGAGTACCAGAATTAAAGAGCCTGTACTTTAATGAATGCCATGACTTTTATGGGTAAAATGCTTAAATCCTATTTCTTATGCTTCACTATAATGCATGTGTATCCCATCAAATCAAAAGAAAATATATTGACATTTGTAACAAAAGTGGAAAATTTCAAGCAGCATGAATACTTTGTAACAGACTGTAAATTAGAATGAGATGTCACCAATCTATGTTTGTAAGGCAAAAAAAAAAGATTTTGCTTTTCCTGATGCAAGTCCTTTTAAGAAGCTGCTGAATATGAAAACGTAACCTCTCAGACAGGCGTATTGTGCTGGGCACAGCTGACACTGTGAGCGATCAGTAAGGTTGATGCGATTGCTAAATGCTCCCGGAGGGCAGGCGTTGGCTGGTGCGTTGGGTTTTGATGAGCCAGGAGGACACACGAACCTATGAAGACAAATCCCTTAAAACTGCTCTTTCTCGCCATACTTAAAGTACCAAAGTCATGAGTATAAGGAAGCATTCTTGATTACATATTTTTCATGTTTCTGAACAGGTTGCTTACCCAGGCATGCAGTCTACATCTGGAGCCTTTAGAGCTATCTGTGTGCAGGCCTTCCCCGGGTAGCATTCTCTGCAATCAGTCACCTCATCCTGCCCCTCTAAGGGGTTGAAGGACCCTGATGGACAGGGCATCGGGTCGCTGGTCCCCTTAGGACAGTAGAAACCAGGTGGACATTTAAGACAGTCCTTCACACCTGGAAGAAAAAGTTAGAATACTGAAGTCAGTGTAGGTCTGTTACATAAACCTACTTTGTTATGTTAAGTTGTGTGTTTTTTCTCATTAGCTTTTTTCTTTGTAATCAGTTTGTTTCTTTTTGCCCTCTTTGGCATCTGTCCATTGCGGTTTTCCATCTAGATATTGTGGTTTCTCAGGGGAACCTTTAGCAACTGAGTAATTTCTGCAATCACTGAGCATTTCACCTCATGAAAAGATTGGACTAGTGTAAAAATATTCAATTATAGTTTGCAAAACTTTAGAAAATAAAATCAAAGATTGAATTAAATTAAATGTAAGCAAAATATAGGCATCTAAAAACCAAACAACAGTGGAAGAAGTTTTTAATTTACAGCAAAAGGTTTGCTAACGTGTCACTTCTTTATGTAATTTTCAACAAAAATAAGTATATGTATATATGAACAATTCTGGTCTGATGTTTACAAATACTAATGTGTATGGATACCTTATGTGAACCATTTTTATTCCAGGGTGAAATATTCTTCTATTGTTGTTCAGAACAACTGACTGAAATCTTTTCATACACCCCCACAGGACGGTAAAGGATGTACCATTACCACAGCTGTTGTCCAGCTTTCATAAAATCTCTATCAATTTGGTTAAATATTGTAGCTACTTTCATTTTAAAATAGTCCACAGATTGTTAACGATATTGAGGTCAGAGTCTAAAAAAGTTGAAACAAATTATATTTTGATCCCAAAAACTTATTAAGATTGGTTTGGGGACAAACCAGCTGACCTTAAGCCTGATGAAAGCCCCTGACCTCAGCTCTTAATTGTTAACCATCCTTGAAATGGAAGGTTTATAACATAAAATCTCTATATTTGAATTAAATATTTCAGTCTTTTTAATGACAGTGGTTAAATATCAGATCAGAATAATGCCACAATCTTATTGATGGCCCCAACAAGCATACTACTCAATTAAATGAGGTCTATATGAAAATATTTGAGCCTGTGTGCATAACTTCAGAACTGTGAAGAAGCACAGTTTAAATACAGTCCAAAATCAACATGACATGCTTATGGTATCTGAACTACTGACTGAAACTGCCCATGTTGAAAACTCACTTATGGCTCCTTGGTGAGGGGTGAAGGTGCCTGATGGACAAGTCACTTCCTCCACTGTGCCAGCTGGACAGAACCTTCCTCTAGCACACGGCAAACCTGGACCTGAAGATCCTGTTTAAGGTAAAACACAAAGCATAAAACGTTTGGAAAAACCTCATTGAACTTTGAGGAAGTCTTTCACAGGTACAGCACATTTTAAAAAATGAACTCTGTTCACAATGTCTGTTGTTGAAACGTTTTAACTACCTTTGTGTGTGTGTGTGTGTTTTCTTCAAGTGAGAAACATTTACTTTCTGGGAGATGTTTTATTTGTATTTCAGTATCTGTTGCTCCAGTGAAGTGAGTTTTATCAGAACAAAGACTAACCTGCGGGACAGAAGCGTCCCTCTTTGCATCTTTTACAGGCTGCCCTACTTGTCTGACCCAGTTGTTCCCCTGATGTACCAGCAGGACAAGGTGACCCATGAGGGGTGGCGGTGCCCTCTTCACAGTAATAGCCCTGTGGGCACATGAACTGGGAGGAGGGTCTCTGTGAGCTCCCTTCCAGACAGTAAAACCCTTGAGAAAAGTATTTATAGATTAGAAAAACATTTTGTAAAGGACACAGCCTGTATGGTAAGATAATATTTCTAGAGATGGAAAACATTTAGTTCCTTCGGCTTGAGAAACTGCAATTAGAAAGTTTAAAGCCCACAGAATTTGTCCAAATCTTTGGAGTTGAAAACATTTAGAGAGCTTGCTTTTGATAGAGCTGTACCGGCAGGGCAGATTGCACAGTCTTTCAGTCTCTGCAGACCTTCTTTAGGACCATAACTCCCTGCAGGACAGGGCACAGCTACACCTCCCACACAATAATGACCTAACAACGAGATAAACAAGAACCAACTCATGTTTGGTTTCTTTCTGGAAGCAAAAAAAAAAACCCCTACTAAAATATTAAAGCAATATTTAACACTAACCCTTTGGACAGGCAATACAATCTCCATCTTCCTTTACAGGCTTGTAGGTTCCCGGTCTACAGGTGTTGGCTTGACCAGATTTGTACACAGAGTGGCTCCAGCGTGGTGCCACAGCGCCCCCACACAGCAAGGATGTATCATTACATCTACGGCAGGAAGTCTGTCCAGGTGTGGAGATCCAACCAGAAGGACAGGGAAGTGGCTGTGACATCCCACTGTTTGGACAGTAATTTCCTACAGCAGCCATAAGGCACAATCTTAGGTATTGTGGCACATATTTATGACATTTAACTATCAATTAGAACAGACGCAATAGCTAAAGAGAAGCAATATTTTCTAGAAGCACTACCTGCGGGGCACTGTAGACACAAAGCCGTACAAACAGTGGAGTAAAAACCCGGGAAACACTCAATACATTCAGTGTGATCCACGTCGGGCTCCTTTCCAGGTGCACACTGTGAGCACATAAAAACCGTAAAAAAAACAAGTAAATTTTCTTTTTGTGCAGCAAGCTGTAGAAGCGTTTTCAATTCTTTTCACATCTTTAATGGTTGATGGTGACCTTATAAGGAAGCCCAAACTTGCAAACAGAATCAAAAGGGCAGGTCAGACACTGTAGGACCCCTTCGGGTGAATGTTGTCCTGCTGGGCATAAATAAAGTGTTCCATTGGTGACGTCACATGAAAAACCTGCAGGACACAGCCGGCAATCCACTCTGTCCTCTGAACTGATCAGGCCTGTAATACAAGGCTGCAACATACAGCAAATAGCAATGAGCTCACATAAAAGCACATAATTTAAACAAATATGAATTTGGGCAATATGTATATAGTATATAAATATAGAAAGATTTGGATTTATATTCAGCTTTCTGAGTTCAAGCCTGGCATAACCACCTTTTTGCTGCAGTTACAGGAGCTTGCTTTTTGGGATATGTTTCTAGAAGCTTTGCACACCTATAGACTGAAATGTTTATCAAGTCGTCTGAACAAAATAGCGAAAGCTCAGTCAGAATGGAGGCACATTAGTTCTAATCATGCCACTGATTTTCTATTCAAACCTTTCAAAGCCGTTTGTTCACCAGTGCTCTTTTACAAAAGTAATATGAATCAACCTTGAATTTTGGCTTTTTAATCTCCAAACACGTGTGGTTTTCTACTCACTAAAGTTAACCAGGGTAATTTTGTCACTTAGCCAAAATAAAGTAGCTTTTCTATAACATTCCAAACGATTGTAGTATTGTTGTTTTCAACTATTTGCCATCTGCAACATTAATGACCTTATATGAGACAAAAAATAAAGGCTCATAAAGAACAGCCATTTTATTTTATTTTAATTAAAATAACCCGTAATTGTGTAATTTCTATGTTAACTATGTGAACTGTATTACCAAAACACAAATTGCAGCTGCGTTCGAAGGATTTTGTTTAGTGTTACTAAAGAACGTCGGGGTTAGTTATGAAAGTTATGAAAACAAATGGACCCCACGTTTTAGATTTGAAAACCATATATAATTTTCCTACTTCTATGTGTTAGTCACAACCTATCACATTAAATCCTGATAAAATGCATCTGAATTTGTGATTGTAAAGTAACAAAAGTTTGGGAAGTTGAAGGAGCATCCAAATTTTTGAAAGCACTGCAACTGTAACTACAACATTTCGGTGTCAAAATGTTTGGAAAACATTTCTCCTTGATTATATTTAATTCAGTGTTATAACAAGTAAAACTGTAGGGAAAGGGTTATTTGAATGTAAATCATACCTTTTGGGCTTAAGCAATCAAAGGCTTGTGAAAAAGTGTTTTACCTTGCAGTCATCGATGCTGATTTTCCCTGTGTAGAGGTTGAATGTTCCTGCTGGACATCGATTTGGTGCAGATACATTTCCAGGACAGCTATAAAGCAGAAACGAAGTAGGTGAAACATCATTAATTAGTAATTTATTCTATCCCATGTAAAAATATGAAAAAACTAATAAAATTCTGTCCTATAGTTTAAAATATGCCTGACGACTTACAAATGACCAGAAGGACAATCCAAACAAAGCTGCTGGTTGAAGTACTTTCCTTCTGGACACACACCAACATACACTTCGTCATTGAGGATAAGATCTGCACTCCCCTCTGCGACTTCTCACACCAAAACAGGGAGAATGTAGAAATTGGTCATTATGTTGATAAATGCACTTTAGGAAATAATAAAAGCATGAAGATTGTTTTTCTTACCTGAAGCAGCTCCAGGTTGGAAGAGCAGCAGAAAAACCCCAGGAGATAAAACACATAGCAAATACATAGCCCTCACCAAGCACATCATATCTGGATGTCTAATCCTGTATACAAGAGCATGTTACAGGTTTTCTCAATATCCAGAGCACAGCATTTTGGTCTAATCCTACACGGATAAATGTTTAGAGCCTGAAAGTGAAATGAGCACGAAATGTGATTCCCAGGTGGTGACTCAAGCTGACAGTGATGTGCAATTAGGTTCTGTAACTGTATCTGTGACTTTCATTATGCATGAGCAAGTGCAAACGCTAGCCTAGTTGTTTCTGTTAGTGGATCACAGCAAATTATTTATGCTACCCATGAGCTGTCATTCACCGTAAGTAGGAGATTTAAGACATAGAATATATCAAAGTAATTTATTTGCATGGAATAAATGGATGCAAACAAGGTACATTTTGTTTTCCCAGGGAAATAATTGAAAAATACATAATTCAAATATAGAGGAGCATCAAAAGTTGACTACAGCTATTGCTGGAGCAGACACAAAGCTACAAAAGCAAATGACACCCTCAGCCTTCCTGCATTAGCATGTGCTGTGAGGCCTTTAAAAAGCTTGGTGTCAACTGCATGAACATAGTATTAATCCACAAATAAAAACCTTTATCTTCAGTAAAAAAAAACAACAAAAAAAAAAAACATTACTGCATAATTGTGTTCCATGATGTGTTTACCCTATTTGTTTTTTAACAGCATTTTTCTGACAGGAAGCCAGATGCGATGTATGGAAAGTTGTGCATTATTTTTGCACACCCCTGAATCCTTTTGAACACCACTTCCTGTACCCAAACTCAAGAGGAGAAACATATATGTGGGTATGTGCAGGTGCAACCAACAGCAGGCTGCAAGAACACAGGGTATTTTATGTTTGAATAAAAGGAACAAAGAAATAAGAAAAAAAGGAGCGGCAATGCAGGTCTTAGTCTACTTAACCATACTCTTCCTTTCAGTTCTAAAAGGTAAAACAATTATTCCTAATGTTTCATCTTCAATTGTAACATAACTTCTATTTCTGTAATGTAACTACATTATCCTCTCTTTGCAGGAAGTGTGATTTCTGACAATGCAAAGGCACCCACTGATTACAAGATGGTAAGACAGGGGCAAAGTCTCATGCTGAGCTGCACCTATAACTGCTCGGCTGGATTTGTCCGCGGCTCCTGGAGGACAGAGTCTGATATCGCTCCTTGTAACACAACTAAAAGTAATGACAGCTTTTGCACTGTGTCCATCTGCCTATCAAACATTTCTACTCATGATACAGAGAAGAACTACAGTTGCTACACAGAAGACACAGAGGACCCTAATCTCACAAAAACAACAGTTCACACTGTTTTCCTTCGACTTCAAGGTATGCAATGCTCTATCTATCTATCTATCTATCTATCTATCTATCTATCTATCTATCTATCTATCTATCTATCTATCTATCTATCAATAAATATATATATATATATATATATATATATATTTATACATATATATTGTGTATATATATATATATATATATATATATATATATATATATATATATATATATTTATACATATATATATATACACAATATATATATATATAGAGAGAGAGAGAGAGAGAGAGAGAAAGAGAGATAGGATCTATATATATATATATATAGATCTATAGATAGATAGATATAACATAAGTTGTGTAAGAAACCAAGGACTGAATCACCCTTTCTCTTGTATTTGTAGCTCAAGACACTGTCCCAAAATGGACAAGTAACCCAAACATTCTTCTTGAAAATAGTGAGAAGCCTTTCTAATGTCTAATACAAAATATTCTATATTTGCAACAATTATTTGAACAGTTTTTGATTAATCCATATCTTAATGATCTTAATTATCTTAGCATCGCTTCCTACTGAATCAGGGACTTCAAACAAAGGTGAGTATCAAAAACAAAAATATTCTAAATGATAAAAAAATTGTTTTTACATTTAAGAAATTCTAATACATCTGTTTTTATGACAACAGGGCAGTTTAATGTAATGAAGGTTTTGGCAGCGGTAACCGTCACAGTGGCCATGGTTCTTGCAGCTTTGGCCATCTTCTTGTGCGTAAATCGCAACAAGCCGATCTGGAAGGGTAGAGGTGATTACAATGTAGTATTCTTTTGCAAAAAATAAGTGTAAATCCTAGATGAAAGCATGAAAAATGCACAGATTTTAATGTAGTGACAGCAATGCCTCTCATTCCAGGGGAGCGGGTTGTGTCCAAATCATGGTGAGCCGTCTAAGCTCATATTTGTTCGCATTTCTGCACGATTAACAGTGAAATCTGTGATTTAGATTTTACAAATCATCATTATTTTAAATTTTTCCAGCTCATCTCAATCCCCAAATGCTGTCCTCCTACCAGTAAAAGGTAAAACACCAAAAATATCAGATAAATAAAAAGCATACAGAAAGAGCTCTTCAGCTAACGCTTGCCATCTTCTCCATCCAGGGACGCTATCAACACAAAGTGAGAAAATAACCTTACGAATCCCTCTGCCTGGTAAGACAAACATGCAGAACCATCTGAATTGTAGACCATTTGTTGGCTAATATTTACAAGTAAAATGCGTTGTTCTGTTTGACCCAGACAATGAGGAGGACACAGAGGTTCCATATGCAGACATAATGATCACCGTCCGAGGGGTCAGTACACCCGAGCTCACTAAGGTTGGCTACTTAGGAACAGGAGAGGTGAGAGACAAAGCATGACAAGCTCAAACCTATGAACTGACCTATCATTCCATCTCCATCTTTATTGCACAGAAGGGTTTACCAAAAAACTTGTAGTTTTTTATTTTACTTTTTAAATATAATCTCTATATGATAATTAGGCTTTTGCAAATATATGCTTAGTTTATGTTATCTAGTGCTAAAGTGCTGTTATATTAGCTGTTTTATTGCTACATTAGATGTGTCATTAGCTACAAGAATCATAAGAGAATTTGACAGATATTGCTGCTTTTGTTTCGATCCACCTTGCTTCATGCAAGACATTTCAGAAGAAATGTTTTACTTTGTGTGTTAGTTAGTTTTTTTATTTCCAAATATTTATGGATTTTAGAATTATACATTTTTAGTTGGCAGTACAAATTGCTCATAAATGTGCATCAGTTGTTAAGCAACATTGATGGCTTAGCTTGTATGCATTTTGATTTGGTTAAGTACATTGAAACACAACCATTTTCAGCACAGACAATCAAAACAAAAACAATGACTTTTGTCCATTTATGCTATGGAGAACCTCAGTGCAGTCGTCAATTTATAAATGAGTTATTTTACAGCATGACTCGTATACAGTGGATCTTAAAAGTGTCAAACTATCAGATACTCCGATGAAAAAGAGTAGATCAGGATCATTTAAAAAATGTTCTATGACTTCTACATGATGTATATCTTGTGAAATTCAACTAAACAACCAAAGGAAATATTTCAGAGAAATAAAAAAAATAAAAATGGGGTAATTGTCCAAATGTGTACGTGCGCTCACATTTAGATACCTTTGTCTTGTGCACTTCCCTATCCAGTGTTAGAAATCAGCCCATCTAGATAAACCCCAAACCTAAATAGAAAACAAGCCAGATCACATTAGAATTGGTGGTCATCTTGTTTAATGTTTCCCTATAGGTATTTTGGTGATTCAACTTTTGGTGATGAGCTCTGAGTCTCTGAGATTGGAAAGACTATTTGACATTAGTCTTTCTTTCCCTCCACATATTTTCTATCAGATTCAAATCAGAAGTCTGGCTAACCAGCTCCAAAACGTTAATGTAACTTCCAAAAAGAAGAAAAACGTAGAGAAATTCAAGATTATTTTAAACCTAAACGTGGAAAGGGTAAAAACTATGTTTATCTTAACCATACAGTATATCCAATTACGTACATAAATTAAGCTTCAGCTGTCTTAGTATGAGTTTTCTGATGTCTGCAAATTTGCATCCGTTATGCCGTTACAGAAAAATAAACTTCAAGAAAATACAGAGGGTTCAAGATGAATTGTTTTTCCATTTTAGTTAATCCAAGCATAGATGAAAATCAGCAAGACCTTTTTGACAATATATCAAGTGATAAGAAAAAGGTTTGCCTATAGCCAAACCTAGAACAGTTTGGGTTCACCTGAAGAGACCTGTGGACTTTCAGTTTGAGTTAGATTGGGTGTCTTAAAGTCAATATGTGGTAAGCTTATCGACTTCCAACAAAAAACAATTGAATCTTCCAGCAAAGTATCAATTGAAAGATTTGCACACTTGTGCATTCAAGTTATTGCAGTTTTTTATTTCATGTAATTTTCACCTCATATAGACTATTTGTGTGTTTTTCAGTTGTTTTTTCATGGTTAATTTCTTTTTTTTTTTACATTGTAAAACAGAGGTCTGTAATCTTTTGAGTCAAGGAAACTTGTAGCTTGTTGTTATTAAGTGATTGTGATTTTTAAATATACCGTTTAATTTAATGTGTATTTGCGGGATTTTTAGTAGAGATTCAATACTTAATTGTGAAACAAGTTGTTTTTTTTCTGGTTTATGTGCAGTGGCGGGGAGATGAACCAAGATGCCACCTGCAGGCCTCGCGTTCAGCTGACAGACTGCATGTTCCCCAGCCCAGAGAGGTCAGCCGCAAGATGAGCACCAACTCTGAGTATGCGGTTATCACATATGCCTGACCATAAGCACTTCAGCCTGCCTTTCATTGGACCATGTGGTCCAGGAAGCATCCACCGTACCTCGGTAAATTTTCCAATCACATTTCAGAAACTTACATTTAACTGTGTAAACCGTGATTCAAATACTCCTGTTAATGCTTTTTGCAAGGTCTGTTCCATCAAGTGCTGCTTAAAATGCAGAGGTGATAAATAGAGAGTAATCATGGACAACAAAGCACAGGTTCTTTCTTGTTTTTCTGATGCTTTTCACTCTGACAACACCAGGCCTACATATGGACAACATGCATTAAGTGTATATGATGATACAGTTAAGTTTTAATGCATTCTTTTTATCTTCACATGGATCATTCTAAAGGGACAAATAATTATACTTGAGAAAAAACGTTTCAAAGATGGTTTTGTACAATTAAAAGATAAACCCTGAACAAATTTTTGAAAGACCAAATCCTCTTTCTGCTGATTTGGAGTTTCAAATGTTACATTAAAAAAGAGCTTGCATTAAGCCCCTAAAATACTCACAACATAATATGTTTGTGCCAATCCACATGTATTCTGAGTTGTCTTTTCTTGGGATTTTGTAGAAGCAGCATTTTGTTCACATAACCTCTGTGCCAGGGATACATTAGCCTACACACAGCTATTTCAGCACCCAGTAGAGGCTTATTGTGCAGGTTTACTGCAAAGGGAGGATGGAAAATAGATACTTATGCATCTTCTCTGGTTAAGATGTTGTAAATGTTCTTGTTAGTCTTGTGCAAAAATAAAATAAAATAAAAAAACAGGGAGACCTATTTTCCTACAGCAGATAAACAGCTAAAAATAAAACTTCTTGAATAAGGAAATTGAGCAAATAAATATTTTTTTAAAATCAGGATTGTATAAATAATCAAAATTTTCTTTAAACAAAATTGTGCCAATCTGATAACTGAATAACTGCAAGAAAAACTAACTGATTGTAAATTAAATATAAATGTCAATACATTAAGTGTTTCAGCAGATGAAATCCACATGTATAGCACATTGTTAATACAGTGTTTTATGTCTAGTAAAAGTTCACAATATTTATGATAAGTTGTATTTACTCTTTCAAACCTGAAAGCCCCAAGTTAAGCAAACCGTGATTTTTTTATGTTAATCAAAATGAAGTACATGATAATTTTGTAGAAGTAGACTTGAAAATTCAGAAAACAACTTGTTTTTGTGTGGATATGATCCTCCATTATGAGAAGTTTTGTTTTGTTTTGGTGTTCTTTGAACAAATCCAGGATTACCGCAGTTACCTATTCTTTAAAAACATCTTAAATTACTCATTTTCTCTTTTTCAATAAAAAAAAGAAAATGGGGATAATCAATAATCAATTTTTCATTAAAAGCTATGTTATGTTCATCTTATACAATTGTGAAAGTCAATTTTTGTAATATACGCTTTAATATTATTTGATTTCTTTATACACATTTATTTTAAAAAAATGTTTTTTATGAATGTATCATTGATTTTTTTTTTTCTAAGTCTATTAAAAATACAAAACCTGTTTATAGGTATTTCTATTTGCCTGTGTTATCATGTTATGTCTGAAATAAAGATTTTTTTTTTATTGAACTATGCTGGAATGTGTTGCGTCAAACATGACCCTTATTTGTCTCCGTACTTGGAACCGTTGCTAAGTAACGGATATCAACAAGACATGGCACTAGTAGTGGCGCTAGATAACTATAAACGATTCGGTAAAGGTCGATTTAAAATGCTTCCAGGTCACAACAAACCGTTGTATTAGAACGGATTTTTAAGAAAGATGGTTTACATTTAAACAGTTAACCGATTCGACAGCGCGATTTAATTACGAACCCAAACAACATTTAGAAAGTCCGTTAACTACAGATGCTAAATTAGAGGTGACATTTCACTTGTGAAAAGCCGGAAACCTTTTTTGCTGTTATTATAGCTTGGAATCAGACACGTGGTTCAGGAAAATGTCAGTGCCTTTTTCCAACACTCACCTGAGGGTACCTCGGGGATTTGGGGCCCTCTTAGAGGGACTGACCCGGGAGATTCTCCGGGACCAGCCGGACAACATCCCTGCATATGCAGCGCAGTATTTTGACAAACTTCTGAAAGAAAGAGAAGGTAACCGATCATAAGAAAATGAGATAACAATACTTTATTGAAACTTTATATTTCATTAAATAAGGACAAACTGTGTTTCCTTCTTTCTTCACAGAAAGTGGGATGGACCCTTCTGAGTGGGCTGCCAAGCTGGAAGACAGGTTCTACAATAACCATGCTTTCAAGAGTACTGAGGTACACACTCTTTGAAGTTACAGCTCTTAACATGGCTAACAAAACTGAGTCTATGTTAGTTTATTGTATTATTATTATTATTATTATTATTATTATTTTTATTATTTTTCCAGACTGTTGGTCTTGAAAAGGAAACAGCAACAGAGGAGGCCCACGTTTCCAAGTGAGTGTCACTTTAAGTGCAGCAAGCACGATCAAGAGGAGAGGGAGATGAAGAACATGAGAGAAAAGATAGAAATGTGCTCTGATGAAATTACATTGGAGTTTACATTTTCATCAATAAAAAACCTTACTCAATTTGTCATTTATTACATTTTTATGTTGACCTTTCAACTCTACTGAGTGAGTTAATATAAGGCCATTTTACAACCACTGTTTTCTCAATGTACATTTGAAGACAAATAGGTTCTGTCGTTTCAGTATCCCTTTATACTGAAATATAACAAAATCAATCCAACTCATACTAGTGTGACACAATTACACTAGTATTGTAATTGAGATTTCAGAGCAAAGATTTAAGAGCAAATTCAGCTGATTTGATAATCCAAATAGAATTAATGATGTGAAATATGTACAGAAACACATCACCTATTTTTTTTTTAAAAATTTTGTCCAAAATCCTTGGAACTCAAAGCATGTGAACTCTGCATGGGAAGTATTGTTAGAGGTTTGCCTGCTTCAACAGACTTAAGCAGTTAATGGAGAAATAACAAGCTTGTGCAGTGCCCCCATAATAAACCAAGTTTGGGAAACAGTGGTCTTATTCAGTTGACTGCTTTGTTTTCTTGATGTGTTTTTAGAACAGGCCATGATGTGTTGTTCTTTGGGCCACATTTTGCTGACATGTTCTACTCAGGTGATTTCTTGATTAGTAATTTAGCACTTAGTAAATGTGGCTTGTGAAATTAAACCAAAAAATATGGTTAATCACAACTAATTCATGATTTAACAAGAGAGTCATGCCTATGGCCACCTTTTCACATAGTGTAGGGTTCAATTGGATAGATTTTTTTCAAGCAGAAAATTTTATTTAGTATTTACTCAGGTTATACCCAATATCAAAATTTGTTTGATGACCTAAAACATTTAAGTGAGACAAACAAGAAGAAGAAAAAAAAAGAAGATTTTCTTTGTCATGGCTGAGAGGAAATGGCGGAACAGAACTACTTGAGACTAAAAGCAGCAGAGAACATACACAGGTTGCAGTTGAGTTTGAAAGATGCATTTAATAAATTCTAAGCATTGCTTTAATCTGTAATGTTTCTAAAAATGTTCCATTTCGTTGTTTCTTAGGAGAAAACCAAGCGAATTCGAAACTGAAGAAGAGCCAAGTCACTCAGTTGAAGATGCAGCTCATTCCACCGAACATCTTCCAATTTCAGATATAACTGATTCGGCTGAAGGCTCACAGGATGAAGAAACTGAACTACAAGATACAGAACAGACATCTGAAGCAGATGAACAGAGCGGGATAGACAAAGATTATGAGCTTACCGAAGCTGAACCTAGTCAAATTATCGGACTAGATAGTGAAGTAGATAATGACCTACTACACCTGAGCTTGATTCAGGTGGACCAAGCCGATGAAACTTCAGATGTAAGCGAGGGGGAAAGTCCTTCCCAAAGGTGGGAGGATCAGGAATATAAGGATGAAGATCAACCAGTTGGTGCATTTGGAGAGCAGGAAACTGTTGGCTCAGAAGAAGAGCATACTGTAGAATCAGAATCACTTCAGAGCGTTCTACATTTGACTTTTCTTGTGGACGCCTCTGCTTCAAAGCCTGGTGAAACAAAAACATCAATTTGTCAAGACGACACATATTCTGCTGAAGAGACAGAAACTATAACAACCCAGCTTGAGGAAAATGCTGTCGAATTACCTGCAAATCAGTATGAAATTCATCCTGACACCCAACAAGAAGTAAAGGATGAAGCTCAAAGTGAGAAGGAAATAACAGACACTGAAAGTGAGAGGGAAATAACTGATACTCAAGGTGAGAGTGAAGTAACTGAAACTCTGAAAGAGAAGGAAATAACAGAGACTAAAGGTGAAGGGGAAATAACAGAGACTAAAGGTGAAGGGGAAATAACGGAGACTCAAGGTGAGGGGAAAATAACTGAGACTCCAGGTGAGAGGGATAAAACTGAGACTCCAGGTGAGAGGGAAGTAACTGAAACTCTGAAAGAGAAGGAAATAACAGAGACTAAAGGTGAGGGGAAAATAACTGAGACTCCAGGTGAGAGGGATAAAACTGAGACTCAAGGTGAGGGGAAAATAACTGAGACTCCAGGTGAGAGGGATAAAACTGAGACTCCAGGTGAGAGGGATAAAACTGAGACTCCAGGTGAGAGGGATAAAACTGAGACTCAAGGTGAGAGGGAAGTAACTGAAACTCTAAAAGAGAAGGAAATAACAGAGACTCAAGGTGAGGGGAAAATAACTGAGACTCCAGGTGAGAGGGATAAAACTGAGACTCAAGGTGAGGGGAAAATAACTGAGACTCCAGGTGAGAGGGATAAAACTGAGACTCAAGGTGAGGGGAAAATAACTGAGACTCCAGGTGAGAGGGATAAAACTGAGACTCAAGGTGAGAGGGAAGTAACTGAAACTCTAAAAGAGAAGGAAATAACAGAGACTCAAGGTGAGGGGAAAATAACTGAGACTCCAGGTGAGAGGGATAAAACTGAGACTCAAGGTGAGGGGAAAATAACTGAGACTCCAGGTGAGAGGGATAAAACTGAGACTCAAGGTGAGAGGGAAGTAACTGAAACTCTAAAAGAGAAGGAAATAACAGAGACTCAAGGTGAAGGGGAAATAACGGAGACTCAAGTTTCTCCTGAGAAAAGCAGTGTAAGTCCAACAGTCTCTGAGAAGTCCTTCAAGCAGGTGACATTTAAAGAAGAAGATGAAATTTTTACTCCTGAAGTGGATAATGAATATGAGGAGACTCGTTCTGATAATTCTGATGGGACACCTGCTGACGCTGAGGAAGAGGAAGGACCTGCTGGGATTTAGGAGGAGAGCACAGCAGGCGCAAACAACAGCGACAAGGTAATCCTGGTTGTTTGAGAAACTGTCCAGTCTATATTATGATGCATTTCACACTTTTCCTATGCAGTAAAATTAACATTTGCACAATTTCTGCAAGCAATTTTCTTTTACTGCCATAACTTGAGTAGAACTGAAACTGATCATTATATTACCCTCCATAATATTTGAGCAAGCCTCCCTTATTGCATTGAAACCGCCTAATTGTGCAACTAATGACGCCATTCTGTTTTTGCAACGCCCCTTCAGGAGTTCTTTCGGCTTGGTTTTGACACATATTCTGGGCAGAACTTTGTGATTTCACACATGATTGGTCAGAAATTTAAAAATGACCAAAATCAATTCTGCAGCCTTGGACTTCGACACTGTAAATGAGTTGTACACAGTCTTTGTGAAGCAGGAAAATTTCCAGGCCAGAAAGAGCTCCTTGTTCTTACCACTTTGATAACTAATTAATTAAAAATAAAAGCAATAAAAATAATAAATGTTTCCATATTTTCAACATATCTACAGGCCTGAAGATTCTGGAATGCCCCGCACCTCGACCTCATTCAAAGTTCATGGGCTTGGAGCCAGGAAAAGAAATATTTTAAATGAACTCCGCCATTTTGGGTCAGAAGATGGATCAACTAACCTTGCAGAATATGCCGGAAGGTTGCTAATGACTACATAAGTGCTGTTTGTTGTTGTAGTTGTTGTTGTTGTTTTACCTTTTCTCCAATATTATATATTTAATCCTGTATCCAAATATATTTAATCCTGTATATACTGTGTATCCATTTAATCCTGTATGTGTATCCACATATGTTTAATCCTGTATATACTGTGTATTTATTTAATCCTGTATGTGTATCCACATATGTTTAATCCTGTATATACTGTGTATTTATTTAATCCTGTATGTGTATCCACATATGTTTAATCCTGTATATACTGTGTATCCATTTAATCCTGTATGTGTATCCACATATGTTTAATCCTGTATATACTGTGTATCCACTCTCAAATAGAGAATCATTTAAATAAATCATTAAAAGCTCAACATTATTGTGACATAAATATTAATGTTTGGTGTTTGTAAACCTCTGATAGAAACTGGGGCCTTTTATAGAAACACAACTCTGTCAGGAGGGAAATGTTTGAAAATGTCTCCAAAATATTTGATTCTTTGTAATGATGTGTCATTTTCCCTCTGATACTTTAAATGCCATCTTTTCTGGCATGATGATAGAAATGACTAGGTGGTCTTCATCCCTCTGTATCAATGCCTGTTTTCTTGTAAAAAAAAAAAAAAAGTCTGGATTAGATCAAGTCTCCTCCTGGGAGCCAACGCAGCGCCCCCAGAGTGAAACTGGTCTCTGTAATCTCTCTAAAAGGACGACTAAACAATTTCTCAAACATTTTCAGTGCTGTCACAGGTAAAACCCCCATCTGGTTTGTCTGGACCAACCAGGCTTCTCCAAACATACAGGGAGGGAGTGTAGGAAGGGGTACCGAGAATGTTACTATGGTAACTCCCTCACCATCCACGTATCGTCATGGATTTAATAGGAGATGGTGATGCTGATAGTTGCTAGGCACCCTCTGTATCAGTGCTGTTCCTTTTAGAACAGTTTCTAACTCACTGAGTAAAAAAGTAGATCCCCTAACATAAGTTAAAATGAGGCCACTTTTGCAACATTAAGACAGCTATGGTGACACCTACGTATTTTTGGTTATGACTTATATTTTCACTTTTCACTAACTCAATTTTAAATACTGATGTTCACAATACAAATGAAGCAGCTTAGCTACATAGGGATTCGTTACCACCTATTTAAATGTGTTTAAAATGTCTAAATATTGATCTATTAATTATCAGAGCAACTCAGCTTCGAGCTGTAAGGCATGTGCCGCAATTACCATGATGAACTGCTCAGCTAATTGGCATCACTGCGTTGCTGTTTAACATACAACGTGGATAAATGGATGTTTTCTGGTCCTCCCTCTCTCCCCCCGTCTTGTCTGTTAGGCTTGCAGAGGAGTGTGGGCGGCCGTACCAGCTGGGATCAGAGGGATGGAGAGGACTGTTAGCTCTCTCTGCCTCTAATAAATTTATAACACCTCCCAGCGCAAAAAAAAAAAAAACGTTCCAAGATGCTTGCACAGTTTTTGTTTTCACACTATTAGTAGAATGTTTTTGCCATCTGGACTTTAAATAGTACGTCCAGGCTGGACACTCGGGGCTTTTTTTGTTTGTTTGGTTTTTTTTCTTAATTGTGAAGTTTCTTACTGTGATGGAGAAAGTTGTCAAATTTTAATAATACAGGTTCCATGCAGAACCGGCTTTCTGTTTACACAAAGATGGTTAAACTAAATCTTTCGCTTGCTCATGTGATGTGTAATTTCCATTTTGATGTTGTACTTTGTGGATCTGTTAGACATGTGCAGGGGTAAAGTGAGCAGAGTAGGTCAGCAACCCTAATGAGACCGAAAGGATGAAACACATGCTGTTATGTTTGTAGGAGGTCTCTCTTTCTCTTCTCCCTCTCTCCCTGTGTGTGTGTCCCTGCTTCTCTCTTTCTCTCTCCCTCTCCCTCTGTGCGTGAGCGACTGTTACTGAACATACAGCGACTGTTAGTGAGAGCCAGTCAGGCATCTGTATTGTATCAGAAACCCGTTTAAAGAGCGTCCTCCTTGGCCCAAGTCAGAATTTATTTAGGCACTCGAGTTAAACTAGATCAGCTCACTTGAAGACTGAAGTCATCCCAGAGCAAAAGAAATGGACTGTCACAATGTGAGTAAATGCTTCAGATGAACTTTAAATGCCTTTTAGCTGTTTGGATGAATCTGTTGTTACTTTAAGACAATCCCCAAGGTTTTGTTACTGGGAATGTCAAACTGCATGCAGAAGCTAGAATTGTTGTTTTTTGTCCTTTAAGGCAGTGAGTTATTTTTTTTTTCCTGGTATTATTTTTTTTTTTCAAAGCTAAATTCTTTAAAAGAAGTGAATATGTTGTAAAGAAAGAAAACGTTCCAACTTTACACAGTAGATGTGTTTGCCAGTGTATGTCTCTGTTCTCCTGTGAAAGAGCTGGATGCTGGCTGCTCTGTGAGCAGTCAGACAGAGAGGCTAATGAATGCTTGCCGAACAGGTGGGTGGTCACACTCCCACACTAGAAGGGGTTTCACTGGAGACATGATGCGCTGCTTCACTGAGATAGCGGGATGGCAGAGGGACCGTTCTGTGGGCTGCATTTCTTTAGTGGGAAATGTCAGTTCGTTACCACACACAAAGCACGACGTACGCACAATCTGTTGTCTCCACAAAAATTGAATAGGTGTTTACATAACTCATCAATATCCGTGGCACTTTTTCACTGACAATTTGTCACCAGCAGGAATTTCTCTTCCCGCCCACTCCGCTTGTCCTCTGGGACAGTGGATTCTGAGTGGCTGTCGTGGACTGCAACAATTTTTTTTTGCTGGATCGTCTTGTTTTTTGTGGGGGGAATGCTGAAGAGAAGGTGTATTTTTATTTCTTTGACAGGTGACTTTGGGTATGAATTTGGCCAGTTTGGAATGATGTAAAGTACCTTCAATCTGCAGTCTTCAAATTTTGGGCACTGTTAGTTTCTCATGATGAAAGATTAAACTCATTCCTCACCTTCTTTGGAGATAAAAACTCATAAAACAAAACCCAGAAATTTTTTTTTTTTGAAATTAGTATTTTTGAACCGGTAGTGTTTCATTGACAAAAACAAAATCAAAACTTGGAAAGAGTTGAATGTTGACAGACTGAGAACACGGATCACAGCTGCTAAAACGAACATGCTTCAGGCAAAAAAGAAAAAGAAAAAAATACAACTGTTAAGCATTTACAGTTAACCTAGCAAAATATGGTCTCACAATCTGTTATTGGTGGAAAAACTCCCACAAGTGTTTCATGGAAAGGAATTAAGAGAAAACACCATCGCATGATCCTCAAGTCCGTTCCCCGCACTGCTGTAAACTCGCTTGTTCTCATAGCAGGAGGGGTGCAGCCGACCCCAGGAGGAGGAGGACATCTTGGACATCCCCCTGGACGACCCCGAGGCCAACAGAGCTGCTGCCAAGATCCAGGCTGGCTTCCGCGGCCACATGACTCGTAAGAAGATGAAGCCAGAGGACAAAACCGAAGGGGAGGAGGTGAGCAGCACTGGGGATGTGCTCAACAGCAGCCAGGGGGGCTCAGGTCAGTGTTGTAGAGCCAAGGGGTAAGACTAAGTCCCATAATGCAGCAAAGAGGGCATTATGGTTAGCGATTGTAAATATGGTAAGAGAGGCTCTCATCACGTCATAACTACACTAGACAACTTAAGGTAAGTGATGGGGAAGTTACTTATTTGATCACAGTGACAGAATATTTAGATAAAGCCAAATATATTCACAAAAGCAACATGATCTGATATTCTCAGGATGTCTTCTCTGAGACAAACACATATTGAAGGAACACTAATATAATCTTAACCATTATGACAACAGCCATTTAATCCTATACATAATTCAGTCTGTCTTTTAAAAGTCCCTCATGGTTTAACCCAAGTGTGATTAATGCAAGACATAACTGAGTGACTCATTTAATTACCCCATGGGATAGCGACAGATGACTGAATGTCTCAGTTCATTTTTTCTCCTCGAGAGCTCAGATTAATCTGCCTCTAGATGCAAAAGGCAGAAGGTATTCAGGTTCCGTTTGCTTGGAAAATGTCAAGTACCGTCATCTCGCACCTATTTACTAGTCTCTATTTGATGTAAGAGAGTAGGTGGGGAAAAAAAGTAACTTTTAATTATTACATTACAAAATACTCAACGAGTTGAGCTTAAGCTTTACAAACCAGCATTTCTGTCGGTGACAAAAGTCCAAGGGAATGTTTTTATTATTATATATATATATAATTTTTTTTATTTATTTATTTTTTATCCCACATCACAACAAACATACAAAATGACACAATTTACATAGAAATGTAGACAAGAACTCAAATACAGAATTTAGTGAGAAATAAATTTATTTTTAAAAAATTTAATAAAAGCAAAAGAAATTCAAATGATATAAGATATATAGACTACTAGAACTTTAGATTTGAAGAGTTGCCACAAACTAAGATTAATACTACTGCTTTATGGATATTAATTATTATCAACATTACTGATAATTAATTACCAACATTATTAATTGATGTTGAACCTTGAGTTCGGAAATGTTTCTTTTAACAAACATTGCGTTACATTTGTAACCATGGAGCAATTTGCAAAGTGCAGGCAGATTGTGCTTGACCAATAAAATAATCCTCCAATGTTTGCTAAAGACATAACTTAATTTGTATTTGATTAATATAGCAACCTGTAGAACAGGTTTCCTGTCTTTATAAATTTATTTTAAAATAAGACTTTTGCTTTACCAAAACATCTGGGTGATATTGTCAATGTCTTAATTTCGCTTTATGATCTGAGCGAATAATCATCACAGTTATAATCTCTCGTTCTGTTCAGATCTTTACCAAAGCAGGATGTCTTTGGAGCGATGAGTACAAATTTGAAAACAAAAATTTTATATAATCACCACCGTCATTCCTTTAGAAAGGTGACGATATGTTAGGGTTAAGATGAATGAAATGGTTACTCCGACGTCTTATTTTTTTTATGTTTATATCTTACTGTGGACAGTGAGGTATTCTTCTCATTGCATGTTGGTCTTTATTGACTCAGTGGCATGACAGACAAGATCTGATCCAAGCATCAGGGTGAAGTTGGCACAACAATCATAATCCTGAAGCCTGGAGCCTGAAAACGAAGGCAACTGCGAGAAACAAAACAAAATAGCAATAACAAAAAAGAAACACAAAAAAGATCATTAATAAAAAAAGAAAACATGACATAAAAGAAATGAAAACTGTTGCATTTTTCAAGAAAATTAGCATGACTCACATATCCTCAACCAGGTGCAGGTCAGTCAGTTCAGACTCCATTTCATACCTTTGCATCACCCAGTCTTCCTATCATACATATTGTATGTTAGCACACCATTACATCCATATACATAAACAACAAGTCTTAGTTTTGAATTACAGGCTTAGTTTATTTTGACAGTGTATTACCTTCTGGGAGGTTTTTGCAACACTGCATCTCCTTTTGAGGAGAGTCTCTGTTTGAGACTCTGGATGTTCCTCATCAAACCAAAACAACTCAAAGTGTCCTCATGCTGGTAGATATTTTTTTTAAGTTCACATTTACCTGAAGTAGAGTTTGAGTAAGATAGAAAAACACCTTAGATTGTTGGTTGTACTCTTGCAAGTACGAAATGACACGTAGTTAGATGGAGAGGTACAAAAAACGTTGGCCATAGAATAACCAAAGCTACATATGGTGAGGCGATGACTGACCTACATTCAGGCAAGAAAATGAAAACAACAAAAAAAAAGGAAAGAATGAAAAAAATGAAATGCAGATTACAAAGATAATTCTTTCCATCAACCTTCACTCCTCATAATTCTAATCAACCTCCATAAACTTAAAATAAAACTTTAAATATGTATGACCCATTTCTTTCCCAAGTATGGCCGGGTTTTAATCAGGTGAGCGTGTTTAACATGGTGGATCTGCATCAATAATTCTCCCTAACCCAGTTGCTGGATGCTTTGTGTCTTTAGGTAGGAGATGTATTTATAGCTGCAGGTGCATTAGGTACAGTATAAGCCTAAAACGGCCGAGCAGAATTAATGGGCCTGTCGGAGGGAAACTGAGCGTCTTGAGCTCCTCCCGCAGGGGTAGACCCCCTTTCTACAAGAGACGTTCTCATCAGTCATTTCAACAGTCACCCTCAAGAAAACTCCAATATAAACTGTACACTAAAAGTTTGGAGAGGTAATAAACATATTTGAGCCAAACGCTTTCTCACTTTTTTTTTTCCAATAGCTTTTCTCAACTTCAGTACGATCAGTGTGTCGCTTTGTCTGAGAGGCTCTTTAACCTTGACGGTAATAGATATAGGAACAGTCCTTTCTAGGTTCTTCATATCCTGACTACACCTCGCCTATTTCTGTTTTTAGAGACAGGAAGATCGGGGGCAGTAGAGAGAGACGACACATCTGTGCCGGAGCAGTGACGTCCCTGTCCTGACCTGGATGATGAGAGGGAGAAGAGTCAAGAAGAGGTAGTGAGAGATGTGTGGCTCAAGCTGGCATAAGCTGGTTTGCAGGCTTACCTTTTTAATCCCACCCCAACAAAATCATATCCCTTCCTCCACCTCCCCCCTAACATGAGTTAGCTTTAGAAAATGAACAGTTTCGAGGGTGTGTTATGTGAAATATTTGTGAACTTTAACACTCCCTCCCTGCTTCTTCGGCAGCCTCATCGGTACGGATATGTATGACCCAGAATTTGCGACTCACTGCATGTACTTGTGAAATTTCTGGTACTGTGCTAGTTTTTAGATGATGATCTGTGAATGTGAAAATGAATGTCTGCCAAAAGCTAAACAGGGTTTATTTTTTGAATGGATCAGTGCAAATATCCTGTGTATACTCCTTGTATGCATCACTTTTTGTGACTGGTGGCTTCTGTTGTTTTTTGATTTGCCACGTTTTTTTGTTGTTTTTGTTTTTTGATGTGCTTGTATTTTGACCGTTTTCTGACTTGCTTACAAAAACAATTAAAGCATCCAAATCGCCAAAAGAAAAGTAGCTATGTATGTTCTATTTGTTGTTTATATCTTTCTGACCATGTGATAAGACTTTTCACAACAAGCATTTTTCTATAAATCTGATCTTCCAGAGCCGTAAGCATGCCGTATCTACACTCTTATCCAGATGCATTTTGGTACCGTTTTACCTTATCCGGTAATAGTTCTATATGCTCTGTTCCTGTGTTGTGCTGTAAGTTTTTTCAGAGCCCTGTTGCTTCAAAAGTTAACTGAGTAGTACCTGAACTTTGGTGTATAGTCGTGGCATTAATAAATCCATTCTAACGATACAGTGGAACTTGAGGATGTGTTTGTTTCAAACAGGCCCCTTGATGTTCACCTACATCTCGCCCTTGCATTAAATTGTTAAAAGTTCAGCCGCTCGTTCTCCTCTGCAACAGTAGCAGAGTATTTAATCAGAGGAAGCATGTTTTATTGAAGCTGAAACCTTTTTCTGTCTCCTGTGGAGCTCACTAATGCAAGAAATCTCATGAATAATTTATAACATAAATGTGTGTTTTTCGAGCTGCAGACAAAGTTCCCAGGTTTGGTAGCAATAATGTTTACTAGTCAACATGGCTTTATTATAGTAATTATGTTTTGCATAGTTGGAGAGCCGGCGTGGATTAATGGCACAGATGCTTTAATCATATCTCCAGATGTTTTCTCCACACAGTGATGTTTGTTCTTCTCACATATAGGGCAACAGCGGCTTGCAAAATTATTAACTTTTCCATATTTTGCCACATTGCAGTTACAGACCTTAATGTAGTTTAATAAGATTTTATGTGCAGCAAAACCGGTGCATGATAGAGAAGTAAAGGGTAAATGCTACAAGATTTTTTTTTCTTTTCTACAAAAGTTTGAAAAGACGGACAAGGCATATATATTCAGTACCTGTTTACTCTGACACCCCAAAATAAAATGCAGACCAAGAGTTGCCTTCACAACTTCCTTAACTGGTAACGTAAGTTTATATATATACAGCTGTTCTGTCAAGACCTCAGAAGATTGTTAGAAAATATTTGCGAATAAACAGCATCCTGCAGACTAATATGGATCATTATATTCAGTTGTTGAAAGCAGGTTTGGGCTATGAAACAATAACTCATAATTTGAACATCTCAAACAGCAATTAATTCATCAATCCAACATCCCAAAATGGAACAAATATTGGACAGCCACAAGATGGTCATGATAGCTTTGGGAGTCAAGAAAACTACCAGCTGTGAACAGCAGAAATATGGACTTGTTTTTAAGGGTGGCCAGAAAACAGCTATAGCTGGTTCTGTTTGCAATTTGCCAAAAGCCGTGTTGGAGCAACAGCACAGCTGTGTAAGAAGTGTCTCTGGTCAGAGCTGAACCCAATGGACAATGGAAATTTTAGGTTTACATTCCAAACTCAATGCGTGAGCACACCATCTCTACATTGTAACATGGTGGTAGCAGCGTCATGATGTGTGAATGCATTCTTCTGAGGGTACCAGTAAGAAACAGTTTATGTGAAGATAGATGGGAATCTTATATTTGAAGAGACTTAAGAATGTGATCTTCTACAATGTAATAATGTTAACATTGATCCAGAACTATGATGGGAATTATTATAGTATGTTCATGTCTAAAAATGGTCTAGTCAAAGTCCAGACCTGAAAAACTCATATTTTATTGAGCAGCCTGATCTATTTCTAGAAGAACGAATGTTGAAGTTTGAACAGGTGGTTTGGGAAAAATATCTACATAGGTGAGTAAGTGCAAGTACATGCCATACTTTTCAGATTTTCACTCTTAGAAAAAAAAGTTTTGAATATTATGTCTCCCTATCCTTCCCAGTTGCTCTCTACTTTGTGTTTTTCTAATATCATGAGGTTGTGACGCAACAGATGTGGAAAAAGGTCAAGCGGTATAAATAACTTCGCAAGGAGCCGTTTTCAATAATAGACGACTTATTACAATAAGGCTGGCTAAACCACAGAAGTGTTCCTCCATTTCTCTCTATCTGCCGAGGCAGTCTTGTTCACTTTATGAGAAACAGGATAGTGCATCTTCAGTCTCCCTGTGCACCCACTCAGCCCACCCACACACATCTGAGCCACGCAGCACACTGCACAAACCCGAGCTGCACATGCTTCCTCACACAGGAAGAACACAGCCCATACTTTAACATGCTCATCAACACTCGAGTCACTCATTCCCACCGTCTCTCATGCACACACACTGTCACACACGCAGACACACGTACGCAAATGATGGGCTGTGTCACCAGTTGTAGAGATAGGACAGCCGACATCTCGTTAGAAGTGGTTTGGCAATGGCAGAGTGCAAACACTTCCTTCTCAGGCTGACATTACTTCTCCTCCTCCTCAATCTCATAAACATCCTCTATGGGTTTTATTTGGACCTATTCTTTTCTCCTACTCAGTCCCAGAGGTGCCATGGCCACGTTCTGCTGTCTCTTTAATGACTGTGGGTGAACAATCAATATTATGCACACCTCCAAACATAGCACAACACCCACTTTGCTCTGTAGATTGAATTCTGACAGTGAAGAGAAAGGCCTAGTTTAAGGGGGGGGGATACACTTTGTCACAACCATAAGTTAATCAGGAAGAAAAAATGTTGCCAACATAATTTTTTCTTTGCTTGTTTTTCCACTAATAAATGTCAAAGAAAAAGAGCGCAGCTGAGAAATGTCGTATGGATTTCCACACTGAAGAGGAAACGCTCCAACCCTACTTTGTGTGTATTTGGGTTGATGACATCACAGGAGGAACAAGAATCCAGAACTTTAACTACTTATAATCCTGTTTGAATCTTTACATGAGACTTCAAGAATATCTTTCTTTCTGATCCTCAAGCAATGAGATTGTTTCCCTTTTCTTCCTTCTCATATGAGAACATGCCATTGCAATGTTTGCCAATTGCAATGGCATGGGCAGACATAAAAGTTGGGACTTGGAAAATAATCTTAATGCAACACATTTACCAGGTTGCTTCTTATAGCAATTTGACTTTAAATAATCACTAAAGATCTTAGACAAAAAAAAATCAATTTTTTACAGAGTGAGCCTTGGCTTCTTCTCAAAATGCTTCCACATGTTTTATGATTGCCATAGTTTTCTGAAATCCATGCCATATTCTTACATATGGTGCTAATGAGGCCAATTAAATACATATAAAGAAAGAATTTTAAAAATAAATCTAAGTAGGGGGGAAAATCACAACATAGATATAATAGATCTCAGATTTTGAGATATGCTCTATGCCCCATATCGTCAGAGACATGTTGAGTAAAACAGCAAAATAGAAAATCTTTTGAAAAACAACCTTGACATATTCAAACTCAATATAGTAATCTATATTGAGTTTGGTTGATTTTACAAAAACGTCTGGCGAATAACTTTAGTGAGAACAACAGTGGCTTCAGTCATGAGACATTAAGCTAAAACTGTCTGAATCTCTCAGTCTGTTTCCCTTTCTGCCTTTCATGTCAGAGAAGAAGCGTCCCACTTGACTCAGAGACCATTAGGGGATGAGAGGAGTGGCGAGGTCTGCTTTTTAGCGAGGGCAGAGGTGAGGGGAAGAGGTTCGACTTTGATGGCACGGTACACAGGGGGCTGAACATTTGGGTGACTAAAACAGTAGCTGCTCCCACAGTCCTGCAGCTCTTCGTCAACCATGATTCCCACTCTGGAGAGAGGCGACCTTTGTTTCCAACAATATCCAGATTAAAAGAGAGAGTCTGGAAGTCGGAGAGATAGATCACTTATAATGGCTGCTGACTCATCAGACCACATGCAAAGACTTATATATCTGGAATGAAATAATTCGACAAACTTAAAAAAAAATAAAAATAAAAAAATAAAAACATCTGTTACTGGGCAAAAGTTGTATGGTGTTAAAGTCTTTCAATTAAAGTTTTCTGCCTCATCTGCTGCTTCTTAGGTCTTTTTTTTCCCAGCAGTGCATTTGATGTTTTTCCTTCAGTTTTGCACAGCTTTAATGTGAAAACATGGCCTAGACTGTTCTTTTGATGCATCCCCCCCCTACAGCTCACTTTGTTTCTCAGATGAGAAGTTGCTGTCTTGATGCAGCCTCTACTCCACCTAGAGGACAAAGTAAGTATAAGCTCATTGTTTATCGTGGTTCGGTAATTTGCTGCTCGTTTTGTCACAAAATAAATAAACAGGCGCAGTACCTTGCAAAAGTATGCATCCCCTTTGAACTTTTCACATATGTGTAAAAAGTATTTATGTCACTTTCACTTTCATCAAATAAGAATCTAAAAGATGTTTTGTTTTTTTTTACCTCTGGATTCAAAATCCCTGACGTAAGACTTCATAGAACCTGCTTTCACTGCAATCACAGCAGAAAGTCTTTTAGGATGTTTCTCCCAGATTTGTAGCTGAAATACTTGGTCATTCTTTGCAAGATAGTTCAAGATCAGAAAAAGTGGATGGAGAGCAGCTGTAAATTTCAAACTATGGATTTAGGCCTTTTAACACATGAATATGATTTCATCCAAACCATTCCATCGTACTGGTCAGATTCATAATCCTGGTGGACAAAGGCTGACCTTTGCCCCAGTAGCAAGTCTGTTACTGCCTCTAACAGGTTTTCTTCAGAATTGGCCTGTAATTAGCTCCATCCTTCAATCTTTCTTCCTTGTCCATGCTAATCAATATTTTTCTCACAGGATGATGCTGCCACTACCATGTCTCACAGAGGGGACGCCGTGTTCAGGGTTATGTGCTCTTTTCGTTTTGCACACCACGTAGTGTTTTGCTGAGTCTCCTGTATAGGCTACAGCAAAAAGAAAGAAATTATGGTAAAATATATCAATGTTTATGATTGAAATCTGACAAAATGTTGAAATGTTCAAGGTGTAGAAGAAGGACATTAGCGAGGCACTGTAATATACCACTGATGTACCTGGTCAAAGGCTGGAACAGAAAATAGCCTTCATAGATTTACTTTCTTTGGTTAACTGCATGTTTACATACAATGTGCTTTATACTGTGAATAAGCACAGAACAGTGAGACAAAAGCAGCCAAAAAAGGCACTTTGCGTGTTTCTTTAAGAGTTACTGATTTATTTAAACTAGTCACAAAGCAAAAACATTAACATTTAATTCTGTTTGTAGATTACGAGGCTTCAAAAGTGAACAAACACAATAAGGCCTGTTTAAAACACGTTTTCCTTTCATCCCCTACTTTTAAAGATCAAAGTTAGGAAGAAAAGAAGGGCCGATCTACTCCAACCACACTGTCTCTGTGTCGCAAGAACACACACATACACACGCACACACACATTTGGCTGTTGTTGGCTGTGAGTGGGGTGCTGTGGGGAGAGTGGGGCTCAGTGTGACCAGGCAGAGGCCAGCGTCGCAGGCAGGCAGGCAGTGGAGAGAGTGCTGTGCCGCAGAGACGTGCCCGGGGTGGATAAACCATGCTCACTGAGCGGGAGAAACACTCTGCCCAGGACACAAGATGAAGGTAAAGAGGAAGCCCTCCTCCAAATTCAGCAACTTCAGGGACATTCCTCCACTGTTGACGCTCTTCGGCCTCTACCTCCTCCTCGTCCTCTTCACGGGTAGGTGCCGATATTTGCTGTCCAATCAAGAAAGTTAACCAAACTAACAGAACATTTGAAACAGTTGTCACCTGGAAAACATGAAGGGTGTTAACTTCTTTTTTTTATCCCTGACATCATTCTTCAAATGAAAATAAGCGAGAGGTTAAATGAGTCTACGAGATTTTGCCTTTTGTGTTCGTGCGCTTTGTCTCTGAATGGGTTTGCTGAGTTCCACTTTGTGCCCAAAGGGAACTTGAAGAGGCCATTAAGAGAGTATATGAAGAGGACAATACAAGGTCAAGAGTGATGATTAAGAACAGTTAATATTTTTAAATGCTCGTTCCAGACGACTAACCGAGAAAAGTAAATTTTACAACAGTACCATGGGCCCAATGTACCCAAGCAGACCACATTTGGTTAGAATCACTGGATCCTGTGTCTATCTCCAGCTTCACCAGTGACAAAGAATTTCTCTCTGTAAGCCTCTCTCTCTCTCTTTCTCTCTCGCTCGCTCGCTCTTTTCAAGGGAGGAAACTCATTGCAACAATCGTGCCCTTTGTGTTATTCCCTTGGCAACTCTTGTCAAGGGGACCAAACGGTTACCACAGCAATGAGGCGATGCCCTGCTAACTGCTTCTCTGTAAAAGAGCGTCGCAGACTCTCCCTCTCTCACAGGCTGATCTCTCCATCACTGGAGCCGAACAGTAGGATGCCCTCCATCAGGCTCGCAGCCAATGCATGGACCTCCATGTGTCCAGCTACGACTGAGTTATAGCTACCTCCACTGTGAACATAATGGCTTTGTTTTGTTTGGTTTCCCAGACAGGGCTCCACTGTAAAGGTAAAATGTGACTTACAATATAAAGCCTTAGACCCATAAGCTCCTAGGAGGTGGGCAATAACAGGGGAACACAAATCAAAATTAGTACAAGGTTTGTTCTCTCTCCCTGAGAGGTCATGGGAAATTCCAGCAGTGAGTTTCTGAGACGCAGATTAGCGATTGAGATGTATCGGATCAAATAAAAACAGGCATGCGTGTCATTAAGTCAGTCTCTGGAGCGCTTCGCTTCACTCACTGAAGAGGAAGTTGTTATAATCAAAAAAGAGAGATCTTCTAAAAAGTTTCACATCTTTTTAAAAGGCATTCCCCCCACCCCTGCATAACCTTTTCATCCTCTGATTTTTGAATTATTTGTTTCTAACACCACTCACGTTGGCCACCTTCCAAAAAGCTTAAAGGAAAAAAAGTTGTTCATGATACGAGAGGTCAACTAATTAGTTCATGACAGTTGCTCATCGTTGTAGGTGTGCCAAACTTGCCACGAGGCAAGAAATATGTAGATGATTTTCTGTCGATAACAACACAGAAACTGAACAGCGAACGACTCTTTCAAATAGTGTGGGGGCATGCACCATCAGCAGCTATCTTTAGACTACATGTTGGACTTTGTAGATCAGCTTCAGGGTCTATAATGCAATATGACACACTGAAATCAAACAGGGGCAACAGAAAGGGATAATATTTAAGAAAAATAAATTATTCTATTGTACAGATTAAAATAAACAGCTACACCAAAGGAATGTTCCCTTCAAAGTTTCTTTGTACTGAGTTTCTTACATCTTCCTTGCGTTCTGCTAATTTTGTATCGAGGTAGGCTCTAATTGTTTTTCACTTTCTTTAAAAGTCCCTGTTTAATTCTTGTTTAACTCTGTGTTCATTTCTGTTTTTATTATTTCTCACCTTCCCTCAGTTAATCTGATCAGATTAATGCACAACATTTCCCCAACTATTCACAGCTGGTTTTTATGCTACTCATCAACAAGTGACAGATAAAGCCTGTCACTTTCCTTGGGGGTTGGCAGAACATTAATCAGAGAAGCAAACAGGAAGTCTACAGTGACTCTGGAGGACCAATAGAAATCCTTGGCTCACATGGTGTTGTGGTGATCTGTTTCCTCTGCAGAGACAGGCAGGCTTGTCATGCATCACAGGATCATGGACAATCCTGAAGCAAAACTGATTTATTTTGTGAAGAAAAGCTGAAAGCTCACATTCCTGCAGGATGATTATCCTAAACATTTCAGCCATATTGGCAATGAAATGGTATAGTTCCAACAATGTTCATTTTTTATATTATTTCACTGAGAATCTACGACAACATATAGCAAATTATTATGAAAGACAATGTCCATTCGATCTGAAAAGTTTCAGCTCTTTTATAACCCAAATCTTTCAGTCGCTAAATAAATAAGAGACAAAATCTCAAAAGATCTGCAGCAGTAGGCGCATAAAGATGATTCAGCAAAGTGTTGATTTAATGAAACTTAGTACAATGCAAAGACAGATCACACTTTTTGGAATTTTATGAGTAAAATGAAAAAAAATTACTAGCCCCCTCTTCACAATTAAGCACCATGTTGCTATTGCCTGTCACATAAAATGCCAATAAAATGAATAACTTTGTGGACTTATTGTAGAAAAAAAAAAATTTAAGAAATGAACAAGGTCTGTACTCTCTCAACTGCACATTTTTCCATCAGTTCTTGACCTCACCACTGTCTCTCTGCCCTCCAGGTGAGGTGCTTGGCGTGAACGTGACCAGCCAGACCCAAGTGGTGAGGGGCACGGTGGGCAGAGAGGCCCTCTTGTCGGTCAGCTACTCCAGCAGCAGCGCTGACAAGCCTGTCATCAAGTGGCAGGTCAAGAAGGACAAAGTAAAGCCTGTCACCGTCGTTCAGTCAATCGGCACAGAAATCATCGGAAACCTGAGGCCTGAGTTTCGCCACCGAATCCAGGTGTACGAGAATGGCTCCCTGCTGCTCCACAACCTGCAGCTATCAGATGAAGGGACGTATGAGGTCGAAATCTCCATCACAGACGACACATTCACCGGAGAGCACTACATTGAGCTGACTGTGGATGGTATTCAGACTAACTTTGTGCACCACATTGGTTTTAAATAACATACCATGCTGTTTATTTTTAAATAATACATTTATGTGTATATGTGTGTATGAAAAATAACATTGTCAAAACAGTGTGATTGCAATATGGGTCTGTGGGCTGTGTTAGTGAGTTTCCTATCATAAGAAATTCACTCTCAAACCCACTATACAAGTGCAGCTCAAAACAGAATATCATAAAAAATAAATATTTTTTGTCACTTATTTTACACAGTGAAATAGATTAGTAGATCTCAATACTATAGACCAGTGGTTCTCAAATGGGGGTACGTGTACCCCTGGGGGTACGTGGAGGTACTGCAGGGGGTACGTGAAGCTTTTCAAAATATCTTTAAAAAATCAGTAGGCTCCTCATAATAAGTCTTGGGAAAAATTATTTTGTAAAAAGTTCGATAAAATATAAATGTGTGTTCATGCACTGAATTTTATATTCAGTATTTAGTTTCAATATCCTTTAAAATAAAATGGTTTGACTGGTTTTATACCTTCCTGGTGGTCACCGTCTTCTGTTTTTCTTTTTTGTTTAACCATGCAATGTTTGCAATATGGATGTATTTGTCAGGTTCACTGATATAAGTTGTTTGGCTTTAATAAATCAGACAGTGATTTTACAGCACTGTACCTCTTTTTAATTCCAAAAATGTTTTGCCCGTGTCAGGGGGTACTTGACTAAAAATATATATTTTTAAGGGGGTACATCACTGAAAAAAGTTTGAGAACCACTGCTATAGACTATATTTTACATTCCCCGTGAGACACAATCCTCAAAATTGCAAGAAATACAGGCTTGAAATACTTATATAAGTGACCAAAAATATAAAACTTTTTCACCATGTTCTGCGTCTTTGTGCTGTACTTGTACTTTGGTCCTGTTATCCTCCTCAGTTCCTGTGTCAAAACCTTACATCCAGATGATGGCTTCTTCCGTCCTGGAGTACAGCGAGCATTTCCACCTCCACTGCTCCCACGATAACGGCACAAAGCCCACATACAGTTGGCTAAAAGGAGGGAAGGTGCTGACCAATGACTCACGCCTTCTGCTTTCACACGACCAGAAGGTGTTGACCATCTCACGCGTCCTGATGTCCGATGACGACATCTATGCCTGCACAGTAGAGAACCCCATTGGCAGCATGAAGAGCGTCCCAGTTCGGCTCACCGTCTACAGTAGGTGACATGTTACTCTGCCAGAAGCTTTACTAACACAAGATCACAAGAGGAAGGAGATGATGGCCAATCAAAACCTGTTGAGTTGAGCTGTGTAATTTGTCCTAAATACATTAAAATCTTGCCTCAAAACATTTTTTCAGCTCTAAAAAATTCAAGGTGAAAATATCTGAAATATTGTGCTTGAGTACAGAACCTTTGAACAGTTGCATTGAACACTGAATATTGATTTATATACAATTTGTTTTAATTTCTTATATTGGTCTTGATCAATAGTTCTTTTAATAGCTTTTTCAACTTCTTTTAAAGTTTTCCTCTGACTTGTGACTGGTTTTTGACTAGTTTTCTTTACAGTCTGTGTCCAATTTTGACAACATAAAAAAACGTGTGTGAATAAATGTGAGACAGAAGACATAAGCAAATACAACGAAATTGAAATGTTACATGAATGAAAAATATGCTTTTGGAAACTACCATTGCTACTTGATGACATTTGTGCTGAAATCCCTCAAACATTTTACATTGTATTTGTTCCTGTAAATGTAAATATGCCCATTCACATATCAGGGATAATAAGTCTACCTTTACAAAACATTTTAAGCTTAACACTGTTAATGTTGCTCATACTAACAAATTTTTATATTTCTCAGGAGAGACTAATTGCTGGTTTGGCGTTATATTTACAAATGACTTCCAACAACAACAAAGTTGATCAGAATCAATGTTTGACTCTCCCTGGTTCAGTAAAATGGAAAATCCCAGATATCATAAATGTATGGAAGAGAGGCGGCAGCTTTTGCATGTTTTTTTATTTTATTTTTATGAACAGTATATTAATCACTTAATTTGAAGGGGTTTATAGCAACATCTATATAACAAAAGTTATATTTTAAAGCAAACTGAACAAGTTCTGCATGACTGTGAGCTTTCATGAGATTTTTTTTTGCAAACTGGTTGTAGAAATAAATTAATGTTTACTTTAAGGATGTTTTCTAAATGTTGGCTCATTAACGTCTAGCTAAAACCACAAGCACTTGTGAACGATCCCAATTTAGGAATATTTTGAGCTAAATAACACATTGATATTTAGACTTCATGTTTTTAAGTTAGCTTAAGCAAAGGTTTGCAGAGTTGTACATTTTTAGGTAAGTAGAACATCCCATGAGTTTGGAAGCCTTTTATCATCTCTAAATTAAAAAAGAAAAAAGAAAACATACCGTACAAGACTTAGTGGAAAAGCAGTCGAGGTTTAAGGAAAGTCTTTGTAAAACATACAGAAAGCTGAAAGAAAGACTTGAGACCACCTTACTTTACAGAAGCAAACCATGCAAAAATGAATTGTGTCTCAGGACTTTCAGTACTTTGTTTACCAACCGTTCATTTTCAGGGGCCCATCAAAGCAATTATCAACTCACGGCAGCCAGTACACAGGCATGCCGGCCTCCATAACAATGTTGTTGACGACCAGTGCAAATCCCGGCTGTATTCGTAAGAGCGACGCCTCAGAGCGGCTGTTATGGGGCGCCAGGGCAGAACTGCAAACCAGGCTGGGAGAGATGATGGGCGGGGGCCGTCTGATCCAATGAATGAAGAGTTATTTGTGAGGAGGGAGACGGAAAAGGAGGCAGGTGGGGAGAGCGCTTTGCCTCAGTGAGCCTCAGTAATTCTGACTTCATTATTGCTGTACTGTTATGTGATGCATGAGCAGATTGCTACAGACCCTCCGACATGCTCCACACTTCCTTTGCATGCATAGCAGCGCCACACAAAATCTCAGAGTGACTCCTCTGTTGTCCACCGCATCCAAGTCATGCCAGCGGAGTCCCAGTAAGACAAAAAGAAACGCAACAAAAGAACTGACAAGAAAGGTTTCGGATTTAATTACAGCAGCTACCGTATGTTTAAAAGGCAGAACTTTAATTACACTTTTATTAATGCCTTTCTTTCTATGTTATTCTTTTCTCTGTCTACCACTCTGGTTTAGGACGGAGCTCGTTATACATCATCCTGTCCACCGGGGGCATATTCCTCCTAATCACCCTGGTGACAGTGTGCGCTTGCTGGAAACCTTCCAAGTAGGAGCTGTTCTTTTATCTCCCTCCTCTTCTTTTCCAACACTTTTCCTCTCAGCCTGTTTTTCCTTCTACTCTGAGAGGCTTTGATAAAGCAAACAATAATGTGACAAGAATTTCAAGTAGCTCAGCTGTGAAATGAAAAAAAAAGCCATGATATTTGCTGTGTGTGAGTTTATCAGAAAGTTTAAGTTATTTTTTTTAGCATAAGTGGATGTTTCTTTGGCGTTTGTTGCAGAAAGAAGCATCGACCTGTTCCCCAAAGAGCTCCTATCTACATGGAGCAAAGTGAAAATGGCCATGATGGTGAGAAACAGTTTAACTTTATCATTTTTTAAGCTGTAAGGAAGATTTAAATTGTGCTATGCTGGATTTGGGAATAGGTTTGATACAAGCATCACTAACAAGTCAGTGTAATCCCAACTCCTTGTAGACTATAGTCTATATTAGTTTAAGCAGTGAGTCCTCCTTTAACAACACAGTGTGGTGTATGTACTGTATACCACTAATTACTGTTGGTGTGTATTTAACAGATAACAAAGGTCTTAGTAGAAGTACTCTGCTGCCATCTAGTGGTTGTAGTTAAGTCCAGTTATTCTTAAATTGGCTTGCACAGTAAATAAGCAAATGTGTATGTGTTGTTGGTGCTATATTCTGCTCTGTTCATACATATCTTAAAACTGAATAAGTATTTTATATTCTGGTAAATAAATTCAAGAAATAAATAGCATATCTAAAATGAGAAGAGTGTCAATCAAAAATTTGTGACCAGTATCCGATCTCCAGTGTTTGTAAAGTCTTGTCCTCCTAAAACCGATTTTTACCCATTTCTACTTACAGACAGAATTCAACAGAATTCAAAATATAAATCTTGTTACTATGATACTATGAATGGTTATGATTTATTTATACAAGGAACAGAGATCAAGTTGAACTGCGAGAGTGAAGGAGCAGCTACAATTTAAACTTGTGTTAGCAATCAGCACAATGAGCTCAGTCAGCAGCTACAAACATGACTTTGTGTTTATCCCCTCTAGAATGTAGACACTTACCTTAACTCGGATATTTCCAAAAACGCTGCCAACATTTCCCTTTCCAGTATGTTCCAAAAAGTATAAAATAAGAAAACTTTATCATGACATGTTTCACCTTAATGCAAATCACTAGTTTGCCAAGTCAATGAACCCTCCTCAAGATATGAACTGAAGTTCTGTGACAGACAACTTCATTTTGTAGCTCAACAAGTTGAGTATGAAGCTGCCTTGTTTGGAAGACCTGAATACAGGCAGGCATGCAGGAGGGAGGTCAAAGTCCTAATTACCTAAACTACTAAAAGTACAGATCATAAATGTACATGATAAACTACAGTCCTGGACACAATGGCAGAAACGACCAGAACTACTAAAGTACCAAATAACAGCATTTCTTGATTATGCCTAAATCATGTAATCGGATTGTCTTTTGCAGTTGATGTGGTGCCAAAGCCAAGTACGCTTGGCCGAAGGAGCCCCATGCCTCTTTATGTTCTCGACGAAGATGTAAGTCACTCATTTATTTACAAGACCTCTATTTAGGATTGCTACATCTTCATATTTTCTCTCTTAGAGGCTGAACCTGACTAAAAGCATAAAGCAAAATCTAAGCATGCCCACAAGCACAGTAGTAGCATCCTGTCGAGTTAAAAATGTACATTTATAATGTATAACCCATAAAGTGCTGCATATTCCTACTCATTGTTTTTTAAGAGATGTGCAAGTTTTTTTTGTAACTTTTGACTTAAAAGAAGAGTTACATAAATAATTTTAATTGTCAGATTGTTCAGATGTTCTCTTATTGCTTTTTTCTTTGGGAAAAAAGCAATAGGATCAGACCGAGTCATAAGAAGAAAATTAGGACTAAAGTTGTTTAGTAAAGGTTTTAATCTGAACTATTTGAACTATTTTAATTTTTTTTTCTCACATTATACCACATTGGGATTTTACAGGATGAACAAACACAAAGTGACGAAATGTTAAGCTGAAGGCAAAAGACTGCTGGTTTTTGTTTTTTTATAATAATCTGAAAATGTTATTTTGTGGTTGTATTCAGTCCCTTACTGTTAAATAGAATAGAATAGAATAGAATAGAATAGAATAGAATAGAATAGAATAGATTAGGCAAAAGATTTAAAATTTAACCCCCAAAAATTGAGTTAAACACATTTATGTATGTTTTTTTCTTTTATTATTTTAGGAGACTCTGGAGCATCTGGAAGAGTCCTCTGGCAACACTGCTGTCCAATCAGAAATTAATATCCCTGCCACCTATGTTCCAGTCCTCCCCCCGACCACCAACAGAACTGAGCGACCGATCTGGTCCACTCCCCGCCGGTACCCCCGCAGCCCGTCTCCGCTTGCACAGCCTCTCCCTCAGCCCCTCCCCGCTCCCCTGATACGTCCTGTCTGCTCTCCGGCTCGCTCCCCGGCGAACTCTCCGGGATCGTCCCCCCGCAGTTTCAGCCCGGTGAGGAGGGTCCGTCCTCCAGTGGGCATCCCAGTCAGCCACCTGCCTGTGGAGGCAGAGTGCGCAGACCCCAGCGATCAGACTCTCAACTCCTCACAGCACTGACAGCCGTATGGAAAATAGTTTTCACCCTGAGATATGTGAAATGCATGTTTAGTTTGGGTTCCACGTTCTAGGTTAACAAATGGGTTCACTTCTTTTTTTTTTCCTTTCTTTTTTTTTTTCCTCGTGTCGGTATTTATGATGCACTTCTTTATGGTTATGCACAAACATTTTTAAGATTCTCTCTTAAATACGGTTCAGTGTTCTGGTATATGCAGATCTATTTGTTTTCATATTGTGAGTTTTTGATTTAGAAAAAATATAATAAAATACAAAACAAAGTCCCAGCCATATTTATTGGCATCCATAAAAAGCCTTATACTGAATTTCAATTTAATTGCTGCATTTTCGTCTCACCTTAAGCAGCTCAATAAAGCCAAATGATTAATCTGAGTGTAATTATTCAGTTAGGGAAATAAATCCTATGTTGCAAAACAATTGTTTCAATCCAACATATTTCTCAGGCATCTCTGCTGTTGGTCTCATCTAACAGCATATCTAGTAGTGATCTAATAGTGAATAGATCAGAGACATAAAGAGGTTTTTTTAGCTCGTCCTTTTTGCACATTATCCAGAATCCTGGACTGTCTTTTTCACTTAATAGATTTTATGTTCTCCACATTTTTATTTAATATTTTTCTCTATGTTAAATGTGATTCCATTCACTCTAGTAAAGTTCTCAGGGGCTATAGAAGAAAAACAGTCCCACACCATCACAGATCCTCCACCATACATAACAGTGGGGGTGTTTTTCTACTATTTCTTTCTTCAAGATTCTCCAAGTATAAATGAAAAAAAATGGCTCCAGTTAGATTTATTTTAGGACAGTTTATTTGAGTTGGCACTGGTGATTTTGTTAACAATTGCTTCTTAAGATATTTTCTAACACTGAATAAGTATACTCATATCGAAGGTCAATTTAAAAAACAATCTGAGTAAAATCTGCAGAACAAAATAGGGTGCCACTAAATGTGCCACCCGTAATGTGGCATCCACACAAAATATATATAAGTCAATAGTTTTATGTTTTTTAATTATTTGCTCTTTGTGTTGTTTATTTTTCTTTCAAGACATTAAACACACGTTCTATTTTTTTTTCTCCACATTAGGTCACTTTATAACATAACGATAAAAAGAATATTATTATATGTTGTATCTTATTATGTACTTTGTGACAATAAATACCGCAGCTCCTGCAATTAAAATCTCCTGCTTTATTTTCTGAAACTTATTTCAAATAACCAAACATATGACACAATGACATGTTTGTTAAAAAACATCTTAAACTTTGGTTTGCCTTCTTTTGTTATCCTGAGAAAGTTTAAAATAATTTGCCTGGTTTGTAATGTTGTTGTAATACTTCTTCAGTCCGTTAGGTGTCACTAAAACATTTCAACTGATTGGGCAACACTGCATAAAAAGTAACTCTTACAGGATTGTCTGCTTTTTATCAACCTTTACATTTGATCCAAAAGGTATAAGAAATGACATTTTGAGCAGGTTTTATCTGTCTTTATGTTTTTCAGTGATTTAAACTTTTTTGTTCTCTAAATCTAATTTATATACAAAAAAAATTATAACTTGTGATATGGATGTCCTAAATTGAAAAACAAATGGTGGTGGAAATAAGTCTGTAAGAGAATAATTAACACAGATAATATGGAGGACACTGAGTTTGACATAGTAGGATATACAAATCTTAATGAGAAAAAAACTTGAATATCAAGCGAATAAAGCGCAGTGCACAGAGGAAAGTACACAAGAAGTAAAATAGAAATTAAATACAAAGGAAAGAATAAATGAACTCCACAGAACTTGTAAGTGCTTGTTTAATTAAAGAAAAAGTAAAGAGTTAATGGCAAAAGAGCTCCTTAAGTGGCTTCATCTAGGAGAGAAGCACAACTAAACATATAAACTCTGAGCAGGTAGTCCAATTTATGGCTAATAGATGTCAATGACTTTGATTTTCAAGTTTATTCAGATTGAGACATGATTTGTTGTAGTGTCAGTATTATTTTTAAACTATTGTTTTTGTCTTTTTTTTAATCAAAAGTAAGGAGTTTTTTCTACAAAAATGATAATAATTTGATAGCACTATTTTGTATTTACGCTATGATTTAAACTTTTGTTTGATGATCTGAAATAATAAATGTGACCAAAACGGACAAAACAGTAGGAATCCCCAAGAGGACAATTCCTCACAGCTCTGTCTGTATAAGCTGTGTTAAGAGGGAGTTCTGTATACCAACTCTGTTGTAAATTGAGCTTTTGTCTTTAGCACTGTGGCCCCCGGGTCCTGTTGTGTGCATGTTTGTGCATGTGAGTCCCTGTCGAGCAGTAGTGAGCAGTAACACCAGCAGATTTTTTTCTGCCCTGAATCAACAACCCAGTCGCACCTCAAAATAGTCACTAGCAAGAAAAGTAAATTTGTTGACTTGCCTCCAAAGGCTTGAAATCTAGTTCAAGTACATGTAAAATAAATAAACACAGCAAATAGCACTCTTCTTACATTTCATAGAAAAACTCACTAGAGGGCTCCAGAATTTTGGAGCTAATTTTGAAGCTTTTGATATTTGGTGCTTTCAAAGTGATCCATCCATCCAAACAACATGCAGATGTTTTAAAGCATCTGCTTTCATTTTAGAAAAAAAAAATTACTCTAGGCATGACCAATTTACACACTACATTTCACATCTGTCTCAATATGAAGTAGTCCAGGTCTCATAAACCTCAGGTTGCATTTTAAAGATTCTCGATTTTGTGTATGATACTCAATTGAGATGAAGTTGAGTAAATGTGATTTTGAATTGGAAAACAGATACAAACTTCAGTATTATTAAACAGAATTATTTACCAACGGTGCTATTAAAAGCTCAAAATCAAGAAGATTTATCATAATTTTCCCAAGCAGGTCATGTAGTTGAACAAAGTGTTGTTTCATGCTGACTCCTACAGCAACACATAGAGTGACTCAATGCAACTTTGAGGTGTAACTGACAGATAACTTATTTTTTCAAGGCTCACAACACTTGCTTGTTTGTGTTGCCTTGGGCGGTGAGATGTAAAACCCACACAATAAGCCCCTTGATTGGTGTAAAAATAACAGTCCCATGCAAAAGCTCTCATACTCCTTTAACTATTCCACATTCTCCCTCTTGAGACAGGCACCAGCTCCTCCACAACCTCCACAACCAAGGGACTAGCGAGTATAGATAATGGATGGGCTAATGCGAAGCACTAATTGTAATGTAGAAGTAAAATGACACATGCTTCAAATGTATTATAAAAATCTAACGTTGCATTCAATGCCCCTGAACCAATCACTAAATGTTTCACAGTGGGTATAATTGAATTTCACGAATCCACCTCTTCAATAAAAGCTTCAAAAGTTTGTTAGAAAGCATTAGGAAACCAACAGCATGAATAAAGCCTACCAGGATATTTTCATCCACCTAGCATAAAGGAGAGCGATCTTCTCAGAGGCCTGTAACTCCAGAAGAGCTGCAAGAACTAAAGCTCAAGTGGAAGAATCTGTTATCTGGAAAACTACAAGTCTTACACTATGCAAGTATGTCCTTTGAGGTAGAGATCCTTGGATGTTTGAATTTTGGGTTTCGTTCATATTTGTTATTATATTATTGCTCAACAGGTCTTGCCAAACTCAGTTCATTAGTATTTCCTTAAGGGGCTTTTTACAGATGTTCTTTCTTCTGTCTTTAGTTTCTTCATTTTTCATTCTTGAGTTTTGTCTGGTGTTGCCCCAACATGACAGCTCTATCCATGCATAAGAGGAACAGTTAAGCAACTCTATGATTTATTTGCCCCTTCTTTATGTTGCCAAGTACCTAAAGAAACATTGAAATAGCATAAAATGTCAAAACGGGCCAAAAAAAATGAAATGAGGTGTATTTACGTGTGAAGTAGAAGTGTAAAAATTCATGCAGTTAAACAGGCCCGATCTATTAGTATAATCAGGATAATGCGTTCTCCTCAGAAGTCCAGCTGCACATGTTTTGTTATGGAAATCTTCCCAATGTAATCGATTGCTTTTATCCCAAAATGGATCTTCCCTCGCTGAAGGTGTGAGTCCCGAGGTTGCATAACCTCATCAGATCCGCTCGGTTTGATCTGCTCATTGCTGTCTTTGTATTAATGGATGCACCATTTGTTCACTGGTGCTCGCACTCATGAATACACATGCAGCACGGTGTCCTCACATGACAGCAAAGAAAGAAAAACACACAGAAAAGGGTGCATAATCACGTGTGCAACATGCAACGTGAAACGTCGTCAGATAGTGGAAGTGGGTTAGCATTGTTGTGCTTTGGAAAGTTTCTTATAATCTCTGGTGATCTCACTTATTGAACGTTGGTCACACGGTCTGTCCTGTCATGTTCCACCTTTCCCCCTGGTGTGGCAGGAGAGCTGGGTAGGGGTGTAATTAGACTCTGGGGGAAATGCATCACTTCAGAGTACAAAGAGGATGTGTGTTTGTGGGTCTGCAGGTGTGTGGAGAGAAGGTGTTCTCTGAGTTGACAGGAGCTGATCTACGCTCCCCAGTTCCAATTATTCACCTCCTGCCGCCTGTCTGAGCCCCACTGATGATGTCCTTGTTAACACCAGTCGGTCAATCTGAAATTCCCTGCAGAAAGACTGTTTTATTTTAAAATCTTTACTTTTTTGAAACATGTTTATAACTTTATTCAAATCATGGTAAAAGGAGTGGAGCAAAATTATTTAACTGACAATATATTTTCCTTTTTTTTTTTTTTTTTTTACTTTGTAATCCATAATATAATAGCATATTTTGTTTCCCCAAAATGACTTCTCCCATGGTGATGGAGCCTTACTTGCAGCATAAAGGTATTTTGAATTTTCTCAATTTTTTTTATCATCAGAAATATTAGAATATTAAAAATATTTGAATTTTCTTCACAATACAAAAGCAAATAATTCCTTTTTTTTTGTCTGTCAACTAATCAAAAGCTGTATGACAGACAAACTGATTTGAATGGACACAGACTTTGATTTGATAGCTACAGCTATCTCTTGTCTTAACAACACTGTTATACCATTTTGATGTTATTTAACTTGCTGATTTTTTATTTTTATTTTATTTTTTTTATTATTCCCAAAAACCAATTGACATTTCAACTCAACGGAACAGGTTTCACTATTACCAAACTGAAACTTGTTTGGTAATACTCCCATGCTGGCGGGGGTTGATGTTTTTCTTTTCAAATGCACTTTTCATAAAACTTGATCAAGCTTGAGGTATTTTCCAATGAAGAACTGGCTAAGGCTAAATCATTTGCAAACATAGTTGAACATCTTTAGCGTTGTCTGAAACCATTCAGGTAAACCCCTCTTACTCTTTCAGACCTGATGATTGTCTCTTTATTCTCCATGGTGACAGTCCCATGGCAACAAGTGCTACTTATATTCACTGCTTTCACATGTCCGGCGTCACCAGCCTCATCACTCACAGCCTCCTTCTCCTCTTTACTGTATGTCAGTGGGCATGCGGTTGTTTGTGTCTAAACGCGCTGTCATGTGAGATGCGAGTAAGCCGGTTCTTCTGCACCTGGGACTTTGTTTCCAGTCTCCACGGGGGAGAAAGAGGATCGCTGACACCGTGAGTTCAATACATGCACTGATTTCTTTCAGCGTTGTATCTATTACTTTTGTTTTATCGATTTATTACATCCATTGATTCATTGAAAGTTCTCGAGTTGTTACAAATACGATTTAAGTGTTAAGTTGTTGACATGGTGTTTGTTGTTATTGCTTGATTTTTTATTTTTTTTTGTCAGATTTGTATTTATTGCTTGAATTGCTGTGCAAAGCATACCAAAACATCAACCTATTTCCAGCAGATCCTAAGAAGCAGAACAGAGATTTTGACTCTTCGGGGTTGTTAATTGGGTGTCCAAAGCGAAACCTCTTCAAGTGTTTAGCAGAGGAGATAAAAAGCACCATGGGGTCCAGTTCCTCATCTTTCCCCCCCAGAAACATTTACCTGGATGTTGAAGGGAAGGTGCAGAAGGTGAGACTAACTGTGCATGTTCAAGTGAAGAGTTTGAAATATTGAACTTGATGAATGCTATATATTAAATGGATCCACAAATATGCACAGACTGGATTATGTATGAATGAAATCGTCAGGGAGCATAGAATAAAAACACATAAAAGAGCATTAAAGGTTAGTGTCACCATCAGGAACAGCATCATTTCACTACTGAAAATACGAACACTTTGTTACTCAAACCTTTGTACTTCACAAGCTTATTTATGGATTTATTATTTTGTTATGCCTGCAAAAAGACAATGAGCACCAGAGGGAGAGGCAAAAAGTTGGAACAGCGAATGTAATAACAAGAACAAATGCAAACAAAATCAATAAGAATAAATATCTATAAACAACAAAAAAGATATTTTTGAAAATATGTCTATTAAATAGTTTTTCATGTATGTTTGAAATGTCATTATATATTTTTTAACCTGTTACGTGTCAGAGGATCTTTTTTTATTATTTAATAGCACTAGCTAACATAAGCAACATAACGTTGACACAAACAGAATAAAAATTAAACAACAGAGTTCTTGATTTATTTTCCAAATATTGCTATTAGCTCAGTTATTTCAAATTAAATGAGTTAATTCTCAATAACATGGAAAGGTAGTTTACAGCAAAATAAACATAAAAACAAACTATGATAAACCAATCATAACTTAAGAGAGAAAAAAAAACCACAGAAAAAAACAGAAAAAAAGACAGAAGTTCAACAAGAATTTATCATCGATCACACCGTATCCAGGTAAAAGATCTAACATGAGTCGTTGTTCTGACCACCTGTGTTGCCTCGTCGTTTCCTACCGCAGCACGGATAAATGGCTAAGTCGGTGTAAGATGTTTACAAAACGAAAACTATAGCAGGCTGTGTTAATGTTAAATATTATCATTTCTGATCACTCATTTCTTTATCTGACGAGACTGAAGTGGAAGCTTAGAAGTTAGGCTTAGCATAGCACTGGAACAATTTACACGACATAAACACAAAAACATCACTTCCTTCATCAGAATATCCTACCCGTTTAAAATGAAAAGCTATCGCAGATGTTTGCACTAATCCTTTTATGAGAACTCTATATTCAAGAAAGAATTTGATGTAAATTGCACATTTTGTGATTCATATCCTTAAACTGTTGTCCACCTGTTTTGCCGCTGTCCCTTTGTTGATGCTTTTTGGCAGAATCAGTGTGACTTCATCCACAACAACATAGAAGCACAATCTACGCTGTTATGGGAAGATGTCTTACTTGGCCTCACTAAAAGCAGTTCAGAGTTTCTCATAAATCATTTATTGTCATTAGCTAAATATCATATTAATTATTCCAGGTAGAGAAAGCCATGCCTTGCTGCATTTTACAATGAAGTTAAGTTTTATATCCCGACTATGAAAGACTCTGACAAAAAATAGCTATTAAAACAATTGAAATCTGTCCTGCTTTGAATGTACAGTTGGGAACCGAAGCCCCTTAGCTTTTTCTTGAATACTGTTTATCTGTATTTATCTGTATTAGTTTTTCTGGAGGCATAACAAATGTTTCACTCTGTCGTTATACAGTGTATCTGCGAATGAAGTTTTAAAAAAAACATCCTCCCCACCTCCCCCCGCCCACGCAACAGACTTCTTGTGACTTTGATTTGAAGCAGTGATGTCACTCATCCTGTCTGTGACATCACTGGTCACTGTCTCTGTATTCCCAGATTCCACAGAAAAATTCATTTGCGGTTTTAGGTTTGACACAGAGAGATAAGTATCATGGCAGAGAAGGAATTTTTTTCGGCAGAAATAAAGGACACTGAAACAGGAGGAAACGGTTTCCTGTTGGCAGGAATAGAGATTTTTGAGAGCAGCTGCATGAGGTATCAGCGTGAAAACGAGCAGCTTAAAGACATGGTGGCAACGTTGATGAGAAAAATCGAGCGTCTCCAACGTAGTCAGAACACCGACGATGTGAGAAGCTATCAAACAGTCAACGAGATGCTTCGAAGTCGCAAAGAACAGTATAAACAACAAATCAGACGTCTCCGTTCAGATTTAGACAAAGCCAGGAATACCTTACAAAGATTACAAACTGACTACGAGGCCATAGTGAGAACCAATGTGCTCCTGGAACGGACACACAAAACTATGAAAGAAAACGTACAGGATTTGCTGAGAGAGAAGACAGAAAAGATTGAATGGCTGGAAAGGGAAAATGATGAACTAAACAAAGAGATAGTTGTTTTGAAAGTGAAGATGGACAGAGCTAAATCCAGGATGGCAAAAGAATCAGAGGATGAGACGCTGTTGCTGGAAGAAACGCCAACGACCACAATATTTCAGAGAATCGGGCACGCCTTCCTGGACCTGTACGAGTCGGCAACGACACGAAACTGGTTGCCGTCATGGCTCTTTTAATTTCTAAAGCCTTCTGTGTCCCGTTCCAGGAGCACATTAGTTCTCACCGTGGCCTGATTCAATTAGTATGATTGCTTCATTATTGTCATTCAAGCATGTTTCTGTCAGAAACATAACATTGATGTTAAGCACAGTGATGAAATCATTAATTAATAGAGCTTCAGCACAGAGAAATCTGGTATTTAAAAAAGCTAGTTTAAGTGCCTTTGAGGCCAAAAGTTCTTCAGTCTGAGGTTCCTTTAGGCAGGGGAACAGTCTGAGGTTTGAATTAGGACAGTTGTATTTTATATTTCTGGTTTTTGTAAATTTTCTTGTAGTTATCCGGACGGGTAATGTCCTGTTTTGCAGTGCCGGGGGGGCCAGACACATTCTGGAGGAAGACATGTGTAAAGATCAAATCTGGACCCCGGCCTCAGACCTCAGAAACGCAGAGTGGTGGATCCTCTGGGAAGTCAGAGGCAGGTGCCTTAAATCATAAGTTACCTGTTCAAAAGCAATTACAGTATCCCGGGGGATTTAAGAACCATAACGAGGATCTAAAATTAGACACTGAAGGATGTCCGTGAGCCTTGAAGGGGCTGCCAACAACACACACGTGTCCTCCTGCATCCTTAAGACTCCAGAAAACATTTTTTTTAAAACATAGTGCTATAAATGTTAATTGTTTTTGACATAAATCTTGAATAATGTTTAAATAAATCCAATTCAGCCTTCTATAAGCAGCTACAACATACGGTTTCTGGCTCAGGTTTGACATATTATAGTTCAAAATAGTAACAAGCAGAAGCGCTCCTCATCTAGTGATGTAAAGGGTTTTTTAAGTGGAGGTCTGGCTATGACACATGTCTCCACAGGAGCTTCAAGCCCATGATCTGAACAGCGATGTGTTTTTGTTTTTCTGCCTTACAGCTGGGGCTAATGCCCCTGCTCCCATGAAAACTACAGTTTTCTGGATCTTTGCTGTAAATCATTGTTCATTCCTTCAATTTCACAGCCTGCAAGTGCTGACTTACTCTTGTAAACTAGACTGATTTGTTTGCATGTGACATCTTTAAGGGCTCCAGGAAATCTCACACTCCCGCTGTTGTTTTCTGTCAAAGTGTTCCCACACAGCAATATTGCCTTTAGCTTATTCCAAAACTCATTTCACTTTCTTAGATTTTTTTTAGATATTAAAAAAACCACAATAAATTGAATGACCTCGATGTTTATGAATTTGTGTAACATAAAATTTTTTATACAAATCATTTGTCATACACTCTCTGCTGTCTGACCTTGGATCTGACTTTGTTGAATTACAACATTTCAGGTAGTTTTCAGTCGGCACTGTAGTCCGTGTGACATCAAGGAACTTCTGTGTTCCTCATCCAACCTTCCCAGGTTTGTTGTTTGGTTTGGTTTCACATTCCAAAATAAGGAAATACCAAGTAAATATACAAACATATATATAAACTTTATCCCACTGTGGGACAATTTAGATAATATTCTGTTCTATTCTGTAGCAAAATGTTGACGTTCTGTACAGATGAAAACTGAGGATTAATGACAAATGTGAGCTTTGTTGCTTTCTCTCAAGTTAATGTTACCTTTTTGTCTTTTTTTCGTATGTGCAAATGTTTGCACACCCTTTTTCAAATTGTTTTATGTTACAACCATAAACTAGAGGGGCTGAATAAAAAAAAAATGCCCACCAAACTATTCAGATTGGTGGTGGTAAGAAATACGAAACTGAAGTTTGTGGTTTTAATATGGCAAAATGTAAAACAAAAGGGGTGATTAACATTTTTGTGAGGCATTGCATGCAATACTCACATATAATACTCACATTTTTCTTCAAATCTCATTGTCTTTCAACAGGAACGCTGCCATTAAGGTTGTAAATCCAGAAGGTGCCATGGTCTCTATTGATGCCACAATGCCCACCAACTCTCCAAAGTAACTTACCAGACATACTGTAGAAATATTACAGCTTTGTTTAAATTTCCTCACATTCCATTTTCTTAAAAAGGGAGGTATTATGTAAAATCAGCTTTTTGACTCCCACAGTCAGTTCATCCAGACTAGCGGCAGCAACAATTAGCAAACATCTGGTGGAACTACAAGTCTGCAGCGCTTTTCGTGTGAACTGCTTCTCTGTCCAACGCTCCTCATAGTTGTAGATGGGATAATGAACTAACGTTGTTGTGACGATGTGGAGGTGGAGTGTTGGAAAGAGCAGGAGCTTCTTAAAGAGACAAAGGTCCAATTTCAAGGTGTCAAGTTATGAAGTCAAAACTCTTTTCAGTCATATTTATACATCCAGCATTTTTATGACAACTGAAGGTAAAATAGTTACGTGATTGTGCTATAAGACAGGACAATGTTCCTAGTAAATACATAATACCACCCTTTTAAGATGTGGTTGCATCCTTTGATGGATTCAACAGCTCTTTAGGAGAACTAAACGAACTTCAAAGTGACAGATGATATGAAAAGGGAGAGAGAAATCTAACTAAGGTGTTCACATCTGATTTCTTAACAGTTTTCTATACAAAGTTGTCCCGCTATCTACTGATCAGCCAGGAGGTAAAGAATTTAAGAAAATTGTATGGGAAATTATTGTACTGGTGTTCAGTGGCTCATCAGATTTTTATCCATGCCACAGACAGGGAGGACATGTTTCAGAGCGTGCTGTCTCAGGTGGCAGAGCAGTTCACCAGGTAACACCTTCATCTTTTGCTGTGTCTGAAGCTTTCCCATCGCCATTTTGCAAAACGTTCTTGAAACCGCGACAGCCCTCAGAGGTAAACTGAATCACTTGTAAACAGAGCTGATTTCTTATTTGTTCTTAACTGTCTGAGACAGAGCCTTCCGCATCAGTGAGCTGAAGTCTGAGGTCACCAACAGGTTGGCAGCGTTGGAAAAGAGAGTGGAAAGTGAGTGATCAACAAAAAAGAGAAGCATCTACAAAACTCTAATAGGGAACTCAAATTTATCATTCGTCCTGTTTCAGTGGAGGGTTTGAAAGTAGTCGAAATCGAAAAATGTAAAAACGATCTGAAGAAACTTCGAGATGAGATGACTTCAAGAGGCGGAAGTAGGTGAGACTTCAAACATGGCATCACACAGAGTACATTAAAACAACAACAATGAAGATTGATTTACTTTGTCTACTTCTGACCTTAGGGTAAGCTGTTCATGCAAATTCAATTTCTCAGAAGAGGGGAAGAAGGTCACACCTAGAAGAGATGTCCCCACTTACCCAAAGGTATTTTCTCCACAATGCAGCCTTTGAAGTTCACAAAAGGTGTGTGTGGATTTTCTGACTGTGTTCGTTTATCTGCCACATTCAGTACACACTTTCTCAAGAGACCATTGAGGCACTGAAGAAGCCAACGTTTGATGTTTGGCACTGGGAACATAATGAGGTTTGGTGATTTCCATCATTACAGTTTAATGTTATCCCTCTCACCTCCAAGAAAGAAGGCTGTTATTTTTTTTCTTTCTCTATTTGTGGTGACAGATGTTGAGTTGTCTGGAGTTTATGTACCATGACTTGGGATTGGTGAAGGAATTTAACATGAACCCCATCACACTCAAACGCTGGCTGGTAAATAAAGCAGATGCACGTTAAGCTACGCTTAACGTGCATCTGCTATTAAATTAATCGCTATTAAATTAAACGCTATTAAATTAATCTGTGTTTCTGTTAGAAACACAGATTAATTTAATATCCTGTAATACCAAAACAGTGAGTGTTCTTTATTTTTTAGCTGGCAATACAGGAAAACTATCGCAACAATCCTTTCCACAACTTTCGTCACTGCTTCTGTGTTAGTCAGATGATGTACGGCATGATTCACCTTTGCAACCTGCAGGTATGGTAGATATTTGTTCTGGGCCTTTCAAAATTATTCATACATCTTGAACTTTAACAAAGTATGATGCATGCAAAATTGAAGCTTGTTTTATTGTGGCAAAACATATAAAAAATTAAAGAGGCATGAAGCACTGAATACTTCTCAATCTTATTTACTAAAGCCAGATGTAAGATTATTTAATTAAAAACAGTATTTCCAGTGAATTTCCAGGCAACAGGCTTGTTTCATCATCCGTTATCCTGCAGGGGAAGCTGACCCTCACAGATCTGGGAATTTTAATGACAACAGCGGTGTGTCATGACTTGGACCACCCTGGCTACAACAACACGTAAGACTCAGTCCTATGTCTGTAGTACTGTTGACATATGCAGCACTGGAGAAGCCCACTGACCCTCGTTATGTTTTGATATACTCTGCACAACATTGTTGTTGATGAGCTGTGAAACTAGTTCAGCCTGGAGAGAATTCAGGTATGAAAACATTCCCACTGAGCAAATCATGTTGATACGTTTGTCTGAGTTTCATGTAGGTGAGAACCTTGTCAGAAAAACTTCATGAGAACTTACTATCCAACCATCTCAGATCCATTCTACTATGTCATCCATTTATCAGATACCAAATCAACGCTCGCACAGAGCTGGCAGTGCGCTACAACGACATCTCCCCGCTGGAGAACCATCATTGTGCTGTGGCCTTTCAGATCCTTTCGCTTCCTGAGTGCAACATCTTTGCAAATGTTGATCCAGAGGCATTTAAAAAGATTCGACAGGTGAGATGTTGGTCATGTTGAGTTTGTCTTGAATCTTTTGCACTGCTGTCACATCTATGTATCGTTCTGATTCTGATTTCACAAGGAATCAGCAAAGATGTTCGTACTTATTTCTGTCCAGACTCATGAAAAAAGAAACTTATCTTAACTCTTATAGACTTTTGTGGCATGATGATGGGTTCTCTGACAAACCCAGTATTTGGCAACAAAAAAGTTAGCCAAAATAAATCTATAAGGATACATGCTGCATGCTTGTGTTTACTCCATCTGGGCATCCTCTCCCATCATTGAAGTCAACTCACCACCGAAGTGATCAGTGGACAGCTTTGCCCCTTTCTTCACCCAAGTGTCCGAGACATGAAGCCGCAGATCAGATGAGACGACAACAAAGTCTATCAACGAAGTGCAGCCAAGGATGTCCTGGTGCCTAGAGCACATTTGGACACCCTTATGCTTGAACATGGAGTCCATCATGGACAATCCATGATGAGCACATTAGCACACTTTGGTACAGCATGTATTGTGTTGTGCCAAGGTAAAATGAGTTAAATATAGAGTACATACCAATTCTGTAAAGTTTGTATGCCTTTTCTTTCACTTCAGACTTATGCTCTACTTCAGGTTGGTCCCAATTCAATCAAGCCTGTGGTTGTAAAGTGACAAAATTTGAAAACATTTAAGAGCTATGATTACTTTTGAATGCCAGTGTATGTTGATTTCAAATCTAAATAATAATAAAAAAGATTTCGACTTTCCTTTCATGTTTTCAGGCTATTATCACCCTTATTCTGGCCACTGACATGGCCAGGCATGGTGAGATTCTTGAAGGCTTCAAGCAGAAACTGGACAACTTTGATTTTAGCAACGAGGACCACGTAATGTGTGTATGTAAACATTTTCACCAACAAAATTCCCATCTGTTAATGTTACTCTACTGCTACCCCTATGGATCGGGCCTTTTGTATTGCAATGTATTGCATGTATTACATTGCAATGGGCCAAAGTCACAAACAAGGCATTTCTGATGAATGAGAAATTTAAACGAGAAATACAAGCAAAACAGATTATTTTCACAGCTGCACTTGTTTTAGTCCTCAGCTCTTGGACATGTTGAATTTGAGTTTGAACAGGCTTATGTTTATTATTTTAGTTGCAGAAGGTGTTGATCAAGTGCTGCGATATTTCTAACGAAGTGAGGCCAACTGAGGTTGCTGAGCCGTGGGTGGACTGTTTACTGGAGGAATACTTCATGCAGGTGAATTTCCTTTGACCAGAATGATCTAATCTTAACATGACAATATACTAATGCAGTGACCTCTTTGGTTTTAAGAGTGACAGGGAGAAGTCTGAGGGTCTTCCAGTAGCTCCCTTCATGGACAGAGACAAAGTTACCAAACCCACAGCTCAGATTGGATTCATCAAGTTTGTCCTCATTCCCATGTTTGAGACAGTCATGAAGGTAGTGGACAAATGTGAATTGCTAATACAGCACTCTCTTTTTAAAAATAAAAAAAATTGTTGTTTACTCTACATGTGTATTTTGACCAGCTATTCCCTCAGATTGAAGAAATCATGGTTCAGCCTTTGAGAGACTCTCGAGACCATTATGAGGAGCTGAAGCAGCTTGAAGACTCAATGACAGAGGTAGGATTTGTCTTTTTTTTTTTTTTGCTTTACACCCCTTATTTAGTTCAGTTTGGCTACATAGAGAAAGCAATGTGAGAGACACTCTGTGATACTGTTGTCAGTCACAATGAACACCAAATTATTGACATTTTTCTAAAACGGTCAGGACACTGACTGCTTTTTCCTGAGATGCATTTGTTCTAGATTTCACCCAGTCCAGCAACATTCAAAAATTTGTGGATACGCATTAAACAGTAGGGATGATTTTTACATGGGATATAAAAAAAACTCATAAACATCCAACTCTCCCTGTCCTCCAGCCAGGCAATACTTAATACAAACCCAAGCAATGAAACTAATCTTTTTCCCCCATTCTTTGCCAGAAAACAAATAAGAACATTTTTCCCCCTAAATGGTTGCTTTAAAGTCCCAGTGTGAAACATTCAGAGACATCTATTTGCAGAAACACATGACATCCCAAACTACGCTTTTATATGTTTCACACATGGGCGTAGGTTTGGGTATGGACGGTCGTGACATGTCATGACCAATATTCAAGGGATATAAAATAGTCCCGACCAATTTTTGCCATATAAATAAAAAAAAAAGAACATATGTATTTTTTAACAAAAACAAAATAAATAAACAAAAATCTACATTGATTAGTTTAATGTTTCAATATACTACGCAGTGGTAGCATTCATTTTAAATGCTGGTGAGTTGGCGAGTAAGTTGTAAGGTCCACCCAAAACGTAGACCAAACCTACGCCCTTGGTTTCACAAGTTTTGAAGCAGTCAGAATCATTGTGTTTATGTTGTTCGAGGGCATCCAAGTTATAGTCTCGATTAGGGGTTGAACGACTACATATTTTTTAAGGTCGACTACATCATGATAATAGTCGAGTCGATGTCGACTAGTCGCGGTGACGTCATAGTGACGTAGGCGCAAAAACCCTTCACAACTACTTGGAGGCTTTATTAGCTATTTTCACGGCAAATATTGACCCCCCCCCCCTCCACACACACACACACACACACACACTCCCCTTCTCCTGCTTTTACTAAGTCTATTATGGAGATTCTTCGTGAGCAGCGGGGAAAAGTTTGTTGCACAAAGTCGGGTCTGACTTTTTTTTTCTAAACACCGGCTGATGCTGATGATCTCTGGATAGTTACTATAGAAGTCAAATTATCACACTGACTACATGGGGCTTTTGGAACATCACAAGCCAAACTTGTTATGAACGGATCCCGTTTGGTTACAGCTGAATTCAACGAAACCACCTGCTTCTCCTCCGCCCGATGCGCGGCAGGAAGCTCTGCTGACTCAGCAGATTGAACGATTTAAGATATTTTCTAGTCAACGTCAACATGATAAAAGTCGAGTCGATGTCGAGTTGACTAGTCGTTGTGACGTCATAGCAACGCAAGACGCAAAGCTTTGGAGTAACGTACAGGCTTTATTACCCGTTTTCACGGAAAAGCTAGTTCGAGCTAGGTTCGAAAAACTGTAGCAAATCTCTAAATCCTTCTCTGTGGACAGCAGCTAGTGGTCTCATGTCTTTGACAATGAAATTCACAAGCAAATTTGTGATTTGCTGCCGCCGGTGTCCTGTCACAGCTGGGCGTTTCATGAATGAAGTTACTGACAACTGACTGGATCGAGCCGGTTGTTCAGGAGCTAGCATTAGCATTAGCGGATGCCTTTTCAAATGACTGTGCATCGCGGTCGTACTTTTGTTGTACTTCAGCACAGCTTTGCAGATTTTGCACGTTACGGTAGTTAAACCAGAAGAGTCATCTTTAGTGAAATATTTCCACACTGTTGACGAATTTCTACCTGTTTGACAAGATGCGGGCTTGTCCTCGATCTGTCTTGAAGACGCCATTTTGTAGCCAGTGTTCTGTCAGATCAGCTGTCAGAGTGTCATACACTCTGACAGCTGATCTGATGACACTTCTAAGCACGAGGTGTCATTCTTAGCACGAACTCACGGCTATATATATGTCAGACAAGTATACACTGCCATTACCAACTACAGGCTTTTATTTAATTAGCAGCTGTCATTACCACAGATCTTTATTTAATCAGCAACATAACAACATAATTTATTAGTTAGATCGTCGTGACAAAGACACTCGCGAGCCGGCTAAGTGACATCCTTAGCGGGAAGGGGGCGATTTTAGACGGCTCGTGTTTTGTAGTGGACTGCAGCTGCAACTCCATCTCCTTTTAAAAACACTGTAAAACCACAAATATGCATCCATCTACATATCATTTAAACTAATGTATTAAGTTATTTTTTTTGTGTCTTGTGACGTATACTGTGCTGTCAGATCAGCACAGGCTGTCACCACCAGCAATCACATGACTGCGACTAGTCGACATGAAATGTAAAAACTCGTGAGACGTCCTAGAGTCCACTAGTCGACTAGTCGACTAATTGGTTCAACCCCTAGTCTCGATGCTACAGTAACACAAGAATAAATGAACAAAAACTGTTACTGTTTACATCCAATAAAACAATAAAATGTCTCTCTTACTCTTGTGAAATCTGCCATTGCTCAACTAGTCTAAACACACACAGAACATTGACAACACAAGGTCAAGGTCGTGTTGAAGATAAGAGTTTACGAGCATTTTTAAGATTTTTAAATTATACATGATTACAAAGTTCATTAGCATTAAACACACATAATTACTTTACAACTTGAATTATAATTCCTAGTTCTGACAATAAAGCATGCCCACTTGTTATGGTGTATAAAAGGAAGATTGCATAGTGCCAACATAATAAAAAAAAAACACCATAAGCATTTTCCTACTTTTCCCTGATGGCATACAAAACGCTGTGAAAAACTTTGAGTCTTCACACACACCAGCAGAAATCAAAGCTTGCATGTGCTGACAGATTAGATCAGTGCATGAGGATTTGATTGGGAAACTATAATGTAAAGAGTCTGTTTTCCTCTGTAACAAGATGAAGTCACTCAAATATTCACACACACAAACACAGGCTCAAACACAGGCTCTCGTCACATGCAAACATAAAGGTCTCTTTTGTTCAATGAGGCAGAGAAGAAGAAAAAATTGAAAATATGTCAGTAGGCTTTGAGACAAATTATGGTCCGTAGCAAGTGGGTAAAATAAAATCAAATGAATTCTTAGTTCTGTTTTGTGTGTATTAGTGAGTGCAGTGAGCGCTCTGAAAACATTTATAATCAGGAATGTGCTGCACTTTCCCCATGTTTGATTTGTCATTTCAGCTTTAAGAGATCAATTTGCTCCCATAATCCCATATAATTGAGTTTCCTGGCAAATCTAAATCTTTCACTTTGAAAGCAAGCATACAATTTTTCAGAGCGCTTACATGAAAGACAGAAATAAGAAATGTTTGAGTTCAGATGCAATATAAAAAACTTTAAATTTAATCTTGTCACTGGTGAAAACAAACTGGTGAAAATGTTACGTATTTAATCTTCTCTTTTTTTTCCCCTGTAGTCATGATTTTTTCTGTTGAGCTGAAATCATAACTTCTTTGACGTATTTGAACTTTGATGTATTTTATAAATGTACTCTTCACTAACAACCTGGCTCTGAAACTTTGTTTTTTGCAGAAGTATTTAAAGAACCATTTATGTATTTTGTTTGGATGTTATGTGACGGACCAACACAAAGTACAACATGTCAGCTTGTTTCTAATGGGTTTGTTCACAGATTCGCCTCATCAAATTTGACTAAGACCTAGTCATTTTGGAAAGAATTAGGTGTTGTTTTTTTTATCTCCTGTTGTGCAAACCTGGTAGAAAAATATCCCCCAAAACCTGCAGCCATAACCTCAGGCAAACATGGCAACAAAGTCTTGAATCAGGGAGGACGCCACACTTTTCAAGTTTTTTTTTTTTTTTTTAAACATTTTGAACACAAAGTCAAATTTTCTCTTGTACTTCCAAATAACTTTGGAGGTACAAAGCTGAACTCTGTGGTTGTAATATTACGAAATGCAAAAATAAAACAGGAACTTTTGCAAGGCCTTGAATCAAGGTTTTTCAATACTGAACCATCTTGCACTATCTGAACTGGGCAGTGCGTGTCTACTTATCTAAAACCCAGTCTTAACATAAACTTTTGTCCTTGAGGTAAAATAATTCCTGTCTGCCTAAATTCTTTTTTTTTTTATTTCTTATTGCAGGAGTCGTCTTTCATGAGCCGATTGAAGAAAGACTTGAAAAGTGAGTGAGGCCCCGGTGAAGACATCCAGTGCTGCATACTGAAGATGACAGCTGAAGCAGGGGACTAAGATAAAAGCGACACAGCTCTGCAGCATGCTGAACTAAATATAGGCAATGCATCTCTTGAACTTTGACTTTGATTTTTACAGCAGATGATGAAGGAAGGTGCTGACCTCCCGTGGATATTTATGCCGTGAAAGCACTAGCCTCTATGAATTGCTTTTTATTTTGGCAAAAGAGTCTAAGGGGATCGCTTTCTCCAAACAGAACGTAATTTATTTTAATTTATCATGTGCTTTCACAATATATAGAACAAGTTTTCTAGTTTACCAAAGTTTTAGCTGTTTAAATAAATAAATGAAATGGACCAGAGTGGCACATTTTAAATGAAAATCTAGCAATAAAGTTTCACTTGGTGTTACTGGTATTATTAATGTTTGTCCCAAGAATTATACAATGTCATACTTTCATCTTTTAATTAATTGTCCTTTTGCATTTACTTTTTAGTGAAATACAGTGCATGAAGTGTGTTATAAACAAGTCGCCAAGCCCTGTATATGTCTGTTCAATATAATGTATATAGGAGGTATAAGAAAACATTCCAACTATTTAGGAGCTCCTGTTGCACCAGATGTTACACAGTAAAGAGCTACAACAGCAGAACACTAAATATTCATCTACTTAAATTTTTATTCTAATTTAGTCATTTCTGCTGCTGTTTGAGTTAAGACCACAACTGCATTTATTTTATTGATTGTTAAAACAATTAGACTTAAGTTTTTATAACTGTCACAAATATGTAATTATGGTGAAGGGCTCAGTTTTACCATAACTACAGAATTTTGCTTAAAACCTAGAACTGTACAGTGTTGGGTTGGTCCTGTAGAGAACAACACTCTGCTCTAAAATGTAATTCAGTTAAACTCAATCCAACTCTGTATACTATCCTAGTTCATAACAGACATAATCTCAAGTTTAATCCAGTTAATTTCAACATTACTATAAAGTTATGTCAAATGCAAATTTGATCCAGTTTTAATGCAGTGCAGTCAGTCAGCTGCTTTTACAAAAAATGAGAAACCAGCCAATCGCATCCAATCTTTACTCCGATTTGCACTTTCATCCTGAGAAAACACAGGGTGACTGTGGAGCCAAACTAAACTCTCCTTTAATAGGAAAAAAAACTCAATAGCAGCAATTTGCCTTATCCAGTTTAAAACTAAACAGGCAGGAAAATACATGGAACAAAAGTATGGGACCTGAAGCTACAATTAAAACAAAAATAGTCTCAACTGTTAATGGAGAACAAACTGGAAAAATCAAACTGAAAAGTGAAAATTGGTCCTAAGCTAAGACAACCCAAACTTAGCTAAAACATAGTTTGAGCCTCAGTCTTAAAAACAGACAGGGTGTCTGGCTCACAGATAAAGCTTGGGAGTTGGCTCCACCAGAGAGCAGCCTGATAACTTTGAGACCTGCCTCCCATTTTAGAAGCTACAGGAACCACAAATAAAAACTGCAGTCTAGGAGTGAAGGGCTGTGCTGGAAATAAAAGGAACTATGAAGTCGTTGAGATAAGATTGAGCCAGACTATTTATGGCTTTACATCTAAAACTAAGTTTAATTTTTAGATATCATCATGAGAATTTTCTTCGGATCATTTGAAGTCTTTCAAGGTCATTTTTTAGACCTCATTATGATAAAGAGTTACAATAGCCCAGCTACGGATTGACAAATACCCTGGTTTGATGTTCTGTATCACTTTCTGCTCCTACTTTTGGCTATTTTCTGCAACTAAAGGTGGAAGACGAAGGTCGGTGTCCTGAAACTTTTAGATTTGTCCCTGGCACCACACACCAGAATTAAATGGCTCATTTACATTATGCAGTCAAGTTCTCCACAGTCTAGCGAATGACCTCAGTATTTGACTCAGGTGTGCTGAAGCAGACCAGATTTTCTGTCTTTTGACAGAAAAACACGACCTATGCTTTGATGTCCCACATCTTTCCCTCTGTGAACACATTCTCAGTCTACAACAGAATACAACAACTTCAAAATAGTCATATACACAACTCATGTGCTCTCGGTGATTTAAAAGTTCAGGCAAAGCATAATAAGTTATAGGAACAAAGTTAGTGGCTGGTTTTTATATCTGTGATTGCTGCCTCGTGTAGCGAGTAGGAAACCTTCCACATGTTCCCACCCCACCATCATTACCTGATGTGTTTCATTCATCTGTTCTACGGCAAACGCCTGATACACCTCCTATGTGTCAAACTTATGCCTACTTTTTCCCAAGAGACTACACCCAAAGGTGTACTTATGGAAACCCACTCCACAATCCACACCCACTTTTCCTGCCACAGTTTCCCTGCGGGCCACATGGATGGTGGCGGTTTTCCTAAAGGTACTTCACGCTGTTTTTATAGATGCCTTTTTATGCAGCATGTTGTAAATTACTCTGCTATTACTTTACCTTTAGGCAACATCTGACATCCACTAAATGCCACCTGTGTAGTTCTGATGAAATTATATGACTACACACCGGCAAACAGCGCGGATCAACAATGTTTGTACTCTACTTTAGGTGGAAGGTTTGCCTGAATTTTTTTAATTTATGTAGCATGACTAAACTACATTTGCAGCCCATCAATGTGCAATCTATTTTGATTAATGTGTTCATTTGCCTGTCAGTTTGAGTGTTATTCCGACTTACGCTGCTAAAGAGATAATCTTGAGGCAACAACAGAGAAAACAGTAGACCACATGCTTCAGTGGCTGTTCAGATAAAAGAGGAGAAAAAGCTTGTTTTGGACTTCAATAAAGGTAATTAGCCACCACCTTCACCACATTGCATGACAGAGTGTTGAGATTTATCATGCAAGGAATGCTGTAATGTAATCAAATGATGTTTTATCTCATCACATTACTGCCCTGTCTATTGCAATGCTACCTATAAATAAAATGAGTCATATATAATTAATGCCTAAGGTATGCTTAATTAAAAATAGATGATGGAACATGTTCATTTTAGAGATTTTTTTGTGAGATACAAGCAGCTTTCAATCTCTTTTTTACAACAGTGAGTTGGGCCTGTCTCTAACTTGTTGACTGGTGTTTTTTTATGAAATCAACACTAATTAAATCTCCTCATATTTAAACCTCTGTAGCTGTTTTGCAGGGAGGGTGTCACATCACAGCACACTGCCACAATACTTCAGCTGCTCTGTTTGTGGATATAAGGGAAATACATTAATTATATCTGAAATAGTTTAACATTTAATGAGTGTTTATGTATCTATATCCATCCGTGTTAATACATGTTGGTTTAATTTCATCCTGTTATTTTCTGATATCGCTGGTTATTTATCTCCACCTATTTTTTTCTTATATTTCCTCATGCTGAGCTAAGAGGCTGCTTTAAATGTGCTTTTTTCCCCCCTTTTTTGCAATTAAACCAAAGACCTTCAGTGTTCTGAGCAGAAATGTCACATACCTCCCACAACTTTCATGGAGCTATAAATCTGCACTGGTGGTCTCACAAATCCTGATCTCAGAGCCAGGAGAGAGTTTGAAAAAGAAACAGGGTAATTTGATCACGCTTAATCCTTTTTATCTGGTTTCATCCACACTTTATCAGATTAAAGAGCATGTGAGAAACGCGCAGTCAGGAATGCTGATTGAAACTGATAAAATGTTTGTTGCTTGAAAAGAAAAAGGGAAAACCCACTTTGTGTGACAGCACAGGTAATTTCTTGTAAATGATAATACAGTGATTGACATGTTGTGACTTTTGATCATTTGTAACGCAGACAAGATAAAATTTCCAACAAATGATACCAAGCAGGGTATCTCGTAATTTGAATGCCATTGTTGTATCCAAATTTTCAAACGCACTCTTTGTTACTGTATTTATACGACACTTTAGGCTCCAAAGATTCAGTCATCCAAAATGTTCTCTGGTTACAGGACAAAGGCAAGACTGGCCTGTTTTCATCTGACCAAACAAATCACACAAACAAAGGCGAGCGAGCAGGAGGGATGGCTAAATTATCCAGGAACTGACACCCACACTCCTAAGAATGCTAAGCTCCTTGTTTGACCATTAAACTGTGAGGACACAAGCTGGATTTACTGATGACAGCTACATCCCTGCTAATAATGGCAAAATGTCAAAGGTCACAAGGGAGAGTAAAGGATAAACAGTGTTTCTACATTTTTGCACTAGCACTTTGAGACCCGGTGGAGGAGAGAGAGCAAAATATCTTGGAGTGTGGAGTGCTATGTAAAAACATTTTCACCCTCGGGTGAAACTTCAGTAAATTTAGTTGATTTTTTTTATGATAGAAGAGTTCAAATGTGTTCAGAAATGTGAAGTGGGGGCGTGCTGTGGTGGCGCAGGGGGTTAGCACGCCCCACATTTGGAGGTCTTAGTCCTCGACGTGGACGTCGCGGGCTCGACTTCCGGTCCCGGTGACCTTTGCTGCATGGCCTCGCCCTCTTTCCTGTCTGCCTACTGTCACAAAAAATATGAGCCACTAGTGCCGCAAAAACTCTTTGGAGAAAAAAAAAAGAAAAGAAAAAAAAAGTGAAGTGGTTGGGTAACTTTACATGGTTTTCAAAAAAAATTTATTAAAAATCTGAAAAGTGTGGCATGTATTTGCTTTCACCTCCCTTAGTGGAATCAAACGTTACCAAACGTTTTCAGATCTCGCCTACTTAAATCAACTTATTTACCTGTATGTAATCTAATATAAGGCCTCAGAGGTGTTGTTACAATAATGAAGAAGCGACTTCATAAAGACGGAAGAACATAGCAGTTGCTGAGAATTGCAAAGCAGGCTAAGGTTTTCATCACGAGTTTTCAATGAAAGTCATCTGTAAACGTAATAAGCTTGCTGACACTCCAACTGGCCTTTTAAGAAAGAGTGGGAAAAAAGTCAATAAAACTAAACCACCACATGCACAGTTTGCCTCTGTTGACACAAATAACATATGAAAGAAGGTGAAAACAAAAGCTTGCTTTCACAGATGATCTCCATCCAGTCTGATTGAGCTTAAACTGTTTTGCAAAGCAGAAAAAAGTACAATTTTGATCTCAGTAATAAGCATTTCAGGCTATAGATGTGTAAAGATGGTGGAGACATAGCCAAAAAAAACTGACGTCTATAACTACAATCAAAACTGCTTCTACAAAGCATCGATTTAGACAACTGAATATCAATGCACTTTTTAGGAGTTTTGTTGTTGTTTAAAGAAATGAAGTATATCTTCTAGATTCTTGGCTGAATTGATACACATGAACACAAAGGTTGTGCTACGTAGCATTTAGTGGTGTGTGTTCTTATCAGCATGAGGTGGAAGATTTGTAAAGAAGAGTGTGGGCTACAACAGCATTAATAACTTTGGTTCTAATTTGAAAATTGTAAATATGGTGAATTTATGGCATAAAACAGTGAGGCGCTGCCTAATGATGGAACATTTGAACAAACGCTCATACCAGATTGTTAAATTATAATTTATATCTCAGCCAATACACATGCCCGGTGTGAAAGAAAACCATAGCAATAAGGCAAAAAACCAAACAACCTTGGGAAAACCACAGGGAGGCTCCAACAGTTTCTGGGATTCCCAAAGGGACTGCATGACATTATGAGTTTTTTTCTCTGACTGTGCTTGTGTTCCAGACAGGAATGTTAAAATGATGCAACAACCAGCTGGGTGTTGGCAAAACCACCAGCAGCCATGCTGTAATTAATTTGTTGCACATAATCTCGTGAAACCCTCCACTCCACTCTGGGAGACTTATACTCGCATTATTACGGGGATTTTTGCAACAGTTTTAAAAATAAAACCTATAAAATAAATAATTTTAGGAGTATTTGCACCAAGTATCCCAAAACAAAAGATTATTTAGAATTTTACTTTTTTAGCTGTTGAATAATGTTTGTATAGGCAGCATACAGTCTGCCTATACAAAAGCATAGTTTTCAACTTTAAGATTCTCCCAGGGAAGCCATTTTTGCCCATTCACTTTGTTACTGTTGTTTGATCTGCAGTGCTTTACTTGTTCTATATTCTTTTATGGCCTTTTATATTAGTTGTTGGTGCACTCTTTGAGTAAACTTCCCTGACCATTCCTGGGAAGGTTCATTCTTGTTCCACTTTTTCTTAATTCGTGGACAATTGCTGTTACTGGAATCAGAAGAACTAGAAATAGTTTTATGACCACTTTCACATCTACATACACATCTACGCTTTGTTTCTTATCTTTTCTTGGTGATGTGGGACAAAATGTGTTTCTTTTTGCAAACATCATTTTGTCAGACAGGTTTGATTTATTGCATAAATAGGCAGACAAGAGAAAGTAAGTGTTATGTTGCGACTGAAAATTTATCATAGGAGCTTGCTAAGAAACAAGAAGACAAGAGAAACTGAGCATCAGACCAGAACAACCACAGCAGCCGTGCCGTGACTCAACAGCAATTACACTGGCTTCTTATCTGTATGAATAAGAGGCCTGTTACGCCAGCAGAGCTGGCTTAAAGACAGATGGACGTATGGAGAACAGTTATATAAAAAAAAAGGCCAATTCCAAAAAGTGCTTTGATGTCCTCCCTCAATAATCTCAATAATCTCGTGACACTGTGGAACGGTTCTAAACTTCATGCATCTTCCATTATGAGAAGGGTTAGAAGAGATTTTACCAGCTGAGGGACTAAAGTCCTTTGGCGTGAAGGTTCTTTTTACTTCAAATCTGTTCTTCTAATAACAGATAAGAGTTAACTTACCATTCAAGGAATGTATGTGTAGTGATCTACATGAGGCAGGAAATTGCAACAAGAAAATAGTTGCTTCTCTACAATTGCCCATATCTGTAGTTGTCACAATCCCAAGAGCTTAATTAGAAGGCTGTTGAACTCAAGTTGACTTCTAATTAAGCATTTAGGATCATTACGTCCTTAACGACTGAGAAACTGTAGAGTTGTAGAGTTACAGCCATAATTACAAAGTTTAAAATAAATAAAAATCCTGGTTTGACTGAAGTTTATCTTCCTCACTGTTTTCCTCAACAAAAACAGTGAGGAAGATGGTATGTGTCATAATTTGCAGTAGCTGTAGGTTTGGATCCAGAAGCAGAGAGGTGAGGCAGCAACTTAGTTTGATGATTTAATGAATATAAGAGCAAGTGCAAAGTCCAGGTAGCACAGGTGAGCATTGTAACAAGAACTCAAACACTGGTAAAACAACAAACTGTCTTCTTCTTCTTCTTTTCCTTTTTTATGGCGGTTGGCAAACAACTTTTAGATGTGCATTACCGCCATCTACTGGAATGGAGTGTGGATCGGGACGCTAACTATATACACCCCCCTCAAAACAAAACAAACAAAACAATAAAAATAAAAAAATAAAAATAAAATAAATAAATAAATAAATAAAAATAATAATAATAATAATAAAATAACAACACTTAAATCTTTTCTATCAATTTTGTTTTCTTAAGATAATTAATTAAATAACTTATATTTTTAGAATTAGAAATTTTTCCCAAAATATCTTGTAAATTTAACTGTAATTTATTTTCTTGTAACCGGCTAACTAATTTCCTTCTCTCAACAGAAAACCCAAAGATGTTTACTTTGGTCAGAGGAGCCTGACTGGTAACAGGTAAATGCTCCAGAGCCTCTTCTCGTTTTAAACGTGTTGGAGGCGTGTTGCTGAAGTGCACTGAGCAGAATTGGGCAGAGGTCTCCAAAAAAAATGTGGTCATGTAAGAATAGCTAGTGATGTTACGTGATGTGCCGAGGCTTCGAGGCGTGTGTCGAGTAATGGAGGGGGCGTTTCCGTAAAGCGCATATCGAGGCGTGCTTCATTTAGGGGAGGAGCCGAAAACGATGACGTCCGAAGCCTCGCTGCACCACGTGACTGCTTCGGGAAGTGGCTCAGAGTTTGGCGCGGGGTTTGCCAGCTTTAGAAACCCCACAGGCTCCATTCAAAATGTGGGTTGTTGTAGGCGAGTTGCGGTCAGTTGAGAGAGTGGATAGAGTTTTGATAGTTTGGATAGCAGAGTTTGGATAGTGGTTATTTAGTTTGAGCCGGCGAGAAAGAGGAGGATTTCTCCTATGTGGGAACATTTTGATTTGATAAGCCCTAACAAGGTAAGGTGAACTGAACATTTGCAGATGCATTACGTTTGCTTATGAGGAACTGTATTTTTCGTTGTTTCTTATTTTCTGTAAAGGTGAGGTGTTTATTGTGCTCCAAGGAGTTGGGGTACAATAATAACACCTCATCCATGTAGTGTCAAAAAAGAGAAATCGTTTGAAATCAAAAACTGTGGAGAAATTGTTGTTTCTTAATAAAAATGCACACAATCATCCAAGTTACACAAGCAATAGCCTATTCACTACCCCCTCCCTAGTTCCACAAGCACTTTCACTGTCCTCTGCCTGATTAAGCCCAGGCCACTTTTCTAGAGTCACAGAAAAACTTTATTACACAACATGCCATATCACATGACACTACTATTTTGGGAATAATTACACACAGAGAATACATTCAAACAATATTTTATTATACACACATGTGTATACATAATTTATGTAGACAAATGATTTCGTCCTACACCTTTTGTGAAGTCATTCCCAAGAGCCATAATAGACAAAAATTCAATGCATCACACGTGTTAAGATACAGCTGGCTGTGATTATACACCTGGCCAGTAGGTGGTTTCGTGTGCACATGAAGCTTCAAGAAATGAACCCTTTCTCGAACCAGTTGGCTCAAGTGGTTCAATGCCTCATGAGGCTTCATCTCACCATCACTAAGAATAGCGCTACTTCAGCATATTGTTATTCAAGTGAAATAGCCATTCAATAAATGACTGAAATAAGAGTTAGAAGCATTTGGTAAAAAAGGTTAACTAATTTGGTAAATACTGAGTAAATGGTCAGTTAAAATTACTCAAGTAAAACTGAAAAGTATGGTAAAACTACTCCTAAAGGGACTGTAATGAAGGTCTTCATTACTGGGATGAAAACACTTAAAAGGGTGTGTTGAATAAGAGACAGATACAGATTGAAGTATTTTATTGTTTGTGTGTTTTTGTGCAGTGGCATCTCAGCTGGAACTGATGGTGTCCTGTTAAAATAAAACAAACAAATGGATGGATGGGTCTTGTAACTGTTTGAAATACACTGAAATGTTTGTGTAGATGTGGCTTACCTCTGTCTCTTCCTCTGCAGGGTGTTCAGGCTAAAAGAGTCCCCAGGGGCCTGAGCACCTTATAAAGGTTCCGGAGGAGACCAATGCAGATGGAAGAGGGGGAGCGATAGAACGATGCATTTTAGAAGTTTAATGACAGGATTTATATTTATAGAAAGATATTTTTAGAAATTAAATGGCTGCTTAAAAATGAAGAGCATTTGTTAATATTGTGTTGAAGATTTGGTTGTTTTGTCAAGATTGTTTGTGTACATGTATTTTCTCCTACCCTGTTTCTTGGTGGGGTTGTTAATTGGAGCAGCCAGGAACTATAAAAACCTGCATGTTGGCCACATTGCAGGTTGGGTAGGTGTGGTTGCTGCTGAGACCCATGGCTGTTGTAAGCAGGATTGTCTAAATGTTAAATGTTGGAGAATAAACACCTGGTTGGTCTGCACTATTTCTCTGCCTCAAGACTCCTCTGTAAACCAGCCGCTAAGGGCCATTCTAACAGGGACACTTTCCCAAAAATGTTTTTCAAGTAAATGTAGCTGAATAAATGTCAGAGATCCGTCTCTGACTGAGACACAGCTGATTACTGGACTGGAAGCAGTGAAGTGTTTCAACAGGAACATCAATGCTTTTGAATTAAAAAGTTTTGAAAAGAGTCATTGGCCACTATGACTTGGTGCATTGCTGTGGGCTTGCTTCTCTTTATGTGCTCTGGGGAACCCTTTAGGAGTGAACAGAATCATGGAGCCTTTTAGACAAAAGAACATGAAGTTTTTCTTAATAACAATCTGGTAGTTCGGTGCCAGAAAGCTTAAAATGAATTATGAACCATAGGTCATTATTGGATATGTCAGCAGGATAAAGTTCCAAAACCATTTTTCATGGCCATCTCATATATGTTGATACTATTAGCAACGTAACATCACGCGCAGAGATCTTAGATACTGATTGAGTAGACACAAACAGTTGACAACATGTCTTGTTTCTCCTTGTGTTTATGACTTTATGTCGAAAGCTTTTCAGGACACACTTTGTTAAACTAACATTCACAGTCTGATTTACTTTGTTCCTTGGGTATTTAGCCTTAAAATCTTTACTTTTCCATCAAAGTCTAATCCCTGCATTCAGTATAGGTTTGTGATTACATCTAACCACAGAGCATGAGCTTTAATGATTTAGCTGTCTTTAAAAGTCATAGGATAAGAAGATTTGATATCTCATAATAACTTAAATTTATTAATTTATCTACATCATTTACCACAGTTCCTGGAGAGAATCTGCAAACTCAAAACAGAAAATCCTCAATTAGGATTTGGAACCAGGAGCTGCTGAGAGGCAATGAAGCTAAATACTTCAGCAACCTAAAAAAAAAAAAAAAAAAAACAATAAAAAAATTAGACAAAAAACTGGGTTTGTGAGTCACCTCTGAATGACTCTACACTAGAGCTTTTTAAAATCCCCCCACTGTGAATTAGTAGTAATTTATTCTCCAAATCCAGTAGTCTGAGAGTATGATTAATTAAATATTAAGGAGGTCTTCACGGCATACTGAACAGATGTTATGAGTCATGTAGCTCCTTAGGACAAAGACTTTAATTAACAACATCTGATGCAGGGAGAGGGTACATCCATCTATTCCCAACAACCACTAATGCAAAAAGCAATGAGCAACAACTATGAGCATCTTGGTTTTTACTTGATCGTCTCTTCATTAAGCACAAATAAAGCTGAGTCAATAAGCAAAGTTTGTTTTAAACAAATCACTGAAGGGAGACTATAAGATTTTGTTTTTAGGAAAATAAATTTGTCACTTGTAAAAAAAAATATATAAAAAAATCTGGGGTTGTTAAAATTTTCCAGACATGTTCAGACAAGCAATAATGAAGCTTTTTTTTTTTGGTCTCCAAAGCATACAGAAGAGGCTCAAAGTATTTGTATGTGAATCTTCTGGAAACAAAGAGCGGGGTAGCTCCACCTGAGCTATCAGATCATAACAGCTTCAGCTTGCCATAATGGGGAAGGATAAATGATACTTTCCTACGCCTGTGTTTAAAGGAGGATTGCCTTTCATCTTCTCCTGGGACTCTGCCAGGAAAGATTCACACTGTGGAGTTTTAAAAGCTCCTAGCCATAAGTCCAAGCATGTTTATTTGTTTTTACAATTCGAAAAGAGTTTGTTTTTTTTTTCTCTCCTCCCGATAGTGTATTTGTAACTCCCCTCCCTCTCTCTGTGATTAACTTTATGGGAATTTCCATGGAATACACTCCTCACAAGTTATTGTGCGGGGTTGGGGAACCATATGGTAGAATGTTTTCTGAGGAACTGCAGACATTGGTTAGCTAGGGATCTTTTTTATCTTTCAGCCCTACCCTAATGACTAAGGAACATCTGGACAACAGAATCCAAAAACCCTATCGTCATCAAGTTATGGGACGTCAAATGTAATCATGACGAAAATTTTATCTAAAAGAATTAAGTTTAATTTTTTGTAGCCAAACCATACATAATCAGAAGCTACTTTACTACATCTTGCTGAACTGGAGAACCTGGACTAAACCCATAGATGCATGGTAAAATCTTGCAAACTCCACGCAGAAATTACCTGATTGGAAATTAAACCCAAGACCTTGCTGCAGGGCAACCCCACCAACAGTGCTACTGTACAGCTATATTTTTTCCACACAATGACCTGAATTTTGTCAATAGTTAAGACCCCCACATAATCAAGTTCATTTTACATTGTGAACAAAAAGCGGTTGTCTGCCGCACATGTCCGCATAAAGGTAAATGTTTGCATCAAACGACAAGGAACTGAGATGATTGAGAGTTGGCACGACCAGTCGCAAAGATGTTCATCAGCCACTTCATACCGCACCAACAGTGGAGAGATTGTGGGAAATGAAGGAATTTGTCATGAGAAATGTACGCAGTTGGTATGCAAACAGTGTGCAGAGTCTGAGTGGACCACAGAATATACACAATATGTCAGAGTATGTGGGAGCTTGATGATGTTTCCACTGACACAGGCAAATGCCACCATGTTCACTCTGATATGACTTGTATAATTGGGTTCTGGTCAAATTTCAGTGCAGTTCTAAAGCTGGTATGCTGGCAAAATCAAAATGTGCAGGAAAAGTTCTACTTCCGAAATTAAGCACTTTGCGTGTCATGAAATGTGTTTGCTGGTGTTCAACTGCCCTCTTCCACACAAACAGTTGTGTGCACACAGGCCACACAACAAGATTACATGAAACAGACAAGAAGAGAACATTGTTGTGAAGGGTGAAAAACAAATCCAAATTTGTCAGTGGTACCTAACCTTTTCAGCTTCCAACCCCCCAAATAGCTGGAAGAGACCTGTGACCCCAACCGTTGGCTGATTGTGCAAATGCAAGCAATTGCTGATAATTCAACTGAAGATCAGACTGTGGAGTTTTCTGACCTGTGGAGAAATTTGTTTTCACAACACTGTGTGAACTAAACAGGTACATTTCTACTGCCTGGCAGAGAATAATTGCCAAGAGAAACATTACACATGTCACAAATACCACATAAAATGTCTATAATTTGCATGTGAATCTTTTCAGAACGAAGCTAAAGTTCTCACAAACTGCTGTTGTGAAGTGCATGTGTGACTGAGGCAATAAGGTTTTTCCCAAAATATGTTGTCATGATTCTCATTGTAAAACAGACCCTCAGCATCATGCTTCCACCACCATCCTTCACAGTTGTTCTTAAGGCTGAAAGAAGTAATTCCTGCAGTTTTAACCAGAAGACATTTAACTTCTCCGTGTGGGCATTGGGAAATTTCAGTCAATCTTGATGGTGTTTGTTTTGAAGGGTCTGTTAGACTTGAACTTTGGAGGTTAATGGTTTGTTGTAGAAGAACATCCAAACCAAAGATTAATTGAGGCAAACAGTTTGTGTCAGATAAGTGAAACCTGCTCCTGATGGGGTGTTTCAACAGAACAGTGATCCCAGACTCATCAGAACAGGCTTTGAAATGGATAAAGCAGGCTTGTAATAAGCCAGTTTAACGCCAAACCTCAACTCCATTGAAAATTTCTGGAATTACTCAAAGCTGGGTATTTGCTGGGAAACTTACCAGCTTGCTGATGGCTTAAAAAAGGGTGTGGTTTCTCTACAACTTGCAATGGTGCATTTTATCCAAATATTGGTGAGGGTGTAAGTACGTGTTTCAGCCTTGTTGTGTCATTTTGGCTTGCATGGATCAGAGAAAATCTAACGTTAGTTCAAACTTGGGTATCCAATTGTTATTTGTTCAATTTATTTTAGTTTTGCATTGTACTAGCTGTCAATGTGGGGAAAAAAATATTTGAAATCTCATCAAAACAACCTCATTTGCTGTCTCTAGTAAGTAACAAAATCATCTTTCAGTTTTTGTCTTTGTTCCACCATGCAAGCCTGCGCTCCAAAAGGGTTTGCTGCGGCCCCTGAGCCCCACAATGTGTAAGAGGATATCTTGACTCAGGCTTCAGCAGGGAGCTCAGTGAGCAACTGGTTGCTGGCCTCAACACACTGACAGTTAAAGTGAGGGAAGAAAAAAAAGTGAGGCACAGATATGAAAATATCATCAGAGGGAGAGGGAAGCAGCCTCGGCTCCTGCAATCCCAATGTAAACACCGCACACTCTCAAAAACACATACGCACTCTAACCCTTCTGGCATCTGTTTGAGGGAAAGATCAGTGATAAACCACAGTACTTGGCTCTTCCCCACTCTCTGTCCTCATTCTGCAGCACTGCAGAGGTGAAATACCATCAGACTGTTGGTTTTGGAGAGGTTTTGATTGCACCAGAATAGTTTGCTCAGGCAAATCAGCACAAAGGAAATTTGTATTGGACCCCTTTATGAATAGTTGTTTGCGATAGCAAGAAAATCTTGCAAAATCTAAAAATATAAATTTTCAATATTTTTCTTTAATCTTTTTGGTCTAATACATGAGGAAAAATATTTCTGTTTTGGACAGCTCAAACAAATGTAATAAATATGACAAGCCTGCTAAGTTATAAAACAATCAGTCCTGTGTTTTATTTTCTTTTTCCTTAGCTTACAGCAAAAATTGCTGTTTTGTTGAAAGCTTCTGTCTGGGTGGCACAAATCCCTCCCCATCAAATTCAGCAATTTAAAGCTCTCTTTTCAAATGCTCTCACACGCGTGCGTACGCACAAACGCACGCACACGTACGGAATGCGGTATTAGCGCCTTAGCTGGGGTCAAATCCAAACAAGAGGAACGGTGCCAAATAAAAGGCTGAAAATATTTCACATTTCTCACAGCAAGATAGGAAATGCCAGTTCAGGATCACTTTGCAAACACCATGATCAAGATTTTTTTTTTTTTTTTCCAAATGTGTGTGAACACAAAAGGAAACTAAACTAAAGGCTCAAGTCGGGTTTACTGATAAATGAGTGCAGCCCCTTTTAAACAAAGCAGAGATTTAAAGCTGTTTCCATACATCATAACTGCAGGAGATTGGAGAAATTAATGTGTTTAGTCAATGAGCCTCTGCAGCTGTGTTATTAGAATGAGCCATATGATCACATGGAGGATGTGAGGAGACTGACGAGACAAGACTCTGGAGTCCTTCTCATGGGAAGTGTCTTCTGGAGTCTAAACCGCTTCTCAGCTTTGCCATATTAATGGAATATATATTCCATTAATAGGAATATGCATTGCTATTAGTGTGGTATGCCTGCTCATTGTTTAAGTAAATAGAAAAAAAGTTTGTATAACAATTGTATTTCATTTCCTCTTGCGCTGTCTGATAATAGAGTTCCACAACAACTGTTCTGCTTCTCATTCACCTACAGACAAAATAATGAGGCGAAATGCTGACATGGTTAACCATACACTACAGATTGTGCCAGTGATTACCACAGGACAACATGGTTGTTAATCATAAACTTCTTCTGTATACTGAAGCTTGTGTCTGTTTTTGCTATCAGTCTGAATAACCTCTGTTAAATAGTCTCACAGAACCGGACTTTGAACTGCTGTGTGCACTTCAGACTGATTTTAGAATGATGCAAGTGCAACAAAAAGACTCGTTGTTTACTTACAAATAGACATTTTGAACCCATGTTACACTATGTCAATTAAAGAGGAAAACAACACAATACTTTGGTTGATTGCGTAATAGGAATTATATTGCAGGTGTAATAAGGTTTGAGAAAACCTACAAGAAGGAAACATGCATTTCATTACTCTCTCTTGGTCCATACTTCTTCATATGTTTGCTTGTTAGACATAACTGATGAATGCTTGAGAGTGACACTTCAAAACAAAGGGGAGTGTTTGAATTACCTCCATTCCTCAAACCTATCAGGACCCATGACTCAGCTTAGTTTCTCGGTTCCACCTAACAATGTTTGCACTGCTGTAAAGTCTTCTGTTTGCCTTCCCCTTGGCTGAAGCAACTGCTTCTGGGTTCCAGCGGCTCCAGAGTGCGGGCACTTTTGGGGTCACCAATAAAGGCCTCGGCTCAACCTGATTGCAGTGCTTGACATAAATGTGCATGAAGTGTCTGAAAGTTTCTCCAACACCTCAGAGACTATAGTTAGACATAAAGAGGAAATCTGCCTATTTGTGGTGAGATGATAAGCAACTTTTATCAACATTGGCAGCTCTCTAATGAGGTTTGTTACTATTTCCTTTGAGGAAGCTACAAGGACAAATTAAAAACTGTGAAAGAAGAAAACGGGGAAGTACAGGCTCCCATGCACTCAGGCATGATGTTCATATTCTGTAAGGACAGCAAGCACAAAGTCTGCGGACAGCTGAGATTTCATAGTTGAGCATATCAGTTTCCAACATTTCTCGTGACAAATTTCTTAATTTCCTACAATTACAACCATAGCATTAATGGACAAGGACAGATAGTTGATTTGGCTTTTAGTACTAAAAAATAAAAAACAAAACAAAGTGGTTATTCAACCAAACTAGGAATGAAGCTCCCTAGTTTGCCATCCCTACAAACGGGATCAATGCACACTAGAGAAAATATATCAATTAATTTAATTTAAATTTAAAAGACTCTCCTCTGGCATTATTTGCATCACAGTTCATGTGCCCAGGCAATAACTGGCATTTACACTTTGCTCAAAGCAAGTAGTTACAAGGACGCACAGCGTGACTGTCACTCTATGAACCACACTGACAGGTGACAGCTCGGTGTCACGTACAAAACAGTTCGATGTCAACACTGTTTCCCGCCAAACAGTGAATTGGGCAACATGGAGCATGAGTGCACAATCATAAAAATTGACCTTTGCGCAAACATGTCAGGCAGATGTACAGTACATTTTGAGTCCACCTTGAATATGCGCAAACCTCTGCAGAGTAATGTACGCCTACGTATGTAGTAGGCGTTAACTTTCTTTTTTCAGTTGTAAAACAGCCAATCATCTGATAGAGGTAGAAATGATCTGATTGAAGGCAACAATATTTATAATATGTTACAGCTGAATCTTCAATACTTAAACTTTTGGGTTTATTTAAACTCCAGTGGGGCATTCCAGTAAGTGTAGAACCTTAGTTGGCCTTCAATTGCACACACTTCTTATTCTGCAGACCCTTTTTCAAAACACTTTAAACTGGGATTTACTGTGGACACCTTCTGTCCATCCCTGTGTGGTTAACCAAGGTGGCGAGGGGGTTTGTAATCATTGCACTTCTACAACACCTCCTAGCCACCAAGCGAGGCAGTGACAGTTTATTTATGAACTTATGCCAAGAGTATGAAGACTTAAGGGAAGGGGGAAAAAAACATTAAAATCACTCTGGTGAGGTATATCGTTTTCATCTTTGTCAATTCCCAGCAACAGGTGAAGATAGAGTAGACTACTGGGCTGTAGCCAGTTTCTCCAGTAGCAAGAAGAGTCAAAAATAAACAGAAGAGAAAATAGGATAAAGCAGACACAAATATCCATGTTTACATTTTTGAAGTGGGAATGACTAAAAGGTTATGACCATGGGCAGGTAGTGCTCTTATCTTCTTTACGTTGATGAAACAACGAGGACTTTTCCCGCAAATGCCTAGTCAGAAAAGAGTCATATCCAAAAATGTTAGAGTAGTTCCTACAGATGCTCGTTTTGAAATTGCTGTGCCATTTGCATCAGATGATTATCAACATAGAAGTCTGCAATTATACAGTAAAAACCATAGCCAGCTAACAATGAACAAAAATATTGATGCAAAATGAGGCATGTTAGTGTATCCAAATTAAAAAAAGTATTTGATAGAAGTTTAAAAATCAATAAAATAGTGTTCACTTGAAATTTTACAACACATTATTTTTCTAACAGTAAGGATGACGTAGGTCAGACTTACTAACATACTAACAATGTTTCAAATGCAATGCTGTGTTATGGACTGACTTTGTTGTAAATTACTTTAGTATCTGATGTAAATTATAATACAAAATTGCAATGGTTTATATCAAATAAATGTGTGTGCTCTATTACCGCATTCCTAAAATGTGTGTTTTCTAATAATGGCAGAAATCTGTTTTTGTTTTGCACCTTTCTTACAAGCTGTTAGCTGGAAAACGAAGAGTTGTTTCATGAAATTGAAGAGACGCCTATCTATTGCAAAACTTGCAGCAGCACACTATGATCCTTCAACCCAAATTCCAGAGAGTTTGAATTATAAATAGCTGATCCAAAGTGACATAATTGTATGGCTGTAGCATTTTTTTATATTGCCAAAATACAAACTTCAAGCAGAAAATTGCGTCTTAAATGCCTTCTTCTGAAGGAGTAGTTAGCTTCAGAATTACTTTGCCCATTTGTTTTGTTTATTTAGTTTATAGAAATAGTAGAAATTTAAAAGATTTCAGATGAAAACAAGCCAACTTTATGTACATAAAATTATTGTATGGTAATTCCATTGGATGCATTAATGCTTAGCTAAAAATCACATAAATGTTTTTAAATTTTATGCATTATAATCTTTCTAGCAACTATACAGTACTTCAGAAAAATATCAACACCCCTTTCATTTTTTCACTACCACACATTTTAAAGCATTTTATTGGGAATTCGTTTTATAGATCAACACATAAGAGTGTGTGATTGCGATTATGAAGGAAAATTATGTGCAATTATTTTGCCAATAAAGATTCTGAAAACAATTTAGATCCCTTTACTCTTAATCCCTTCCAATAAGATCGTGTGCAACCACTTGTCTTCAGAACTCTTCGAGCTATTAAGTGGATGTGTGTGAAATTTAGACATCAGGATAAATACAGATGTCCTATGAAGTTCTTTGAGGTTAGTTAAACACCACAGTGGAACAATGAGGAGGTGACTTTAGAGGAGCTGCAGAGATCTACAGCTGAAGAGGGAAAATCTGTCAACTCAATAAATGTTCAGCAATCCGCAAATTTGGCCTTTATGGAAGAGTGGAAAGAAGAAAGTAATTGTTGAAACAAAGTCATAAGATGTACTGTTTGCAATTTGCCACTAACCAATGAGGGCAGTGGTCCATAACCCTGTTCCTCTGGGACTCCATCCCTCTGCCACACATCAGAAAATGTAATTAGCTGGTATGCTGAGGATGTTGCAATGTAATTATTTGAATCAGGTGTGCGGGAGCTGATCTACAGCTGAAACATGCAGTTAAAAGTTGGAATAGGTTGCTGAAGACTTCTTACTGGAGTGGAGGTTCTCCTTCCAGCATGACAACAACCCTAAACACACAGCCAAAATCCAGGCCTAAATGCAATTAAGGGGGTGCAACACATTTTGGAAAATTGGAAAATTGCTATGTACAGTTGTTCTCCGTTTAACCCAAATGAGCTGGGGCTATGAAAACTGTGAAAAGCATGGAGCTGTAATTAGAAAGTGAAAGCTGACTCAGTCTTTCTGAGTCAGTTTGCCACACTTTTAAGATTTCATTAGCCAACAAAATAAAATCTAAAAGGTTTGTGGTGACAAAACCCACCAAAAAAAAAAAAGAAATTAGGAAAACCTTTGTAATACACCGAATAACTATTTTTGTTTGTTTTTCTTTCCCCTACCACCAGCTGCACGTTATTTTTTTGCCTTTAATTTATGCCTACATCGGAACATTAACAGCGATGAAGAAAGAAACAAACTCGGTGTTTTACAGCTCCTCATGGCACCTTTGTTGTAATTGCTGGGGTATTATTATCCTACGTATACTTGCTGGAGTGCCAGAGAATCACATGAGGCCCTTTAAGGGGGATGGGCAGAGTTTTGAGAGGTTGGTATGACTTTAAGAGTTTACTACCAACACCTCTCTCTCACACACACCCACACACAAACACACACACACCGCAGAAAGTTTGGTTTGGAGGGTTGACGAGCAATGGGATACCTACGGGCAGGAAGTGACGGAACTGCATAAATTTCAGAAGGAGGGGGAAAAGGCGAGAAAAGGCATCAACACAAAGCAGAGTGCGAAGCAACGTGGGACCGTTGTAGAGTTCGTCGGAGGAGTGAACTGCGCATGATCTCAACAACACCGGAGCGAGCAACTTTTTCAATGGAAGGAGGTTACCAGCAATGAGAAGCGGAGATTTTACTCAGCGGCTCTGATACCCATGACTGTGTTCACACTTCTGGAAAGTATCGGCACACAACGGCACCATATGGAGCAGTGACCCACAAACCTCCAGCCTCCCCTAGCTTTGAAAATGAGGGGAAAAACTTAGCGCAAGAGGAGGTGGAGGGGGAGAAAAGTGTGGGAGACAGTTGGAGGATATGAACTCAGACCTTCAGGTTTCGCCACGATTATTCGCTCCGTCCGGTTCAGTTTTGCGTCTTTGGGGATGTTTGCGGGTTGCACCTCTGCGCCTTCCGTTCGGACTCTGGCTCGCCTTTGCGCCCTGGTGCTGATGGTTGCCGTGGGATTCGGGTCGGAGCTTCGGGTTCGGGTCCGGCTCTCAGACGGGTTGGTGACCGAGGAGATTTTGGAGGCGGACAGTGAGAGAGACTCGATATCGCTGGAATTTAAGCAAGGAGATGGAACCCTCATCACTTTTGTAGCAGACTTTAAACAGGTGAGAGGAGGTTAATATTTTATTAATGTAATAAATTCCTCTTGGTATATGACAGGTCAATGTTCTGGATTCTTAATCATATTTTGAAACATGGCTTTTTTTCAGTATTATGTACTGTAATCATTTTTAGCCATTAGTTTTCATTAAAGTTTGTAAAACTTACACTTTTCCTGCTTACTCTATCACCTAGTAAAGGGGACAACTTTCATTTAACTTAATACAGAACCTATTAACAACCTAATCAGTTCCCCTTAAGAGACAAAATCTAATCAAGGTTCCTCTTTAGACTACTTACTAGTTTTAGGAAATAGGCTGCTGTGTGTTTTCATTTTATTACATGCCTTATAGTAAGACCATTTATTGGTATCCCAGAAAACGGGCAGAAGTGCAAAGGTTAAAGTGATATATTGCTCCTTCCTCACATGTTGCTGCACACTGTTTGTTAGTTGGCTGAATGAACTTTCACTTTTCCCTTGCTTATTAAAATGAAGAATATTGAAAAGAAAAAACATATCCATGGAACAAACATGGATACTGAAGGCATTTAGTTGCTTGCATGCCTTCATCACATTTCCATTTTAAACATGGAAATATGATTTTTCCAAGTTCTCAGTTGGAAACTAAAATCAGAATTCCAAAAGGAAAAGTCAAAACCCCCAACTGAGCATCCAGTATGGGTATCTCACTTGTAATACTGAATATTTTGGGCACTTATGAGAGTTTATATCACCTTACCTACTGCATTTGTCTCGAAACTCACCTGTTGTTTTAAGCGCTGTATGAAAACATGGCCATGCACTGCGTGTGACGAGTCCAAATTATGTTGGCTTCTATTTTGTGACTTTCCACTTAGTCCTGAAGTGAAATGAGGAATTTGGACTACATGTAATCAGATGTAGCTTAAAATCAGATATAGTTCAAGATTTATGAAATATTTTCTCTGTTGACAAAAACAAACAAACAAAAAGAAACACAGTTGGTATCTGTAAAGCAGTCGGGTACTGGCCAATATCACCTCAAACTTGTGATATTATTTTAAATAGCAAAACAATAAAAAGGAGTAGTACACTTTATTAAGCAACCAATAATTTAGAGGGTGTTGATCCTGTCTTGTGAGTTAAGATTATCCAAATTGAATTAATACAATATATACCATGATAATCTCACGTCGGACCATGCAGAAGGCAGATAATCAGAAACCCCTAGTAGCTTTCCTTGACATCCTATTATCTTGTCTTTCCGTTCTTTTCAAAGAAATCTGCCATCGCTACAGGGTTTTGGTTTCGGCTAAATTGTTACCCCAAAGCAAGCATGAAGAGTCGCATATTTACGGCTTTACAGAAATCTCCCCAAAGCATAAAACTCACCCCTTGAAGAAATTACTCTAAAACCATGTCTAAGCTCTGTTAGAAAGTTTCATTCATCCATCTCCATCAAAGCGTGAGTTTTAGCAGAAACCAGGACAGATGTTGCTCCCCAGATGTGGACGCCCACAGAAACCTCAGCAGCCCACGTTTCCAGTCAAAGAGGAGATTATAAATGGCCACGTTTACCATTCTTCCAAAAGTAGATGAGCTCATCGAGCGTCTTCACCCCGGTCAGCGCTGAAGCATTTTGGGGTTTTGTTTCATCTTAGACGAAGAGCACAAAGAGACACATAAAAATCTGCGGAGAGCTCAGAAAGCTAGAAAGGCATGTGTTTGTTATGGTTGTTGTCACACAGAAGCTGGCGAGATGTGAAGGGGGGGGATTTGCCGGGATTAGGTGGGCATGTCTGACCTTTTTGATCTGCATGTCTGCTTCGCTAACCAAAACAGCTAATTTAGAGTTGAAAGAGAGGAGGCCATCATCTCAAATCATTGGTGACAAAGCAACAGAGAGACGGACATGTAGATTATTTATCAGCAAACCAGGAGTATTTCCTTGGCTGGTGCATGGCCGTGTGCCTGCGCCCATACTTCCGCATGCATGTGGTTATGTTTATTTGAATGAAGCCAATAAAACGTTCTTAGATCACTTTGCTTTTCCGCTGGTTGATTTATCTTTTCCAGTTGGAGAATCAGCCGTCTTCTCTCCCTCCCCTTCTGTCCTCTTCCCTCTCTGCTGCTGCATGTGGTTTCCATTCAGCTCTTGTCCAGTATCTCAAAGATTTATGCAAAGTCAGAAGAGCTCCCAATTCCAGCTTCCATAAGTATACAGTTGGGATGAACGTGATCCGCGCATCTTCACAGGAATGTCAAACAGAGTCAGTATGGTGCTTTGCTGTCAGTCTGTCAGGGATAAGATGAACTGTTTAATTTACTACTTGAAGGCATGTGGAACATGTAGAATTTACTGGTTATGTGGAGTAACATTGGGATCATTTACAAATGAAATCCTCCTTCTTCACTTTGTTCTTTCTTAAGACTTCAAGACAAGGAAAGAAAAAACAGTAAATGTTATAGACATTAAATGCAGGAGAGGTCTGCTGAACCTGAAAGAGAGCTTTATCTATGCAACAATCTCCCCCAAAGGATCAGCTGTACTCCTGGAACACTGTGCTTGTTCTGAAGGCATCTGGACATATGGAAAAGATGATGTGGTTTAGCTAGCTCGCAATGTTTCTGAGTCAGTTTTGAGTAAAGCACAGCAAATGGATATCACTGTGTTTCAACTTGAAACCACACAGGAACTCTTAAATAAGAGCATAACATCAATAATATAATGACATGTCACTTATTTTGTGGAAAAATATGGCTGTTTGCCTTTGCGATGTTGACGTTGTTTATTTGTCAGCAGAAGAGAAACGCGTTTCTGATTGAACAGCTTTCTGCCACTTCACTTCACATCTGCTTCCCCCCGCCCCTTCTGTAACTGACACCATTTACGGCCTTAGATTGTAGAAGACCTTATGCTGAACATAAACCACGTCTCACAGATTAATCTAAGGGAAGTGTCTTGCATATTTCATGGATTGCTTTTATATCTCCAGATGTCAAACCAGCTTGTACCAACGTGGTTCTACGTCTATTACCAAGTAATGGGTTTAATCAATCCAGGATTGTGAGGGACTGCAAAGACTTGATGGCTCAAGGACTTTTCCTATTAAAATGGCTCCAGTGTTGAAGTAGGAGTCTGTTTCTACCCCTTCAAGCACAGACTGGCACAAAAAAAACCTTGTGCCAATCTTGGCCAGTTCTTCGATATGTCAGAAGAAGACACACTTGTTTTTGTCTGGGGCTGGACTCAGTGTTTCATCAATCACGTCTTTTATAATGTTGATAAATCAGCACATATTGTCAAAGAAGGTTTCGCTTTCAGAAGTTCGAATTTGCATTTCCAAGTCATGAAGGAAGTAGCTTGTAGTTAAATCATCAGCAAGAGGAACAAAAGGACCACCAAATAACACTTATTTTTCCAACTGAAACGTGTTTGATTCGAGGATTAAGTATTTCGGAGATCTGAGTTGTCTTGAGAGTAACTTTTTAAAACTTTTGTATACCTTGATTCTGTAAACTTGCCCATGCAAAGTAAAAATATTAAATAATTGAAGGGATTTGTGGTGTCGGTCTCCCTGGACTGTGCTCCTTCACAAAAAATCAGAATACAACAAAAAGAGGATTTTTATGTCTTCTGGAGAAGTGTTTATTGTTATGGCTCTGAACTTGTCCTCCCTCTTTGGGAACTGCGCTGAAAGTACCAAATGTTCTGCTTCTGGCTTACAAGCTAACAACTGAAGAGCTCACAGCAATTCGTTAAGCATTTAAACATTTTGACTTGGCTGTAAAATATGGGGGTGGGAGCACAATGCGAACCATACTAGCAGTCAAAACTAGGCTTTTGTCAACTCTTAGTGCTGTTTTTATCTCTGTTTATAGAATAGATATGCTTTACCACTAACATTTTTATTTTAAGTTTTAAAATGGATCAAGAACCCATACCAGTTGAATTGCAACCCCAATCCTTGAAGGTCTTCCATTGTTCTAAGACTTATCTATGACTTCTTAACTTAACTAAATGAAGTATGCAGTGCAGTGATGCTTCAGCTGGAGAGTGAGTTAAATATTTGAATATGAGTAAACCTTTATCATACTGAAAGTGATCCTTAATGGTCAATAAATAATAAAACATTTCTGTCTCCAAGTAATTGCGTAGTTTTAGTAGTCTGGGTGAACCTGCTAGTTTTTTACTAGCAAGCTATTATGTAATAAAGTATTTAAAAATGTAAGCTTATAGTGATTTTTGTGGCTTTCCCACAAAAAGACTGAAAAAGACTCTTTTATATCACCCTTGTTTTGTTGAAAGTGAATCCACATCAATGGAGACGGTGCAGGAATGACCTTTTGTAGTGATGATGGGTCAGGCCATCAACAGATGACTGGAGGCCACTTGACACCATCTCTCATTATCATGCTAAATGGGCCTGGATTTTGTAAATAATGGTACTGTGGTGAGAGGGCTTGAGTAGTTGAACTTATTTGCAATTCCTGACTACCTAAAAATGTGGCTTGTCTATCGGTTACAGTTGTTTCTCTCAGGTCAGTTCACTGTAATGTGCTTTGGGGACATCTTCAAAGCACAAAGCTATCCCGAACAAAGAGTTTTCTGCTTAAATGAATTGGAGATTCCACACACCCTCATGGCAAACTGTATGTTACGAGTGGAAAGGCAGGTTTGTTAGCTTTCACTGTACTGATACACAGGTGTTTGTGTTTAATTTCTGATTCAGTTGGTGTGTTTTTGTTGAGCTTGGACTTTGACCTTTACTAAGCAAAGTTAATTTCCTGTGTGGAAGAACCTTTGGGAATGCATCAACTTTAAGAATTGTTTGTGGTTTCTAAGAGAGGCGTTAATGAAGCGTTTTTGTCGTGTACGTCAGTCACAAGTTTGTACATTTTTGCCACACCTTGTTTCATGCTTAAGCCTGAAACGCTGTCTCACTTTGTCACCTGCACTAACTTGTTAAAGTCCTTGCAGGTAAGTGTCACCTATTCCAGGAAATGCTTCTGAATCAGATATACAATAGTGGAAAGGAAAATTTCCAACATTTCTGTTCAGAAGAAAAAGTGATTGTGAATCATCAGTGAGTCACTAAAAAGGCCATCCAACATTTACCTGGTATTATAAAGATGCAGGACAATGAATCACATGCTTTACACATCACAATCATTTTTAAACAGTGGATGGCTTAGTCTAAGTGCTGTTTTTGGGAAGGGTGCTGAATTTTTTTTATTTGATGCATTGCTTATTGGATTGTCTTGATATGTCCATGTTTTTTTAGATATCTGCCCCTTTTTAAAATATAGGGCAAAAATACATTATAATGAAACAAGTCTTTGAATGAAGGCATGCAATAATTTTTTTCTGGTAATCACAATGTTGATTAGATTATCAGTATTTTACAAGTTATCCTCAGCAAACACTAACCATGGAATCTTCAGGGAGCATTACGTAAAGGTTAATTGGTGTTCACTGAAGATTAGAGCTTTCTTAACATCTAGAGAATCTTCAAGAGCACATTCCTTAAATGTTCCCCGGAGATTTGTTTCGACACTGGCACTGTGACCTGCTGGTAGCAATGGGAGAATATACTCTTAAATGTTCCCTGAAGACTACCTATAACTAACATTTAGAAAACCTTAAAAGTTCCCTAGATGTTACAAAATCAGCAACATGCAGGGAAGATTTCCTGGAGGTTAGAAAATCTGTAACCTTTCGTAAACATTTAGATAACTGTCCCAAAAGGTTCCGGTACAATAAGTGTGTGATTGAGGATGTCTTCTAAGTTAGTCTTAGTCAGATCAATGTTGTGAAGATCTGACTAGCATTCCCTGAGTGTTTTTTTTTTTCCCCATCCTTAAGATCAAGATAAAATTAGCTTCTGTTTCCTTGTTAGTTAGGTTGTCTTCATAATACTTTGTAAGTGATGAGAACATCTTTTTTTTTTTGTGGAGCTTTAGTGAAGCTTATTTGTACCTTCCATTCAATAAAAATTTATTTTTTTTAATTTTTGTTTATGATGTGCAATGAAGTTAATCTCTTCACACATTGTGTCACATTGCGAGAATGAAGTGGAATGTTTTACAGATTAAATGAAGCCCTTTTCATCCTTTACTCCCTGCTGACTCAGAGTCTTTACAAACTATCTTCTTCCAGGGCTGTGTTGTGGCCATGTGGTCTCCCTTTGGCCTCTCATGACCCTTTTGCTCCAGCTGGTGTCCTTATCCTTTGTTTCCCTCCCACCAGCAGGCCAGATGTTCATTAACAATGCTGCGAAGGAAGATTAGGAACAATGATGATGGTCTTGAGTAATTGGCTTACCACCTAGGACAAAGATAGTAACAGTTAAAGGACAAGGAGAAAGCAGTGATGGGTTGTAGTTTACATAATTGTAATCTTTTCAAACAATCTTTCAAGTTTTAGAAATCCTCTTGGGAACAACAAAAGCAAACAAAGGGGTTAAGGTGCTAAAACCTCAGTTTTAACTGAATCATCCTCAAACATCCCCTTTTGTCAAATATGTAGACAGCCTATTCAGTTTTTGGTCCGTCCTGGTGTCTAGGGCGTTAGTCACTTATTGCCTTTTATTTGTCAAAAAATTAGAAAAACAAATGTATTTTAGTAGTTTTGCTTTTAAGACTAATTTGGATAATCTCTGCAGAAATACATCAATAGTTATGTTTTTAATTTTGTCTGTTTAGACTTATTCCTTTTGAATGTTTGTCATTTAGTATAAATATTACTGGAATCTTTTGTCCTGAATCTGGATATGAAAAATGTGGAGTAACGTTTTGAGGTGAAATGGCACTGTAGCCTTCTCTGTTGTTTATCCCTTATCTATCTGCCTCATTTCCTTCCCTGTTAGCACTCACTGTTTGCCTTCCTCTAATTTCCTGAATACAAAAGTCTCCATGAACTTTGTTTGGTTGTCTGATTAATTGCATCCAGACTGTGTGCAAATGAATTCATAGTTCTCCTGTGGTGGGCTATGGAGAGTTCGTATAGCTCGTGTGTCCTAAAAACAGAAGTCTGACGCCAGTGATAATTGTCTTTCTTAGTTGATGTTAAGAGCACTGCAACATTCTTTTCAGGAGAATAGCCAAAGGGTGTGTCTTTCTTTCCACGGCCTCCGGTGTTTTGATTGTCCATTCACTGACTCTGTTTACTAATTGGTTCGTTCTTTGGGCAGCCAGGTGTGACCAGCCCTAAATGTGACTCCACATTCCTTCCTTTGGAGCATCTGTAATTAACTTCAACTCAAGCATTTCTTAGCTCAGCGGTTTTTCTTCTGCTCCTTTTGTCTGCGTTCGTCTCCAACTCCGTCTCCCAAACTGATCTTTAATCCCTGGCCACACCTGTGCTTTTTGACTGGCTCCTCTCTTACTCCAAGGCAAAGACCCTACTTATCACCACACAAGGAAAATCTACGTCGTTTTTCTAAAACGAGGAGTTGGTGTTCAAAACAACAATAACAAAAAAAAAAGGCAAATCATCACTTGCATTTTTGGAAAAAGAAGACAAATGCACCTAAATTTCATATTTTATACAATGACAAAAAAAAAAGCTAAAACAGTTCAAGTTTAAAGGTCAGTCAACAAATCATTTCAGCCAGGGTTAGAATGCCTTCACAGACTCGCATTGATCTCAAATGACTCATTAATGTGTGGCTGGCTAGCAGTCCTTTTCAGCTGCCCTTATCAACACACCAGGGTGTTAGAGGGGATTTAAAACAGGAAGAACCCCCTCCGCACGGGCTGCAATCCGTACACTTTTTGTGCCTACATGTGAATAACCATTCTCCCACTCAAGTGTCATCTTGTGTGTTTAGTTAAGCACCCAAAAAGATATGCACAAATCTTTGCCAATTTTTCTCTTGCCATGATTGTGTTTGGCTAGGTAGTTTGCAGTGAAGTTTCACTGTAAATGGAACCCTTTCAGTGTGTGAATGGGCTTTTGTGGACCTCCTTAAATAATCTGGCCCACTGAAGGTTGCTACCATTGAAACAAGCCTCTCTCTCTCTTTCTCTCTCTCTCTCTCTCTCTCTCTCTCTCTCTTTTCTGTGGAACACATCTTAGTATGTCCCAGTTGCAAGGGTGCATAAATACAGACTTGTGTTTGGCTGGTATCCAGCGGTAGTTTGTCTGCAAATGGACTAAAACTTGTGGTGTAAGTGAGCAAAGTTACAAAATCTGTACTTATGTGGATTATTTATAGCTGTGCTGACATTTATGCTGTACCAGTTGGGGAAAAGGAGTCACAGCTATGCCATCCTCTTAATTATGGGATGGGATTGGGTCACTTTTTTTTAAAGACGAGCCAAAGATTATTATTTTTTTATTTTTTTCTGATTCTTAATCCATACCTGGTTATTTTCTCTAAATTATGTCTGCGAGCCTTGAATTTTTTTTAGGTTAAAGGAAATACAATAATTGAGGGGTGAGTCCTTTACCCAATGTAGGTCACATTGCAAATGCTTGAGTGCTTTTAATTTTACAGTTTCTGGATTTATTTTTTTCTTATTCGCTCTGTCAATTTGATTTGATCCAAAACTTGGTGCATTTGAGCCAAAGCAGGTTTTTTGCAGCATAAGTGATTAAATTCTCCATTTGCTCAGAGAAATATGATTCTCCTCAAAAGGCTTTTTTTACACAACACTGGGCACGTTTCAGAAAAATTGTGGACAATTCGGACTGTTGTGTTTTTTCCTGCAGTTGCTGTTCACACATGAAATATCTACTGTAAAGCCATCTTCTTTCATTGTTTTTCTTGCTTCCCCGTCAGATATGTTCCTCTGTAGCAGAAATCACAGAAAGAAAAATTACCATAAGGTCTATTACAGATCAAGCATAAACAATATTTCCATGTCAGCCAATTGCCACAGAACAAACTTACTTTTACATTTTTATATCAGATGTAATGCCATCTGTCTGGGTGGACGCACCAACTGTAGTTCAGTGTCAAACACATTAGAACCTGCAACTTTCCAGATTCCATGATTAAATTAGTGAGCACAAAAATATTAAGATACCATTAAGCATTAGCTCACATTTTAGCTTTGAGTCTTAAATGTGGAAATGAAGTTAGAGGTTGTTGCTATTTTTCTTTCATTTGAATAAATAATTAACTTTTAACAGGCAATTTGAATTTTACAAATTTGCATGTGGACAAATAAAACTATTTTTTAGCATTAAGGTGTAATTAAACTTAAAATATAACATCTAAGGATTATTTAGATAACATAAACTTACCTAAATAAAAAGACAAAAAGCACAAAAAAATTAAAACATATTATATTTTTTGTTTTTTATTTTATTTTTTTAAAGAAAATAGCACTTCCATTACGACTTCAGAAAAGACATTGTGGTTGCTCTCTGTCCTGCAACATTCTGCATTGGGTTCCTAACCCAAAATAATATCCCATATTTAATGTGGAAACAACCACCTTCAGTCCTCTTATTACCACCTCTTGGTTTGCATTTAAGAATTGGTCTGAGACATTTGCTTCTGACCGGATTTAAAATCTAAATAAAATCCAGAACATTATGGTGTACATTCATGGTGCTAATTAGCCTATCCATGATTGGGGTGATGCACTGTACAGCTTTTTTGTACTTTCCCCAACATTGCACACACTTCTCTGTTAGCATGGGATGACAGGACCCCTCGAGCACGTTGGATTCAGAAGGTCCCTGTTTACATTAAGTGGTAGGTTAGATGAACAGCCAACATGCCTCCATCAACATTTGTTTTCCTGCTAGCTGCTGTCCCATTTTTAGCCTCCTATCTTCATTTTTAAACACCTCTCTACCAACTCCAACACTGAATACAGTTGTTAGCACCTGTTAATGCTTAGGCATGGGCCGTTCACTGATTTGTTCGCTGGTTGGGTGGTCAAGCTGAAAATTCATCCATCCATCCATTTTCTGTGCACCCTGTGGGGCCGGGAGGTGCTGGTGCCTATCTCCAGCGAACGTCTCAGGCGAGAGGCGGGGTTCACCCTGGATAGGTCACCAGTCTGTCTCAGAAGTTGAAAATTAAATGGTTTTGATCACCTGCCAGTTCATAGTTGCATCTTTACTTTCTTCAGGTGTTTTTGTTGTTGCCTGCCTTGTAGCATATAAAATTCCATCCTTAACATCACAATTGTGATATATACACTTTTGTGTCTATGTTTTAAGCGTGCCTGCAGAAACAAGGATGTTTTCAGGTGTACGTCAGAGTTTTTTGTCTAAGCAAACACTTAATGCCGCTGCTCTCAGATACACTATTATTCCAGCTGTACTGTTAGAAAATCAGTGATGGTTTGTTTGTATTGCAACAATGCATCATTCAGTGAACAGTTAACATTGAGAGTGTTAAATAAAGGGTTTAATAGGATTTCTACACCTGGACTACCAAGATTACATCATGTGTGCTAAATGTTACTTTATCTTCCCACATAGAGTCAGTTTAAGAAGTTTAGTTTTCATCCCATTTTATGTCATTAACCAGCAAGATCTTTTAAAAAGTTTAGCTGGGAAGATGCATTTTGTGAAGTGGTAAAAAAAAAATATATACTTTTTCAAACTTATTTGGTACTTCGCAAAAATCTGGAGGCATATCATTAAAATATTAGGTATCCTGCCTATGTATTTAAGGACAATGTTGGGATACTTAAATTACAAAGTGTTTAGGTTCCACTCTAGAAGTTAAATAGTATTTATAGTAGTATGAAATTACAATGAAAGAAAAAACGTATGTATGTTTTGTGTCTTGTTTTTACCAGCACCTGGTTGTAATGTTAGACTGTTACCACAAAGCGGCGCTAGTGAACAAAGTTGCATACCTTTAAAAGTAGCTGCAGTTATTTAGTGTTTTCAGGTATGGAAACAAAGCTAACTGGGATCTGTTTGTTTCTTATTTCCAATGTAAACATGTTCATTTTACTATAATACAAGTTAGCTTTAAACAGTTGATAAAAGTAGTCCTTGTTCAATATAACAAGTAATATTATTCTCTACTGTCTGATATGTTGATCATTATCTCTTTATACATTAACTTATTAACTTTATGTATTTTGAATGGTATTTAAGTTGGTGTAATCAACCCAATCTCTTCCTCAAGTCAGAATTTTAGTCTGGGTTTGTTTGAATTTTCTCAATATTCAATATGGCTACCTTCAACATAAAGAACACTGGGGGTGCTGTGGTGGCGTAGGGGCAAAGCACGACCCACATACTGAGGCCTTAGTCCTTGTGGCAGTGGTCACAGGTTCGATTCCTGGCCTGGTGACATTTGCTGGATGTCTTCTCCCTCTTTCATTACCCTGTTTCCTGTCAAACTACTTTCAAATAAAGACCACTAGACCCAACAAAACCTTTTAAAAGAACAATGGTAGTTCTGATTGTTATCTCAAATCTTTATCTCATTTCAGTTGCTGTATGGTAACACTATTGGAGAACTGTAAACTGTTGCCTTGCTATGTTGAATGACGTAAAGTTGTATTCATCGATACTTATGGGAACCACAGTCAATAAGTACTGTTCATGAAAAAAGGCATGTACAGAAGGCATGACATGCATATCAGTTGTAGTTTACATGGAAAGACATGGTCAAGGTTTTGCATATCTGGAAGAAATAATACAAGAAAATAATCTGGCCTTCACAACATCCTAAAATAAAGGAACTGCCTGTTCAGATTAAAAAACAACTGTTTTTGGATGTCCATCCCTTGGAAGTTTGGCAGCTGTCTTAAATATTTTCCACTTGTGCAAAATCTTTCTCACCATAGAATAATGGACTTAATGTTGCATGGAAATGACCTAATAGCCCTCTTCAGATTGATGTTCAGCAGCAATGGCTCTAGTAACATCATTAATGATGCTTTTCCTTTGCCTTGAGAGCTCCAGATCTAGAAAGTTCCAATACATCTGTTTTTATTTTAATACCCACACTTCCTGACAATCATTTATTTCACATATATGGTGAATAGCACCTTCCTACTGCCCAGTCTCCTAATGAAAGCAGTATTTGCTGCTGTTCTCTTCATTCCTACATTTTGCTTTAGTTTTATTAATATTAATGACTCTGTAACGTGTCAATGCTTTTCTTTTTCCCTTCTAAGTCTGTGTTTTGGCCTACTCAACTTTAGCCGAGCATTGGAGTTCTAACAAGGTTCTCAGAGAAAACTCATGCACGTTTTTGAAGGCTACCGTGATACTTGGCTTTATTTAGACATTTTGTTGTCTAAATAACAAAATGATACAATCTATTTGAAGTCTAAATATTCTTTTGGAAAGACCAGACAAATTGCTTTTTTACTTGTTTTTCACTTTAAAGCAGGGGTTCCCAAAGTCGGTCCTCTAGGGTCGGCGTCCTGCATGTTTTAGTTCTCTCCCTGGTTTTACGCACCTGGATCAAATGATGGCTCATTAGAAGGTCTAAGAAGAACATTGACCTGCTGAAAAGGGTGTTGATATTACCAGGGAGAGAATTTTTGCTTTAAAGCTTGAAAATAAAAAGGCAAGGTTCATCAGTTACAACTTGACCTGACTTATGCAACAATTTACATGAAAAACCTCATAATTACTAATAAATGCAGCTTCTCCTTTCAGTTTTTTATGTTCAGAGGCATAGAAATAGCAGGTTTTCTTCCAGTTTTCATTGGTACTAGCTTCACAACAACTTTAAACGATTTTGATTTTGCTTTAATAATTATTAGAACTAACTCATTTGCATGCTTACGGCCATCAGTCTGTTTCATTGTTTATATTGGCAGCAGAGGCATTGTCACTCCCTATTTGTGAGAGCAGCTGCAGCATTTACTGTTGCTCCGAAACAACAGCAAAAATTATATTTACTATTTTAAACTGACCGTGACATTTTATTTATGATTCAGAAATACCTCTGAACAACAGTTACCGCATACATTGCCCCTGAGAAGTTAGGTCCGTACCATTTCCGAGATTTCCAAAACACTAGCAACACTTTTTAAATCCAGTATTTTTCTCCAACAGATGTAAACAACTTTACTTTTCAACAACTTTATATTTCTTCTGATTTCCTTTTTTAAACCCAGCTAATGCTGAAATTAGGTAACTACAATGTCTCTTCTGTCACTAACAACTTGCACACTGAAGAGTGCGGATCAAAAGACATTGTATTCTTTTGGAGGAGATGCAAGCAATAGTCTCCATAACACAGTGTGAGCATTTTAATTCAATGTAGTTAGACTGGTTGACACGGGTATGGTCAATTTCTTGAGTAAAAGGATTTTTGACCAGTTGGTCACCGATCAATGTGGGTCATGTTCAAAATAGTCTTGATTCCTTTCACCAGACAATTTGAAGGCAGATCTGTAGTGATCAGATATTGATATGATTGATATACTCGTTCATGACTAACACCGATCAACCAATAAGACCTTGGAAACAAAAATGAAACTCCTCTGTGAATCAGCTGAAATCCTACATCAAGCAGAGATTGATGTAGGCGCCAAACAAAATTGTTTGGCATCTTTTCTCACACATAAAAATAAGAGCCCGAATGTATTTGTTTTTGTCTTCTAAATCAGTTTCTCTGCAGAGACCTCCAGGAAGTGACATCACCTGGGTGTACTGGAGTAAACCAAAGGCTTCTATTGAACACCTAATCATTGCCACACTCAAGCTAGTTAGAGCTAAACAAGCAAGATATAACGCGCCTTCTACCTTGCACTGCTGTTGCAAACAGGTACAACAGCAGTGTTTTTTTTCCTGCCCTGAGTTAAAGAATAAATCAAGTGTTGCCAAATGCCATGCTTCTTCCTTGAGATCCTTTTTTTTATTGTCCGGGGGTGGTTTGGCCAAAGTCAGCACCATTGTTTCCTTGCACTAGTAGGCAATCATTAATCAGTACACAGAACATCAAAGTGTAGGAGGAGATCTCGTATACTAAACTTAAGCATGGAGTCAGTTCTACAGCGTTATCTTTGGCCTGCTTCTCTGTAATTACCCAGAAAACCCTGGGGCAAATAGAACATTTTTCACTCTGCCTACTCAAACAGCGTGGCAGTTCAGCCCCATGTGTCTGCAATATGGGAGGTCTCCAATGTTGCGGCCTCTGAGTTCCCCCACATGTGATGAAACTTGCTCGTCCCCTGTGTGAGCATTGTATCACACTGTGATATATGCGAGGCTCCTCCAGTCTTGACGTCCTCTTTAATCATTTCAGCTTTTGTCTTATTATTATCTCCGCATGGAAAGAGCTGAGGTTTCTAATTTCCTCTGTCTGTGTTCTTGTGGTTCTCTGCGGTCTCCGGGCCAGCTTGCAGAGATGTAATCAATATTTGCTCAGTGGTTTTCTTTTCCAAAGGTCAAATGGTATTGCATGATTGTCTTGTGTAATAAATACCCCTGCTTGTACTGTACGCCCGCCAGGAGATCCTTTCACAGGCAAAAGTGGCTCTCAGACTGAGTAACTGGTGGCCGTGCAAAGTTTTCTGTCAAAATCTACACAGCAAAAAAAAAAAAAGACACTTGTGAGGCAGGATGTGTTGCTTTTGTGGTTACTCACTCCCCCAACCCCCAATTTAGAAGGCAAAGATCAAAGAGTTTAAGGAGAGCTCTGTTGGGTCATCTCTGAATGTTTATCTATTTCTACTACTCTGCAGCGACTCATTCACTTCAGAGCAGTGTGTGAAAAGTGGAGGAGGGGTGTTTGGGGCTGTGCTGTGGAGCTTCAGGGAGGAGGGAGTGGGGTGTCTGATGAATAGAAAGACAGGTCTTCTGCTCTGCTCTCTCAGCTTCCCATCATGCTTTGGACGCCCCTCCTCATCAGGACTCTTTATGGCCTCTGGTTTGGTGCCAGATCTGTCATAGACATGCCAAAAGCGACACTTTTTAAGAGTTATTTTGTGCTCCTGCTACCTACATTTTACTACAAATTTTGTTCCAAATAAAATACCAAGGAAATATACCCCTGCCCTTCCCTCCTCTTTTTTATTTTATTTTTTTAAGAGAACTTTGTGCAGCAACTTTAATTTGACACTGCAAATAACCAGAGCGCCGTTGTAGCAACACTGGGAAGGCCTACGCACAATAAAAGTATCAACAAACTGTCAGATGAGGCTTTATTGGCACAGTGAACATAAACTCCTCTTTACTTTAGTCAGACAGTTGTTTGAACATCTTTGAACTCCACATATTGAAATACTTTGAGTGTCTGGAAAAGTGCAGCAGTGGAAAGAATATTAGCTGTAATCTGTATGGGCTGCAGATATAAACAGTAACTTATTGCAGTGTCCTTCAGAAGTCGTCTGTTTATGCGTTCATCCTCCCTGGCCTCTTGCAGGAAGTGAAGATATTCCGAGCGCTGATCCTGGGTGAGCTGGAGAGAGGGCAGAACCAGTACCAGGCGCTGTGCTTCATCTCTCGCCTCAGCCGTAATGAAATCATCCCCAGTGAGTCCATGGCGCGACTCAGACAGGTATGACGCACCGGATCTAGTCGTCCTGTGAACCAGCTGACATTTAATAAAGTAAGAGGAAGACGCCTCAAGCGAAGCCATTAATTTACAGTTTGTCAGCTTTTTGTTTCCTGAATGTGTCCTCTTTCAAACTAGTGGACTAAAAACACATGTAGATCATCCTTTTGCACAAGCAAGAGGATGATCTACTCTATTCCATAGAATCAGAACTTTCAGTGTAATGTTTAACCATTTTAACTCACACCAATGAATTATTTGGACAGAAAAAGCGCCTAACTGGATAAACTAGAGCTATGTTTGGGTGTAACCTATGACCTGGAGAAGAAACCACTTAAAATCATTCTCATTTGTAGATTTTTATGTCTTTGGCAAATGCAAGGTTCCTACTCAGTCTGGAAAAGTAGATTTCATTGTTCTTCAGGTCTGAAAAAACAGATGAGAAAATGGAAAATATGTGTATCTTCAAACTGTATGCTGTCTCCCTTTGAGTACTGTCTTTCCTTTTTATTTATGAATCGTTTTTTTTCCTGCTATACTGCCTTGTGTCCTCACTTCTTTTTTTTGTTACCTTTTATTTATCCTTTTTACTTCTTTCTGTTGTGCTTTATTCCTTTGTTTCCCTCCATTTATTTCTTGTGTTATCTTATTTCCTTTATTGTGTCCTTTTTTGTCTTCTTTGTGTTCATCCTTCCTTATATTATGTCATCATTGTATCAACAGTCCATTCCTTACCTCTGTCCTTCATTCCTTGGATATCATCTCACCCCCTTGTCTCCTTGTTTTCTTTATTCTGTTTTGTCCTTTTCTTCTTTGCTTCCTTGTCTCCTCCCTTAATTTATTCTGACCTTCTTTACTTCCTTGTGTCGTCCTTCCTTTGTTGTTTCCTTTTAGTTTTGCACCTACAAGCCCTTCTTCCTTCATTCCTTTGTTCCCTCTTGTTTCTTCTTTTGTTTTTTTCGAATTAAATATGTAGTACCTGGCTGCTGTAGAAACATTTGCCAGAAATATTTAGTTAAATTTGAAGGAGTTTAAACACTGGGAAGTTATTACTGGAAATGTGTTTCTGAAAATTAATTAGAAACCCTGTAAGTAGACTTCACCATAATTTGAGAGAGACCATAAACAATGTTGCATTGTATAAGACTTTTTCCCCCAAAACAGTAGTCCCTCAAAAAAGCTTTTGTGGGAATCATAAAAAAACACGCAATTAAGAAAGTTAATTGATTTCAACCATGATTTTTTTTTCATCACTATACACCTGCTGCATCTCACCATACATTGAGCTTCAAGAATCTAATCATTTGTTTCTCTTTAGAAAAATCCTCATGTCATTCGCCTGGCAGAGGAGCGAAAAGGGCTTGAGCAGCTGACGATGGGCTCTGCTGTGAATCTCAGCCGGGCCTGGCAGCTCAGCTCCCACATCCACAACATGTGCAGCGAAGCTCATGAGGCCATTTACACCAGTGAGTCAGATGTGAAATATTGGCTGCAGAAAGGTAATCAGATCTGTCATTTAAGTATTTATCTTATTCTACTTTGTCTTTGCATATCTGACAACATTATTTATGTTGTTTATATATACAGCTATTTGAGGTTAGATTTGGGTTTGTAACAGCAATAAAGCCTGATTGTCAATGCTGAAGAGAATCAGTATGACAGCACTTTTGTTCACTGACAGCTATGTTTGAAAGAAAACACTTCTGATGGTCATGGTTCAACAAGCACCATCATATCCAGAGGGAATCACATAAGCATCTGTTTAACATGACAAAGCTCATCTCTTAGCCTACCATCTGCCCTCTTCGAAAAAAAAACACACTCTTCAGATCCACGCAGAATTTAATTGAGTGAAATAAGAAGATTGTTCCAGACACCAGTGTGATGGCATGCTTTTGTTTTAGCTCTTGTTGACAAGATTTGCCTTTGTGTTGCAGGAGTAGACAGCTCAATATTTGAGGTCCTGCCTCAGACGACGGAGGCGCCCAGCTTTCAGGCCTGTCATTCTACTAAAGACTTGTGGCAGCCGTGTCTCTGCACGTACGGCCTCCGTCTGGAGTGGTACCCATGTCTGCTGAAGTACTGCCGCAGCCGGGACGGCACGGCCAAAGGGACCACATACAAGTGCGGCATCAGGAGCTGCAGCAAGGGCTACCATTTCACCTACTACGTCCCCCAGAAACAGCTCTGCCTGTGGGACGAGGAGACCTAGTGTTCTTTTTATCTCTGGGAAGTTATAAATGGAGGAAAAAAATAATTGTTCTTAAGCCAGTGTTTGTCCACCGGTTCTATACGTGGCAATATTGGACCTTTGATGGAAAGATAGTAAATTAATCTTTTATGTATTAGGACACGATGAGGGGGGGGAAACAGGAGATTTATTCAGGTTCCAAGTCACGCCAAACAAAGGAAGGACAAGTAGCTGAACCGTCACAAATAAATGACACGTTATTGATATCCTCATTGTTACTTTGCCAAAAACTACCACTTCTGTGCCTCTTTTTGGAAGAATTATTGGGGAGGAAAACACAAGACAACAATGACCTCTGAAACAAGCTATGATGTGCACAAAACTAAACAGTGCATTTGCAAGGAATGAAAAACCAGCAGAGGAGCATCTGCGTCTCACATTTCCGCAATGGAGGAAGACAAAAATAGTCTTCCATCTTGGTGAAGGACAATAAAGATAGTAGATTTATCTTCACGATAAAGCTCTGTGAAAAACAAATATACACATTTATATGTATATGCCAGTTGAAGCACCTGTTTAGGTCACAATAAACAGGTTCACTAAAAATGCCTTGCCAACAGTGGCTTTATTTTTGTTTTGGTTGTAAAACAAAATCACCTAGGGCTTTGTCTGATGTCATATTGCTTTCTTGATTTTTTTTTCATACTTTTTCTCAGATTAAACAAGTCCTCAGCAAAAAATAATTATTCTAAGACATTTATAACTCCTAGGACTTTGCATACTGTTCATGCAGGTGTAACATTTTTGTTTCTAACATCTGTTTGCTGTACAGTCATCTGTTCCACCTCATTTGTATGTTTAAGGAGCAGCTCTTGCCTATTCATTTTCTCACACTCTTAGAAAAAGTGCCAAATAAAATTAATTTTGCAGAAAAACTGTTTTTAAAAAGGGCCTCTCTTTAGTTGTCTTTTCAAGAAAAATACTCTGTACGTTTTATACAAACTTTGCAATCTTTACTGCCACCTTCTGGTAAATGGAGATACAGATTCCACTGCCATATAATAGTTTTGTTTTTGTTGTTTATCTGTTGAAATCATCACTTAAATGTTTAATTTATACATTTTAAATCTTTGGTCATTACATGCATAATTCAAGAAGCCATTCTTGATCTCATGGGACCAACTTAAGCTGTGTCTGTCTGTTGTCAAGAGTTATGTTGAAGTAAGGTTTTGAATCATCTTACCTCCACCATGGTCTTTAGCTACCATATAAACATTTTAATTTTCTTGTTGGCATCTCCTGCTAACTAAAGAACCAAATAAGTGAAACATTTGTCACTGTAGCCTTTTTGTGATAATCAAGTGCCTTAACATTTCCACTGATGTTTTTGCAATGTAATTGTAGATTAAGTTGTTAAACATATTTTTGTATGGAAGATGTTGCTGAATTGTTGTAAATAGTCCTAAAAAGTAAATGAAGCAATTTAGATATTGCATCTTTCAGAACTGTTTTGCATAAATTGTTTCAATAAAGTCTTTTTGCACTGCATAAGAGACTGTGTGAGTTTGGGGTAATTTTCAGTATATACTTGAAGGAGAGAAGCAATGCTTACAAGAGGTAGGTGGATATATACTAGAATGGCCGAGATCTAAATCTAAAACCTGAATACTAATGTTCACTCATCCAATCTACTATTTTCAGTTAAAACTACTACTGAAAAATAGTAGTAAGAGTAGGATTTTTTATTTTTTTTAAAAGAGACATACCGAAGATTTGCATCTGTAACTGCAGTGATTGTATGTTATGCAAAATACTAATTCAGGGCTCCACATTTCCAGGTTTATATTTGTAAATAAAAACAGATATTAACAATCTAGAATTTCCCTTCTATTTCACAATTACGTTTGATTTAATCTTTCACATAAAATCCCTTTAAAATTAAATGTTGTTCACTTCCTGGTTGAGTTGTAACGCCACGTGTTGGCTATTAGGTGTCGCCATTGTACTGAAAATATATATATATATATTAAACATTCTCTCATCAGGCCGTGAAGAGAAATGGAAAACGCTATATTTAATGTATTTAATGAGCCTGTTATCGCCTACGGCGTGGTTCGATATTATTTACTCAGAACACCTTCCTTGTGTTACTTCGAGCAATATAAAATGTTTACATTTATAGTACTCAATATAAGCGTTCTGAGAACCAAAGGATGCTGATGGAGGCTGTTGCTGCCGGAGCAGCCCGGATAAAGGACAACAAATAGCAGCTAGTGTGTCACACTTCTCTTTCCCTTAGAAAACATACATAGAGAGGAAAACGGCAAACTGCATCTAGGCGCAGACACCGACAGATGTTTACCAATAAGGTAATGCTATTTTATAGCGCTTGTGAAAGACCAAGAAAATGCTTTAATGTTCTATATAAGCATAGCCTGCTACAACTAGTTAGCTTGCTACCTGGTACGGTTAGCAGGGTATCAGGTGGGGTTGTCGGAGCATCCTGATGGATGGTGGATAAGCTTTAATTCCGGTGCCTTTAGCTGCCTACCAGCATATTTCCGTGACGGTTTCATCTGTAAAATACTCAAACGAGAAAACAAAAATATTTATATTGCTTCAACTTGTCGCCACGTCCTGTTTTCCTTTGGGTCGTCATGGAAACGGCACTTTCGCCTTAAAATGTCAAGCGTTCATACCGTTAGGTGCAGTTAAAAATATATAGAATGTCTTCTATTCAGGAGGGGCTCCAATTATTACTTGTATCCTGAAAAACATAATAATGTTGATTTATGCTATCATCATCTAAATCTTTCCTTGCGTGGTCGCAGGGTTAGGGGACTAGTCGACAGTCCATCACAGGGCAACACAGAGACGCACAGGATTACACACTCACACCTAAGGACAATTTTGAGAGACCAAAAGTATTGTTTTTGGACTGTGAGAGGAATGCAAAACTAAAACATGCAAACTATGCAGAAAGACACCAGGCCATGATTTGAACCCATCGCCTTCCTGCTGCAAGCCAACAGTGCCACGAACTGCACCACTGTGCAGCCAGTTGTTTTATCTTCTGTATATAGTTTTACAATCTGTAGTTATCGACTTAATTGGGTACATTGCCGTTGTTTAAAATAAAATTGATTTAGTGGATTTCTTAAAGCACAAAATGAGCTGAATGAACTGTAATCTTTGAGGAACAATAAAAGTAATTAGATATCATAATTTTTCATTTAAATTAAGCATTTAAAAAGTCAATAGACCATTAAACTGTAATGTTCAATATTTACTAACATTTAGATGTGTATTAGGATGTATCAGGACAAAACAGCCCATGGAGTTCCTTTGCAGTGTGGAAAAGTATTAATGTTTGTTCAAACGTTATTTCTTGTTTCATTGTCTGAACACCATCCACCTTGGTGTACAATGCTACGTCCATCCATCCACCCACCATATTTTACTTAAAACCTAATCTCTGTTTTTTTAAATAAAAAAGGCAGCATCATAAATTGGAAACTTTTGTATTTATACTTAAAAATTTGCCAAATAGATGGAGAATTCTGAAATTTTGCATCTGAAAAATTATCCTCATTATCGTTAGGTGTTTAATGATTTTCATTTATTCTCCTCTTTTGTAATGTCTTTATTGTTTATTTCATTAGATTTTGCCTCTTCAGTTTTGTGTGCACTGTTTCATCCTCATTGTTTGTGCTTTGGACTTGTTTCTTTAGATTAGTGGGGTTTTTTCTGTTGACTGTTTATGTTAATTCCAGTTTTTTTCATTTCATCTATGGCTTCCATTTGGTCTCATGATCAATATTTTTTTACTGTTTCCTAGCAACAAGGGGTGACTCAACTTTTACATCACTCTCCCCTATTTGCAGAAACATGACAGAGTGAGAACTCCAGCAGCAACTATCTTTGACTGTTTTTCTTCCGTAACCTTGTCAACAAGAATTTAGGCAGTTATTAGAAAGTAAATAACTGCTGAATGCAGTACATACGCTTTGCACCTTGGAAAACGTTTGTGTTTGTAAGTATTAATGGCATTTGGAATAGACTTAGGCCTGTTGTTTTTCCTTTGGTTACTAAATTGTAGAGTAGGGTACGTAATCTTTGAGTGTAGCATTAAGATGTTTGTATTATCTAGCAATGTATTTTTCTTTCTGTTATATTTCAGTTACAAAAATCCACTTATAAAAGTTCTCCATGTAAGAAAAGCAAACCTTTGCGTGAGTGGAGACGTTTGAGTAGTTGTTCGTAGCTTTGTAGCTACGGTACACATGGTCATGTTATGAGGACAGCATATCACATCGCAGACTCTCAGCGGGATTCATAATAATAATAATAGATTTTATGTATAATGCCCTTTATACCTTTAGATCTCAAAGGGCAGGAAACAGAAAAACACAAACAATTATAATGTATAAAAAATGAATAGACACATTCACTGTTCTACTGGAAGGTAAAACTCCACTCCACTCACAATTTGTTTCCAACAGGTTTTCTTCCAACCGTCCTATGAGACCAGCTTCCCCACTCCATGATCCTGCTACCACCATGCTTGGTGGTGGTGTTTTTTTCTTACCGATCTTCCACAAAGACCAAATTTGTGGAGTGCTTAAATAATAATTATCTTGTCAATATATTCTGTCACCTGAACTGTTTCTCTTTGTCCCACTACAGCATCCTTGCACTCCATTTTTGAATGATGCTTTATCTAGGAGATATTCAAAGCACTGGATATTGTTTTCTAACTGAACCATATGCTTCTCCACAACTTTATCTTGGACCGGTCTGCTGTGTTCTTTTGTCTTTGTGACACTAAACTGTCTCACAATTAAGCCTTACTTTGTGTAGTTCAATCACATAAAACCCTAACGGAATAAATAGAAGTTTGTGGCTTTAACTTGGACAAAATGTGAAAAAGTTCAAGGGTGGGAATATTTTTGCAACAGTATTCCCACTGTGTTGTAAGTAACAGCCATTATCCATATTTTAATAATATTTTGTAGAGACAAGTACATTTATACAACCTGTTAGGATAAGAATAGAAATTAAACCAAAATAATATTTAAAAATCAACACATGTACTTTGGAACCGCCGTGCAGCCTGAACAAGACAAAAATAGTTTCGTTTGCACCGACGTAGAGCGTTTTTAAAGCTCACGTGGCATTTGACAGCAGCAGCGAAAGTCTGTGTTCCTCATGGGATCCTGTCTGAGGCCCATCACCCGGTAACCTCGCTGCCTGTTTGGAAATTAGCTCCAAAGACATCCAGAGTTTAGTGTGCGTCTTGTGCTACTTTCAGAGGGTGGTTCTGCCCGTCTGCTATGGTCTCACCTCCTAGCACAAACGTCACAGCAGAAGAAGAGACGTCCCCCTCACCCCACCAGACCCTCAGCCTGCCGACTATAGTACTATTATAGTTCAAGCAAAGGCTAATTGTTGGTCATTTACAAAGGCTGCACAGTCCAAGCCTGCGGATGGCATTTCTGCCTCTCTCTACTGTAAGTGATATTACAGGGGGCGATATCTGCCTCCTTACATTGTTCTCCTATTCTATAAGGTGATTCAAAGGACGCTAAATACTTATTTAGTTCTTGTTTATTTCTAGCTCTTTTCTGTTTGTTTTTGTCTTCAGGGGAGACGATGTTGCTGCTTGTAGGTTTCACGCTCCTCTGCTTCTGCTGCTGGGCATCTTTCTACTTCATCTTGTGCTTCTTCAATGCACATAGGAGCGACGAATGGAACTGTCGCCTCGTCACTTTGGTGCACGGCATGGTGGCGGTTTGCATCACAGCTTACATAGGGTATGTGGATGGACCCTGGCCATTCAGTGAGCCAGGTAGGAAACAGATATGGTGAATTTTTGCAGAAATGTAAAACCTCATTGTTGCTTTTTTTATATACTTAAATAGGTTTTTCCAAGTGATTGCATTTTTGTATTTAAAAAGCTGAAGTCTGATTCTGTTTTGTTATGTCAGGCACCAAGAACACCCCCTTACAAATAAGTGCCTTGGTGATCAGTCTGGGCTACTTCATTTTTGACATGGCCTGGTGCTTGTACTTCCGCACTGAGGGACGTGTCATGCTGGCCCACCACACCATGACAATTCTGGGAATCATAATAACCCTGTGGCTGGGCGAGTCCGGAATCGAATCGTGCGCCGTTCTCTTCGGCAGCGAAATCACCAACCCCCTCCTGCAGACGCGCTGGTTCCTCAAGCAGACGGGACGCTACGAGACTCCACTCGGGGACGCTGTGGATGTCCTGTTTGTACTGCTATTTGTTGTGATGCGAATCTTTGTGGGAGGTACAATGCTGTACTGTGAGCTGATCTCGCCGAAACCCTTATTCCTCATCAAGTGTGGAGGAGTGGCCATGTATGCTCTGTCCTGGGCCTTCATGGTGGACATTGTTGGCTTTGTAATACGGAGGGGCAAGAGATGGCACCAGGAGAGAGACCAACGGCTGAAGGTTGCAGCTAAGAAGCACTGACTGACATTTCGGCCTCCGAACGAAATCAGTTTACCTGACTTTATATCAGCTTCTCACTTCAGATACTCAGTGGATTTTTTCAGTCTGCAGGAAAATCAGCTTTCTGCATTGACAGATTTAGAATTTTTTTTTTTTTTCGCGTGAATGGAATACACTATGCCATCTTTTTGAAAAGTCTACTATGTGTGCATTAAAAAAATACATATTTTAGTTTTTATGCACCTGATGATTGTTATTTCAAAGGTACAAACAACATGTTTATAACGAGGACTGAAAACCAAAGCACTTTTATAAAAACACATGTTGCTTTCAGCTGCTGTGAACTGTGGCCCAGTCATTTGTGGTGGTGCTGTTCCAAATAGGGAGTTTACAATTTAGAAAGCGAGACAGTCAGACCTAGGGGTGACTGTTGAGCAGTTTTTGTCAGACAATAACATTAAGACAGCTTTCTTTCAGTTGTTTTGTTTTGTTTGCTCTAAGAGAAACACAGTGCTTATTTGAAAACACAATACAGTTTGAGACATTTTTTTTCCCACTTGCATTGTGAATGCGCTAATATGATAGATCTACGCAAAATCCTGCGACGTTGTACTTCATTTCCTTTCTGTGTGAGCTAAAATGATCCTGAATTACTTATTAACATTTTACCTTTATTTGTTGTATAAAAGCCTCATTTAATTGTAATACAGTAAAAAAAAAAAGCCCAGTGTAACTAGTTTAGAGGAAATGTATTTGGTACTATTACCATTATATTCAAATAACTGACTTTCACTGAGTGTTTGTGTGATTGTCGAGAAAGTCCCTTCAGTCTTTGTTGACAGCAGAAATGACCCTTATTGCAAACTAACTTTTTGTCTGAATTTTGTTGTTTTTTAAGGCACTTACGCACTTTTTTAACATCCATACTCTGCTGAATCTTTGGAAAAAACGAGCTCAGTCAGCCAAAATGTTGGAGATCAGGTTTGAGCTCATAGCATCAATCCATGCCAAGGAAGGTACCAAGCCATCAGCTTTCATGTTTGCTGACACAATATCTTTGTCACGAGGAATATGATCATTTGTTTGTAAAGAGAAGAAAGTACATAAATAAGTTCTCTGTGCCTTATCTAACACACATACACCTTGTATGTGTTATGTTTTTTCTTTTCCAGTGCTGTGATCTAAATGCTCCAACACTAGACTGTAAAGTGAAAACATTGACAATGGATTTAATTGTCTTTGTAATCCCGATTGAAATAATAATAAAAAAAATCTTTGTGTATGTTTTCCACATCAAAATGTCACCTGAGAATAAATAATTGTCAGTAGCTAAATCGGCACCACGTATATTCAGATGAACTGAAGTTACCACAACCATCCACAAGATGGTGATGTTCCAATTACATTTGAATGATAAGTGAGACAATATCCTTTTTACTCGTACTGGATTTAGGTGTTTTATTTTTGTGCGTGTGTGGGTGTTTTATCTATGCAAGATTTTAAGACTTTCAGAAAGGTCCGTGTGGTTTTTAAAATGCAAGATATATTTTTTTTAAAAAGGTACTAAAGCATAACACGTGTCTTTTAGGTGGGATTGATCAATAAGACTTAAGTAAAAGAGTAAAAGAGAAATGAATAAAGTTTCCTTTTGGGATGAAAAATGTTTTATTATTATTATTATTATTATTTGAATTGAGTGCAAATTCAGTGCACCAGCTTAGTGAAAATGGATCCAAAAGCTGTTAGAATCACTGACACAAAAATGTGTCCTAATAAATCCAGCTGATGTTTCATGATTTAGCAAATAGCCATGACAAATAGCTTCTAAAATACATAACTAGTTCATTTTTGCCACTGTTTTAATTGACAAATAATAGATTTAATGAATCTCTTTTCACTCCTTAATCTTTGCCTAACCTCTGTGTTTTTCTGGTTAGCACACATGGGGACACAGTTTCCCAATTCCCACTGGATTCCATGACTTTCTAGCTCTAAAACCAGATTTTTCATAGGCACACTTAGAAATCAATTGGGAGGAAATGTTCTTGCAGATCGCCTCAAAAATTTGAACATTTTCTTCTGTGACACATTTGCAAAATAATCACAATATATGGCAACTCTTCAATATCTGCTTTTAAGAGTTACCATATATTTTGAGTATGTCTTAATTACCCTCAGTCAGTATTGAAAAATGCAAAAACATTCTATAATTTCAAATAAAATAAAAAAACACAATTTTATGGTTTTGGCTGATGCATACCGATTTGTTTAGCATAAATAACATTTCATTTCTGTGATTGAAATTTGCTGCCATAACCAAAAACACAAAAATATAACTTGTGAATAAATTGAATTTGATAATGATTTTGTTCTTTCTGAGCAAGCACAAAAAATTACATCTGCTTCAGGCTTGATTACTGTTTACGTGACTAATAGAGTCATACTAGATCATATCTTTTTGAAGTCAAAAGGATCAGCCCATGATGCATCAGCTAACCAAAGGCCTTTCCATTTCTCCATGAATGGTTTAACCACCACCTGAATTAAGTGCCATCAGTTAGGTGGGACGAGGAGGTCATAGTGACACAAGGTCAGGAGATGACATTTTTATTTAGTCAGACTGTTTTTAGTCATTTTTATTTAGTCAAACTTTAAATAAAATCTCTCAAATCGAACTGCTGAAAGGGTCGCTACATTTTTAAACAAAGAGACATGATTTAACATTCAGTTGTTTTTGACACTATTTTCTCCTGTGGATGCTCCACTAAACCTTAAAATGAATTTAATCTTACCCTTAATCTTACCGCTTAGTTCTGTTACTAGGTTTTACATATTCTTACTGTGGGGATGGAAGTTGCCCCCCTTTAATGTTGAGGAAAGGAAAAATGTCAGAGCTATCTAATCCTTATTTGCTCTAAGTCTTTTGTGGGCAAAGCAACTATTTCTATGTAATGTTTGTTGTAATATCCAATGCACCATGCATTGGTATGTCATTTGTTCTTTTAAAGAAACATAAAAACATTGTTGTATGCTACATTTTGTTACAGCTCAAAAATTGTTTACATGTCCTATACATAGATGTTGATGTTGCATATTTTTATTTTTAAGGAGTCTGAGTTTTATCAGTCGTTAACAGAGGGGAACAAACAATTTTGATCCGTGCGTAAATTGTAGGATTGTGGATTATAAAAGAAAATATGTCCCTTTTAGAATAACTTTCAAGCATAATTAAACTGAAGATAAAGTAAGTTATCTTTTAAACAGCACTGTACATTATATTTACTACTCAATTTTAATGTTTTAAAAGTGATCACTTGGATACAGTTATTAAAAATATAATACTAAAAATATAATACTTCCTGATAAAGTAGAATTATGAAAGAACCTGTTAGAATGGAACAAATAAAATTTGTTTTGCAAATTGCTTCAATTTTACATTTGTAGATTTCAATATTTCTCCATAGAAATTGTTAATTTGACACAATTTGACTGCATAAAGATAGATGAATAGCTTAGTTAAGTGAGAATCATTTTTTAAATTGTACTTGATTTATTTAATTCAACTTTAATTAACTATTAGTATCATTTTTGATTGTTCCTATGTTAAAATGAATATTAAAAAATGAAGCTAGCTTGTGGTTAATGTCTAAAATATTTATTAATAGAGTATGCTAATAAACTTTTTGAATCTATTTCAAGAAGGTTGCATGCAAATCTGCTTCTTGACAATGGCAACAGTTGCCTCAGGGTAAAAAAGCTTAGCTTGTTTGCGAACTTGACTTTAATGGTAGCCCTGTGGCTAAATTGCAGGATGCTAAATTGAGTTCTTGCTCTAACAAAGTAACTTTCTCCCAGTGCAACTCTTATCACAACTTTCTATAAGACTTTTCATTTTTAAGGATTTAAACACAAGGAAAGTACTTTTTTTCTCTAAAAAAAAATACATTTAGACGGATCAATCAATCAATCAATCAATCAATCAATCAATCAATCAATCTATCTATCTATCTATCTATCTATCTATCTATCTATCTATCTATCTATCTATCTATCTGTCTGTCTATTTAGCTATCGCTGAATATTATATTGAGAAACGTATGCCTTTTTCAAATGCAAACGATTCCATTTAAATTTAAATACTTTTATTGGACAATATTTAATGCGTCAGACAATCCATTTTGGGATGCATTATAGTGTCATTACACATTACACCTGGATTTTTCTTGATAGCGCAAGGCCTGTCAGAATGCATCACACACTATAAGAATTGATATCACGTTGTTGTTTCGCGTGGAAGGAGCAGTGGGGGGCCTGTTGTCACGAATGTAAGCAGTTTAACAGTAATGTTTGCTAACGTTGTGATGCAACCAAGCATTTTCCCATCTCCCGGCGGAAGTGGTCAGTGGAAGCGCTACTGGACTCCAACTGGTAGCGGGCTAGGGCGTTGCTAGCGGCAGAAAGTGGGATTGATTTTTTTTTTTTTCTCGCTACCTTTCCTCAAGTTATACTCTTCCACTAGCCGCGTCTTCCATCGGAAAACAGCGCCTTTTGCGTTTGCCAAAAGTTTTTGGGGGCCCCTCTCCGAGGCTTCCGGTCGTTGTTTACAGAGGGGCGGTGGACAGTTCGCGTCCCGTTAGCTGGCCGCGGAGCTAACCCGCTTTCCATCCACGGGAATTCTGCCGAGAAACGACCGGATTCTGGAAACATGGAGTCAAGCAACGTAGCGCTGTGCTAACCGACTCCGCTGGGTTTTCTCTCTGTGCCTCCCGGAGACTTTTCAACACGGAGACATATCGCAAGTTAGTCTGGACTCGAGAGGGTGTTGTTACGTATAATTTTCTCGTCGCGGTTCGGCTCGTTGTTGTGAACGGGAGTTTGCTTAGTTTGCACTCGGAACAAGAGCACACACGAAGCAAAGTTTTTTTTTTTCTTTCTTTCTTTCTTTTTTGCTGAAAGGGCTCATCTGTTTTGTTTGCTGGTAGCAGGCGAGATTTAACCCCACCAGTTTACCGTGAGAAACGATTTCCCCAAACCCCCCCCCCCACTGTATTTCTTCTTTTATATACATAAATATGATCACCTTAAGCCGCTTTGTTTTTTAATCTCAACATATAGCCGCAGTTGTTTTTGCTAACTTGTATCACGGCTCGTTGATACTCGCTACTGAGCGATTCTCATGATCACGGGAGAGTCGTTCCCGGAGCCACAGGCAGGCATTTCTGGGAACAGGGAATACCAGATGGGACTGCAGGAATTTCCAGCATCTTTAAAGATCATTTAGGCATCGAGGCCACTCGTAGCCGATCAAGGGGTGGTGGCAGACGGACTGCATCGCTGGGCCAAGGTGTTCGGTGCTGCATTTGGATTGTTTACACGTCTCCTACCGGCGGAAGCTGGGGATGTGAATGCAAAAAAAAGAGTCTCGCAAGGAGTTCATGCATGCACGTCCACTTGTGCCAGCTAGAGCTGTTTTTATATTTATTATTGCTGGCAAAAAGCTCTACGCTGTACGGTCCTTGCTGCTGTTTCATTTCGACAAGGATTACCTGTAAACATGATCAACCAGTCAGTGTTTTATTAGATTTTTTTTTTTATTCGGGGGTTTTTTTTTTTTCGTATTTAATTTTTGGACGTGCCTTGCAACAACTTAACTGTTTTTTTTTTTTTTTACCAAAGGGAGTTGATTCGAAGCACAGCTTATAATCCTTGCCTACTCAAAGACGAATGCCGGAGAAAGACGCTCCAGGAAGCCAGATCACCAAGCTCTGGAAAATGCTAATGGGATATAATTTGCTGCAAATCTAGAACCGGAAGCCCAATGAGTGACCCACAGTTCAGTTCCACTAACAGGTAATGTCTAATCATCCACTGTCTGAACGCACACACACACACACACACACACACACAGACACACACTGATTAAGACTTCTAAGGTCACGGTTCACAAACTGTGGTACATGTGCTACTGGTGGTACTCTGGCAGCTTTCAGTGGCACTTTGAAAATAAAAAGTGGGCATCAGTTACTTCTAATGTAAATACAAACAAATAAAGTCCAAATTAGAAATTACAAGCACCAATCACCACTCCAAAGATACGATTCTGCCATTATTTCTTTGATTGGTTTCATTTAGCACATCAGAACTAAGAACTCCCATCATTTATGGTCTTCAAACACATCAACCAGCAGCATGCACTTTGATGCATTTTTGTAAGCATGACAAGTAGCTCAATCAGCTCAAATAGATCATACACGGCAAAGGAACATTTATTCTAAGTATGAAAGCCATATGATAAAAAAAAATCATCAGAAGTGTTTTTACTTTAATTGCTACAGAATATTTTATGCCAGGAAGCCAAATTGGATTTATTGGACAAGGTTGGTGAAAATTCTCCTATTCAAATTCTAACCTTTATGTTAATTTCTCCAAGTTGGAACATTGAAATTTTAAGTTTAGAGTAAAAAGGAAATTCATAATGAAACTGAATACTTCAGTCAATCACGCAGTGGTGCAGCACAACGAGATGACAATGTTTCAAAAGAAATGCACTGCTCAGGCCAATACTGACTTCAGATTATTTTTTTTTTTCAGGTCTGGGCTGCTTATCCAGATTTTGACAGATTCATTTTTGTTTTCTTTTTAATTTCCAAAATCTATAACATGCACAAAATGTAAAAATGTGCTGCATGTTGTTTAATAGATGTGGTAGTTTTTAATCCAGCGGAAAGTGGGAAGTTCTTAGAATTATCTTGACATCATTGGCATCACAGCATCTGCCCCTAAGCTTAACCAATTCTTAATAAATTAAAACAAGTGCCTCTGTGTTGGCTGATGCAGTTTAAGATGGAAAAATGGCAGGAGTCCTTAGTTAAACAGTTGATGACCAATCAATTGTTCAAGTGAAAATGTTCAGATTCTGATCTCTGGCTGATTGATTGGTGTTTTACCTCAACTGAGTAATAAAGCCCTTCTCTATGGTTGTGCTGGGAAAACTCGATATTTATTGAGGTAGTGCTTATTATAAAACTCTGAGAACCAATGTTCTGGTATTTTAACCTGACTGTCTAATTATTTGTGCGCAGTAACATCGTTTTTAGTAAACATTTAATACAGATTACTCTGTGTTGATATGATCAGTTACAATTATGGAATTATATTACTGAAGAAGGACATCAAACCTTAATGGAAACTCTGCCAACCCTGGGTAATGTACTTCCTGCCAATGAGGAGGCCTTCAGTGTGTTTGTGCTAGGAAACAGTCCTCTCTAATCCATGTACACCTTTCAACATCACTATTACCCCTAAGCCTTTAAAGCTAACCCTCTCCTACACCTATTAAAGCAATCTCTGGATTTAAATAAAACCATGGCTGCATGAGGTAATCGCTTTATCTTGGCAGCTGTCTGTCCAAAAATCAAAGGTTAAACCAGAAGGGCTAAATAACATGTTTTTTGGGAGCTGAATAAAAGAGAGCCATGCGCGTGTTTGATGGCAGTGCATGGAGATACAGTCAGTGTACATCCCTGCACGCTGCCTTTACAGGAATGACTTCCTCTGTGGGTTTTGCACCTATAGGGAATAAGGAGGTGACTGTTCCCAATCTGACGAACGTATGACAGTGGAGCAGAAGTGAAGCTGGTGCATTACATCAAGCCTTCCTCCCTCCTAGAATCCCACATACCTGCAAGCAGAGCAGCAGGCCAAGTTTCCTGGAATGTGTTTGTAGACTTGGAACAGAGGGGAGCTTATTGCACAGGTTGGGATGTGAAATATCCTCATGGCTTTGAGCTGGAGGCTAAAGCCCAATCCATTTTACTTGACCCCCTTCCCCCACTGAAATGATGGCAACAGTGGCTGGCACCAACTGCAATTGTAGTGGTATTTTATTTTTATGTGTGTGGATGTGTGTGTGTGGTTTGTCTGATGGTATTTATGTGACTGGCTAAGCATGGGTTGGTATGTGATTCTTACAGTATGATAACCTTGATTTTAAAAATACAACCAAGTTTCACGGTTTCCTAATATTTACTGGAAAATGTAGAACGTAGACTTATTGGCTTTATTTTAAACAGACAATAACACTTAGCAGAAAATGATTGATTAACTATACAAGTGTTATCAAGAAGATTTTCTTAGTATTTTGAATTTAATACATAGACTTAAGCAAAAAAAAAGAAAGAATAAACACATTTAAATTAGTATTTTTCTTTTTAGCGCTTTTACAAATGGATCATTCTTTGCTCTTCAGCTGTTTATAGGGTAAAAAAAGAATATCATTGCCCTGAGATTTTAATCCTACTCTTGCATTAATTTTGTCTACTTATTTTATCTTGTTTTTAAAATAGAATAGAAGTATTTATTGTGCCAGAGTTGGGGAATTTAGCAACATTTTTTGATTTATCTGTATGAATGGTGATGATGAATGATGATAACAGCTCTAACAGCTGACTCTCGGCTGCTTGGCAACAGGACGATTTCAATCCTTTTCTGTCTCAGTAAAATAGTTTCTGATATAGTCAGCGCCATACCTATGTTCCACCATGCTTGGCACATTATTTAAAACAAGTGTCTCCTTCTATAGTGTAAAATGATGTCTGCTCGTGTTAAAGGACATTATCACCACCTAATGCAATGTACAGTATGCAGACCCCACTGTTGTTTTTATGACACTTTTTGCCCAGACAAAGGCCTGGGACCCTCTGACACTTCTGGGTCAGGACCCACCAGTTGGAAAAGATGGCTTTACCCAGACTGGTTTCAATGACATGATGCTAAATTTCACTGGTTTTGGAATTGTAAAAATTGTATAACATATTTCAATCTTTATACACATTGATACTGTTAACTGGACCATGCCTGTGTTGATTTAAAATGGTGCATTAATGTTGAAATCGGTGATGTTCGTATGTTGGGGTCCATGACTTTTCAGCTCCAATAATAATTTTTTTACCCTACATAAAGAAAATAATATAGCTTAATGTATTATTAAAGTTAAAGAGATTTTACAGTAGGCTTTTCTGTGCAGCTACGTGTGTGCCTCGGTTGCAAAACCAATTTGGTTGCTTTCGTGTAGGATGCAGCTGCTCATCAGGGTGTATGTGAAAAGTACTTGATAGTGCTGAATTTCCTTCGCTTCCTCTCACTTCACGTGCAACACTTCGCAGCCTGTGTTTGCAGCAGCGTCGGCCTTGACTGCAATTTGCTTCTCACATGTATCAGGCACTCTGCCGGTGGGCTCAGTTTAGTGTGCCTGCTAGGTCTTTGTCACAGAGTTCTGCTGATCTCCACGTTTTCCCACCACCTCCCTACCGAGGTCCTCCCGGAAACCGGTGCTGTTGACATCACTGGTTGTAAACAATGGTTTTCAGTGCAAGCAGATCGTCCGTCCAGTGCATATTCCTGCAGCTGTTTGTCATAGAAGTCTGAAAAATGTCTGTCCAAATGTCAGTATGTTTGCACCTTTTAGAAGTTTCCATCAGAAGTAAAAATCCTTTCAGAATAGATGTGGAGGATGTATATTTCTGTAAACAGTTACTGTTTGTTAAGTAATGAGGACCACAAAGTGACAATGTCAGCTCTTTTTGACAATAACAGAGCTGAAGTTTATGTTTGCCATGCTGCAGTGTAGTTTGTTTCCTCGTGATAAATGTTTTCGTGAGTCCTTCTGACAGCTTGGCTTGCTGGTATGCATCTCCTCCATTTTGGCAACCTTCCATGATAATGCAGCATCCTTTCATTCCATCAACTTAGTGCTGATACTGAAGGAGCTGTGTCAGCTGCTTTGCGCTATGCATTAAAAACGAGTATGTAGAGATAAATTACAGACAAGAGCTGAAAAAGGCTCAACATAAGGTACCAACTGCATGTTTCTTGCAAAGAAAAAGGAATTTGATTTCAATTAAAACATCTTTGAATTCAGTTACAATATTCCTTCGGTGGAGTATGAGATTCAACATGCTTTTAGCTAATAAATTACACAGATCTTTAAAGGCGTCGTAAAATTGCTATATTTAAATGGTGAATGACACAAGCGTGATGGTGTTGCTTTGACAAGCGGTTATGAGAGCTTACAGTATTACAACTTATAACACCACAGCAATTAAAATGTATAACATGATCTAAATGTTGTTACTTAAAACAGAAATGCAACAATTATTACTACCAGTACTTCTCATATTAAAATATACAATACAATGATTATTATGTTCATAATAATGATATTGATACATAGACAAACATTTGGAGAGTGAATGAACACAAATGAGTGTGGTGATCATCCCTCTATTTAAATTCAGTGGCATATTTGATGTACTTATGACAATGCTGTCAGTTTCTTTCTGCTAAAGATAGGGACAAAAAGTTAAATTCATCTGCACAAGTAATCAGGTAAACAGTGTCACCTACAACATAAGGTTAAAATAATATATATTTTTTAAATTATTACTTTTAAAATATGAAAACAGTTGTGGAAAGTGCAAGGAAATGTAACGTAAAGCACTACTAAATTCTTTAGTTTTTAAATGAACATGCTTAATTTAGGGACTATTATCCTTTTTGCCTTTCTGCTCTTTAAAGAGTAACAGTGAATCTAAGAAGCTAATATAAGTTGGTCATTGAGCAGGGCTATGTGCTCATCTAACAAACCTGCAGTCTACTGCTGAACTGCCTCTTTGTAGGCAAAATGTAGCATCTAAAAAGCGCTACGTTAATAACAACTTGCTGCGCTCTGCAAGTTTCAATTGTAGAACACAAGCAGACAGTTTTCTTTCTTATAAACAAGAGAATTGTCTTGAGTTAATGTTATTGCACAAAGTCTACATAGGTTGTTGTATGTAAATGCCCAGTTAGTTCAATGTGAGAGTAGGATGTGCTATTCTACAGAACAAAAATACCTCTTTGTATAAACAATAATAGTCATCGGTGAGTGAATGTCGGTAACATCACTGGCGAGTCAGTACTTTTCTATTCGCCATGAGATATTGGTTCAGACTAGAATAATTTTTGAGGTCAGAGAGAAGTGCCCAAGTCCATTCCCTGAAAGTTGCTCTCCTTCAACTTTTAGGCGCATCCCTAAATCACATTTAGATGTCTTTATATTTAAAGACTTTACTGTATTTGAGAAGTCTAGAGGATTCTCTTGCAAGAATACTGCTTCTTCTCCAGGTTTTAAATCACAGTCCATTTAAATGCTAAAATACTTACTCTGTAGACTTATATTTTAATTATGGGTTTAAAAGGGACTGATTGCAGTTTTCTGGCCCATCACTGATCATTGATTTTTAAAAGCCTGACCTGTTGATTCCGATTTTAGCCCATACTGATTTTTTTCTCTCTGAGATATTGCTAAATATAGCAAGAAAGTCGCTAAGTTGGCAACAGTGGGGTGACTATTATTAACTGCAAATGTGCAGACATGACCTGCTGGGCTGGTCTGTGTGTCAAACTTCTCTCATGGCAAAGCAAAAATTGGCAGTGGTTGATTTTCTGACCTGTGATGAGGTCGATAAGATGGGTGGATAAGATCGCTTCACATCCAGGTACTGGCAGATGATCAATCTCCCAAAATTAAGGAAATCAGGGCCCATTTATCAGCTGGCTGATTTAGCAGTGCATCCCTTCTTTTAATGTGGATTTTAAATCCAATATATGAGCCTCAGCTCCTTCAGACTAGTGCCAGCAGAAAATGGGAAACACCTGGTGGAACTGCACATCTCCTAAGCTTATCAACTACTTCTCAGTTTAACACTACTAAGAACCGTTGAAAACAACAAAATGGACAAACATTGGGTGTAATGACGTGTTGATTGCGAAGAGCCGGAAAGAGCAGGAGCTTCTTAGAGAGACATAGGCCCAATTTCAAGGCGTTAAGCTATGAAGTCAATTTGTTTTATAAATAGAAACCATTTCTACAACAACTGAAGGTAAAGTTACTTGGTTGTGCAATAAAATGGCACAATTGTGCCTGGAAAATACATAAAACACTTCCCTGTATAGGGGGCTAAATGGGGCCTTCTGATGACCTTATTTATTCACACCAGAATAAATACCTATTAAGGAAGCAGAACTGCAACACAAAGTGATTCACAGATATCAAACTCGCAGCATGAAGGTCAAAAGATTGTCATACATGTAAATATATAACACACAAAAAATAATTCTAATTGAAACTATTTATCGTCTTTCTTAACTTATTATTGGGGCCTGCCATAGCAATGCATAGGACAGCATTACTATGGCATTTCAATGCCTCCATGCAATGCATGGCAGGCACCCATTCTACACATCAAAATAACTGCCGGATCCTTTCACCGTTAATACAAGGGATTAGTGAGGCCTTTTAAAATGAAGCTTACTGAAAATTTCAAAATGAAAGCCTCAATATTCCTCTCAGGCCACTTGCAAAGCAAGGTTAAAATAAGGCTAAAATGCTTATGTTTTTTGAACAATAACAATATTTGTTGTTAATCTGTTGCTAAGAGACGAGCTCGTCTTCTGGTAACCAATTGCCACGAAGTAAACATTTGATTTTTACTTTTTCAAAATGTACTAATTGTAAATTTCTTGTGTCTAAGCCGATAAGCAGAATTTCATTAGAGCTTATGTTTTAAAAAAACAATATTACTTTTTTGGTGGTAAGAGATGTGTTTTTTCTGCTAACGAATTGACATGAAGTATAAATCAAATTAAAATTTTTGTAATATAACAACAAAAAAAAAACATTTTCACTTTTCTGCCAAATGCACAATTCTTGTTAAGTAGTAACTGGTGTTAGATAAATAGTATTCAAAAGAGCAGAAGAAATCTTGAACAATAACAATATTTGTTGTTAATCTGTTGCTAAGAGACGAGCTCGTCTTCTGGTAACCAAGTGCCACGAAGTAAACATCAGATTTTTGCTCTGCAAAAATGTACCAACTGTAAATTCCTTGTGCCAAAGCAGTATTTCAAAAGAGCTTATGTTTTTTATAAACAATAATATTACTTACTAATTTGGTGTTAAGAGATGAGCATTTTTTTATGGTAAAGAACTGGCATGAAGAATAAATCAGATTTTTACTATTGTTTTGAATGTATGTTTTATAATATGTTTACCACCAATGAAAAAAACCCCCAAAACATTTTCACTTTTCTGCCAAATTCACCAAATGCACAATTCTTGTTAAGTAGTATAAGATAAGTAGTATTTCAAAAGAGCAGAAGAAATTTTATGTTTTTTGCACAATAACAATATTTGTTGTTTATCTGTTGCTAAGAGACTAGCGTGTTTTCTTGAAACAAAGTGCCACAAAGAAAACATCTGAAGGCATCAGAAGGCAGTGAATTAACATTAACATTAGCACAGACAGCAGTGCACTGCCCTCCATTAAAAAAGATCGTGTTGATCTTTTTTTCCTAGTTGTAGCAACATGTAGCATGTTTAAAGTGTAGCTTAAAATGTGCATATGTTGGAGGTTACAACAATCCCCTGAATTAAATAGAAGTCTGAGGCACACAAATTGGCCTAAGTGTTTCAAAAATGTCTTGCGTGAGACACTTCCAGCAATCAAAAGCTTTTTGCTATTATCATTATAATAATAGCAGAGTATCATATTGTGTTTGAAAACAACTTATAAGTACATTGTCTGTACCTCTCTTCATTTGTCATATTTTGCTGTTCTAAAATTAAGTTCGATTTGGCTGAAAACGTTCAGAAGCTGCTTTCATGCATTCATATTTTTATACTCTTCCCACTTGTTATTACAAATATTATGTATATTTATGAACAAGTGCAAATTGACTTATAAGTCTAAACATTTTGAGCCAAAGTGTTCGTATCTAATTTTTAAAAATGAGAATATTATTGTTGAAAATGTAGCTGTGTCAGTAAATTGAACGCCTGAAAAAAAAAGAAAAACACTTATAAAGCTTGGAAAAGGATTAGAATGGCAGAGAATTAAGAATCAAGCCTTGCCTGAGGGATGGGGATGTTGAAGAATGGGCATTAGCAAGGGCACTGAGTGCCTGGGGAGTTTGGGGTCTATCACCCAGCTTTGTGATGCTGATGCCTCTGGACACCTCTTACAATCCTGTCTTGTTAGCCACAAGAGCTTCAGGGCTGGACATTACTTTCACTCCATAAAAGACTGGATCACAACAATAAACTAAAGAGGGACAAGGAGAGATTTGTCTTGTCCAAGTGTTATGTCCTCACATGTCCATTTAACTGTTCATGACCTTAAACCTGGCTAGTGCCTTATAGGTAACAACACTAGCTCTCAGCCCCTGTGTCCTGCTGATTGAAGAGCAGCATTATAAGCCTATCTCTATTTGATGATTTCTTTTCCTGTAAATGTGTTTAAAAGTTTTATTTGTTGCTGTCGTGTGAAACAACTGGAAACGGACGGTGGATTTTAAAAAGCACAGCCAGGTATAATATCTGTGTCATGTTTTAGACTCATGTTAGGAGATTGAGGACGTTGTATGAAAGGTGGTGCTTTAGAAAGTGAGAAACTACCTGCCTCAGCAGTGTTATTAGTATTGCAGTGTCAGCTGATTCCGGGGTGCCATGGAAGACAATCCATGTATAACTCAAGTGCAGTTCCTAATGTGATATTACCTTTAGGAAGTCTATGTGGAGTAAAGCATGAATAGTTAAGAGCTAATGAAAATAATTATAGATTTTCCTGTAGAGTTTCCAGAGTAGGTGTTGTTCTTGGTCACTGAATGTCCTTCGTCAACCTGTTCATGTTGGATTAATTTAAAGAGTGCTATTTTCTGTCTAAAATGACAAAAGAGGTGTCACTAGTTTGCCATTACACTCAAGCATCATAACACCCACTAATTTTAGAAGTTGGCCAAGATGGATTTTTTTAAAGGCCAGTGTCAATCTTTAGAAATCAGAGCCTCCGATGCATGCTGTGATTTTTATTTTTTTTGTAGCAATTTTTATTTTAAATAAAACAGAAATACAGCAAGATTAAAAACAAATAATTATACACTAACTGACCAGTCCAAAAAGTTAATCGCCTAGAAGGAATTGTCCAGTTTATTGTATTTTGGTACGAGAACTGACAGAGGGTGCAATTTTTTCTTCATATTAAGTACTAGTATTAAGAGTGGAGCTAGCACGCACACTAGGAACATTGTGGTTCATGTCCTAAATTGGCACCTTTAACTAGTAAAATTTCAAACTATATATGTAGATGTTATAGACAAATAACATCTACATATAGATACTGAGAAAAATACCTGACGCTTAAAATTCTGTGTTTCCTATGTTGTTTTTTTTTACACATTCTGTTCTTAGTGTAAAAAAAACAATATTGCAATATTTTAATCTTAATTAGGCCTAGCCAATAAGTAGCAGACAATTCAGCCCTCGTTAATATAAAAAATATATCATTTAAATCATCCTGTTTGGGAAAACTATAGACAATGTCACATTTAGTACAAGTGTTAATGTCATTTATGGGAGTGTGTACCATTTGATCTAGTTGTACAATTATTATTTTATTTTATAGTAATTTCTTCCATTTGCCTGTCAAGTTTCCTGTTGATACAAATATGTTTTATTACTGAGGGACAAAAAGGCTCTTACTGAAATTAATTACATTGAAAGAACAAATAAATAAAACCTGGATGTGTTTAAAGTGTAAACTTTGCCAAATAGGCAGCTCTGAACTGTTGTTTGAACCAAACAAGTAAACTATGATCCACAAAAAACCCTGGAGCAATTCACTAACAATGGGAATGCAAAAGGCTATCCAGCAAAAAAAAAACAAAATAAGTGATCCAAAGAGAGGAAGTGACTTTGATTATGAGTGTGATGAAGAAATGAATGTTATTAGGAAGACTGGCACAATGTTTAATATTGAGATGATTATTGTGATTAACCCATTATTTCCTCTCTTCTGTCTTCCATCATGGTTTCCTCACCTCTTTTCATGACCTCATGCATTTGAGCCACTCAGACCCTTTATAAGGTTTGAGAATCAGTGACATTGCCAATCTATTTGCACAGATGTGTTGCATTGCTGAGTGGTGCAGACACAACCAAGTAGCAAATCTTGCACATCATCTGTTTTTAATCCACTACTGTGACATAGAATCTAAATTGTTCACAAATGAACTGGGTGCACTTTTTTTGTTTGCCAAATGCTGCTGCTGTCTTCTCGGAGGCTGCTTATTTAACCCCTTCACCATTCCATACCCTTGGCATGAAAACTGTGGTCTTACGGTTATTACCAACGAGGCGGATCGCAACTTTAGCGTTGTTGGTGGGGAATATTTAGCCAGTGTTTTGGAGATTATTACATCACCATTTTCTCCCATCAGGTATCTAAAATGCTGCCACATAAATAATTTGAAAGTGATGGAGCCCTTTTTAATGCTTTCGTAAATGCGTGATTTATTGTTGAACCGTGTCAATTCATTAAGGGACACATAATGAATTACTTCCTTTCCTTCTTCAGCGTAGAGGGTGTTAACTTAGAGCATTCAGCTTCACCGTTGGGGCTTATGAAATAGCTTTAATGTACCTCACTATATGAATACACATACAACTACTGGACAACGTTGCAAGATAGAATTCTCTTTGACAAGAAATATCTTGATCTTGTTCCAAGTGCTCTGATTATACCTCCATCTAACAAAATCTAAGCTAGCCCACTGCTGCGATTTGTGCCTGATTGTTAACGTGTTTGTAGTAGTTCAGAACTGTTCCATGTTAAGTGATAAATACATGTCTGACTTCCATAAAAAATGTATGAAAAGGTCCACTTAGAGTAACTAAAGCATTACACATACACACTGTTCCACATTTTCTCCATGCAAGGAATGTCAGTGTGAAAGGGGCATGTATTTGTGTTTCCAGGTGTGTGTATGGGGGTGTGGGCGTGTGTGTGTGTTTGTCGGGCAGACACCTCTACAAACGTTTAAAATCTTTCCAAAAGAAACCAGAAATCAATAGCAGCAGAGAAAACCTGGTACAGTTTGGATTTCAAAAAGCCTGACTAGCTCAGGGAAGTCACTCATTGATTAGCATTGGTTTCAGGTCTGGCAGCAGGGCTCACGAATAATCAGCGGTTTGGACAGGTTAACACCTTTTTTCCTTTCCCAGTGCTCAAGGACAGCAGACAGCATAGCGTGAAGAAATGTCTATCCCCCGGCCCTCATGTCAGGAATCCCGATGAGGTTTATTGGGGCAGAAAGGGCGCAGATTCCCCCCTGAGGCTGTAGCTTGAGCTAAAAAGCTATTGGTCTTGTTTCTTTAACACACGCCACACCTCCCTCGCTTTTTCTGTCTCATTCGCTTATTTAATCCCTTTGTTCCTTAAAACTATGTTGCACTGAAGAGTGCAACATGGCAAGACTGTGAAAATGTACAGAAAATACTTTGTTTTATATTTGTGTAATGTGGAAGTTGTTTTAAAAAAGTAGCAGGATAGATGAATGTAGAAAATTTGCAGAGAGTGGAAAATAGTGACATCATGCAGACTGCCTGTTGGTGTGTCTGCTCGGCTATAAAGATTAGATAATTGTTTTTGTGTTCATGTATCTTCTCATTGGCTGGCTACCAGCATAAATCAGACTGTATCATTACATGCATAGGACAGGCAAGCTTTAGGAGGTGCTGTCAATGGTTGGCTGGTTAAAAAGCAATGATTGTCAGTTCCATGAGGTATTTACTTGGCAGGCCAGCAGGCATTGCTCAGCACAAATAACAACCTGAGGACAGCACACCAGCCACACAGATTCCAAATGCAGTTTGCTAACTTTTCCAGTCTAATCTACCATCTCAGGATGTGCTTTAAGATGTGATGTTGGATTAGACACACCTTCGTCTAAGCTCTGCAGCCCTGGGTGCTTCTGTCAAAGCTGAATATTTCTGACTTAATACTGTGCTGTGAAGAAGTACCTGAGTTTTTCTTTTAGAGTTCTTCTACTTTTTGTCAAACATGAAATGTTTCAAATGATCAAGCATATTGTCATCAGACAATGACAACTTGAGTAAATATAAAATATAAAAGCCAGTTATTTTGGGAAAAATGCTACCCAGACCAATGTGAGAAAGCAATGGTTCCCTAAATAAAACTAGTTGTGCACTGTGGGCACGACTATGTGTTTGCTATAATTGGTAGTGAGTCTTTTCGATTGCCCGTGGAGGAATTTTGACCCACTCTTCTTTGCTGAATTGTTCATTCATCAGGTGCCGATGCAGCAAAACCCCCTTCTAATGTGCTATTCAGCTCTGTCTTGCATGCCTCCTGCCTCCTGCCACCGCCATGTTTGGATATTTCATTGGAGTTCCTTTTATTAAATTCTCTGTTAGTTTCACACCTGAAGTTATGGGATACACACTGTTCCACATTTTCTCCATTTGTGGACAGTGGCTCTAACTGTGGTTTGATGGAGTCTCAAACCTTAAAAATAGCTTGGTAACCCTTTCCAGATGGGTGGAGTTCCGTGACTTTGTTTCTAAGTTTTTCTTAAATTTCGTGATAGTACAAGTCTGGCAGTCTGAGTGAGACATTTGCCTTCTGCGTCGGACCAGAACCGAACAGTGGGAGTTTAAGGTTTGAGTATTTACTTCCTCAAGTCCTCGGCTCCTCAAAGCTATCTAATCTGCTTTCTGGCTTCTAGAAGTTGAGTAGCTGGGGCTGTTTTGAATCCCATGAAATTCAGACCAATCAAACAATAGTTTCACAAGGAGAGGGGGGCAAAAATTTCACCAAGGAAGTTGTGGCAAGAAAGGACGGAGGACATAAAGCTGAAAATTATGCGATTTTTGTCACAGAACTGCGACAATGAGAACTGATTTCAGCAGTTCAGCTGAACCATGCAGAGCCCCAAACCATGTTTAGTTTGCTGAACAGTGTCTGCTAACTTTGGTTGAGTTTTCTTTATCACTTGTCCTTGTTATTGTTTTGACATTTTTTATAATAAATTAGTTGTTTATTATTCTCTAGATTGACATAAAATTGAACAGTGTACAGCTTCACAGGTTTCCTCCCAGTTTACACAAGTCTGTTACTTTGCATGATGTTCCTTTGTTTCAGTTTGAAAGATCCAGTAGCTTGCAGGAATCAAAACGTGTTCAAGTTCTACGCCCATAGAACTGTCTGTCGTCTTCTTCTTTTTTCCCTCTCTGTGTCCTGCTCTGCTACCAGCCTTTCTTACTGCCACTTTTGCCACAGTTGGCCCAGCTCTGCCACAGTTTTCCATCAAAACACCAAACCTCAATGGAGCATTCAAGCCCAAACCCGCTCCAGCGCTGCCCCTCCCTTCTGCCCGTCTATGTTCTGACTCTGCCTTCTTTATGTCTTACTCACTCTCTGCACATTTAGTGGGCCAGTGCATGAAGAGGCCCTCATTTTGATTGTGATAGCAATGTAGCATCTGAAGATTTCAGTGAGCCGAGTAGTTTAATTAATTGAGTTTTTAATCAAAGAAATACATGGTTAGCTACGATTTTCCTTGTCTATTTGTTGGTTTAGATTTCATCGCAATCAAAATATATAAAATAAGAAAGCCTTATTGTCATACAATGTGATGTGGTGACACTATATAGCAACAGGAATAGACAAAACATGTTGTGCAATTAACTACCAGCCATATTACCTTTACTAATTTGCAGAGGACTGTAGTCAAATGCACAAAATGTTGCAGAGAGTTGTATTTAATTTAGAACTTTACAGTATATTGAATGGCAAAAAAAATCACAAAGGACTGCTAGCAAACCCGGTCCGGGGGAGAGCCTGGAAGTGCCAGCTGCGAACCCTACATCCGAGAATATCTAGGGCGGCGGGAAGACGGGGTTTGAGAAATCACATGACCTCTGCGGGCACCGCTGCTGCTGCTGTGGCCAGGAGACAATGTTGGAAAAAATGTGGCATGAATTAATACTCGGTATTTGTATTATTTACTTCCCAGTTGAATAGGTCAACGTATTGGTCTGAGTGAGTTGTTCTTTATTGGCTGAGGTGTTAGAGCTCATGGAGAGTGGTGGGAAGTGGTAGTGAAGAAAGAAAAGCATCCAGAAAATAGTTAATTATAGTTCATATTATCATAATTTTCAAAAGCAGTATTTTCATTCAAGCTACAAGTTTGTTTTCTGATAGAAAATGTCTGAAGTATCTGTCAAAAGATAAAAAGGCAACTTACAACTCTAATAAGGCAACTCTTATTTTTTTATAAGAGAAAACCTCTATATTTATTTACATTTTAACTTAAAATGGCTTGGCAAAAATATTTACCAGTTTCTAATTGCTGCTGTCTGTAACATACAAGTCCCCTGAAATGGTTACTGAACAACGTTAATTATGGGTTAGCTGTACACATTCTGTTCTTAGATGATCAATTTGTTGGACATTTGATAGCAAGATGTTGTTCTGGAGATAGAAGATGGAGTTCGCAGGTGGCTTGGACTACTGTGATTGCAGAGCTTCCCCCAGTGTATTATAGGCCTGGCGGCCCACCATGCTTTATGAGCCCCACCGCCAGGTTAAGCCTTTCTTGTTTATGTTTTTAGGAAAATAATAATAAAAAATTTAAAAAACGCTATTTTTTATATTTTTATATTTTAAGCGAAATTGCAAGCGTCTCTGCTGCTCTGAGCGTTTCACTGGTGGAGCAGATTTATTCCTAAAATATATGTTTATAGAAGATAGGTTTATAGTTTATGCATTTAAAGCTGGACCAATCACACCGCTGGCGCCTCTGCGCGTTGCCTCGTGCGCTGCAGCAGCTGGATGTCTTAAGTTTACCTCAGCACGGATCCTGTGCACCTCCTTTCACTCAAACTGGACACAGACTGACCTGTATGGATATTTACATCAACCCCCTGTGAGGAATTATATTTTTTTCCAGAGAAATGATTTGCAGAGTGGTGCTTTCAGAGGTGCGTTGAGTGGTGAGAATGATTTATATTTGTGGACAAAGAATTTTGTGCGGCTTTTCCATCTCAACACGCTGCCCAGCGCTCGGTTCTGTCTGTGCTGATAAAGTTAATGTATGTGTTCCCGGTTGGCCGGTGCGTTAGTGGTTTACGAACCAGCACTAACCTCATCATGCAGGTTCAGCCCGGTGAGGAGCTTTCGCGCTCGCCTCGTAGTCATGCATCATCCTGGTTTTATATTATTTTATTATTATTTTTAGTATTATTTTTCCGGTTACGAAGCATCAAACCACATCAAATGCTTTGTCCACTTAGTCAGTCAGAGTTAATGCGCATGGCTGTGCGGAGATTTGAGAAACACATCCCATAAACTGGACCAACCAACATAGTTTCTGTGTCCCCTTGTTAAAAATGGAAATGGAAGAGCTACTAAAGCCACATTAGCACCATTGAATTAAATAATCCTGTTTGTTGCTCATCTCTGCGCAGTGCAGCAGATTTAACTCATCATGCAAGGCCGGTCCAAGGCTCTGTGAGGCCTTGAGCAGAATTTGACTTGGGGGGCCCCTTGTGCTGCTGAAAACATCAGCACCTCTAACAGCTTATCTGTTAGATTTAGTGAAATCTGGGAGAAGGAGAGTAGTTTAATTGGCCAACCTAAAAAGCAATAAGTTGTAATTGTAGTTTGTATTTGTGGGCAAACAGAGCTCAAACTCAAAGACTAAACTCACAGCATCCGATTGTTGCTATAGTAACAAAACAATTTAACTATGAATATTGTTCTTTAAACTTTTACAAAGTGAACTTCCCAGCTCCTTAAAATCCTTTAACAATTTAAAATCTTTTAATTTCTGTATGCTGAAGCCATTAAATCAAATTTAGCAGCATTGATCATCTCAATAAACAAATGTTACATTTATGTATCTGTGGTCTGTGTTACAATATTAGCATTTATGGTCCCTGAAGCCCTGGGGAACTTTATGAAGCTGCTGACTTAATTTGGATTAAACAAAAGTGCAAATAATTGATATTCATTTTAATTATGTTTTTTGATTTCTTGTTTTTAAGACTAGTTGTGGGTTTAAATATCGTTTCACTGGTGATGTCTTCCCGTAACATATAATTACCCAGTAATATTTTTACTTTTCCTGTCTACTTAACATCGTTTAATACAAAAACACAGTGGACCGCCTCAGCACCCCGACCACCGGGCTTAGCAAGTTTTCTGGGGGAAACCTTGGATGGCAAAGGTTGGGAAAGTCAATACAGCTTTTTCCTTTCATTAAATAACTTGTAGTTTAAACGTCCTTGTTGATGAAATGTTCTGTGCTGTACAAATAAACTTGATTGATGGTGCATTTTTCCAAGAATTATTGCTTGAAGTTTTTATTTTCTGGTAATCTAAGTGGCATTCCCAAAAGTGCATTTGCTGCAGGTTTTTTATCTTCATCCTTTTTTTGGCTAAATAATAATAGTCGAGTTACACAGCATAACATCCTTCATGTAGATAATGAACATAATGATATAACAATGTAAAATTAGTTTTGTTTCCTTTTCAGTTTGTATAATCACTAATCAGTTGCCATATACTGTGGTTCAACCTGGAATATGTAGATTCTGTTTTGAAGTCCTGGAAAGTTTGTTTTGAGTGACTGAAGTTAGCCAACTGAGGATTAGCACAGACAAGCAGACACTAAGTTAAGCTTTATATCATAACATTATCCCAGTCCTCTCAGATTGTAGCCAGGGCCTAAACATTACTAACAAGGACATGCAAAGCGTATGAACAGGGATCGAGAGTTCATTTATAGTACGGCAGAATTTGAAATGGCAACGTTCTAACTGTGAAGTAATAGAGATAACAAAACAAAAATGAAAATCTTTAACTATATAATTAAATATATTAATTACTTTCTAATAGGTATAAAGCCCACAGGTATTTCATATACAATTCATTTACTAAGAAGCTACAAAATCTGTATGATGACATAAATGAAAAATGAAAGAGGATTTCAATACAAGTCACCTGTGCATCTTATCAAGATAGGGGACTGTCACAATTACCTCTTGTGCAAATCTGCTTCCTTGAATTATTTCTCTTTTTGTCGGTTACAAATTAATAACTAAAGAGGAACTTTTGTTTAGTCCAAAACCTACTGGGAATTGAAAATAGTGTATATTTAAAGTAAAACATAGATCAACCGAGGTTCTGATTTTACATTGTAGTAAAGGACTGTTTCACGATTTCTTTTTTGTTTTGTTTTCTTTCCCAACTATAATCAGCTATGTTTCAAAATATAGAATGCCAAGAATTGTTCAAATCTGGGCAGGGTTATGCTGGAATAAATAAGCTCAATGAAACATTTGGTTTGTTTTTTAAAGAAAATTGGAGTTTGCTTAAGTTCTCTCAGTAACCCAAGGACAAAACTAAGTTTTGATGTGGCAAATCAGATTAGGGTTTTTATCGAACAATGTATGTGGCATTACCTTAGAACTGTAAAACACACGATGTAGATTAATTAAATGCAGCCTTTTTTAATATGATTTTTTTGCTTACAGCTAATGATATCATATTTAAGTTTGGAATATCACATCAGACAAAAACAGCCTTTTAAGTACAGAAATGAGAAGTGTGTATAATACTTTCTTAAATATATATATTTTTTCTTTCAAAACGTACTTTTAATCTGTCAAACGAGCCTCATCGGAGTGCATAGTCCATCTACTAAATATGGCTGTATAGGTTTAATTTTTTAACTAGATTTTACTAGTGAGCAATGTGCAGCCTAATTCACTTATGGTGTTCTCTGTGGTAACAGATGGCCTACATTTTTTGTTCATTTGAGTTGTTGCTGTAATGTACCAGCTGAGCAAACTTTCACTTCCTTTGCACGTGTCTGGCAAACCTCATTCACTAAAATTGACACTGCTCTAGAATAGCTTAAATGGGTGGCATGCTCACAGATGTCTGAATTAGTTTCCAGTTCAAACATCACATTTACTTTTAATATAAATTAACATGCACAGTGGGAACTGTCTTGGCACTACAGCAGAAGCAGACATCTACAGTATAGTTTTCCTTGTTTCCTCTGTTGGGGATACAGCCAATCAGCACCAAGGAAAATCAATGGCGTTTCAACAGCGTTTCAAGTAGCACTGCAGAGTGATATTTCAGCTTCCTTACCTGCATTTTCTTTAGAATATTTGGATATGCTCTACTGAAAAAATCTGCAAACAAAATTATAGTAGATTTTCTGTGAATAATTTGGAGTTACTTTCCATGAAAAAAATCCACAAATAGGTGACTCTGTGAATACTTAACCACGATTAGGTGGAGGTACGCTGTGTTAATAATACATGAACTCCTATGCAAAGGATGCAGAGTATTTAGTTATGCTGCCAACATTTCCTTTTGGTTGTTTTGAGTATTTTGTCTGAATTTCTAAAAATAAAAGCATATGTATAGTCTCTATCATCTCTAAGTATACCTGATTAGTAGAATAAATTTCCAATACTTAAAGTATGAAATAGACCATATGCTTGTCATTGCCCTTTAAAGATGAATATAACAAGTCATTTTTTTTCTCCATTATATGTCTGCAAGATACATCAGTTCATCAAATGACCTACTTTAAGGTGGATCAGTGTTTCCCAAACACAGAAGATGCAGTGCAGGTGGATGTGACTCGATGTGCAGCTGGCGTCCCATCTTCTGTTCTCTGAGTGCTCCTGTGTACTGCTGCTTGGCTCATTGATTGGTTAAGGTGTGCTTATGATTGTGCTGCAAAGATTCTGCATCATATAACCTGATGGATGTTTTTTTTTTTTTTTTTAAATAGGCTACTGTTTTCTAATGGCCTTCGATCAAGGTTCCCATCAACCAGTGCATCAGGTTTCTTCACTATGACATGCTCAAAGATGAATGATTTTACTTTCTTGCATTATCTCAGGAGTGAGGACGTGGCTTGGAACAGCAGTTTAGACCGAGCAGATTTAGCCTTACTGGAGACCAGAGCAAGACCAGACTTGGTTATTGATCTACATGGTACATTTTTTAGATGCAATTTTTACTATAATTAATTTAAACATAAGACTGTTGTTCTTGCATCTAGATTTTCTACAGTTTTGCATTAATTTTGGCCTGGGTTTAGCCAGTACCTTAATCCAGATATATTGTGCAGATATTTATGTAAACTGTAAAAAAAAAAAAAAAAGCCTTTTTTTCCCAATGTCAAGTTTCACTATCTATAGTTGTAGGTCAGAAGGATAACTAAAGTTTTTTGTATTTGGTAAATGCCAGAATAATAAGAGTTTTTTTTTGTTTGTTTGTTTTTAAGATTTTATTACATTGCATTTGATATATTTCCCTTTTCTACTTTATAACTTGGGGCAAACATTTTGGTTCTCCTGTCATAAGCTTCTCTCAGCGGTCTGCTTGGATTTAGTCCCATTCATTCTGACAGGTCCGGTGTTGAATCAGGTTTGTAGGCCACCTTGTTCAGATACCGATTCATCTCAACATTTTTATGGAATTAAGACACTTTGAATTTCAGCCTCTTTGTAGCTAATTTGTTTTGTATTTCTAGAATTATTGTCTATTTGGAAAGAAAACCTTTCTGCCTAAGCTTTAACTTCCTGCCAGATGTCTAGAGATGTTGGTTCAATGTTGCCACATAATATTATTTGCTCATGATGCCATCTAATTTGTGTACCAGTCTACCCTCTAGCAAAACATCATCACAGCAAATACTTCACATTTTAAATTGTGTTGTTAAGGTTGTAAGATTCTTTCCTTTTCCTCCAAATGTAACTATGATCGTTATGGCCAAATATTTCAGCTTCAGTTCTATAAGAAAACCGGACATCTGTTCAAAAATTGGTTCTCCCAGTCAGTTTTACAAAAGAGAATTTTGTTTTCTGTGTTGCTTCTGAAGTGATGGTTTCTTCCATTCTGAGCAGCTTTTCAGCTCATGTTGTTACAGGGTTTCTATCACTGTTGAGCATAATGCTGTCTTTCCAGCTTCAGCCAGTACATTCGGGTATTTTGCTTTGGTTCTACAGTTGATACACATATTTTCCTCTGAAATGTGTATATCGTTAGAATAAATAGCTTTTTTTTTCCTTCTGTAGAGTGTGATCACTGGGCATTCCGATGGTGTCTATACTTGTGTACAATTGCTTGCCTAGATGGCTACATCAGATATCTGGATAAGGAAAAACAATCCACAGTTCTCTTTCTGATAGCGTAGCTGATTTCTTCTTATTTTTTCATGATTTCACACAAGGTAGCACCGTGTTTGAGGTGTTGCCTTAAGACATCCACATGTATACCTCAAGGTAATTCCTTTATTATTCAATCTATTAAAAGCTTGCATAACTGTAACATTCTGATCGGGGTATATTCATTCAGTGGTTGAGTAGATTATTCCTAATAGAACATGACATAAAGCAGGAAAACATAAATCTTTGACGTAACGTCAGACAGTGAGGAAAAGGGAGATTCTTTTTGTCTCTTTGTATGGCGTATGTAAACATCTGATTTCAAATTTATTTGGCAGTTTGATAGACAAATGCAAAGACAGCATGTAGAAAACCAGGTGAAGACAGTATGCAGAGAATTTCAGAGCTCAATTTTACTAGCTACCATTTTTAGTTGTTTCACACTAAGGCTTTCCTAAACCAACAGAGTCACAGTTTCTGTGATTAATCTTGGGTTTTCCCCAGGAAACGCTTGTTAAAACATCATTTATAAAACACATCTTATTTGGGTGCATTTTATACTTGTCTGTTTTTAATAAATATATTATAGAAAGGCTGATGTCTCACCTAGCTTGCATGTCAGTCATTGTTCCTTTGTGATCAACTAAGTACAGCATCTGCTGACTCAGTTTTACCGTCTCTAAACTTTTGCATTCACATGTAAAGTTTCAGTATGCATGTGTGTGTGTTTATGTGCTGACGTTTCCATCTTTCCAACTCAGAGGTTTCTTAGGGAGGGGACTACTTAAAGCTGTTTTTTTTCTCTTCTGCTTGAAGCTCTGGAACTTATTACAGTCTGAGGCATTTTCATAAACAGGCCATTCAGCTGCCTCTGCATGGCTCTGAATGAGACTCAGTGTCACAAGGAGAAAGAGAGTTAATGTGGGCTGGTTAGTCGCAAGACCTCCCCATTATGGAAGCCTGCATTTGTAGGACCATTTTGTGCTATATTAGTAGGGTTTTCAATTTTAAAAGATTGCAATGCAATTGCCACTGAATGTTTTCTGTGAACCCTTTTAGGTACTTGGACAAGTTATTTTGCGTGGCATATAACATGTATATGATCTAAATGCTGCTATTAATGCAAAATTAAGAGCATCTGAATGGACACTATTTGGCCATTATAATGCATTTTTAACGATGGTTTTATGCTTCCTGATTCATCAGGGTAAAAAGTAGTAAAAGTGAGTCTAAACTGCACCTTGTGGTTTCTGTTTTACAAAACAACTTTTAAGTTTTTTGTGATTTGTAAATGAAGCAACGTAACATGTCACCAGGGACTGCACACAGGCCATAACTCAGTACATTACCCCATGAATTCACACATAAGAGTGCTGTCATGAATTGGTTACAGTGGCTTAGTGATATAATCGTAGTGCTATGGTCTGAAGCTGGACTGTTTTAATCCCTTTCAGTGGTCTCTGACATTCTGCTAGGACGTACATATGTTGAACACTAGAGTAACATAAGCAGCTGAACTATTAAATGACCACCACTTGGTGAATTAAATCAGGTGGTGAAGGGGGACAGGCTTTGTATAAACACTAAAATACTGTGGGACCCCACAATCAAGAAAACCTTTATTTCTTATGGAATCCTGCAAACTGGAGGTGCGTTATATCAGACAAAAAATATTTAATTTTGAGTCTATTTTTAAAAGCTGATGATAGCATTGATGATGTTTTATCCACATTTTTCTGGCACTGCTGGCATTAAATATGTTCCCAACATGCCTCTAGAGCTTATGCATCTCAGCCACTAATAATTTACTTCAGTCGAGGGGATTAAGGGCAATGAGTGTGCGTCCAACTGTTCAAATATATTAGCAATATCCAGGGAGCTTAAAAACCTGACACTTGAATATAGTATCCTACCAGATTTTGTCCAAGCAATCTTTTCAAAATGCAATATTTCACACCCTGATATTGCGCTGATTGTTACTAGAGATGTGAATCTTTCTGTGTGTAGCGTTTCAGTTCCAGTTTTAGGGTCATGATTCGATTCATAAACAATTTTTAATTCAGAAATCAGTTTTTCTGTTCATACAGTCTAGAGATTCTGTTTAAGTTGTGTGACTGACAAAAGGAAAAAACTTTTGGAAAAAAAAAACAACATTTCTTTAAAACAATTCTACAAGGTACTGTATCAAATTCCATCGGTTTATATTTAATCAAAAATAGTTTTGTGCATAAAATTTTGTAACTTAAACTACCAGTATTAGATTTGCTTAGTTGCCTGGCTTTTTAAAAATAAAATACCAAAGAATTATTCAAAATATATTTTTTACAAAAGATTAAGCAGACTAAAATTGATTTTTGAGTATTTTGATTGATTGATATAGAATTGCCAGCACTATGAATTGCAATTCTCCTTAGAAACTTTTTTTTTCTGGATCTCTAAATGTAACGCAATGTATTTTGCAGCTGTACCACTCTACTGGTTTATTTGGGGAAAAACCTTTACCAACGAGTCAAATCAGATTACCAGGGAATAAATGTATCCCAGAAAACAGCCCTTGTGGTAGGAAGCCAGTAAGTAACACTGAACCGTGGGAGAGGTGTTCTGATTGGAAGCTTGTGGACCTTCCCCACTGGTGGAAGTAGGAGTGGGCGATATGGACTTCAAGGTTTATCACAATATCTTGTGGTACTACTGTGACAACAAAAGTGAAAATAAGAACTATTTATTACTACTTTTGTGGGTAACTTCATGACTGTGACTACATAGCAAAACATTCCTAGGGCCACAAACACAAATACTGCTCTTGCTCTTTATGTGCTTCTTCAGGACATCAGTCACATAAAGAAGTATCGTTAAAGTGCACACACTAACTGCATGTAATAATTTTTTTTCAAAATTATTGTTATTTATTTATACTCAAATTGAACAAACAGTGAAAACAATAAACTAGCAATCCCTGCAATAAGGTTAGCTTTGAGGTATTTTACACACCATTAATTAGAATTTATCATGATAACATTAAATCAAAATTCTTATGGTGACAAGAAATGGTAAATGATAAATTATAACAATAAATGCCCATCCTTAGGTTAAAGATACTAACCCTTCTGTTTGCTAGCTCCCAGTTTAAGGTTCACAAGATTTACACGCATGTTAAAAACCACTATTTTACAGTGTCTAGATATATGTTAATCAGATAACAGTGGAAATAATAGCACAGACTTCAGTGTTTGTGGTGGCTGAGAGTAAAGATTCTTGTCAAAGTAAGTGTTAAGGAATTGTAAACAGTAACTATTTTTTATATTTATGTTGCAAGATGCAGATTAAAACAACTTGGCTCCTTCATTGTCATGAAAAGTGAATAGTGAATTATGGAATTCACTTTTCATGAATTGAATAATTCATGAAAATTATTGAATGCTTCTGGATAATAATTTCTTATTTGCCATTTCCTCAAAAGTTCTTTTTTTTTTTTTTTTTTTTTTTTTTACAAACGTGCCATCTATAAAATTCCTAACCCTAAAGTTGTCGTGTCTTTAAGGAATTAAACTCCCAACAGCTGCACACAAAGCAAAAATCTGAAAGGCAGAGCAGATTTGACCTGGAAAAGGTTTTAATCCGCAGCTCAAGAACTCTGATGTTTGATGAGGATTATCATGTTTACCACTATACAAGTCTCAGTAAATGTTGATACCGTCTTGTTTTTCATCCTGAACATCAGCATAATTAACTCATTTGTGTGTTGAAGTTTCATAAATATTCTGATTATTGGTGTCTTTATTTTGCAGGTTTACCAAGAAAGCGATAAGGTAAGACTTTTCTTAATAAATCGTGTTGTCAAGGCTTTCATAATTTTTAATTAGGTTGTCCTGCTGTAGCTTTCATACACAGGTTTAGATTAAAGTTGTACTTGTCTTGCTGTGTTGCAACATAGAAGCCTTTAACATTTGGACCAAACATACCCTGCCAGCCCCCGCTCATTCATGAACACATACACACTAAGCGCAGGACAAAGGGCTTCCTTTTCTATGAGCAGCCCATGACTGCCTTCCACTGCGAACTAAACAGTGGCCTTTTTTACTGTTGGGGCCAGCATAGGCAGAAGCGGCCATACATAGCCTCCTCATAGGTTCAAGCAGGAGTTATGTCCTGTGGCATCTCCGCCGAGGAGTGTGTGTTATGTGGCACTCGTCTCTGGGCACTCAGCAGAGCTGCTCCACATCCTCTCTGACTGTCACATTATACATTGGACACACTCAGACTGATTCATTCACTGCCAGATCTTTGAGTAACACCATTCTCAGCGCTGAAATAAACCAGCATTATTCACATTATTCGCTCGCCTGAATTTTGTGCTTATCAGCACATTAGCCACTGAACTTTTTCACATTTTACAGCCACAAACTTTGGTTTATCTCATTAGGATTTAATGTGATAGAGCAACACATGGTTAGTGTCAAATTCAGTGAAAATGACAAATGGTTTACACACATTTTTTACAAATAAGAGATTGAAAATTGTGGTGTGCCTATGTTTATAACCTCAATGTATACTTTACAACCTTTTCTTGCAAATACAGCTGCAAATCTTTGCCCATTTTTATCAGAACAGATATTGCTCAGTCAGACTGGGTGGAAAGTTTCTGTAAGAACTGTCTTTGAGGTCTTGCTGCATATTTTCAGTTGTATATACTGTAGTCTGGACTTTGACTGGACATTTTGGTCTAGACCATGCTACTGTTGTGCTTCCTCTGTTTAAGGTTGCATCCTACTCCCACTGAAAAGGCCTTTTTAGCTTTTAACCCATAAATGCTTTGCATTTAGTTCACATATCTTACCCATTGATTCTGACAAGCTTTGCTAGTCCTGCTGAAAACAAGCAGCATAATTCACCATGTTTCAGTCTGTTTTTTTCAGACTGATTTCCAGCATTTCTGATTAATTCTCTTTCTTCAGCCTGTAACGTTAGCTGGAAAGCCATGTTAGTGTGTTTCGATTGGTATCATGCTCTTTTTCATTTTCAGATAATGCACTGATAAATGCTCCGTGAGATATTTGAAGTAGCCTAACCCTGCTGTAAACCTCTCAACAATTTTCTCACTGCTGTTTCTGCTGTGGCCCTTAGTCTTCATGATGCCACATAAATGTGCACTAATGTTCTCTAACAACTTCTGCCTCCACAAGACAGACAGATTTATGCATGGATAGACTATTTAATTTTGGGATTTCTTAAAACAGTTGATTGTGTTTGATTTTATTTAGGAGTGTCAGGTCAGTTGGGTCTTGAATGCAAATATACACCAACATTTTTCTTTGTTTTTGTGCAAGAGGTTACAAAAACCTTGTATCATGTTTAATGTTATGCACTTTTTTATGTTGATCACATAAAATTATTAAGATTAACATTAATGTTTGGTTTCAATGGTTTCACAAATGTGGGAGAGTTTAAGAAATGGGTAGTACAAGAAGTAAATACCTCCACAAGACACTATTATTTTGAAACTTTTTTGTTTAGAACCGTTGGTTGAGTCTTATCTCATTTATGCTCTTCTTTCTTTAGAACCAGCAGCATTCTCAGTAAGGACCATCCCCCAGACAAGAAACCCAAAAGTGACAAAGCTTCACTTCCCTCCAATGAGTTTGACCCTACAGGTAACTTCCCATTCTCATTCTCAGGGACATCCTTTCTTTCTGTTTTTCATGTTTACTCTTCTGCAGTCTTTGTTCTTGTGGCCACTGCTGAATGTTCCTCCCACTCTTTGTTCTTTCTAACACACACAAGACTGCCAAGCAAAATACTTGTTGTTAATCATTTACCAGAAAGCGTGTTGGAAGGGTAAAACATAGTATATGTTATATTCTTTTTGCATAATGAAGAGAAAAAAATAATATATATATGTGTGTATATTTTGCTGAAATAGATTATAATATAATATTTTCCCCTTTTTTATATTAGTACTTACATTATTTAATTATGACTATACATTAAGTTTTTAGACTTCACAAAATTTTCATGTGAACAAAGAAATAACCTCCAGTGCAATTCCTTTTCTATTCAAGAGAACAATATCTGTTGACTAAGTCATCAGTAATGAGAAAAACAATATGTAATGTAGTGCACTGAAAAAAGTATATAATTGTAGTGGTTGACACTGTCTGCTGACTAATGTCTCACTTTCCTTGAGTGACACTCATGAGGTATTTGCAATTTACTCAACTGGTTTTGCACCAATCCCTCAACAGATGACTGGAGTTGGATGGTTTTCTGCTCGGTTGGACCAACTACTATCAAAAAATGTATACTTTTGCTTAGGTTATTGAATAGTAATGAAATAACTTTTCAGAAATCAAAACTGATTTTTTTCTGACCACAATAAACCATCAGAATCAGGACAAAGAGAAGAGACATAAAATACCCACAAAAAATGGCTACAGCTTTGTTGATGTGATGACATTTGTAAAACCCTCCTTAAAAAAAAGATGTATGTGTGACTTTGGATTTGGACAAATACAAATATTGCAGATGCATGCAGTTGAAAAGACTTATCACATCTGATTGGAATTCAGTTTTTTTTGTCCTGAAATATGGAGGACATTGCAGCAAAAACTCTGTTCACAGGTCGACTTGTGAAAGGACATTTTTGCAACCTTATTGAGGAACTGTTGTGTGAAAAGGCTCTGTGGACTGGAACTTTATTTCACTTTACAGTTATACCACTCCTTGCTTAATCTAAGGCTGCATACTGTTCTATGGTTTGCAAAATCTTTACCTGCTTTATTTTTAAATAAAGTATTAACGAGGTGTGGCAATAAGCTGCTTACTATTGACACAAATGTAGTTAACAATCTGCTCACATTGTTCGGACTTGGTTTTATCTCAGGCATGTACACAGAAACTGACTACTACATTCTCTTTCGTAGTGTTTAATAAAAAGCATGACAGTAAAAAGAGGTTGTAGACGAAGTGTGTACTTCCAGTTATCCTCCTCATTGGGAAGTTTCTTGCACTACCTCTAAAACTGGTTGCCAAATAAGACATTGACCACAGTCTGGAGCCATGAATTGGCAACTGCACATAGCCTAAGCCGTTGCATGTTTGGTGTGAGCTGAAATGATCATCTGGATGTTATGACTAAACCTTTAAAGCTTTTATTAAAGGTCTTGAATATTGTGACTAGTACTGTCTTTTTCAACAGATAGTACAGGAGTATTTTGCAGTTGCTGTTGTATGTGCCGTGTCAGACTTCTCAATTTTACACTGGTCAATACTGCGTTGCGAAGAAAAATGTTTTCCCTTTATTCTGTCTACTCCTAAACATTTCAGCTCAACGGACAGTTTTTTGTTTGTTTGTTTGAGACAAAGATTGACAGAGTAAAATACAATTTTCAGATGATGATTTAATTTCTTAGGGGAAAAGTAATCCAGAACAACCATGCCCATCTTTTTAGATAATGAATTAACTCTCATTAAACATACTTTTTGAAACACACAAAGGCCTGATTACAAACAAAATAGTAAAAACATCTAATATGACCTGTCTGACGATCTTCAAAAGTAACACATCTTGTCCTAATTTGAAGAAATTCAAAAACAGAGGAGAGCTTGTCAATGAATCAGCCTGGAAAGAGTTACAAAGCCATTTCTAAGGCTTCCGGACTCTAACAAACTGCAGTTTGACATGTCTGAACATGGGCTGGACTCCTCCTGACTGGGCCGAGAGGCGTGCGGAAAAAATATAAAGCCTCCCTGAGTCTGCTGTGGGATTCGAACAAACCACAGTGAGAGCCATTTTCCACAAATAGAGAAAACATGGAACGGTGGTGAACCTTGCCAGGAGTTTGCCAGCCTACTGATATGAGACCAAGAGCGCAAGAACGAGTAATACAGGAAGTCACAAAGAACCCAGAAGAACTTTTAAAGCACTGCAGAAAATCACTTGTCTCTGTTCAGGTTTTGTACAAAATTGGATACAAGATTGTATCCATATAGATCCAAGGCCAGACCATACGGGCTTCAGTCGTGAAGTAGCTACAGAGAACATTCTGAAAGACACTGTCTAGGCATCAGTGTGCCATTTTAAGCACAAGCATCATTATATTATGCATCAGAAAGTTGATCTGAAACACACCAGTATGTCCACTTCTGAGTGGCTATCCCACTGTGGTGGTGTGCTATGACCTTAAACATCTAACCATGCTTGAAAACTCTCAGTTGTGGCTGAATTACATTACTTTTGCTAATAAGATTGGGCCAAAATTCCTCCTTGTCATGTGAAAGACTCTTTGCCAATTATCACAAACACTTTATGTCAGTTGTTTCTGTCCAAGGATGACACTACTATTTATTAGGTTTAGGGGGCAATTACTTGTTCACATCAGTTCAGGTTTGTCTCTTAGTGAATAAGATAATCAGTGTATAACTGTCTGTTGTACTTGTTCAAATGAGTTAATTTTAGTTTTAGTTTGATGAACTGAAAGATTTTAGCATGACAAAAAAGCAGAAGAAATCTGTTAGGGAGATCTGCTTTTCATTACACTATGCATGAAGGACACAGAAAGCCTCTCCACCTCTTCCTCAGTCCAATCTCAGACCTTTGCAGGGTGAGATTGTTGAGGTCCCAAAACCAGTCCAGTGCAATATTGTGACTTTTCCCTCAGGTCTTGTTATCAATCGGGGCAGAACGACAAAGGATCTGATTAAGGCTTCTGTATTCAAAACAAAACAGAAAATCCTCTGCAGCACATGGTGGCTTATCTCTGTGTCATGCAGCCATTCATACAGGACTGTTTTTCTTTCTCAACAGTTACACAAGATGTACTCTTCACCACATGTTTTGTGTCACTGCAAATACATTTATGTGATTTTCAGTGGCAGTTACCGCCACGTCTGAAATGACCACCACAGACAGGGAGGATAGAGGCTATATTTATTTGAAATTTACATCGACTTGTTCCCCTTTATCTAAAAAAAAAAAAAAAAAACACTTTTGAATTCATTGTACATTTTAGCATGTTTGCATGCTGTAGGTTTGTGCTTGTCTATGTGTTATGTGCATGTTGCATGAACTGTTCTCTTGATTTCAGCTGATTTATCACAATTTTTAAATGGCTTGGATATGTAGTAAAGGGCAGCAGATAGGATACAACATCACACAGATGTGGCCTCCTATGATTTATATCTTCAAATTTAAAATCCTTCATTGGCTGTGGTCTTTTCTCCAAACTAATGACTTTCATTTAACCCCTTAACTGTCACGAGAACACCGATGTCCTCACCCATTGACTAACATGTAAGTCAATGGGTGACAGTCGAGGGGTGCTGCCCTTTTGTTCATTTAGTTTTTCTTCTCCCATGATTGTTTCTTCCTCATGATTTTCTCTTTCCTGTTTTGTGTTTCCTTTTCATGTGTTGGTTGTCGTTTATTTTTGTTTACGTGTTTGTGTGCTGCTGGCTTCTGGTGGGGGCTGTGAGCAGAAGCTCTGGTGGTGGAGAAGAGTGGCAACAACAGTGTGCTTGCAGAGGGAAAGCCTGAATCCTGTGGTAAGACGTTTCATGGTGCAATCGCCGGCGTGACATTATTAATGTCCCAGTGTGAAGTTGCCGATAGAAAATAACGAATGGCCAGGCTAAAATGTCAATTTCAGCCTGCGTGATGCAAAGTCGGAGCTGGACACCAAATCAAGGCATAAGCCAGAGAGATAAGTTACATAAGCATGCGATTTACAGACTTTGTAAGCAAAAATGTTGAGAATTATGCCACAGAGTGATTAATAAGCATTTTATTGAAAGATATGCAGCTAAAGTAATTTTATAGTTGACCTATATGTCGTCTCCTAGGCATGGGAACGTGTAAGATTCTTCACACTCACGGCAGTGATGTCCATGGTATATCAGTTCTTATTGAAGGGACTTTGAAACAATAGATTGGTTCAATGGAAGAACTGAGCAATTTTGAAATTGTGACTTTTAAAAACTTAGTAAACTGACCCATTCGATAACGTAGAATATTACAGGAATGTCTCAGAAATGTTTAACTCTAAGTAAAACACGTTATATAGATGAATTACACACAGAGGGATGTTTGATAGCCTTTATTTCTGGTATTTAGGATTTTCCACTTACAGGCAATGAATAGATCACATTTAAAATTTGAATATTTCACCAGACCAATAAAACTGGTGAGCAGAATGATTGTCTAACAGTAAATACTTCATTTTTAGTACAAGAGCCATGTCACTCTATGGATTCTGTATGTTTTTAATAGTTTAATCTTGGATAAGTTAAACCTATATTGAATATTTTACTAGAAATTGTTAATGCTTAGAAAAATAGGCTCTTTTACCAGCACCAAATTATATTGATGTTTTAAAATTGATCAGTTTTAATATTACTAAAGTTTGTTTTTATCATACCCTTCCTGTGGTTTAAAGTTCTTTCAATGAAATGCTAGAGAAGATGACATCCTAATTAATTAAGCTAGCTATGAGCTTACTGGTGTTAAGCAGAACGGCAAAAAGATGTGATATTTTCCACAATAAGTAGTCAAAACTAATAAAATGTGTTCATTTTATTTTTTTGGTTTGGTCAGGTAAGAACTATCAAATGTTACAGCAAACATTGTTCCTACTATAATAATAAATACTGCAATGTTTTATTTCTGGTTTGAATCACAAAATATTCTGTGAACCTAAAAGTCTTGTATTCTTTAGTCAAGTTGGTAACACCGTGAGATTCTCATATTGGCCCATGCCCAGTATAAAACTAAGGTCTCAGTTGGTGTGACGCCTCATTTCCTGAATCCATGCTAACGGGGTCATTATGGAGCGCCGTCGTCCCTGCGGTGTCAGTGCTGCTGTAACTCTGGTCGGCTGCCCTCTCACGCCTGTCACATCAGTTGGGAGTTTGTTTCAACACTGCAATGGCCCACACAGTCAGTTAATTTGAGGTTTCTAATCAAATGACTCATAGCAATAGCCTAAAGTTATATAAAGCCCACTGACAGAACACATTGTTAAAGCTGCTGTCAGATGTTTCAGTTGCTTTCTAGAAAGCATGATCAAGATAACACATTCCTGTCATTATTAGGATAGCGTAGGTGTGTTTTGTCTGTTTTTATTTCTCCCTGTGCTTGCTTCAGTGATCATAATCAAACTCAGGGATTCATTGCAAACAAAAATAATGTAAGGGTTTCATTTGCCTCAGTTTTAGATGTAAGGAAAAGTGTCTGAATTTTGTGAGCCGTCCTTTATTGATTTTGGTTCCTTTCCTTTGGCATTGTGATGCTGAAAGCACCTCGGCTGCATTAAAGGTCAGTTTATCCCTTAGAGCATAGGTGTCAAACTCCAGTCCTCAAGGGCCGCTGTCCTGCAGTTTTTAGATGTGCCACAGGTACTGGAGTGAAATGGCTTAATCACCTCCTCCTTGTGTAGATAAGTTCCCCAGAGCCTTGCTAATGACCTAATTATTCTATTCAGGTGTGATGCAGCAGAGGCACATCTAAAAGTTGCAGGACACCGGCCCTTGAGGATTGGAGTTTGACACCCCTGCCTTAGAGGATATTCCTATGTGTTTCAGTGAAGGGTGCCGATTACATATGAGTTGAACTTTTGAATAATGCATGAGCTCAGATGGTTTAACTTGAGCAGTAATTACAAGACCACTCTCAACTCACTGCCATTGTTCATGAGACCTGAAGATTTTGAAAATTTCAGCAAAAGATAGAAAATCAGATCTAGAGGCAGATTCACACCAGCTCTATTCCCCAAACGGCTTTATCTGCGTCCCTGCCCTCCCATCCCCTCCCATCCTCCTGCTCTTTCAGATCTACCTAACCCTCTTTTCCACCAGCCACCCACCCCCCATACTGTGCCCTTATATGAGCTGCTGCCCCCTCCAATTTCCAACCCCCCATCTAACTCTTACTGGTGAACATCTTTATTGTTGTTGTTGAATTGACCATACATTTTTAGACATTACTGGAAGAAATAAGTTATTGTGCTTAATGTTTGCTTCTTAAAAGATATATGAAGGTTTGTTGTTTTAAGAATAAGTGTTTTATTTTGTATTTTAACAACTGTGTTCTCATTAGCTTTCTGGTTAGTCTGGCTCTTGTCATCCACATGAGATAAGCTCCTTTCACTGTGGTCAACAAACAAAGCAAGAAAAGAAAAACCTGTCAAGTAACGTTCCTATTTTGATCTTTCTGATCTCTGGATACAGTTCTTTGCAAAAGCGTTAAAACCCTTTGAACTTTGTGACATTCTTTTACTTACAGTCACAGACCTTATTATATTTAATGATTACTGACTTGACCAACACAAAGTACAATAATGCAAAGTGGAAAGAAAAGTCTAAAATGTGTTATGTGCATTTATATGCCTCCTTCTTTACTGTTATATTCCTAAATAAAATCCAGTGCACCCAGTTGCTTTCAAGCACCATCCAGGTAAGAAAATAGGAACAGACCTTTAGCCAACGTAACCTCAGTATAACACAAACTGTTCTGTTAGTGAACAAACATCATCACTAAGACCCAAACAGTAATGACCTGAGACTGAGGCCAATGTTCACATTTCTGAAGGACGGTTACCTTAAACATACAGCCAAAGTTAAAATGCAATGATTGACATCAAACCATCTTTATGTGGCAGAATGTCCAAGTCAAAGCCCAGAACTAAATCTAAATGAAAACTTGTGTCAGTAATGTCAAAATATATGCCAGCTGACTGAGCCTTAGCTAATTTGCAAAGAAGAATTAGGAAAATGTCATGATCTACATGTTGACAAAGTTGATAAAAACAGAAACCAGAAGAATTGCAGGTGTAGCTAAAATTGCGTCTGCAAACTGAATACATGCATTCCAAACATGTCCGAATTTTATTTGTTTAAAAACATGAAAAAACAGAAAATTATTTATTATTTTTATTCAACTTATTTCATAATAAAACAATATTTTATGTTGGACTAAAACAAAACGTCACAAAAGTTAAGTGAGCTATTGCTATGTTACCATAACACATAAAGTATTATTTGCATCAAGCAATCTTTACTGTTTGCACTTCAAGATGCTTAATGTATGTCTTAACAGCAGCTGTTTAAAAGCATTACTCACATCTATCAACTTCATAGCTTCTGTCTCTTGACCATTGTGGCTACCCAAATTTCCCTTTGAGACTGCTTTCAGTGTGACTAACGGCGTAGGAGGAACAAACAAAAATTCTGTTCTTTTTTTTTTTTTTTTTACTTGCATGTAGGGATGTGAAACTCAAACAACATCAACTTTCCTTTTAGTTGAGCTTAAAATGTTAAAGTAAACTTTGGTCATTTCACTTTAAATTATGAACGAGAACACACAACTGGTAGTGTATTTCTCTGCCACAGTGTTTTTGTTTCTAACTTCAAAGTGCCATCTTTTATCTACTTCCTAGTCTTTATGTACTTACTGTATTGTGTTTTCTGTCCTGTCTCACTTTACAGGTCTGGTCCAGCGATGTGTGATCATTCAGAAAGATGAAAATGGCTTTGGGCTTACTGTCAGTGGTGACAACCCTGTGTTTGTGCAGCTGGTCAAAGAAGGTAATGTGGAGTGTAGCGCTTAAAAAAACCAGATGTTACAATGAAAACTCCTGGTCTGAACCATCACAGAAAAGATATATGCTCCTTTTTATGCCTAGACATCAGGTTCACAAAGCTTCTCGTGAACTTGTATAAAATATTGATACCTGGAATGATAGATGTGATTCTCGAAATGTATCTGATTCCACACTCAATGGGCAGTAAGCTATATTTTCTGCACAGTACTTTCAGTGTAACTGCAACTTCTTCTGTCTGGGTACTTGTAGTTCGTTACTGCAGTGCCTGTAGAGGGTGATGCAGTACTGTTGTCAGGTCTCTAAAAACATCACATGGGCTGTGTAGTTGTGGACAGAAAAAGAAGAAGAAGGAACTCTTTTGGGGCTTTTGTTGCATGGTCACCAATGCTTTTTGTAATATGTGCTCCTGTTTATTAGACAATACAGAACGCAGTCTTCCCAGGCCTATTTATAAAGATATATACTGTACATATGTAGAGTCGGTGTACTTGTGTTGAATATGTGTCTTCTAGGTTTCATGCTCTATGCGATACTGCCTTCGATTATTTACTGCGTTTTAATTGATCGTGTTTCTGTGTTTCAAAGAAACACACATTTGGTGTATGTCCAAATGTGGGAATAAATGCCCCGTGATGAGTCATAAACTAACCAATGCCCTCCACCTTCTCTTCAGTTCATCTCATAAGTTTTTCTTTAAATTTTGATCTGCGATTATATCCATCAATGAAGGTCAGCTTTTTTTATGTTTTGAACCATTTCTGTGTCAATTTGGACAGAGGTTTTGAGTCATTATTCCGCTAAAACGTGTGACAACAAACATTCAGTTTTCTGACAGAATTCACCAGAAAGAGGCCTACAGCAACCCTGGTCCTCCACCTTGCCAAACAGTGGTGCTTCGTCACATGTCCGACTGTTCTTTAGTGCCAAACTCACCTGGAATGTTTGTTGCTGAAAAGCAGAGTCTTAGTTTCACAATACCCATGTTTACATTTGTGATGACAGGGTAGCAAAGCATTTTTCCTATTATACCTTCCAGACAACTTGTTAGCGTGTAGATAGCGTTTAATGGAGACTCAGTCATCAATGTCACTCATTGTTGGGAGTTCTCTGACGTTGCATTTTGGATATTTACCTTCCTAACTCTTCACTGAGGTGGCAAGATAGTTTTGTTGTTTGTTTAGTCTAGTGGCCATTCAATAAGAGAAATAGGCCTTTACCTGTGTTTATAATCTTGGAAAGCAGGGAGTCGTATAGTACTAATTACATTTATAGAAACTCAACTTCAAAGAATAAATGTATTATTTTATATATGAACAAAGCAATTAGACGATAGGGCAATGTAAAGAGAACTGATGCAAAATTTAAAAAGTTTGTCTCTGGCCTTCCTTATTATCAGGTGTGAGGTTAAGCTAAGACCAACAACATTTAGTAAGCAAGTACTGTGGAAATATAATAGATAATAGCTGTTTGTAATGGTCGAATGTTTACCCACAGCCTTTTTAGGACCTTTGCTGCAGTTAATGGCCACTGCCAAGCCTTGGTGGTTGTTTTTTTTGGATTTACAAACTACACTAGCTTTACCCTGCTGAGTATAGTCAGACGTGGCTCCTATAATAACCCGTCTCTTGCCTAAATCCCCTTGTTTGGGGTGGAGCTGTGAAACAGGTCCTACTTGTAATATAACTACTATTATGGTCTTCTAAAAGAGGCCCTTTGCCTCATCTGGTCTGCCAAGACAATGTGAAATATTTGTTGTATAGAAATTTCAACAATTTAACCAGGGAGATGTATTTGTTATTTTCCTTCGACAGGATCATTATTTGTTGTGTTTCTGTTCTCCCTCTTGAGTCAAATCATTGCTTCTTTCTCCTTTGTTCTTGCCAGATGGGGCTGCAATGCGGGCAGGTGTTCAGACGGGAGACAGGATCATCAAGGTAATGTGGTTTAAAGAAACAGAAGATAAACCCAAGTGTCACAATGTCGGTGCAGTAAAGGGGCTGTATGCTGCCACCTGCTGGAAATGAGGTGTCATCTGCTGCTCACTTTCAGAGAATATTTCATTGTCAAACATTTCGGCTTGGCTTCTCATTTAAAGTTTTTGTTGTTGTTTGTTTTTCATTTCTAGTAATTATGCTGCTGTTGTCTTCCAGGTTAACGGGACCCTTGTCACACATTCTAACCACACAGAAGTAGTGAAACTTATCAAATGTTAGTTCCTCTGGACATATTTTTACCAAAAAAACACATTTATAAACAGAATAAAGCTGAAGATGATATTGTGTAATTCTTCTGTCTTATTGTTCTAGCGGGCTCCTACGTGGCGCTCACGGTTTTGGGGCGCCCTCCAGGACTAGCCCAGATCCCGTTGCCTGAAGCAGAGCCTGACATCTTGGGTGTTAGCATATCCTCTCCAAACTCTCCAGCAACAGAGCGCCCCTACAGTCCTCAGGACCGCTTCTCCCTCTTTCAATCATCATGGGTACGAAAGATATCTAATTTATTATCACTCTATTACCGTGCTGACTAAAATATCTGCAGATTCTGCATTTATGTCCAATCTCGCAATTATAACATATCTCAATTGATGCGTTAAATCTTTGGAATGCTTGTCATATCTGCCTTTGTATGATCCTCACGTAAATTTATAGCACTGGTTCCACTGAGTAAGCAGAATTAGGTTAATCAATTACCACCTTTTCAACCCTCAGGAAGAAAATGGCAGTGCCTGCAACCAGAGGTCTGATGTCTTGCAAAAGAAGCTCTCAAAAGAACAGCAGGATCTACAGGTTTGCATAATAATGGCTGTTATCTACTGTGTTTTACTTTAAAGCTTGGCGTCTCCTTGGTAGTGAGCTACTCTACTTGACCCTTAGCTCCATTTGTGTATAAAGCCTCGATTAGAAATGTTGCAACCTAATACTTTCTCAAGATCACTTGTTCTACTTCCACTTAAGTAGAACAAGAACCTTAAGCATAGAGCCAGAGTTACAATAAAGTGATTTGAATCAAAGTATTTCTATGTGCTCGGATGGCCTAGTCAAAGTCTATGCCTAAATCCAATTATATAGAATTACAAGTTCATGGTCACAGACAGTATCCACTCAGTCTGAGTGAGTTTGAGCAAAAAATGACTGAAGTTTGAAGAGACGCATGTGTGAGACTGGAAGCTGAAAATGCACAAAATGTGGTTCTGCAGAACCATGACTCATGGAGGGTAAATTAAAAAGCATGACACATTTTTAAAAATATTTTTAGTTGTAATAAAAACTGTGAAAACCATCTATTCCATTCCTTCCTCTCCATAATTGTGTTCTACTTTGCACTATATAGATTTATGCAATTATCGTGTGACAGAATCGGAAGAAGTTGTGTGATTATTTTTTGCGAGTTTTTTATGTGCGTATTTGCCTATTTGTGCATAAGTACCCTTATACCTGTCTTTTGTTTTGATTACTCTCCTCACGTTGTCTAGGCAATGAAAGAGGAGTACAGCAGGAACCCCTCCCCCAAACTACTGAAGGACATCCAGGAAGCTAAAAAACACATTCCTCAGCTGCAGGGTCAGCTCTTAAAGTCCACTGAAACAACACAGGTACCAACTTTCATATTTGGCCCAGAAAACAGGAAATCTACTGACATAGATCTACCAGATATATCCCAGCAGTCTCTGTATAATTTTTTGTAGCACATTTGGGGATCATTCCAGACATCCTAATCTCATCAAAGGATTAAGCTTCCTCTGTGGGAAGCCACTCTTTTGTGTCTGCATGGCAGAGAGTTTTGCATCTCTCGTGCTATTTAAAGTGTTTCTGGATGTCAGTCTGCTTCATGCCAATTACATTCCGGAAATGTAATAAATCTACCATTTTACTCATTAGTTTTCTCACATTAACGTGTTACATTCTTTGGATGGTGACCAGCTTTTGACTTTTGAAAATTGTAACAAGTCTTGCATGGATCTGCAGGAGGCTGTTTCAGGTGGCGATGCAGACGACAGTAGCGTGTACGAAACGGATCTCGCACACACCCCTAAAGCAGACAATAGCACAGATCTATCCTGGAGCAGCTCTCCTGTAAGTACTGACTTTCATTCATCGTGATTAAATGCTCATCATATTTACAGAGTAATTTAAATGCATGCATTGACTTTCACATGCTGGTTTGACAGAATGCAGATAAAATATATTATTGGAGGGGTTGCTATATGTAAAATCAATTGTTTGAGTTTTGTATTATTTTGTAATGTTATTCTCTCATACTGCGAGTTTTGCTCTTACAAACAGTTGTTAATGGCATAATGTGGAGTGTCTTTAAGTAGTAAAGACACTAATAAAGACGAGGTCAATTTCAAGGCATCAAATTAGTCAAATTTATTTTTAGTCATAATTGATTTATGCAACATTTTAATAACAACTGAAGGTGACACAGTCACTTTATTGTGCTACAAAATGGCACTAAGTGCCTGGAAGATACAAAATACTGTAACTTTAACCAGTTGCAGTATTTTGCAACTGTATTATTTCTGTATTTTATTATTCCTTTAGTAAATACGGATTACTTAAAAATGCTTCATTATTTTCCATCTTGTTTCCAGATATTTAGACCAGCGACTCCAGAAAGCCATTGTCCTAAAGAGCTCTCCTACCCCAGCCCAAAGAGCACACCCCGAAACAGCTTCAACTCCTGCCACTCCCCAGAGACGGAGGACACCACTGACCTGGTAATTGAACTAATCACTAATCCATGTGCAGTTAGCCTGCTTTACTTGTTTAAAAAACAGTGTAGACTTGTTTTAGGGACCTTAAATGACTAAGTTCACCCAACTAGCTGTAGATTTAAGGTGAAATTAGACAGTTTGAATGTAGCTCTTTACTTTCGTTGTTCAACCAACTTTTTGCCATTTGCTAATGGCAGTACAAAGTATCTCTCTTCAGACTGATAATGCCCGTTTATCCAAATATGGCTGTGGCTGTACATAAGGCTGAACAATATTAGAAAGTCTTGTGATTGCAGTAATATTAGTATTTATTGACAATAATGAGATCAGTTGTGATAGATGCCTATTTTCTTTTTTCTCTTCTTCTCATTTGTGCTTCCATCACTCTGTGACCTTCAGCATTTTGGGTATTGTCATTAGTGTCAAGTGTGAGGATTTACTGCCACGAGACTGTCCAACTTGCCAAATATTACATTAGCACATGAGATGCAAGTTTATGACCCTTAACATATATTAGCCAACAATTGCTGCATTTTAAATAGTGCTTTGCAATATAAATATTGCTGAGACTAATATTGGAATGTTGTATTTGCAATATATTTTGCAGACTTGATCCTGTACGTATAATTTTGACGTGTGATTAGAGAAAATCCAGATTAGATTCAAACTTTTGCAACCAGTTTTTGTGTTACATAATCATTTTCACCTGGAAAAGGGAGTTAAAAGGAGATTCATGCCTATAATGAATGTATGAAAAGTTTCAATGTAGAGAGACTAATATGTTTAATCGTTTTTTTTTTTTTGTTTGTTTTTACAGGACTCTCTGTCACCCTCCGCACTCAGCAGTCCCTCCTGTTCTCGCGTTATCTCGCAAATTATTGGAGCTGAAGATGACTATTTTGGTCGAGACCAAGAGCAGGTGGGCTTTTTTACAGGCTTCTAACTTAAGTGTCACACATTACAGATGTACTATAAACATCTGTACCCAAATGTACCCTTGTAAAAGGAAGTTTAAAGAAGGACGTGCGTGTGTTTCAGACAAACGGCCAGTGTGACAGCTTTAACAGTATTGAGCAGCTCAAGTCTCGCCCTGCTCACCTCGCAGCCTTTCTGCACTATGTCATCTCTCAGTTTGAACCTGCTCCTGTGGTGAGACTCTCATAAGCGCGGTTATTATCTGTTTTTATGCAACCTGACATCCTCTAAGTGAATCCTAATGATCCGGTTCTCAGTTGTGCTACCTCCATACCGAGCTCTACAAGCAGACCAACTCCAAAGAGACCCGACGGGTTTTCATGGACCTCCACAATTTTTTTATGGACCGGGGAGCAGTGAGTTGCTCACGTTGAACATGAATTACATTTTTACATGACAGTTGTTGAATGCTACTAAAATTACTCTAACATGTTTGTTATTAAATATTTAATAGTTAGATTTTTCTGAATCAGTCACATGTTTAGCCAAACATGACCATAATCTCTGCCATACCCCCCTTCATTTATATCAATTATGGCACTGATATGTTAATAGGGCATCATTGCAACTAAATGACTTAAAAACATTTTCTGTTGCAGAATTTAAAGGTTGCTGTTCCTGAATCTGTTTCCTCTGATCTTGGTAATTATGTCATTGTGCTTATGAAACTTGGTGAATATTCTGCTTTGTTTGATCATTTTTGTTTGAGTGTGAGTTCTTAACCTTATGTTTAGCGTATTTAAAGAGTTTTCTTTTTTTTCTTTGAAGATCGGCGGCGGACGGAGCTCATACCAGAGGAAATAAATAGGCAACATGTTCAAACACTGCAGGACTCTCTGCTAGCTGACGTTGAGAAACACCTCGAGGACTTTAGGTAAACCTGTTCGCTCTGACTGTTGTAGTCCTTTCTAACGTGGCAGCTACTTAAGTAAACTGTTTTAAAGTTCAAACTGTGAATTGTTAATATCAGTGCACAAATAGTTTTTACAGCGATTCATGGATAAAAATATGCTTTGAATTTCAGGCAGAAGCGCAATATGGGCCTAACGGTGGCTGAAGCTGAGCTGGCCAGACTGGACCAAGAGAGAGTCCGAGATCGTGTCACGCTTGAGCGAGAACGTTCATACGCTGAAAACATCATATCTAAAATAGATGATATTCTGTGAGTCGCTCATTCAGTTGACTTTCCGGTCTGACGTTGACATGCAGTCATTAAAAATTGTAAACGTAGATCTTTTAATGATGTATTTGAGATGTCTTTTTTCCTAGTTGAAATGATCACAGAACCGAAAAAGAAAAAAAAATCTTAAAAGCTGGAATTTGCTTTTTCATTTTCATTACAGAGTTTGAAATCACACATAAAAACTCAAATATTTGAGCACTAATCTTTGGTTGAATGCAACCAGCATCAACACTCTGGCAGTATTCTGGCCGAATATAATCATATTATATTGTCCGCTTTGTGCTTTGTACGAGGACCTCTAGTAGAGAGAGACAGACTCTCATCATGACCCTGCCACCAGTTGAAGTTAGGACTGCCTGAGGCGCAGTTAGGCAGTTTTTTCATCCATCCACGTTACTTCTCGCATGCAGTCTGTATTAACAAGGTTTTATCTTCAAAATGTGATCTCTGTAGAAAGAGCTCATAAATTACTGGTGATTTTTTAAAATAAATACTTTAAATTGCCTTATAGGGTTGAGAGCTCTGTAAATTTGAGTCAGTCTCTAATCTTTAGCTCCCTCATGAAAAATGTGCAGAAAGCCTGTCAATCCAAATTAGACTGAAACAAATCGTTGTTCTACTTTCAAAGAGGAACTCCCAGCTTCCTCTTTAGGCAATCCTGATCATTTGCAACAAATTAATAGTCCTTAATAATATCAAGTTGAAATAACGCTAAGAACTTTAGCGCTAGTTATCAGAAGATTAGATTTATATATGCATATATTTGAGAATTGCTGTTTAATTTAGTGGTGGTATATATTACATCAAATGATGCATGGACACCCAAGAATTCTTTCATGACAGAACCCATCCAGTTCATTTATGTAAAATTGTTTCTCCCTTAAAGCAATTAAAGCCCATAATTGGAATGATGTTTATGCAAAAGATGAGTGCATGTAAACATCTGACTGGAAATGTATCCATATAAATAAATTTTGATGAAAGGTCATTGGGGTTGTTGAGCAGAAATATACTACTCATGTCTCTTTTTGTTCAATCATATTTTTTTGCCTTTCAGTTTAACTACTCAGACCACAGAGGAAGACAAATGGTAAGACATCTCATGCTGTCACAAGTATACATTTCTTAATTAAATGAATATTTGAGAGGTGTATTGTTGCTTTTGAATGAATGAGTCTCAAACTTAAGAAGTCTTTTAGCACAGTGAAAGACTGTGCTAAAAGAATGTTTAAACACTTCTGTCTTTAAACATTTTGATTCTGTAAAATCAGGCATTAAAAGCAGACTTGGGTTAAATGAACTATGTCAGAAATAGTAATTTGTGAACTTAAGACCATATGTCTGTGATGTTTCTCCCACGGCGACTGAGCAACTCTGACAAGTTCCTTTGTGCCATTAAAGCGCCGATTTGCATCTCCCACAGTTTACAAATAAGGCGTCCGGGCAGACTCTTATAGAGAACATGTAATTTATGCAGTGTGTTTATATTAAATTATTCAAAAGTGTGACTGATTGAAACACTCTTGTTTGATATGCCATATGGTCTCAGCACTGCACAGATGGGTTGTCTAGAAATTGTACGAGGACTGGGATGACATATGGCACAAGTCGCAATATGCATACACGTGCTATTCACAATTAAGCGTTGCCTCATTTTTTGTTAAACTACAAATCCCAAACTTGCATGTTAACTCTTCTTATTTTTCTTTAGCACTACAATACAGTTTGTTATCTATACATACATGAAGCACCTCGGTGTGAGGGTTAAGGAGCCTCGAAATCTGGAGTCCAAACGGGGTCTGAACCGTCTTTTCCCTAAGATGAAGGTACCACGTGTGCTTCTGGCATATCAAACGTTCTCCTTTACGTTTAACAAGCATGTAACGCTTTGTCTCCTCCTTTTCTTTAAGCATAAAAGTATTAAAACAGATAAAGAAGTTGATGACAGATTAAAAAAGAAATTTTTAAATCTTGTACCTCAGCGCCGACCCAGTCGCATCGAAGCAGCAGGTAAGTGCTTGATTTTGGGTGTATGTGTGTTTTGAAGGCTGTCTGATCTAGTTGAAACCATATATAATCATACATATAATTTCTTTACTGCTAATTGCCAGAATATTTTTATTTGGAAGCTTACATACATAAAAAATACAATACCCTTTGGTAGATTATGATTTGTGTGGCTTTGTATTTTCGGCCAGAGTTGCAATGATTTTTTGCTATTTTTTTGGACAAGATTTTAAAGATAGAAAGCGAGATTCGGATTGGTGTGCAGATTCTTCTCCAACACATCCCACAGATTCTCAGCATGGTTAAGGTCTGGACTTTGCGGTGGCCAATCCATGTGTGAAAATGATGTATCATGATCTTTTAACTACTCTTGCATAATTTGAGCATGATAAATTCTGGCATTATTATCATGGAAATATGCCTGTGATAAAAATCCATTGATGGACTAACCTGGTCATTCAGTATATTCAGATGATCTGCAGGCAGATTATGTGCAGCAACCCCAGATCATAGTGCTGCCTCCACAAGCTTGTAAGGTAGATGCTAGGCATGATGGGTACATCACTTAATGTGCCTCTCTTCTTACCTTAGCAACCGTCACTCTAGGACAGAATAACTCTGAACTTATCAAATCACATGATCTTCTTCCGTTTCTCCACACTGCAATGCCTGCAAACTGAATCCATTTGTTCTAAACAGCCTCAATGATCGGTGGTGTTCTTAAAACTACTCAGATGTAGTCCCTTAAACAGGCAGTATAAAAACAATGGGAATGTCTGGTTAACATACGAGACAAAGACTGGTTCTGTGTCCCAGAGAGAACCATGTTTTAATGTGAAAGCCTAAAACATGGTTTTGGAGCAAAAACAGAGTATCTTGTAAATATGCTGACTCAAGGTGGTAAGAGAAAGACATTATGCACAGTGAAAAACGTCCTGTGCCAATAAGGGCTGAAGGACACTTGGAAAGGAAAAAGCCATTACTCCAAAAGTAACATAGAAAAAAATTGATTATATTTTCAAATTGCAAAGCACAATGGCCTTATGCTTTGGAGAGATATTTTGTGGTCTAATAAAACTAAAGTGGAAATACTTGGCCATAGTAATTATTGTTACATTTGGAAGAAAAGTGAAGATATTTATAAGCCAGAGAAGAGCGCCTCAATTGTGAAGTTCTGTTGGCAGGTGTTTTGCTGCAAGAGGGATTGCTGCATTTCAGAATACAGGTTTTATTGTAAGTAAAGAAAAACATTGCATGTCTTTATTAAAGCGACATCTCAAGACAACAGCATGACGATCGAAGATCAGGAACTGATGGCTCTTTAAGCTAACAATATCTATAAGCTTTCTGCCAATTTACAATTGCAAATTACTGACTACACATGCAATTTTTGGTCTGGTCATCAAAAAGCTCTGATATGAGTTCCATAGAAAATTTGTGGGCAGAGCTGAAAAGGTGTGTACATGCAAGACAGCCTATAAAACTAGCTACACCAGTTCAGTCAGGAGAAATGGGCTAAAAAAAACAGCAAACTATTGTGAGAAGCTTTTGGAAGGGTCACCAAAACATTTGACCCAAATCAGATAGCTCAAAGGCAATTCTAACAAATTCTAAGGACACTTAAGCTATTTTCAGAATATAAAGAAAGGATGGAGATTATTTTCTTGTTATTTTGGTATTTAACAAATAAAGAAACCTAAACCTAAAACAGGAAAGGCTTATTATGATTCAATTATCATCAGTGGGGAAAAATGGCTATGTAACTCTTTAAAGACTGAATATATTTATCTGGTGTGAATTGTAAAAAAAAAAAAAAAAAAAGACTGGCACTCAATATATATTCTTTCTCTTTTTACAACTTTTAACACAACAGGCAAAAACCTGGAAAATCGCCCCAGGCCTCAGAAACAGCTGTCTCAGCCAACGCTAGGAGCGGTTGAGCTAATGGATAACAGTCGTCTGAAGGGCAGCCAGTCCAGTGAGGGCCCCGAACTCACTCATTCCTTGTCTGTCTCATCTCCAAGTAACGCCACCCACAGTGTGGATGCAAACCGAGACGCTGATATTGGTGAGCTTTAATGTGCCCTATTTAATTAGAATATTAAGATTGTCGATCCTAGTTTTGCCGCATTCTGTTAGTTTAGCATAATAAAATAGCCTTTACTTTTGGGAAGTTTAATATGTTTAATAGCCTTGTAGCCACTTGGTAAAGTGGTCATAGTTTCAACATTCTGCTGTTCATGTCTACGCTTTGAGATAGTGAACCAACATATATGTACATGCCGAAATATAGTCTTTGAGATAGCATAGGAATAAGCTTGATATAAAGTTAATCATTCACATTTTGCTACACAAATCACCACCAACTGCAAAAATAGAGTTCAGAGTGCAATTAAAAACAATCCAATCTCAACGTTAATATCAAATTGTTTGTTTCATGATGTCTTTTGGTGTGATACCAAATTAAATTCCCTTCAAATTGGTGGAATTGTGAACCAATGAACAGATTTCAACTTCATTATTACAACTTCCATTTGTGTTTGGGAAAGGGAGCAAAGCAGTTCCAAAGGCAAAATTAAAAAGCATTTTTAATTTGCTGAAACAGTTGAGAGTTTCAGCAAGCAAACTCTGAACTGATGATTCTGTTGCAGCTATTACACTTTACAGTTTATGTTGAGTCACTCCAAACATTATGGAACTGTATCGTGCCAATTTTGAGCTGCAGGATTACAACTATCACTTTATGGCAGCATAACACCATTATGTCAGGATGCCCACAAAAAATATATCCCACAAAAGGGTGGTGCAGATTATATTTGTGTGTTGCATGTTCCAAAAACTGTGTGGGCAAAGAATGTCTGCGTGGGACAGATTAATGCAGCTGTACTCCTGGCAATCTTTATGCAGTTAAAGCAAAGTGAAAACCACCATGACACACATGGTGTTGTTGAGTTGCACAGTTGAATAAAGCTGTTTAAAGCTTTATTTTTGATGGATTTTAAAATATTTTCACTGGTGTTTTGTACCACCATATACAGAAGCACGCTACTGTCACAGTGGAAAATAAATTAACAATATAATTACCATGTGAAATGTAGTATGATTGATATTACCAGTATATTGCCAACTCCATGTTTTATTTTCAGCTTTCTTTTATGGCCACTCTGTCGTCCGACACCATCCACAATTACAGCCAAAATCCTCATTTTAATAGGACGGTCTGTACCACCGTGCCACCTGTAATCAGCTGCATGCACAATTTTCTGTAGATTCAGCTCCATGGGCCCACTAATTGTGCATACCGTTTTTATCTGGGATCTTTTACAATCAGACCCTAAATCTTAACTCCAGTCTGATGACTTCTACCAACCATCCTGTTGAAATTTCTCTCCTTCTGTGACCCTTTTGTTGACTACAAATGAAGTTATTTAAGTCGGTGTACGGCGTAAGCACACTTCAAGGTACGCTAATGTATGCGGTTCAGTTTCAGGTGGGACTCCAACATCAGCCCCCTCCAGGCTGAGTGACGGTCTTCAGCCTGATCCTCTGGATGGATTAGCTTTCCCTGATTCAACTGAGCTTTATCCCATGGAGAAGTTACCAGAAGATGACAGAGAAAGTGACAGGTGTGTTTTACGCATTCTGTATCAGAATGAAGACAATTTCCCATTTTTGTCATTGATTAATTTAACTAAATCTTATTTTAGAGCTCATGACGGGACACCAAAGGCGGTTAGAAAGTGAGTGCAACAGATCCATTTGACTTTGGTGTTTGGGATTAATCTGAAAGGTAAAGGGAGAAATGAAAGGTTACCTTATTCTTGTCTTAGACTTGAGGCACTGGGTATTGGAGATGTCCAGAGCGAGGATGATCAGGGGACAGACTCTGAGCTTGATCCCCACAACTGGCAGCAGCTGGTGGGACGAGAGGTCCTTGCAGGACTCAGGCCTCAAGAGATTAAGAGACAAGAAGTTATAAACGGTGAGTGCAAACAGCAGCCATTGGTCCATAAGTCTTCTTCATGTTTAATTTATTACAACCACAAATGTATTTTACTGGGATTTCACATGCTACTGCAGGGCTCTTTGGCACCTCAACTGTGACTCTTATAAAACCAAATAATATTGTGTGCAAATATAAAGGCAATATGTGCTTTATGTTTTTAAGTCGGCAACCTATCTTCCTTCATTTTCCATATTTATGGGAAGGGCTCACTCGGTTAGCCTCAGCTGGACTCTACAAAACAAAGTAAAAAACCGACAGGATTCATTTTGTCCTAGAATCTGAAAAAAGAAAGCAATATTAATCTAAACTCCTTAGCTTTCAAAATAGAAATGCCATCTAGTACATATTTATAATGTCTTTGATAAAGTAACGTTTCTTTTCAATTGAACAATGTTAAATCCAATATCTGAAAATGGAAAGAGATTCATACACTTGCAAGCACATCGAGATATGCCGTTCGAACTAAACTGATTGGTTGGAATTATTAAAAGAAGCAGCCAAGAAGTCCTTAGGAACTCTGGAGGAGCTGTAGAGAGCTACTTCCATAGTGGGAGAATTTGTCAACAAGACAAATATTAGTTGTGCGCACAATAAATCTGGCCTTTGTGGAAAATTATCTAGGAGAAAGTAATTACTGTGCACTTCGCTGACAGACCAGAGTCATTCCTAATAGCAATACAGCAAGGTGCTCTGGTCTGATGAGGCCAAATTTTGACTGTTTGGTTCAAATTCAAAATCACTCTCTGAGAAGGACAGTGAACTTTGAAAACAGCTAGTGAAACATTCTCTTGGCAGCATTGTGCTGTGACGATGCTATTCTTCAGCAGGGACAGGAAAACTGGGAAGCTAAATGAAGGCAAATGCTGAGCAATCCTGGATGAAAACTTATCGGAGGCTCGAGACTGGCTAGCAGGTTTACCTTCAAGCAGCAACAACCCTAAGCAAACAGTTGATCTACAAATTGAATGGTTTAGATAATTTTTTCTAAAGTGCCCAACATCCCGTCTGACTGATAATGAGCTATTTTTGCAAAAAAGAATAACCAAAAATGTCAGTCTGTAGATTTGCAAAGCTGGTGGACAAAACCCAAAAAGCCTGCAGCAAGAAATAGTTCTAGCAAGTGATGAAGCTGGGAGGATAAATACACCTTTCAGGTCCTAATTTGTAAAAAATGCAAATGCCTTGTATCATTGTAATTTCACCTCACAATTATAAACAACCTTGTTTTTGAGTATAACATAAAATCCCAATAAAACGCATTCAAGTTTATAAAGAAAAAAAGATCAAGAGATATGAATACTTTTGCATGTCACTATGAGAGTGTACGTACTCACTATCTAATCTTCTGCTGAGTTAACTACTTTCATGTCGTCCACAGAGTTGTTTTATACAGAGCGTGCACATGTAGGGATGCTGAAAGTTCTGGATGACGTCTTCTACCAGAGGCTTTCCAAAGACGCAATCCTTCCTCCTGCTGACATCAAGAACATCTTCACCAACCTGGAAGAGGTCCTGCAGCTGCATGGTACACCCAATAAAACAACTCTTGTACTCTGTAACTTTAATTCATAATTCATAATAAGACACTTTAACGATACATTTGTTGAATTTCAGTTTCAATACTTGAGCAAATGGCAGCCATACGGAAGAGAAATGATTCGTTGGTAATAGATTTAAGAGGGGACGACTTGCTCTCGTGGGTGAGTCAAAATTGTTTCTTCTGGTATCGTTTTTTTTAAACTGTGGTCACAGCTTGAATGATATAGTTGAAACAAACTGTGCACACAGACACAGGGAATGTTCACAGTTGATATTATGCCTTTTTTTTTCAAACAACAGCCTTCAAAGTCTGTTATGAGCATTTTATGTGTCAAACTAATTGAAAGTAAGCCATAATTGTCAAATGAAAAGAAAACAGTGTTTGCAGTTTACAACTGTTTCAAGTCTTGCCACAGAATCTGGACTTTGACTGAGCCATTCTAATACTTGAATATGCTTTGATATAAAAAAAAAACAGCATTATTGCACTGCTTGTCTCTTTTGGGTTATTTTGCAGCCTGTAACAGGCTTTTGTTAAGTATTACTCATAAGCTCTGATTTAAAAAAGGAACAAAAAGGGAGATTTTTATTTATGAATGTTTAGAAATCCTTAACCTTTACAAATATCAGCTGCTTTGAGTTAAGTGTAAAAAAAACTCCAGACAGAAACAATCTTTAGCCCAATAGGAAACTTTCCTATCTTAGTAACAGGGAATGTTTCCACCATGGAGAACAAATGCAGCCTTGTTTCTTAATGATGTCAGAAGATGGCCTGGATTTGACTAACATCTACACATCTCAATGGCTTTCCTGACATATTTGATGTGAGGTAGTCAAATATCCAGTGGCAGGCTCGTCTGAATCCCTTGTATGGGGAGATAAGGAGGGCAAACAGTCCCCGGAGGTCTGAGCATCGATCGAGTACCACATTAAAACTTAAGCTGTCTGTGGTCGAAGGACATAAGTCAGGCCACTTTCTTGGAGTCAGCTGCTCATGTAAAAGATTTCCGTTACAAATGCCTCTGACCAACTGAGCTCCTCTTCATCTCTGCTCTGTAGTTCAGTGGTGCCGAGGAGGAGAAGATCAAGCAGGCAGTGGGAACATTTTGCAGTAACCAGCCATTTGCACTGGAGATTATCAAGACCAAGCAGAAGAAAGACTCGAGGTTCACCTCATTCATTCAGGTACTTGTGATGCGTCTCACCACATTGTACAGGTATTTTTTCCCCAAAATATATTTCACTATGTAAGGACTCCTGACTTTTATTTGTCTATTTTTAGGAGGCAGAGAGTAACAGACAGTGTCGAAGACTGCAGCTAAAGGACATAATTCCTGTTGAGATGCTGCGGCTCACCAAGTACCCCTTGTTGTTAGACAACATTGTCAAATACACAGGTGCAGTCATGCTGACACAGGTTTTTTGTTCATGTTCTAATTATGTTCTAGTCTGTGGGTTTATGGGCTGCTTTTCCTCTTTTAACTGGCTTTGGTAATTATTTAATTAACCAAATTGCAGTAATTTTATTTTTTGAATAGTTTTGATTAGTTTAATTTGGGATTATTATATTAAGTAAAGAACACAAATTGCCAGTTTGGACCAGAAGATTGTTTAGAAACCTGTCAATTGATGTCCATTGTGGTCTGTTCTATATCTAGTAAAGCTGTTTCTGTTTTTAGTTTGCAAGTAAAATCAGAAATGTTCATATTAAGAAAGTTTGGCACCAAAAACTGTTTGCAGCTTTTATATTTGAGATCTAATAAGAATTTAACTGAAATGTTTATATTTAGGCAACAGAAATTGGGTTAAAATTGAGCAACATGTTTGGTAATTTATATTTGGAATAGTCAGCTACTGTCTGTTAAGATAAAAAGTTCACCAATACAACTGATATACTGTAGATAACACTGGTGTACTATATATTTGCAGGGTTATGTAGTACTCATTCTGGATTCTCTAAAATGGTAAATCCAGCATAAAAAACAAGGAAATGTTTATTTTAAAATTTTAATACAGTATAAAAAGTGATTAATATTGAAAACCAGCTCTTGAGTTTCAGTAAAGCGGTGATAAATGTAATTTTGTTGCAACACACCAACTATTAATGAAGTACTGAGACTAGAAGACAGATTATCATTATAATAGTCCTGCAGAGTGAGTTCCCAGTTCCGGAAATGGGGCACCAATTATTTGGGCCATCATTTTATTCTTAGCACGAGTTTGGGTCTCACATGAGGAGAAAGCCTTAATGATAAAATATGACCAGCTCTTATAGGAGCATAATGCCTCCCGTGCTTTATTATATTTTCTAAGAATTATGTGTCCATTAATACTTCCTGTGTTAATGGACACAGGAAGTATTAATTTGTCTGGAAGCTCCCCAAGGAACCAGAGCCCTTACTGCTTGGTGTCATAATATTTTTCAGACGATCCAGTGGAGAAGCACAAAGTTAAGCAGGCAGCAGACTGCTGTAGAAAGATCCTTAGTCACGTCAACCAGGCTTTAAAAGAGTCTGAGGACAAACAGGTGGGTTTTTGAAATGTGTTATCATGTTAAATTTTCTTCATGTGTTTCCTTTAGTTTCCTTATTTGGAGGAAGGAGACAGTTCTTTAGTTTTTCTGGCAGTAACAACCTCTCTCCATATAGCAATCTTCTTTAGCAAACCACTTACTCATCCTATTTTTCTGTTTATTCCTACAGAAATTAGAGGACTACCAGAGAAGATTGGACCTCTCCTCTCTAAAGCAGACAGACAACCCAGTGATCCTTGAGCTAAAGGTGCACTTGTTTGTCATCCACCACCATGTGCATTGTGAAACATGCACTGGATAAAACCATATGAGTAATAGGTCCACAAACCTTAAATCTCACTTATTTATTTTTTTCTGCTGTGCATCCATCAGAACCTGGATTTGACCAAGAAGACACTGATTCACGAGGGCCCTCTATCATGGAAAATGAACAAGGACAAAACTATTGGTTTGCACTGATTGTTTTTTTTAATACATTAAATATTAACATGCTCTTCATAGAACCCGCAGTGTAACTCTACTACAAAAATGTGTATGTATGAAAGTGAAAGGATGCATTCTGTCTTTCCCTTTCAGAGCTGTACACGCTCCTCCTGGAGGACATCCTTGTTCTGCTACAGAAACAAGACGAGCGTCTGATCCTAAAATGTCACAGCAAAATCCTGGCAGGCACCCCAGATACAAAACACACCTTCAGCCCCATCATTAAACTCAGCACTGTTCTGGTGCGCTCTGTGGCTACAGGTCAGTTTACAATCTCCCCGGACTCTCCGCTACTGAAATTTGTAGGAACAGTCCTAGAACCCGTGTAACTGGTCAACCTTATCATAAGAGATCGGTATCTGGTGGTTTATGTCTGTTGTATTTTTTACGTTTTGTCACTTCATAAGATGAACTTTAAAGGATTTTATTGGGATTACATGTGATAGACAAGCAAAATGTGATGCAGTGTGAGTAAAGCAGTTATTTCAGTTCCTTTGAGTCACTACTTGGTTGAATCACCTTTCGATACAATTACATCTACAGGTTTTTAACGAGATTGAAGAAGGAAAAAATAACACCCAACACAAACATTATGTTTCGTGGTTGTAAATACATTTGCAATTTATTGTCCAGATTTACACTTAAGCTCCATTGATAGAAACATAAACAATCTAACCTTAAAGCCTCTGATCACTCTCTCTCCTGCCAGACAACAAGTCCTTCTTCGTTCTCTCCATGTCTGATAACGTTGCACAGATTTACGAGCTCATGGCGCCCACAGTCTCAGATCAGAAAATGTGAGTCCAGTTTCCTTGCGATGGATTCATTTGACATTTTTGCCACGGTTGTTTATCTTACCGAAAAGTATTTTTCTCCTCCTACACAAGGTGGCAGACTCTGATCTCCCAAAGAGCCGATACGATGAAGGTCAAACCTCACAGCATCATACCGTTACCTCAGACTGAGTATGCTTCCTTTTCGTTTTATAATCCAGTCTCATCAGATAGCTACCAGGGTTTCGGCTTGTTACAGAGTTAAGGTTCTGTCTGTGTGGGTGTCTTAGTGGGGAGCGAGATGGCGTGGAGATCATTACAGCAGGTGTTTCCAGACTGAGCAGAGAACAAGACCGCACATCCACTGGCAGCACACAGTCCACAGGTAACTGAAGCCGCTCATTTCTACTGCCTATCATGGAAAACATTTCCATCCACACTGCAGCTGTGTAACTGCAATCATCCATCTTTAGATAAAGAGAGCGGCCCGGCCTCTAGAAGTACCCTGCAAGGTTCTCTACCTGCTGGTAACCCGTTTGAGGAAGAAAAGGCAGACGTGGAGGAAGAGGAAGGTTTTCTGGACCCAGAGCTTTCGTGTGAAGTATCTGAAGTTGACAGAGAAGGAGACTCGTTCGATGTGTTCCCCTCAAGGGCAGATGAAGCACTAAAAACATGTAAGTCATTTGGATACATGAAGAAATTAACTCTCTGAGCTCTTAAATTATAAAGCCAGTCATTACTACTTGTTGGTTTCTTCAGTGGCTGCATTAAAGCAAGTCCTGGTGAACCAGCTGATGTCCCAGGAGGCAGCACAACAAACCAAACGTTCCACAGGAGCCCGTCTCCTAAGAACCACCTCTTTGCGGACGCCGACAGACAACCGCGCAAAGGTGATGACTCACAACGGCTCCGAGAAGGGCACCTCTAAGGCAGAGGACCTGGCTCAGGACCTGGGGTCAGGGGACACTGGATTCTTTGATTCTCCTGAAGATTATGGTATGTGCAAGGAAGTAGAAAATTGATTTAAAAAATGTGTCTTTGCAGTAGATCATTTTGATTCTGCCTGCAGGATGTTTAGTCCTGGAGGGTTACGGAGGACAAGGGGAGAGCAGCACAGACGACGACATCCTGGCATCAACCCAAGGGAAACAGCTGAGGACCTCACAAGGCTGTGCGGCCGACTCCGGCATCAATTTGAGATTTTCTTCAACGTCACAGTTCGGCAGCCTCTCCACTTTCAGCAGACAGGTGTTGTCTCACCTTAGACATCTTCAGACCAGCCTCGGCTATTTAAAGGTACTCAAGATTACTTATCGTTATGTATTTCCAGCTCCTCAACATATCATTTAATCCTGGGTTCCTACGCAGATTTAGAAAGTCTAAAAAAAGACTTTCTAAATCTTTTTTAGATTTAGAAATCTAAAAATCTACTTAAACAGACCTGTTATCCAGGTCTGTTTAAGTATGGAGAAGGTTTTGTGTTTCCAGACTCTATTCTCCATCTGAATGAGATGACAATGCAGTATTCGATTAAAATAACAACAAATAGACGATGAATTCTTCCATCCATCTCGCCGTCTATTCATCTATCTATCTTCCTGACTAACTTAATTATTTACCAATCTATGATCTAGCTGTTCTTCCATCCAATCATTCCAGCCTGTCTGTTTGCTCGAAAATAGACTGATAACTGTAAATTTGAGTGTAGCAAAATATCAATATTGACCTGAAAAATGTGTAGGAGACTTGAGCCTTGAATAATAGTAGGTCATAGTCAAACATAGTTTGACATAGCGACACCTTTTCTTCCCTTTTTATAGGAAGTTGAGACCAAGTACAATAATCTAATACGCCAAAGGACAGATAGGTCATCGACAGACACAGATGGAAACAAAGGTATTCACGTTTAAGCGTAAATCCTTCACTTTGAACCATTTCTGTTCTGTTCCCTTTTTCTAATTTTCCATTCAATGTTGTTTTTACTCAGATAAAAGATAGTGTGGATGTCAACGCCGCAGCTTTTGACTTTGGTACCATGGAAGAAGTACCGACTCGTCGTCTGTTCTTTCTTCTCGAGTCCTGGACTTTCTGGACGTCGTATAAGCTTGTCCTTTGACTGCTGAGCTCTTCTTTTTTTTTTTTATTTCCTTCACCCACAGCCACCGCAGGGAATAACAGACTTAAGTGTGAAGCAAATGTTTTTGAAGGGAGAATTTATTGGTGTGGTGCCAGGCCATCCCTTCTCAGCACAAGGCGAACAGGGAAGTGGGATTGCCCCCCGAAAACCTCAACCCCTTTCTACCATTGAACACCAAATTTTCCCCTCTAAACTCCCTGCAAGAAAGAGAACTTATACCAAAATGTACAAAGATGTGTGTTTAGAATATATATATATGAAACACAAACAAGAAAAGGAAAATTTTAAGATAATGTATTAAGATTTTTTTTTATTCCCAAGATGTATTTATTTTCTTTCTTTTTATTTTTTTTTAAGTGTTTCCCAAATTGTTTGCATGCTTTTGGCCATGGTGTGTTACCTTTTTAGCTGCTTATCCTGGTTGGGTCACACATGGTTGGCCTGAGTGCACGCTAGTATACAAGTGCTCTAGCGTACCTTGATGAGTGGTAGCACTATATCCTGACTGATAGAGGCCAGAGTTGCACGAGTGATGGATAAATCCAGTGTATTAAAACTCCTGAACATTGTTAAAGTCTAGAATTTAACACAAATTCTAAGTCTGGTGTTAACTAGATTGAAGAGTTTTTAGGCTCTGATCTGGTCCTGTTGCATTTCTGTGCTGATTCCTTTCTTTCCCCTCTTACTCTTTTCTCCTTTTGTGTGCGTGACTTCTCCCCTGCCCCCCGTGAACCTTTTTGGGTGTCATCTCTTTCCTCTTTCAAGCAGCCGAGTGGTGCTCATGCTTATTTATCCCTTCCCACACTCTATATGTCATGCTTCCTGTTGTGCCTCTGGTTATCTTGCTCTGTTACCCTCTCCTACAAGGAGCGGTCATGCTCTCTCTGTATCAGCTTCTGACAGAAATGCTGCTTCCTTCTGCTACTGTTGGTGATACTGATCTGACTGCCCACATTTTCTAATAATGTCATGAAGTTCATCATATAGTGTACAATGATCAAGTTGGAAGGTTATTCATAATGTTACAAAATAAAAGGTGCCATGACACATTGAAAAAGAAGTCAAAATATTTTCTTCCTTGTTTTCTAGATGGTTCTTGTATTGGAATGATAGGGCGCCTGGTAATAATATTTGAACCCTTTTGCATTTTGCCATGGTACAACAGCAAATCTTAATGTAATTTAGTCAGATTTTATGGAATAAACTAGCAGAACATTGAGTATAATTGTCAAGTGGAAGAATAGGTATTTGATTTTACGTAGGTAATACATATCTAAATCAGCTTTGCAAAACAACATTTCTCTAATTATAGTCGCAACACCTTTGGGGTATGTCTCTACCAGCTTTACCTGTCTAGAGATTTGGGAATACCAGTTTTGAGATCTTCCTACAGATTCTCAGTTCCATTCATGTGTTTAGACTTTGACTAGGCTACTGTAATGCTCTAAATGAATTGATGGATTTGTTTTGAAGGATGAGCCTTTGCCCTGGTATCAAGTCTTTTTTTTGCTAATTACAAACCTTCTAGTATAAGTCTCCATATTTCCATAATCTCTGACCAGCATACCTATTGCTGCTAAAGAAACATGAAACCACATCATAATGCTGCCACCACTATTTTTCATGGTGAAGAAGCTTAGTGATGTGCAGTACTTGCTTTCCTCTGCTGATAGGATTTAGGATTTTGTATGAATTAAGTTAATTTTAGTCTCATCTTACCAGAGCACTTTCTTCTACATGTTCACTCTGTCTCCTACATGACTTGTGATGTTAAAAATTTAAGAAATTGTTTTCTAACTTGGCACTAACTTAAAAATCTCAGCAACTTTGATCCTGATCTGTCTCATGTGTCCTATGAGCTTATGATACAGTTTTACTTAGCGTTCCCTGACAAACCTCTTAGGCCTTCACACAAGAGTCAATTATACTGGGAGAAGATTATAGACAGGAAATCTTAATTTAAGAAATATGTGGTATAAAATGACAAAGTGTGGAAAAGTTTGAGGAGTATGAGGTTATGCTCATTGTTACTGATCTATTTTATTTATGGAATTATTTTTTGCATAACATCTTATCCAGGAAACATCAGGAAAGATGTTTCCTGCATAAGAAAACAGGAAAATAAAATATGATGGACTGGCCTAACTCTTAAAAAGAGACTGCTACGCTGAAGAATGTCTTCCGAGGTTATTCATCTATTGGTCTTCAACTATTAATTACAGAGACGATATTAAATTAACAGACACTGCTAAGCCTATTTAATTTATCAGATTGATAATATAGTTTCCTTAGCTCATTGTGGGATTTGTCACCATTGTAAAAGATGTCTACAAGTTATCATGTATCAGTAGGCTACATGTTTTATCTGCTATGCTTATGTAAATTGTGTATGAGGTACAACTACGTAAATTACTTCATGTCCATACGTCTTCATACAATAGTCTACACCATTTCAATGATTAGCTTTTTTTTTTTAGATCAATCCATTGTCTCTGTTTGTCCTTGTGGTGTCTCATGGGGGCTGGTGTCTGTCTCCAGCAGTCATTATGTGAAAGCCAGGTACACCCTGGCAACCTGTCCATCCATGAAGATGGACAGGTTGCCAGTCCATCTCGGAATAACATAGAGACACAATCAACAATATACCTGCTATAAAAAAGCATCTGTTTAGGATGATCTGCCACCACTATGTTCTACAGTATCATAGTTTATGTCCACTAATGAGTCAGAAACATGGTTTTCTGAGGCCTTGTATAAATCTATATTGGTTCTCTTGATTCAAAATTTCAGCTCCCGGCATTTTCTTTTGACATATCAAATATCTTAAATAGCTTTTATTCTTTTTCATTTTTCTCTGAATCTATTTAACAGAATTCTTCCTTTTATTTTTTGCTTTTTCATTTACATGAAACAAACCAGCACAAATCCAAGCTGGAAAGGTAGACTTTAATCTAAAATGTGGTGAAAATTAACAATTCGTTTTCATCTCCAAATTACTGTTCCAAGTCGTAATACCCAGATGGGAAAATTGAGCATTTTTTTTCATTTAGTGGATAGGAAGCAACTCATTGCTTTAGTTGTGTTTGTTTGAGGATTTTGTGCAATATTCCCACTCAATGTTGGTATTTTGCGAGCGTTAATCTCTTTTTTTTTCTTACTCAATTAGCATTGTAATGCTGCCTTCCTTTTACGTGTGAAGTCGAAACTCAGAGCTGGGTTTGAGGTTCTAGATAAGAAGTCGGAAATTCAACATGGCGACGCGACGCCCACAATCACCGTCATTGACGTCCATACTCCAGTCCGCTAGGTGGCGGTAAATGCATCTTAAGTTGGTTTGCCATCCGCCAATAAAATTCAAATCTGTGCCGTTTGGTTTTACACGCCCGTGGAAGTTGTTTACACTACCTCTTACAAACGTGATTTTAAGCTTTACTGTCTGAAAGCAACCACTTTTGATTTGCTTAGTTTGTATTTGAAGGCGCTACATGTAACACTGATTTTAGACGCACTCTATGTCTTGTAAAGTAAACATGTTTCCATCGCAGCTTAGTGACGTGGGGAGCGTCCACAAACGCGGAGTCAGTCCTACAAGTCTTAACTGCGGGTAGTCGGAGTTGCTCCCAGTTTTCAAGTGGCAAATCCAACTTCGGAGGTCGTTCCAGGTGATTTTTCCGACTGAGGAGTCGGAATTCCCCAGTTCCGAATACAACTGGAATGCAGCATATTGCTCAACATTTACCCACGTCTCTGCGTGAACACACCTGAGTTACTTGAGCTGGTCATCAGCAGGATTAGTGACAGGCTCAGGAGTCAGCTATTAGAGATGTGTCGGAGCAGGAGCTTATGTAAAACATGCAGGACACCATCCCTTCAAGAACCAGGTTTGGTTTACTTCTTATGTAAATATAAAAGCCAGTGTTCGTGGGAATGAAGTTATTCTAAAGTGTGGGTAAAAAACGGGTTCAGTTTCAAAGTACGACCCCTTTAAATGCTAGTTTTCTGGAGTTTTTTTTTTTTTTTTTTTACAGTTCTGAGTATTCCTTATATTTTTGCATGTTTCATGGTTGAATCTGTTTGGTAATACCCTATTTATATTGTTAGACCCAGGAAAAGACCACATATTAAAATTCTGTGCTGAGGGAAGACTTTGTTTTGACCATGCACGTGTTTCCCTGCTTTATCACACCTGAATCAAATAAATGTCATTAACAGACCTGTGCGGTACTTTGACTGACATACTGAAGTAATTAAACCACTTAATTCAGGTGTGTTGAAGTGAGGAAACAGCCAAAAGTTACAGGAGGATGCATGGCTCCTCTGGTGTGAATGCTAAGGTAAGAACATTTGTTTACATCTTAGGTAGGTATTTAATACTGATGTACATCATACAGACCAGTCACCACCATCTTCTCATAGGTGAGAATCTATGTTTATTGCATTGCCACATGAATAATTTTCTGATAGTAAATCAAATGCTGTTTTTTTTTTACCTTTTTGAAATTTCCTGGGTACATATTGGACTTCATACTCCAAAGCTGATATATCAGAGTCCAGATGTTTCTTCAATCCCATCTGAGGTGTCAGATTATCTTTCTTCAGATTAAATTTTAAAGTTATTACATTTCATTCTAAGGCAAACAGAAGATGGTATGCATTTTTATTCAGTGTAGACTTGACTTTGGCTCTGCAGAGGCATATTGCATCATTGAAGTTGCTATGCCACATAATTTGAACAGAATAACAGAATAAGTGCAATCTTTTTTTAGACTACAATTGATAGTTCAGTGTGCAAGTTTACCTTGATATAATCCAAAATAAATTTTAATTGAATTCAGAAACTGAAATATGTAGTTTACTACACAGATATATTTCAAGCATTTGTTTATTTATCATTTTGAGTAAATGAACAATCCAAATGGTCTTTCACATAGAATAATGCATTTTAATACAAGAAAAATGTTGACTTGCTTTTATGTCTACTTGAGTCTCCTTTTGCATGAATTGCTGTGTCAATGCATCATTGCATGAAGGAGATCAATATAAAGCTCTGAGGTGTTCAGGAAGCCCAGGTTGCTTTAATGAGAGAGAACTCATAAAAGCAGCTGATCCTCTGGTGTGGTCAGAACCCCCTGGAACTCAAAACCCCTCAAGACAGTGGAGATGATGGTGGACTTTAGGAGAACACAATTTGCACTCTTTCCCCTCACAATCCTCAAAAACACTGTGGATCACCGCCGACTTCTTGGAACCACCCTTTCTCGGGACCTGAGATGATCCTCACACACACACCGTTCAGAAAAGAGGCCAGCAGAGACTGTACTTACAGTGGCCACTCAAGAAATACAACCTACCATAGGACCAGCTGGTTATCTTTTGCACAGCCATTATTCAGTCTGTCCTGTGCTCATCCATCACTGTGTGGCTCTCTCCTCTCAGGACTTGTACAGAGCTACGGTCAGGAAAAGGGCAGCTACGGTCTGTGTTGTCCTCTCGCACCATGAACAGAAACAGTTTAGACTTTTACCTTCAGGTCAGGGTTACAGAGCTCTATCTGCTAAAATCAACCGCCTTTCTGATTAACACTCAGCAGTCAGAATGATTTTTACCAGGTTTTTACTATACATTTGCACTGGTTTTTAAAAAACAGGGTGTGTATATAATACATATTTGCAAAAAAACAAAAACATTGAACTTTTTTATACATGCGTATTTAAAATGTCTTTTTTGATAATAGAGTAATATGCCACTTGATAATGGATGCCAGAGAAGGTGATGTTGATTACCAGCAGGTGGCAAACTTCCACCATAGAACTTCTTTATAAGCAAGACCCACCCCAAACCTGCAGTGACATCAGTGTTTTAAATAACCCACGGTGCTTTTTTGATTTTCCAAACACATTTCACTCCAGTGTTTGCCAAGTCATTGAACCAAGCAACATCTAAATATGTTATGACGCTTCACACCAATGCGAAGCTGGAGATCAGGGGAGCCGACACAGATCTGTGCAGCTATAATGTTACTTTCTTCAGGTTTACTGCTACCTGTTGTAGTGTTATAGCTGGCCGTGGTTATGCATTGTGTATCTGTAAGTAGGGTTGGAATAATCCACACAGTTTGACGTGCTTCCTCCGTTTTTCCTCAATCTGTCACTCTGCTGCAGTGAAGCAGGCGGCAGAGGGAAAGAACCTGTTCAGAGAAGATGGTGAAAATCCAGATGAGGTAGAAAAAAAAAAATGGGGTAAAATGGAGAGGTGGAGGAGGGGTAATATATTAAGGGAGTAATAGGAGAGAAATGGGAAGGGACAGATTGTGATACAGACACAGGGGATATGAAAGGATTGGTAATTGATTCTCGTTTGTGCACCTGTCATCAAGCTAATTGAAAAGGCAAAGACGAGAGGAGAGTGGTGTCAGTCAGATTGGACAATTCAACAGGGCACTTTGTGTCATGCTCAAATGAGATGAGATTATTATTTTTTTTGCCTCTGCTATGCATCAGTGCCCCAAGTAATGCAGGAAAAAGATGTTTTATCCTGAGATTGGTCTTGTTTGAAATTGTCAGCAGGCCTGCATTGCTCTTCTCTTAATATTTAAATGTCTGCACTTGTTTTCTGGCGTTCATTTGAAATCAACTTGAGCATTCCTTCTAAGCTCGTCCCATGCTGAGTAGCAGCGATCGTAGTGTGGAGCATATCATTATGTTTGTCCTGAAGGGGCCCAACTCCAAGATAAGGATGCTGGAATAATAATTCACCTGTGACGGGACACAAACGAGACTCTTTTTTTGAGTGATCCCAACAAACTGCTTCATAATAATCCATCCTTGCACATCGACTAAAAGTGAAGTTTCACGCAAGCACTTGCATTTGCAGATACCCGTTGCTTCCTGAAACCGAATTCTCATTAATATGTTAATGTATCCAGCAGTGCATCTATTACCATACTGATGGCTCAGGTGTTGTATATTTACACATCAGGCTGCGAGCAGTGTTTATCCCATGTCACTGTATGAATTAGTTGGTTATTGTTGCAGAATTACTGATGAAGTGTGATTGTGACGTATTTGGTTTAAACTAAACATGACAAGCACTTCAAGTCTTCGCTGTGCAAATTGCGTGTTAGGAATACAGCACCTCCCCTGTTCACTGTGCTTCATTTTTCTCATTTGATATACTGCACTGTTCATCAGTATTCATCTGTGTGTTTGCAGCAGAATCCTCACCAGCAACATCCTGAGCTTCTGTTCTTACTCGTATATCAGTGAATGTCTATAATGAGTCATTTTAGGTCAGACTCCAAATTGATCAGCGATTTTCTTCCAGTATCTCCAAGTAGCCTTTCTTGCAGAAACATTTTGTGTGTGTTTTTTTCCTTTTCTTTTTCTTTTGTGTTTTTTTTTCTTTTAAATGCAATTGATAATAGCCTAGTTGCATGACGCTTAAAATAAGATATTTATATTTCAAACTTAAGGTAAACTTAAGAGAAAATCTTGAAAACATTTTTTAAAAAATTCTAAGACAGGCTGCTCTTCAGATTCGCAGTTTCTTTCAGAAGTATTTATATTTGTTGCACATTATTTACTCTTAACTGTTTACAATTACGAACTTCAGAAACATTTATTTTTTTATTTTAACGGCAACACACTCTACAATAGGGGTTTCAAAGTTGTTTAATGCTAATAGAAATTTGCTAAACTTGGCAAGCATATACTCCCTTTCAACTGGTAATCCTAATTAGTAAGTATTGTCTACCTGTCTGTAGTTTATTCTAGCAATAAAGTAGAACGCTGTTCAAAGGTTTGTTAAAGAAGATTAGTAAACAGAATCCAAAAGACCAAAGGACAAAGCAGAATGATGTGGAGAACTTTGTAGCTGGACCGGGCTATAAATACCTCACCACTGTTCAGTTCATCATCTGAAATGGCATAACTGTAAACTTACCAAGACATAGCCATCCAACTTGATTGAAATGGTAAGGAAGGAGAGTATTATTCAAAGAAGCAGTCAATATTCCCATGATAACACTGGAAGAAGTGAAGAGGTTTACAGCTCAGGTGGGAGGGATCTGTTGAAAATATAACTAATAGACTGAAAATTAACAAACCAAAATGAAATATTTTGACTATTATTCCAGATTTGTTGCTTAAAAATAACACTGCACATGACTCTGAAAACACTATCCCCATGGTAAAGTATAGAAGATACTGCCTTATGGTGGATTGATGCTTTTCTTCAAAGCCAATGAAGCTGTTGAGATTTGATCAGAGGATGAAAGGAGTTGTGTTCAGGCCGATCCTTAAAGAAACTTATTAGAGGCTGTAGATCAGGGGTATCAAACTGTAGTCCTCGAGGGCCACTGTCCTGCTGTTTGTAGATGTGCCACACCTACTAAACACTGGAGTGAAATGACTTAATTACCTCCTCCTTGTGTAGATCAGTTCTCCAGAGCCTTGCTAATGACCTAATTATTCTATTCAGGTGTGGTGCAGCAGAGGCACATCTAAATGTTGCAGGGCAGTGGCCCTCCAGGACTGGAGTTTGACACCTGTGGTGTAGATAAACGGGGGTTATGGGGGTCCATCAGTCAGTCGACTGGTTTATGTCAAAACATATTAGAATGGAAATTCTAATAATTTTCTGACCTAAATCAAACTGGGTACCTGTGACTTAAGACTTCATAATTGCTCTTTGTGGATACTATGCATAGATTGCACTCCTTTACGGAAAAGAATGGGGAAATATATCAATCTCTAGATGTGCAAAGCTGATAGACGCCAAAACAAATTTCACTACAATTGCAGCAAAAGGTAATAACTTAAAAAATACCTGATTTGAGGCTGAACATGAAGATTTTTAACTGAAAATAAAAAAAGATTTACAACTAGATACATGTTTTCTTCCCTCTTTGCTGTGTCAATTCCAATTATAAAAGGTTAGTGATTGTTATGTAATGAAGTTCGAGTCATGATTTATGAACACAATTGCAAGTCGGTGTATAATGAGCTATTTTTGAGAGGAAAACCAGGAAAGGTTTTAGTTTCTGCCCTTTCATTTTACAGTTTCACAATAAATATGTGCATTTTCTTCCATTGGTTCATTGTGTATATGTTCTTATAATTGTATTCATACGCAGATTGAGCCTTTTTTTTACCCAACAGCTGTCCCTTTGCTGCATAAGTCAAAGTTAATCACAGGCCAAACAGCGAGAGAAACAATCATTTACAGTCAAAGGGAAGACATGAAATATTTTCTAAGTTTTTCTTTCCACCTTTGTGAGGAAAATGAATCACAACTTTTGAGTATGAATCTTCTTATAGTGAAACAATAGTTCCTGTTCTGTACTGCCCTGATACTTGCATACAGATTAAATATTTCAATCAAATCTGTACCATTGTAATTTAAAGTTATGTGGTACAAGTAAATGCATGCTTTTCACGTCCCTTAATGCCTCTCTTTAATTTGTTTTTCCATTTACTTGCAAAACTCTCACTTATATTGTAACCTATTTCCCAAACGGGAACCCTGACCTTATAGAATCGATTTCTGTGCTGCCCTACTCGCTCTCCATCGAGCTGAGGCCAGTATCAGATGAATTGGACTGAGGATCAATGCAATTCCACCAATTGTGTTTAGTCCATCCTTTATTGTAATCAGTGTACCATGCAGAACAATGAGCCAGGCGAGATGTGTACAGGATGTGTTCAGTCTATTCTGAAGGAGGAATAAACTGGCTTTCTAAGAGGGGTGCTGTAAAAACATGCCACCGATTGGGCAACGATTCGTACAAACCAAATATTCTAGAATGATACCTGAACTCTTTCATTTATTCCTCTTGTGGGATCACCAATCAATCAGATAATAAATAGGCACCTGTGACTTGGCTTGGCATTAACCCTGTCTAATTACCACATGGCACTTTGATGGAGTATCCGGGTAAAAGACTTTAGGCAGGCAGGCCAGCTGGCGTCAGGCTCCGTTGTTCATCCTGCTGTGAAAGAGAAACCAGTGGGAGCGTTCTGAGCTGCGACCCGGGAGCACACCTAGGCTTAACACGCCGCGGAGACACATTAGAAATCGATTGCGCTGCTGGCAGTCGTGTTTCTTGGGGATTTTTGTAACCAGCACCGGGAGGAGAGGTGCACAGCTGCAGCCTCTATCCTGCCAGGCTGATTGGACGGAGTGTGGTGGCTACATGTCCAGTACTGCGTGAACATGGGAGAGGGGGGGAGAAAACCATACGGTGAAAACAAAGTTAGATGCTTAAAAGCCTAAGTGGGTTGTTTGACATTTCACTGGAGTCAGCCGCTCTGTGTTGGCCTCTGGGCATTTGGAAGGGAAACACACTGGAGCACTGCCTCATTCTAACCGATGCTGGATGAGTACGCAGTGATTTAAAATACTTATTTTGCCCTGCTTTGAGTAACTCAAATCCGAACAAAGCACCGAAAAGCAAGTATTGTTAAAGGAACAATATGGCATTTATTCTTTTCCTTGGCAAGGCCTTGATGATGCCAGTTGGACATTTTATCAAAAATGTAAAGCGAATCAAAGCAGTTTAACAGAGTCTCTGTGAAAACAGCTGGTGATATTTTCACATTTGACTAAAAATAATCTGCAGAGTGGTGTAGTATCCTCCTCCCTTTTTTAATTTCCCCCAGAACAATCATAGTCATGAGTCACAATGAGTCATCTAGGAATCATGGTTCTTCTTTCATTCCATGGAGCGTGCTATGCTTGCTTAATTATGTAATCATTTTTGTGTGTGCCATGTAAACAGGCATTTGGTAGTACTCTTTAAAGTCTGCAGCCACAAATTTAATACGCTGTCCTTTTTATGGGCTGCATATAGCAAACTATAGGCTTCGGTTATGAGGATAAATTTTGAGACAGTTTTAATTTAGCAGTTTAACAAAACCAGAAATAAAATGGTATTTAATCTAAATCTCAAAGCACAAGTTTTTTTTTATAGCTATATCTTAATAAAACAGAATATATTCAAGTAAATGATTACAGTGATTAAATTTTTTTCTATATCTCTTACATGCTGGTATGCATTTCATTTATTAATGCTACTTTAAAATTCAGTATCTCAGAAAGCTAGAATTTTATATAGTGAAACTAAAAGATACTAAAATCAGCAATGTAAGATTACAGAAAAGTGTGTTCATTTGATGTACAGCATCAATCAAGCACATTTTCACTGAAGCAAACACTGGTACACTTAACAGTGTACCAGTGAGGAGGTGCCAAACCCTGCCAGAAATTGAAATTAGCATCTCACTAAAGCTTGTCAGCAGAGAAAAGCATGAAGTGCTCTAAAATTTACTGGCAAACAGCTGCACTGACTTTGGGCGTAGTAAAACACAGTAGATCAACATCAGCCGACTATTTGGCTCCCTAAACCATCAAACTGGACCTCGAGAAACTTGGATTCAGTAAAAGGGACCTTGATTTCCAAGTAAAATGCAAAATGTATCTATATCTTAGTCTATTTAGGCTACAGGCGAAGTCTCTTGTGGCATTACAAGTCTGGATACAGTGTGTGTCGTGGGTCTTGACTGACTCCACATGCAGTCCACTCCTTTCCCACAAACTTTTGATTGGTTTTTGATTCATAGTCCTCAAGACTGCAGCTTGCAGTCTTGAAGCTTGCAGATTTCCTATGCTTCCCCCTCTTCAGTTTTCCATTAATATATTTGGTTTCAGCTCTCTGTGAACAACCAGTTTGTTTAATGGTGATCGTTTGTGTCTTACCCTCACAATGGAGGGTGTCGATAATTACCTACTGAACAACTGTCAACAGTATTCAGCATGGTTGTGTAGGTCATGGCATATTTAGGAGGCACTAATCTATTTCTATTCGTCTTATGTAATGAAACTCTCAAAAAAAGTGTTTTTCTGTTTATTTGTTGTGGGCCATCTTTTTAAAATGAACAGAAATCACTGTTTAATCAAAAATAAAATCTGGTTTAATTTTTGACTTTATTCTAATACGTCAAGACACTCTTAAGTTGTTTAAATAAATCCCCATAGGAATACTTTCAAAGACTGTTACCATTAATAGTCTGATACCCGTTTTTTCTTCTTCATACTTCATGTTGGCATCTTAAAAGTCTGCTAGCAAACATATAGAAAAGTAATGCTTTTTAAAAATTCATCACCAGATTGCAGCAAACTACAAAGTTCAGTTCTAATCCAGTTTGGTAAATTCAAGTCAACCCAGCGTATTTTAATTATTTTAGTTTTTAAAAATGCAAGTTCAATAACTAGCTTATGGAAGGAAAGTCTGTTTGCATCAAATCTTTACTCTTGTTCTGAGCATATGTAGGCGGCAGACTTTGCCATCCAGCTGCGTATATTTCAGAGTGCGTTTTATGCTTTGAGTGAAAGCTGCAGTAGGTTGACTGGCATCCATTAGAGTGTTGGTGGGGAGGTGACACTTCGGTGAGCGTTCACAGCTCCAGATGCATCTCGGCTTTAGATTAGGAGAGTTGATGCAAGCCTGTCTAAGAGTCCTCAATGCTGAAATAGACTAAAACGGGGTCAGATGATTTAGCTTCAGCTCAGTGCTGATCAATGAAGCTCCTACACTAATTCCAACATCCGGAAGGAAAGAATCTACTTGCAGATAAAAAAACAAAGTCTAAATGGTGAGCAAAGAAGAAAATAAAGAGGATAAGGGAAAAAAAAAACCCTGACTGGAATCGAAAATGCCCTTTCTGCTTGGTCATCTGTTGCTATTCTCTCCGTGGGTTGGAGGCTCCTGAGCTGGTTATTTGTAACATCGAAGATGCTCCCCTGCCATCAGTTTTAACTCATCTGACAGCATCCAGCTGGCTTTTGAAAAGGGCAAAAATTGAGCGGATGCTAATAATTCCCGGTAAGGCCTCAGAGGTGAGCCGTTTCCCCTGACCTCTTGGCGCAGAGGTTTCACCATGGGTGCGGCAGAAAATAACTTCAGTCAAGGGCCCCCGATAATCCAGCTGCATTGCAAGCAGGATCACAAAGGCACTGTTTGGAAAAATGGGTAGGCAAGCATGGGGGCGGCTATTAAGTGTTGGACCACAGAGAGCCTTTCTGCATTAACATCTTGACCTTGACAATTGGATAAAAGGTGGCTTTGCTTCTCCAAACAGCTTAAACAGCATATGGGCTTTTAAGGTTAAGCTAAGCTATTTTGACCTATTGAAATAATAGCCTCTCATTTCTTCTCCGAGCATGAAGCGACAATAAGAAAATCCAGTTTTATGTATCAGCAGAAATCCCAAAATAGACGCTTTTATTTGTCCCTTTGTAGAGAGGTCACACGCTGACAAGTCAGTTTGCCAGAGGCTTTGATGTACTCTCCTGATTACATAATTATGCTCTGGTGATGTGTGGTTTGTTCAGCTGGCAGCAGAAATCTGTGCCATCTTTGCTGTTTAACCTTTAATAAAATCAGGACTGGAGATTGACAGAGTAGATTGTCTGAGTTGGTGAAAATCAAGATAAGAAAGAATATCTTTTGCTTACAGGTAAATTTCCCCAAACAACCACTGACTTTTCTCCTCTTGACTTTCACAGTAATGAGCCAAGGCAGCGATAACTTGAATAAAACAAAAAAAGAGAAGCATTTGCTATCACAACAGTGCCTCGAGGAATTTTATTAAAGATTTAGACAGTGGTTGTAATAAACCATTTGTAAAATCCAAGAGAAGTGGATAAAAGGAAAACTGATGAAGGTTAAATCAATACAAGGAAACTCTGAGGTCAGTGGATCTCCAAAATATCAAGACTAGTATTGTTCTAGGACAAAAAGATTTATTTTCAGCATTTATTTGCTGAAGTGATGGAGCATAATGTGAAGTTGAAGACCAAAAAGAAACTCATTGATGATACAAATATTGCTCCATGATATTAGGACACATGGGATTTAAATATCTTTTTTTTATATTTCAGTGATGATGCTGGTTGTTATTAATGCTCACTATTTTCTTTTTTCCACAAACACAAGGTCTCCACCACTCTCTGAACTTAAGCATCTTGACCTCTTGAATCAATTTTATCTGTAGACATCAAGGGCAAGGAGCGTCCTTGCAAATGTACAAGTATATTATTAGCATGCACAACATAAACGAACCTAAACTCAATCTTAGCAACATTTGGAGGCTTCTTCAGGTCTGCTGCGAAAAGAAACACTGGAGGTTCTTTTTACCCTCAGTTATCAGCATCTAAGGACATTCTCATGAAAATGAGATCATTGAAAAGAATAAATAAAATCTACAACTCCTTGAAGAACCTTGGATAATGTGTGTTAAAACATTAAATTTTCCTTTGAGATCAATAAAGTCTCTATGAATTGAGTTTTAATTGGAAAAACAACCTTCCAAATACTGCATCCAAGCAATCTAGTAAAAATACCTTATTGTACACGTTGCTGTCATGCTGACTGTGATTTGACATACTGTGCAGCTCTGGAAGCAAAACAAAATTTTGCATGCTCCTGCATGAAGAAAAATAATAAAACTGCTAAAGCAACTGTTACTTGTGACAGTGCAGCAAGTTTAACATCAACCCTTGACTGAGATGGTGGCGACCAAGATAAAAAGCACTTGACAGTTGCTAACATGAGAAGCCAAATGCCTTTTGGAAAAATATATTTTATACTCAGACAAACATCTAGCTATGCTTAAACTAGTTGAAGGGTTAAAGGCAGTCAAAAGAAGACTTTCAATTTTAAGAACATTGTATTGCTGTGTTTTGCTCCTTGTACTGATCCTTTGCAAAAAGTGGATGACAAAAGAAAATGCTACCTCTGAAATCAACAAATAGGAGGTTGGGCCTTCATTTTTAGCCGTTTCCTCTGAACAATGATATCAAATTCACATAAAGTAGTTTTGGGGTGGACAAAGCAGGCTGACATTAAGCTTTCTTGAATGACCTTTCCAAAGGCTCAACCTTAGCCCTGTTGAAAATTTGTCGACTGTACTTAAAAGCTGAGTGCTTGACAGAAAACTAACCCGTTTCAATTAAAGGAGCGGTAACATATATTTTCCTGGCACATGGTGCCATTTTATAGCATGTTACCATGTTATAAAAATGCTGTACATACGAAATTGGCCTCTCTAAGAATCTCCTAATCTTTTCGACACTTCCCCTTCAGCAAGTCGTCACACAGTGCTTCTCATTATGCTGTTAACAAAGCTTCTTGGGAGTGATGGACTGAGAAGTAGTTCATGCAAGTTCCTCAGATGTGCAGATCTACCAGGCATTTAATTGTTCCAGGAAAGCTGAGTGGGAGAGGGGTGCTTTGTGAGACAGAAGCTCAGCTAGGGGACTGTAGCTCCAAGGAGGAGCTTTGGGTAAATGGGTGGGACTTTGTGACAGCAAGCATTTAGACACCAACAGAGATTCTCTCAAACATGCATTAAAGAATCAGAGCAACATTCCAGATATGTTTTTGATGAGGGATTAACATTATAACATGATACAAATCTGAAAAAAAAATCAATTTTACAAATTACGTCCTCTCGACCTTTAACTAGACCAGTTCCATCAGAACCCTGCAGAATCTTGCTCATGGCTATATTGAGTTGGTTTGAGATGCTGCTTAATGGGTGATATTTAACAGATCTTACTCGGGGAGTATTTATACGTTTGAACCTATCTGTGCAGTTTTATGACCTTGTGTGGATTGTAGAAAATAATCAAAATGTACTGGATTTAAAAAAAAAAAAGGAATTGAATAAAACTAATTTTGGAATTTTAACCCATAGAGAGTGAATGCAAACTTCTGATAAATTAATCCAACTGTCTTGCAAAGGAACTGTTTTCCTTCCCTAAATGCTAGCAGTGTCTTGCTTCTATACTTAAATATTGCAACCCACTTACCAGTCAGGCAGCACAAATTGTGATTTGAAACCCCAAAAACTATTACTGTTATTTAAATGCTCCCATCAGCCCTATTGCTCATTCCTCCTGTCTTTAAAGACGAGTAAGAAGCATTTAAGTGCTTGTTCTCTTGTGCTGAGTGGAATATACAGTAGCTGCTCTGTTAATGTTCCCTTTAAGTTGTCCAAAGAAAGTGAATCAATCCCCTGCTCCCCTCATCTCATTCCGCATCAGCTTTCCAGCTGAGAGACACATGAGCTTTAGCACACATAGTTCTAATCCAGGCAACATCTCGCTCTATGGCGGCTTTCAGAACTGTCACAAGCAGCTAAGAGTTTGGGGGTAGACCTACTCCGAGACAATTTCTTGGTTAGCTGCTCCGAATTCATGTCACTCTACTCTTCTTCACTGCTTTATCTCTTGTTACCCACACCCTCAGTTTTTCGCTCATCCTTCATGTCTCTCCACATCTACTGGAAAAGAGCCAGAGCCATTAGCCTGCTGTCAGTCTGACGGAAGAGGAGGATCCATCCTGTTAGCTGATGCAAAATGAACACCACCACTTGGCTGGTCAATTCACAATACAGGCGGACCTTTGGGGACGGAATGTAATGCAGCACACGCAGGCAATAAAGGGGTGTCCGCGCGCATGCAGATGGACACCAAACAACACCACCTGACACACTGACACAGCACTGCTGCACTGGTGCGGCACTGGCCTGATTCAGAGCTAATGAATATTTACCAGCTGGTCATACCACATCTGAATCTGCAATGGCTCGCAGGAGAGGTGTTAAACCCCTGGTGGCTAAGAGTTGTAAATCAATCTTTAACGCCAGCAGCTGTCAGGGTGAAGAGTTTCCTCTCTGTGCTTATGGAGCTCACATACAGCCATCCTCTGAGCTAACATTTATGCACGTGTCATGAATGAAGTACCTGATAGTGTAGATGGTTAATCTTTTATCCCCATTTGGCTCTCTGATAATCACAGAAGAGTGGCAAATGAAAACTGACCACTTGTGCCACAGGTTCAGAAATATTGGGGATGCATTTTAAAAGATTTTGTTTCACCACTCCCCTCCTCAGCAGTGACGTTTCCTCTAAGGAGCTGCAGCGCTGTCAGGCCACGACGGTACTGTAGCGGTACAGGACTGACATTTCTTTCTCGCAGAAAGGATGCACCTCCCAGAACATAAAGAGAATAATCCTCTGGGTTTTCTTTGTTTCCCCTCCTGCAAACATACAGCAGTATGAGGCGTTAAATTTTCCTCAACCATGGAAGCACTTTTCTATATTATTAAAAATTTATCACAATATGTGCAACCGTTAAAGTTTTATAAGAATGGGGGGGAAAAAACATTGTCAGCTATAATGAAATATTAACATCTTAGTAAAAAGATACAATTAAAAAAATGTGCGCTTAAAGAAGTGAAATGTTTTGATTCTAATTCATCTAAATTATTAGTGAACTTATTATTAGTGAAATTATTAGTGAACTTAGTTAAATATTTTCTCATTCACATAGTATAAAGAACATTACATTATTATACATTAATGTTGATTCTTAAATGTTAAAAGGCTTCATCTTTATTTTAAAAATGTATTGCTCCCTCAAACTATGATTTATTTTACATGTTTTCAAACAGATGTAACTCAGTCTATTAGAATATCACTGAAAACTACTTTGATTAAAACGAGAATGTTTTGTTATGAAATCATAACACACAGAGGGATATATAGAGGGATATAAAGTGTTTTTTTTCTTCTTCTGATATTCTGATTGTGACTTAGAGCTACTGAAAACCAAAAATGCAGTTTCTTAGGTTATATGAATATTACATAAGACCAACAACAACATCACAACTCCAAAAAGATTTTGCTATACAAACTAAAAAGTCTGTTTATGTATGCTACAGTACATCCACTCATCAGTGGTCAGGGCTCCTTTTGCATGAACTACTACTTCAGTCCAGTTGAGTTCTTCAGTTCATTATTCTGTGGTGTGAAGTTTTTAGGAAGCTTAGCTTGTTTTGATAGTGGCTCTCAGTTTGTCTGCATTGTTGGGTCTTGTGTTTCTCACCCAGGGCCGGCTCTAGCCATTTGGGTGCTGAAGGCACAATGATGTGGTGCCCCCTACCAGCCTCTGCACCCCAAACTAAGTAAATTTAAGTAAATCTCAGAATAGTATTTATTTAGCCTGTATTATTATATATCTTGATCATGATCTTGTTTTAGTAAAAGCACTTTTGACATAATGTTGACGGGCTTCACCCTTGGCCTCAAATGAGATCTGATTTTGGATCTTAACACCCATCTGGTCCATTGTTGGATGTGTGCCGCTCCATAAAAACACAACATTATACCTGGTTTCTTAGGTAGTGGTCCATGCAGCAGGACATAAGAGGAGAAACAGTGTTTGCTGTTTCTACAGCATAACTTGCCCTAAGGTGGAGGTCGCTGAAGGTAACTCTAGCTATTATTTGTCTTATTATTGGTGTGTTATCCTCCAAAGTAAAGTAGCTGTAACTAATTGTCCATTTGCTGCATGTAATGTTATGCTCTCTCCACCTTCTGCTCCAATCAAGCTAGCTGGTAGCACAATGTTATGTATTGATTTTCAACAAAAACCTATTTACCTTTGTGTTTTTTCTTTCTGATTGAGCACCTCAGAGCATATAGAGAAACAGTTAAGTGTTCAAATTATTAAAGTCAGAGAGAAAATCTTAGTAGCATCTAAATGTAACCCATTAAGACTTTAGCACAAGGTTGCAGTTGGAATTAGTCTCAAAAAATGGTTTTGAGACCAAGACTAGTTCTAAGACAGAGTCCAAGAAGGACCAAAACTTTGAAAAGGTAATCTCGAGACTGTTGAGACAAAGACTAAAAAACAATCCAGCCAAGTCTTTCTTGGCCTTCTGACTAGGCCAAGGAAGACTTTTCTGACATTATATCAGTAGCAGCCTGACATTAAGATTGCGACAGCATTAGCTGATATCCTGGATACATCTGTCGGTGTTGAGGCAGCGACTTCAGCTGCAGCCCATGTCTTGTGAATCTCCCCCAATCGTCTGGATGAGCTTCTCTTTAATATCCTCTCAAAGCCGTGGCTATCCCCTTTGTGGCTTGCCCTTCTTATTGATTGATCCAGTGATCAATCCTGTTTCCCCAAAGTTCATAGAGCATAAGATTACTTTAAATTAAACTTTTTTAAATTGGACGTATCCAAATTTTCAGAGAAACTGCATATTGGGTTTTCATTAGCCGCCATCAAAACATACACAAATCTTCGTATGTTACAGTCTGTGTTATGAATCATAACTTCTCTTTTCAAATTAAATTATTGAAATTAACTTTTTGAATGATATATGAGACATCATCACTTACTTAGCTAATATTGTTGTTTTGTGATTAAACTGTAAGTCCAAGTTTCAATCTTGCCCTTTTACTGAGCATAAACCTAACAGGTTCACAGCTGAAAAAGGAAAGTCGGTGCCAGAACATCTGTCAATAGAATAAGGCCCTGAATGCTAATGACGGAAATTGCTGACAATCCATGTTGCAATTCAGTGGCAGGTTTTATTCCATGTAAGCACACATTGCCATTTTCCTTTAATCAATACACTCGCAGCGATGGAGCCAGTCACTGACTTCAGCATAAATGTGTCGTCCATTGAGAGCTGCGTCTCGGTGAGGTGACTGTACCCTTGTCCTGCCATGTCAGCGTCAGCAGCCTCGTTCACATCCATCCTCCACACACGTGGTCGCAGTTCATTTGGAATTCAAGGCTCTGTCAATAACGTCTCCAGCAGCACGACTGCATTCTGTCTAATTACTACAGGCCTCTCTGTCATGTGAAGTTTATCTGGGGTCAAATGAAGTCATGCTCATTTTAATCAAATCAGACTCAGACAGTGGCAGACTGACATGACATGACTTGAACCAAACATGTTTAGGAGCACATTTTGTTTTGCATTGCTGATTATTCGTTGCACTTTGGCAAATTTTCTTATGGCTCTAAATTGCACCTTAGGAAAGAAAGTATGTGCTTTAGCATGCATCGTTAAATCGTCTGTTGCTGTCAAGTTGTTTGTACCACATGTCATATTTTCTGCTACTGTTTACCTTATTCCACCGATCATTTAAATCTACCTCACGCCAGGGGATTTAAAGCTCTTTAAAAAAAAGAATCTGAGTTCAGATAGATCAGATAAAGTTTCAGGCAATGCATTTCTCCACAACAAACCAAACTTGCTCAGATATTATTTCATTCCTCTTTCCATTTTAACGCTGACTTGACATGGTTTTTGCCCCCATTCCCTGATTTGATGTTTGTGTTTGATGCTACGGTACAGCGAGTTTATGGATTGTACTGAATAATCAGGTTACTTCCAATTTTTTTTTCTTTCTTTTTTTTTGGGTAAGACCTCAAGCAATGTCATAATAAAAATTATGGAAATGTCTTTTTGTGAGACAAGCAAAACAAAAAGAGTAACTCAAAGTCCTTTATAACCACCATGTTTGTCTAGAGCTAAGGAAATATGAAAACTTTTTAAAAATAATTAATCAAAGTGTTCAGATTTTAAACGTTACTCTTATTGATACAGTCATTCATGCTGACAATAACACAAAGTATTTTTGCACACTCATGAAGGCATCCTCCTCATTTTGCTGACACAATCCTGTATCCACTTTGTGTGCATATCAGGTTTGCACATGCTGTCAAGTTTGCACCTGGTTTTGTACATGCAAAACTTTTAAAAGATGAGGCCCAGAGTTTCTTACTGCTAACCATAGAGTGCATATCTTTGGATTCAATTTTTTACCAAGGACAAACTTTATATTCAAGGTGTTGTCAATGTTTTAGAACCGGTGTTTGGAAAATAGCAAATTACTGAATACATATTTGGCATGGCACACTGTTTGTCGCCTGGAACACATAAAAAATTAATATCAGCTCTCAGTCTGCATTATGAAATACAAATATCCTATTAATTTTCCATTCTGGCCCCATATTGGCTATGAATGGTGGGAATCCCTTTATTAAGTCCCACTTGGAGCATGCAGTTTTAGATTTTTATCTGTAATCGGTGATGATTTACTTATGTGGTTCACTCTTACGCAGTTGTGATAATTGACGTCAGCTTTGTATACCTGTTGAAGTGATTGTGTACATTACAGCAGCTGCTAATAATCCCTGTTTTTCCCGAGGCTTAATGTAAACCTCCCTCCAGGTGACTCTGAGAGATTAAAATCATGGTGTGGTTGTAATCTAAATGCAGCTGAACTGTACAATTGGCCTTGTCACAGATGTAAGATTCGCCAATAAATCCAGTTAAAGTGCCGGCACGCTGCAGTGGCTTAACAGTGTTGCTTTATTTATTTAGGGAAGAACACTTGTTAAGATCAAGATCTCCTTTGCGAGGAAATCCCGAGCATGAAGATTATTGAGCGAGAAGATGGTTGGAGGGTAGATTTCATCACTACGTTCTCATGTGACGAAAATGTGCCTTCATCCTCTCCTTCCATCCTACTAAAGCACAAAAGGTTGTTTTTGGTTAAATATGTACGTCTCTTACGCAGACCTCATATCTTTTATCAGACCGAAGGTTGCGCAAATGACATACTTTGGCTTCTAAACAAGTTTTAGTGTCAAAAGTCTGTCTTTAGAGTGTTGAAGGAGTGACTGGATGTGTTGAAGAAACAGACCCATTTTTATATTGAGTACAGACTCAAGGCAGTGAACATGGAGTGAATAAATGTGGAGATTTTGTAAAAACAAAAAAAAAGCACCTTATTTTTTGTGTTTGAAGGGAAAATATCATAAAAAGTTAACTTTTTTCAGTTTTATATCACATAATAATGTTACTCCCTCATCAAAAACATACCTGGAATGTTGCCTTCATGCTTTTATACATGTTTGAAAAATCTTTAAATCTCCCATAGCAGCCATTCTGTGTCCAAATAATTGCTCACCTCCTCTTCACTCAAAGATCCGCCTTGGAGCTGCAGTCCCCAGTCGTTTCCCTGCACCTTTCCCACACGGCTCCACCAGATTAGCGGCAGCAGCAACTAGCAAACACCTGGTGGAACAGAATAACCTCACCTCCTATAAGGAATGGCAAGGAGTAGGAGTTTAAAACACCTGTAAGAATAATTAGAATTCAACACGTGTGGCCAAAGATGTACTTTTCTTTTGCAGTTGTAGTGTGTCTAAAACCTTGGTGTAAAATCATAAAGAATTGTGAGGTTTATGAAAGAAAATCACACGGTTGGAGCAAAGATAATCAAAGCGGCAGTGCTGTAAACTGAATGCAGTGTACCTTGAAAGTGGAAAATGCACAACAAAAGAAATGAGAAACAAATAAGCAGGAACAGAAGATGGTAGTTGTGACGGAATTGTGAGAAATTTGTGCATGAAATGTGGAAAATATTCAAACAAAACCAACTTTAAACACAGTTTTTGTGGATAAAGCAAGGCAGGCAGTTAATGTTAAGTTGCTTTTAGCTGTGAACATACAGGCTCTGTTTGGAGCAGATTTTAAATAAATGGCACCCTTGTTCACTCCCAAATCCCTCCCTCATGTCAAATTTTCCTTTGGCAAAACACTGGGACCCAAGTTTAGCCTTAACTTTCTAGATTAACCTTGATGATCAAAGTGACAAGAAGGAAGATGTAATCGCAGAGCGGTAAGGAGATCACAGGATTTTGGACAGAAAGGACAGCTTGAAGACAGGTCCATGGTTAACACTCCTTTTATCTGAAGGAAGCACTGAAGCCATCTTTCATTTTGAAAGATTTGTGCCTGATGTAAAGGTTGCATTACAATTTCCGCGTGTTCTGCAGTGAAAGCAGGACGACTGGGATGAAGGACTCATAAGTCAAAGTCGTCTGGTGAGGCACTCCTATGTTTAATTGTATGAGTGCCCCGCATACCTGAGAGCTCAGAGGGACACGGGTTTGTGATTAAGAAGATCACTTTGACATTAGCTGCAGATCCATCATCCCAAACGATGCGGTATGCAATACTTGACAACCACTTTTTTACTTATAATTACTGATAAATGAAAAAACAGTTTACTATTTTGGAGTAATTTGAGATTGCCACTTCGTGAGGCAGCTAGATGAGTAACTTTTTTGTTTTTTTTTATTTTATTTTATTTTTTTTACCCTTTTAGTAAAACGTGAAGATGCATTTCATGGTTGTTTGAAGTTCTACCAAGCAGCGTTTGTTCAAAGAACTTTCAAAAAATAGCTTTGTTGCCTACAGCGATAGGAAAAGAGGCTGGGGTTGAATAGATTTTTCAAATCAGGGATTTTACTGGGAGAAAGGCTACCAGCAGTGTGAATAAAAGTCCTGGAAAATATCACAAGATTGAGTCGGCAGCAGGGCTACAAAAAAAAATAAAAATTGAGTTTAAGCACAAATATTTTCCCTTCTATGTTTGAGTTGTGTACATTTCAGTGTATTATGATAATTTCAACAGTGCTTGTTGGCAGATGACTGAGCATTTGTGGGTTCTATGATTCAGATTAGTGTGAAACAACGTAAATTTAGCAATTTTTTTTCTTCTCTTAGCTGTTATGAGAGTGGTGTGTCATGATTCGTGTCAGTTTTATGGCATGATCAGTGGGCGTACCGAGGGTGGGCTGGTGAGTCGCGGTGACAGATTTTTTTCTGAGCTGTCCACTCTAATGACTTATAACCTTCACCTTTTTAGTATAGTGTTCAGTGTTTAAATTGACATTTACAGTTCATCCACTATGTTTGTGACTCATCTGTGTGTCTGAGTGTGGACATATAGTGCTCAATCCTTGTATTATTATTTTTTTTCTTACTGCAAAAATAACTGGCGGCCACTCTAAGATCTTAAAAAAAGAACCAAACAGCAGAGGTGAGGTACAGCACTTTGCAATAGTAGTCAAACCATTTTAACTTGTCCACTTTTTGTCATGCTATAACCACAAATTTCAATTAAAATGTTGGGGTTTTATGAGACAGACCAGCACAAATAAATCACAAATAAAAGTATGAAATGTGACATGATCTTGTATTAAGCCCCCCTAAATCAACCAGTTGTAAAATTTTCTTTGAATAATAGTTCATAAGTAAGGGAAGTGGGACAGGGGTATAGTGTTCATCCATGTACAGAGTCCTCAGTCCTCGACAGACCTGCCGTGGGTTTGAGTCCCGGCCTGTAGACCTTACACACACCTCTTCCCCCTCTCTCACACCTATGCTCTTGTCTACACTGTCAAATAAAGACTGGAGCTGAAAAAAAGCTCATCGGTCACATTGACTGCGCCACTGAAACACATAAATAATAGGGGCGCACCGATGGCAGTTTTCTGGCCGATCGCCGATTACCGATCTTTTAAAAAACCTAACTTACCGATTCCGAGTTTGGCCGATATCAGTTTTTTGTCTAAAATGTTGCTCAATATATTAAGAAAGTTGCTGAATTGGCAACAATGGGGTGACTATTGTTAACTGTAAATGTACAGACATGATCTGGTCGGCCGGTTTGTCAGTAAAACCTCTCACAGAAGAAAAGAAAAGTACAGTGGTTGATTTTATTTTATTTTATTTTTTTAGACCTTTGCCGAAGTTGATAACCTCGACAAAGGTGGGTTAGCGGTTGTGCTGTACTTCTTACAGAACAACCGCTTATATTTTCAGATGATGACCTGAACAGAACCCTGTGAGAAGTTCAGTGTTTGGGATATATCTCTATAGCCTGACCTGCTTTAAACCGCTCTACAAATTTAGATTGGACCTTTCTACTGTTCTCTTTATGTGGCTCTTTTACTTCTACCAAACCCCTGAGGTTGTCACAGAAGAGCTTTTTTTATACCGAGATTAAAATGGACCCTTTGTACAAATTAGAAGATTTCTGAATACAATCGCTTTTATGGGATTTTATTTTTTGGTACTGGAGTATATAGGGAGGATATACAGAAATGCACAGCACACTTCTTAGATTCTTTATAAAAAGCAAAAAACTTTATTTTTCTTCCTTTCTATTATGCACTACTTTGTGTTAGCTTCTCATTAAATCCCAAAAAGCTAGACTGAAATTTGTGGTCGCTACATGCCAAGAAGTGTATAAGTTAGAGGCCGTTTACTTTTACTGGGCACTGGATGACCCGCTGATTTTTTCTATCAAATAGATGTGAAAACTGAATTTGCTTTCTTTGTAATACTTTAGTGAGATGAAAACCAGTACGAAATTATTGCTTAAGCAACACATTTATTGTGCCTACTCCGCCTTTTCTTTCTCTTTCAGACAAAATAATGGCAGCTGGATAAGTTGGGTGTTAAAATATTCTTTCTACACCAATAAACGACTCATACTGGTCGCAGCAACACGTCACACGGTTAACTTTCTCCCCCGTAAAACCCGTGTTCTTATTCCGTATGCGCACCGCGTCCACCTCCTGTGATGGGTTTATCAATGCAGAGTCCGGAGCGTTTTCCTTTTCACGCCCGGCCAGTCTCTGCGTGAGGAAGGCACCGAGCATCTCCTTTTCTGACGGAGAATTTCTTCGCGCAAGAGAGAGAGAGGGAACGAGAGAGGGGAAGAAGGAGAAAGGACAGACCTCACCCGCACCTTAGTCTGCTCTGAACCTTTCCACCGGACCGCAGTGGATGGATCATCATCGCAAGATGTGAAAAGAAGGAGGCTTCTTCTTTTTTATTTTTGGCAGGCTGCAGAGTGTTTGATCACAGGAGCTCCGCGCAGAGAGGGATCAGCTGCCTCGCTTTTTTCTCTCTGCGCTCTTCCCTCAGCGGGTGAAGTGGGATGCGGGTTACGCAGCATCACCGGTGCCGTCGTTGCAATCAACCTCACAGATACACCTTCCACTTCTTACGGCCTATCAGATTGTGGGCCCGTGGAACAATAAAAACTCTTTAACCGGTGAGGAGAAAGGGGCTCATTTCTACCGGTGATAAAGAGAAGAGGGATATTTTTCAAACTCCTTCGGATGTGATTCCCCCGCCATCCGCTCTTCCTCCCCCCCCCCCCCCCCCCCCTTTAACTCCTCCGCTCTTATTTTCTGCCTCTGTCCCGTGAAAGCGGGAAAAGATCTGATCATCCCCTCACCCCCCTCTCCCAAAAAAAGAGAGATTTCCCCGGACCGCTGTTGATCTTATCGCTATCGCATTTAATCTGTCCATTTCTCTGTCCTGCGAGTGTCGGTGGTGGAGGGAGCTGCGGGAGATCCAGAGACCTGAGGAGGGGAAATTGAGTTACTCTGCAATTACAGGCTTTTCTTGCAATTCAACCTGAGTTCTGCGGACCGAAGCGCACAAACCCCGCGCCAAAGTGAGAGGGAAATTGATTTTCAAGCCAAGCGAAGAGGCAGCAAAGGTGAGTCTTTTTAATTTATTAATGCACGGAGTTTAAAAGAATGTCAGTTGCCTAAGATTGACTCAACACAATTGAAGCATTTTGGTAGACGTCGCTTATTCGTGCAGGATAAGTTGAATAGTTATTTATAATGCAATTACTAATTAATGGATGACTGAAGCTGTTAGTTTCTTGCCAGAGTTGAACTGCTCGGATTGTTTCCTTATATCCGAGCTGCTACAGTTGTCTTGTGTGGACTCTGGCCGTGCGCACATTGTTGCATGTTGGGCAGAATGGAAGCCGTCCTTTGCACGGCAGCAACAGGAGAGCACAAATCATTAGTTGGAAGGAGGCAGAGAGGACGTCTCGGTCGTGACGGATGTTGGGAGGGCGCTGGCAGAAAGTGACACAGATCGGACTGTAAATTCATTTCGTGGGTGATGAACAGCAGATGTGTTGCGCATGTTGATGTGACGCTCAGCGCACAGTTGGGAAAGTGGGCTTTTTTTCTCAAAACACAGATGCACAGGAGGTGTGTGTGTGGGGGGGGTGGGGGGGTGGGGGGGGGATTGACTGGCGATGCTGTCATGAAAAAAGTGGAGGGAGGATATATTTTTGGCACCACCTTGTGGTTTGGTCTGCTCCTTTTTTTTGCTGTGTTGGTGGCATCTACAGGTTACTGGTGTTATTTATAGCATGATGAGCGACAGATCCACATACAGTCATTATGATGTAACGGTATGTTTTTTCATTTTTATCTCCCTAATATTTTTTTTTGACAATTAAATATACATTTTTACATTTTCTAATGTTTTGTGTGGATTCATTTGTTTTGTTTCCACTTTTGATTCCAGCAGTAATTCTATACTAATCCAAATGTCCTTGTTTGAACATTTGTTTTATTTGCTTAATATGTTGCAATGAGGAACATAGCTTTCATCCATTGCTGTCTCCACCTGTTGAGAGCCATTTCAAGGCCTTTTTTAAGTAGAAATATTGCTCATTTTAAAAACACAAACAGCTCAAGCTGTTTTCATGCTGAAAAACACTATTGTAAAAACACATGCCAGAGTCTCAAGATGTAATTTGCTAGTAGATATTCAAGTTAAGCAATTATTACTACTGACCTATTGTTTACTTCATCTGAAAACCTGTGGAATTTGCTAATCATTTTCATACTGTTAACACTAATTCCAAAGTACAATGAGTTGCTGGAAGTATTTGATCATCTGCTTTCAGTCGCAAATGAACTTGAAAGACAACCCATTCATAATGCATGTGGTTTGAAATGTTGTCTGTGCGTCCTTTGGAGCTTCAACAGCTTCAACTCTTGCGGGAAGGTTTTCCACATGGTTTAGGATGTCAGGGATGAGAATGAGAATTATTTACCTTTATTCTAGATGTGTACATGTGGTTTCAGACACTGATGATGGATGAAAAGACCTGGCTCAGGCTGAGGTCAGGAATCTGTGCAAACTGGTCATGTTGTTCCAACCAAGACTTGTCAGTGTCTTTATGGAACTTCCTTTGTCCTAGGTTTGAATCCTGGCCTGGGGTTTGCACGTTCTTCTTGTGAATATGTGCATTCACGCTGGCTTGACAGAAACATGACTGTTAGGTATGCATGGTTGTTTGTCTCTGTGTTGCCTGTGTGATGGACTGGTGAGCTGTCCACTGTGTTACTGTATCTCTCTCTCAATGAAAGCTAGAGAAAGATGCCAGCCCTGCAAGGAGAAGTGGTTTTGGACAATGTAGTCTGGCAACTACCAACCAAAGCCTCAACCCCTGAATTGTGACTGTTGTAGAGTCCAGTGAGGGTGTGCATTACAACTATGCATTGAACCTGACACTTTGCATTGCACCTGGTGATGTAAGGCTTGGATACAGCTGCTTTGCAACAGAAACTCATCTCCCGAAGCGCTCTATGCACTGTTCTGGAGCTAATCTGAAGGCCACTGGAGGCTTGGACGACTGGGGCTATCGACCACTTCTTTATGATGCCACTTACGGTTGACTGTAAAATATTTGGTGCAGAGGAAATTTGACAACTGGATTTATTGCACAGCTGGCATCATGGGCGTAGGTTTGGGTATGGACGGTCGTGACATGTCACGACCAATATTCAAGGGATATAAAATAGTCCCGACCAATTTTGGCCATATTAATAAAAATAATTTTTTTTTTGTTTTTTAACAAAAACAAAATAAATAAACAAAAATCTACATTGATTAGTTTAATATTTCAATATACTACGCAGTGGTAGCATTCATTTTAAAATTTGCTGTTATGAACTATGACGACCCGCTATTGGCTCAAAGAACGTGGATCTACGTTCTTTGATTAGCTGCAACAGGCGGTGGCCAGCTGGCCACACGCGGAACGGAAGCTTGGTCCATGGTGCTGAAAGTGAACGCGTCTCCTTCTGAGTTTGACATTTATTATGAGTCTCCGAGACCATGTCGCCACTAAAAAAGAGGGTTAGGTTGGGGGGTTGGTCAGTAAGTTGTAAGGTCCCACCAAAACTTAGACCAAACCTACGCCCTTGGCTGGTATCATGCCACAGTACCACAATGGAAATCATTGAGCTACTGAAGTTGACCCATTCTTTCACAGATGTTTGTAAAAATAGTCTGCATGCCAAGGTACTGGATTTTATATACCAGTGGCAATATAAGTGACTGGAACACCTGTTTCTGTTATTTGGATGGCCAGCATAGTGTTTTCTATTTTATGCCTTCAAACACAGTGGTAATATGTCCACAATGGTAGAGATTGTATAGCAGTATTTCTGTCACAGGTTTAATGAATGCTACCGAATTTCTGATTGCAACTTTAACTTTTTTTACTTTTTTAGTGGACTGGCTTCATACGTAGCAGTCAGATTTTTCAGTATCCAAGTTGGAAAAATAACAACTCTTTATGAAATTAGGAAGTCAGAGGTTACAGAGCAGCCCCAAGGTTTGTTTGGAGTATACCTTCAAATGTATAGAAAGTCAAAGTTACAAACTATTAATTGGTAATTAATTTTGATATTTTTGTATCTATTTAAATCAAAGGCACACATTTCACTTATGGTAGTTGGCAAAAAACATAATAAATCCTTTCAGTTTTAGCACTGTCACACATGTGCAGCAGTTTGATATGACCACGAGGAAAGTTACCCACATTAGCACTGGTAACTTAGTGCGCATAAGCGCCACATAAAAAAGTATAACTTGTGTAAACTGCATACTGAATAAGTGTCCAATTGCTTTTATATATGTGCAGTCAAGCGGGATCAGCAGGTTAGGCTGTTTGAAAGATTGACGATCGACCAGAAAACTGTGATCAGTGCAACATTTATCCTCTCTTGTTGTATTTGTAACTGGGACCAAAGGTGTATTTCTCTGTTTATTTGATATGTTTTTGAGATTGCCATTTATTTTGAGTGATTGTTTTTCATAATGTTATGCGAAATTCCTTAAGATATAAATTAATAAATTATAGAACAGCCTTAAACAAAAGCACAAGTGCTTCAAAAATGTATTTCTAAGAAGAGCACCTACAGTAAGTGCCCTTATTTAAATGCATTCCCTGCTTAATATTGATAGGTCATTAAGAATCCATATAAAGCCATTGTCCTGCTTCTATTTTTTTCTGTTTTAAACATTTATGCTTTCTAACTTTGCAGCATCTATCTTATGTTAACCTGAATGATTATCAACAAATACTGAGTCTCGTTCCCTCTCCAGCCTTATTTCTCTGAGCACTCTTCTTTCAGAAAAACACAGCTAAATGTTTCCTTTCCGTTTGAATCCTCATGTCGAGCACAAGTGATTCAACAGCCACCAAGATGAAGACAGTTTCTTTTCCCCAAGAATGAATTGTAAGTGATGCAATACATTGATCAAAAAAGTCAGAAGGAAGATGAACTACCTGCTTGTATTCCTCTTTTCTCCTGAGGTGTACTCTTTTTTTTTTTTTTTTTTTCTTAAATCTTGGTGCTAACCTTGTTCACAAGGAGGCGCTCTTACCCTCAAAGATAGTACTAATATTAACAGAAGTCAACAACAATGCATAAAACAACACTAAGGTATTAGCATAATGACTTTGGCTCAAACAGTGTTTGTGATTTGGATGAATTTCAAGAATTTATTTTTGCTCCAAGCACAGTTTTAAGATAATTTTGGCAAATCAGAAGGTATTTTAGGCATAAAAACTTAGTAGGATGATCAAATCTAGAATAAATTAGGGCTATTATTTTTTTGCAGGAACATCTGTTCTGCATGGTCAGATTGTCAAAACAGAAATGTTGTGAGATGACAAGTGAAATCCTAGCTTATTTGGGACTCCTCTCTGGTGATTCCTTCCCTGAGCTGTTTTTGAAAAACCAACCTGATGAAAAACAGTCTCTGGTTGATAAATCGAGTCCATTTCCATGACTAATATAAATAGACCTCAGATGCTCTGTGGGCTGTTTTTCTTCTGTATTAGTTTTTTAACTTAAAAATGCATCTTCAATGCACTTTGAAATCTAGAAATGTTTTTATCTTGCCACTAAAGATAAAAAAAGAGCAATGACTAACGAGTCAATGTTAGCATTCTCTGCATTTTAATGTGCGCACGCTATGAACTGTTAATATTGCAACCTTACTCTTAGAGTGAGTCTGCTGCTAATCAATGGTCATTTTTAGTAATGAAGCTCTATTTAAATTCTTGCAGAGGGTTTTTGACTGGAGCACTTCGGATAATTGTACATTGGTGAAAGATATGCTAGTATTTCAGATGCTTCCTATCAAAATCTACTCTATCAATCGTCCTCACCTACTCAATAACATTAGCCAAGGTAGATTTATTTCAGTCTGATTTCCAGTGCTTGGTCATGGTCATATCAGACAAAAAGGTCTGAATTTTACTTACATTATTTTAAAACAAACATTAATCGAGCAAGCTGAAATCTCCTTCTTTACGCCAAACACTGATTTTAAAAAAAATAAATTATTGAGTTTTCTTGAGAAAATAACTAGGTGGACTGTAAGCAAATTGTTTATGGTACAAGCAAAAGTAAAAAAAAAATGTAAATAATATTTATAATTGCTTTATAAATACACAAATCTTTGTTTTTTACACAATAATGTATTTGTTTGAAACAAGATATTTAAACACCATGCCACTTTAGCAACTTTTCTATCAATATTCATCATTCCCAAACTATGATACAAGTATCACTGGCATCAAGTGGACTATGTCTGGTGGTACTTAGAAGAGGATCAGTGGTTTGCAGGTTAACAAAAATTATTCCCAAGACAATCACAGTAAGTGCACACACTTTACAGACCAAAGCTGCTTTAAGGAAAAGTGCAGGACTGGAGGTTTTAATGACCCCTGTGGAAACTGAAGTGGCTGGAAGTAATACAGTTCAATACAAATGATCCCAACCAAGCTTCATTCCTAGAGAAAACCGGACCAGTTTAGTTTGATTCCATCAAATTTACTTTTAGCTTGTTGTCAGTTTAAGAAAAAAAGTAGAAGAAATTGATAAATCAAGAAAAAATAATATTGAGTTAAAGATCAGGGTGTCACAGTATTCTAGGGAAAACCCCCCAGCAATTCTTAAATCAGCATCTTTTCATGTGTGAGACCCATTCATTTCTAGTTTATGTTGATTTCCAGCATGAACGCATATGATTGTACTAAATAATGTTCAGATTAGTTGGTCATCTGAACTTGACCAACTAGAAGCATTATAGCTGTGAATAAAAATCAAGGTTAATTAAAAAAAATATATTTCTGATATCTTGCATCAGTATAGTGTAAATGATTATTATCTTGTCTTAGTTTAGTTCTGAAAACTTTTTTGTTTTGTTCAATTAACTAGTTTTAATAAATTCTCAGAATATGACAGTATGATGATATTCATTTCACTCAAAACAGATCCCTTGCCTAAAAATATTCAACTCTGAGAAATCTTTTCTGTATTTTCCTATTCTTTTCCACATGGGCACAATGGATGAGATCTGTTTCAAATGTAAGATGCTTCATTTAAATTCCCTACATCACTATTCAATGCATTAGGAAGCGGAAGTCGAAATCAGTCAAACCAATTTCAAACCAGCATCACAACTTTACAACCCTTATCGGCTTAAAGTGGTTAATCTGTCAAAAATACTAGGCAGTGGAGATTTCACTGTAGGATTTATACTCTCATGGCACTGCTGAGGCCTCATGGCTGCTTTTTTTTTTTTGCGATGCCCTTGGTTGTTGTTAAAAACAGTGTTGGATTGTACAGATCTACTAGGTCAAACTCAATTCCTCCGGCAGTTTGAAAATCACATGGCAGCGTATCTTTGTTTCAGTTCTGATCTGGGTGAAGTGTTACCAGACACTTGACCCATTGGCAGCCGTTTGCTTGCATCTGTGCTTCAGTTTACCCGGCGTCTGGTTTGCTGAGGTTTGCAAAGCGAGCTGTGCAACTTTAATCGAGCACAATGGTGCAAGTCAGAGTGACGATGTCAATTAATTTAAACTAAATGCCAGATTTTCCAGCAATTTGTGTTCCTTATGGGTCTTACTGTCGAAGCATTTTGTGTTTGGGTGTTAGATTTATTTGTTATTAATTTAGAGTTGGATAAAAGACGTGTTTTATTAATGTTTTTTAAACATATTAATAAAAAAATATTGAGAGATACAACATACTTCAGGTCTTTTACAGATTTGCAGAGTGAAAAAAAAAAGCAGACATGTTTCTTGGCCTCATTTCTGGAAAATCCTGATGCATCACCATTCAGTCTTTATAAGGATGAATATGTATGATTATGATAATTCAAACAGTTTCATTTCAAAGAGTTTGAATTATCATAATTTGTAAAAGGTTACATGATTGTTGAAGAACAAGTAATTGCAATTAATGCAATAGCAGTTTTAAAGGACGACAAAAACCTCTTTTGCTGAAAGAGTAACTTGTTTACTAAGCAGCATATAGGAACATATGAATCACACCTCTGGTTAGAGTTACCATTGCTGTCTGAAGTGTTAGATCTTTTAAAAGCTTTCTAATTTCCCACTGTACAGTTTAATTAAAGACTTCCCCTTGTACGTTATCTGCTGAAGTTAATACAACATTTGAAACCATTGATTGAATGATGTTCAGGTATCTTTTTGAAGATGCCAGGAACGAGGAACAAGGCACTGAAAACAGTCCTATGTGTCGCGTTGGGATAGGATTACTGCTGAAAAAGAGCACTGTGCTGCACGCTGCAAGTACAGTTTAAACCTGCAAGATGACTTGACAAAGATGAGCATGAAAGAGCAGGAGACTCTAACAGGGAGGAGCAGAAAGCTCAGCCAAAGGTTGGCATCAACCAACATTTAGATGAAGATTTTGGCAAACATAGTATTAACCATCGGTGTTTTGTAATATTTTTGAGTCTCATTGACTTTTTTTGAGAGACTGACATAGTTTTAATGATGGATGCATATAGACTCAAATTATTGTATATTTTATATATATTAAATCAGTGGGTATGACAAGCCCTCTGATGCAATCCTAAAATGGCATATTTTCTCAAAAATGTTAAGTCTAACTCATGTTTCAAACAAGCAAAATGCTCACAAACAAGCATGTGAATCTATCCGGTGGAAAAAATTGGTGTAAGAATGGAACTAAAAGAAAATATGAAAAACTACTTAGTTATAAGTTCAAAATATGTTTCTTTTTTGTAAAATCTCGATTAAGTGACAGTGGCAGGGTGAGCAAATATAATATTACAGCAGAGGCCGTGTGCACTGTGTGCTGACAAGAAAAACGAAGTAAGATTCATGGTCTCATTGCGTTCTTGATCAATTGATGGATTGGACATGGGAGCTCAACTCCCCAAAGTTGTGAATGTTAACTAGCTGCCGTGTGTCTATCCTTCAGCCTTTGAAGCATACGCACCCAGCATGGTTCACACACGGCAAAAGCAAGCCATTTAGTCAGTTATATTTCTGGGGTGTATCTGTACAACTTGACTGATTTATAGTACTCTGAGGGTAAAGTCCTTTTCTGTGCGATGTTTGGGTTTAGTACACAGGCGGAAAATGGGAGAAAATCGTTGTACAAAATCTGATTCTGGGTGTTAAGAGTTAAACAGGTTCCGGGAGTCATATTTTAGCAGAACGCATCGGCTTTTTGTGTCACTTTACCTTTCTATGGCCCAGGTGTGAGGACAATGCATAGTAATGCCAGGTCGTGGCCTTTAGCATACCTGTTTGTGCCTCCTCATGGCTTTATCTCTTTGTACATTTTCCTTGCAACAGCATAGCCGTCTGTGTGCTCGGTGCCCCTTTGGTGAGCGGTTTATTTGTCTGTCAAAGATGATCCATATCCACTGCACAACCTGTCAAACGTTTAGACAGTGATAAATGAGAAGGAGAATAAGTGCAAAGCAAGCTGGCATAGATAAAGTACTTGAAGGGATTCAAGTGGTGGTCAAGGGAAAACAGAGAACCCAGATGGACACGGTGTACATGTAGCACGCATTGTGACTCCCTTTTCTACTTGAGCTAGCGCATGTTCTCGCTCTCTGGCGGTGCATTGTTAGTTAGAAACGCTAAAGAGGAAGCTGCTTTGAAACAGAACATTGAAGTCAAACGTCCGTCTTAACATCAGCATTTTTAAAAAGCCAGAGCCAGTATTTTAAAGCTGGAGCTTTCATGTCTTGGGTTAAATGGCGTGAAAGAATTAATAGCCTACTGCTAATATCATAAGATGTGACAGCTGTCGGCACCAAATTCACTCAGTCGCAGCCATTTAATAAATGTTAAGTCTATATGAGTGCTTCGCAGCACAGAGTGAATATATTAGCTGCCGGGTTAATATGAACTCTGTAAGCATCAGCCCCAGTTATTCCCAGCTACTGATTGTTATGATAAGAGACAACAGTCACAGTTACTTAACTAGACAGATCTCCTCATCAACCATTTATACGATTATGTTGCATTTTTGCAGATTGGTTGCTGCCTCCTAAATCATGCACAAGTACATTTTGTGATAGTTTTAACATCTTATCTAGATTAACTCATGTAATGTAGTCAGAGGATGATTTACTATATACTAAATTATTTCACACAAAATCTACTTTAAGATGAAAGAAACCTGAAGACAACTTACCAGAATATATTTATTAAAGACCAAATAGGCAATTAATCTTATCAAGTCAAATTAAGCCTGATTAGATGCCATTTATGTAAAGATCCTTTAAATTATTCAAACACATGACTGATCTTATGACTCTGGTGAAATTTACACGCATGTTAAAAAATAACGCAAACCCTCTAAACTTTTACTGCCTTTTACACGTCGTTTTTATGCATCTACAATTAGAAAGGTGCTTTTAACAAAGCTTTTCATTTTACGACTTTATTTTTGTCTAACTCCTGATTAGCCATCTCACTGGCACAAATTGGATTTGGCATATGTTTTTTGGTTTTACCTTCTTAAATGTTTTTGCACTGCCTAAACCACATAAAATATTGAGAAACTGCCAGGTACTAAAATCAACAGCTACATTAGAAAAAGAAGAACCTCAGCATGTCTGCAGAGATTCAGTTATGCTAACAGAACAATGCACAAAGCATAACTATTGTAACAAATAAAGTACTAAATATAGTTCAATACACAGACAGCGTAGAAGTGCTAATTTTGAGTGATTATTTTGTCCTGTCCGCATCTTCTGTGATTCCTCTGGGTGCTGATGTTGGCAGCATTTTATGTCCTCACTGCTACAATCAGTCTATCTTCTCTGGCTACATTGTCAGGAATATCTGCAGAATTTTTGTTGGGATGTAAAAAGTGGTCTTGGACCTTTGGAACTAATGCAACCATCATGTCACTGGTTAATTGGTTCAAAGTAAAACTGACCTGAGTCAGTTCAAATTATTTGCTTGCTTACTCCTCTCACCCTTGCTGAATATAGGCCAGTTACTAGTGAACTCTCTTAAAGTCAGTATGTATGTCCAATCCAGGATTTATTTATATAAAGTTTTTTATATTAAACTGCTTTTATTAGACTCCATTTGTTAAATTATCTCATTTTCTGCTACCCATTAAGCAACGGTAGAATATTTAACCAATAGGCAGTTTTGAAATTCACATTTGTTCTCCAAGTTGGTTTTGCAAAACCCCTGACACATAAACTGCTAAGATATCTGGATAATTTGACACCCAATAAAGCAGAGAAATACTTGGAGGAAACTTTAACAACAGTTTCCTCCAAGTATTTCTCTGCTTTAAACATCTAATGATGTAAACATTATACAAGGAGTGTCATTAATTACAACAAAAATAGCATCTTTATCACCATCCTCTATTAAAAGGTGGGATAGATGTTTACTACACAGAAATAGTAGTTTGTTTTTTGTGGGGTTTTTGTTGCACACTTTTAAATTATTTTTTATTTTTGTTAAGTAGTGCTTTAAAGCTTATTCTTTATTGAGCTATCTCTTCTTTTATAACTGTCCAGCTGTTGAAAAAAGATCTCATGTTGCCAATTTACTTTAAGTGTCCCAACAGGCTTTCTGCCATTGTCAAAGACTGTAGACCCAACCCTGGCATCCTTACAGAATACATTATGCTGAATCTCATGTTTGACTTACTCCCAGCTATACCGTATGTGTCTGCTCAATTTCAGCCATCCCCATCAGTCTTTTTGCAACAACGCATTAAGGATCAATCAGTTGAAACCAGGTGGGTTGTAACTTTATAGAACACCTATTCTTGCTTGTGTTTAATTTTTTCCATTACATACTCGCTCAAAAAAAGGTTCTGACTCCCCAATGTCACAACTGACTACAATTGAGAATTTTTTCTACATTAGTTTACTTTAGATTTGCTGCCTTTCAACCATGAGTTGAAATCTAATCTTCTATTTCTGCTAAAATACACTCAATTAGTACTTAAATGAACTTGGTTGATTACCATTAGTCTCCATGATCCACGTGCCTGTAACTGTGTGATGACAGAAGAGTCTTTAATTTACAAGCAGTATGTGTGATGCAGCACATACCCATTTTTAGATCTCTTGCATTGCAACACACAATGACAGAAATGCCCTTATCAATTTCTCTTCTTTTATCATGTGACTGTGTGTTTCACAAACTGTTCTTACAGCGGATCACAACTGGTAATCCATCTAGTGTGCACATGGGCTACACAGTCTTCAACTTTATGAATGTCAAATGTTTTACAAAGCAATAAGCGGTCCCAAGGTGACCTTTGTAATGCTTAAGTAGCATTGTGTCAGATACTTAATGCAGGGTGTCTGTAGAGTGGAAACCTTCCTTTAGTTGCACTAAAGTTGGCTTTTGATTTGCACATCTCTCCCTAAAAGAAAAGGACAAAGTGTTCCTTTATTTGTGCAAATCAAAAGGCAACTCCAGAACTGTGCTTCAGCAGATTGTTAACCCTGGGTTAGCCAAATGAACTCAGAAGTGTTTGAAGTTCAGATGTTGAATCGATTTGGTAGTGTAACATAAAGTTATTTCACTACTGCCTTGCAAAATACTCAAATTTGATGCATTAAAAGCAAGATTGTTTCTTTGCTCCTCTTTAAAGTGTTCTAAACACTTGCAGGTTGCTGTGTTATGGTGCAGCTGCAGAAGACAGAATAGATTGGGAGATCAAATGTACTTGGAGCTTGATGATGATCTTACAAAAGTACCTTTGCAAGGACTTCCGTCACATACTTCAGTTATAAATAGCAGACTCGAGTAATGATGCAAAACCATAACCATTCAGTTAGAAAGATATTTTATATGCTGGCTTACCTGCCTGACTTTTTCTTAAGCATTTACTTAGTGAGCTGCCTGTGCCATCTCTTTAAAACATCTGAGATAAATGTTGCAAACATTTGCATTCTCATATGCAACACGTTCAGGAGATGTCTGTTAAATTTAGGGACACAAAGCATGTGTGAAAATATATTTTGTAAAGTCACAGATGTTGTGTGAGCATGCCATCATTAAGAGAAAAAAATGCCTTGATTAATGACTGTAGTGAGGGAGAAATACTTACTGGTGTAGTATTGATAGAATGTCAAAATGTAAAATACGCTTGTGTTTTTATAGAGAATGAAAGCAGCTCAAACTTAATAAGTCAGTTCCACTTAATCTTGTTCATAAATCAATACAAATATTTTAGTAAATCAGACATTGTGGGTGCCTGACTTTGATCAGGCTTGCTTCTGCTCTTTTAGTTTTTTCTTTGTTTTAATTTTAGTTCTCAAGCGAAAACTTGTCAATCATTGCACTTTTCAATTTACACAATTTTCTAAATTGCATAATAAAAATTTGAGTTTGAAAACAATGATTCACAACGACAATGCTAAACCCCTCAGTAACCTTTACATCTGTATTGAATGCAAAACAATTATTTAGAAGTTATATGTGCAGCGTATTTCTGCTTGGTTTAAAAAACTACCTCAAATAAAGCTAAATTCACAATAGCTGAGATACTGCTAATCACTCAACAGCTCACTTACCCTAATTTTTATTTATTTATTGGTATAATAGTGTTAGAAGGTGCTGCAGATCAATCGGCTGCACATCCATGGTGTGAATCTCCTGTTTTATCACATGCCTAAGGCACTCTGCTGGATTTAAAGCTGGTTACTGTGGAGACACTGAAGTTCAAGGATCTTATGTTCAAGAACCTATTTTCGAGATTATTTGAGTATGGTGACATGGTGCATCATCTTAAAGGCAGTAGCCGTCAGAAGATGGGAACACTGTGGTCATGAAGTGAAGGAAACAGGCAGCAGCATTACTAAGATAAGTTATGGTGTTTAAATTAAGTTTTATGGGTACACAAGAACCGAAAGTATGCCAAAAACGTATCCGACATCACAACATGCCTTGCATCACCAGAACCAGTGATGCAAGGCAGGTGGATCCAATATTCTGGGTTGTTTCTGAATGTACCCTCTGAATATCACAGCTGAAACTGGAACTCATTGGAAAAGGTGTGATTTTTGCAAGAATGTTGTCCAGTTTTGGTTTTGGTAAGCTTGTGTGAATTGTAGCCTCTGTTTCCTGTTTAGGAGATGGTATTTCTGATACCTTAGTTGAAACAAGTGATTGATTGAGCTACTGTTGTCTTGCAATCTTCTTGAACTACTCTGCCCATTCTCCAGTGACCTCTGACATTTTTTTCCCCACACAACCGGCGTTCACTGGATATTTTGTCAGATTTGAACCATTTGGTGCAAGATCTCCATAAACCAGACAGTCTCACAAACTGTCTGATTTATGGAGATCTTGTACCAACACATACTGTATGCGCTATATCATATTTTCTTCTCATTGTGGTGTTTGTATTCAATTTCAACAAGTCATCCTCATAACATTTTGATGTCTGAATGCATTGAGTTACTACCATGCTATTGGTGATTTGCATCAACAAGCACTTTTGATAGGTGTACACAATAAGGTGGCTGGTAAGTACACATCCAATGTCTGGACTTCTGTACATCCAGCCTCTAAAGAGAAAGTTATTGAAAAGTTTTTCTTTGTGTCCTTATATCCAGTAATACACAACAGCATGCACAAATTATATAGCATACTGGTTGTTTTCTCCAAAAACAAAAAAAAAAGTGTAGTGAAGTTACTGCATTGATCCGAACAACTGGCAGCTATTCATTCACATAGTGTCAGGAAACCCTCTAGGCCGCCTTACATCTCTGTGGATTTCAAAGACGACTCCTATAATGGGCCCTGAAATGGCCTCAGTCCCTCACTGAAGTACAGAGAATACTGAAATGTGCATTTTCTCATTGTGTTATTTTCATGCTGATAAATGGCATGCTTGCTGTAGATTCATTCTAATTATTATGCTACAAACGCTAAGTTCACAACGCTACAAATCAATTGCACATTGGGTTGCAAACCGATAAAGGATATACCAATAGACTGAACTGATGTTGCATGTTTTGTCTTTTTTAAGCTAATCACCCATGATTAACTTTTAATTTCACAGATGGCTTAAACTGCCAGGGATTAGTCTTTCAAGATGATTACTTCGTAGTATCATTTACTCAGTTTAGAGCTGCTTTTTGATGTCTCCAACTTCCCCAATAAGCCATTTTGACCAGAGTATAATTCTCATCTCTATGATATTTTTCAGGCTCACAAGTAAATTAGACAGCAGAGTGCAGTGTGCATACTAAGGAGCTTTCCTAAGTGTTTGACTTATACTTTTGTGGGTGTGAAGTGCTTGATAGAAAATGGTAGTTCTGTTTAGTTGGCCTGCTGGACGAACGCAAAAGGAGAACCTGTTGGACTGAAATGTAATTTCAAGAACCTGTTTTGTTATTGTAAAAATCTCTGAGCTACATTCATCTAACAGAAAACCTCTGTAGAAACATTACAATTATAATACAACTTGGCAATTACAGTAAGCAATTTGACTTTCCCTTATAAGGATCTGTTTCCACAGCAGCTCATCCCTGCTTGCCTATTTCTGGCTTGGCAGAAGTTGGCCATAAAATGTTAATGTACTTTTGTGAATGCTTGTGTGTCCGAAATGGGAAGAGATAATTTAATTATTGTTTCATTACACTACAATAAGATCTTGCAGTGTAATTTTTCAAAATGTAGACCTAAAAATCTTCTACAGTGTATTTTTTCTATTTTATGTGATAAACACACTTGGTAGCTCGTGACTGTGAAGAAAAAGACGCATGGTTTTAAAAAAAGTGGTACAAATACAAATCTGAAAAGTTTCCATTTATTTGTATCTTTGATTCCCCTAAATAAAATCCAATGTGACTGATGTGATTACTAACTGGGGTCTTAAAATTAAGGCAGAGAGGTACATTTGGAACAAAAACCCTCATCATACAGCCAGCGCTGTGATGGAAAGGCTGACATCAAAGCATAGTTAGTTGCTTTGTATGCCACACACATTTTGAAATTAATTTATGGTTCTTCTTTCACTGCACAATCATACTTTGCGTTGATCTCCACAACTCCTGTTGCTTGAATGTCTCAGCTACTGAAAATATACATCATTTGTGGCAACTAAGCCCAATTAAGCTCAATTCAACTCAATACAGATAATATCATTATTCAGAGTGTAAATGTATGACACCTGGAATATAGTATGTTACCAGATATTACTCCTGAGTAGTCCTTTATATGCAAGGAAAGGCAATGCACTGATATCTGCATTCTTAGTTTACCAGCTGCAGTACTCTTAGTGCTCAGTTCAATCAAGTTTATTTGCATAGAACATTTTAGTAACAAGGCACTTCCAAGTGCTTTAAGTCATAAAATGCAACAATACAAAGTCATTGAACACACAGTCAATAATTGAAGCATTACATTTTGTCAGATGGCAGATCGTCACACGTCAGATTGTTGATTAATGTTTCATTTATAATGTTTCAAAAAGCAACTCTAAACAGGTGGGTTTTTAGTCCGGATTTTAAAGAACTCAGTGTTTCGGCTGTTTTGCAGTTTTTTGTAAGATTGTTTCAGATTTGTGGTGCAAGGAAGTTGAATGCTGCTTCTCCGTGTTTGGTTCTGGTTCTGGGGTTGCAAAGCAGACCAAAACCAGAAGACAGTTATCCATCTTGGAAAACTATTCCAAGATTTTATGACTCGTTTTGGGCCTGGTTGAACATTAGTAAGCTTGTAGAGCACTATTTAAGCATTTAAAACCTAATCTTACAGAACAAATCTTATTTAGATGTATATTGTTTTTAAACGGTGAAAGATTATAATTGCATCAGTATTCATTCAGCTGAAGCTTTTGCATCCCTCCTTAGGTCTAAGCCCCCAGAGACAATCATATTAATCTGTCTCTATTTCACTACCTCTCCCAATGGTGCGTGCAGAAAATGAACATTGTTAGAATTGATCCGGGTACATCGCTCCATAAGCTCCCCATCTTGTGAAGCAGCCCTCCGTGCCTTCCCAATCCCCTTTTGCCGATTATATGCCAGTCAGCTCTGCCAGCAGTCTTGCACTTCTTTCATTTGTGATTGTGAATTTCATCAAACATCAATAGTCCTTTGAATCATATCCAAATGGATATTTTATTGTTCTGCATTCAAGAAACAAGCCGTGTGCTCAATATGCTGGCTTTCTTAGTCTTACCTGACCAACCTCTTATTACCACTCAGTGGATTAATATGGAAACTGGAACTCTATTCACTTCCAGTTGGCAAGGACAGAACTGACAGTGAATTAACTGCGTGTGTCAAAGTTACCTGGTTCTTAAAAACTTACCAAAGACTCATACCTACAGTGCTGTGAAAGTGTCGGTCCCTTACAGATTTATTTTGTTTTTGTGTCACACTTATACAGCTACTGTATTTACTCGGGTTAACTGTATATGATGTTAAAATTTGTTGAGTGATATGAAACATTGAAGTGTGACAAAAGAGCAAAAACAGGAGAAATCTATGAGGACAAACACTCTACTGTCTTAGTCACTGAGTAGTGTAGGCTGTTTGAAGTGGACTGGGTTGAACTTCAATTGCATAAGTTAAATATTCTTTCTTTAATTCACGACTAAAGAAAAGACTAAATTTTCTTGTATAGGTTTTAGCAACTGCTGCTTTTTGTTTCAGTTTGGGAAGAGACAACCCTTGTGTTTGATATGTTTAATATAAATAAACATTAATTTTAGTCTCTAATGCAAAATTTCTCCCTTCTCACAGAAAGAAATGTCCTGTAGGAACAGCTTCTGTCAGGTTCAGTATCAGTTTTAACTGAGTGGGAGAGAAGAGAACAGGACAACCACTAAAACAGAAGCACTGGACAGAGAGAAACAAAGAGTTTGACTATAAAGGATCATTCACTAAATAAAGGAAAATCCACCAAGCAGATGATTTGGATGAATGTAAAACATCACTATCTTCTGGCTTTCTTTTTTTATCTTCCTCTTTTTAATCTGCTTCTTCAGTCGTATTTAATAAGTATCTCTCAAACAGCTGCAGTCACTTCCCACAGACTCCTTCTTTCCTCTAAAGTCACAGAGCTGCCACGATCCCCATTGTACTCTCCATAGTTTTACAGGACCTTGCTATTTGCATTTTATACTTCTAAATGTACAGCATATGCTGTATGACTTTCCTGTCATTCTAATTGGCTAGTGGAGGCCATGAGTCATTTCACATGTGCTCCCCTCAGCTTGATTGACATGCAGCTGCAGGGACTCATCATATCCCAGGTGAAGAGGCTGTATGTCCTGGCTACTTTTTAATCATGTACTCCAGGCTGGGGCTGATAAGAGATGTAAGGGTGATTATGGTTCAAGGAGGACGTCCTTGCGCTGGGGCCTTGGGATTATGGCTCTTCACCATGCTCTGACTGGGGGAATAAATACATCAGTATTCAGATAGCTGCCTCTGCAGGGGTTACAGAGTTGCTGGAGAGATTTGAAACAGAGAGTGGCAACTTGCTCCTTCAGGGAACTCGGATCCGGTGCCTAAAGCGTCCACATAATCTGTGAATTTATTGCATTTTGACGAGTGCAGTAGATGGGAGAGAAGATGAAGAAAACATTACAGATATATTGAGCCTACCTAACCTTTGAACCCAGTTTCCACTTCATTTCTAATACATGAACAGTGTGTGTGTGTATGTATATATGTTTATGTAAGTGTATGTATATATTTATGTGTGTGTGTATGTCTGTCTGTGTGATCAAATTCATGCAGAAAGCATGAATGAAAAGTGAAATATGCCCATCTCTCATCCAGAAAAAAAAGTGCACTAAATAGAGGAAGATCTAAGCGAGCTAAATATAGCCCAGCCATTTTTGCATGTCATGTCATGCACAAACTTATTCTCTGTAAAAGGCAGAATCAAGGGCTGGGTAACTTAATGTGCAATGAAAGCTAAATCAAAGGAGGCCTCGCTCAAGGATTTCACCAACTATTTAAAAAAAACAAAACTTAAATTTAGCATCTATTTGCATAAAATTACAGTTTGGAAACACCTCACAGAAGCAGATAGTTTCACTGGCTATAGGTAGAAATGATATGGAAATAGAATATGGATTCCTCAAACTCACCAACACTTCAGCTGAGGTCACATTAAATCTACCTGTTGGACATACCGCACCTCACAGTCTCGTTTCATTTCCTTTTTTTCTATGACTTTTACCTTCCTATGAATCTGCATGCTTCAGCTTGCCTGTTATTTTACTACTGGTACACTTGAATATTCCCACTGAGCGATAATTCTAATATATTCTATTCACAGCTGATAACAACCATTTAACTTGTCCATTAATTTAGCTATTCGCACCCCTTGAAGTTTGGAAGGAAAACCCGAGTTGTGTTTTTTATTCTACGTTCTTTTTTTTTTGTGATATAGATAAACCAGTTAGGATATGTCTATGAGCTATATAATACATGCTCATCATATTTTCTGCACAAAATCCTTCTCAGACAACGAGATTTCACTTTACTCAGTTCTGCCTATTTAAGGAAGAGAATGGACTGGTTTAAAGTCTCGTGTCACTTTAAGTCCAAATAAACTGCTGCGACAAAAAAAATAAAATTATTGAACAGCGATGGAGGTGTACTGTTGTAAAACTAAGATCCAATAATAAAGGCAAGACAAAGTCTAGAGTAACAAATGAATGCACAGGACCTTACATGAAGGCCATCTTAAAAAGATGCATTTTGAGCTGTTTAAACAGAGAGTTCGAGAGTTCTTGCATGGAAAATGCTCCAGAGTTTCAAGGCCACTGCAGCAAATTCCTCTTTCTCCTTTTGTCTTTAGCCTGGTACATGGCCAGGCCTACAGAAGCTGGTTAGACATGAGAGGAAGATGAAGTGAGCTGAAGACATGGAAATCCTGGGAACAAAACCTGGTTCAGGCTGCAAAAAACAAAGACAAACTATGCATTCCTTTCTTTACATTTTATGACTGCACATTGTCGTGTGTTGGTTTATCGCATAAACTCTGAGTAAAACTGATGCTTGTTTAATGTGGCAAAATATGCAAAAATGTATAAGGACTAAGTGCTTTTGCAGTGGCCTATAAATAGCTCACCATCTATCCAGCTGCCTTAATTTTAATGATGGAAGTTGCCATTAAGAATGCAAATATTCATTATCTATCAATCCATCCATTGTCTCTACCTACTTGTCCTTGCAGGGTCCCGGGGCGGGGGGCTGTTGTCTATCTCCAGCGGTCACTGGGCGGGAGGCGGGAACACCCTGTAGCGGTAAGTGACATTAAATCAAAGAATAAATATGTCTACTATAAAAGATCTATGTGCCAGGTTTTAAATAAGGATGTCTTATTAGATTAGAAGTAAATAATTTTAAAACTAAAGTCCCCAGAGGTTCAGTTTCCTCCTGGAAGCCTGTTGTTACAGGTGACTGAGCTGCAGGAGAGTCTGCCATTGTGTCTCTGACTAGTATTTACTTCAGAATTGAATTTTGTATTCTAATAAAATCGTTTGATTTATAAGGACAGTGAGTGGAAAAAGCATGCTCCTAAAAAGGCTGGTTTTATAAGCCTTGTAGCAGAAAGATATTGTAACTCTGTAGCTGCGCTGTGATTGGTCAGTTCACAGTAAAAGAAAAAAACAAAAACAAATGGAACTGCAGGGATGATTCATTATAGGCTTTAAATCTCAACTTTCTGTTGGAAGTTGCTTGTTACTTTATAAGTACTTTATAAATATGAAAGACACACGTGTCTGTCTTCATTTAGTCAATTATGTATTCTTAGGTAACTTGGCAACTTTGCCATCGCCATGTCCCTGAATTAACTCACACCTACGCATATCCAGCAGTCATTGTCTCTTCAGAAGTGCTCTTTACTCTGTCCTTGCTCTCATATCGGTCTGATATCACAAAGCTCTTAATTCGATGAATGTCTTTCGTCAGCAGAGATGCAGGGAAAGATAAAGCGGATGCTTGTAATTACTTGTACATGTTAGCTCATCAGAGAGATTTATTACTTGAAGCTTCTCATTTAGTTCAGACTGCCTGTTGAAGTCCCTTTGTTCTGAGTGTCCTTTTCCCAAATATGGTTGAAATCATAGCTGTTAAATGTCTGAAATATGTACTATTGAGCTCACAGGAAGAATACTACTTTTACTGAGATGTACCTGAAATGAGTTGACACTAGTTGCTTGCAAAATACCATGATCCTTTGTACCAGGAGTCGACTGGTCATCTGGCATATGGCTCGTGGGCCAATGCTGCCAGAAGAGCAAAGGTATGATGTGATGATGGGCCGTACAATAAAAATGTTTTGGGATGTGTGTAAAAAATTTAAATAAATAAATACAATTATTAAAAATATTATGAGAAAAACATCTTCACTACATCTAGGGAAATTGTAACCAAAAGTGTGATCATGCTCAGCATAGGAAATGACTACAAGACTTGCATTATTCAGACTTAAAGTCCACATAATAAAAGCCTTTAGTGTAGGTGTGGTTTATGTACAGAACTACAATTTTGTGCAGAAACTGTGTCTGAGAATTGCATTTATATCCTTTGTTTTCCATTAACGCTTTCAGTTGATCTGGTGTGTTGTGTACCTTTGCATATTCTACAGATAATCATGCTTAGCTGCAATGTTCAAAAAATGCCATTTGTAGTTTCAGTCCAGCCCTGTTTTGTACCATGACATTTGAGTCTAGGTGCTTTTGGACAATGGAAAATAGAATACCCCACCCATCTCGGTTGACACACACTAATAAAAACTTCTCTAAAATAAATAAACTAGTCATAGAAACACTTACAGGTTTAGCATCCAGTCATAGTAGACTTAGGACTGACATTCCTAAATCGACGACAGAAAGAGCTTAGTTTGATTCATTTGGAAATTTATTCGAACATAAGATTATTGCACTTTATCAGTTTTAGAAACATTTTTTAAAGATGCTAATGACATTGCTTTTGGATGCTAAAATAATTCTTGAGTGTAAGATTATTACTGATGAAAGCTGAATGATGACAGTAGTTTGTTCTGAATTGATAATAAATATTTTAATATCCTGTATAAGAGTCACAAAGAAATGAAGAAACCACTAATTGATTCTTATCAACATCATATCTGTTGTTTTTTTTAAACTTAAATCACTGATATTTATCTAAGTAATAAGGATTACTTCTACATGTTATTTTAGTTAAAAGGTTTTTAGTGTGTGTCCATGTCTGCCGTTCTCCTCATTCTCCATTTTCTGTTACCAAAATATACCAAATATATTAACTGTCTAAGAAGTCAGCTTTTTATAAAACTTCAGGTTTTTAAGTGAGAAATGTTTCTCCTTTTACATTTTAGAACCTTTAGTTTTGCTGTCTTGTTGCAGAAGTATTTATCTCAGCTTGTGCCTGTTCACATCTGTTCTGAGAAATATTTCACCTCATGCACATCTCATAAAGCTACATGTGCCACAGTGCTAACTTTGCCCCACACAGCTGCTTCTTCGCCTCCAGAAAATGCTGAAATTGCTTGCATTTTGTACCCTGTTGCTCTGCTAAACATCTGCATCCCCTTGTTATCTGAAACACCTGTGATGATTAACCATGTGCCTGAAAGGGGACCCGGTTAAAATACCAGGCAGAAAACAAAGATTACTGAGAGGAAGGAAGGCCTAGTTGGCAGAGAGTCAGATTGGAAGGCTTAGAAACATCTATGTTGGACTAAATGTTGAGTGTAGTCTCACTGCAATGATCAGATTGCCTCAGATCTCCTCTAATTGAATCTACTCTAACAAGCTAATGTTGATAGAAGACAAAGGTGTCTGATGCGGACATTTTGTTGCAGGCAATTATTTTCCTATCCTTCCTGTACTGGCCGAATCTGCTGAGGGGATAGATTTTGATCTGTTGACTTGCAGCCTCTTCAGATGTGGTGTTTGTTGTGGAGTCTGGTATTGATTAGAAGAGCAGTGAAGGAAGTGGAGGAGGAGAAGGGTGGTTCTCATATAAATTAGTCAGCCGCGATGGTTTGAATTTGTGATGTGTCACCAGCCATTGGTTTCGTGCTTTGCGACACAGATGATCCTTCAATACAAGCCCTGAAATTGATATATTAAAGGTCACATTGCTGTTGGCTCATCCGATTGTGCAACATTTGAGCTTTCTAACAACTGACTTGATTGAATGTCAGTTGTGTGTTTGTGTGTGTGCGTGTTATATTTTATATATATACATATACAGTATATAGTATATGATTGTCACTTATAGCATAAGGTGTGCTTTTATGTCAGCAATAGGAAATCCCTGATGTTTATCTACTATCTAGTTTAAACAGTTCCGATGTCTCCATTATGCTTTGTCATGCAAAAAGTAGCTGTAAGCTACCTAAATGTTAATATGACTAAACATTTAGGATAGATGTCTAACTAATGTGAACTCATACGCACACACAACTGTAATGCAGTTTGTTATCCTTGCTAGAGCCATGATCCTTCGGACTTTGAATTTAGTTTAGCCTGAGTTCTGTTTCTTGTGCTCACCTGTATTTTGATTGATCCGTGGTTCTCCAGAGTCACTTCCTCCTGTGTTCTCTTTGTGTTGTCACTGTCTCAGTTTATACCCCCCGCACAGATGTTTGATATTCAGCTAATTACTCTCCTTTTTCTCCTGACAAGTTTTTTTTTTTTCAATCATTGTGAAATCCCCCTGTTGGGATTTTCTCATGTCTTACTGGTTCTTTCCTTGTTGTGTCATAGCAATATATTTGAAGTTTCACCCCTGCTATTGGGTCCTTTTCAGGAAAAAACTAAGCTCAATTCTAGAAATTATCTGGCCTATTAATTAATGGTTCCCCTTATAAAGGACAGGAGAATAATTTCTTTGTGAAACCTTTTCTGTCGTCACTAGGCCTGTCACGATAAACGATAAATCGATTAATCGTACGATAAATTAAAACTATCGACGTCATTTTAATTATCGGCATTATCGTCTCTTCCAGCCTTTTTCTCTTTCTGTTAATGACACTGAATGGAAAAAAAGGCTCAACTCCGGTGCTCTCCACTGACCCTCCCTTCCTCATTTCCTTAGTGTAAAGCCCAGCGCACACTGCACGATCTTAGAGCTGTCGGCCGATTGTCGGCCCATTTTCAAAACCTGACAGACCACACATTAGCCGACAGAAATCCTAGGTATAACGGTTCGATCGGATTCGTTCCTGCCGTGTGGTGTCCAACAATGGGCACAAAATAATGGCTACAAGTCCAGTGAACTAATTTTAAAACCAGGCATTAATCAATGCTTTACTACAATCTACCTGCAATGCATGTGGCTAGTGTCAGCGTAAAGTCCCGACTGAATGAAAATCATTAGAACCTATTTACGTCACGTTAACGAAGAACAGCTGAAAAGTTACCGGGTTTATCAACTGCGGTAGCAATTTCGCTCCAACTCCTCTCCTTGTCATTTCTATATTCTTTGCATGTTGAATAAACATTAATGTTGTTTCCACGTGTTATATTCGTGTTTAATAATGACCAGGCGTGTTGTATTGCTCAGACACTTTTATTAAAGTCTCTTTCCATGCGTCTGCTCACACAGGTTTCGTACAGGTGTGTCACCCAAGACTCTCTCACTCTGTTGTTCTATTATTTACATTTATGCATTCACATGAACTCATGATTGCCACCTAGTGGACATAAGCATAATTCATTCAATCATCACATCCTCCTTTCTTTAAAGTAAGAATATTACAAAAGAATCCTGTCAACAGTCAAAGAATAACATATATTGTATGAGACAGATAAAACATGAATTACAAGATGCAAACATTTCAACGTAGACATTCCCCCCCCCCCTTTTTTTTTTTCTTTTTACAAGTTCAGCCTATCTGGTAGATCTTCTTAACCCAGGTGGATTGTTCCTAATACTGTCCATGTCGCAATGTGTTTTAGTTGTAGGAATAATCTGAGAGTCCTTAGAATCTTCACTCAACTCATCAACAGGCTCTAATGGAATTTTCAACAAACTGCGACGATTTCGTCTCAAAACCTGTCCATCTTCAGTTTTCACTTCAAATGAACGTGGAGCTACTTCCTGCAGAATAGTTGCCTTAGTATTCCATCCCTCATCATCCTGAATCCGTACTGGGTCCTTGTATGACAATGGGGGTAGAATCTTAGCTGATCTGTCATAATATGACTTTTGTTTTACTTTCTGCTTTCGTAACCTGTACTCCAACTTTGACGATTTCTTTGCACCTTGTTCATTACTGTCATAACTTTTTCAATGTTGTGCGAATCTTCCGATTCATCAAAAGTTCAGCAGGTGAAAATCCACATTGCAATGGTGATGATCTGTAGCTTAATAAAGCTAAATACGGATCAGAGTTACTATCTGCAGCTTTCTTCAGAAGTTGCTTAAGAATATGAACTCCTTTCTCCGCTTTTTCTTTCGACTGTGCATAATGTGGACTTGATGTTACATGCTTAAAATCATACTGTTCCGTAAACTTTTGCCATTCTCTGCTACTAAAACATTGTCACTCACCACCATATGTGGGATGCCATGCCTTGCAAAGATTGATTAAGCATGTGTTATGACACAATTTGATGACATATTAGCTAACAGAGCCATCTCTAGATAGTTTGAATAGTAATCAATGATCACTAAATAGTCTTAACTCTTAAAATGAAACAAATCCATTCCCACTTTCAGCCATGGTGATGTAGGAATGTCAGTTATTATCATAGGTTCTTTGCTCTGTTTGTTTCTAAATGTCTGACATGTTTCACATTTGCTTATTAGCACCTCAATGTCCTTATTTAGTCCAGCCCAGAAAACTGATTCCCTAGCTCTTCTTTTACATTTTTCAATGCCTAGGTGACCCTCATGAATCTGCTGTAGAATGTCCTGTCTTAACTCTTGTGGAATTACAATTCTGTTGTTTTTCAGTAACAGTCCATTCACAATACTTAGGTCAGCTTTAACATTGAAAAACTGTGAACATGAACCTATTGGCCATCCTTCATCCATATTCTGTATGACCGACTGTAACTCTGTGTCTTTAGCTGTTGCCTCAACTATTTGCTGTAACTTTCATCTGACACAGGCAACACAGTGGACACCAAATTCACATGACACTTAATATCCTCTTCAGTTGAACTCACACTATTGTCTGAAGGGGCTCTAGACAGAGCATCAGCAAGAATCAGATGTTTCCCTGGAGTGTAGATCAGTGTAAATTCATACCTCTGCATCTTCATCATAAGTCTCTGAATCCTCGGTGACATCACGTTCAGATGTTTTTTATGATGGCAACCAAGGGTCGGTGATCTGTTTCCACTACAAAAGATGGCAGACCATACACATAGTTATGAAACCGTTCTAGTCCATAAGCCAGCCCCAAGCATTCTTTTTCTATTTGAAGCATATCTGCATTCAGCTTTTGTCATGGCTCTGGACGCATAAGCCACTGGCTTCCATTGTTCATTCTCAGCCTGAACAAGAACTGCTCCAAGTCCATCTTTTGAGGCATCTGTAGACAGTTTTATTTTTTTGGTTGGATCGTCAGATATTTTTTTAGTTCCTTCCACTCTTGTTCATGAACTTCTGGAATTCCACTGGAATTGACTATTGTTGTACAGGAGTCTGTGAATGTTTGTCATCTTTGCACTCAAATTGGGAATGAATTTTCCTATAAAATTAATCATCCCCATGATGCACAGGACACCCGTTTTGTCGACAGGAGGTGGCATCTTCAAGATGGCTTTTATTTTATCTTCATCTGGTTGAACAGATAGTTTGTCTCCAAGAAACATAATTTCATTGACTCCAAACTCACATTTATTTTTATTGAGCTTCAGTTCATTTTTCCGTATGCGTTCCATGACGCGTTTCAATCCGTCATTGTGTTCTTGAGCTGTTGATCCCCAGATAATGATGTCATCAATGTAGACTCTCACTCCTTCCAAGCCTTCTATGATCCGCTCCATCGCTCTGTGGAATATTTCTGGTGCCAATTTTATCCCAAAAGGAAGTCTTAGAAAACAGTATCTTCCAAACGGTGTATTAAAGGTACACTACTTGGTACTGCTTTCATCCAGCTTTACTTGCCAGAACCCTTGTGCTGCATCCATCTTGGTGAAATATCTTGCTCCAGCCATCTCACTGATTATTTCCTCTCGAGTGGGTATTTGATAATGTTCTCTCCTAATGTTCTCATTTAGATCTTTTGGATCCATGCATATTCTTAATTCTCCATTCTTCTTTGTAATCACTATGGAATTAACCCAATCTGTAGACTCTTCCACTTTCTGAATGACCTAGTCATTTGGTCCAACTCATTTTTCAACCCCTCTCGCAGTGGTGCTGGAATACGACATGCAGCATGCACAACAGGTTGAGCGCCCTCTCTCAGCTGAATCTTGTTTGTGCAGGGTACAGCACCTAACCCTTGAAAAACATCCTCATAATCCTGAAGCATTGCATCAACAGGGTTATTAGATTCATTCAATTCAGTGTTTATGTGATACACTCTTTTCACCAGTCCCAGTTCTTCACATGATTTATCACCTAAAAGTGACTCACGATCTTCTTTTACAACTGAGAAGAACACAAGATGTTTTGTTCCTTTAACTGTCACATTCAGCTGACATGTGCCAACGCACTCAATTGATTGTCCATTATAGTCTCTTAGACCCGACTTTACTTCTTTTATATGAGGTTTTACATGCATTTCTTTTATATCAGACATGCTAATAAGATTCGCCTTAGCACCTGTGTCCAATCTGAACTGAACTGTGGCTCCATTTATTAACAAAGGAATTGTCCATTTATCATCTCTGTCAACACACTGCACTTTTTCTGACTCAATTTCACAATTCACAACACCAATAAAGAATGCGTCACTTAGGTCAGTTTCCTCTACTAAGTTTACACGATTCCTCTTCTTTTCTTCTTTCCTCTTCATAAAGCATTGCTTTGCAAACTTATTCTTTCCACGGCGATTTAAACACTGCTTACCGTAAGCAGGACATTGTCTCACTTTATACCGGGATCCACAGCGCTTACAGTTGATATCATAGGTGTGTGGTGCCTTTCTATACTAAAGAAAAAGATATAAAATGTCAGATATTTCACAAGGAGATATTAACATACATGGGAAAACCTTGCATAACCTTGTATTAAGGCAGAAAATACGGCGGCCACCGCAAGAAGGGCTTGCAGTATTCAATTATGCCGCATAACTGATAAGTAGATTATTGCGAGGGAACGCAAAAGAAAAAAAATATCCTGTGTTCCCTGGAGGGCTCCGTAGTTTAGTACAAATATGGATGTGTGTTTTTAGGTTTGGGAGTGGGAACATAAAATTTTTACTGCTAAAAACAATCTTCGAAAATACAATATGATTAATTTTGTAATTGACAGGGCCCCAATTTTTTTATTTTTTTATTTCTATGAACAAAAAATAAATAAATAAATTGTGGAGGGTCCCCTGTTGGTCAGGGGCCCTTAGAATTGTCATAACTTTCCCCCCTAAACGGCGCCCCTGGTTGCTAGTGTAGGGTATTTTTCACTAGTGCAATTGGGTATTAACTGAACATGTCTAGGACTTTTTTACAGATTTCTACAAGGGATGACTATTAATGTGTCATCACTGGACAAGAAGAACTTGAGAGAGTTCTTTTCAAGTCCATAGTCTTATCTCTCAGTACAGCTGGGATTTTATTTCCGAGGACTACTATGTGACTTCATTGAATTCAGGCCAAGCCCAAATAAAGAGCTGGTGAGTTTGGAAATTTACATTTTTGCCAGTCCAGATACAGATTGCTAAGCTTAGTTCCATTAGACTTGAGTCCCTGCAAAACTTCCTTACTTCCTTCCTTACAGGCAACAACTTTGGGAAAACTTTCTTTTTTCTATTCCTTTTATTTACGATCCTCTACCTCCCACACTGGTCAAAGGTTTGGCCTCGGCTATTCATTCAAATCAGGCTGATACTGTATGTCCCATTGTTTTCATGTCTCCAAGGAAGAGTAAAACATTATAGTAAAAAAAAGATAATAATAATTGGTTTCCATAGAAACGAGTGTCATTGGTATACTGGGCAAAATTAGTGCATCTTTCAACAAGGAACCGAACTGCCAATTTTTCTTTCAGCCAAGCCATTTTGTTCCTGTGACAATAATCTTCTTTTTATCTGTAAAAAAATTTATTGTTTTTGGACCAGCTGTATCAACAGGTGACGTGATAAAATTCATCTATGAAAATTGTCTCCGTCTTTATGGATATCTGTGTTACTACATTTGTTAATGGTGAAGCTTCATCTACCAAGAAAAAGCAGCTTCATATACAGTATATCTTTGTATACATTTAATTCTTTTCTTCTGTACATCTTTTGTGTAAGATTTTGTGAGTTTAAGCAAAAGGGTAGACTTTTATCAAAGTCTGAAAGTAAAAAGATTAGGACAGTTGTTCTCCAGAAAAAAGAAATGTCACCCACAGACTGCACGTCTGCCCGTTTAAACTCACCAACCCCCCTCACCCCCACAAAAAAACATAATCTCACTTATTTGCTCCACAACCTTATCTACCCAGATATACAGTGTTAAAGGGGCAGATAAATATAGTCCCCTTGATGAATATGTTGAACAGCTTCAGAAAATAATTAAAAGGGTTGATGAGGTTGTCTGTATGAAGTATGGCCTCTTATAAGTCCTCATTTGGGAGTAGTCTAAGGGCATGTATGCCCCCTACATGTTCCTTCGCCTCCTTTTTTCTGACATCTAATTAGAGGCATGTCAAGTCCTTCTGCACAGTGTTATGATGATTATACTGTTGGGATAGTTTAGGTGATAAGAAAAAAAATGGGAAAGAGACTCTTAGCTTGGTATGAACAGTGATACGACCACAAGGTTAATTGTGATGCCAGTGCAGGAAGGATCAACAGCTTTTTGAGCTTAGATTTAGCCATCTGTCAATAAGGTCAGTTGAGATCTATAAAGACTTAATTTTGAAAACGTTTCGCTGATTACCTTTTGGTAGGCATTGGAAGGCATGAGGTTCTCATGGTAGCTTTAGCATGGATTTAGTGTTTATTTAGAACAAAAATGTATAAAGTAATGTAGAGTGATTGATTTGTTTTATTAAAAAGAAGCTAAATAGAATATCAATACTTTTTGTTGGTATAAAAGTTCATCAAAAGCTACTATCGCTGCTTTGATTTTGATACATGAACTTAAGCGAACATATAAAATAAACACTTGCTAAAGTCAGTAGTAGTTTTGCAGTGTTTATGTTCATAATATAGATTTTGCAACTCTGCTTTTTATAAAGTAGCAAAATAACTACCTCATATAATCTGATTAATTAGTCAGTCTGTCTGCTAATCCAGCCAGCCTGAGTCAGCTTCCTAACTGACCATCTTTAAAAGAGAGTTATCTTATTACAGGTGATGTGTGGAGCTCAGTTGGTGTTCAGTAGGATTGTGTATCTCTCCTTAGTAGATGATACACATCGATATGCTGCTAATACTCCGATACCTCAAAGGTACATGAGGAGCAAACTGATTAAATACAGTTCAATTCTCCACTTAAATTCTGTCCAACTCAGTGTGTCTAGATTAAGCTAAACATGACACCATTTAACTTATGACAAAATAAATTAGAATAAAATGTAGTAAAGGATTTGCAACTAAAATATGTAAGTCAGTCAAGTTTTTGCTGCTTCTGGAAACAGAACAGAGTTTTACAAAAATTAATTGGCGAGCTAGAGAGGATGAGCAGCAGGGGTTCTTCTTAATGCCAAAGAAAAGTGTAATATATACAGTATATTTACATAATATCGCTAATTTATGCATGCAGAGTACTCTTTTAGTGGGACATGGGTCATGTTGCCACATCTGGATTTTGAAGACCAGATGAATCGGCGCTGGCAGTGTTTGGCCGCTGATAATTATGTTGCTTCGGTAGGTGTTAAAGTTTATGATTTGTTGCTTTTCTAACTGTTTTACTCTTCCAAAGGCTCACAGCTAAACAAAACAGAGTGTCCTTAATTAACCGAAGTTTCTGCTTACAAAGATAATAGTAAGTCATGCAGCTGCAGCACCCAGAGGGGAATAAACAAAGATTTAGCTCAAGCTTCAGTCTCAAACCAAAGTATTAGAGATCATTTTTTCCCCTCAGCTGAAGGTTAAATGTTATGAGGACACTACTGAGAGGTTAGAAAAGGCTATTGTTTCTCACCGACCTGGATGATTCTTCTTAGCTTCACCTGAGTGTTGTGAATTGGGTTTAGTTGTGTTGTAGGCTTGCTGTAAATAGATGGACAAGGTGACCCATGCTGTAGATCAAACTGCCAAACAGCCACTCAGGGACAAGGTCTTGCTCGCCTGACTGGACATCATTTTTCTCCATTTAGCCCCATCTCACACCTGTAATTGGACTGTTGTCCACATGAATGTTTACAGCACCACTGGGATAGTCATGTTTTTTGGCTCTCATGACTTTGTCAAAATATTTACTGCCTTTCTTTGTAGGGCTTAAAAGTCTTGAGCTGCCAATTTTGGGTTCAGATTAGTAGATTATAGATTAGTATACATAAAAAGCTGAAGATATATCCAAATTTCTTTCATCTGGTGAAGGCAGGTGGGCAGGTATTGCCAAATCACAACAGACTGCTGCTGACGAAAATCAAATTTTAATAACTGAAAGAAAAGAGGCTTTAACAAAATATAAGTGGTTGGGTTTGGCCTCTTGTTGCTTACTGTACAGGTATGTGGAAAATATTTCGAAATCATTTGTCATAGATGGCTTTACGTCAGGAAAACCTGAGATTTTAACTTTAGCATGTACGCTTTACGAACTCAAATATATATGTTTTTTCCAAATAGTTAACACAGCATACTTATCTGGTGCCACTCTTCAGTGTGGAAGTTGTTTCTGTGTGAGGAAGTCTAAAAATAGGCTATTTTCAGTGTCATTGAGGTAATTTTCAAGACATTCAGGAGATGGTAGGAAAGCTAGATAAAGTACAGCAAAGTTATTCTGTTTCATGTCTGCGATGTTCTGTTTGTGCTAATATCTTAAAAGTAATTTGATTAAACGGAACATTTTTCAAAGTTTAACCTTTTAGTATTTAAGAGCAGCTCCAAACCAATTCTCTTGTCATCAGTAACTTCTTCATCTTTTAATAGATTTCCACCAAAGCAGTGCTAGACAAAAACTAGATCTAGTTAGAAACAGTTGTTATAAAATTATGGCAGATACATAGTGTTTGTTCATTTTCTAGTTTTATTCTAAATTTCTGTAAAACAAAATCCACAGTGCAGGAATCCAAAGTTCAAGGAAATGTTTGTGAGTATTCATAATTTTGTCACTGCTAACAGAGGCCTTAATATAAGCAGTCCATTTTATAAATGCTGCTTAAATGCCCAGTGACTGTGAATGCCTCTTACAATGTCAATTTATGATCTGCATTTACAAACAGAATATGCATCTGGTCATGTTTAAAGAAGTGAAAATATTTGTAAAGAGTGTCAAAAAAATTATAATCCAAGATGAAAATGGCAGCTCTTAACCCGTTCGGAGTGTTGATTTGTACTCATTATATGAGGTACAATTTTAAAACAAATTACAAAAGGAAAGTTACCCTCAATCTTGTATTAATATATTTTTTCTTTAAGGTTGAGGCCCAGTGTATTTTCTCTTCTAAATAAAGCAGATTACAAGTGAAACTAGCTTGAGTTAGTTTAATTTGTTAGAGCCCACTTCCAACTCCTGAATGAAAGCAGTTCTTTCTTGAGCTCTATGCGTACAAAAAGATGAAAAACAAACGTACGTGTCGGGTTCTCTTAAGTATTGTGCGAGTAGAAAAGTAAAATGCTAATTCTTGTTGGGTTTATGTTCTGTGACCTTAATTTCTTCATAAAATAATTTGATTCATATATTGTTTACACAGTATGCACACACAGCAAGCCTAATTAAAAATACACAGAGATAATGACTGCTCATCCATGTTAAGGTTTGTGCGAGCAGCGCCAAGTACAGTGCAGCAGAGTTTTTTAAGGTGTCATCCAGGTGTGTTTTCTCAACTGTGTGCGGTAATCTTAATTTTAAAAAAACACAATGAAGTCCAGAACTCACGTGCTTGAATGAAATACTATTATATGTTAGGCAATCTATGTTAAGTCCGTGTTTATATATCGTCTTTTAACAACAATTTTTGTTTTGCTCACAAGTTTGTGATTTGTGAAAATATCTGCTATGTGAGTAGCTTATTTACATTTTAATGTCTGGAAGTGCAACGCAGCTATTAGCTGTAAGGACCTTACCTTGCTAAGTTATATTTTGCAGCCCATTTTATTAAACTTTTTTTTTTGTTTTAATGTTTTGGTCATGTAAACAAAAACGATCCTGCAGTCTATACCCTACTGCCTCTTCATGCATTACACACATTTAAGTTTTTTACGTTGCTTTAATAATGCTGCATAAATTGAAGTTTCATTGTGATATTGTGCATTAGATTCAGCAAAAATGAACGTTAAGAATAGTCCCTCCGCACGCTTAACATTGCAACAATGTTAAGCTTTTCTTTAGATTGCTAAAGAAAAAGGTCTCAAGTGTGGGAAGGAAAATCACACAGTTGCTATGGCCACCCTTGAATAATGTCTCCGAGTGATTACATTACATGCTGTACCAAAGGATCAAAGAGAACAAGAGTTGTTCCCCTCTTCAAGTCAAACAAAGTGACTTTCGTACACAGTTGGTGTAATGTGTTGGCTGATGATAATTGAAATTGCTTCTATCTTCACTCCAAGGTTTTTTTCCCTTCATCTGTCACCTAATTTGTGTGTGCTGCAGTTAGTTTCCTGCTGCACCCTATCTTCTCTCTTTTCATCTCCCCTCCTCCTCTCCAACCTTGCCCTTTTCTTTCACTCGTCATTCATGAGTCTTTCCTGCTTGCCCCCATCTTTTACCCAATGTTTGGCCTCTGTGGTGGACCAAAATGTCAGCTGTGGTCAGAAACCTTAAATCGTTTGCCATTGTTCTTGTCTCTTACCCTTGAATCATTTAAAATTAGCCTGAGGGTGCGCCTAATTTTAGTTCTCATTCATACTAAATTGATTTTTCCTCGAAACAGGCAAAAATAAGAAAACATCCTTCTAGCAACACTGCTTATAGTGTGGAGTCAGTGGTCCTTTAGTATGGAAAATGGCCTCATTTGCATTCAAAGTGATAGACAAATACGCAGCTACGCCTCCCACGATAACTCTGGATGTGGCCTCGGCATTTAGCTCTGAGCGCAACTTCAGTCAATCTCACTTTTATGGGTCTTTAGACTTTTTTGTTTTGAGCCGCTTGTGCACAAGCTGTACATTGACTCAAAGTACGCTCCACTGTTAAAAGGCCAGTTTTATTTAAAAAGTGGTACAACAATAAATAATTTCCAAACTTTTTCACATATATGGTGGAACAAATATCAACTGAAAAACAAACAACTCACTCTCAACACAATTCTTTAAAAATAAAGTTGATTGAGCTACATGCAGAAGTGTACATACTCTTAAAATGAATGATTTCAGCATTTGTTCTTCAGAAGGAGTCTGTCTGTCCCACATTTCGACTTACAAATTTTTCTCAAAATCGAACCCTATATTAGTACAGCTTATCCCCCACACTGTTACACCACCAGTCTAAAACCATTCTAGCAATGAAAGACAGGAATAAGGTTTAACACTGTTTAGTGAAGTTCGGACGCATCTGAATATTGAACTTGCTGAAATTCACCGGACCAGGCATTGTTTTTTAAAATGATTTTCGGAAAGTTTGAGGGCGCCTCGTAGCTCAGTGTTGGAGCAGAGGCTACAGTCGTCAACACAATTATCCCTGATCAGAGTCACGTCCTCGGGCCATTTTGCTCCACGTCTTTCTCTCTGCCCTCCTTCCTGTCTAAGCTGCTGTTGAACAAAGGCCATAAAAAACTAGAAATAAGAAAATATATTGGCAACCTTGTGCTAATGGTAGCCTCAATTATCTGTTCCCATTTGACAAGAATAGCCCTTGTTGAGTTATTGTTGTGGTATTCTGGCCATCTATATCGAGGTTTGATGTGTTCAGAGGAGGCATTCGTCATAGCTTGGGTTATTTGAAATAGTTCTTCTTTTTCTATCATCTGTTACCAATCTGTCCATTTTCATCTCACCTCTCACTGTTATCAAACTGTTGCTCACTCAATATTTTAGTTTTTGTTGCTTTGTGTTAATAAGAAATTGAACAAGTACGAACTGCATGATTGTGTGCCTGAGTATAGAGTTAATTTTAAAAAATAAATACAAGTCTTTTTGTGTTTGCACACAAAAAGTACAACAGTTTCACATCATGCAATCTGCAAGATCCAAAAAAGGGAAACTTTAGCTGGTCAGGATTAACCTCTGCCCTGCATTTGTACAATTTACTCCCAAAAATATTATTTTTTTAAGCAAAATCATTTTAAAATGCTAAATTTGGGATTCCTGTGGGTTAGAAATGTCTGAATATTTTCTTGAAGATTAATCCTTTTCACTGAAGCATTTACAAGACCAGAAATTATAGTGGGCTGTTGTTTGACAACTTAAGTGGCTGCGGTTTGACAAGATAAGTGGGACATGTGACGTGATGAAGAAAGCCCATATGCAGCATAGTCTCTGTTTGTGGAGTCACCGCTGCAATATAAAACTTTATTCTGTTATGAGCTGCTGTGTCCAGTCACATAGCTGGGATTCTTTGGGATGTGTATTTACATAGATGCACTATGGAGTAGTGATTTTTACCTTGCATTTGTTTAAAATTGTGTCCAAAGCACTTTTTATAGTTAGACCCAAAATTATTGATACCCTGCCAGATTAAAGTTTAAAATAATCTTTTAATGTTGCAAACCTGTTTATCCTGATTGGTAATATAAACATTTTGGAGTCACCCAGCCTAAGTCCTGACCTAAAGTTGACCAGTGGAAACATGCAAAAGGCAATTATAAGGAAGGTTTGATTGCTGTAATAACAATTTTCCACTCATTGTTAAGTAGGGTATAATTACTTTTTATTATGTCATTTTATAAGTAAATAAACATATTTAAAGCATTATAATGTTTTACCATATTTTCACATTTTCAATAAGAAACAAACCTTAATGAAAGACCAACTATCTAGTAATTGTATCAGTATGTAAAACACATGTTCATAACGCCTACAATATGTTGTTATTACCCTTAAACGGTACAATGTAAATATTGCACACACTGATACTGCGATGACAATATATTCACGACATATTGTGCATTCGAAGCAGTTAGCTATTTTAGGTTGCTGTGGCGTTTAAAAATATGAAATTACTACGAAGGCACATTAGCTGTCCTCTTAAGCTGGAGCATAGATATGGACTCTGTTCATTCCTTATTAGGAGGCTGGTTCTGTCTGATTGGACGAGCTAGGTTTGGAAATGTTACCAGTCTTTTGGAAATCTGAGAGTTGAGATGGTGCTTTTAACTCTAGAAGAAATACACTTGGCTATCTGTTTGCTAAGTGTACTAGTAATACTTACTGCATTAATTGTGCTAATTGCAGAAATCACCTGAACAACAATATAGGATGCAAATGCCAGTATACAATTCTGAGGCTAATCATTTTTCTTTAAATTATAGTGAAATTGTGGTTTATGGCAGGGCTGTATAGTAAGACTGCTCTCTCCTGCACATAATGTGACACCACCAATAATTATAAGATAATGGATTTATATGCAATTATGTGATGAATGCTGCTTAAGGGTTCTTTTAAATGAATGTCTAGTATATTTGATATGTATCCCTTCACACATCAAGAAATCTGTGGAAAAGGACAGATTTATGAAAATATATTAAAGGAAATTTGAGCATACAGTACACAAACCTGCATTAGCTGTCTATAATGAAAGGTAGACATGGTTGACAACTTGTTGTTTCAACTTGCTGAAACATTTCGTTGCTGGCTGAAATTCTCCATGGACATAATTAGTATATGAATCATCATGTACTTACTGGAATATAAACTTGAAGAAATGTTGAACTAGTTGATGTTAAATTGCAGGCATGAGAACAGCTATGAAAGGAGATTGAGTTAACAATGCTCACTCTTTCTTTTACATGTTCAGAAAAGAGAGCAAATACAATATTTCTCATGTCTTCAAGCTGATTTATTGTCAAAGTAAAAAAAACATTAACAAGGTTTTGGATTATCCATGCTGTTGCACTCTTTTAGATACAACAGCATGGATAATCATTCACCTCTGCACACCTGGTTGAGACTCCTGCAATTTATGACAATTAAAAGACTCTAAGCAGCTGCTGCAGACATACTGACATCTAATCTCTAGTAAAGACACTTATTCAATGTGACAGGTAATTTTGCTTAGAAAGAAATTATGAAAATGTGATTGATGTATAAATAAAATTGTATGGATTCAACCTTTTGGTGTGCCAGGAAAACCACCTTTCAATGGGAGTGTGTATGATTCTGATAGATAAAATGGGAGGAACAGCGTTTCCAGGGGGAAAATAAACCATCCAAAGCAGAAATTTATCCCATTACTCAATCAATGGATTTCTCAGTAGAGCACTCGAATATTAAAATATTTGTTGACTGTAGCCAGACTCGAGCTATTAAACTATTTATTAAAGTGTGAATGTGTGTTTTTAGCAATTCTCACCTTCTAAGGCCTTCTTTTCCAACAAATACTACACTGTGAGAACTCATTGCTCCTTCTTCAGAAATGTTGAACTATGTAGTGAAAGCTTTTGGTTTGGGCTTTCAGCACTGAGAGTACTGCAGGTGGACTAAAAATGATGATGAAATCCTTGTTTGAGTAGCCACCGCCTGTGGTCCTCTGACACTGGATCAAAACCTTGATTCATTGGCTTCATCAGACACACTGAGCTAGATCTAAGGTGGAGAGTGCACTCTAGCATAAGTGCATACATGAAGACCACAGAAATGTGGCTTGATGTGGAATTTAGTTCACACATAATATGCTTGTTTATTCCGTTGTCCAGCCTTTTATTTATTGAACATCTAGGCATTTCCTTTAGTTGAAAGCCTCATTATGTTAATTTGCAGAAAATATTGAAACACTTTTGTTTTGATCTCTGTTTGTATCAAATGCTGCTTTCCTAAAAAATAACCACACAAAAAAAATGTCTTAAGCTCATGTGATGTTTTGGATTTGATCCATGCAGTCTAGACTAGTGTTTCCCAACGCTGGTCCTCCAGGCACACTGCCCTGCATGTTTCCTTTCTTTAGCCCAGTTGATTCCAATTTTTTTGGCTGATTAACAAGTGTTTGCTGAATTGCAGTCATCTGACTCAGGTGATTTAAAACAAGGAAATGTCTAAAACATTTTCCAATATTTCTATTGGAATTTCAACTGTATATATGATTTTAAATATTGTACTTTTGAATTGACCTCCTGAAATAAATTACCTTTAATATGCAACCTTGTTGTATTTGTAGGACATCATAACTGAAAATATATACAAACAAGCCACACAAACTTTTATTTAAAAACATGCCAGACGTATCTCAAAAAAGAAATTCTTTCTATTTTTCAAACGTTACCTGCTCTATTATAAATACAAGTGAATGTTTCAAATAATTTTGTGAAGAGTCATTCCATAAAATGCTTTGAGAAGTTGCTTTTAAAAAGTGGGACTTGCATAAACTTGATTATAATATTCCTATTGGCTTTGTAGATGCAATAAGATCAAGGCACACCAATGAGTTGTTTGGTTTATTTAAAAATAATCAATTTATTCCCGCTCCAGTGGCCTTAGTGCTCTTTCACTGATTAGTTGTGCTACTTCTCTGACCTGTCAGACCAGCTAGTTGGTGCTAATAGAGCTCAATCTGCATGTGGGGGTGATGGTAAACTCCCATGGAGAAGCCAATGCAGCAGTCTGTGATTAATCCTCACATCAAATGCACTAATGGTTTATTTTTTGGGGGGGAGGGGAATTACAGAGCCTTGGAAGTGCTGGGGTTCATTGATAACAAAACCCAACAGTGAAGGTGGGGGGAAGAGGTGAACACATCCCGCTGCCTTAGTACTTGTCTGCCTGTGTGCATACCTGTGGATTGATACCCAGTGGACATCAAACAGCTAATTTTCATACTGACATTAGGATTTATTTTTTTAAGTGTGATTCTGATGCAAAACATGGCATAAGTGTTTTCAGCCACAAGCGGCAGTTAAAGTTTGTCACCGACCCCTGCAGTGAAAATATTGTTTGATCACTGTGTGCCTTCCTCTAAGTTTAGGGGAGAGTTTAGGTTATTTTTTTAAGACAGTTCATACATTACTTTCAGGTTTTTCTCACTCTGAAATTGAAGCCTTTTTTGCAGAAGTTTGACACTAGAGTATTTAAACATCTGCCTGCTGTTTTTGTTTGATGCACAATGTGGCTTAGGTGCCTGGGGTGACAGATTCTGTTGCAAAACTCTTTATAGCCATGAAAATAAAACAAAAAATGTATATATACAGCTCGACTTTCCACTGAAAAGAAATTAATTGTGATCATCAAACTGTGACACAATGCTTTCTGAGGTGATGGCTTGGACTGTGGGAAACCATTATAGTGTTGTATATGACAGCATGAACAGGGGGCAAGGCCGATGATGAGCTTTCTGGCTTTGTCTGCGTTAATGGTTCCATCCAGTAAATCACCTCCAGTGATCAGTGCTAACATGATTCATTTTAGCTCATTAATGTTAATTGAAGCTGGTCTCTCCTTATGAAATCTTATGTAATCACTGTTGAGATCACAGGAGCTCTGGAAAGAGCACCTCACCGTAAATAATTTTTGACTGAAAGTAAAAGAAGCAGCAGAAGTTTGTTTTATTTATTAGAATAATAAAACCAGAGGAATGTAGCAAAATTCATATACATACAAAAGTATCATTGGGCCAGTCCCATTTCCTAGGTTTATTCATAACCTTTCTACCTATGACTTGGTGTTTAACTCAGGTAAATGTAAAATATTCCACTGAGAAATGGGATGTTTTTTCACAAAGCTATTACAACATCTTTTCTTTTTAACTCTCTGTGGATAAGCATATGTGTGTTAATAAACCAGTATGTTTTGTAGCCTGAAGTCAAGCCCAAAGTTTGCTTGAAACTTGTATGAAACTTAAGTCACCTTCTGTGCTGTGAGTGGCATAAACCACTGATCTGCCGCCTGGGTGCAAAGGGATAAAGATGGGCTGTTCTGACTGCAGCAGGGAAGGACCAGTATGTAAGGTTCGGGGCCTCAGAGTGTTTCAGGAGGAGGCCCCAGAGGGGGCCAACGGCAGACCCGGTTAGGAGGAAATCGAATGATATGAGATTTCATGTTAGTACCTTCAAAAATCTTAAATAAAAGCTGAAAAAGGTTTTGAATTTCTTGTCAGTCCTGCGAGGGGTCTGAATAGTTCCTAAATATAGTGACAAAGTAAAGAAGTGACCAATTCTGAAATTGAAATGAATATTTATCTTAATTTTATTTCAACTGGTCAACAATAGTTGTCAGATGCATTATGACACTAGACATTGTGTAAAATAGTTACTTTTCCAAGTTTGCCAGTGAAGTTACATGGCTTCATAATTTCCAAATAAGCAACTGAAATTTTTTTAGGACTTATAATAAGGGGCAAGGAGGTAAAAAGGAAATTCACTGTTGATATTATTTCCCTGAGGAAATATCTAATATGTATGAGATGTTTTATTAAAAACAAAAACCTTTCAAATTGAAATGAGGCTTTGGGATGAAGGTAAGCAAATCTTTTAACCTGCTAGCATGCACAGCATTCTGAATAGATCTAAACTTAGCAGATGCCCCCTTTGGAGCTTGTGACTCAGCCTGATTAATTCAGGCACTTAGCTCATGTTCAAGACACAGAGAGCTCAAAGCTTCTCTTCCTCTTCTGCTGTATTTGTTCACTCCAGGATCTCGAAGTCTCCAAGTTTTGCTACAATCACTTCCTTTCTTTGTTCTTTACCAAACATTTTCAAACAGTCCTGTCTTGCAATGTCACATACACTTCCCATTCCTCTTTCTGACTTCATCTTTCTCTTGAGAAATTTTTTCTCAACCACCTTTCTTTTACCCCTTATATTTTTGAGGTACTCAGCATCTCAGGATATATGCGACTCTTCCAGAGTGTGGCGTTTCTTGATTCTGGGTTGTTTGTGATATGCTCAGTGAGAGTAAGAGCTCCTTTAATTAACAGCAGCACGAGGAGTTGTTGGGGAAAAAAGGTGTTCAGCTAGAGATCACTTACTTTTTCAGTTTCCTCCATCTGCTTTGAGTTTATTTCTTGCTTTCCATGATTTGTAACTTGCTTGTCAATCTAAAGCATATTTCTTGCAGGGTTTGGACTTATTGGAAGTTGGTGGAAGCTCTGTTGTCCCCATTTGTTTAGCACTATGTAGTTATGCAGGTTCGATGGCTCAGAAATCACTTTGAAATACTTTCTACATGCTCTGCATTAGGATTAGTGATTTCAGTAAAGGGAGCTCATTTGTCACAACTCAGATTTTTTTTCATTAACTTCTCAGATAAATTTGCGGCCATCGTAATTGCTGTGGTATTCATTATGTAGGTGTGCCATCATTAGACACACTTATTAAAAATACACTGTGAAAATAGTAATGGAGTTCAACTGAGTGTCACTTTAATCGAGACCTGCAGGGAATAAATAAGAAAATATGCTCCCTATTAATGGATGCACATGTGCACACACAGGCCATTTGCACTCATGGTTAAATGTCAAGTTATTTTCTAGCCATGGCCAACAGAATACAAAGCACCTCTGCATTTGCTGGCAATACATTGTGCAATACATTTCTTGACAGAAAACCTGGGGAAACAGTGAGCATAATTCGTCATGTTTTCCTTCAGCTCATACTATTGCTCCACTTTACTGGAATGGAAGCCCATTAAAGTTTCTATGTTCCTGCAGTAAACAAAAACCTCCTTTGAACCCGTAATCTGTCTTCAGAGGAAATAATAAAAAAAACACAAAGAAATTATTAATGCGAGGCAAGGTCAAAATACTAATACAAGGTTTATTTCAAGCACACAAAAATAAGTCACACAGGGCTAAGACTTAAATGTAGCAAAGATCTGATACTAAGTACCAGATGTTGGTGTGAGAAATTGGTAAAATATACCATTTGCATCGCGCGTATAAAGTTAAGTTGACAAAAAGTAAGTAAACTGAGAGATGAGAAAAATGATATTTTTCTGAGTGGGTGATCTAACCTACTAGAGCTGAACGTGTGCTGTCAGAGAAATGCACCAGATTCTCACACCTTTAATTGAATAGTTTGGGTCAATGTTGTCAAATAACTGTTATTTCATTAGGCTGTTCATTTGAATGCATGTTGTAAGTATTGATACGAGTATGGATAGAAAGTAGCAACGGTCAACAGCCAAGTAACGATTAATTTATGAAGCATTTTCTTTTTAAAAAAACAGTAGCGCATTTGAAATTTAAATAAGAGCACAGCTTTAAATTTCTACATCTGACTTGTGAGTGGCAATAAAGTGGCAGCTCTGTCACTAGATTGCTACAAATCTCATTCCCAGTTGGGGTTTTGAAAGGTAGGGAAGCAGCTGGAACGACCTACTCAGACAGGACTCATCTGTGCTTCAGACGGACCGACGAGTAGAGGAGACCTGAACAATATGACATTCAAAGCAAAGTTCTTACTTTATGAAGCAGAACAGCTTTCTCTGCGTTTTGTCTGACCACTGTTAACCACGGTCCCCAGCACCCAATTTCAACCTTTTAGCCATTTTTTATTTATTTATTTATTTTTTGCATTTTGATTGTTAATCATTTAGTGTTACTGTTAAGAAGATGGGGGTTTTCAGAGGTTATTGGTTTGGATCAAGGTTGAAAATGTCACATCTTTTATTGCACCACAACAGTGTAAAAGTCACTTGACAGATATGACCATCGCCACTGCCTTCCTACTGACCTACAATTTCGCTTTCAGGTTCCAGATTGATTTTTTTATTTTTGTTTCATAGAATTGGATTATTTAACAGCGAATTAATATATTGGTCTAAATTAAGCTCCTCCATTGTGTATTGCACTATATTATATGATGATAATTGATTATTGCAACAGAAATATGCCTAGATGAAGCATCATTAAACCACAGACATTTTATACTCTTCATAAAATACTACTCATTAGGGTGGAAGATGAATATACACTGCTCAAAAAAATAAAGGGAACACTTAAACAGGTGTTTAACACTTAAAGTGTTCCCTTTATTTTTTTGAGCAGTATACAATTTATCCCTTGTTTGACAATTATGAATTCACATCAACCCACTATCCAGCTGCCATAAGTGCATCAAAAAGCTAAGTTGATGCATATTCAACACCTATTAAGAATGACGTTGGAAGCACTTTGCTGCCATTTGATGGTCTGGAGTCAAGCCAATGTTGTCTAAACGGTAAAAATTGTAAATCGCTTGCTTTTGCATCGCATTTTGTCAAGCCTCGAGGACCCCAAAGAGCTCTGCACTACATCCAGTGATTCACTGATGGTGACTGATGGTGGAAAGCTACTGAATTGTAGCCACGACTGCCCTGTCGCAGTCCGACAGAGGCAAAGCTGTCATGCACTGCTGCCACCAGGAGAGGGATGTGTCTTGCCCAAGGGCACAACGACAGAGGCAAATAGAGCAGGATCAAACTAGAAACCCACTAATTGATTTTATTGCCATGATGTGTGATGTAACTTTTAGTATTCAAATTAACGAGTTTAATTTAGAATCAGTTTGACAAGAAAACACAAAGTTTTTTCATATAATTGTAAAATTCAGGCAGCAAGAGGTTAAGCTTTGAAAGTGAAAAAAAAAAAACTATTTACAAAAACAAAATGATCGTATTATTTCAGCTGTCTTGCTATCTGCCACAAGATTGATCTCTTTTTCGATAAGTTCGCCACATCTCTGCTTCAGTGCTGTCAAACAGTTGTGACCAATATCAAATCTTGGAAGTACTCTTAGACTCTGTTGTTCTGCCTTATCAAGATTAATGCTTCCCAGCAGTATTTGGAGCCATTATGTTGTAGCACCATGAGTTTTCAGACGATCAAATATATCAACAGTCTGGTCTGTCATTCAGATTGCTGTGACCAGACATGCAGCTTTCAATCTGTCATGCTCTGACTCTTTCTGCTTTCTTTTGAAAGTTGGAGAGGAATTGGGGTTTCAATGGGTCATTGGGTTCCAAACGTCTAACCCTTATCGAATCATGAATTATGTGTGTAATGATCCTTAAACATGATAAGAGAAGGCCTGGAAACTGTGTGCGCTGAGCAGGTAATTTGACAAGCTTGTTTTGCTGAGCTCTGGGTACCATGCCTTTTATGTCTAGTACATTGAATTGCACCATATTATATAAGTAATTGATGTAATTTTCCTTACCATTGAGCTTTTGTGTAAGTCTTTTTAATTTCCTTTCTCAAGCTTTGTATCTTTATGTTTCACTGTAAAATCACAATTCAGACTTTTTCGGCTTGCGGTGCTGTAATCTTTTATGCTCTCCTTTGCTCTGGTGTTACCATAATTAGTCTATTTCTTACTCATGTCTGCAACTCTGCTGACATCTCATACTTTACCTTCTGTAATTGCACCTTACTGTACCCAAACATCCACCTGACAGAGACGCTGTTTTCCAGCTGCCCTGTAATCTTTGTTTGATACCCCATCATCTCCCTCTAACCTCATTATCAAACATTCTTTGGTTATTGGTGTGAGAAGAAAAAAGCTAACGCAGGGTGCAGCCAGTGGGTTTGAACCCTTCTGGGCGCTCTGATCATTTCAATAAAAAAAAGAACAGACAACAAAGTAGAGGAGAACACCTCTATGATTAGATCACCCACTATTATTAATTAAAAGTGTGGAAAGGGTTTGTCAGCTCCATTAGGACACTCTAGGTGGAAAAAAAGGAGAGAACTCATGGGAACATTTTTCAAAAAGACTCCACGCAAAGATTTGTTTCATTTGTCAAGAAAGGTTGTGAATAAAGAAGATGGCCTCATCTATCAGCCTCCAAATGGAGAGCTCCTTTACTGCTTAACAGCCACTCCACTACATCTCCACCACCCAAATGAGTGCAGCTAACATTTCCCCTTAAATTTTAGTGCAAAGGCTTGTTGTTCTAAATCCACGAGTCTAAAGCCAATTTTTGTGACTGCATCTCAAGAGAAGTGTCACAAGCATAAAGACTTGCAATTTACACGTGGAAATTGAGAAGAAATGCATTTGCTTCTTACATTAGTTACTGGTACATGTTCATGTTTTTTTTTTTTTTTTTGTGCCTGTGTGTTTGTGTACATTTTATTCCCAAAGCAGTTTAATTGGTTTTAGTTCCCACTAGGATCGCCTGTTCTGAGCCCATTTATAATGGAAACATGTAGTTATTCATGGCTAGGTCTTCATTTAAAATAATTTTTATAAGCACAGTTTTATATATATTATATAATTTATTTTGAGTATATTTTGCAAACTGCAGAAGGAAGCAAATTTTAACATATTTCATGTCTGCTGTTGAAAATTAATTTGATAAACAGAAGTCTGACATTGACTGTCTCACAGTGCAAACAAGTCTTTTCTGATCCTGAGCTATGCAAGAGTCTATGTATATCAAATAATCCTCCTGGGTTTTGTCCTACTGCACTCTCTGTTACTCTGATATAAACACACCATCCGTTTCCTATGCTACAAGAAAATCAAGCGATTTTCACTGGTTCATGTATCTATTCTCAGCTAAAAAGATAAATTAGTAAATTCTCTGGTTGAGTGTGATCCTCACTTCTAGGATTGATAGCTTCTAAACAAATTGTTAAATAATACAATAAGGTGCAGTGGATGCTTAATTTAAAGTAATTTTATTATTATGCTTAAATACATTTTTACTGCCAAAAGTAATAAAAAGTGGCTTTCTTAGTCTTCAGGGTAAATTAACTGTATTTATTTAAGACTTTTGTAGTTACAATGAAAACTCAAAGCACTTTACACTTGCGCCACATCCACCCCTTCACACTAATTAACGGACATGCAGTAAACACCTGGGGGACCACTGAGACACTTACTTCATCTTTGCGATACGATTTGATGCTTTGCAGATTTGACTTATGCACAAACTGTTTTTAGGTGCTAAATATACAGTAACCTGTTGAATCTGCAGTCTGATTCAATAGTTAATCTGACTGCAGATTTACTATTGAAGTTATGTTAGTGTCTTACCCAAGATGTGTTCATAAATCTTCAACTAAACCTTAAAATTCGAAAACCTTAATTTGCACTATTTGGTATAAGTATTGTCCTGAGAACCAGAACCCCATCACAATTCAAGAACCAACACACGACACACATACCAGGCAAATATGTCTGTCTGAATTTTATTAAATTAATCCTCGCAGTGGAGTGTCAACAGGTTTTTTCTTGTCATTAATGAGGGTTATAAAGGTGTCTAACATGGAAGGTTAAATGGAAAAAAGAAAATGTTCATCATGGATGAGTGAAGTCAAGCCTTAGGGGTTTAATAGATGGGGGGTGTATTCACAGTGATTGCTGATCAAGTAATATGAAAAACTACAATTACGTTTTTAGATAATTGGCGTACTTACGGACAGATCACTCTGATTTTATTCCCGCCTGTGATCCATCACACTGAGAGAATAGTGACGTGTTTCAAATGAAGCCCATTGACTCATTGAGACTTTTTTTTTTTTTTTGCTTGAGCACAGGCATGACTGCACACACACAAATGCAGTTAGAGATCTGTGCTAATTGCTTATGTGGAGCTCGCTGACATTCACACAGTCACGTTAATCCAATTGAGATGCGACAACTAAGCCAGCCAGGTGTGGCACAATGCAGAGGGGGTTGTTCTGAAAATGAGATGTGGATATGTAAAATCACACACCAGAAAAGGGCCTGTGTGAGTAGGTTAGACAAACTGTGTGTTAAGTGGGGAGTAGTACACTAGATATTCTCTTGTGTCAGCTCGCTCTAATGAGATAATTGGTCTTCACATGTAATTACAATGTTAAGTGCAGTCAGCAAGTCGTGGCTCTGCACACTGATCAATGAAGTGTAATTTAGGTCCCCTGTATTAACAGCTGCAGTAAAGTTTTCCTGTGTGTGTCTCACTCCATGAAATCAAAGATAACTGTGATGCTCAAGAGAAGAATGGAAACAGGTTGGGATGGTGGGTGTATTCACCTTGAAAACATGTCTTTAGTCTCTTGTTAGATTAGATAAAATGATTCGACCTCACTGCTAGAGCTCTTTTCAAAGTGTAAGTTTTCATCTGTCCTGTTGTCCTTCAAAGGCTTGTGCAGTAGACCTTTGAACTTTCTGTTGCACTGACACTAAAAGCACAGGTTTTTTCCAGATAATCTGATCATGCCATACTAATGGAGTTATTCAAACGTTCAAATTTTTTCAAATCTGATTGCCGCACATACGCAAGGTTGCTTTTAGATATCACACAAATCACTTTTTCTTTTGACATTTTTGTATCAAAAAAACAATATTTTGTCAACAGAGGGTGATGGTAATTCAAATAATTGTCCTACCTGTAAAACACGCAAAACTAAAGCAATGTCTATAAAACTTAAAAGAGCATAGTCTGATTTGTTTGAAAAATTAATGACTTGTGGAAGTCTAATTTTTGTTCTGGTTGATAGGAACATTTTAAGAGATCATTGTTTCTAGTGGGCTTTAAATTGCTCAGTTCTGATGATACAACTTCTGTGTCTTTCATTTCTTTATTTGGGTAGCTGCAAAAGCTTCCTTGCACAGTTTTCCAAGCAGTGCAACTTTGTACACAGGCTTCGTAGCAGTAAATTGAGAGACAAAAGACAGATTGATACTGAATGAAAGTGTTGTCAAGCATTTGTAGAAAACAGTTCAGAGTTCTCAGGATTTACTGATCTGAGTAAATCTCAATTTTCAGTTGCCAGCATGGCGGTTCACCTTAAATTTAGACAAGCATGAAAACACACAAAAAGAAATAGACCATGTTTGAGCATCTCTACTCTTTCATTTATTGCATAGTATCCTTTAATGGTATGCATCAAGCAGTGACGTGCGGTCAGGGGAGGCAGGTGAGGCAGTGCCTCACCAGCCATCATGGAAAGAAAGAAAATATATAATCATAAAGTAATTTAAATTGTTATATTCATCCGGTGGTTTGTACTAAAAAATATTTATTTTTCATGTAGCTTCACCAATTTCGATTTTTATTTGTTCAAAATCGCTGAATTTTCTTATTCAGCGAGGCAGAGCTCACGTTGAGCTCTGCCTCACCTTGGATTGCGCAACCCCTGGCTCTGCGCTGGCTGCTAAGCGGAGAGAGCATGTTGCTGTACGGCGTCAATAAAATGGTTTAAACAAATTTAATATATGAACTTATTTCCAATAATTTAGCTTATGTATATAATGTACAGTGCTTTTTGTCACCAACTGTGTTTGTGTAACGTGTTTCGTGTAATGAGCGATTATAAACGGCAGAGAACAGGTTCGAGGTGAGGCAGGCAGTTCTCTTGCCTCATGGCAGGGGGCGCTCAAGATCCCAGACGTTCGTCTTGTTCACTCCTCAACTGCCGAGTAAGTGACAGCGAGCTAGGCTAAACGATTCGGGAAGCAAGTCAAGTCCAGCGATAGATTATAATAGAGATAGTGATTTTTTTCCTCTCGCTTATCCCGACTTTCGACATGGATGACTACATTACAACACTAAAAAGGTTTTCTCAAGTGGACTTTCAATCGAAGCATTATTTTGTTTTGTTTTTTAAGGAAATGTGTGTTTTGTGAGCTACAGTTTGTATGTGTAAGGATGCAGAAGTGAAACATAACCTGTAAACTGCTGTCAATCTATGCATCTATTTGCAAATCTGATTCTGATGACGTCAGTGCCTCACCAGCTATGAACCTCACCGCACGTCACTGGCATCAAGTAAATTTACAACCAAAAAAAACTGCAAGAACTTCTATATGTTAGTTGCACCTTGCACCAAAGCGTTTGTTTTCTACTTTGTACTTCAAATAATTATTAAGTAGCATTTTTTTTTTCAGAAACCTTGGTGTCACCGATTACAAGACTTGTCAGGAGTTTAGACAAACGGGTACAGTACAGACCAAAAGTTTGGACACACCTTTCAATTCAGTGAGTTTCCTTTATTTTCATGACTATTGACATTGTAGATTCACACTGAAGGCATCAAAACTATGAATAACACATGTGGAAATATGCACTAAACAAAAAAGTGTAAAACAACAGAAAATAGCCCTTATATTCTAGTTTCTTCTAAGTAGCAACTTTTTGCTGTGATTACTGCTTTGCACACACTCTGCATTTTCTTGATGAGCTTCAAGAGGTCGTCACCTGAAATGGTTTTCACTTCATAGGTGTGCCCTGTCAGGTTAATAAGTGGGATTTCTTGCCTTATAAATAGTCATGAAAATAAAGAAAACCCATTGAAGTAGAAGGTGTGTCCAAACTTTTGGTCTGTACTGTATGTCTCCAAGTTTTAAAAATGTTTTAGAAAGTCACATCACAAATCAAGAATCTTGTTTTGGCAATGTGACAAGTCAGAGGTTTATATACATTTTGGATGGTCACTACACAGAGCAGTGAAAAGCATTGGATTTTTTTTCTCTCTCCCCAACAAATTGTAGAGCCTCATTGAGTAGCTGGTCTACATGCACACTGCTCTTTACCGCCATTAACCACATACATGCAGTGCTTGGCTGCAGTAATGATGCTTGACTCCAGAACCCAGAGACAAGCTTCTAGTGTCAACCATCAATCTACCCAATGAGAATTTAGCTGTATTGAGATTGCACAGACATCGACTGCCTCTTGTGCTAAATTTTCCTGCAAGTTGCTGATGCGACTGAAGGTTAGCCAAATCACTTCTCTGTTAGCAGATAGAGACATAGAGGGTGAGATAGATCAGCGTAATATGTTTAGCAGCAAATGCTAGCTGTGGATTCTCAACAAGATTACTTGTGTATCTGCTTAAACTTCTGCTCACATTAGGCACTGTCATTCAGTTTATCTGTTTCCTGGAGTTTAATGTATTGCAGAATTTAAAGATAGCTTTTAATGTCTATGACTTAGACAAGTGTTTCCTTCATATAAAGAAAAATTGTTTTGTTTTTTTAATGTAATGTTCTTTTGCAGGGCTTCATGTACATACAGTAGATAGCATTTCTTTTAGGGGGGAAATTGTTGTCATTGTAAAGATTCTGAGGGTTAACTTTACTTTGCTATTTTGGGTATTTATTTAGTAAATGCAAGCAGAAGGCATTGAAAGTACAGCTGGGACTTTTCAGTCTCTGAAGACCACCAGCTTTCAACTGTGGTTACATTGTGTTTATACTGTACTTTCTCTGCCTGCACAATACGCAGAAGAAAAGGAGCACTGATCCAGTTCTCTTGACAGTCTTAGTCTTCTACCCTGAAACTATAAACTAGTCATTTTAATATTTAGCCATATGCATGCAGCCTTCAGATTGACTGATTTGACTGGTTATTTTTGTTGCTGGCTTTTTGAACGTTTTCAAAACGTTTTCAAACGTATGCAGATTTGAACAATAGGAATAGGAATGTGACTACCACATTGTAACTTGTACTTATCTTACTCCCTTTAACAAGTTAAACATGGTGAAGTGATCAGGTGACTGTCTCTTTTATAGTAAATGAACACAACCAAAACCTGAATGAAATACATCCTCCAAATTGCCTTCTTTTTACCACAACGCACCTGTCAGACTAAGGTGAAGATCTCCCTCTGGTCTTTAACCACAATTGCTTGTGTAATCAGATGGAAATTGCTTAATTTAATACTTATAAATGCCAGGTCTTTAAAGTAGGTCTGCAAAATGTGTGATACTGTACTGCAATTTATTGACCCTGTGTTCCAGCCAACCATTTTCTTTGTGAATTTCCAGACTTTTTTGCATCAATTATCAAGTGACAGAAGGTTTTAATCATTGATGACTGTAATTTGCACACCGTAATGTAGCTGCAGAGTTTGTAACTATCACAGATCATTTTAACCTTCAGTGTCCTCCTACTCACAAAAAAAAAAACATCAGTGCATTGTGCTTGTGCTGCAGACTGCAATTAGGAATATTTTAATGACATTGTATGTTATTTTAATGAACCAAACTTGTTACATTTATTTGCATGCCTTTTCTGGAAAATGTGTTACATTTTTCTTACTTTAACCATTTATAATGGTTATAAAAGCTTATAAAACACACTGCATTTCTAATAGCATCACATATAGCAACTAGGCTACATTCCACAAAGCTGCAGATGGACTTTTTAAACTATTTGCACTGATTCACATTACATTTTTATTTTATGCTCATGACCACTAGGTTTTGGTGTACCGAAAATTATTGCAACTTTTTTTTTTCTTTTTTTTTACCGAAGTAAATTTACATCTTTAAGCCACAATTTTGCCTTCCCTTATGTCAATGTCAAATTTCTTTATATAGCACTGTACAAAAATGATAATTAAAATAAGTTGATGAAAAGAAAAAGAAAAATAATACAAGAAAATATATGTATAATGTTAAAATAATAAGAGTAGTAATAAGTAAAGAAAAAAATGTATGCAAATTTGAACAATAGGAAAAATCTATGCGATTATAGAAGTTTTGTAAAAATGTTTTAAATGTATTTTTATGTAATGTGCTACGATAGTAGTACAAAGAGTTGTATATCTATTTTTGCTTTATTTTGATGTAGGCTGACCATCTGCTCTAATAATAGCTTAAACAAACCCGATCATTTTAAACACCTCCTGTCTCAGGTTTGAATGTAAATGATTTAGTGGCAGCAGCAGGCAGAACTAGTATAAGCAACAGAAGAACGCCGAGGATAACCCACAATTTGCTCTTTCTCGCTATATGTTTAGTAGAAAAAAATAATCTGTCTCAGCATGAGAAAACACATAAAATAGTTGGTCTTGCACTACATCCAAGAAAAAAAATAATAATAAAAATGAAGTGAAAACATAACAGGTGTTTGTTGTTCAGTGATGGTGGCCAAGGATTAGTTTATTGCAAGCGTTGCATTTCCACCACGAATTCTTCTTGAAAGGAAGTAGGCAAATACCATGAATCTTGAAAGCAATGCTTTTGCATGAGATATTACATGTGGCAGGGCAATTTCCATCCTGAGCAGTAGCGGCCTGTCTAGTGCGGCGTTTAATTCTCACATGTGATTGCAAACGATTTTTTTTCTCAGAGCAAGTTGGTACTTGACTGTGTCAGTTTAATTTTAGCAGAGTTCGCACCTTTCCCTTGAAACTGTGAAATGGTCATCACAATCATACCTACGCTGCATGACTCTTTGTATAGTTTAAACTGGCCACATTATGATTATGCCTAACATATTTTTTGGGGGTATTGGAAACGAAAGAGAAGATGGGATAAGTCACAAAAAACAAAACTTCTTTTGATTTTTGATTGCCAGGACCACTCAAACGGTGCATGCTTGATTTTTGTGGCATGGGTACCATTCTCAGAGTTGGTTTATAAAAGTCTTCTCTGCATCAGCAGCAGCCACGGTGCTAAAGCACAGCCTTCTCACAGGCTTTCTTCTCCATGCTCTGACAAAGACAGGAAACAAGTCTCTGGGATGTGAAACCCTTGACAGCATCTCATTATCCACTTAATAGCACCAGATTAATTACACTGACAATGACAGATGGCTTGGTACTGGATCACTGAGATTGGGAGCTAGTATAGTGACACTAACATTCAGGTACAGTTGAAAGACTCTGCATATGCAATATACCGTTCCCCAATCCATATGATGCCGATCTGTTTTTCTTATAGTGTGACAGTTATGCATTAGGGCTGTCAAAATCTGAAACAACATTGTAACAAGTTATACAGTCCTGCTGTAGAGGTGTTAAAATGTGTCATTTGTGCCACCATTTGTACTAGCTAAAAGTAGTTTTATAACAGGATTTTGAATGTCAACCAACACAGAAGTTATGACTAATCAAGAAAAGTTGTCCTCTGTTGAAGCCTTGCGTTTGATTTTCACAGTAAACACGGTGGAAAAACATTCGTCTATTTGTAGTCAGATTATGTTCTGGTGTGTTCATCCTACAAGCGCAGGTTACCCTCATTGTATGTCCATGCAGGGAAAGATACCTATTGTAAATTTGCAATTAATGTGTGCAATAATAATCTTCCATCTGAGTCTAACTACAGTGGATCACCAAATGAATTCAATTTGTGATTACTTTGCAGTCAATTTGAGATTAAATGTACCAACACCTTTTTCCCAGCGTGATTAGATTAGCTGGGTGAAAAGACCCTCTTGATCAAATTCATATGAGGTACACACAACTGGTTTTCTTTTTCCTTTTCCCAAAACTAGAGCGTGCCTGTTTTCTGATATTTAGTAATATTTTACTGTAGTTATCGGGGAGGAAAAATTCTCTCTTTTTAGACATGTTGATCACCTGCTGATGCATTTTATATGTAATATTACGCAGGTGATTTAGCCAATTAAATAAAATATTAAAATCTACATACAGTCATGTAAATTAGAATACAATATACAACATATTCATATATGTAATGCAAGGTAAGGTAAATATATACTTGTGTTTATATCCCATTCTTTTCCAGGGATTAAAGTCTGGCATTGACTTGTGAACATCCATTTTAAAAGAACTGAGCATTAATTAGAATTATTCCAATTCTTTTTACAAATGTATTAAGAGTGTAATAATTCACAAAGCTCATGAGACGCCACCTGAAGTTATATTGGGTCCATGAAAACAAGACAAGATTCTTGTTAAATGTGTGAAAACAGAGTAAGGCTTTTATAAATCTCCACGTTTTAAAGAATTTTTAATCAATACACCACGATTTAGTCCATATTTGATAAGCCCATATATTAAATGGTCCTACTTTTTGTTTTTAGATGTTGCAAAGATTATCTGTTCTGTCAGAGTTATTGAAATGTTTTATTTTGAACCACAGATGATCAAATGCAGTCACGACTCATGCAAGCTTTAGTGATTTTCTTTAAAGCAGAAGTCAGTTGTCCAAGTGTCTGTCACCCAGTACTTAAAACTCTGCCAACTCATGAGCTATTTTTATTTTTGCTTCAAAGGAAAGGTCTCAAACATAGGTACACCAGGGTGTCAAACTTTAACTACTCGCCTTCATATTCAGGGCTTAATAACATCCACTTATTTCTCCAGACGAAGTCACATCCTGACAGCAACTTGGTTTTACTACTCATTATGTATTCCCTTCGCACAGAGTTTTCTGACTTCTCTAACAACAGAGGTAAAATTTCAGATCACTCTCAACTCTTACTGTGTTTTGTTTACCAGTAACAATTATTGCTCTGTCATTGTGATAATTAATAAGTAAATGTTGGAAGGTAATCTTGAGCCCAATTTGAAAGACTACCAGATCCTCTTAGAGGTTTTTGAGTTAGACTCAGAAGTGTGGTGTTTAACACTGCTACTCCTCAAAACCCAGATGGGACTTGTCTTTAATTTTACATTCTTTTAGACCATAAATTGGTTTTCTCATCTTTCTCTCACAACTCAAAAGCAAAGATATTAGGTTTTTGGACATAAGATTTAGTATGTTGATTTATAGTAACCGCCCTTCTCTTCCTGTCAATGCTCATCCTTGCTTTTCTTCTGCACACTTCAGTCTGCTCTTTCTGTCCAATCTAATTTTTTTAATGTGCTTTAAGATAAAATGCTGAGTTTAGTAGATGAAAGAATTTATTGACTTTGACTGGTTTGAACAGCAGAAGTATAACCCCGTCTATTTAAATATTCCCAGTGATCTTAAAATGCTATTTTCAAAATAATTCAGAGTATTTTCCACACCACTGGCATTCAGGATCTTCACATATTGGCGATTTAGCGCCGACACTCCTGTCAGGACTGCATAGATTTAGACTGCACTATTTAAGATATATATCAGTGGCAAGAAACAACAACCCAAATGTACTCCATACTAACCTAATCAATACACCACGATTAGGAGCCGTTTTTTTATGTTTTATTCTGGTTTTTTAAATAAGGAATGGAGTCAGGAAGGAGTTCCAGTGTTCTCAATATTTTTACTCACTTTGAATTCAATGCATGCATAACCATGAAATACAAAGGCAAATCTCCTAAACCTTATTTAGGTTTCATGCAGCTTACATTTGAGGAATCATTTGTATGTTTTCTGTGAGTAGGTGGCCTGCAAAACATCCTTTGTCTTAAGATCAGGAATAATGTTTCTAAATTAACTGCTAAGGCAAACTTCAGCATTTGTGCTGTGGGTAACTTTGATAACTTTAAGGCTGCTGTTGCTTCTCCAAAAAAGATAGTTTTGTATGTTTTAATCAAGAGGAGCTTTTCATGCCATATCAACAGCAAAAGCATTTACATCCTTTTATTCGTCGTAAGACCAAAAAGATTCATTCTTTTGAGATAATTGTTTGTTCAACCAAGAAGTTTGTTTCTGATATAATATAACATTATAAAACAAGAATCAATTTTGACAAAAACATTTTTTTCTACGTTTTATTAAAATATGGCATATCAAATTAGCCTTACAATTCTCAATGACCAATGGAAACCCCTTTTGGCAATAAAACAATCAAACCTTCACCACATTTTTACATTGTTTTTCACTAATTATCCTTAGTGATGAGCTCCAAAAGTTTAAGCTTGGGAAGTTTCCTTACCATCTGTCTTATCTTTAGCTTCCCATAGAGATTATTGCATTTAACACAGAATTCCTGTCAGGCCACTGCCAAGTGTTAATATTCGAGCTAATATAAAAAAGGTTGTAAAAATAAAATACAAAACACTTTATATCTAAATTTGATAGGTTTATTCAAAATTTCATTCATACTTGGTTAATAAAATATTTTAGAAACTTTAACATTTAAACAAATGAGCATAAAAAAAGAATCTTGTTTCCTTTGTATTTAGATGTAACTTTCTGATGTTTCATATGGATAGTTGAAGCAATATCTTTTTTTTTTATTTTTGACAGAAAACTGTTACATAAAAAATCTCTGACTGAGTAAAGAATCCACTTCTTATTTAGGCTGCATGTTCCAACATAGATGAAGCCTTGGATCTATTTGCGAGTCCTTGGCAATTAAAAATGACAGCTCACATTTCCCACAAGAAGAAAAAGTCTGTTGGTTGGACCCTTTCAAACAGCGATCCACGTTGGCCGTCCTTAAATCACCTGGTCTTATGCCCCGAGGCACTTAAAGCTTTTCAGTTTCTACTCTATATACTATAAGAGTTGACATAATATTTCAGATATGTCGTCTCTGGTTTACAGCTGAGGTCACCATCATCTGTCTTGTTGTTGGATATTCCCTAGATGTAACAGGTTCTGTTGGACTTGTGCTTTCACACAGGAGACAAACCAATCCAACATGTGTCCACATCTCTGACTGTGATATTATTCTTTGCAGCCCTGCTGGTCCATGTTGATTTTTTATTTTTTTTATCTGACACAGTCACCATGTGCACTACCACTACTGCTATAGAACATGGTGGTGTAAAGATGTATGTTGATATATAAAAATAGAAAAAAAAAACTGTGTATTGATATGGTTGATGTGTGCTTCAAATAGCAATATAAAAATGCAAAGTTTGTTCTTACTATGGAGATTTTAAAATGGTAGTGGTTTTCCTTAACTAACTTTCAACATTCTTTCCTAGAAAGCTTTGTCAAGGTCTGATGCTTCTATTATATATGATAAGATCTGGAGCAGAAGCTAGGCCTCCACTTCTGTTGCTAAAAAGGACAAATTATAAGAACAATTGCTCGACTGTTTGCTTTGTCTCTTTCTCGAATGCTGATCAAATTAAAGAAAAGAGTCTCCTGCATTAGCAAGGGAAAATAAATGAAGTTATACTAATAAATTAAGGAAACTGTATCCAGTGTGGGCGTGTGCGTGTGTCAAATCATTATTTCAAAACTGTTTATTATGGTTAAGCTTGTTTTAAACATTTGTTTGATGATCTCAAACATTTAAAGTTGCAGTATGTCATTTTCATTTTTTTATTATTTTACATATTTTTTAATGACAGTGTAGGATGAGACAGATAATCTGTTGAAAAGTTCAGGTCTGCCTTCTCCTCGTTTTATCTAGGAACAACCAATCAGAGTCAGGAGGCGGGACTTATCACTGTCAATCATGTTTGTTTACACGCTGCTCACAACTCCCCTCCCCTGTAAGTGGGCAAATACTTTTTCAGAGCACTGTCTTTTAAAAAGGCAGGTCTGTGGATTTACTTACTGCTGGAGAGACTCCAATAAATGTGTCCAGTTAAGAGAGGCAAAACAAATCATCTCGTCTTTAGAGTATATATCTGTTCATCTTGGTACAGCGCGTCTTAATCTAAACAATTTTTTTTGCATGCTGAAAAATAAGAATGAAATGTACAAGATTGGCAAGGACCAACCATTCTGTCACAGAGAACAGAATGAGTATATGTGTGGAGGAAAAAAATGTAAATGGCTCGAGGTATATAAGAAGGTCACTCTGCTCTCAATGAGAGTGATCACTAATGATTATAATCATGCCTTTTTTCCAGAAGTGAATTGCAGTTAAAGAAATCGCAGTGTGCAATCAACCAATCTCTACATCCTCATCATTGTAAAGCTTCAGTGAGGCATGCAATCATTGTTAATGAAGGGTTTGATGTTCCCAAGTATATGCAGTCCATGACACGATCAGGTTCTAGATCAGATGTTTGAGTAGGTTTACTGGGTTTTTTCCTTTCATAAAACACATTCAGGACTCAAGCTCAAGTTTCTAATGCTGGCAATTGCCAAACAAGAAGAATGTAAACATGAAGTCAAGGATTCATGTAATTCTTGCATCCATTGTGAAGTTGATATCGTATGTTGTCAGGTGCAGATTATTATGCGTTTTCACAGTGGTGATATCCGTCTTTGCAGCTTTTATGGACACAACGGACACAACATGTGGATGCAAAATGAACTTTACTTATTTTTAATGTGGGAAAAAAAATCAATGAAATTTCAAGTTGTTCATTTTGTTGTGATGCTTCAGCACTACTTTTGTTTGACCTGTCCAGTTATCAATGTCTTGTTTTTCCTTTAGCGTTTAGTTGTGTTGTCCATGTGTATTTATAGCTGTGTCCTTATCACAGTGTCAGCTGCCAGTCTTACCTTGATTTGATCTCTGCTCGTCTCTCCTGACCTACTTCTTTTGCTCTCTTTTGGATTGTGCTTTTGCTTCATCTTTTGAATCATTTTCATGCCCTTCACAGAGATTTATACTTGGCTAGTAATCACTAAGTATCCACAGTAAGTTTTCCATCCTCTGACTAGTGGCTAATGATTTATTTAAGTATTTTTTTCTTTGGTTGTCTTACTTTGTACCCTGGTTATCCAGATTTAAATCGACTTCAGTACAGTCAAAAATAACAAAATACAGTGTAGTTTATCCTAATGTCTTTTGCATAAAAAAAGGGGGACTTTGTTAAGTCACATTTATTTAAATGCGTCAACAAATGAACAACACCAGGTACACTGACCATGTATCCTATGCAGTCCTCTTACTTTTCATCTCATGATTGAATTCTGTTTCTTTTCCACGAGGAAAAGGTTTGCAGCACAATCTGAATGTGAGTTCAGTCCCGCTACGGTCTACTGTATAGCCTTGCTCCAGTAGCAGCAGCATGGATGGGATCCAGTATTACAGATATTAATGGGCACACTTTAGGCAGAGAGGGAGGATGAATGACACTATAAAAGAGAGGAGAGTGGAGAAGAGAGGCAATTGTGTGCGTGTGCGTGCGTGTAAGACGAGGAAGGTTGTGATGTCCGTCTTTGAACAATATATTTGACCTGTGAACACAAATGCAGTTAATGTTCCGATGCTATTAACATAAAAGAAAGAAAAATGTGCCTGATGATGTTATTTTACATATGATTATAGAAATACTGGTTATCAACCTTTTTTGGGACGTGCCTTGGTAGCCTCACTTATAAACTGTAATCCTCTAAAACATAATCAGTCTTATAACATAATTATCACTATTTTAAATCTAAATTAGTGTGGTTAAAAACCAGCCCCTTGCAATACACTTTGCTTCGTACAGAGGGCCTGGCTCTCTGCTATTGAGAAACAATTGCTTCCTGGAGGGATGGACTGTGTTGAGGTTTCAAATTTTACCCAATGGACCTTACCAGAGGGGCCGCTTTTCATTGGTTGATGCCCATTCTACGTGGTCACGTGCGTGGCCGTCTCACAAACAGACGCTTCCCGTTAGCTAAGTATAGCATAATGGCAGAACTGATACAACCTCTACACCTTGAAGCCTGTCTGCTACACGCTCTTATGTTAGCTAAACAGATCAATATCCAATGTGTGCTGTATCTGACATACACTAAAGATTTTATTTTAGCAGAAAAGGCTTTGGACTAAACTGTTACTCGTGTTAGCCACGTTAGCACCAAGTACAGCTAGTCAATCAGCCATCACTGTGTTCAGGGAAGCGCTGATTAATAATCGAGAAATAAATATCAAGCCTGGAAACTTGATATCGTAACGGACTGAATGTTATGTTTTTAACGTAATCTTTGCTCGTTTGCGGAGTGCAGGCGGTTGCCACGGTAACAGGTGTGCTTAAACTAAAAGAGAGAGAGAGTAAAAAGGTAAGAGTGGTTTTGAGTTGATCACCTGTTCGGGTTTTTTTACCTTTGCTGTGGCGCATTACAGCCGCTGTAGTTTCTAAACGTTGGACTAATTACCTCGTTCGTTTGTGAGTTTATGTCATTCACAACAAACATCAAATAGAACAAATATATTTCATAAAATTTTAACAAACAAATGGCTTCTACCGCGGTAATTATGTGAAATTAAATTAATTATATCCCGACTTCAGAAGATTTGCCTTTACCTTTACAGAGCTCTTTGGTTCCTCCTATCAGTCTGAAGCTTCTCATATTGACGTCATCAAACCAAATTTCAGATCTACCATAACTGACTGACACCTGCTGGCCTCAGGTTTGCAACCAGCTTGTGACTGAGAAACCAGTAACCTCCTCCCAGATGATGACATGAACTTGTTAGTTCCTCTGTCCATTGTAGTAGCTGATATATTGTGAAAATCCGGTAGAAATGATGCACTAATCGAGCGTGCCGTGATGGCGTAGTGGATAGCGCGACCCGTATTTGGAGGCCTTGAGTCCTCGACGCGGCCGTCGCGGGTTCGACTCCCGGACCCGACGACATTTGCCGCACGTCTTCCCCCCTCTGCTTCCCCGTTTCCTGTCAGCCTACTATCGTATAAGGGACACTAGAGCCCACAAAAGACCCCCTGGAGGGGTAAAAAAAAAAGAAAAGAAATGATGCACTAATCGAGTCATGTTTACATAGAAACAACGTGCCGCGAGGCTTTGCTTGTGAGACTTGTGGTCACGTGCGGTCACAAGCTCGGACCTTACCAAGCTTGTGGGCGGAGCTTAGTGAGGTCCATTGCTGACGTTTGCCTGTGACGTAATGCACCAGTTCAACGCTAAGAAGCTTACCAGAAGACCCCTGCGCATTCAGAGCCAGTCTGAACCACATGGCTGTTCAAGTAAATTCAATATTTGGAAGTGTGGCCAACACTGACTGAATGGCTTCATTCACTTCAACTACAGGCAGACTGAAATTCTAAAACTGCAGAAAATTGACGTCATCATTCACTTTTTCTCTTCCTGTTTGCTGATTGGCCCGGTCAAAACCAGAGGCGATCCAAGTGAAGGAGAGCGAGCTCAGACTTTGCAGGAAGCAGAACTTTTTTTTGAGTGGAGTCGCACAGGAAGGCAATGACATATGACATATGGGTGACCCATAAATATTAATTTATACAACAACAGGACCAATAAGAACTGTAAATGTGTTAGTGAAAGCAGTCTAGACTTGAGAATATTTAAATTCAGTTATCAGGATCATAGCTCTGGATTGAAGAATCTACATATTTTTTTATAGGCGTAGCTCTTTTTATTGAAAATGCGATTTATTTTGTTGGAGTAAGACATCTGGATTGTCTCCTGCAAGCTCAGTCTTGTTCACTCTTTACTATGAAGTTCAAATTCACTAGACTGCATTTATAGCTTTCTATCTGGACATAAACTGAGGAGCTAAAACAATACTCATTAAATTTTATGTTGCTCAAAGCAAAAAGTTTATAAGAAAGGGACTCTTTCTTGTAAACTTTGTGCATATACATCTGAACTGAAATGGCTTTGAAGTACAGCATGTTATCAAAATCATTGAGTCAAAACAGTGGAAATATGCTAACAATATCCATGCACTTGAAGAAACTGCTCAGTGGGAAAACATCATCTGTATATTTATAATATATATATATGTATATATTAAACAATGTCTGTGTCAGATGATGCATTACCAGAATATTATGGTGTTTATGTTAGTATGGATAATACAATATTTTTTCTGATGAGACTTCAGTTAGGACCAAGCATCTGTTACAATATGTTACAGTCAACAAAAATGTATAGGAGAGATTGCTCTGTCTGGATCCAGTGAGATAAAATATCTGTGATTTCTGTGATGCAGAAAATGTGGACGGAATGGTGGAGTTTAACATACACAAGGGAATCCATAAAACACACGAAATTTTGCAGAAATCATTGAGATCAGTGAGAAGGAAAAGCGACAGCCAAAGGAGTCCATGTAGTATTTTGGCTGCTGCAGCTCCCACACCTGTCACTGCCTGGTAAGGCGGGACTTGACTCATGACTCTCCTCTCAGTAGACAGAATAGATCTCCACTCTGTAATTACACTCTTTTTGGGCTAATAAATGTGGTTGGAACAGAGAAAATGGAAACCAGAAAAATAAAAATGAAAGAAATTGAATTTGGGGGCGGGGGGTAAAAAAAACACAGCTTTCATCAGACAATAAGAATGAGAGATGCAATAAATGTTTGTCCATTTAGCAGGGAATTTCATCCACAGTGATTTACAAAGGAGATCATTTGTAATAATGTAGATCATATGATGCTGATGAACTTCTGTTGGTTATTTTACAAAATTTCTTAAGAAATATATTTAAATGTCATTAACTTTAATTACAATGTACATTGTTGAACTGGGACTGTATCAGCAAAAACCTAACCCTAAATGACTTTGTTATTGTGGGTCATGTCAGATCTGTCATTCTTCAGTTTTGTTATTCACACAAGAAAAAAGGATCATGAAAAGTAAGTCTAAATTGTAACAGATATTTTTTCATTCCTGGTCCTTTAATATAGGATTGAAGAAATAGAAAATCTTCTACCTACTTAGCTCTCATTTTATGCACTAATTCCATAAAATTTTTATCTTGATATTTATTCAAAACACACAATTGATCATCTCTGTAAAACTAGACTAAGCTCCACTGCAGACATCACTATTAGTCAAACCCATTATTCTGCTTTTGTGGGCAGAAGAACAGCAACGGGTCGGTGTTGATATGTGTGCATTTATTTACGCATACCGCTATGTTTGGTGACTGGATATATGTGTAAGAACATTTTTTGCAATACTGTCTGATATGCTGCTAGCACATAGCTGCAGTGGACCTATTTCAATAACTGCACCCATCTACTTAGGCTTATGGAAATGCAGGATAATGAAATATTGGGCATTTTGGGCAAAAATAATTATTTATACTGAGAATTATAATGTCCAGACTGGAACTATTTATCACAACTAATGTGTTGAAGAGACTGAAAGACGTTAGGATTCCAATGAATTTCATTTGTGGGCCAGTCAGCATAACCCTCCCCCCCACATCCAAGGTTGAAAAATTCCCGAGCTTCAGCAGACTGATTTTTTAAAATATCAAACAGGATTGGAGAGGAGGCGGACTGTTATCTCATGCAGCGCAATTACTCTGGTGGATTTTCTCTGGGAAGATTTCCCTTTACCATATTTATTAAAATGTTTACGTTGCTTCTTTGGTTTATATTTCCACTCTGTTTCCACGTGTGTTTTGACAAACATCTGTGTGGGTGGACGACTGAGGACATTTTGAAAAGGAAATTGTGCTTTAGACGTCACAGGTTTTGACACTAAAATGGTTTACAGTTCATTTAATTGTATAATGACTGTTTTAAAAATCGTAACACTCTAATAAAGGAACAATAGTATACAGATCGGATTATTGTAGGAGGAGAAAATTGACTGCTGCTGATATTTGAGAAACAGTGAAGCAGTAAAGAATGTTGGCTTAATTTGCTTTCCATTGTGCTTCAGTGTGAGATTACACTTAAATAAGAGGGATACCATCTTGAATCGCTTGGTTTGATTTCCTCCAAATACTCCTCTCAGATCCCCTTTTCTGTTTCTCATCTCACTTGATGTATTTTTTTTCTTTTCTCACTCTCGCTCCCTCTCATCCACAAGTTGACCAATTACAACAATGTTAGCTCTGTCTGTCTCTCCCTGCTTTGATAATTAGAAGTCCGACCATGTTCTTCATTCACAAATTCCCTGCTCAACCATTGTTGCTTAGGGCCAACTTTCAGTTCAGATGAAGCCTGATTAAATTCAAGGCGCTGATTAGCCGCAATGGCTGCAACAGAGGAAAGGAAAGTGGAGCGGAGGAGACAAGGGACAGGGGTGATGCAGGGAGAACTGGCCTGAAGTGCGGATGCTATCCTCTTTAATCACTATAGTAAGGCTCTGAAAAAGCCAACACAGCTGTTTCAGTCAGTAATATAAGGATCTGATCTAAAACATTTTATGCGATTTGCTGTGGCTTACATAGGGGACAATAATTCCCGTTTGTTGATGTGATGTGTGATATCTTGAGGCAATGTGTCATGTCCGATGTGTTGGAGTACAATTTGTTTTAGCTGTGCTCAAGTTCTCAGAATACTGATGCTTTATACTGATGTCTTCACAAAGAAAATATGCATGTGAAATGTTTTACAGCTGCAGCCGCCATAGCGCTGTTGGAAAAACACTACAAGAGAGAACAAATAACTTGTATCCTTTCTTAACTTTTAAATCAGTATACATTTAAAATGTGTGCAATACTGTTTCTGAGAATACTAATTGCATAATATAAATTTGAGTTATTGCAGGCACAATACAGCAGCTATTCAGTCAAAAGGGCAACTGAAATACCTGCAATCAGTAAAATAATATTTAACAGTAGGTCCTCAGTACCATAAATTATGCATAAGTCAAATAAATCTCACAACACCGCCTATATCAAATAATGACAAGAAAAAAGCAAATATTCATTCAGAGCCAAAGTTGCATCAAAATAAACGATACTGAATTACTGAATCAGAACTTCCTGAGAACATGGCTAGCTGATTAATGCTGGTTCTGATTGGCTGCTTGTGACTGAGTGGAGTAATTCTGCAGATCACAGGGAGGGGTTGATTATTTTTTTCAGAGATTATCTATGTCATGTTATTACATAGTGAAAGTTTTAATACATATGTAAAATCTTTGTTTAAGTTGCCTCTTGCAGCTTTAAGCAGACGTTCGGTGTGAGAGTTCACTGCGGGTGGAGCGAAGTCTGTGAAATATTACTACCAGCAGCGACGGTCCAACAGCGGGAGCAGAACCAGCGTCTTACACTGCCAGCTCGTTGACTTAAATGATTTTTCGGGTTATTTGTTTAGCTTTCTGACCGTGATGCTAATCCGGATGAGTGTTGGTAGTTGTGCGCTGCTTTACCTGCTATCTGGCCGCTCCGGATGTCTTTTTTTTTTTTTTTTGCCTGCAGTGAGCCTCGATGTAGCCAAACTCCATCAAATGTTTGTTTTTGGAACGTCATATTAGATTCGTTGTGTTGATGCATTTTGACGTGCTTCACCCCCGAGGTATTTCTTCGGTGGAACACGCAAACTTTCCCATTCTCTGTCAGAGCGTAATAGTTACTCACCACATCGTTTAGGATTTGTTGCTGCGCGCTTGCGCCGTGTGAAGGAAAGAGGAGATGAGCTGAGGTGAAATCACTGGGAGGCCCAGTGTGTGGCTGGTCTAACGGCGGCCTTAAATCTGCCTTGTCCTATGGCTAAATCCAGGGATGACTGTCTGGCAGAGGGTGATGATAGAGAAAGCCCTACTTTAATTTGGAAAGCTGTTGAACACTGTATTCTTCTCATGTCTCAGAACAAGAGCAGCACAAGCTGACGGTCAGAGAGGCGTTTCCACGTGGAAACAAACTTCGTCCATTCAATTGTTGTTTTTTTGCTAAAATATTACATTTTTATGTTTAAAGAGAATGAATTCACAAGTTAGATTGTGGATACTTTTAGACAACAGGTGATAATTATTTATTCCAGAACTTTTTCACCAAATTTGTCTCTGTTATTAAGTTTTTCCTTGGTTTTCCAACATTTAAGATGATATTGACTACAGTCGATGCTGCAGCCTGTCTTTATTCTGTATTCAGAGCATTCAATATTCAATCTCTTTATCACTTGTTCATCAAATTTAGCCTTGATGCCTGGTTCCACGTTATTGATTCTCTACGCTGTTGGCCTTTTTCATGCTCTGTGTCACTGTGGATATTAAACACAGCTTCGACATTGTTGGCGGAATGAGTCGGATGCTTTTAAGACGTAAGGAATATTTTACAACTCTGTTGATTTACTGTTAGCAATTTGTGCACAACCTTCTTTTCAGGGTTTGCTAAAGAAATGTTACAAATGAAAATGCCCTCAAATGCATTTTGGGTGGTTCTTTTTCACAAAAGAAGAATATAGATTTATACTTTAACACAAATTGTTTTTTTTGTTTTTTTTGCGTATTATACTTAAAAGCATTTTATGGTACGTTTGACCTACAGGTGTTCTCTGGGAATTCAGACTTTGTTTTCTAAGAAGTAAGACATTTACTGGCAGATGTTATGTAACTTAGTTGATCAAATTACTGAGAGGCTATAGGAGGGAGGATGGCTGTCATGAAACGATGGGTTTGACAAAAAGGGGACATGAGAAGATCAAATGGGAAGGCAATGAAGTTGAACTCAATTTATTTTGAAAGTTCCCATTAATTTGTTAATTAATTCATCCATCCCTACATCTATCCATTGTAGATATGCATTTATCTAGGCAGAGTCACAGCCTATAGCTCATTTATTCGGCTTTGCAATAAGGATTAAAAGCTTTGAGACTGCCAAAGTGCCACATTTTGTGGGTCAGTTAGTAAATTTAATTGCTATAATTTTTTTTAATCCAAGTACTTCATAAAAATGATGTTTCCAAAGTGCTACATATACCAAGAGTCCCTTGTCTCTTGTCTGTATTACTCTCAGGGTCTGTGCATATGTGAGCACTGCATGTCTGTCATTAGTCATTAGTCTGATCTGTCTGACTAATAAACTTAAAATAAACCTCAAATAAACTGAGTATGTCATCGTTTTTCTCTGTAAATATGTCATTTTTTCTTGTAATGAAATTCACTCCAGGTATTGGCAGCAATCTGTGCATATAGACAACAATAATTATAATAATAAAATTAAACAATTTAGTCCACAAAGGAAGTTACGGGTACAAAATTTGGGGACACAAGGAACACACAGGAATGTATTTATCGATTTCTTCAAAAGCTTTTATAGGTAATGCCAAGATCTACTGAGCTATGAGACGTTCTTGCAGTTTTTCTTTCTTTGTCTGAAAACAAGAGTTTTATTGATTGCTGTAATATATGCTGTAAAAATAACCACATCATGAAATGCAAATTTCTCTGAGTGTTTTTGGGTAGAGGTTCAGTCCATTCTTCCCCCACTTGGGCTGAACAATAAAGTCCAAATGGTTCAGCATGAATTCAACTGACCAGAAGATTTTATCCCCATATTTCTTTGGCTTATCCAGATCTTATGCATGTAGCTGTAAGTGTGTGGACCTTTTCTAATATCAATCTAAATATGATTCTGTACCTTTTTTAAAAATGTGACTTTCAGTGTCCTCAGTTCTTTTCCTTCTCTTTACAGAAATTCATATCACATTTCTTCCTTATAAACTGGACATTTCTTTTTCAAAAGAAATGCGTCTAATTATTTTTTGCAGGTGTGTTATTCTGTGTGTTTGTACAAAAACAAGGTCACTATTTTTAATCTTGCCTGCTAAGCTACAAATGAATCAACTATAAACGAGCGCAGCCCCAAACTGTCAAAATTCATTAAGTAATTGGGAAGGTGACAAACAAGGCTAATGTTTTTCCCCTTTTCTCCCTTTTTTCAGGTGTGAAAAAGTTAGACAGTTTGTACCTTATTGTAACTAAACATTTCAGCAGCAATTGTAGCTCAAACATTAGGATCAATGTTGTTCAGCAAAAGGTCTGACACTCAATCCATGATGTTGGATAAGCAAAAAACACTGGATGACTAAATGATTATAGGTTAATAAATCTAAAGTTAGCAGACCTCACATTTAGGGATAATGCATGTTTTGTTTTATTATTTTTTTTAAAGCTTACTGTTGAGTCCCTGCAGGAATCACTTTACAGTTTCAACCAGTCAGCATCTGCTTTTAAATAAAATATTTATATGAATGCGGAGAAACTTAGAAACAAAGAAAAGTAGCTCACTATACCCTAAAATTCTCTACACTGCTTGTAAATCATAGCTTGCTATGTTGGTTTATTCCTCTGCGTGTACTTGAGTGTGGAGAGCCAATTTTGCATCCTTCCCATTAAATCAAAGGATCTCATTATCTCATTCAGCAGTCAAAAACACAAATCACTCATTCTCCATTGCACATTAAGTACAGACCCTAATGTAACAAATCCAGTCATCAGTGGAACAAAACAACAGCTGGGTGATTGCACTTAAAACACATTTTCATTTACCACAATATAACGCCATCATGACTAGGCCATAAAATTTAAGCCTCCAGGTCCAAATCCCAATTAAGATGATTGTTTGTGGTGAAAAAAGTCGTTATTTTCCAAAACACTAAACTTAATGGAAATGTGATAAAATTAAATGAATATATGAAATATTGCTCCCTACAGCATCGGCAATATTGTCTCTCACAGCGATCATTGATCTTTCTGCAATATGAAAGAAATTACAAAACATTAATGTGGAGAGTTTAATATGTACCTGTCTGGCAGACCGTGTACCTCACAACTATTTATTTATTGTCTACATGCATTATAAAATAACTTTCTGACAAATACAGGGAAATAAGGCAACAAAAAGGAAAAATATATTTTTGCTCAGTTTTTTTGTCTTATTTTTCTAATTTAAGTGTGTTTTGTTATGAATGTTGCCTCCTCAATGTATCCCATTACTAATCAGATGTGACTCATAATTAAGCTGCCATAGCAGGAAAGGGACAGCTTCGTAAAACTTGAGCTTTGTTTGTGGTTCTAATGTGGAACCCAATGATCCTTTTAAGGTTGAGGAAGCAGCTTTAGACTATTATGAATCATAACGTTTCCCTTTTGTTGTGCTTGGAAGAAAAAACAGCATGATTAATATTCTTCTCTGAAGAGCTCAATTATTCACAACGCCAGTCAAATTAGTATATTTTTAGATTGGAAAGTTTTAATGTAGAGAAGCGGGATTTCGGGAAAATATTTAAACGGGCTTTATAATGTGAAATCAACTTTTTTGAGCTTTATATTAAAAAACCACATCTCGCTTTGATCCCTCCGTGCATGTTTGAGAAATCATTTAATCTCCCGTGGTAACCGTTTGGGGTTTGGACAGGATATTTCAAATGTCCAAAACTGCCAACCATTGAAAAATATAAACTTGTACCATCTTTGACATATCTACAAAAGTAATGTTTATTACTGTCATTTAACGCACCTGCTTTCATGAGTCCTTCCTGTCTTTCATGCATGTGTCCCTTTTTCTTTTCTTCCTTCCCTCCTTCCTGCCTTAGTTCCTATCTTCCTGTCTTCATTCCTTCCCTCCTTTGTTTATTCCTTCCTTACTTTCTTCCCTTTTTTCTGTTTCTTGTAAGTGTCATATTTAAAGCCTTGCCAATGCAAAAATATCTATCAAATTAAGGGTAAACTTTATTATTTTATCTTTAAAGAGGAGTATAACGAACTGAGAACTTTGGACTCTTGCGTCTGGAAAGGTCTGAAGTAATTTCATTAACATTTGCAGGAACTCTATGAGTGACTATTTGTTTGAAATCCTGATCATTTCTCACTGATATTCTAAAGTTGATTTGCACTGATCGCTGTTAGTCGCTGACTACTCAAACAACCCCTCTTTTACAATTTGTTTTCCATTTCGATATGCGCAGGCAATTTTAATGTATATGCTTTTAGAGCATATCTGCACAACGTCCTTGTCCTTGAGCTGCCACTTGCTAGAGTACATGTGCGCACTCCACACACCCCCACACACACCTCCACACACAGGCACAGGGACATGCATAGGCACACATGTGTCTTTGCACATTCATTCGTAATTATGTTAATTTGATTTGCAGTAGGACAGCCCAGCAAGCATACAAGGCTTTTGACACCAAATCTTTTTACACATGCATAAACTGCAGTTAAAATTCCCTGCAGTCACTGATCAGTCTCATATGCATCTTCAAAGAACCATCCTTTCTCCTTGTCAGCTCGTCCTCATGGTCAAGCATCTCATCAATGTTGTCAGTTGGTGTCAAATGGCAGCGAACAAGGTGAGAAGAAAGTGAAATAAATAGAATTAATTATGATTTCTCAACATGAATCGGTGAAAATAATAGGTACATTTTGAAATATGTTGTACAATGATGAAAGAAGAGCATTATTTAGGTCATGGGACTCAAAAATCACAGACAAATTGCTGCTTTTCAACAAAATGAAAACCAGGAAGTGTCTGAGCAATCAAATGAGAATAAAATATAAAACCCCCATAGCACTCATTCAAATTTCACCTCACACTATTTAGTAACAGCACAGAGCTTTTTGGAAATCTAACATTCTAATAGTTTTTTATGATGTCCCCATGAATAGACAGTTTTGAAGACTTTGATAAATTGATAAAGTCAAACCAGATATATTTATCTCTCCTGAGTTTTTCATTTTGAAAACTTTCTCCTAGAGTGATTAATAACAATAAGCTGTGCTTGCTTAAATTACGTCAGATACTGATGACTACTTGTAGTAATATTAAGGAAGCTTTACTTTGCATGTGTGCAATAAAAGCCCACACCAAAGCCTCTTTTTGGCATATTGATGGGAAAGAGCCGTACCTGTAGGGGTCTGAACAAGTACAAGTCTTTTATTTTCATTTGGTGACAACTAGATTGGTTTTGGTGGTGGTTATAACTCAACTGCTGATGTTGATGGGTATGAAAAGGGCATTTGAATCTTGATGTAATATTGGAAGATTTTCTCTCTCTCTTTTTTTAACCCAGTGAAATATCTGTGGCTTGCAGCCTTGCCAGCAGCAGGATTTCTTTGCAAAACGCATCCCTCTGGATGTAGTGCTGTGTACCATCTGCTTTCATAAAACCTGTCGTCGATTATGCATATATATGTGTGTGTGTCCTTAGGGAGGAATGCAACATTTCAGGTCATGCATTATAAATTACCATGAGCAACTGTTGGAAAAGCGGGCACTTGCTGTCCTCGGGTAAGGTTAAAGCCCAACAGGATTCAAAGGGATGTTGCTTTTGTAATGCAGGGCGTCCGCTAGACAGAAGCAAGGGCAACAGCGTAAAGGGGAGGCCTAACTTTACTAGTCTCAGTATAACACTTAGCCAGTCTGGATAAAATAAGCCTCTATTTAATGCTTCCTTTCTTGTCAAAACTACCTCAGGTGTACATCTCCGTTTTTCTGTAAGCCTCCAGCATTGCATCACTTGGAGCTCAGTCAGAGAAACCTCCATACCCAACCTTTAACACAATGCTTTCTGGATCCCTTTTTACAGTCCACATGGACTTTTATTTCTCCCTGATGCTCTGTTTCAAATTCTGTCTTTCTAAAATTTTATTTATTTGTTTTGCTTTGTTGAATCCCACCAAGTTCAAACTCTGCATTGTTTTCCTACATCTCACCAAGAGGGCCATGCTAAGCAAACACGGCATTTGTTGGCCAGAAGAAAGAGAGAGGTAGAGAAACAGTGGGAAAAAGAATGTGCGCAGCTGCTCTTTGGTGTGTCTAGTGCAGAACCGATTTAAGGCCCCAGGCCACAGGAAGAAGACTGCTCTACACTCCAGGCACGTCCCTGAAACTAGCAGCAGAGGAAGCACTACTGCCATTCACCACCATCGACTGCAGACGCCTAAATGAGTCTGTTCTGTCCTGCAATGCCCGACGTGGCAGTCTGCCACTTACTTAGCCTCTCCAGCTCGCAGTATGCCCTGCCCCCACTGCCTGCTTTTTTGCAGTTCATCTTTCCTTTTTCCCCCCCCCACGTCTTTCAGTCCATCACTGTCGCATCTCAAACTTTGCAATTTTCATGTCTTTCTGAGGAACCCGCCATCCAGACTGGCAGACCTTAGTCTAGTCATGCGTTTCCTGTCACCATTTCTTTAGATTTACACTCCATCATGTCCGGCTACAGCTCTCCCATGGGTCAGTGTCCATTTATTGAGGTCAATTTGTTGCAAGGTTTTTGATCACAGATTGTTATAAGGTTTACAAGTACATAATCTGTCACCTAAAAGTACATACTTCGTACAGAAGTATTAACTAGCAATGATAAGAACAAAATATGCATGGCGGTGTGGGTTATTGGAGAAAAAATTATTTGGTGGGGGGTTTGGTTAAGTCTCTGTATTTTTCATGTTTCTGATATCCCTTTGTGACCTCTGAAAATGGGAGACGAGCGTAGCTGATGTCGGATTTAAAATAGTGTGACAGGTTGTGAGCTCTGAAGGGTTCAGTGGGCCTTGCAGCTAGCTTGACAGCTTTGCGCCGTTTCCTGTGGTGTGCATTCGATTCAGCTCTTAACTTTGGGCCATTGCACAAGCCAAAAGAACATATCTACTTTTGAGATTATATACAGAGGTCACGATTAAAGAGAGATTTTAGATTTCTTGAAGTGGGGTTCTGTTGAGAAGTCATAAGTTCTTGGCATCATGTCAAGGTCCTTTTTGTCAAGACCAAGAAGGACTTCGACCGTGTTCAGATTCAGTTAAATCGAAACCCCTTTTTAGACAATTATGAAAAAAACCTTCACCTGGCTCATCAGATGCCCATCGATGCAAATTCAACACATACCAAGAATTGTATTGGAAACATCTTCTCCCCATCTTGCCGTCATGGTCTGAATAATAAGCTAAATCTGAAATACTCCTACTGATCATCTAGAATAGATTTTAATCAAATCTGTCATTTATTTTCAAAGCCCCAGTTTAGCAACAGCAGCATCATTAAAGTAATCTACATGTCTGAGACGGTAAATTTGTCCTATTATACATAATGCTGCTAATTTGCATCATACTTCAAATGTATTTCTATTTTCGTATATTCAAATCATCAATCCTTCCTTCAGCATCTGTTTAAAAGAAACATCACTATTAGTTTGTACGTTTTTACATACGTGACATTAATTGTGAAGTGTGGCTATTTAAACTGAATTAAAACTGAATTTGTGGACAGAGTTAAAGAGATAATATACGAGTGAACGAGGCAGCCTACAAAAATTCCAACAAACTTTTGTGGTTGAGAAAAAAACTCAAAATCTTTAATCCTAGTTATTTAGTTATTCTACCAAAATTGGAGGAAATGTAAATGAACATTGGATGGAGAAAACTGATGCAAAATTCGGAATCTCATTATTGTGGGATTTAGTGAAGATAATTGATTTTGGCAATCGTCACAGATGTAAAACAGTTAAAGTTTATTTCTTATACAGTTTATAAACTCAGTTTCTATTGCTAGTATGATATTAGGTCCTTATGACCACTGATCAAAATCTCAATGAAAAATAGCAATTTGTGTAGGAAATGAAACCTCTTTTGAATTTTCAACTAATTAAGCTTTAATGTTATTTTATAAGACATGCCTATTTTCTTTAAAAAAATAAAGTAAACACTACAGCTCTGAAAGGAATGGATTTTGTCCACACAAACTACACAAAATTGTTTTCCAAGTTTTGCTTGCTAAAATACATTTTGAATTCTAGTTTTATCTTTGTGTTCAGTTTTATATTTGATTCTTAACAGAAAATATTTCACAAAAATTGGAATATATATTTATTTATATATATATATATATATATACTTTAATAATCTATAAGAGAAACATGTTTGCCCTTAACACACCAATCTAAAAATGTAAGAATGTACCTCAATTTTGAAGGAATCCCTCAATTATTAAAAACTTGTACAAGATAATTTTAATGAATCGTAAAAAAGTAGGATTGCTGTTGCTTTTTGGATGCACAGTAATGAAAAACGTACACCGGTTTACTAATTTCCCACTTCACCTGCAGCGATTCTTAGCTGCTGTTTTGCAGTTGTATTTATTTCACGATCAGCTACAGGAAGTAGTGGTTTTGCTAAACCAAGAACAGAAAAATCCATATAGCTCCACCACCCTGTGCGTGTTACATTGATTTTCTTGATGAGTTATCAATTTGCATGTGTTGTATTCCTGCAGCAACTAAATTTGCACAACATTTTGAGGCTTAAATCAGAGTAAACCTGTTGAGGAAAACATTTTTATCAAGCTGTTTTTAAAAAGGACCGTTTTTTACAGCTTAGAGGCAGAGAGCAAAATGTATCTAGTTTAGGCACTTGTGACTTTTATTTGAGGCATAAACAAAATTTTATGTCGTTCTTCAATGTGCATGCATGTTTTCACGTATAAATACAACCGCAAACATCCGTACACATAAAACAGACATTTATGTAAAAGAAAATGCATATGCTGCAAAACAATTTCAGTCAATTTGGTGTTGACAGCTTTGATAAATGTCCGATAGAAAATCAGTTATTTCGTAATTTAGCAATGAATAAAAATAAATAAATTAGTTTCAGTTATCTGTGAAATATGAAGTTCTGTCTATCATGCCACTTTTTTCTCAGTACTGTTCTAATCAATCACGCAGTCTTAAATGAACACTTATGCTACTGATGCATCCCTTATTTCTTCATATCAATTAAATTTTTGTAACTGAAGCCGGTCTGGTGGTTTTTACAGTGTAATTTAAAGATTATCACCCATCTTACTGCGACTTATTCAATCAACATGACATTTTCTTGCAGTGGAGTGTTTGTCATGCCAGAAACAGCTCACACACTGCCAAACACCAGAGATCACTCGGCGTTCTTTTTTTTTTAAGCAGAGAAAATTAAAATAATTTACCTTTGCAGAGAAAATTTTTTTTTTTTACAAGATTTCCAACAACAAAATGATGGACTGTGTAACACTTTAAGCTATCATTTGTGGCCAAAATACGTGTTCAAACAAATAGGTGTCTTTTATTGGCAGCAATAGGGAGTGTTTTTATACTAATAGCAGTTAACAAGGGTGTATTCAATTTACTAATTGGCTCTGCTTGTAGCACTTCATTAATGTGATTGCTTGGTGTGCTTGTGTCGCCTATACACCGACTCCACAGACTCATCCACTGCTGAGCATTTCGTAGTTGTTTTTTATTTCTTTTTGTGTCCAAAAGGTGTGTATAATGAATAACTAGTGCCTCGGAAAAACTCACATTACAATCGCAAACATTGATGTATTTTATGAGGTTTTATGGGAAAAACCAATAAAGTATCTCACAAATTGTGATTTTCCAAATGTTTTTCTGCAATGGAAGATCTGTAAAGTGTGGCATGCATTTGGAATCAGCTCAACACATCCAGTACTCAAAAGAGCCACCTTTCTCAGCAGTTACAGCTGCAAGTGTTTCAGTGTCTCTCTGCCAGCTTGGTACATCTACTGAGTTGTTTTTCATCTGTCATTTGTGTCTTTTTAACTCTGTGCTTCCAACACCTTGTTTAATCTATATTTAATGTGAGATTTTCTCAGATCTCACCTGTCAAAAAGCCAACTTGCTGAATAAATGTAACCGATATTAGTAGTAAAAGATCATCCTTTTCGAGTGACGTCATGACATCAAAACATTTACTGTTTTCACATGTTCATTGTTGTGTAAATAACATCAGGAGAATCAATATTACTGACTTACTATGACTACATTGTTTGCGAAAAGTGTCATTTCACCCACCCAAATAACTAATTTCAGATGCTTCAATCTAGTTCTACTAAAATAAACTTGTAATGCTTCTTATGCATATAAACTGCAAGGCAGTTTCATTCACTAAAATCTGTGGGGAAAATTTAGGGATGGCACCAAGGACCTCAAAGGTCCTGAACTTATTTCAACAAAACACCTTTGGGATTAATTAATTCTCGCAGCATCAATATGCTGCTATAAGAAAGGTTCCCATAAACACTCCTAAACCTGTGGAAGCGTTTCCCAGAGAAGCTGAAGCTTTTTTAGTCACCCAGTTTATTGAATTAGCCATTTGTCTTTCTTCATGAGTAAACACATCAGCATTTGATTCTTCTGAGCATTTATTTAGGGGGTTTTCACTCTCAAATTACATGTTGCTGACTTTAGACTGTTCAGACATTATGCAAAGAGCTGTAGTCCAATTGTGCTGTGTGTTGCTTTCTTAATGGTTACTTTAATTCTCCTCCTCATGTTTTAATGGTTGCTCTCCAGTCTGGGTGGGCTAATATTCCTTTGCAACACTGTGCATTAAGATTTGATATATTAGCTCTCTGAATCCTCAGTTTTTAACTTAGTTGAGTAGCTGTTTTTGTTTTCAGACCCAAATAGAGTTGTACTTTCTACAAAACGGTAATAATGCTACAGTGGTTGAATGAATTTGGCCAGATATAGGAAGATTGTTGTTAGGAAACCTCTTCTTATCCTGGATAAAGTCAGAAAACCTATACTAAAAATGGTAATACAAATGGACCTCAAGTAATGTGATTTCAATCACATGTAATCAGGGGGAAGTAATCACTTGAAATGTAAATATATTCACTGGCCACTTTATAAGGTACAAAGTTCAAACTCTGCATCAGATCTGGGAAGAAAGGACGTTTAATTAAATTTTGCTCAGCATGGTTGTTGGCGCTGAACAGGTATATTTCAGGAGCTACTAATATACTGGTCTGAAAAATATAACTCATCCAGTCAATTGTTATGTGATTGAAATTGGCTTTTTAAGGTCAGAGGACACCAGGTTATCCGTTCAAGGTGATAGAACGATAACAGTAGCTCAAATAAGTATTTGTTTTAATGAAGGTGTGTTGAATACTAACTCTTTAAACCATGACACAAATTGACTACAGCAGAAGACCACACCAGGTTCCACTCCTTTCAGCTAATGGCAGGAAATGGAATATACAATTTACACAGACTCAACAAGAAAAACGTTCCTAGGTCAGATAAGTCTCAATGTTTACTGTCTGAGCATTATGTTAACTTCACATCCTACGTGAGTGACGTTGCTGACTATGTGCCTGCCTGATGATGGAAAGGGAGACTCGCATCATCAGAAGTGCAGCAACTGTGTGACGAAAACCAATCAAAATCTCTGACGGACTGCTTCCAACACCTTGTTTAATCTATATTTAATCAATTTCTGCAAGATGTCGGCTGGAATCTAGCAGTAGATTCCCGCTCCTGATTCTGATGAGAATGTTCAAGACCTAAAAGGTCACAGAGTGAAAACATTGTGGTGACCTATGAGAAAGACAGCAGTGAGAAAAAAAGCTATCAATTTATTTTCATTACATCATTTAACAACAGTTTTGACATTGCACTCTGTTCTAATAGCATACAACTGCAGTATTGACACGAGGTTTTATACTTATTTTTTGCGAGTATCTAAGCGAGCATTGCTCTTATAGCTTTGGATCCCATGAATTGTATAGCTTGATATTAGCGCAGTTCTTTATGCCTGTATGAAATGTGTTTTTTTTTGTTGTTTTTTTTTTAGAAAAACATGAATGCTTAGTCATGCAGGTTTCATTGTGCAATGATCAGTCTTGAATTAAGTCAGGAGTCTGAGCAATCATGTATTCATAAAAATACTTTTAAGTTGATATTTTGTTTATTTACCATTGTTTGTTTATTATTTGTAGTTTTTGGTAAATTAAATCTCAAGATCTTTACCAGTCTTGATTACATGGAACCCAATGGCTTCCTCTGATGCCTTGTGACAGCAAAGATAAAGTTTATCTGATGTGTTGACACTGCATTTATGACTAGCCAAATACAGTGTTGCTGCTGATGTTAGTTACAAAGATTGATTTTAATGGACAGAAACGTAGCGGTTTCAGTCCTTTGGGCAATGTTTATAGAAAATAAGTTATGTGTCTTTGCTTTTCACGCAGCAACCTGCAACCTAAGACCAAGAAAGATAAAATAATTGCGAGAAAAGTCGTAAGGAAGACGGGGTCGGGGAGCAAAGCATGGTGAAGGAAACAGTCAGCAACAATATCTTTATGACTTCAAGTTTACGTTTGTCAGCACTTCTGAAGTTTCCTTGTTGTTTTTATACACACTGCCTAGAAGAGAGACATTGATTTCATCTAACGTTTTATTCTGGTATTACTATAAATGATTTTGAAAAACACATTCCATAAAAAAATCTTTATTAGAGGCAAGTGGATTTTACAGCTGAATTAAAATGTGCTCTGAACAGAACATTTTTCTCCCATCTACTTCAGCAGGAATTTTTAAGCTAAATCATGCCTAGATGTTTATATTGTTGTTCCAAAAGGATAGTACAGTCTCTTTTTCAAAAGAATATAAGGTTTGACTAGATTTCCCAGTAAAAAGGATCCAAAAATGACCTTACCACGAGGCGTAGATGGTTGGGAAGCAATCAAATCCAAGGTACCGGCCTGTAGATGCTGAGGTTCTTTGGATGTTTAGTCTTTGATACTGGTACTACACTGGAGGTCTTCCGCAGTTGTGGTACTTTCCCCAGATTCAGGCTCAGGTTGAACATGTATCCCATGATGCCACACAGAGCAGAGCACCTAAGGAAACTGCAGCTGATGCCATCTGGACCTAGTTCATGTCGTTCATCCACCAGTTTCAGTCTACTTTGAAATGGTGTTCAGGCTCTTCCAAACCACTGAACCTCCATCTTCTCTCTTTCTTAGATGTTTTTTCATCCCTAATTTTCCTTTGAAGTTACAATGACTCTCTTCTTCTCTTTGAGGAGAGGATTTATTTTTGGGGTTTGTGCACAGGTTGGAAGATGACCCAGACTGAGATCTAAGCACCCAAGGGGAGGGAGAGATGATCTGATGGCATACAATGAGTCCAGTGTTTTATTGTCTTTATTAGCCTGGCTCATCTTGTCATACATATGATATTAAAGGGATGTCTTGGTTTTGGAATATTGACATCTCATTTTTCCAGTGAGACATTGCAGATCATATGGAGAGGACTGAAAAAATATATTGCTATTCTTGATGCTGCTCTTGTCAAATGATTTTTTTTCTGTTCATCACATTTCTTCATTCTTCTGTTTTCTTTGTCCTGAATTACATTACTGCTGTCAGTACAGAGCTTTTGATGGACAACTGAGTCTTTACTGAAGGCAATGTCATAGCACATGTACTCCACATGTAGCAAGATAATCTGAGAATCTGTAGACGTTCTTCAAACTCAGTTTTCTGGTGCACTTTACACCTCAGACAGAAAACTAGACTGCCACATGACACAACAGAACCAGCTCGTTTTGTCAGGTTTCAGCTGCCCACCTGCATCTTAAGGGTAAGAGACAATCTGTTGAGGACAGTAAGGGTAGTGCTCTGGTTTTGCAGTGTAGTACTTTTCACACATCACCTTCTAAAATCAACGTGGCCACTGTTTGGCATGTATAAATTAACAGTAAGGAACAGAGGCATGGATATGTGGACTGATGTGCAAAATGTCTAGTGTTTTTGTTTTTCAGGAAGTTTCACAACTCCTATCCTCTTCTTGACACTGAATATAACATAGAATAAGAAAGTGGTTTTAGAGTAATGTAACAACAAAATCATATTTATTTTTAGGATTATTCAAATTTGCCCTGTACAGGACTGGCGACCTGTCCATGGTGTAGCCAGCTTTTCACCCAATGATTGCTGGTGATGGGCAGCAGCCTTCCCGCAATCCTGCATTGACAAGCGGGTATGGATGGATGGATGGGTGGGTGGATGATTAAATTAAATTGAATTCTACTGAACTATATTTCCACTTTATTTCGATGGGGTAGAAGTTCACATGTGATAATTCCCCTGAAGACTCAACCATGAGATGAGCACAGGCCTGGAAATGAAACATTTTTTCCACCAGCAAATTTTTATTGACTATTTGTCCAAAAGGTCACAACAAAAGTGAGAATTTCAATAGCACTAGAGGCCTCGTTTGACCAGTGGTCATGGTTAAAAATAAAAAGAAGCCTAGTATAAAATGTTATCTCACATGTGCTAAAAACATCTTCTCAATCCCCAAAACTTTGGGGGAAATATTTTGACCAACAAGTAAAAAGTGGAATATTTTTGAAGTGGTGCATCTTATTAAATCAAATGTTAAACTAAGACAGCATTTCAGGATATGAGTACATGCTCTTAGTTGATCTGTTCAGAGATTAAAAATTGAGGGAGTTCTGAGTTGTGATGTATTTCATGAACATGGGGAAATATGGAGGGATTGGTGCATCTCTAATTATAAGCTACATGTATTTGGTTCTGCAGTACCAGCTGAGCGTTCTGTCCAGGATGGTTAGTGGTTGTAAGATTTTCTCAAAACAATGACCAGCAGAAATGCTAGACCTTAAACTTTTGATTGCTTTGAATAGAAGAGGCCCTTAACATTTGAGGCAATGCATCTTCAAGTAATGAAGAAAGGAAGCCTAGTGGCCTCCTGTTTGTGCCCTTTTTGAGATTTGATATGATCCAAATTAAACATCTAATAACCTCATTAATGAATAATTCAGTATTTTCTATTTAAATCTCAATTTTTGAGTGCCCCTCACTTTTCCGGACAGCTGTTCATTGAATCTACTTGATGCCTGGTGAGTGTATTTCTGGCGACTTTTGGAAATGCAGTAATGAATCTGAGGTCGTTTAGATGATCAGTGCTCATATTTTGGCAGGCCAGATACTCAAATGATTCATAGATTAAAGGCGAGATTCAATCACTCCCTCATTTTTCAAGCTGCCCGGGCAAAGCGTGTGTGACTCAAGATTTGCACGTTAGAAGATCCCTTTATTAATTTAGTGAGAAGGTAAAGATAGGAGTTTTATGCGTGTAGAGAATCTTAACATGTGTCGCAGCAGGTTCTACACGCCTTCTGATGATTTCACCCCAGTGCTAATTGACAGGGTTGATCTCCAGGGAGAACTTTAATTCTCTGCTGAGTTCAGGCGCCATTAAACTGCAGTGACATGAGATTAATGCTCATCTTGTTAGTGACATTTGCTTTCTCATTTTCTGTAGAAACTGTCTTGCAATGCCATCCGCTGAGGGTTGTGGTGAAGGATGAGTTTCAGAGGCTCTTTCTGAGGAATGTGCAGTGACAATAAGAAAAATGTTAGATGTGCTGTTTAAACAGGAAGGGAATCTGGCTGAGTAAGGGACATGCCACAAAAACCAGGCCATCAGCAACACAGCACTGTGAACTTTAAAACTCTGGTTTACAAGGCAGATCATGAATTTGCTTTGTGGTTGATAAACGACCGTCCTCAGCGTTAGTGATCAGGCAGCGGAAGAAGATGCTGCACAAGAAATAGCAAGCCTCCGGCTATAAAGATTCATGTGGAATTATACAATTTATTTTAAAGTTTGTCATATAAGTTGCTCTAAGACATATTTTTTTATGAATGCTGGGATTTATTAATGCTTGTACAGTGCAAGTCAAAGTCTTGGACATGCTTACTGATCCATTTTTAATGAATGACTATTTCCAAACCTTGGACAACAACTATGTGCTTTATGAAACATTCTCTGTTCTTTTCAGACTCTAATTTTGTATCTCTTACTTTCTTTCTTTTCACAGGGATCCTGCGAGCAGCACCTCACCTCGAAGAAACCAGACTGTGTGTACATATGCACACACCTCTGCAGGTGCTGGCTCGCACTATATGTGTACGTGAGATGACGAGAAGCTAAGTGACTACCACAACCACCTAGATCAGACAGCCCTCTGTGCTGCAAGATGGATTAAAGCCCCACATCTCAGGAGATCAAAGGTAGGAGCGGATGTTTTGTAATCAGCAGCCACTCACCTGTTCTTTTCAATGACGGCATGAAGAGAATGAAGCGGGGAGAGGAACTGATGAATAACAATGAGCTTAAGGACAAGGTCTTCCTGCCATCTGTGAACTTTAGGTTTTGACGTTGACGCCTGTCAGCTGTATGCATGCGAGAGGAAGTAATGAAAGTTTTAAGAGTATTAAAAGTGCTGCTAAAGCAACATTGGCAATAAGGTTTCCTCCTGCTGCTTCAGAATGCAATTTAAATCCGCTTTAATAAACCGAAATTATGTCAGAGTCTAACCAGACAGTTACAGGTTTTGCCAAAGACAGTCAATCATACAACCATACTGCATTCTGTTTATCTTGAAAGCCAGAAGTCAGATATACATTGCATTTTGCAAATTTCAAGACATGGATTTGTTTTTTGTTGGGGACATTGACCAAACTAAGATGAGTTTTAGCATTTAAACACTTAAATTACACTGTCCCTTACAGATTCTATAAAGTATTGAATGGATGATTAGTTTAGTGTAGAGATGTACAAAGGAATTGGCTGATGGCCAGACTGTTGATTATTCAGCTTGATTGGCTTTGGCTGGTGTAAGTGCACATAAAAAGGATAATTTTTTCAATAAGTTAATGTACCAAAATAAGCTCTGCCAACTCTTAGTGATACAAACGCTCTTTTGGTGTGGAAGATGGTAGTAAGTGAAGAGGCCTTCATTTTATGTGTAAGTAAGTTGCGCAATTATTCAAGATAAATTTATTTTAAGTTAATATTAAGTTTTGGCACTGACATATAGAACCTACGTGCTTAAGTGAATGCACGTTTTGAAGAATCAGTGAGTAAAGATGGCAGAAAGAGACCAGCAGGAGCAGCAGCGGTGTCCCTCTGTATGAAACGTCTCATGGTGGGCAGCACTGTTTTTTACCTGATGGCTTTTAGTGTTAGATCCTCCATTTTGACAAATGCTCTGTCTGTTATTTTAAGGGAATGCTCAAAGGAAGGAAAAAAAATAAATGCACTGTTTCTAAATTCAATAAATAATCATTGAATTGTTGACCAAAATAGTCTTGATCACAATTTTCTATAACTACAAACCCCAGTTGCATCAACGAGATATAAACTGAAATCAAAGGAAATTAAGGAAAACGTAGGAGTCCGTGTTCAGAGTCATTGATATTTGACCTTTGGATGAAAGACCTGTTTACAAAAGGGAACAAAAAGTTGTTTAATTACCTGAAGAGGAAAGCGAGTCTGTTCAGGTTTTGTGAAAGCAACAGTTTGGTTGATAATCTTTCAATAGGAGGAATAAAATGTAAAAATAAAAAAAAAAATAATAAAAAAACTCTCCGGGTTGCATGATGTTGCATGGTGAAGGCTGACAAAATTATGGCGAAGGCAGCACACCATACAATACACACTAATGCTGTGGAATCGATAAACAATTAGAGTTTGTCTTTGTGTTCGTCTGAAAAAAGTAATTAATGGAAAATAGGAAGATTATGTGCCTTGTTGTTAATTCTGTTGACAAAGGGTGAGTAATTTGGCTCTTTGTAAAAGTGATTTTCTTCAGATTTTGGCAGAGCTGTTCTCTGACTTTCTTGAGAATAGTCCTCATGTGACTCATGTTGCCTTAAGATTCATCATTTAATAACGTTCCTGGTCACATTGTGCTGTAATTGCAATAAGTGTTTTATCAAATGAAACATGGCCCTGCTCTGATCTAATGAGCTGGTACCAAATTTGAATTTCTATTATTTTCTGTTTTGCTGTCATTAATTCAGTTGGGTTGTTTAATTACAGAAATGTGTATTTTCTCTAAAACCAGTGGATATCGCAGTTTTATGTTTGCAACACTGCTCTGCTGATTTTAAGTAACAAAATGTCTCTTTAATTTCAGTCTTGGTGTTGGAGTAGTTAAGTCGCTTTTACTGGCAGCTGTAAAATTTTTTCTTTTCTATCAGCTGTTGGAAGGAGGGTCAGAGGCTGAGTCAATGTTGCCGGTAGCATTGTAGCATAAAACATTACAATATCAAATGCTGTCTTTACAGTGACTGCTATGTTAAGTAGCAGCGTGACGATGCCTTCGCTCCTGGCATGAATAATTGATGACTGCTCACAGCAGGGGGGATAGAAAAACATTCAGTGTTGTTGTCATGTCATCTTAAAATATTGGGCTTTTTCAAGATAAATTACATTCAACTAAAATAGGAGGGTTAACAAAAACTAGATTAGAAACTAGGTTAAAACATTCTTGCTGGTGAATCTCTGGGTTAATGAGATAAATCATCAAAAGGGCAAATGAGCGTTATTTCTCCAGCTACCTTGTTTTGCAGCCATAACCGATTTGGAGACGATCCTGCCACTTTATGACTCTTAATTCTAGATTCATTTGGTGTTTTTCCAATTTAGATTTCAGAAAATCTGTCTTTGCATTGCAGCAAAGGCAGAGCAGCTGTTGATGCTTCTGGGATCATCGGCTTTCTTACAGCATTTTGTTTGAAAGCACAGTGGCTTGTCAGCTATTGGTGGCCATTCTGAACACTGCTCTTGCTGAGACACTTGCTTACTCTTTTCATTGCTCTATTATTAATGCGTTGGGAATACTGAGCAGTGAAGACATGTTTGTTTGGCAAGGGACTGTAAAGAGTTGCACATTTTTCTCTGGAGTTCATACCCAATTACTTAAGATACTGTACATGTTGTGAAAGAGTTTTAAACAAGTTAAGTCTGCCTTTTAATGAGAAGGCTGTACAGTAAAGACAATTCTATAGCTAATATTTGAAGTTGTTTCATAATACACTAAAGTTATGCTCTTTTAGATTCCTATAAATCAGTCAAAATACAGGAAATAATCAGAATTCTCATGCTGAACTAAAATGCAGTGTAGTCCCACACCAACTAGGCCTATCGGTTTCCCTGTTCTCAGATGCAAACAGGGTGTGCCAATGTCTAACAGACTTCACAGGCTTTAAAGCGATAGAATCGTTGTTTACAGTACAACTTCCTAAGTTTTGTTCTCTTCATTATGCCCTCTTTCTAATGCCGGTCTGGACAGTTGAGGATATAACCAATAGCAAAAACCACAACTGTGTATAAATGGCAACCTAAAAACGTTCAAATATCTGGATTATGTAGTCTAATAGCTGACTGCTGTGATAATTTATTTTCTGAAGCTGCAGGTAATTTCCTCAAAACAAAAAGTAGTGCACCACTGTTAGGGTAGCAGCTTTTCAAAGCTGTCTGTGTTGTTTTGTGGTGAAACTGCTGAAGGAACGTTTTTAAGTTCAAGAGGTTAATTTGAGTGGGAAATGGCCACAATGTGAATCATCACTGGTAAACATCAGGATCGACTTTTGAATTGCCACCCTCTTCTCCAGTTTTCTAAATGATTCCTAAATACTTGTTGCTATTGTGGGCTAGAGAAGGAACCAAGCCAAGAAAAACAAACACCTCCACTTTTGTTCTTTAATTAGTTAGCTTCATTACCAGACCATCTATAAATGAGAGCCTTCCAGAGCACAACTCCTGGAAGGATTCCTGCAAAAGCAATTCTGAGCAATTTGAAGAAAATCTGACATTGCCTCACAGATGAGGCAATGTAATGAGGGTTAATAACGAAAAGGTGACAGGCGCATGCAAAGCACATCTTTTTCTCACTTAAATCTTTCTCTGTAATTAAGTGATTGAAGAAAAACTTTTCTGAAAGCGAATCTGTTCGTTTTCTGTTATGAGAATACCTCATCCTAATTAGCCTAATAGAAAATGTACTGATAAATTATGGTGAGCTTTCTTTCATCAGAACAATTCTTTTATTTAATATATCGTGAAATGATAAAAGCTTTTCTCGAACTATTATTCGATACTGTCTTCGTTAAAGGGGAGACATTTCCTGAACATTCCTTTGCTCACACTTTATCCGTCCTTGTAATATACACTGCTCAAAAAAATAAAGGGAACACTTAAACAGGTGTTTCACACTTAAAGTGTTCCCTTTATTTTTTTGAGCAGTATATATTCAGACATGTGTGGTTGTTTTTTTTTAACTTTTGCCACTCACACAATTCTTAATAACTTTGAAGATTGGGTAACCTTAGGTTATTCTTTTAATATTGTCTAATTTTGGCTACAAACTCCTTCAATTTTTTTTAAAGTCAAGGATGCCCAATGAGTCTTTGACAGTGTTTTTGTAACTTCTGTAAAATCATTCCAAACTTTAAGAAAAGCTGTAATTATGTGTTTTGAATTTGTTTCAAGGCTGCAGTCTTTTGCCTTTGCTGTTTTTTTCTCTCTTTTTTGCCATAATAGAGATAAACAGAAGGTCTGATCAGGTTCACAAGCCGCTGTTTCACACCAACAATGTCAGATTACGCTCTGGAACAACATAAAAATATTTTCAAACTCTGAGAAACGGAAGAAATTTGAGAGATGGTTATAAAATTAAGCCACATGTTTTCTCAAAGCGCATTGCACATATACATGTAGCAATATTGGCATGTTTCATTAATTTCTAACTCAAAATGATAGAATAATGCAGTCTTACATGAACAGTTTATAAACCTAAAATATTACCTTGACTAAATAATTTAATATGTTCTCCCCAGATGAAAACGATGGACATCCTGGTTCAAAATCTAGCCCAGTTAAAGTTTGCGAAAAAAACAAACTATATACGAGTTCAAACTGGAATCATTTCTACCCTGATGATCTGTTTATACCATGGTAGATGAAGTGAGAGTGAGGTAAAGATCGACCCCAGAAAAATATCCCAGGTTCTGGAAAAGCTTCCTGAGGTGGGATTACTCCTTTTCATCTCTCCTAAGTGCATAATCAATAGCGCTTTCCAAAAGAGCGAGTTAATTTCTTTCTTTAAGGACGTAATAAACATGCAAACTGTTGTGTGTGGTAGGCTTCAGTCAGCAGGAAAAAAATCCACACGACAATGCTTTGCATAGCCTGGAGTGAAACCCTTTACAATACATAGCAACTGCACAAAAACAGGCAACAATTTCACAAACTATGACTTGACATTGTCCTTCTCTAGCTGGAATTCCTCTCTGATTCTCTGCCCTTCTTCTTTTGCCAAAAAAAAAGAAGCCGCAGGAAACCTACTGAAACGCATTTATTCTTCTTTTTTCTTTCTTCCTTTTTCTTTTACAAAAAAGTGAGGACAAAGATTTGTCTTTATACCAACTGACTGTTTTCAGGACTGAAATGCATTGATATGGAAGTTCCTCCTTTGTGGCTACTGGACGAAAATCACAAAGCACAAACAACTGTTTAGTCCTAGCAAACATTTAATCAAAAAAAAAGTACAAATAAATAAATAACGCATGCATATTTTTAGAATATAGTGAAAATGTGTTAAATTAATACATTTAGGAGAAATCTTTTAGTTGATAAAGCAAACTGATTCAATTTCTTACTGGAGAGAGTGTGTGTTGAGCCTTTTAATAGTTGTGGGGGGAAAAAAGAAACCTCTGCACCGCATGAGGCCTTACCACAACGTGCACACACTCCACAGCGACGGGTTGGCTGAAATCATATTACCAACGCCCATGCGATCTGGTAGCGGTACAGCCACATTTATATTCACACACGGGGCAAAACACTTTTCATGTTTTTAAAACCACTGTGCGGCCCCAGTTTCCCCATGAATAAAAATGCCAGAACACACACTACGCTTTAGAGGCGGTGAAATTCTCCAAGGCATCAGCACCCTGTGAAATCTACTACCGACAAAATGTGACTTTTTGCTGACTTTGGCTCGGGGAAAGTGATTTGAAGAGGCCGTTTCAGTTTCATTGCCCACATGTGCAATCTTGCATAAGATTTTGGTGTTGAATATCACTGTGATGCAGATGGTGCACTGTAGCCTCTTGGCATGCATCAACCTGAACATTCTTGATTGTGTCTGTGTAAATCCGGCTGCTGAGCCTTATTGGAAATGTTAAAGTAATCTTCACTGGCCTTCCTTGTTGTCTCTCTCACCCGTCTCTGTAGGGTTTTTCACTTGCTTAACAAAAGCCACACAGCACATATCTGGTGAACTCAACCTTTTCAGAGTAAGTTGCATGTCTGTGTTATAGATTTATGAATAAGAAAATACTTAATTAACTTTATTTTCCCCTCAGGCTGCTCCTGTCTTTGTTGCTTCTGGGTCTTTTTCCTCTTTCTTTCTCCGCTGCACCTGAAAAGTAGAGATAAGACCCACTGATGTTTGTCTGCTCCCTGGCAGATTACTGAGGCAGACAGGTACAAGGGCTCTGGCAGACAGTAGCAATATTTGCGAGGCCAATGCAAGACTTAACTGGAAATGCTTGAGAATCCCATCCCAGCCTTTCTGCCATCTGGCTCTCTGTGTGGCCTGGGTTTTGACCAGTTGCTAAAGGGGAACAAAATAAAGAGGAATAGAAATCTACTACAGTAAAGCTGTCAAGAGTGGTGTAATAATTTTTACTTTTTCAAACCAGTAAACTGTAACGTTTTTAATCATAGTTGCTTCTGTACATAATTATGCTCTTTAGCCCTACAATTATCAGTTGTTCTAATGAAAAATACAAGAAAACTTTTTTTGACAATAGGCCACAGGTCTGTCTTTGACAATATAAAATGTAAATATATAAAAGTGTATTATTATGTTTTGTTTTACCTTTATGTGCCTCTTAAGTATTAACCTTGAACTTGTTACTGATTATGGCGAGCAAAATCTTTATATTGAGACACTGGTGAAGGTTCTGAAACCAACCAAAAGGCATGAGATGAATGTTTAAACTCTAAAGAAAAACATTGACATTCCTTTTTTCTTCTTCCTTCTACATGTTTTATGGTACTCATAAAATTATTAAACGTAACCGTTTTTAGCTAAGAACTTTTTCTAGATCATTTCTTGACCATGATGCATGGCAGACATTTTTTCTTTTTTTTTGCGTTATATGTCAAAGCCCCGGAAACATTAATTTGAAAACACAAAGATCACTAGCTATCCTGAGAAGTTATTCAGCAGCGCTTTCTCAATAAAAATATATCAAAGTTGTGGTCAGTACATTGTTAACATTGTCACTTTGGTTTCTGTGTACTTTTGAATATTAGGAGATACATTATTAAATGGGGGAAACACAAGACAAGACATTCCAACAGTGTTTCTTCCTAACAAGCATCATTGATTTTCTTTTTGTGATCATTTATTGCATTTCTTTTATCTTTGTGTATTTCGTACCTTAAATCAGTGGTGGCAAAAGGTTTTGAGCTACGCTTGCCAAACTGGCAGATGTGAAATTTTGATAAATATACTATATGCACCTCAGATTAGGTCACCCTATTAATACCACTGATGAAAAAGTCTTATGTGGATAATATTTTTAATAAATTATAACATAAGAAGGAAGATAAAGAGCTCCAACTAGAAGAAGGTTGTGTTTTATTTATTTATATTTATGTCAGCCTTTGACCTTCATGCCCTCCAGTCCAATGTCTGCAACTTACTTTGTATCCCAGCTCTGCTTGCTCTCCTGCTTCTTACCTGGGTTTTTTATTTAGAGGTGACACGCCAAGATCATCTTTGGCCTCCATTTATCCCTCTTTAAAATCTTCCTGTACACAGACAGCCCTGCTCAGCATTCTTAAGGAAGCATTTAAGATGAACATTAACATCTAATTTTTTTCTGCTGCTGAAAAATCTCTCCATAGCTGAAGTCCGAGAAGCGGCTACTCTGTGCGCCACCACACAGCATTGACTGTTAATGTGATCAGGACTGGTTAGCTTTTCCCCTTAACCGCTCCAGAATCTGCTGCACAGAGCTCTGCAATATGTTTGCTTGCATTTTATTATGAGAGGAGCAGCGGTGGCTTGTTCTGCTTCGCTTCCACCTCTGCGCTACAATCCGCTCAGCTTGGATGCGGCGCAGAGTGTGAAGTCGAGCAGCTGACAGAAATACAGACCAGTTGAGGAAAGCTGTACCTTATAGACAGATTTAAATGCGAAATGATTCGGCTCTCATCTGTAACCTAGAATCTCCGCTCCAACACCAACACAACTACTGAAAACTTTGGTCACAACACTCTCAGACATGCGAGTCAAAAGCACAATACGGTGTAGAGTGTTTTATTTTACATTTGTCAGTGTACAGCCCTGGGGTTTTTTAAAGACGTTTTTAATTGTTGGTTAAAATGTGCAACGATTTTAAGTTTCATCAGACAATAATAATTTACTCCAATAATGTCTGACTGTCTGATGGGATTTTGCAAACACTGCTTAATTAGGAGTTTTATTGCCTCTTACTGATGGTTTGTTTGCATCATGCCAGTTGTTTCTGCAAAGCATTGTTATTGTACAAACAAATACGAAAGTCCTCCAGAGAGAGCTACAGTTGAGGGAAAAGTGGTTGAGAGCAACAAGTTGTAAAAATATATACAGTACAGATCAAAAGTTTGGACACACCTTTTAATTCAATGAGTTTCCTTTATTTTCATGACTATTGACATTGTAGATTCACACTGAAGGCATCAAAACTATGAATAACATGTGGAAATATGCACTAAACAAAAAAGTGTAAAACAACTGAAAATACTCCTTATATTCTAGTTTCTTCAAAGTAGCAACCTTTTGCTGTGATTACTGCTTTGCACACACTCTGCATTTTCTTGATGAGCTTCAAGAGGTCGTCACCTGAAATGGTTTTCACTTCATAGCTGTGCCCTGTCAGGTTAATAAGTGGGATTTCTTGCCTTATAAATAGTCATGAAAATAAAGAAAACCCATTGAATTAGAAGGTGTGTCCAAACATTGGGCCTGTACTGTATGTGCAGCAACAGAGACATAGAGGCAACACAGACCTTAAAGATGATCAAATGGTTACATTCCTCGATTTTTCCTGCATGATGCACCAGTTTCAGAATCAGTTTGAGCTGTTTAATTTATTTTTTTTTTTTGCAGTGTTTTGTTTTATGCCTCTTTTACGCAAACACCCTCCGTTTGTACCCTCTGCGCTGTTTGATTGACTCGTGTTTGATCAGAACTGTTTAAATAGTAGCTTCAATATTTATGCAGCAAATGGTGATGATACTGTGTGACTATGGCAGAACAGAAATAGTTCATTGCTCTACACCATGTGGCAGACAAGCCCTTGCACATGTCTGACAGCTCTACTGGAAAATTAAATCAGAGGCAAAACCAGATGTACAAGCATAGGCAGGGGACAAGGAGTAACAAATGATTTTATACCCAAAACTTTTTTCAATATACATACAAAACAGTCAGAGAGACAAAATAAGCAAAACTCTGAGGCATAATTTACAAAGTAGCTCAGACTAAACAGATTAAAGACAGTAACTGTTGGGTTGAGATATTATTAGAAAATAACTGATAAACCTATTATATGCACAATTGCAATAATGAAATACAGATACCTGGTTTTATGTGTAAAAGTTGCTTTCATCCCAAACAGCTTGATATACAATACAACCGAATAACAAATGGCTACAGACCAGGGTGCCTTTGGTGCTTTTCTGTTTATAATCAGTGGCAGCATCTGGCCTGCTGATTTTCAGTCTGTAGTATGACAGATGTATAGAGCTTTGGGTCATGTAATAGATGGCTCTGTCATCTGCTTTCTGGGATAAAAATAAATAAATAAAAATAAAACCGACCAGAAAGCAGCAAAATGATTTGTTTAACAAATCGTATATAAAGTCATGCTTGAATTGTTTGTTTTGCTTGCTCAAAAGGTTTATCTGTTTTTGTTTTGCATTGAATGTGGACGAAGAGGTATATTTGTCTGAACATACAAGATCAAAGGCTTTCATTCACTTGAAGGTAAAAAAGGTGACATCTTTAAAATGTTCCAGTGCTTTTTGCACTAAGAACCTTCATCCCGAAAGGAAAAAATACCTTGGTTTTGAATGTTTTCAACAAAAACCTCAAGAGTGCAGCATGCATTTGTATTCAGTCCCCTTTGAACTTTACCCCTCATTAAAATCCACAGCCTTAAGAACTACTATTAGTTGACCTGTCAATAGAAATCTGACTTTTCTAGTCTACATACTCACTCATGCACATACTTTTCACTCTTCTGTGTCCAAAAAAACCTTCATCATAGCTTTTGATAAAGCTCAAAAGAGTTTCTAATCCCACAGATTTTGTTTTCTAAAACTTATAGGACATGTTTTCATGACTTTGCTGCATTGTTACGCTCTAAACTGTTTATTTAAACCCTGACAATTCATGTCAGCGAAAGATTCTTAATATAACAAACATTTCCGTGATAGTTTAGTTTATTCTTGAATTGAAGTATTCCTCTTTTTTTTTTACTTGGAATATTTCAATGCATGTCTTAAACATTGAAGATTAGAGTGAGCTTACATCATCTTAACAATATCTTGTCTTGACAATAAGACTTTGTCAGAACATGTCAGAAATTTATCAGACGTCACAACATATTTGTTTGCAAACACACTTACACAAACAGAATAAAAGTACATGTTATAAACCTTTGATGTCTACTTTCACAGTTGACTGATAAACAAAAGCATTTTTCCGTTTAATCTTTGTAAAATATGGAACTGTGTGGGCGTGCCGTGGTGGCGTAGTGGTTAGCGCGACCCATATTTGGAGGCCTTCAATCCTCGACGCGGCCGTCACGGGTTCGACTCCCGGACCCCACGACATTTGCCTCATGTCTTTCCCCCTCTTCTTCCCTGTTTCCTGTCAGCCCACTGTCATATAAGGGACACTAGGGCCCACAAAAGACCCCTGGAGGGGTAAAATAAAAAAAAAAAGTGGAACTGTGTATGTCCGACCGGACAGTAACAGTTTCTGTTCATAATTCAGTGGCTGGTTGAGGCGACGTGACTCTCTTTCTTATATTTTCTTGTTAATGTTATCAGCACCAGATGACTTCACAAAGGGAGGATTTTTATGATCCATTCAGACTTATAGAGGAGTCTGTTTGTTATGAACTGACAACTTCAAACAAAGTTGGCCCTCAGTTTTATTTAGCTTGCCATAAAGAGTAATACATTTTGTTCAGTAGGATGCGTCTGTTTGGACTGCTTACATCGTCCAAGGGAGGAACCACTGAGACATTCAAAGGGCAGTAGTTAGAGCGCCAGGCAGTGTGAGAGTGACCTTCGTGGACAAACAACAGCTGTGTGTCAAGATACTGGCTGCTGGCAGCACCAGACATGGGATTGTGACAACTGCAACTGCTGAGCTCCAAATCTGGTTCCCAAAAAGAGGTCAGGCAACAGGTTCATTTCAGACAAAACAAAGGGGCCCTCTTTTCAAGTTTACCATTGCAGTTCAGTGGGAGGCCAGTGGACCAAAAGTGTCCAACTGTGACATCATCTCTTTTTCCTATGCAAAACCTTTTCTTTAAAATTAGCTCATATGATAGGAAATCTGGCTGCACAGTGGCGCAGTTGGTAGCACTGTTGCCTTGCAGCAAGAAGGTCCTGGGTTCGATTCCCGGCCGGGGTCTTTCTGCATGGAGTTTGCATGTTCTCCCTGTGCATGCGTAGGTTCTCTCCGGGTACTCCGGCTTCCTCCCACAGTCCAAAAACATGACTGTTAGGTTAATTGATCTATCTAAATTCTCCCTAGGGGTGTGTGTTGTGTGTGAATGGTTGTTTGTCCTGTATGTCTCTGTGTTGCCCTGCGACAGACTGGCGACCTGTCCAGGGTGTACCCCGCCTCCCGCCTGGAACGTAGCTGGAGATAGGCACCAGCAACCCTCCCGACCCCATTAGGGACAAGGGTGAACAGAAAATGGATGGATGGATAGGAAATCTAAATTATGTTCAAAATGTATACATTTAGGCAGAACATTCATTCCTTGGTTCTTTGGGATATAAACCTTAATTAGTTGCTTGTTTTATATATATATATATTTGTTTTAGTTTTTGTTTTGATTTTTTAAATTTAAATAATTTGATTCTCAAAATAAATATATTTTGTTTAAACATCATTCGATTCCACACAGTAGCTTAGTCATTCATAGTGATCATTTACAGACTGGTAGAGACTGATAAGATTTTTATTACAACAATACAAGTACAAATGTGGACAAATTTGATGGTACCCCTCTGTCAATGACCAAAAAGCCTACAGTGGTGCTAAAAGTGTGTACCTAGAAAATCCAGCCCTCCTTAAGTTCCCACCAACACATTTTATAGTTGTATATGAATGAGCACAACATCTGCAGGTGTCTAGTCCTGCAAGTATAATATGTATTGCTAGGCTGTTCAGCACAAATCTACTGCAATCACTGATGTTTCTGCTGTTATTTTGGGGAGGGGGGAGTTATTTCTGGACATGTTTCTTTGAGTCAGTGGCCATGTCTTGCTATTCTGTGGGTGAATGTAGTGGCTGTTCAGTGGCAATGAATATTTTTCTCAGGCACAGGTTTCTAGAATTAGAGGGTTAGAATTGGACAGAAAGATGGATGGTTTTCAAGGGGAGAATTATAGATAAAGAAGAAAAGAAGACCTGAGGGGACAAAAATTAAAGACCACCCACTATGCGGAGCAGCAAAAGAGGATGTGGAAAAATGGGGAGATAATAGCAAGTAGAGAAGGATGGGCTCAGAAACTCAGAGAATGAGACCAGCTGAGGTTTTAGTGAGAGGAACTGAGGGAAAGGAAAGAGATATATGATACTTCAGCTCTTTGAAACTGTAAAGTAGAGAAAGAAGTTGATGAATGACTATGTTGGGTGAAGTGGTCACAGCATCTTTCAGAACACAAGAATGAAGGGCAATAGCCGGAGGAGAAGATGGAGAACAGCTGGATCCAGTGGTGTGTGGTGAAGGATGGTATTGCTTTAGCTTTGGTGAACACCTACTGGTCCTTTTAAAAAATTGTAAGAAAAAACACATTCCTGATCACACCCAGACTGGATGCTGTTGCTGGTGCCTCCTGATAGATGGCTCACGTTGCCTGGCTAATATAATGATAATGAGTTGGAACATGGCCAAGTTCAGGCAGGTAGGAAGGAACTGGGTATCCACTCATGAGTGAAGAAAACCTGAAGCGATCCTTTGACAAAAAGCAACTAAAAACATGTTTTTATCTACCAGTTAGAAGAGAATATGCAATAGGGTGAAACCAGTCACTAGGGGTGAGAGAAAAGGCTATGTTGTTTATGTTGATAAACCATTACAAGAAGTTGATGTTCTGAGGAAAAACTGTTCTGTGGCCGACCGAGAAAAAGTAATGCTATATACAGTGTGGGTGGGAATTCCCACACTTTATACAGTGTGGGAATTTTATTTGTTAAAGTTGACCACTGTTAGTCATTGCTCATTTTATGCTGTTTTTGCTCATTTTCAACATTTTCTTCCTTTGCATGTTGTATCTCCCCGGTGTGACCTGTATTTAAGCAGCTTTTGTTCTTTGTCTTCAGATTAGTTTGTGTGACTCATCTGACCTCAGTTGAGTTGGACTCAAATCTGGGTTTTATCTCAATTCATTTTGCACTGGAGTTTGAGTCTTTAACTCCTTTTTTGACATCATTAAATTGAATTTCTTTTCCCATATTGAACACCTTTTTTTCCCTTCATAGTGGGTCTAAAGGCAATCTAAGATCTTCTAGCTATCTAGATCCTTCTAGGAAGGATCTAGTCTGTTTTGATCTTTTGTGTTGTACAAAGCTTTTTGTCACACATTTAAATTACGATAGGCGAGGTTGAAGCTGATTTAGAAATATAAACTTTTTACTTGTGTATTATATTTGTACTCCCTGAGTAATTGTGTCTGAATTACAATATGTCCCACATGTAAATGTCATAGTTATAGTTATAGTTATCAGTTCTATGAAAAGATCACAGAGAGAACGTTTTACTTCTGTTGTATTCGTTTGCTCATGTTTGGTTTCTATGGTGCACAAGAGTAATGCCATTTGGGGCTGAATACAAGACTTGCCTTTAAACATACTGTAACACTATAAAAACATTAATTTAAATTAATTCAAAATGTTCAAAGAATGCATTTGTTTTCAGCTCATTCCCATTCCATACTGTAATGAAGGAAGAGATGGGATGAATGAACACAGCTCACGTGGCATATTTCCATTCTCACTGGGCTTTTAGTTTTCACTGAGGCATGAACTTCTTTCCCCTGACAGCACAGGTAGAGAGCATCTGTGAATGGTGAGAAGACAATTTACCGTTGAATTACTCCCGTGTTTGCATGTGAGCGACAGGTCTTTATCAGAGCTCTCGCCTGCTGATCAAAGTTGAAAGAGGGTCAGGTTGAATTAAAGACTAGCTAATTAAAATGTCCAGCGAACATGCCAGCCCTCATTTCATTTATCACCTCAGGCTTGCCTGAGAAACAGAGAAGTGAGATGTTAGTGAAGCATGGAACTGGAACAAGGTGTGTTGGACTTCATCTGATGCTGGAGCATAGGTCATTTAACAGGTTGTGTTTGGTAGTGATAGAACACATGCTGTGCTGTGGTACCTTGAGTTAGTAGACTTACAAGTAAATGATAGCATTACATACATTTTGCACAGCTTTGTTCACATAAATACACAGGCCTGCAGATTTGCAAACTGATGTCCCAGATAAAGAAATAAAGCTTGGAAAATTAGGCTTTTTGTATCCCTCATGCTTTGTTCACTTCATTTTTGCAGCATAGCATTCTCAAATCTCAAAACGTTAACACTTTGTTCAGAACAGAGAGCTGTTATATTCTGGTTCTTGTCGAGGGGTACAGATTGTACGGAACATTAACAATATTTTCTGTATTTCATATTTTACCATTATGTCTCAGATCATCAATTTAAATGTTGAATTTAGGGGTTTCTAAACACTTCTATAGAATATTACACACTGGAAAAGGAAGGTATTAAATGTCAATTTTCTGTGGAGAATATCCTTGTACATATGCATTATAAAATATCCTAGAAAATTGTAGAATTTTAAGAAGACAATTTATGTTCATACCATTATGTCTTGTAAAAAAATGCTATATTCATAACTAGCCATATAATTGTAATGGATACTATAAGGAAGAGATTTAGAATAACATTGTGGCAGAGGCAAAAAGTGAGTATAAAAATACACTAGAAGATGCTAAATAGGTTTGGAACTTTTTCTAATCAATGTTCTTCGTCTGGAAATTGGATCAGCAAGAGTGAGCTAAAAGAGGCACTCCAACAATTACCAAGCTTTTTTTGGAGGGGGGAACTTTTTCTTTGGTTTCTTAGTTTAATTTTCTTAAGTACTTAGGTTTGGTTTTAATCCTATGGCCCATTGAAGAGCAGCAGCAACAACAATCCAGCTAGCAGAAGCTTAGCTCATGCACTATTCATTTGCATTCTGGATGCACATCTCCTGCTCTGATTGCAGCTGGTAGGGACTCCTGCGCAAGGACTGGGCCATCTGTGAGTGTTTTGGTACATAGGATGGGCCCACACCTCTACCCTCTGTTAGTTTAAATAGCTATGAATGACGCACACCAGAGTTGCTGAACTAACAGCAGAACAGTTGGTAGATTTGTCTTTAGTTGCTCTAATTCTCCCTAAATATAGCAGCAAAATTACAAAGAGTGAGGATTTGTTTTTTTTTGTGACTTTTAGCTTCTCATTTTCTCTAGCATCTTTGGTTATGGAAATGCAGTTTTATTGTTAGTTTGGTGGAGTTTGGCTAAATCATTTGAAGCGTTAAAGTGGAAGTATTTTGTTAGATCTTTTCTCACCACCCTTAAAATAATGACATACATTTCTAGCTCACATGCGCAAAAATTTTGACCTCAGTGCCCTCGGTTTTTTGATGCCTGCTGTATTGTTTCTAAGAAAGCACATTGTAAATATAATTAAAATTGTAATATTTGCCTTTTCAAAAAAATTGAGGAAATAGTATCATATTTACAATCTACAATATATCTTATGCATGACTAGCTAAATTGCTTCTGCCTGTTAGTTGGCAATATTACCTTTAGAGTTGTGCTAATTCAGGATGCAAAGCAGACCATCAAGATATTACTTAAAGATATGGGGTCTAGACAGGCAACAGATTCACATTATTTTGTACAGCTATTCAAGGGCTATGCAAGATAGACACATCACATATCTATTCATAAAAAAAATAAATAACACACCCAAAGTAATTAGATACATTCCCATTAATAGTTTGACTTTATTTCTCATATTTTCTGTGACGTACCTTTACAGAGGCATTCAGTCATTGTGACCTATGCATGTCCACAGGGAGCAGTGTAACCATATTAACTGAATTGTGCATGCACAAATCCGTTTATCTGTAGTCATTAGAATCCCATACAGAACATTCAGGGGACTAACAAAATGGAATGCTGCTTAGGAATATAAAATAATAATAATGAGGAAACTTGTGCCATCGGTTTGTGCAATCATCAAAGTGTGTTTTTTTTTTTTTTTCTATCAGCAGATTTTTTTTGTTGTGAAGGTGTTTGATGCAGACTGACACCGGGAGCGAATCACCCTAATGAGATGCCATGTTGCTCTGCGGAAATGATTACCTCAGGAGGAGAGGCATTAGATTGATGAGGGCAATCTTTTCCTCCTTGCCTGAGATGCACCAGCACCTTCACCACCATCACTGCACCATTTAGGCAAAGACAAGCCTCTCTTTGTCAGACCAAATGACCCGTAACATTTCCCTGGAGAGTTAAAAGGGGGGAAATCCATGCTGTGCCGTCGCAACATCAAGTGACAAAATCAATTTAAGTATTGTGCTTCTTACTAGAGATTCACTTTTTTAAGTCATCAGTCCCAGCCTGCCTGTGTGCATGCTGATCACCATGTTCCTCAACACTACAGGCCTACGATCTGAGTAGCTCTCGACTCTGGAAAAAAAGGCTTTTCTCAAAAGAAAGTGGGGCATATACAATACAGATGCATAACAGTTAAGGCATGTTTCCCCTCTTAAAATTTTAATGCTGATTAATCGATGACTGAGGTTATTGATGCAATAAGGGATGATTGCTGAGTGTCCTCTTTGCTGCTGTTTGACCCAGCTTTCTGTGATTGCCTCGGCGAAAGCTTGGGCACCCATTAATCAAGACTTGGTTGATCGCCTCCCAGGTCAGCAGTGATCTGGGAGGGAGGCTTGTGGAGGTGAATGCAGCAGCCGCTTGATAGCTCACACCGGAGAAGCCTTTAAAGTAGCAGATTACAAAGGCGGACATACAGTAGATGTCTCTGTTGGCTCCTCTGGAATCTGTAGAAACATTGGAAACAGTTGATGCGGGATGAGATTACATGTCGGTACATTCAGACTTCATCATTTTAATTAGATAATGAACAAAGATGGCAGATAATGAAGCAGTTTTTGTGCATATATCAGTGTCATAGATAATAGTAATGAGCTTGATAAATGTCACTGTTATTACCACAAAGATTTATTTCTACCATGTTTTGCATAAATGTTTGCAAAGGGTAATTCAGTGACACAGCAGAACTCTAGTGGAACTGATATAATTGAATAGATCAGTTTGTAATTTTAGCAGATTATACTGAACAAAGCAAAAGAACAAGTTTTTTTGTTTGTTTTAGGTTGTGTATAATTTTTATCTTCTTAATCAATGGTTTGGAAGTTTAGGTTTTCATGAGATAAAACGTCCAGTTTTAATATACACAAAAGTTATTCTTCTCCACATCTTTAAATGTGGAGAAGAATAATTTGTAACCCTTACAAATTATTTCTTTTTTAAGAATTATGAAAGGTCTAAGTATGCCAGACAACTCAATCATTTAATCTTTTTCAGTAGTTTAATGTAAAGAGGAAAACCTAAACTACAATGATCTGCAGAGTTGTCTTGAGTCTCTTTCTACCATCTGAACTTTGCTGCTGCGAAAAGAAATTCATACAAGTCAAATATTTGTGAACTTTATCTGCAACAGCCCAGAATAGCAGTTCTGCACTAATCTGCCCACATGTGAGGCAGACTGTTTTGGGGTTTTGTTAGTTTATAGCTTCGTAGGGGTTTATTTTAGTTGCACTGCTGGGATTATGCCCAGAAAAGTAAAGCAAGAACAAAAGCAGAAAGGAATTGTATTTTTTTTTTGCTTATATTTTAAGGTGAATGTGATGAATAAAAGGGTAACGATTACATGGAGAAGAGCTAGTGCGATGTGAACAGCAGTTGTTTCCTGGGATAGTTTTTGCAATACTTAATCAAACATTTGCCAAATCCACCACTGGAGGAGCAGTCACAAAAACACAAAGTGGTTTCCACATGACATATTGACTTTTTAAGTGAAACAACTTTCTTGAACAGTAACATTTCCTTCTGACTGCAACACTGGGCAGTCAATCTAGTAGATACAGTCAATCCAGTATATACATTTAAATATTCTTACATTTGAAATCTGACTGTTTCTCATTTTTCACAGGCAATTTTACCTAAGTATCTTGTTAATTGCTGTCTATTTTGAGACTGTTTGATGTCCAGAAGTTCAGATTTTCTGGTTAGTGGAGTATTAAGGATGCTTAAGCTGCCTCTGTTCTAGTCGTTTCTGTTCTGACTGAATTTCATTTAAAAAGCTAAACCCAGCTCTGAGGCGCATCCTTGGGGAAACGAGTCAGTGCTGCGAGGCCGAGGCTTAACTCTGGAATTTGATGTTTTACTTTATCTTAAGTGCACCAGCTCTTTAGTGATACTTCTTACTGTGTAATGCATGTTCTGACAACGTTTCCTTGAGGCATTTATTAGTATCAAAGTTTTATTTTAAATGCATGTTAGAAAATGATTTGCAATTTTTGCTCATTAGTTGTTAAAGTAAATAAATCAGTTTTTCAGATTCAAAAAGTAAATTTTAATTAAAATGTATATTTTCTTTCTGCTTTAATTTCTTAAGCTTTTAATAGTAAATCCATTCTGCTTTAAACAGAACCATCCAGATGGGGACATTACTTTTTTTTGTAGTTATACCTTCATAAGCTTCACCTAAGTTGCACAGTATTTGTAGTTTACTTCTCTAAACAGATTTGATATGTAGCAAAAACTGTCAAGGGAATTTTGTTTGTTGTTGCCTTTCAGAAAACATGAAGAATATAACATTACAGATGGAAACAGATAATAGTTAATATGTTTTTAATGGTATGTGGTGGTTATATTTTGTTTAAATCTTAAAGAATCTTTCATATGTTCTGTAAGTATGCAAATTATGTATGCAACATTATCATGAACATTAATAAATTTAATGGGAATTATTTTAGAAAAGCGGTATTTTGTCTTTTTATTGATCCATCTTCCCAGTGCATGTTGCACTCCACCAGGGCTTTTTATTATTTATTATTATTTTTCACCAGTTCTGTTTGTGGTGTTCAAGATCTTGAGGTGTAGTAACTGAGAGGAAGTTGTCTGGTTTGGAAACATTTGATTTCCACAGAGGCTATGGATATGTTGCCATCTTCAGGTCAAGATCTTGAGCATACATTGGGACAGTTTGTAGCCAGGCCTGCGCAGCTATCATTGCAGAATTGAGGACAGTTCTCAAGTGGGAAAACATGGATTGGATCATCTCTGTTTACCTCATGAGTACCGTAGTTGTATGTTGGTGTCTTTTCTACAAGTGATAGTGGGATGGAGATAGATAGCTGGCTTCTCTGTAGTTATATGGACATCGCTCTGGTCTGTCATGGTAACATCAGAGCTAAGCCATAAAACAAAGCTCTCAGTTTACCACTCTGTCTTTGTTTTATGAACCTTACCTATAGTCAAGAGTTATGGATCAAGACATACGGATATATACTGGATAAAGTGGCTAAACTCTGCCTTGGCAATAAGGAGCTCCATCATCTGGGGACTAAAGCTGCTTCTCCTCCCCACTGAAAGGAGTCCAATTAGGCTAAGACATCTGATCAGGACAGGCACCCTCAGTTGAGAACCAGTTGTGGAAGCAGAAACCTGACTAGCTCTCAATCCAAGAGAAAATTAGGTGGACGACTGCATGAACAGAAAACCGTCCCGTCCCCCAATAATTTCCTCTGCTTAAGTTAAAGTATGAAATTAGGATCAGAATTGAGGCAGGATACCACTCTATTTTAGACCAATGGGAGACTGACTAGATTTGGATGAATTGTAGATTTTATGTCAGTTCGAAAATGTCTTGCTCATGCATATTTATCCTTCAGCTGTGGTTTGTTTCTGTTTGTCAATCTTTTGATTTGTGTGTGTTTCTTTGGCTTAATTATTAGTGAGATTTTAAAGAATTATATTCATAAATCAACTCCTGGTAATTCTTGTTATGATCTTCAGTTGAAGTCTGAATTAACACTAGTGTTGATCCTATATAAATCGGGTCCTGGGCAGTGAGTAATAAGGTTTTGCATGAGTCAGAGCATGGTTTAGCCCCCACTTATACTGATAGGCAACAGTGCCACCTCCAACTGTAGAAGATGGATGGATTGATGAAAGCTAGATTAGAGCCTCAGACTTAGAATCATGGTTTTGATGTTGGTTATATCTCAAACAGTAATCATCCCCATATAAAGAATCTTGACTTTCTGCATGTAGTATGAAAAATTACAGCCACAAAATGTTAACAAGAAGCAATGAATGGAGGAGGAAGGAAATAGCTTCTGTTCAGTGACACACAGCTTATGAATTTTCTTGGTTCCTGCATTTCTGTGGCTTACATCAGCTGCGCATTCTGTACATAATAGTTGCATATTCTTTTCGCACCAGCTTTGAAACTGAATGAGTCAATCAAAACATGTTGTACAGTGCCAGATTGGCATTGGTGGCAGCTCAGATTTGAATGATTTTTTTTTTATTTGCCAAGATTATTCATCATTTGTTATAGTTTAAGAATGTTTTTATGTAAAATGACAGACCAAAGTCTTTGGGCTCAACAGTTTGTCTGTTTAACAGAAGTAAAACAGATCTGTCTGACACATTTGCCTTTGTATCGCTTCTTTGACCCTTTGTGACCTTTGTGCATTTTTCTGCCTCTGACATATTGGGTCCTTTTTTTTCCATTGCGCTAGCAAAAACACCTTCTGTGTGCAGACTCCAGTGTTATTTATAGAGAATTCATTTTTCCCAAAGGTTTATGTTCTCTATATCAGGCATTGTTCAAGTTGTTCAGTGTCACTCTGACTAGAATAGAAAACCAACTAATACCCAGTGGAGCAACACTTTCCAGTGCTTGCCAGTGTTTTGAACATATTAACAACAAAAATTTAAAAGTTATTCACAATAAATTTACACAGATTGACAGAAATAAGACCACTGATATATGAAGAAACACTTTCTGTATTGTTACATTTTATGTTGGAAACACATTAATCGACGTATTAGCAGTGACTTAGAGTCAAACTTGAACACAGCTTCAGACAGAGATGTTACTCCCTCTATGTAGCATAACAGAGTTGGCACCTTTAAGACAATAACTTCACCCCAGACTTCCCTAGATCATAATTTGATATGATTTGATAGAAGCAGGCCCAATCCACACAGACCTCAACACTATTATCCTTGTTAGAGCTACTTCAGGAAACTAAGAAATATCATGAATCATAGAAATAAACACACCCATTAAAATGTCAGGTTTTCATTTGGGGCAACAGTGGTTGAGGGGGTAGGAGTTTGTCGTGAAACAGTGGGTTGCCAGTACAAATGCCTCCATGGGCGAGACATTTTACCCGCCTTGTCTGCTGGCAGTGGAAAGCCTGGTGATGCCAATTGAATGGCAGCCTTGCTTCTATACTTAATTGAGACCTTGCTGAGGATAAAGACAGGACCTGGCCTAGATATGGATCAGCTTTACTGTTTTGATGTGCAACTCGAACTTATTAGTTTGTCTGCCATAGAAAAGGGTTCATCTCGACTTATCGCAAACATCAGGCCTTGGGTTGATCGCAGGTGGCTTTAGTAAAATTGCAGGTTTGCCAGAAGAATAAAAAATTGTTCCACCAGACTTTTACTTTGACAAATGAACGCAAGTCAAATGACTTCCTTTGAAAGGCTTGTGGAAACTTATGTACCGAGAGAAGTATTTTACTTAAAATATGGTTAAACGATTTAAAAAAAAGATATAGTTTATGAAGGAGCACAAAAAATGGACCCACTGAGAAACAAACAATGGGAGAGGGTTCTTGTTCTTGGCAAAACGATTCTCTTCTCACTCACACTGAGCAACAGTGTCCATGCTTGTGGCAAGCAAACTGCCATCTCTTTGTCTCCCTGTCTGTATGAATGCACTCTTACTCTTTTTGTTACTTTCCCCATGCTAGATTTATCCTGCCTGTGAGTTTCCCAAATGGAGCCCTATCTACAAGTCTCTAGCTCACCTGAAATGCCTCATTCCTCCATCAATCTGACTCCCCCATTACGCCATGGGAGATCAATTTCACCTCCTACACAAAAGGGAATAGAAATATATAGACAAGCACTGAGTACTGTTCATGCCAAGTATTGGTATGGGATTGGTTGATTTAGCAGAATATTTTATATATGTAATGTATATTTAGACCCTAGTCCAATACTATCAAGACAGAGATCTGGGGATTGTTTGGGGTCATACTTGGCAGCAAAAGATAGTTTCACAGACTTCACTCTTTACTGTTGTGGCTTGGTTGGTTGGTCAGTGGAGCATATAAGGGCTATCGTTTGGGCCGATCGACTAAAAATGTTCTGCTGCAGAGAGGTTTGCTGGGATTTATGTAGGCTTGGACCAATTACTGTATGTGGTTTATAGATGGGCATCCTTGCATGTTAGGGGTGTGTTAGGGCTAAAACTGAAGTAAGATGAAATGTTTGTCCCTGTAGTCTGTCTGCTTCCTTTTCTGCTCAGTTGAATAAGTGAAGAAAATGATAGAGGGGTGCTGCTGGACAGAGCACTGTCATGCCTCAGTTAGTACTTTGGGAGCCTAACAGCTACTGTACTGCTCTAGACTTCTTTATACAGTAGGCAATTCATAGCTGAGCTTTAATCCTCTTATTTTTGAACATTATTCTCAGAGCTTGTTTAAGTTGATCAAGCTTTAATGCAGTCTTCAGCCACACTGCTGCCATGACTCTAGGGAAAGCAGTGCTGATCCATCACTGAGTCTACAGAATGCAGTGAATTGGGCGAAACATTATGTTTACTTTTCAAATATGCAGCGTGATCTTCTTGTGTTGTTGTGGCAGCTCTGACCTGCCCAAGCATACATTATGCCTTACATGGAACAATGCTAAGCTTGTCGGCATACTAAACCAATGGCTATTTGATGATGTAATGGTGATACAACAATGTCTGGACCTTGGAACATTGTCTCAGGTTTAATAAACCTCAGTTTCAGATAACCGTGTGTCCTGAGGTTACAGTCACCGAATTTACTGATGCAATACAGGTAAAGGCTTTGAGTTATCTGGAACACAATTGAGTGGTGGGCAGGAAAGATACCACCAGTCTAAGAGAAGCACAAAAGAAAAGAATATTTGGAAAGACTTTCATTGATAAGTCATTACATTATGGCAATATTGTTCTGTGAACAGAAGAAACTAAGGTATAAATCTCAAACAAAGCTGGGTTTTGCCATGTTTGTTCTTCATATTCCTGGCAGTGTTGCTGGAGAATTGATTATATTATCAACCTATGATAGTTATAGCAAATTGGTTTGTTTTAGTATGCTGTACCTGCTTTTCTGAAATAACTGGTGAGCAGTTTAGCTAAAATTCTTCTTGTCTGTCCGTTACAGTAATCACACACCTACAAAAATGTCCAAGCTTTCCAGGGACATTGGCCTACATGTTGCACTGTTTGCAGCTGTGTCTTTAATAAAACAAGGTTTAACCTGTGGCTTTAGCAGGTGCATGATAATTTATTCCTGAATTTAGCAAATTACTTTTCATCAGTCAGTGAGAAGATGAAAAATCAAGAAGACTGTGGCGAGACAATCTAAATTTAAAGTGACCTCCAGAAGCTGTGTCAGTGTGTTGTTTTTACATGTAAATAAAAAAAGTAAATTCATTATTTCCATTACAACATAGTTAGATTTTTTTTAAAAGAAAAAAAAAATGCTTTTGGCTAATCCCTGCTGCTTTGGCAGTGATTAAATAAGTTGTTTCTTGATTACTTCATCACCTTACTACCAAGCCTTCCTGCTCTGCATTAAACTGGTGTCAGGTCAGTCTACTGGTGTCACAGAATATATTGCCGTCAGCCTGGATACATGATACTTAAGAAATTAGCTAACATTTACTGCAGTTCAAGCTATTCGATATGCATATTAGTACAATGTTACTGCCATGAAGAACTTGAGTTTTGGTTTAAACTGTCTAACAATGAGTTCTAAGATGAGTCTCTCTGAAACCATAAGTAGAGAGCAGAAATCTACAATTAGGAGAAGGATTATCTGAAATATGAGCAGTAAAATCACTAAACATGTCGAAGTCCGTCCTGCAACAGCAGACAGATTTAGAAAGCGTCCCTGTCTTCACTGCTGAATGATCTTGAATCATATTCCGTACACATTCAATTCATAAAAGTCACACTATGTAGATATTTAGGATAAAAAAGTCTTAAATCTGGCTTAATTAACTACTTTTTTTCTGAGGTGTAACTCCTTGCAACATTTTATTTGAAATCAAGTTTCCTGAACTAGATTTTGAGGTCTGAATGCATAATTGAACTCTGATGTGGACCAAAAAAAGTGAACTCTGGTTCACCTAAAAACCTGAATCAGAGGCGAGGGGGTGAACAGGTTTGTTTGACAGAGCAGTGTGAAAGCGAACTGCATCAGCTGAAAATGAAACAACTTGTTGCAGTTTTGATTCCCAATTGAACCGAGTCTACCTGACTATTAGGTATGAAAACACCCTTAAAGCCAGTATTCCAGATAGTTTTTTTGCTGAAAGTAGTTTGCATTATTCTATTTATTATTCATTATTCTCAGTTCGCCTATTTTTTCACCTGTTGGTTACATATTTTATTTTTTTATTGTGACAAAGCAACTTTACAACTTTGTTGGACATAATTTATATTCTACAGAATCTAATGTGTATATTTTTCATCTGCCTCTGTGCACATGAATGTTTTTCAAACTGATTCCCATACTACCTGGCAGAAACCTGGGATAAAGAAAAAGCTGTAGTAGCTAGGACAAGGTGGATAAATGAAAAAAATGAGCCTTCCATTATTTATGTTTCCCTTGCAAACTTTATGCCATTAGATGGTGTTGCTGTTGTCTTCTGTACCCATTTATTAACTGCACTGCTGCATTTTAATGGATATGCCAAAGAGGACGTTTACCTCTGGTGGTGCAGCAAAGAGCCAGTTTCTTTGGCTTGGTGAAACAAAGGAATGGATGATGCTCAAGATAAGAGGAGTGCGTCTTTTTAATGAGTTGGTTTGTCTGCTGGCAAGAACACTCATTGAGTTGCATTTTGCCAACAAAGCAGTTTTCAAGGTATTGCTCTAAATTATAGTGTATAACAAAATATATATTTTGTGTCACACCAAGAACCTGTTTTCCTGTTTGGTCAGTTCTGTATTTTTGCAGAAGCATTAACTAATATTAATAAATATTACTAAAATGCCATAGAATCCCTTCCTTACTTTTTTCCTGAAGTTTACTTGAAGGGAGCACACTCAGTATCAAGATACTTAACTGTGCTTGACTTTTTTCATAACACAGGATAAAGTAGCATCTGCTGTACGAGGACCCACATTAACATCATTGTTACTTGCACCAAAAATCATTTCCCCAGAGACATCAATTAAGCATTTCATAATTTTATTTTTTTTTAAAAAGTAAAACATGTCTATCTTCTGAGCATTTAGTCCTGTATAACATTAACTTTCCTGCACAAATTAAAACATTTTTAAAATTATCCATAGCAAACAAACCTACTTTGGGAGCCTCCTTCAATATTTTAAAATATTTATTATATCTGACTATAAATCTCCTGCATTTCTATATAATTGAATTCAATAAATAATTTTATTGAAAGAAATTGACTTACAATGATATTCAGCGATTTAATGATATTTAATTCAGTAATTTAATCAAAAGTTAACCTCATATAGATTAATAACAGAGTGATATTTATGAAGGATAATTGAGGATTGAGGCTAAAGGTCACATAAGGTCATTGATTAGGAAGCTGTCTATTCACAGTGTTAAATTGTTGAATCGAAAAAAAAAAAAGAAAGACAAAAAAAACTCTATGTTTGTTTATGTGAGACCAGAATACAGAACTACTCCTTTGTGTTGCTAATTTATTTAAGACTCAGGAATGCATACTATTTCCCAAAAAAGAAGGTTTAAACCATTTAGTGCAAATATGTTTTGTTTTGGATGACATGAAGCAAAATTACAATGATTGATTGCAAAAAAAAAAGGTGGGATAATCCATGTTTAAGATCTTGCTCAATAGAGATCTGCCTCACTCCATCTCTGTCTCCGCCTTGGATAGTTTTGTTACTTTTATTTAAGGTAGTTTTCTAATGTATGAGGCTTTATAATTATCATTGAAGTTAATTTGAGGATGTATCCATACCATGTTCTTGGTCAGATGATTTGTAAGTTTTGGGTCAAACATGCATAATGTTCTACCCCCCCTAGTAAAGGAACTTTTTGTTACTCTTACAGTATTCAAGCATTATAACAAAAAGTTGAATGTAAAAAAAGGTTTGGCAGAAAAAGCTGCATGAGGAACTGGGATAGCCACTTGAGAAGATTAGGCAAAGCCTATTCACGAGGAGGTTCACAAGGCGCAGACTGCAGAGCCACCACACACAGATGTATCCCACTGTCACATCCCCTGTGTTGAGGCACTGCTTAATGAGAGACAATGTCAGGAGTGTCTTGCACAATCTAAAGAGAAGCAGCACTGGATTCTTGCTCAATGGTCCAAAATCCTCTGGCATTTAATTTGTAAATCAAAGTCTATGAGTCTGGAGGAAAAGTGGAGAGGTCCAAGTCAAGTTCCCACAGTCACTCAGGGTCTGGAGAGCGACTGTGTTTTATCAAGTCCAGAGTCAGCGAGCCGTCTACCAAGGAATTTTAGACTCCTTCCCTTTGCTGACAAGATTTATGGAGATGCTAATTTCATTTTCCAGCAGGATCTGGCACCTGCCTGCATGGCCAACAGTTCATATAACAGGTTCAGTTACCATAGCATAATGGTGCTTAATTGGCCAGCAGACTGACCTGACTTGAATCCCATAGAGAATCTGTTTGGTATTATCAAGATAAAGATGAGAAACCCAACAATCCACATGGGCTGAAAGCTGCAATTAAAGCCACTGGAGCTTCCTTAATCTATCAGCAGTGCCACAGACTGATCACCGTCATGCCACACAGTCATTAATGCAGTCATTAACGTGTAAAGTGCATGTACAGTATGTAGAGGCACATTTGTTGTAACATTTCTGTAATAAATATCCTTTTTACAGGACTTATGTAATTTTTTTTTGTAATCGGCTCTAAGCTACAACCATAAAAATGAAGAGAAATAAACATTTGAAATAAATCTCTCTGTGTAATAAATCTGTAATTGAAATGCTCAGACAAATTAACTTTTCGGTATGATCAAATTTACTGAGACCCACATTTACATATGTCATAAATCAAAAAGAAATGTAGTCGTTCCAAGATAATTGATGTTGCCTGATAAAACTCTTATTGTTCAGAAAAACAGCTGGGCAGTTGTAAGTAGACACATTTACCATAAGTGTGCATATAATCAACTTGTTGACTCTTCTGCTCTTACATATGTGGCACTGATGACCAGCTGGTAAAAACACTGATTTATTAATTTTTTTTCCACACCATCTGCTACATGTCTCATAAACATGCATGAATACCAAGTGCACCGACTCCTTGTTCAATCACATAGCTTAAATTCTCATATTCGTATGAAGAGACGAAATCCTTCAAGTTATTTTGCTGACATGCTAGCATCATCTAAAGGCAACACCACCATTTCTAGCAGCAGTTATTCCTCTGAGCTTCAGTGCAAACATCAATACTGAACGTTTCTTAATCTGCACTGTGTGAAACTGGCCCGTGGGTAGATTTCTTATTAATATCTCTGGTTCTGAACAGACAGGGAGCACCAGTCATTTACAGCACCATTCACATGGAATGAAATATATGCATGCACTTTCTCCAGTGCGGCTTTAGCCACGCTATTCTGGCCTTACAGTGTTAATCTTGCAGATGACAGTAAGGCCAGAATACTTCCTGGAAATATAAATACCAACCTCTAGTGTTAACATGGAAACAAGGATGGCACAATGAAAGGGAGTATTCTCTACCTAAAGCTGCAGTAGGCAACTTTTATAAAGAACATAAATGCAGTGCAGCCTGAGGCAGTGCAGCCTGATGTGTTTTTTTTTCACACATTATCCGTATATTGCCGTCAGGACATGGTGACAGTCGCAGCAAATATGTAAAAGACATGTTTTTGTAAAAGTTTTCTACTGCAGCTTTGAAGTACTTTCCTATTCTTTTTAACACCAGTGGAATAAAGTACCATAAGAAGAGTCAATAGGAACACCATAGGTAATATCAATGGACAATGTGTTTATCCGTATCCACATTGATTTTGGATGTTGCAAAGGTGTCACTTGAAAATCTATGTGTGAAATTACACTCCGTAAGAACGTAAAAGCAACACATATCCTCCTTCTGGAAATGGCTGCTTACATTTTAATAGAAAACAGAGGTTAGAACTTTTACTGGATAAGTGCTGGTGTCAATGGAGGCTAATTGTGATGTTTTCTGTAAAATCCAACTAAATAATTGCAGTTTTATGGTTTCAGGGAGGTCTAAGATCTCTGGATGTAATAACTCCATTGTCTTGGAAGTAAATCTGATCTATTGACAAGTAGAGGGATGTTATCCTTTAGCACCTTGGCACCAGTAATGTTTGCCTGGCTGTTTTTGCCAGCAGCCATAAGTTAAACATCATAGTGCTGTGATTTTCCTCCCTGGAGGCACCGTTTGGCTTTCCTTAATAAACTGAGCCTCCATACACAGAGCTGTCAAGATACCTAATTGCCCCAGGAAACTAGCTGGTTGTTACTTTGTGTTTTATAGTGGGGTGATTAGCAATTAAGGAGCAGAATGCAAAAGAGGTGAGCATGTCCCTATCTATCCTTACAGACAGAGTTGCATTAAAAACTTCTGGAAATCCTGGGGGGGCGGTTATTATGTAAACTAAACTTCTTTGAACTTTACATCATTTTATGTTATTTCCTCATCAACATACCAGGAGAGTTTGACTCTTTCATGCATGTTTTAGAAACCCTTCAACAAACCCTCTGACTTGAAGCTGCAGTCCTCAGCATAGCTTCAAGGCGAATTTCAAGGCATCACATAGGGAAGTCAAATTTGTTTAATGTTATTTACATATATATATATATATATATATATATATATATATATATATATAGCACTTGTATAACAACTGAAGCTGTCATAGTTCCTTGACTGTGCAATAAAATTACACTATGTGCCTGGAAAATACAAATAGTAATATAAAAGGGGAGTTTTATATTTCATCAGACTGTATATGCAGTCAGTTCTAATAGAAACAGATGTTCAGATATTTTTGTCTTAATTCAATTTTTGTAAAATTGAATAATTATTGAGCACATAATTTAAGGCCTAACATTTTAGGTACACAACACATTTAACTTACAAAACAGCCTGCACAAAGCTACAAAGGTAACAGAATAGTATCTAAATAAATGCCACTTTCTACATTATACACATTAATACACTCATCACCCAATTTGTCAGACACCTTGTTAGTACCATGTTGGACGTTTTTTTTTTTATAATCAGAACGGTCTTAATCCGTCTTGAATTTGAGTCAACACAGTGATGCATCACTGAGATTTTGGAGTATCTATGCTGCTATGTTGCCATCACATAAATATTGCAGATTTGTCAGCTGAGCATCTACAATGCTTATTTCCCATCCGACTTCATCTCAAAGGTGCTCTACTGGATGGAGATCTTGTAGCTGTGGAAGCAATTTGAATTCAGAAAAGTTATTGTCATTTTTAAGAATTTTAAAACTAGTTTGAGGTGATTTGTGTATGATTGTGCTAGAAGTGCTTATGAGAATATGGGTACATTGTGTTTATAAAGGGATGGCTATGGGTTTAGGCTGTGGCCTTTATTCAACTGGTGTTCAACTGGCATTAAGGGGTCAAGTAGAAAACATCGTCATAGTCTCAACCATTGGTACAAGAATGGATGGCTCTACGATTTTATGCTGTTCACACCACTAACTAATCTTACCATCTTAATGATAATCATTGGAACAGGCAACATTTTTCCAATCCGTTAGTGTGTAATTTGGATGAGCCTGGGTGAGTTCTATTTTCAGTCCAGAGTAGTCTTAGCAGGAGAAGCACCTGGTCTGGTCTTCAGGTGCTTTAACCCGTCTGCTTCAAGGTTTAAGGTGTTGCACATTGAGAGAGAATATTCCTCATGTCTCGGTTGCAGCAACTATTTATTTGCGCTTCTGTTGCCTTTGCAGTCATCCGAAACCAACATCAACAAGACAATTTTGTCCCAGACAATTGCCAGTCTGTGGATATTTTATGTTCTATGTATTATACTCGGATGGCTGTGTGTGAAAATGCCAGTCGATCAGCAGTTTTCTAAAACACTCCCAACAGCTGCAAAATGTTCAAAGTTACTTATATTATTTTTCTTCCTCATTCTAATGTTCAGTTTGAACTTTACCAAGTCGTCTTTGCTACATCTGTCCTCTCAGCTGCTGCAGTTTAATTGTTTGATTCACAGTTTGTGTTACCCGGCAACTGAACCGATGTACCTTGTAAAGTTGCTGGTTAATGTAAGAATGCTTTATATGGATCTTCACAATGCAGAGGTTTATAAAAACATGGTCTTGCTATAGATATGCAGTGGAAAAGTTACTATAAATGTTACTGTAATGCTCTTCTGCATGGCAACAGGAATGCATGTGCTCAATGCATTCCTGAGCACATGCACATTGACTGAAAATTAATAGATTTTCGGTTTATTAATTATGATGTTACATATCTGTAAAGTATTTTTCCAATAACTGAAATTGGAAAAATCAGAATAGCTATTCAATAAGATCAGAAAATCAAGAATTGTACATGTGGTTTTACAAACTGTACACTTTGAATGCTTCCTTTTGTGAAAACCCAAATCATCTCTTAAGTCTCTGTTTGCATAGAGCCATTAATGCACTGCGCTCCTTCCAAGCCACGGTCACTGGGGAAAATGGTTGAACGCTGATCTGAGGCAGCTGGGAAGTGCTGTGTGGGATACTGAGTTCCACGCTGTTTCAGGGTGTCCAATTGAAGTCCTACTTCAAGCACAATGTTATCACATCATGTAGGAGGGTTTGCTCATATACTCCTCTGCATGTAGAGCTATTTATTTGTTTGCAACAGTCCATCTCAAGTGAGGGAAAACAGGAGTTCAAGAGGGGGAAAAAGCACCTACTTTCTAAGTCTGGAATAATATGGAGGGGATAAAGGCAGCTTTCTTGACTGAACAATATTTAGAAAAACACCTGTAATCCAGGTTGGGCTGCTGGAGTAATGGTAGTTTTGGTGTGGCTTACTTATTTGGGTTGCTTCAAAACAACCAAATACAGAGGTGAAAAAATCTCTGAGGGAAAAAACATTATGCCCATTTTCACCTGAAATGTAAAGTCCTAAAGCAGGAGTTACCCTTTAGCTACTTTAAAAACAGACAATGTCAAGTGTTGACACGGTGAAGTTTTCAAAGGGTTTTAAAACTGGAGTGGGCAATTCAATTTTACTGGAAACAGAAGGCAATCACCTTTAACATCTGAAGTACTCTCTAACACGAGTTAACACTAATCTTCATGATTCAGTCAACAGCACCATCAGGATGGCTTCATACTAAAATGATGATTTCAGTATAAAGATTAGATATTCTAAAAGAACATGGGCTCTAATTTTACAGTTTTTGTTACATCTGCACTGACAGAAAAAGTGACGCAACAGTGAATCAGAATGGATTTTAACATAAACCGAAATCATACTTTTAATATCACGTCATTCTGATATTTAAGATTAATATCAGAATCTTGAATAATGTGTATATTGTAGTGAAAAACTGAGTCTAAATGCTTTGTGAATTTGCATTGTACTTTGGAAACTAGCTCTTTAGTATATATCCTTTTTAAGATTATTAGAAAAACTTTCAAACAGATTCTCAATGAGGAGCTCATCAGAGGACCGTGGCAGCATAATATCAAAAACTAATGTTTGTAGGAATTTTGTTTATTCATGAGGTTTTCATTTTATGTATTTAAATGAAGAATATTCTGAATTCAAAATAAGAACCCTATTATATTTCTAGGATATAATAGTATGAAAATAATTCTTTAGAACCATTCACTGCACCCGTGCCAGGTGTCATATGTCCTATATCAAGACAATGGTACTAGCAACTCAAAATAAGCCAATGCTGGATGCAAGCATGCATACTCATCGAGACCTGTGTGGGTCCTTTCCACATTTTCAGGCAAACATCATTATGTATTCTGAAAGAAATAATTGAAGGCATATGAATACTTTTGCAGAAGGGGCAGTACATCCAGCAGTTTCTTGTATTCTTCCCTGTCATTAAGTATGCATGTGTGCAAGCAAACAAGGCAGCATGCCAATGTGTGAATATATTTTTATGGGGCAGAAAATGATCCAGGTCATTGAAACGTAGACACGCATTGAGCCAGATGCTCCAGAAATCAATTCCTGTGAGACAGATGGAAAGATCACTACAAGCATGATTCCCTCGCCTCTTTGTGTTGCAGAATCCCTCGGGACACTCAGGGAGCCTGTGTTCAATGATGAGTGTATCCTTGGTACACTCACATTATTTTTAGAGAGGCTTTCCCATTCAAACATTACATCTCTGTTTTGATTTTTGAAAGCTTTTGGTAGTCTTTGACATCACATGTTTGAAGTTGAATCCCATATAGAAAGAATAAAATGGTTTGGTACATTTTGACACTGTTACGGGGGCATTATCTTTTTCGCATTTTTTAGAAATGTTTTTTAATGTAATGTAGCTTTAAAAAGAGACTCCAAAAGAAAGAAAGAAAAAATGGTAATGTGTTTTTCAACATTGTGTTTGATTTGTAGATATGTTGCCTAACTTTAAATATTTCATTTTCAACCTTTTTTCTTTTTGCAAAAAATATATTCTTTAAAAAAATCTATCTTTAAAAAAAAATATCTCTCAGTTACGGAAATGTTGGAAACTTCCTTTAAATGTTTTGACTTTGTGCAGAAAGAGCAAAACTCAGAAACAGTGCTGTTTTGGTGAAACTCTAATATTTTACTCTAGCTATTATAGCTAAGTGTTATTACAGAGTATTCACCTGAAGTCTGAGCTTTACAGAAATCAGAATCACAGAATTAAACTAATTTGTATAGCACTGACAGAAAAATTGAGCAATTATAGTTTTTTTTCCAGTAATTTGCCAATTACATGTAATAGTAAAATACATTTTTAGACCAAAATTTGACTGTAAAGATAAAGAGACTTAGGGTCCTCTCAATGAGTGCACCCACATTTCCTTGTTTAGAGTAATTCCTCTTCGCCTGTGAGACAAATTTCAGATTCTGAGACTCTTGGCAGATGTGTACATTATTAACCTTAAAGAGGTTAGTGATTTTATGAGTCTAACAGCTCCACCTGCTGAACATTGTCCAAGACTGTTTGGTTTAATAAGGAGTGGTGATGCTTTATATTTCATAAAAATCAACTAAGCCAAATGGCAATCAGAACCACAATCAGTGAAAATAGTGTATAATATAAAATCTTCTGTGGAACATGATGTCCGTTTAAAATATGATGGGTAGGAAAATGTCATACTAAATGAAATCAGGAATGGACAAAATGGGCATAGTTATTATCTAAACAGTAAATTTCAACTTGAACCGTCAGATCACAAGAAGAAAAATGAAAACTAGAATCGCTATTATCTCTGATAAATCACAAAAGTTTCCTGTTGAGAAGTCGATCTTTTTTCTTCATCTTATTTCACTTTGAGTAGGCAGATTAGCTCTGTACCCCCACCTGTTTGGATGTAGCGTAAACTGGCTATGTCAAGCTGACCCTATAATAGAGAAAACAGTTGCATGCACAGAAGGTTCTGCAACTTGTACATATTAACACAAAGCAGTGGATTTGTGGCCCTAATACTCCACACTATTGTTGTTTAAGGATGATTAAGCTTAAACATTAATATGTTACAAAATGCAACTCTGATGGAGTAAGATTAGTGCAAAAATGTGCAGTACTATTTTAAAACATCTATATTTAATCTCTGAAAAACAATATAGCTAAAGGAAATCTGTGTCTGTATGGTTATTGTTTGCTCTAAGAAGCTATATGAAAACAATAAGTCTAATAAAATCAGCTGAAAATGTGCCTCCGGTTTTTTTTTGTTTGTTTGTTTTTTGTAAGAGCAGTCTTTTTTTATGGTTGTTTTCAGTCCAGATTTACGAATTATTCTTTGTGTTCACCAAATACCAAAGCTGCTTTTTACAATTGTCTAAAATAGAATAAAACACTCACAAGCTAGATTTTTTGCCAGCAGCTCGCTGGGATTTTCACATTGAGTCTATAACTGAACCAAGATTGGATATTATTTTCCCTCTCCATGCAAGCCTCTGCTTAGGTTGATCATATTCCAGATGTTTTCACAAAAACACGCAGCTGTCATTCTCTGTTGCCCTTCATCGCTGTAAGTATCTGAAGTATCTGTAAATGTTGATGCTCTCACATCAACATTTAGTGGACATTTTGGTAGCTGAATGATATTCAGATCTCATTATCAGAGCTTTGGTAAGTTTTTTCAGTTCCGTTTTTGATTTGGTCAAAATAACAAGGAAATGTAGCAGCAACTTTGGTCAGATTTAGCTGCACCAGTCGTAATGGTGAATTTGATTTGACTTCTAAACTTTGATAATCAAGAGAAACTTATTCAAGGTTATTTTTATGCTGATGTAACATGCTATCCTCAGTGAATGTGTGTTATCGTTCAAAGTGTTGTCTTCTCCCTTCTTGAAATGAAACCCACAATGGAATTGATACGATCATCTTATCAGTTCACTATCTTTTACTTTTGTGGATTCGTCAGACAAAAGAAAGGAGTGAGCTGGTATGTCAAGTTACTACCTCAAAGCAGTGTGTTATCTAGCAATGGGACAGCAGCTGCTGTGAATTCCCCAGGTACATCCCACGCTACAATACCTCTTCATGGTATCTCAGTGGGAGCAGGTTTAGTAGACAAGGCAAGTTCACCCCTGCAGAGTTTGGGAATGTACTGTAGAAAGATACAGACAGATATATAATATGTGCAAACAGACACTGTTATACACAGCGACACACACACAGAGGCACAAGCCAACTCAGTTTTTAATGAGCACTATCTACAGTGAAGCTGAGTTGTGTTACAGTGCAGGTACAGCCTTTTCACACATGACTAACTCTCATTACAGACACAGGACAGAGATTAAATCAGCAGCTTAACGTAACTCAATTAAAACGTAGCGTGCAGCACGCTTTCTCCTCCTGTCTTACACTGTCAGGCCTTGTGGGTTTTCTGCCTTTTACTCTGCAACCTCTATGATTTTACTACAGTGCAATGATTTCAGATTTTCTTGTTACCTTTCCTTCAAAGGCGCTCCTCAGTGAAAGGTTTTGAACTGCCATAAGAATCGTAGTTGAGAATGCTTTTTTTTCCGTTAGATCAACAATTTAAGTTTGCGTCCAACTTTTTGAAAAATCCAGCTGCAGCCACGTCTGTAAACATTAAGTTGTGGTGTGTGGCCATCAGTGTATTCGCATAATAGACCTCTTCAAGCTAAGTCCATAATGGTGACCTAGCTCAAAACCAGCTAATTCTGAAAGAAAATTAAAATAGGCAGAACATTGGCAGAACTAAATGTACTTGATACTTTATCTGAGAATGATTTTGTGCAAAAAATATAACAAACCTGTTTTGCCTAGCCCATGGACTTATCCTATCTTGTTCAAGGTAGCAAGGCTAAGTCATAAAAAAGACTTTAAGGAGTCTTTGTAGCAACAAACTAACTCCAAGTGCCCTGGTGTTAGTTGTTGCAAGGTAAATGCTTTATGTTGCTTTAGTCTTAGTCTATTCAGACATCTTTTGTTTTGAAGGTTAGTTTGGGCATGTTTTATTTCGTGTGTAAAACTTATGGTGAGATGATCAGACTATTTAATACGTAAACAATATCATCCATCTTGTTATCAGTTCTCAGAGCATGCAGTGAATCTCATTAATCTTAACTGTCTAAATAAATCCTGTCATGTCACACTTGCTGCACTCAGAAGTATAAATGATTGATGTTGCATTGCTATACTTTATTCTGTTGTTGCCAATTTAGTTGGCAAAGAGACCAACCAGTGCGATGTTGAAACCTTATTAAATACCTGCATCTGACAGCATATGGCTGTTGATTTAAAGTAGGTATATAGGTACGTGATATTCAAGCTGTGCCTGCAAAATAATCTCACTACAAAGGCAGGCGGCAGCTACATGTCCCGTGCAATTTTTTTCACCCCCACTTGACCACCTGCCCCCGAAAATGTCTGTCAACGCCACTGATTGTAGCAAATCTACTGAATGACCTCTGAAGGATTATCAGTACACACTGTGATTTGCTCATCTTACAGGGACCACTTCTACCTGTCTGCATCCTCAGAAAGAGAAGCAATGACAAAATCATCTTTTGCTTGCATATGGGTCCTGCTTGCGGGGATGTACGAATAGTCTTCAGTTTTCTAGTTCAGTCCAGGAATAAAACCACCTGTGGGCACCAATCAGATCAATCACACTGAACAAAAAGTGGCTAAATATGATTCAATTTACCTTGCGTTTTTTATTAAATATGAGTAACTTTAAGGAGGAGTGCTTAAGAGAATAAACTGAGTTATACCCATGCTTGCTTTGCAAGACAGGTTTGCTTTAAGCAAATCTCAGACTTCTTCCTTCAATTATAAACTTTATTGAGAATGATTTTTGGTGATGGAGCACATCTCTATTTATGTAAAAGTCAAGCTATTAAACAAATTCATATTCAAAGAGACATAGCAAATGCATGTGGTTTGCACAAAGTGAGTCCGGCTTCAACATTAATAAGGAACAGTAAAAAAAAACAAAAACAACAACACACACACACACACTTGATGTTGTTTTAACCAGCAGCTAATTCCTTATAAAGTGTGGACTGAAAACTTTCAAAAGCCTATCAAAGCAGGAAAAACATTGGTCTACTTTATTCTAAAGGTTTTTCACTAAAATAAGTATGAATATTCAATTCCTTTTACATTTTAAAAAAAGATTGGTTTTAAATAACAGTAGATCATAACATTTTTTAAAGAATCTTTTTCTTGGGTTGCTGATTCACTTTTTAAAATAAAAATACAAACAAAATGTAATTGTATTAAAGCAGTATTCTGTAAAAAGCAACTGATAGTAACATGCATTATCCCGAGGTGTTGATAAGCACTTAGTGTTGGGAGCTGTGAGGAGGTGTGGATATGACGCCGTAAGAAATAGAGACTCAAAGCTACACTGTGTAGGAGGAACCCACGCAGCTCAGCGAGGCCCAACTAACACTGCTTTAACTACAAGTAAGGTTAGGGTCTGTATGTCTGAAATCCCTGAGGAAGGGACTGATCAAAGACACGGGGCCGCAGTGCAACTTTCTGAGCCTGCAGTATCCAGGAACATTTATGCGCGCAAACTAAAAGACAAACAGAACACACCTGCTCCGTTGACGTGTATTGATCGCATTCTGTGTCCATCTGCTGTTCCACCTGTTTCAGAGTCCCACAATAAGAGGCTTTCTACTGCGACATAGCATTTAGTTGGCAATACAACAACAAAAAAACAGCATGCTGAACATTTTTTTTAATTTTTCTTTCTTTTTGTTTAATTGGCCGGAGTTCACATATGCAATACTAGGAAAAAAGTGCACTTCACAGCCTACCTTATTGCGCTAATTAATGCAGCATTCTTACAGGACGTGTAATGCTAAAGGTAGCATGTGTTAGATGGAAAATCCACAGTGTTTAAGTTGGATCAGCTCCAGTCAGAGTTTCAGTGAAGAGCTGGAAGCTCTGGCTTTGGAGAGACAAATGGAGACAAATGGACAAGTGGAGAGACAAATCTGAGCGTGTATGGAGGTTGTGTGTAAACCTATGCATCTAGAGAATAGACATGCAGAGAATCTCCTCTAAAACTGAAACCAAACCAAGAGGTTAGCAACACATAGCATACGTGTGGATCCTCCTCAATGTAAGCTAATCATAACAGTCATGTAGCAAAGGTGGCCTCCGTTTTCTGCTGGCGTCTAAGTTTAAAGAAAGTATTAAGTGAGACCTGATTCTAAAGAAAAGATGAACACAAAAAGAAGCTAAATTTTCTTATCAAAACTTTTCACACACATCTAGATCATTATATAGGTTATACTTTCAATGGGTGTCCTAATTTATTTATTTTTACTTATTTTTCTTCATATTAACCTTTGCTTAAGCAGGCATGATAGATTAAGAACAATTTCTTAACAATTGAACTAAGAGTCTTTTGAGCAGATCAGTTTAAATAACAAAATAGTGTAAACACTGCTCTTCAGTTTAGACATAAGTTTGTCCTGAGTGCATATCTTCTATAAGAACATGCAAATGTTTTTTTTTTTTCTTTTGCATTTATAAATGACTGCTACAGGCCAAACAGTGCCCATATCTTTGCATTTTTTGACTTCCAACTTCCACTTAATCTATTCGGAATATCAATCCAGAGAAACTGTTTGCATTGTCAGATTTCCTGGAAATTAGCCCAGCAGTTTAAACACAACCCCTTTTTTATACAGCTCCTAGCAAAAGCATTCTGTTCATTCTTTTGAATGTTTTTCTATCATGTGTTTTTGTTTTTATTTTTGGATTTTAGTTTATAGAGCAATGCAAAGTCATGAATGACTGTGAAATGGAATGAAATGAATACATGTTTCAATTTGTTTGACAAAAATTAAGAATGTCTGTCGGCTCCCTTTATGGTAATAAAATCATGTGCATTTAACAGACTTCCAAAATTACTTCTCTAAAAAGTGGATTGTGTGCAGATTATCACCATAAACACAGTTGTTCCTTCATGGTCCATGTGATTTGAACATTACTGAACAAACAGCATAATAAAGATGGGGAAAGAAAACAACAAACAGTGAGTGATTATAAAAAAAAAAGAAAACGCAGAAGTGGCTCAGACCAAAATTGATATTTTGTCACCCTGCATTGTGGTAAACTAATAATGGTTAATTTTCTAAAGCAGGGAAGCTTGTTACGTGAATGAGGAAATGTTCAAGCAGGATGACTACGTTTCCAAAGATGTTGCTAATTATTGAGCCAAAAAAGTAAAAGTCTTATTATTGTTGTCATAAAATCATATGTTAGGGCTATAATGGACACACTGAATAGAGGATACCTTAGATATACATCCTCGGGTTATGTCAACATCTCAATTAAGTTATCTGTTCGTCCTTCTTTGCCACTGCACCCACAGAAATCTGTCTTGCAAACCTGGAAAACGGTGAGTTTTAAAATGGAGCCTTTCACCTGCGGTTTCTTTTCTCTGTTCCCAGCCCTGTCCACCAGCCTGCACACATACTCATTAGTGTTTGAATGTATAAATAGGTCAGATTTGACTCCAAACAGCTCACTCTCCCGGATATAACTCACCAGTTTAACCCATTCTTCTGCCACATTGTAATCCTAGCAGAAACTTTTGCTTTTAATTTGGATTTACCTTATCTGGTTTAAATGGATCTGTGATTGACCATTGCTTCCCATCATTACCAAAATTGTATTAATTTCATTAGGATTTAAGAGCCAATGTCTAATTTCTCCTCAAATAAATGAAATAATAGAATGGAAGGTGATTAAAACTGTTTTTGCCACTGATGTAAAGAAATTTCAGTCTATTTAAAGGCTAACACTGTTTCTCAGATACATGCAAGCGAGTACGGTTCTTATATTAAAACGGTAATAATGAGCAGCAAAAGCATGAACTGTGACCCAATTTCAATATGTCCTCGACTGAAACAATATGAATGACTGGATATATAGTTATCTCCCTGCAGATGACTATCAACTTTAAGATTTTTAAAACTCAGCAAGATAGTCTAGTGTTTATTTCATGGCTGCAGTGGTGTTGGTGCTGCCAGCACACAATCCTGTGTGTTCATGTTTGAGCCAACAGCAATCCTCACCAATAACCTCAGCTTTTTCTCTCCAAACATTGCTGTGCCTCACTCTCACTGGTGACAGTCTGCTAAATAGGTGCTGATAGGGGCCAGTCTGTGCTAGACAGGCTGCAGAAAATAAGTGAAGGACAACCCAATGGCTCTTGGTGACCCACTTTCTGCTTGTTTTACCTCAATTTTCTTTTTTTTTTTCTGCCACTGCTAAAACATATCTTGAAGCATTCCACTGTTTTCTAAAACTGGAGTTGAATGAGATCTACTCTGTAAGTGGACTTTAAATCAAAACACAAATCTGGGCACATTCACTAAGCTATGAGTTCTTCAATTTCTTTTGTACACACTTTTGGAGTTATCAACATAATTTCTACACTGAATGGTCAAAGCACATGTTATTAAGGATATGGAGACACAAACACACCTTCTTAAGTAGAATTTGTCCTTTTCCTCCCTCCAACTCCAAAATGCAAATGGGTGGATCAAATTGATACATATTTCAAAATAATGGCTCTCCCCAAAAATCTCAAGCATCATAATTGGAGAGGTTTTTCTGACTGAATAAGTGGAAAATGTCAATCGATTTACAAAAAATTATTAGATTAATTACTTTGCTTAACTTTGCGGGCTTGAAAAATGAATATGCGCGTCTTCAAAAAAATGTTTTAAAAATTGTTTATTGCCTAAAACCATAAAATATGTCAGAAGATTCTCAGTTTTCCGAGTTTTTATATCCAAGAAAGTTTAAAAGAAGTAATTAATTTTAAAACAACAAATTAGAAAAGTTACTTATAAAGTGGTGGTGCTTCGATGGGAGGATAATTCACTGTTGCAATATCCAAACTTTTTTCACTCGCATTTGTGACTCTGCATTGTTGACCGCAGCACAAGACTGTAACCCTCCGTGGGAGAGAAGCTTTTAGGTCAAAACGGGTAATGTGATTAATCAACATTATGTAACATTAACATGATAAACTTTTTAGATTAATCACATGGGTTAATGCATTGACGACCCTAGATTTTATACACCACTCCACATGAGGACTCATCTTCCATACCAAGTTCATTAAATTGATTTCTGTTTATTAACCTCTGGAAATGAGGCAAATCTATTCCACCATTACAAACATTTATAAGGTTTGTATTGTGCTTTTTTTTCCATAAGCAGCAACAAGATTTAGTTTATATAGTTTAATTTATATGATTAGAAAAATAAAGCACAGAAATGTCAAGCACAACCCTCAAGGTGGGCCATATCCAGTCTTTGCAAAATTCAATGACTTTAAGCTTGTTGTGAAAAAGCACCTCAACTTTGGCTTAAGATCCTTTTGTTCACTTTCTAGCAGAATACCAGCAAAACCAGAATTCCCAGAATTATAAGATGCTCAGTGTTACATTGCTCAGAAAGGACACAATGACATGAGAGCAGAGCTAACTTTGAACAAAAATGTCACTGTACTCCCGATCTTGTCAGGGGGTCTGACAGTTTCTCACTTTCTCCTCTGTGTAACTCTAAGCTCACAATTTTCCACAAAAATCAAAAGTAAAAAAATACATCTGTCATCTTTGCAAGGGAACAAAACACAAATAGGTTTGTATGAAACACATACAGTATGTAGCTTTGTGTGAATGGCAGACCTGAGCTGGTTTTCTGATTTACATGAATCTCTCTGGAGCAGCAAGTAGATAAATTCTGCTCTTTAAATAACACTGTCTGCATTTGCATGTTTGAGACCTTAATTTATTTGTTTCCAACAAATGAACTTTTTATGTGATGCCTCAAAGGATCGTGATGATTTATTCAGCATTCACATTGTGAATAGTAATTATTTTCTGCCTTTAATGCAGTTTAGCTGGAAAGTTATGAAGAATCATTTAAGCAGAGCAATATCTGTTTGCGATGCCACGCTGAACAGATTTTGTTGAGAATCCATATGTTGTTTCATTAATCAGACAGCAGTTCTCATCAATTTGCTTCTCTGTTACTGAAGTCTGTCTTGACATAGGCGTACGCAGGCAATTATGAGTTAGATTTTATAAACTCAAGCTCACTTGCATGGAGAGGGTCATAAAGTCACAGCAAAGGAAGAGCTAAAAATTAAAGCCATGAATGTTTCTGTTCCAGCTTTTGTCTCGTAATGGGATCAGCACAGGTGTCTGTGTGTGCGTGTGTGTGTGTGTCTCATAATAGTCTCAGGAGAAAGGCTGCCTTTTCTCAACCACCCCACCCTCATCCCCTCCTCCTCAATTTCCCCCAGCACCTCCCTGTCTTTATCTTTTCCTCCATGGTTTTTGTCATGCTAACCTCCTTACCTCTTTCCTTCCTCTATTGTCTTGGGGCTCGCCACCTGCACAAACTAAACTACCTTGGATTCCTCCAGATTCTCTGTTTGCTCCACAAATCTCATTCACAAGCACAGTCCATTGCTTTGCTTATTCCCCGGTCTTTTCCTCTTCTGTTATTGGACTTCTAAACCTCCATGAACTCTTCACCTGTAGCGTCTCCTCCCCTGCCGGCAGGTCTGCTGTTCTCGTTACTATTTCATTATGATCGATTTCACCCACGGTTAGCTGCCGACCAACAATGAACGGGTTTGAATTATGTGTACTCCTTCAATCACAATGATTTTGCTTTAACAATTTTTGACTAAAATAAATGTTACATTCCAAGAATTAAGCAAGTTTTTCCCTCACTCTTTTTACATTTTTCTGTGCTATATTTATACTTCCAGACACCCAGGCAGTCTTGTAATGGTTTAAAGATATATGCTAATGACCTTTTGGAGGTCATTCAAAAATGTTTTTCTTCACTTTGGGTCCAACTTTCTGTCCATTTCTTGTGCCCGACTAAAATTCAGTGTCACAGTTTCGAGGCTGAAAAGCTTCTTACAGCAGGATAACATTATCTGAATGGCATGTTTAATAAAATATTTAGGTAAATTCAGGTGACACAGGGCTGAGAGATGCATTTTCCTTCAGCTTCATGCCAAGTTTTCAGCTCGCAGCTCTCTAGAGATTACCTTCTTGGTGGTAAAATCTGATTTTGTTTTTATACTATCTCTCAAGCTGTCTCTGTGATACAAGTACACCAATACATCAAGCTTACAAGATGAGACAAAAACATGATATACAAGTTTCTCTTTGAGAAAACTACGTGTTTGTTCCTAGACCAGATTTGAATTGTACCTGTATATTATGGCATATATGCGTGTTCATTTCTAGAATGATCCAAATCTCTAACCCCCCCCCCCCACATAAACCATCCCTTTTTGTGTTTTTCACAAATCTAGTAAAAGGTTTCATTAGTATCCAAAGTGTTTCAAAGAATCTGTGTTTAGAATGAAAATGTTCATGTTTGATCCTTTTAAGCTTGTTACATTTTGGTATTGAGATGCTTCCCAGACTCATTTTAAAAAATATACTGAGGGTTGACAGGAAGCTCTAAAGCAGGGGTCTCAAACTCCAGTCCTCGAGGGCCGCAGTCCTGCAGTTTTTAGATGTGCCACAGGTACAAAACACTGGAATGAAATGCCTTAATGACCTCCTCCTTGTGTAGATCAGTTTTCCAGAGCCTTAATGACCTAATTATTCTGTTCAGGTGTGGTGCAGCAGAGGCACATCTAAAAGTTGCAGGACTGCGGCCCTTGAGGACTGGAGTTTGAGACCCCTGCTCTAAACAGATGCCAACTTTACTTTCAGAAGATTGCAGTTAGACACTTGTGGTATTCTCATTGTTACAAACATCTCACATCTTGCCTGTCCCCCTTTTTTCCCCCCCAACTACTAAAATGCTGACAGACTTAATTAAAACTGATGAAAGTTTCATCACTGCTTTTGCAACCGAGGTTTGTGTGTGAGGCTGGCATCTTTTTATGCAGACTCTGTCAATGCAACAGGGCAACAACTCAAGAACTATTTCCTTCTACATTTCAAAATAAAAGCTCCAAACATGGTGTCGGGCTCATAATAGCTTAGACTTACTTAACTGGCTGAAATGGATAAGCCTCGAGTTCATTTTGTGGAGAAATGTTGCTGTGTTTTTACATCCAGTTATTTGTAGCACCGGTTAAGAACTGGTTCTAATACCAGCCCTTGTTCAGTTGTGGAACTGCTTTGATGTTTCAAGACTTTTGCACAATGCTGTCTGTATTTAAGAGTTATGATGATCATTTTATTGATTTTTATGCACAGTAGCGCAGTTGGTAGCACTGTTGCCTTGCAGCAAGAAGGTTCTGGGTTCGATTCCCGGCCCGGGGTCTTTTGCAGTTTGCATGTTCCCCCTGTGCCTGTGTGGGTTCTCTCTGGGTATTCCGGCTTCCTCCCACAGTCCAAAAACATGGCTGTTTGGTAAATTGGTCTCTCTAAATTCTCCCTAGGTGTGAGTGTGCATGGTTGTGTGTCCTGTCTGTCTCTGTGTTGCCCTGCGACAGACTGGCGACCTGTCTAGGGTGACCCCTGCCTCTCGCCCGGAACGTTAGCTGGAGATAGACACCAGCACCCCTGCCGACCCCACTAGGGACAAAGGTGCAAGAAAATGGATGGATGGATGATTCTTATAGTGAACATCAGCGACATTTTCAATAAAGTGAACTTGAGATAATTGATTCACATTTTCTGTTACCATAACCCTGACAATTACACAATCCAGCAAAACTATGAATTTTAAACTCTTATGTGTCAGTTTAATAAGCGGATACATTGATGTAGTTGATGGGTTTGAATCGCCTTTTTTACAAGTATGAATGACCAAGTATAAATTTGAAGTAAGTATAAATTACTGGAGACGTCGACAAAGGCAGTGTCAAGGTTACAGTTTTGTGCCTCGGTTTTTGTGCAAATACTGCACTACATTTATATGATGAAATATTTTTTTCTAGACAGCTCAAATCTCAGAAAGAAAGCTTACATTTACATTCCAAGGTCAAAGCGCAAAGCACTCACTGGTAATAAATGATGATATGACAGTGGGTGGTGATTATTGTTATCTGCGGCGCTTCGGTTGCTCTGCTTTGTGGCAACAGATTTCCAATATGTTTTTGGCCCTGAAACAGGTTAATGTATTTCTTCAAATGTATGAAATGGGCCTCTCCTCTCTTCTCCTCTTGAGCTGCACCGTCACTAGTCCTTCCCTGCGTCATTGACTACAGAGCAGTAATTAGGCAGAGTAATCTTGTTTCAGCGACAATGAACTACAGCAGCCATAGCACATATCCCTATGAAGTAAATCAGTGTGAAAATGATTGCAACATTTGCAGACGAACATTACATTACGCCGTTGCTCCTCAAAATTATATACAGTCTTCAGAATATATTGCTGCTGTAAACCCCACAAGTTTGCATAGAGTTTACTTTCTTGGTGGATTGATGAGAAAGTTTGACATTGGTGTATTTCTACCCCTTTTTCTCAAATTGCTTCTAAAGCATCAATCCAGTGAGGACACATTATAGAGCAGCCATATCTATACAGCAAATATAAATCAGTATTAAGAACAGTTGAAGTTAGATTCATGGTTCGTTTGTCCTATTTTTATTTTTTGGAAAATAGTGCAGCTTTATATGCTTTTGATTTTTTTCCCCCAAGGTGGAGTGCAGAATTGCCTTGTCTGGATACAAAGACATATTTACACGGTATTGGTTCCATATTCATTGGTTCCATGAATATGATTCTAGATTAGATGTTGGTGCTTTTTCAGATTCTTTTTTTTCACACATTGTGTTTTCAGTCATATATATATATACAAAGCCAGGCTGGTTATTGCTAAACAAATGGAGCTGAAAAATTATTTATGACTATAAAGAAATGTAATGTGTGAAATGCCAAAGGACTGATTAAAAACATTCTCGTTGTCTTTGTAAATAATGCAGCACAGCCCAATATGTGCTCATGTTTTGTTCTCATGACTGAAAGATGAGAAGACAAAAAGGTAATTAAGTTATAAATGCCCAACTAAAGATGTGAAAACTATGTTTTCCCTTATCAGTCCAGTCCCTGGCTGTTCTTCAAAAGGTATCAAACACACTTTTACGCAGTTTTGTTTTTTTTTATGGTAAGAATGGGAATCATATCTAGGTTACACTAGAGATCAGAGAAAACCAGAAACCCTGCTGGTTTGCTTTATCTAAATGCTCTTCTTTCTGCTGTAACAACGGCTTAATTAGAAGGCTTAAAAGGCAGCATGGAGACAAGGCGTGGAATGCTTTTCAGATGAAAAGTAATTTCAAGCTCTTGAGGATTGTCTTTTGTTTTCTGCTGTAGTTGGATGTTAGATATACTTTGTCCGTTACACTTACTCATGTTTTTTTCTTCTTTTCCTCACTTTATAATTCTATTCTTTACACATTTTGTTTTTTTCTGACTGTTTCTCAACCCGTTCTCCGCATGGCTCGACTTTTACAGACCAGACACTATCTTGCATTTAAAAAAACATTTAAAACTGATTTTATTTCTTTGTATTATCTGTGTGTTTTCGGTAGCACAATGTGTAAACAGCTTAGTTTTTCTAAAAGTACAAAAAATATGTTCAGCCCCTGATGGTATTTGCTATAATTCCTTTATGCATTGAGTTGTGGTCCAAATGTGAACAGTTTCTCTTTTTCTGTTTAGTATCATTTATCATACAATGTCCTTTTTAGTTAATCATTCATGTGTCCTCAGATTTCATTTGTTCATACAAGTTTTATATAATGTTCTTTTTGCTTAACTACTATTTTCATCAAAGGCATATTTGTAGTTTGCTATTGATTAATGGAGAGGCTCCAGGTGAAATGAGAGATTTGTTTGAATAAAAGCAGAGATTTGCATCAAATTGTTGTGTCTAAAAAAGTGATAGGCTTTTTGTGTTGCCAATTTTTTCCTTATGATGAGTTTAATTTTGTGACTTGGTAAAAAGTCTGAAGCACATATTAAATAAAACTATATTTTGATGTCCTGCAAATGACAACATGCATTTTGGCTGGCGCAGCGTTTCACTGGAAATTGAACCAAATTAAACTTGAGAAATAATAGGTTTCTTTACAGAATCTGAATCAATTTTCTTTTTCATTTAGATTGCATTTACTTGATTTGCACACAGCTATAGAATAATTTCAGACACTGTTAAGTTTGGCACAGAGCCTGAGCGTTTCTGTTAAATACTGTTTGCTGTTTCTGATGTTCACCTCCATTATCCTCTTCCACCCTGGAGGTAGAAACCATTTCTCTCCCCAACTGTGCACTTCCACGGTAGTGGGCTCAATCTGTGATTGTTTGCCGTGCAGCCTTCCATGATGGATGACTTGCGTAGTAGAGTTTAAGATGATGCCTACAGAAAGCACCAAAGAAAAATATAAGAATCGTCAACTTTCCTTACTGCTGGGGTTTATTTTATTTTTTTGCAAATAAAGATTAGTATCTTTGTGACAAGGGGTCAATCTAGCTATTTATTTTAACACAATATATCTTACATAAAAGCTTTGGAATCCTTTTGCATTACAAACTTTAATGTGATTTGTTAGGAATTTATGCAACACCAACACAAAGTAGTGAAAGATACACAGTTTGCTCTCCTGAGTTAATTCACTGAAGAGCCACATTTTACTGCAGTCGTAGCTACAAGTGTTTTAGATTCTGTTTCAGTTTTACACATTTTTCTTTGCAAATTATCTTTGTCTTACTCTCATTCGAAGGGGAGTTCACTACATGTGAACCGTAGTTTTGTAATCTTTCCAAAGACTCATTCAGTTCACTTCATTCTGGGCTCTGACTAGGCCATTCTAATGAATATTCTTTGATTTGATCCCCTCCATTGTAGCTTTGATTGTATGTTTACGGTTATTGTAATGTTGGAAGTGAGCCCTCCTCCTCGGTCTTAAAACTTTGGCTGCTACGAATCACTTTCAGGTTTCCCTTTGCCCATCTTCCCATCAACTCTAACAAGTTAACATCTTCAGTAGTCAAAGAAAACCAAACCCACAGCATGATAGTATCAAGTTTCACTGTCGGGAGGGTAAGATCAGGGTGATATGCTGTTTAGCTGTTTAGATGTAGCATGTTTTTTGCAGGCCGAATGTTTAGGTGTTGATTTCATCATGACTGAGAATCATTGTCCACATGTCTGCTGCATCTTTTAAGTGACTTGCGGCAAACTGCAAGTAGCATATTTCTCGTGGCTATCATTGGAAAAAAAATGCAGAAACTTAGAGAATGCAGCAAATTCTCTGTGTGAACTTTACTTAATGATTACATTGCACTGGTTTTAATTAAGTGCAATGTAATTAAAAACTTTATTTGTATTTAAATTTACAAATAAACTTGTAAATTTATGTACAAATTTAGTTGTAAATAAATTTTGAAACCACTTTTTCTTTCAGTTCGCAATTATGCACCACTTTGTCTGTCATATAAAATAGCAATAAAATGCGTTAAAGTTTGTGTTAAATGACAAAATGCGGATTAAACGAGTATAAATACATTCGCAAGGTACTGTATCCCATATATTTACAGCAATCCTTTGTGTTTAGGCATTTTTATGCTGCTATGGAGACACATTATACTAGCAGGGATACGCTTCACTGGTTGCCCACCCATATTAGCCCTGAACTGATTAATTGCATTAATTAGGCAACAGTCTACAGCCTTTTACGGGTAACAATCCATAAACTTTTGTCTTTAAATCTCTGACAGGGCACTATCAGTGATGCATTGGAGCTAATATTCCCCAGAGACATTGCCGAGGTAATATCTTTGCAAGCAGAATAACCTTTAGCTGCAGGGTAAGATTTATTTATTTGTTTTATTTCAAAGGTACAAATTTAATTAAAAGCAAAGAGGATATGACCCATATAAGGTGTTTGAATTAAGTGTTCTAAAACCGAAAATTACTTTGAGAATACTATTAATATCAAGAGCAAATTCAGTGCTGCAGTGATTTTTATAATCCTTTTCTCCTTTCATGCAAGAATTCGCAACTAACTTATGATTTAGATTTTATGTACCTTGGTTTATTACATTGTTAATGGCTCTCTCTTTGCCCCATTACAATAACAAAGTAGAGGTAATAATCCAATTGAAAGTTTGATTATGCTGCATTGATAATGTTATATTCCATTATGTTGCATCAATAACAGCTTTATCAAAATGATCTTTTTCAGGCTGCAGAAGCTAAATAAGAAGCAAATGACCTTCAGAATGGGAATAAAAGAAAGTTAGCTAGATGTTTTGTAGAAATTAGTTGTAATAGTCAAGAACATAGAATATCTGACTCTTAGAACTGTTGCTCACAAAAAATGAGCAGTGCCGTAGCCAGTCGACGCGCTGGTGTGAGCAGGCTGCCTTGTGAGCCATCTGACATCAGTGGGTGTAATTTTGATGTGCATGCCCTGGAAAAGTGCCGGACTAAGAGCACTGTAAGAGCAGCGTGTCCTTTATGTCGATGCCGTCATAACACAAAGAAAACAACCCCAAAACCCATAGAAATCTCTATAATTGTGGTATTAAAGGGAGCTCTGGCTTATACCTCATTAGGAGAAGAGCACAGAAAGCCTTAGGGCCTTTCAGCACATGCTAGAGAGAGAGAGAGGTTGAGATTGGCAGCAAGAGTGAAAGAGAAATTGACTGCTTGCTTGCAATGGGGATTAAAGCACATTGCACAAATACAAAAACATACAAAGCAACTCACCACATGCTGCACAAATAAAGCGCTGCTGTATTTAGATACAGTAATTGCAGTGATGCTAATGATGCCTACGTCTATCCAGTTGAAAAGATGTACTTGATGTCCTTAAAAAAAGTAACTGTATGTTTTGTCTACGCCATTTGTTGATAAACTCCTAGCTGTTTAATCTTTCTGGTTTCTTATTGTATGTACTCTAAAACTGCATGTTTAATTGAGGAGCTGTGAGTCATTATGTTCAGAAAGAGGTGCGTTGCTGTCGGATAAAAGGCGTATATCTTAGTAATATATAAAACGCTCCTTTGGGTGAACATGCTTTGTAGTTGTGAAACTTATGGACTTGTTAGGAGACTTTAGTTTATCTACTACATGGACTGAATTGTATCATCAATTGTCTTCTTTTTTTTAGCAGTTGGCTGTTCACATATGTTTTTTTGAACATTATTTATACTGTCTGATATCCAATAAAATGTGTTTCAGCAAAGCAACACTCAACAGCTGAAATTCTTTGATTCAGACACGATAAGACGAGCCTTCCTGACAGCTGTAAGCTCTGAGTGGAGCGTTGCTTATCCCAAGACATTCTCTGCTCATTATTATTTCCCCCACGTGGCTTTCCTACCCATTCAATCTTAAGCATCAATGACTTTCTTCATTTTTTTCCCCCGTCTTAGTTTTTCTACGCCCCATTAGTGTTTTTGCACTACATTGGTTCTAAAACCACACACAGGCATAAACACCTGGGCGACAAACACACCTTGCAGTCTGACCCATACATCTGTTTAACTAGAGCGACAAGCTGTTGCGATTTGGAGGGACATTGATTTCGAAATCAAGTTTGCTTCCCTCCAGTGCCTTTTTGCCAACTGGGAGCTGGGGCTGCCTAAATCTGCCAAGGAACAGCTTTTCAGGCCATGGTGCCTGTTTGTCCGTGGCTTACATTTCTGCCTCTCTCACTTTCTCCTCTCTCCGTTGCTCCTGGTGATGCAATGTTTTACAGTGAGCTTGAGAACGCATTTTACCCACGAGTGTCTTTAAGAGTCATTTTGTATGCTGTGTACTATGCAATATACAGATCAGGAACAAACCTATTTTAGTTCTCCCTATGCATATGAAAACACTTATTCTGTTGGGTCTAGGTAACTGGCTGAGTTTAAATCAGGGGAAAATAAAATGTAGTTATTTGAGAAAAGATGCAAGCATGTCTTGTTCACTTTTTCCATCTTTTCCCATTATCTGCTGAAGAAATGCTGATTTCTGGATCTCCATTATCCACTTGTTAGGTTACCCTCTCTGTGCAGTTTCACTGGGCACCTGGAGGAAATTCAAACTTTAATCAGAAGCAATTGTACAATTGCTAAGTCCGATCGCATTGGCTCATCACAGCTGATTGTGGATCGTGCACGGTTTATTGGGAGCCTAACTGTGTGAGATTACACTGCAACATGTTCACGGAATACAGATGTGACAGAATGCTGGGTTGTTTTTAAAATAATTGTGAATTAAGGTCAGCCCGATGCTGCGCACTGAAACCTTTTTACATAATGTCAAATGACAACCCCAAATGTTAATGGACTTTTTTGTGATAAATCAAAAAGAGTAAAAAAAAAAAAAGCTATTTTGAAGTGGAAGGGAAATGATTACTGGCTTTCAAATTTCTTTTGAAGTACTTTGACAAACTCTTTTTCTTTTTACAGAAAATATATTTTACTTGAGTAAGTTTCTTTGTATTTCTTTCAGAAATGAAATGTTTGACAGCTCATATTTGGTTTTATTTGTGGCCTAAATCGGGTTCACCCTCAAAAGTTAATTGTCCTTGAAAATTATTAGTAATTTTTTAGCTATTCTAGCCAACATTTTGGTGGAAAAAAATAAAAATAAATTCCTGCTTTAGAAAAGATCTGTGGAAAACTCTTTAATGTTGAAGTCTTATGTTAGTAAATATGTTTTTTTATTCTGTTTTATGAACCACTCAGTTTATTTTGTAGAAAGGCAAAGTATTGCTCTCTTTGTATCACTGTGTTGCACCACAGGACCCAGAAGAGCCCAAAGCGAGGCTGGAGTGAAATACATGTTGACATTTCCAAGTAGTTCTGAAAGATTGTCCTGTGGACAAATAATGCTTTTTGGTTGCATGAGCTCAATGTTTGTTTCCAAGAAAAACAGTCACAGAGAGAAATTGCTGAGGCACATACATGAAGTCGGTGCTGGACTCAATGAAGAAAATATCATTTAGGAGTACATGACACAAAAAAATAAAAATACAGGTCAGTGACACTGCATGCTCCTCATCTACCTCTTAAAATGTTAGAAGATATTTTATCTGTTACTAGTTGTCCTTGGTAGAAGAATTTTGTTATTAATCAAGATGGAACGTGTAAAGTTGCAGAAATTGACAACTCTGATTTTTATAGCAGTGATTAAATGAAGACATAGTTGAGCTTATTGCCACGGCCGTTGTTTAAACTGACAAAAGAGGCTCTTTGCAGGTTTTTGTGTGTTTCTGGCATACAAAGACCAATTAAAAGGTCTAAAAAGTGTAAATAGTGGTTAAATATAAGTGAAGAGTCTTTACTGTCCTGAGCCTTTTTCTTAATGATGTCTGCTGTCCCACTTTTGCAAGCAAGACATCAACCTGTGGGAATAGTCCAGTTTAAAGCTGTGTACCCATCTTTTCTCTTCGGTTACAATTTAGTGGTCGTCTTCTTTTTTTTAGAAACGACAGCAGGTTCACGTTGGTGTCTGAGGAATTCACACACAGTTTCTAATTTTCAGTGTTCTCATCTTTAAGCTAGTGTATCACTTTTGTCTTGAGTTGCTGAATATAAACAGCTATTCGTCAAATAGCAACCCGATTAGATATAAATATTATGTATAAAAATGACAAGTTTTTCTGATTTATAAAAAATAAGACCGTAGGAGGGTGTCTCTTTTTTTACATCACAAAAATCCCCTTCACTGCTGACATTATGTACAACTAATGACAGTAGCCCGTATAATTTAAAGGATCATACAGAGTACAGATGACTAAATCAATTAAATAAAAACTCCCATCCGCGTATCATCTCTAACTCAATGTGTCTCGCAATCTGTGAGCCGACAGGGTGCTTCAGAATTATAAACAAGAGCGCATCTGGTGCAGCTGCACCACTGATAGAGTGAGCAGTTCATCCTCCAGAGCAACGTCAAAACCCTGAGACAATTTATTACTCACAAAGGTAAACTGACTCTTTTTTCTTAGCTGTATATTGATTTGGAAGGGGTTCAAGGAGGAAAAAATACTGTAGATATTTCTAAAGTAGCACCACAAAATCTGTGATTTTTATTGCAAAAAAATCCCAAAATAAATTGAAAATTCTCAGAGGTGCTGAGATACATTTTCTACGTTAGACGTGTTGAAGTGAAAGGGTTGTATGTAATGCAATGCTATACATACAGCAAATCGTGCAGCCGTGTAGCTTTCACACCAGTGGAGCACCTTACGCCTCCGCAGGTTTGTTTCTGAAAAGTTGAACTCTGAGATCTGGTTTCAAAAAAGGGCCGGTGTCCGATTGCAGTCGTCAGTGACATGTAAACGAGCAGCTTGACACGAACAAAAAGTTACGGTTTTATTGAAAACCGTCTTCTTGTGAACGGACCATTAATTGAAATACTCTCACATCCACTTCCTGCCAGCACCTCTGTAGTCGTGGCAACACTGTTGGGATCTCTTTCCGTAACAAAAATGTTCATTGCAGCTGAAGCTCTCACTTTGAATTATCTCAGTGATCTGTAATCTATTTAGCTATTTTTATTTTTTTTTTACATTTTCTGCCTTTGAGGCATTATTTTCATCAGGAGTTTTGTTTGAGGTGGCCATTATTAGAGGACAGTTTAGAGAATGTCTCCTCCCTTTATAGGCATCATCAGTCCACTGGAAATGATTTCAGCTACATACTTGCACAGCTTCAAATGTGCTTGTTAATACGTCTATACTGTCTCGCCAAAAACACAGTGAGACAGGGTTTCTCATCCCTGCACAATAATCTAACCACAAAAAAAAGAGGCACAGAAAAACATGTTTTGTTTTATTATTGTTTTTTTTTTTTTTTTTTGGATCGCTGCTCAAACTTTCTGCCATGATTGTAAACGCAGCTATCTCTCCCGACTCTGCAGACAATAAAGTCAAAGCTAATAAGATGATTGTCTGGTCCTTACACTATTATGACAACTCACACAGTCACAAGCATTGCAACATGCAAGGATATAATGTGAAAGGAGAAATGATTGCCTTGTATAATAATGAGTTTGAAAGACAATACAGCTCAGCCTGGGGCTGTAATTCTACATGTGCTCGCAGTTTAAGCACAATATAATCTCACAATTTATGAAGACGTGTTATTAAAACCATTACTAACCTCAACCAATAGATATCATATATCCCCTTATTATTTGCCACCATGTGGGAGCTTACATTAGCAAGACATAATTATTTCTTTCTTTATATAATGGAATTACTACACATACTGGTGTGTTGATGCATGCCTAATTGTCCTTGGAGTGAAATGAGATGTGATATTAAGAAAAGCTACTTTGCTTTTTTTTCAGCTGCATAATGGACCAAACGTCAGTCCTACAATGATCTGTAGCAGCCTATATTTAGAATTAAAACCATAGTTTTACAACACTTCTAAAATAATCTTTTTGGGATTTTTTGCAGCTTCAGGCTATAGGATTGGACTGATTTCCCTACAATAAAGATATTCAACTTAACGATGAGCAGTACAGTAGATGCCTGTGTTACAGATAAACGCAATAGACAACTTGTAGAAAGAGAATAATTGCAAACACTGTCCATTAGACACAGCATGTCATGTTGAGGCTACATGAATTGAAGACTTTCAATCATACAGCTGGTTGTGTCTGAAAACAGTTGATGCTGAAAGACAGAATATCTTGGGGTGAAAAACAAAAGTGGAACGATTTGAGAATGTTTTACACATAGTAGGGATGAGCAATAGATCGTTTACAATATATATGTCACAATAAGCACATTATAAATACCGATAGGAAATATGTCAGATAGAGTTTTCAATAACTTAACTGAACTCTAATCCAGAACCGCAAAGCCTTCTGGGGAATGTAGGCAGAGGAAAGACTTTAGTTGCTCAACCTCAGCAACCCAGCAAAGCAAAGTGAGTGGCATCAATTAACTCTCGCACTCTTTGGTAACCTAGCAACAACATGCTGAATAACTTGTGCATCCGCAATTCCAGGTTTTACCACCATAACTCGTAATTGCTTAAAAATAAAAAACACAGTGTGTGGAGTAAAAGGAGAAAATGAGTACAACAGCTCCAGAGGAAACTGGATTAAAGGGGAAAATAATTTTTAAACGGTATTTAAAAATTCTGTTTTAAATACCAGAATTTTAGGTATTTAAAACAAAAACTAATTGTATATTGAATGATCTGAAAATATATAATAAAATATCGCCCTCATGCACAGATGAAATTACTCTACATATTAATTAAATGTGTCATAACAGCTTATAAATAACATCATAAACCCATAAAGACTTCTCATATAGAGAAACTTTTCAGGAAACTACAAAATAGCATACCAAAACTAGCTCAAATAATTAAAGTTGTTGCAATTCTAGGTTATTGTTTTATGTTCTACCTCAGTAAAAGGTATGATAGTGCTTTATTTAGCTGTTAGTTTAGATTAATAACAATGTTTTTGTAACATTTCAATCACTGTTCAAAACAGTTGGTGTGTTTGTCTTAAGATCTACCCTTGCAAAGTCCAGTAGTTGCCGTGGTTTCATAGCAAATATTAACTTACTACCAAGCATGCACTTATTACTCAAACTGTACAAAAATCCCAAATCATGACCCGTTACTGCTGCAAGCTGCTTCATGACTTTTTTTCTTCACAGAAGTAAAGTAATAACACATCAAGCACAAGATTTTTAAAACTGGCGATACATTTTAAGTTAAACCTGTAGAATTGAGAATGATGGAAAAAAAAATAGAATAAATAAATTGTAATCTTTCATTGCGTTGGGATTAACTCGGTAGAGCTGAGTCAACGGGCTGAGGAGAGGGAAGTCTGGGGTTCCGTGCTTAGACTGCTGCCTCTGCGAAGGGGGATGGATGGATGGATGGATGGATGAATGGATGGATGGATGGATGGATGAGAAAATTATCCAGAAAACAAAGCTGCCTTAAGATTTCTGGTGTGAGAATAAACTAAGCATGAACAATATGGTAAATATTTTTCAGTTAGTTTTTTCATGTTTTGTTGCACCACTTTACAACCAATATCACCTCAAGGCAACCAACAAAAAAGTAAATTCACTGCAGTTTATTCGGGCAGATTCGTAGTTAATTCCATATATTCCTGTTCAGTTGTAATTAAACACCACAGCTGGGTTGTCGTCATAGTTAGCGCTCTTCGTGTGGACAGTGTGTTTCCAGATATTCTCCTTGTAGGTCATGGGCTGCCTCAACATCAGGCCATTTCCATCACACTTGTACTGCTCCTGACAGCAGGACCGCTGAGATTAAGTGTTAATAAAAGGTTTGTTTACTGCTGGGAGATGTTGGTAGAAGTCACTCAGGCTGTGACCATCCAATTTAACCTGAAGGGGAAACACTCAAGTCTTTGCAGAAAGCCAAACAATTAGGCCGAACGTGATATTTCCATGTTCAAATAGCTCTTCAATCTCTATTGAGTGTATTAATACTTTCAATAAGCCACTATTTTAGGCTTACCGCAAATACACACCACAGGAATACACATTTCGCATCCATATTAACTCTGCAGCTTTTGGCAGACAAACGTTCTCAAACATTGGTCATGCATCACTCATTTCCATCTACAACTTGCTTTTGTACCAGTTCTGTGACTCCCAATGCAACAGCACATGAATATATGCAAATACATGAGTCTCATTATGCGTCTGACTTGCCTTCAGTTCAGACTGTCATTTTTAATGGTCCACTCGCTGCTGAATTAACTGAGTGTCTGATGAGTGATTGACAGCTTTGGCATTTGGATTGTGTGAACAATTGCTTTGACGAGGCATGTCAGACTGTCGGATCAACCTGCTCTGGCAGTCGTCGATCCTCTCTTGGGTTTCCGCATTGACAGAGGACAGACTCGTTTTCTCTCTGGGTTGTCAAACCAAGCCAAGGCTTCTAAAGTATTCCACTTTGCTATTATTTTAATAAGTTTTTAATTTTTTAGGCAGAGATATTAAATTATGAAAATATTCTTCCTAATATTAGAAGAAGACTTGCTTTTCATATTGCAAATAGCTGTAAGACATCTTTCTGGGGCATTTAGCAGGAAAAGTTTAGTCTGCTTATACATCACTGTAAACTGAACTAAAATGAAGAAGAAAATAGTTATATCCTGTAATAAAAACACTTTTTATTGGCATTAGATATCTTATAATTAAAGGAGAAACACAAAAGCAGATAAAGGCATGCTCTGAAAGGCAGACATGATAAAACTGAATTTTAATTGGACTTTATGATGTATGTGTGATGTGATATTTGAAGTAGATTGTTGGATTTTTTTATTTATTTTTTTCATGGTGCCTAAGTAAGTGATGCTGTCAGCTGAAAGCATATAAATCGTCTTAAAATATGAGGGAAGGATGCTTTTTTTCTGGATTTTTATGTTAAAACTACAGGAGTAGCCAATGATTCTCTTAGCTACTTGGCTAATGGTTTGTAGTGGTTTAACCACTCAGTTATTTATTGAAGGTTTTACTATTCAAAGTGAAAATCCAGCCGAAATGTCCTGGGTTTGAATCCCGGGCTGAGGTCTTTCGGCATGGAGTTTGCATGTTCTCGCTGTGCATTTGAGGGTTCTCTCTGGGTACTCCGGCTTCCTCGCACAGTTCAAATAAATGACTTCCAAACATAGCGCCATGTACTCCTCTGACACTGCAAGAGTAAGTGTATAGAAGACAGATAAAACCTCTATTAAAAACAATTCAGACTTTAAAACAATGGCCATTATGAAGGAATCAGGCATCATCAAATCAGTTCATGTGTGTGTTTTGGAAGTTCTGCCCATCAGCTCCTTTTTAAGTCTTTTTTTAATGTTTAAATATTTATTTTTTCTGTCAGATTGCTTCCTGTGTTTTATACAGTTGATTCTGCAACCTTCCCTCGTAAAAGACAGAAACTCGGTTGAAATGTTTAACACTGCAAAGGGGTCTAAATGATGCACATTCTTTTATGAACTTCTGTAACACTAAGATGTTTTGTCTTTAAAAAAGAAATTTGTCAAGTAAACAGAAATTTGAAATGTTTTGTTCTTCTGTCCATTTTGGACAGAAGAGGGTAAATGAAAGGGGTGAGTGAACATTGTGTCTTTATTTTTCTTGAAGTAAAAACGGAATAGCAGTTTTGACTTTGTTTGCAGCTGTCATAGTTGAGGCCTGTCATCTACAGATAAAAACTGAGGTGAATGTGTACAAACTAGCATCTTATGTTATTCTTCTTTTTTCCCTACGCCCCGCCTAGCTCCATCTTTATTAATTCTGCCTCAGTGCAGTACGAGAAAATAGATCAATCTGTGTTTGCCTTTCTCAGATGAGAAGCTAAAAATGAAATTGACATAATTGACTTTAGAGACCTGAGAAATGAGGGCAATGATTCAACCTGGCTTTCATTTTACTTCTGTATTGAACGAAATGGAATTTGTGCTTTAGTCTTTCATTGAGGAGCTATTAATGGTTCAGCTTGCACTCAGTCAAAAAGCTGACAAGGTCTTTGTCTTTAACTCTGTGCTGATGAAGCTTTTAATCGACACTGATTAGTCTCAATAATAGAATGTAAATCTGATTTTTAATTTATTTCCTGTTTCTCTTAATTGCAGTAAATAGTACTAGTCTGTAAAAGTAATGAAGCCATTAGTGGGTAATAAACTAGAAACAGACATTTTATTTTGTAATTAGTCAGTAAAGCATCCATTTGTTTGATCTCAGAAGTCCAACAAATATTATTTGCTCTACATTCCTCATATGTTGACAGCTCTGCTTTCAGGCTCTGGTCTCTATGGGATCAATGAATCTGAAAGGTACTATGAAACAAGGATTGATCAGCTGTCACATCACACCTCCACCCTCTTTGAAGCATCTTAGGTTATAGATAAAACATTAATCTCCTCAGGTTATCAGGTGTTCACCTTGCGGTGTTTTTTCTAATCAGTTGTTCCTATTAAATATGAAGCAGTTTCAGTCTGTATGAAAATCTGGGAAGTTTTTTTTTTTGGTATCCTGGTTTATTAGCTTTTTATTGATTAAAAAGTTGAGCACAAACTAATATGCAGTATTAAAAAACTTTGCAGATGAATATTTACCACATAAATCTGTTCAATTTTTACCAAATGACAATATATGTCATCTTAAGGCTCTGTATAAACAGATTCAGATTATAGGCATGTGCATAGAATTTAATTATGGTTCAGTTCCGTTCATACTAAAATAATTCAAATACATAAATTAATGAGTTGTTCATATTCATGCAGGCAGTTTTAATCATAAAAACAAGTAATGTTTCAGTTGCAAAAATCACCATGCTATTTAACTTCATGCCAAAACCATATATCATGCCATGTTTTTTCTGTAACATGATACAGTGTCTATATTTATTTGGTGGTATGGTCCCCTGGCGCCCCAATAAACAAGTATTGGATGCAAGACACTATGGTAAATGTCTACTTACTGTAGAAAAAATCACTACAGTTATGTTTTATTATTATTATAACGTTATATCTTGGCATTAGCCTACATTACATGATAGAGATTATTCTTAACCACAAGTTTACAAAGAAGAAATTCAGTATCCATAAAAGGTCCTGTCGACTGTTATCTGACAAACTCTTGAGTTTTGGAGTGAGTTGATAACCTATATATGTTAATTAATATATATATAGGTTAATTAATATATATATTAATATATATAGGTATATATTACCTAACTAGGTAACTAGGTTCACCTTTGTATTAAAAAAAAAGCATTAAGAATCAACAAATTAAAACATTTTGATAAACTATGGGATTTGAATTACAAAAATAAAACATGTCACAATGTGTGAAACATGGCCTATTTAGATTAAATGTATGACTGTTTCTTTGGTCAAAGTTTGAGTACTAAATATAGCTATCTCAAACTTCTAGTATTAACTTAGCAGCTAAAGTTTGATGTTATCTTATGTTTGAACAAACATGCTATCTTGTACTCACTAAGACTTTCTTACAACTCGCAACATTCACATTAATACTTTATTTCATCCTGTAGAAGAGCTGCAGTTTGTTCAGGTCCTTGATTAGGTCACAGTTTTGCAGAATGGATTTTGCCGTCTTTCTGTTTCAAGAGATTTTAAGACGTCCATCTTCCTCCAGTAAATTGCCTCACTCTGTTTGGAGAGCTCTGAAGAAGCTAGATGTTTCTTGTGTTATCTATGTACAATATAGGAAGGTTTTTCTAGCATGGTCTTTGAAAATGGCACATCAGTTTCTGGACATTAGACCCTCAAAGCTCAGTTCCCTCTAACCACCCACTCCTATAATAATTAAGATTCACATTAATTCATGCCAGATGCTTATCAGATACAAACACAAATTGTTGTCATAAACAACTCACTGACATCTGCAAGTTTTCATGTGTGAAAACAGAACTAAAAATATCTCTAGCAACTGTGTGTAATAGTGGCATTTCAATACTGCCAGATGAGACCACTTGTAATTTAATAAAGCAAAATGGATATTAAACATAAAATTCAGAGAAACATTGACCTTATTAATAAATGAAGAGGCAGCCACCTTTTGTCAAACACATTTTTTTAATAACATCTCCTCTTTAATATGGAATTAGCCCACCATTTACTGCTTTAACAGCTTAATCGCTTCTGGGAAGGATTTCCACAAAAGGGTAGGAGTGTGTTTATGGGAATTTCTGGCCATTCTTTCAGGGGAGCATTTGTGAGGTCAAGCACTGATTATTGGATGAAAATCCCTGCAGTCTCCTCTTTATTTCATCCCTAAGGTGTTCTGCTCGGTTGAGGTCAGGCCAGTCAAGTCCACACCAAACCCCTCCTTCTGAGAGCCTTTTAAAGTTTATCTTTTGAATTTGATTGGTTTTTCTCTCTTTTTTTTCTGCCAATTATTGACCCTGAGGAGTCGATGCAATACTGTATGCTGACTAAAGTCTCTGGGAATCAGCATATTAGCAATAAAAGTTGTTATCCCTGGTTACTTGTAATAAAGTCTTAAAGAGCAAATTTGTCTTTGACTTTCTTAGGCTGACTTTTTGTCTGTAGACGCAGCTAATTCATCCTTTCACTTTCTGATTATTTTTTGTTTGAGTGATTTAAGTTAGCTTTTTCTACAAATGCAGCAGTTTGAGAATAATCAAATGAAGTACTGGACTAAATAAAAAGTTTGAAAAAGTCCAAAGAAAATAATGCACTGTACATAGTTTTCATTTTGCGAAGATATGAATTCTTGGCAGCCACTTATCAGTTGCACAGATTTAAGATGCTGAGCAATCATCCAACAGAAACTGTTTTTGTGTATGAGAAATATCCATATAATTTGCATTACCCATGGTCCAGATTAGCCTAAACTATTTTAACCTTTTTAAATGGATGTAAGAAACAGGTAATAGTTACTTAAATAATTTTCGTAACATCAGAAGGTTGTTGTCTCATCTGCAAAGTTAGTTTTTCCTAAGATTTAAAATCTGGCAAAATAAAACTCCTAAAGTAAGTTATGCAATTGATCCTGTTTGGATCAAACGAATTCGGCTGCAATTTTTTATATAGCATGCCTCAATGCTATGTTTCTTCCACACTTTGTTCCCGTGAATGTCAGGCTGGAATCTAAGTCTTGCTGATCATGGCAAAACCCTTTTGGCACCATCTCAGGCCATGTCACAAAGCTCATATTATTTGCTCCAGGGCACGTTTTCTGTCACAAGATCCGAATCAAATAAACATCTTTTTGAAGGGATGAAAAGCCAGATTTAGACTCTGCAGCCTATGGATGTAGGTTTTTCTCAGTAAACAAAGATGATTAGAAGTCCAGTTGTTGTTATTTGGAGAAAGTTGTTCTGAATTAAACACTCTTTGTGTTTCCGTAACTGAGTGATGTGAACAGGATTGGTGTGTCGATGCAAATGTTCTGAAAATTTGATTTTTTTTTTTTTTTTTTTGTTGAAACATGTAGCTTTCTTTCTAATTTAAAAAGGCAATTACTTCAAAAACATATAAACTCCCCCCGGTATTATCATGGTTCCCTGCAGTACAATTGTCGTGTTGATTAGTCTCAAATTATTTCTTAGTTTTGGCAACCACATATTTTTAATTAAAATTTTCATTCTTACAATAATGTTGAACCCACTGGATTAACAAAACAGCAAAACAGATAGAAAACATTCAGTCTTTGACATTTTACCATCTTGGGTACTTAATTCAGAGAAGTGGCCTTTTTTTAACCTGACAGGTCATGACACGTTTTTAAATCTCATAAAACATGTTCGTGGGAACAGAATAAACTTTACTCACTGGAATTTTAACTGTCAAAAAAAGAAGAAAAAAAAACATTATCATCCTTCTATACAAACTGTGCTAATTCACTCAGCCATTGATACAAATAGAAAATGAGATCAACAGTCTCATTTCAACTGCAATAGGCCTCAGGTTCTCTTTGCAGCAGTTTTGCAGCGTCTCCTACAGATTCCCAACATGCATCTCAGTAGGACATTAAAAGACTGAGTGTGCTTGTTTCACATCCTGTCAGATGCCATGATTGCTTCAGTGTTACTCTCTGTATTTTTTAGGTGGCTGTGACAGGGGCACGCCCGGGGCAGGACCCATGAGGAGTCATAGAAGATGCTCACAGCCTGGGCGCTTCTGCTCTTCTTAGCCATGTGGGTGAGAAGCACCTCTGGTGGCCCGCTCTCCTTCAGAATAGGTAAGCTGCAAAACAAAATTGTAATAATTTATTTCCTAACATCAGTCATCAGGGATTTTATGTGATAGACTAGCATCAAGTAGGCCATAAATTGTAAAGTGGAAGAAAAAACAAATGTGGTTCTCAAATGTTTTTACAAATACAAATCTTAAAAAGTGGTATGAATTTGTGTTCTGGTCAGTGTGTCGATATTTTGTAGACTTGCATTTTGCTGCAATCGCAACTGCAACTCCTTTGGGTTTTTGTCTCTGCCAGCTTTGGACATATCGATTCTGAAGTTTCTTTAGTTCTCTTTGCAACATAGCCAAAGTTCAGTCAGACTGGATGGACGGTGTATGTCAGCTAGGCCTGTTACAATAACAATTTTTTACTAAACTATAAATTGTCAGAAATTAACAGTAACTGTTATTTCAAGACTATTTAAACGTCATATATTGATAAGGGCATGAAAATAAGACTAATGAACTGTAATTTTATACGGCACCCGAAGACATTGTATATATCTGAAATAAAAACACAAACACCAAAAGCAATAAATAAAACAGAAATTAAAAACACACATAACCACAGCTATTAATAACATGGATTATGAAGTCTGTGTAAACAAAATTGCCCTTCAAAAATTATTAATCATCAAAATGGAAACTATAGGTCTCATTTTAATTTATTCTGCACTTAATTGATTAATTGCTTATCGCTTAATGTCAACATACATTTTTAAGTCTTTTCACTGATTCTGAATTTAATTTATGTCTTGATCTTGATCTATCATTCTGATAGATGTTTAATCTAAGACATTTCATTGTAGCCCAGGCTGCATGTTTATGGTTGCATTTTCTTCTAAAGGATAGACTTCTGCTCTGGTCTGAAGTCCTTTGCAGCCTCCAGCAGATTTTCCTCCAGTATTGGTGTATTGATGTGTTTTTAGCCCCGTCTATCCTTCCCAACAGCTTCCTACTTCCTGCTACAGATAATGCATCCCCACAGCATGATGCTGCAGCCGCCATGGATTTTAATTTCCAGGGATATTGTTTTGTTTGGTTTTGCTTTGTATGTTGATGTTGGCTATTGGACTGGAGAACCTTCCTCCAAATGTTTGCTTTCATACACTTGGCTTGAGGTGAGGTGTTTTTTTTTACCACTTTGTTTCAGTGAGCAGTAAGTTTCTTCTTGCCACTCATCCATAAAAGCCAGATTTGTGGAACACATGATTAATAGTTTCCTAATCAAATTACCTGAGCTGTTGATGATGGATTTTGTTAGGTGATATTAGAGTAAGAGGCTGAATACAAATGAATGCCAACCTTTTAGAATTTTTTTTATATAAATAAAACCGAAAGTGTTGATTTTTTTTTTTTTCATTTGTTGTCACCTAAAACCCAATAAAACACATTATTTGTGGTTCCACCATGGAAAAAAAGTCAACTTCAAGGTGAATGAATATTTTTGCAAGAGCCTTTTAAGAGGGCTAATTAATCATGTGACCAGCAAAAACTTTCCCTTGATGGATAAATGACTGAGCAGCAAACAGAGTTGTTGATGACATTAAAGAATAAACTTTAAGACTTCTTTCAAAAAGTCTCTCATACACCTCACAAGACATTAACTGTCTCATTGTGAAAGGAAAAACAGCTTAAAAGAAAATATCTCAAAAGCCACATGGGAGACTCGTACTCCTGCATTTTGCTCAGAACGTGTTGAAGAAATTTCATGAAGACGTCAGAAAAGTGTGTCAAAGTGAGATTTCTGTGACATGCTCTTCCTCTCCGAATCTGAACCGCTTCACTTAATGAGATATATTTTCAAAGCTTGGGAGCCAAAACAAACTTTTCAGTTTGAGGAAACTTCAGACGTTGAATATATAGTCTTTAGCACACATGGTGTTTTATGACGCAGATATCTCCTGTAAGTTTCATTTTGAATGTTTAATCTAGTGGTGTTAAGTCTACAGAAACATCTTTGTTTCCTGGAAACCACAATCTTTTTGTTATTATTATTTTTTATATTATACTTTTCTAAAGTATTCAGAGCAATGTAAATGCAGCACCTTGTAAAAACTAAAATTGGTTACCATTTTCTTGGTTTCACAGTGTCCAGTCATCTTTTGGATATTTTTCAGTCAATCATGCAGGAGCATCATAATATATAAGAATATAATCAATGTACATTCAGTCATATTTAACTAAAAATATTATGTTGTAGAACATCCTGTGGTCTACATAATGATCCCAGAGTATACTGGCTTGACAGCGGCCCAACAGACAGTAAAGGGCATCCAGTTATTTTCTTGTGTAAAGCCACATCGGGTTTAGAGACACACTTGGATATTTCATACTTGAGCTATTGAGAAAAAGTACTAGACTGTTGCACTATGGCCCAAAGATATCTTGTCAGATAAAAGTACATTTTCAATTCATTCATTAGTTAAGGTCCAAAAATCTAAAGGAAAAGTGGAGAGACACAGAACCAGAGTTGCATTCAGTGTAAAGTTTCATCAGTCAGTGATGATTTAGGGAGCACTGTCATCTCGTGGTCCAACGTCTCATCAAGTCCAGAGTAAATTCTGCTGGCCACCAGAAAATATTTGAGCATACTTCCCTTGCTGACCAACTTTGTGGAGAAGCTGATTTCATTTTCTAGCTGTCCTTGCCATCTGCTTACTAAAGCACAATATCTACTTATGTGACCATCATTGTGTTTGATTGGTCGGCAATCTGGCCTGACCTAAACCCCACAGACGATCAATGTGGTATTGTTAAGAGGAAGATGGAAGGCACCAGGGCCAACAATGCAGATAAGCTGAAGCCCACTATTACGGCAACCAGGGCTGTTTACTGAGATGGAACTGTATTTGCACTTGACCGTGTATAAATTGGTTTAGGTAATGCATAATTTTCAGAACTGGACCGTATGTAGAGAACAAATATCTGATGCAATATGACAAAGACTTCATCTGCAAAAGCTTGAGCGAGTGCTCATTTATGTTTCTATTTGGCTTTAGTGGAAAGATATGTGCATTGCCTATAGAAAGAGTAATGGAAAGATTAAGATGCATTTTCAGAATAAGCTTCATTCTGCAGAGAGCAGAGTTTGAGCCCAGCATCTCTGGGGCTTTGTAGATTTAACCTACAAGAACAGTTCGGGAAAAACCCAAAGTCACACACAAAAACAAAATATCACAAGATGATTATAACTCCTTTAATCAAAACTTAAACTTAACAGAATGACACTGACTGAATCAAAAAATTTACATTTTGAGGATATTCATTATCCTCTTCTTGATGCCATAATCAATTTTGTTTAATCAAATAAACAAAATCTTCCTATCATGACATGTAAGACGTCTGTTTCAGGTTGTGCCTTAAAACGCATCCAAATGTGTGTCTCAGATTTACTCATGTTGGGATGTTTAAAATTGGAAGACAATAAAAACACTGTTGTGTTATTTTGCTCACGAGCATGGGTTGAAAGGAATAGAAATAATTGTGGAAATCCCAACCAACCTAAAACATGAATGTTACTTACTGTTGGAGAAAAAAAAGATGTTTCTTGACTTACAGTGCACGTGATTCATCCATATGTAGAATTTGCAGATGCCTGAAGTTTCCAAGCAAGTATAGGTTAGGAATCAGGAAAGAGACAGATTCTGTGCCCTGGAAATGGAAATTTTTTTGGTATGAAATGTGTAACTCCACCCTAAACCAAAAGCAAAATGCCATGTAAAGATGCATAAGCCAGGAAGTTAAAGCCTGAACACAAGCAGGTCTCCAAATGGACAATACAAGACATACTGGCAATTTAGTTACAAAGAGGCCTAAGGACCAAAAAGTCAATATTTCGGAGTGGCCATCATAAAACTCTGGTCTCGGTTCCATAAATAATGTTTAGGCAGAGCTGAAATGTATGTTGGGTCAAGAACACATTATAAACCTGATCAGCTGCACCAGGAGAAATAGAGCAAAATGTTACTAGGATAATCTTGCGAAAGCACACTAGAACGTTTTAATCAAGTAAATAAAAAAATCTGTTCTACAAGAAAGGAATATATAAATACATTTCTGACTATTTTTAAAAAATGTGCTCCTCAACATCATTAGATTAAGCAAAAAGTAATGCTTTTGGTTATCTCAAAGGACGTAAAATACAAAATGTTTATTCAGATTTAATGTCAAACAGTCATAAGAAATATATTGTTTTACACAGTGAATTTAAAAATCTGTTGTAAATTGCCTTAGATAGCTGAAAACACCTTAAGATGAAAGCTTAAATGATTGTTTTATTACTTAGAACTAGATTTAAGAAAATAAAATAAATTAATATTTCTTTAATGAGTGCTAGCTGGTGTCATTAATGCTCAGCATCCTCAAGCTAAGTAGCTTTTTTCAAAGACATGTTCTGTTCAAATAAAAGTATTGCTTAGTTTTTCTAAGTCTGTCTTTCAAACTCCTTAGTGTATAAGAGCTGTTGCAAAGCTCTTCTGATCTGAGTCTCCTATTGTACAAGAAAAATGTTTATCCTTCCATTATTTCAAATGTTAACAGAACTGAGTCAGAACATACTGTCACTTCTTAACAGCATCAACATTTTATTATTTCTGAAAAGACCACTTTTATCACTCAGTAGATTTCTCCTTGTCTGCTCGCTCTCAGCTCTCAGCTCTGCTTCTGCGTAATACTGTTTTCAGACTGTCACACAGTGCTTTCAAACCACTTTGTGCTTTCTGAAAACAGCTCAAACCCAGAGTTTTCTTATATGAAAACACCAAGAACAAATCATTCTGTTGGATTTCGAATGTTTACTGGTTCATGAACAGCAGCTTTACCCCTTTGTTTACCTTCACTATTCATCACCAGCCCCTGTCTGACTGTATTAATTCAGCTCTACAGCAGCAGTAGTTGTTTTTCTCCTTACTGCTGCATCATTGATGGATAATTAGCTGCCTGGCCTGCTTTTTCTCCTTTCTCTCTAATGTCATCTGCACATCACCCAGCTTGTAGCCAGTTACCTTCATTACGAGGCATAAATATGAACCAGCAAAAGGCTCACATTTCAAAGTACACGCTGACACACAAACAAATGTGTAACCCCAAAGCATCACCACAGACTCCCCTCTGCCATTTGTGCTTTTGTAGATGGTATTTAGCATGGCTTTCCCAAGAGTCCTGCCTGGCTGGCATAATGTCACTGTCTGGCCTTCACTGAATGTGACGGTGCCAAAAACAACCTCCCACCTCTTCCACATTACCCCCAGGACCTTTCAGCGGCCAGCAGCAAGATCAGTGTGGTTGGGTTGTCTTTGCTTTGGTGGCAAATCCATTGATTAAAATTAAAAATGACAAACTTCTATTTATAAATAAGTCACTTTGAACATGTGATCCAAGGTGTCCATGTTAGTTTATAGAACTTTTACAGATTCAGTTAAAATTTTTATTAAGCACATGAAAAAAAAGAGAAACTGAATTTGATGGGATTTTTTTTTTGATGGACCATCACAAAGTAGTGTGTCATTTAAACATTTCAGGAAAATGAAACATTGCTCTGAAAACTGACATAATTTCTGTTTAGCCAGATTTACTCTGATACTCATAAATGAAATCAGTGTTGGTCAGTCCTCCTACATATAACCTCAGTATAAATCCAGCTGTCGTGAAGGCTTCAGAGGTTAGTGAGGTCACATTAGAAAACAAAAAGCATCACAAAGACCAATGTTCCCAGCAGACAAGTCATGAATAAAGTTGTGGAGAAGTTTAAAACTGGGCCAGGTTGTGAAACATCTCAGAGCACTGTCCAGTCCAACATCTAGGAAAGATGCAGCAAACCCATGAATATTTGGGTGTCCTCCTTGCTGACAGGCCAGGTTGAAAAAGCATTAGTTAGAAAAGAAACCAAGAGGACCATGATAATGTGGAGGAACTTAGATCTACAGCTCAGTTCGGAGAATATTTTGGCTGATAATTTTAATCTTTTATCATGCACTTCACAAATCTAACCTCTGCAAAAGACTGACGGGATGTTTAAATTGGGTCTTAAAGAAGGCTTAATAATGTCTTTATTTTGTCACAAAACCTTTAAATTACATAGCAAGCGTAGAAGAAAATAAGGCCAAAATCAGTATTTTTGACCAACAGGTAAAACATCATTTGTGATGAATAAAACTACCCCATAGTGTGATCTGGATGGTGATGGTAGCATCATGCTGAGGAAATGCTTTCTCCTTCAACATAATGCTGACCAGCAGGCAGCTGGTCAGATATTACGGAGAACGGATTGGGTAAACTGTGATACCTGTATATAGAGGAACAACACCCCTAAAGACCCAAAGAAACCTTTAGACCTACAATGAGAAGGTTTACATTTAAGCATGTTTATGTTGGAAGGATTTTATACCTAAACATAAGAGAGAAATGGTGGCGATACCTAAAAGAGAAATTATAGGACACACTGTATTCAGCCTGACTGAACACAAGGTATTTTGCAAAAGATAATATTAAAAGAAATTCAGTCTTTGGATGTAGAAAACTGGTATATATGCCAAAGAATCTTGCAGCTGTAATTGAACTATGTGTGATGTTCTTTCCACTTCACAATTATTCACTATTTTGCAGATGTTTACTAAATTAAATCGCAATAAAATACATTAAGGGTTGTGGCTGTATACTGTGTTTTGGTATATTTGGTCAGGATTGTATGGCTTGTTAATCACAGTCAATAGTTTCAAAATCCTGAATTGAAAAATGTTAACTCAAAGCATTTATGGAAGAGACTGAACTCCGTAATATTATGCAAAAATCCCAGATCAACACCATATGGTGCAGCTTGTTTTTGTTGGTGGTATCATCACTCCCCATTCGTTAAGTGAAGTAGTTTCTACTGCTTAATTTGATCCAGTCAGCAAAGGCTGCTTCTTTTGCTAATTTGGAGAAAATATTCCTCCGCTCACACATGATCACTGCCTTAAGCTGATGTCTGTTTTTTCTGTATACAGGGAGGGAAAACTTGGGCAAATAGACTGGAAAATCAGACATGATCCTTCATTAGAGCTGGATTCATCAGGCACCCTGTCTCGACTCCATAAACACTTTCTCACGCAGACATGCTTTGCATCTGTCCTGTTCAATAACAAAGTGTAAAAGCCAATTATAAGCTGTTCCTAAATCAAAGGCGGTAGGGGGTTTCACTGGAGACGGGCTCTTTTTCTCTCCCATTTCATAACCTTTATTGAATTCAACCTAATAAGAAAACCGGTGGGTGCAGATTAAATACTCTAAATTGATCACACTGGTTTTAGAATTATGTATATTTAAATTTTCTACATTCAGACAACATTACTACTTTGTATGAATAAATGCTGCGTTTATAACCAAATGGAATACAAATGGACTTTTATTTAAGTACAAAAAATCTGTTAATTTTTCAAAACAAAAAAAGCATATTAAATACCAAAGCACATTTGAAACATTAATCGAAAAAGGAGAATATGTAAGACAACGCTGGCATTACTGAGAAACTTTATCCAAACTTGATGAAAAGAAACTGCTCAAGGAAGCGACCAAGAGGGAAACAGCAAAACTTCATGATTGCAGGAGTTCCTATATCGCCAAAAGAACATCATCACCGCAATAAAGCAATACAAACATAAAGGTTTTGTTTTTGGTACAAAACCTTTACATTTCTACTAGAAAGCTTGAGATGTGAATTGAAAATTTTCAGTAATTTCCTATATTTGCTCCCAAGAATGAAATTATTTAATTTGCCAGATTAATACTGAAAAATCTATTTTAAACTTTATCATTTGCAGTCAACTGATATTTTAAATAAATTGTAGACTATAATTACAGCCATGTTTAAGCAGTGCAGAGTAATAAGACCTTCGAATTATCACATAAACACAGCAGTGCACACCCAGTCAAATCCTCAAACTCGTACTACAATTACTTTTGCCTAAGGCTTGTTAACCTGAAATGCTCATATTTATTTATTTATTGTATTCACCTTATTAATAATAAAAGATAAAAAATAGCTGGAGGACTACCCGGACTCCTGGAGCAGCTGCTAACTGCCTGGCACCACAGGAAGAAGTCGGACAAATCAACCTGTGCCTCTTTGCTCTGTTTTCCACACTCAGCGGGAGGAGATGATGGAGAATCCTCAGTGGGCTGAATTCAATTCGCTTCACCTCCACTGCAGCAAATGCTGAGCCATCTTTACAGGCTCCTTTAGGACAGATGACGTTTGAGCTGTTGGACTGGGATTCAGTTTCTTTTGAGATAGATATTAGAACTGGAAAGCGTGCTGTTAATAAGAGTCACAACAAGAGTCATTTTGCCCCCCATTGTGCCGTAAATAGAGAGGACACACTCTAACTGTTGGTTCCCACTCTTCTTTGGTTACCCAAGAAAACATATTTCAAGTTATTTGCTTCTGGTTTATTTCCTCCAACTGTGTGAGGATTAAAAACTTATTTGAATGAAGCATCGCTATCCACGGCAGGATTTAACAAAACTATTTTGAGGTTTTTTTTTAAAAAAATGCATAGAAAAATCTCTGGAATATTGCACACCTTTTGAAAGGTTGCTAATGCCTGTGACCATTGGATGAGAGGGAAGATTTGATAGGTCACCAGTCCATGCCAGTGCCACACAGACACACAAGACAAACAGTTGTGCATGATCATACTGGTACCTCTTTCATTTTAGAGTGATCAAGCATGTGGCGATAGTGAAAACAAACACCTCACTTGTAATATGAAGAAACTTCCAGCAGAACCAAAACATGCTGTAAACAACCATCTAGTTTGACCTGCTGCAAGTGTTGGGAAATGAAGGATGAAAAGTGATTAAACTGGCACAAATCGGTATGTGTTCTTGTTTGATTTTTTTCATTCGGTGAAACTCCCTTCATGTTTTCTATACTCTGCTTGGATAACCTCAACTTATGTGACATGCCAGTACAGTGTCAGGGAACTATCCTATTCCTATCCTATTTGAGGTCTGTTTTTAGTAGAATAGATTTTGCTGTAAAGCAGCAATTACAACAAAATAATGAAAGGAATAGATCAAGTTTCTTAGATGACAGTATAAAGTAAGAAGGATCATATTTTACAAAGTCTTGAATACAAAATGCTACTAGGCCTAAATATTTGTAAAAGGTACTCATGGTTTAGCTAGGAGTTGGGAAATACATTTTAAGAATAATTAAGCTAATAATTTCTGTTTTTATGATTTTAAAGCAAATAATGATATCAGATCAAAACTAAACAGAAATATAGCATACATATGCTGCAAAATCATTTTGTATGTTCAGTGGTATTTGTCCAGCATTTTTATGTTTTTATGTGTGAGCTCTGTTTTTTTGTTGTTGTTTTTTTTCAGCTTCTTCCATGCACTGACGGCCTGGGTGGCTCAGTGCAATGGAGTCTTGGAGTGTAATTAGCCTTGCTGAAGTAATGTCCACCAGTCAGCAGCACTGCACTGTCAATTCCCTCAGTTGTTCTCTCTCAGTGACTTATTAAGGCCAGCTGCAAGAGCCACCGCAGCTGAGTCACTGTACCCTTGCCTCCAGTCAGCTTCATTCTGCCCCCATTTGCTCTAATTTCAGATGCCATCTATGAACTCATTTAACTTTCTGTGAAGCCCAGGCAAGATGGCATGTTGGGTGGGAAAGACTGAATTGTATCTGAGGAAAGCATCCTGGGTTTCCTCAGGATGCCCAGTTGTGGGCTCATCAGCTAATGTTTAGGTAAAAAATGTTTCTCAGAAAATTAAGGTTAAAGCAGAGGCTGACGTCCCAATAAGGACCCTGGGGAGGAGACCTCATAATTATTGTCCTGGCTTGTAATTACTCAGCCATGTGCTGTTTGAGTCATTACTTTGATGACACTCCAACATGTGTTTTCACAGAGTTGAAGCTGTGGGGAATATTTGAGATCTTTGTCTTTTTAGGTTACATGAGACGACTACCTATTTCTTTTTAAAAAAAATTGTTTTGTTCAGATACAATAGCAGATAATGAGGATGTATCTGAAGGAAATGAAGCTTAATTATCCAGCAGCATTTGTGCCTCCGGGCAAAACATCCTTTATTACAACTCAGTCACCTAATTTAAAATTGTTTGTTTAGGATTTTTTTTGGGAGTAGGCTTTGTATTTGGAGCAGAATTGAGTCCAAATACATACAGAGACAAACCTTCCCAATGGGGTCTAAATGAATTGAGGCAAGATTATGACTAATCTCTAAGGTTTTAATTACCGGGACAGGTGCTGGGACCAATCGTTTATTTAATGCCAGAAATGTCAGATCAGAATGATTTTATACATTTATGCACACTTTATTTTTCCTTTACTGTGGAGCTTACTGCATAAATTATGCAGCAGATTTGATAAGTGATATAACAATCGTGTATGTGTGCACTTTTAATCTCGCACCCTAACAGAACATCTTCAATCACTGTAACCTCAGTGGAGCTCATGAAGACAAATTCAAATATGAGCTGGTTTTCCTCCGTGAACCTGCACTTTATATGCACAACAACTTCTCTGCTATACACAAACAGAAAAAAAAATTGGTACTTAAATTATTAACAAACTAATTACAAGCTGCAGGGTTATGTTTGTGGATGCGTAATGGAGCTTGTCTCCTGTTGAGCTGGAGTCCGTAAGCGTAGTTTAAAGACAACGGCATTAGAGTTTGAAGATTATTACCGTATGCTGCGGTGGTATGGAATGAAGGTCATAAAAATGGCATATCTGGACCTCAGTTGAAATGAGGTTGGTGGTTGGCGTGGTTTCAAATGCAATAAACATGAGAACAGTGACTCCCATTGGAAATATTAAATGTTGATCTGAAAAAGAGAGTTCATACTCATCAGGAAACACAAATGTGATGTAGTATTTCAATGAATGCCTCTGATAGCTAGCTTCAAAATGGAGTTTTAAAGCAGAAATGTTGGGCTTCTGAAAAGTATGTACATTTTTTTGCACTCAATACTTAGTTAGGCATCTTGCATGAATTACTGCACCAATGCACCACACAGAGGCCATCATCCTGTGGTACTGCAGAGGTGTAATGGAAGCACAGATTGCTTTGAAAGCTGCCTTCAGGTCATCTGCCTTGCTGGGTCTGGTGGCTCTCATTTTCATCTTTACAACAGCCTATAGATTTTCTAGGACGTCCAGGTTCAGGGGAGTTTGCTGGCCAATCAAGAACACCACAGTCACTGAACCAGCTTTTGGTACCTTTGGTGGTGTGAGCAAGTGCCAAGTCCTACTAGAAGATAAAATCAGCAGCTCCATACAGTTTGTCAACAAAGGGAAGCATAGAATGCTCTAGAATTTCCTGGTGGATGGCTGCATTGACTTTGGACTTCAGAAAACAAAATGGACCAACACCAGCAGAAGACATGGCACCCCAAACCATCACTGACTGGAAACTGAAACTGGATTCTGAGCCATTGCACAACAGTCCACTCCTTAGCCCACTTAAGATGTCTCTGACATTGCCTCTGGGTAAGATTATGTGTTTCACTTTCTGAAATGACTGGCAAGAAATATTGATCTTATACACAATATGAGATGTACTAGTATTACCTCATAAAGTCCCCAGTGAGCGTATTTTGATTTGGAAAACATATAGCCTTTATAACTCTTAAGAATACTTAAAAATATTACTAAATCTTATACATTGCTAACAATATTTCTTATATGTGTATTTCCCAAAGAAAAATTCTAGATCCAGATAATGCATCCCCTATGTTATGAAAACGCTTTGCATATTCCCAAACCATAGTGTAAATGTGCATAATATATTGGTAAAAGAGCAAGAAGAGCAAACGGGTGAAATGGGATTGAGCCTGGGCATTTTTAATTCTTTATGCCACATTGTCTTCAGGAAACAGAATGTATTTCTCCTTTTCTTTCAGTTTATTTTTAATTCATCCCACATTTGCACCTCCCAACAGACAAGGACATCAATTTTCTCTGCGAAGCAGATGTGTTTGTGCTGCATATCTTGGTTCTACTCCTCCATTCAAGCCCATGCTTTGTTGAAAGAGCACTTTAAAGAAAATTAAAGCAGATGATCTGATTATTCATGATTGATTCCAACCCAAACTTATTGTGATTTATTTCCCCTATTCTAAGCCATCGTTTTCCACCTGCAGACTGTGTGCACCACTGCTGTGTTACTGCCTTTGGTTTCAAAACTATTGAATACGTGCTGCCAGGGCCAACATGTGAACTCATGCCCTGATGCATGAAAATGTTGTTGTAACTGCTATAAATGCCATGCCTTTTGTCCTGAGTTGAGCTATTATCTCCTGGCAGTGAGCAGAGAAATAATAGCTTTGTTGACTTGGTTTTGATTAGTGCAGAACAAAACTACAACAATGATCTGCTCGCGTAATCACAAACTGGCTCACGTTTTGTATATGTTTTGCATAAATAGAAATCCACACTTCACTTTTTAACTGCACGGCCTATACACTTTCCATCTCTGATCAGCTTGATAGTTTTTTGCAAGTTAAAAAGCTTATCTGTTCTTCCTAATTGTATTTTTTAAAGAGTGAACTTCAAAACCTACTGTTTTTTTTTAAACCAATAATTAGCTGAAAATTTGGTTTAGGGAATTAATGTATAAACTTAGATCTTGATTTCTCTATATTTATGTCAGAGTTTAGGAGGGAAGAAGTCAAATGACGGAAGAAAATATCTTGGAGGCTGCAAAATACTTGAGACTGTGGTTTAAGGATCATAGCCAAACAACACGATGGGCTCCAAATATCAAACATATAGCCAGAGCTGCAAAAAATGGTTTGGAACAAATAGTAGTGTTGTTTTTGAGTAATCCAGTCAACATTCAGATCTAAATACAATTTGGAACCTGTGGAAAGACGTGAAAGCTGATATTCACATATGATGTCTGTCTAATCTGTTTTAAGAAATTTTGTAAAGAAAAAGATGGCAAAACTTTTATTTAGATGTACAGAGCTTGTAGCGACATGCCCAAAAAGTCTTCTCAATGTCATTTCTGTGAAAAAAATATAGACTTTGTTTTCTGTAAGACACATTCATGTTTCTGGCTATGTTATGACAAACAAAAATCTAGGTGTATGAATATTTTTATCAAAGCACTCTCTGGTATTACTCTTTTTTTCTTTTCGGCTACTTTAAGCATTGAAATCCTGAAAAACACAAGTAGGGAGGTTCAGCCAACCTGCTACAAAGTGGAACGAAACCATCAAAATAGAAGCAGACAAAGAAAGAACAAAACCTTAATGACACTGACCTTCAGAAACCCACTTTATTCCTAAAGTCAGTAGTGTTCTGCTATTAAAGAGGTTTTTATTACTGCAAATATTTTTTTTCTCTTCCCACATTCACAGTAAAAGTGGAAATACAAAATAAAATTACTGTGACACTGAAAATGTGACAATGAAAGTGTTGGTGGAAGAGATTAACACCAAATAAACTCTCCTGTTGGTACTTAGTAGCTTCTGTCTTTTCTGAATAAACAGAAGATCTAGAGCAGCCCACATGAACAAACCAATATAGTTGAATCAGTTTTTCATTTGTCTTGGCAGTAAGTGATTGGATCAGCATTAAACTGCCTCAAATAGACATCCTTAATGCAGTTAGCAAAATTCTCACTTCTTAACATGTGCGTGTTTTGTCATTTTTTTCTTTTTTCTTCTTTTCATTTTCTTCTCAAAGATGTCAATACATTGTTGAGGTGGCTGTGGTATGTAAAAATTGACTGATGTTCTCAGACAATTTTGTAAACTTTCTGTTTGTGTGCAACTGGAACGTATAAAATCTAAAGCCACAATGCACAACTCATATGAGTGGAATAGGGAATTTTACATTTTTTGTCAGAATGTTTTCTTTTAAATTGCCAAGGATGTTGACACATTTCATGTCTGTGTTTGAAAAACTGAAGTCCAATATGGAACAACTTCATAATAATCTAACCTAATATCAGCAAAGTATGTGAGTTGCTGATAGTGCTCCTAGATGTTGCACAGTGCATATTAGAACCAAAAATGTACTGCGTACAACAGGATAAGCAAGTTATCTAGGCAGGGCCATCAGTCTTTTTCCACAATAACTGATTGACTAACCACTCGGAAAAGACATGTAAGCTTTATACACGGTCAATGAGTACCACATGGCATCAAATAATTACTGATTGAATTAACCAGGAAGAAGGAACCACTTTAAGCATCTTTCTGGTTCCAGTTTCCTGCTTTATTTCTCTCTGTGCAAGGACGATTGTTTTTTGCTAAAGCTGAAAACTGATGGCATGAATGCTGAAGTTAAGACATAAGGCTGGATCGTTTTATAGAGTTTGAAGAGGATTTGCTTTATTACAGCACAAAAACACCAATAATAGTTGAGATTAGAGTTGTGATGAGAAATAGCATTGTGCTAAGACTGTTCAGTCTCATCGACCTAAGCTGGCAGCTGTGGGTTTTTCTTTTTTTGTTGTTGTCTTTTTATTGTTTTTTCCTCTGACTCGCTTTGGTCTCTAAGGTGCGTTAAGAGAAATAACAAACCCTCTGACTTCTGCTGTTTTTCCCCCACTAATTTAGACTAGTCAATTCCTCTTCCATAGCAGTGCTTATTACTGTGGAACTGTTGGGAGTAAAGTGTTTCCTCCAGTGCGCCAAAAGACTCTAGCTGCCACTTTTCACTTGTCAGGAGATTCGCAGAGGTTTTCACGATTCCTCTCTCTCCCAGTCTCCTCCAATATTAGATCTCTGACTGATTTGCAGAAATCACTGAGGCAATTACAGACACATAATCCCCTTTTGAAAGCAGAAGTGTGGCTACTGATCTAATGGACCACAAAGATCTCCTGAGAAGAGTAAGTCCATCCTTGGACATTCCTGTCACTTCCCACTTCCTTAGATTAGTTCCTCAAACTGTTTGGTATTTTATCAGATGGATAACAACATATCAAAATTATTTTCAGCAATTTCATATTATTAGCATAATTGTATCTGTACTGATATTTCACCCCCTCTTCACCTGTATGAGTATGTTTAGCATACACATGCACACACCATCATGACCAGCCTTCCTCCATGGGAAGAATGCCCACTTTTCCCTTGACACCACATTCTGCCAGTCCTTCACCATTATGCCTCACCTTTGATCATGGATCACGGTGAAGAGTTTGGCAAGCCCTCAAAACCTTTTCTTCTTCCAGGCCAGACCTTGTGCCATTACAGATGCTTGGCAAAGCCATCGGTTGATTCTGTTTTTGCCTTGAGCACCAGTGCTGGGAAAACAGATGCTAGTGAACGTGAGCTTGTTACTTCGTGTATGCATCAGTGTGGACTCATACTTCCAGCTAACTCATCTAGTTATCTGTGCAAACTTCTGTTGCACTTGATGTTGCACTTTTTTCATTTTATGGCCATGTGGAGATGATAAAGTCAGCCTCTTTTGTCTTTCCAAAATAATAGGAACGGGCTGCTTGCCTAATGGCTTTATAACCCTGAGAGGAAATACAAATATGGTGTTTACAAATTTAAGACACTTGTGTGTGATTATAAGGACAGACTGCAGCAAAACTCTTTTTAATGTGGTCCAGAAAAATTAAGCTAACAGACTAATGCAACCCTTTTCACATTTACTTTATATTAAGTTGATTACAGTTTTAAGGAACTTTTAATTAGCAGTTTGTGACTTCCTCAAAAAGTCACTGTTGGAGAAGTATCGTACCCTGTTTTGTGTATTCACAGCAACAAGAGCATATGGGCTGTTCTTTCTTTGAATTATTTTTTGGCTGGACTGCACTGATTTGTTTTTGACAGTCAATAGATATCATCGGAAAGCATACAAACCCAAAACATGTTTAACAAGATGAATAATTGTTGCGGTACCAAAAATGTTTCATTTTATAAGACTTTTATGCATCATTTTTGAAAATCTTGCATCAGTGAAAATTTCAACCTACAAAAATGTAAGGAAAGTGGCAACTACCTGTGTATATTGGCCAAATATATAGAAAAAAATTAAACATAAAGATCAATTGGGTAAGACTAAGTAGTGACCTTTTGGCTAAACTCTTTACTGGTGCGAAAGCATTTAATTTCTTCTAATAATTGCTGAACAGTTTTCTGCTTGCTTTCACCGATATTTTTCATCTGTTGCAGTCAGTTCCAAGTCTTTGAGACTGAAAGCCCTCCTTGCCATCTCCCTCCACAAAACATCAGTCAAGGAAAACATGTCAGTAAAATGAATAAGATAATTGTACCCAAAATCTGCATGGGTCAGAAAAAAAATCATTCTTCAAGTAAAGAATGAATAAAATAGGTAACTTGGACTACTTTAACGAAGATCAGATTAGGTAGCAATCCAAAAGTACAGAAAAACACATATAGAGTAGCAAACTTAGCTACTATAAACACTGTCTGGGCAAAATTAAACACACTAACATAAACATAGCAAGGACCTGAGGACAGGGTTGCAGTGAGTCAACAGCCTACAGACAGACTATTTCCACTGTCCAGCCAACTGTGTTATTAACTCGCTCTGCAGTGAATCAATTGACAGGACTCCATGTTTCGCTGTGCATGCTCGCACTTGTGTCTGTGTGGCTTTTCTCCTTTTTTCACTTCTCTAAGTTCCCCCTGACTGTTCAGGGTCAGTGGAGGCTTGTCCCTCTTGTTTTCCTCCTGTCACCTTTCCTCAGGTTTCACAGAGTTTTGTCCCTGAATCTTTATTACTTTGTATCACTTGTAGACATGCACACACTCAGTCACAACAGGGGCTGTTTTTAGCATCATGCGTTGTTTACCTTGGCAGATCTTTGGGGATCTCTCAGTCAGCATTAGCTCTCCTATTCTGTTTACCAGAAAACAGTTTGTGACTGCATGAAAAAAAAATGCATGTGGTTCCTGTATTCAGACCTTGTTTGTGGAAGTGCACAAGCTACAGATGCTGTGTTCACATTAGCCGGCCTCTAGAGCTTTACGAGTCCTAGATGATGTATAGCCGGTATAGGTAGTATAATAAGGTAATAGTGAATTTGGCTGAATCACCAGACAGTGGGGGGTATGCAGCAACATTGTCCCAGGTTAAGCAAAGATCATGAAGTACAGAGGTTAGATAGAGGTAGTTTCAGGAACACACATTTATTCAAAGTTCCAAGAGTTTTCCAAGAGTTTTATTAAACCAGGTTTGGTGGTTCTAATTATCTTGAAAAACAGCTTCTCTCTTCTCAACAGCCAACTACTTTTAAATGTTGTTGTTTATTCCTGTGATACCTCCTCCCGTTTTTTTTTTTTTTTATATATCAGCATTTCTATTTTCCCACCTCTCCTGTTCATAATCTTTAAGAAACTTTCTAAAGCCTCCTGAGAAGCGTTAAGTTGCCCTGAAGCCCAGTTGGAATCTGACACACCATCCTGTTTGCACAGTTTCACTTGTCTCTGTGTTTGACACCATGCTTAATCCATTCAAACTCATTATGCATAATGCTAAATATTGATTTCTTTTGAATCCTTGCTGCAGGCATTTTAAGTTTTTGTCCATTTTGTGTTTGTGCTAGTATCTGCTCTTGCTGCAGCTTGGCTTTAAAGACTACAACAAATAAGAGAAGAGAACGGCAGGCGGTAACTTCAAACAAAATCTAATTTATTTCAGTTCAGTGAAATAAATAATGTGATTTAGTTTTAGTTTGCAATGTGTAGAATGCATGTACGACATGGAAAAACACAAGATGAGCAGAACCAAAATATCAGATGCCATTGTAGCGAACACCCTTATCAAGAGGAGTAGCCGTTTTCAGGCAGGAGCAGCTCTTTATAGGTTTGGACACTCCAGGCCTGTTTGTGTCTCCTGTCACTGATTGTAGCATCTAGCCTGAAAAAAACAAAACAAATACAGGTCATCAAAAAGCACTTATGGCAATGGTTGATGACTTTTAGAGGTTAACTGATACTATATTTTTTTGGATCACAGGTTTGCTACTTTTTTGCTGCGCAGTAAAGTGATTAGGTTCAAGCAGTAGCTTACTTTTCCTTCTGTAGCATCACTGATCAAGTGGTAGAGATAATCCTAGTGGGTCCTCGTCTTTTTTCCCTGTCCTATTCCTAAAATATACACTGTCACACTCGAAAAGGTTAAGCAATCAGTTGTAATCTGGTTCTCATTATTTAAAAGTATATTAAAGTTTTACATGATCTCCTTTTTTCTTTTAACGGTGTTCCTATAGGTAAGAACCCATTTCTACGACACAAATCACAAACTAAATGCCACAGAAGACATTTAGGTGATTCAGTTTGAAATACATTGTTGTGAAACAGTATTTGCCTCCTCACATTTCTTTTGTTTTTGCATATTGGATAGATATACAAAAACAGTTTTTCTAATAGTTTTTCTTTTTTTATAAAGAAAAGCAGTGATTGAAACCATATATAATGCACTTAGTTTTCCAGCCTCTGTGTCATGGTTTAAAATGTGCAGGTGGGATACAAGAAGAGCACCATGTCAGAGGTAACAGATTGATGTCCAGCACAGATCTGCGATGATAGTCCTGAAGGACCTAAAGAGCCATGGTACTGTGACTTTCATTGTGATGAATACTTTCTCACCCGTCGACATTTGCTCCGTCCCTCCCTGTCCCGTTCATATTCTGATGAAAAGTCGATATTTCATGTACAGCGGCAATCAGTCAGTATGAGAACATAGGAGCACATGCCAGTTTGCATTAGACGGTGAGGAATAAAGAAGCTGAGGGGGAGAGACACAGTGTCTGAAAGGTTATTCATTACTGTATCCCATGAAACCTCTCTATCAGTTCAAGCTGTGGTGCGCCTTACAATTGGCCGTCCAAAAGCCGGTGCGTTGATGTGGATTACGCTCCCTGACTCTGTCCGGAGCGCCTGTGGCCTGGGGACACACATTTTCTCCCACCGCAACATCAGAGTCCAGCAGGCCATCTAAAACAGTGACTAACGCTGTACAGCCTTAATCGTAGATTCTTTCATAGTAGTGGTATATTAAAAGCCATGGACTGTGAAAATGTGAGGGTAGAATGGATTTTGAATGAAGTGCTCTGATCGACAAATAGCTGCTGCAGTGTGTTTGCTCCACTCAACCTTTAAATCGGTGACAGTCCTGAGCTGTTGTGCTGTAACCTGTGTGCCAAAACATAGATGTTGAAAATATTCGTCATTCGTCTTCACCGTTTGAAATCTCTGGGGGGGGGGAAAGGCTGTGATGAGAGCCTTTTTCTTTCTCTGCATTTCCTTGGAGATGCTGAACGTTTTCTAAATTATTTGTAATAAGGTTGTTGGACTTTATGGGATACTATTTGATTGCAAACTCTGTTAAAACATTGACATATTCAGTTTGGGTGGCTGGGTCTAAAATATGCTTGCAAACAGAATTACAGACATCTGGTTGACAAAAATATATGAACAGTAGAAGAGGTGAGAGCAGAGATAATTGTTAGAAAATTAAGTTAATTAAAAATGATAGGTATTTTCCTTTCGAACCTAAATAAAAGAAAGAACCACAGACAACGTATATGAATTTCATGTATAGCTTTTGCAAAAGGAGAAGGCTTTGAGAACTCTTGGGAGAAGGCTCTGAGAACCTTTTCTCCGAGGAATCCACAGAGCGTTCTGGGCTCCCTTACAACGGCTCCTGTTTTTATTGTCAAAGAAGGACAGGCAAGGGGGCAGTCAGGAAAAACAACAGAGGTCGTAAAGCTTCTAACCCAAACATCTAACAACCCAGGTCCAGATGTGATATCTGATCAAAGGTCTGAGCCCGGTTCAAATCTCGGTCAATACTGTCAAGAAAACAAAATACGACTGTTCACAGGTGGTTACTAAATTAGGGGGTGTTCTTGCAAAAGGGTTTAAAGTCTGAGAAACTCAGTGTTATCTATTTCCCGTAAAGTTGAACAGACAGTAGTGACCTCCAGGTCATTTAAAGAAGAGAACACTTTAAACAGAAAATCACAAAGATCTATAGACTTAATGTGAACTAGAGTAAGAAAATAAAATGATAATACCAAAAACTCTCTAACAAAAAATGTTTGGCTTCCTCACCACAGAACTCCAAAACGTCTTTTTGCCATGATCTAAGCTATTCTTGTTGTATATAAATTATTGAAATCAGCATTTCAAACTTTTTGGAGTCTGTCACTATAAACGCCATTGCCGTCTTGAAGACAGTTCCTGATTTGTTTGCCTTGCTGGTTTCTGCCTTTCTTACTGTGATGCTCCCAGGAAAGAGCCCCCTTAAAAGTTTTCAATCTTTCTAATGTTTTCTAGGAGTGAACACCCAGAAGTTCAGTACAGCTACCGACAAGGTAAAACCAGAAAAACTTTAAATTGTTAAAAGTTCATGGCGGCACAATTTCTAGACTGAAAAGCTTTGAATTATTTCAAGTGGTTGCGAAAATAAAGCCTCTTCTCTTTTAAGAGTTCAGAAACAAGGCGTAGGTTTGCCAAGCAACATCTGCACATGTCACAAGATCTCTGGAGACAAAGCTTTTGAACAAATGAGACCGAAGTGGAAATGTCTGGCAAATAAGAACAGTGTCTTAATTACTGACACCAAACACAGCATTTGAAATGCTGCAGTGGTGTAGTAACTGAGCTGTTCTCAGACCAATACCCACAAACCATAATGCACAGAAACAGTCTTTAAATTCCTCTCCATTCAGTTTGCAAAAGTTAAAAATATAAAATTGTCTCTGTAAAATTCAGTTCTACAAGCTGTTCATTTGAAGAATTGGATGGATTTTAAATGATTTGAATCACATTATTTGTTTTAAGCAATGCCTGGCTATCACTAGGATTTGACAACAACTTGAGTACAATTTCGTCTTTAAACTTTATTTCTGAGTTTTGGGAAATTGTACTCGCATCACATTTTATCCTTGATTGTGTTTTCAGATTTAATCATTCAAAGACTGCTTTCAAATGTTTAAAAATATTTTACAAGAAACACATCAGTTCTAAATTGCATATGGGTTTACAAATATCTTGATTAGTTAATGGAATATTTTTTGAATACCAGACAAGCCAGTAAAACAGATTGATGCAAGGGCAAAACATGGATCGATCAACATTGCAATTTTTTCAAAGTTAAAATTTGAATAAGTTCTACTGTAAAGTTAGATATTAGATAATCAGATTTCCACGTTTGTACAGCAGTGAAATGTTAACCATCGAGATGACTTCAGAAAAAAATAAAATAAAGAGGCACTTGTAGGTTCACAAGCGGCGTCTGAATGAAAGGGTATTCATAACAAGCAGCCTTAATTACTGTACTCAACTTGTCAGGAAGTACATGTCGACTTACAGGTAATTGTTGTGAAACAGAGGAACTTGACCATTGTAATTACAGCCCAGGGTTAATTGACTTGCCTGATTTGGTCTCACTAACTTTGACTTAAGATGTTTTTATAACTTCTCAGTCAGTCAGGCGCTGGAAATCTGAAGTGATAAAAGGCAATCGGAATTGTGTTCACGCTTTTCTGATTACCCTTAATTTACATTATTTTAGTGATTCAGGGCTTGGTAAGATTAAGCTTACATTAAGGACTCCATAGCACAGACCCAGGCTGATCCTCACAAAGATGGTACACTTCACAGAAGCACTTTGAGCATGTGAATATTCTGCCATTTTTTTTAACCTGAGACACTTATAATCCCTTTTTCGGGTCAGACTGTCAGTCCATGATGTACATTGTCTATGACTCTATACCGATGACAGTGACCCAAAGAGCCTACATGATGTGTGGGTGTGTCAGTGAAGTCATGTAACCTGCTCTCATTGGTGTAATTGTTCAAACAAAAACTGAAAAGTTTGAAACTCCATTATCAGAGATGAAGAACCCTTTTTGATCTTTTTCTGAAGAATAAAGAGAAGTAGTCCACTGTCCTTCCAGGTTCTCTGGTTAGGAACAGATCATTTTTGTTCATCAATATGACAGACATAAGATGGAAAAAGCTATGCACGGTCATAAGACTTATAAATTTGGTTATTAAGTCCTTAAAATGACCACGAATTAAACCTTCTGCAGTTAGGTAATCTTCAGGCTGTTGATTTATTGGTGCTGCTCTAAATGTCCTGTTATATCTGAGGACTGGAATCTGAATTGACCTTGCGGTCAATGATGTTATAAAAGCATTTGCTCCTGTCATCTACTGTAAGATATATTCTAAAGGTCAGCTTGCTGCAGGTTTAGCTGCTACGTCACCATGTCAAGGGCTCTCCTTAGCCTCAGCACACTGTTTATCAACAGTTTGCTATGTTCTGTCTGAGGTTCATCAGATTTAAGTCCTGTTATAGCACATATATAACATTCTATATCTGTACAAGACAAAGAGTTAAACAATATTCAGTTAATTTTCCTTCATCTACAAATGTGTTTAATGAAAGCTCCCTCTTTTTTTTGGCTCTTATCTATCCCTTTCCTTTCTCTAATCTAAATGTCCATTGGTCCCACATGACCTTCCAGACAATTGCATGCCACTGGCTGTGTTAGTGGGCAAGGCCTGTTGAGGGAGATATGCTGACTGACAGGTAATGACATCCACTGAGAGCTGGGATTCCCTCAGGATGTACTGTCTGTTGGCGTGCCAGTCTTTTCCCTGAATCCAGAAATGAAACTACCCTTCTTCACCACTGCCATTTTCATCATTATAACCATCAGCATCCTCTTCTTCCTCCTCACCATCAACGTCAAGATTATCTTTGTGTCGCTGGCATCACACTGAATCCGTTTTTGCACTGCTTGTCTCCATCACGATCTGTCAAACAGTTGGCTCGTTGCTACAGGTCTGCCCGGAGTTTTTCCCTTTGTCATGATCTTTTCTTGTCAGTTTCCCACCCCTTTTTCCATTCCTTTTCGTCTGTAACTCTTTCTTTAGATCTCTTTCCTCCTCCTGTGTCTGCCAGTCTGACTCTGTCAGGCTCAACTAAAACTGTCACTTATTTTTACTCATGGATCAGACCAAATGCAAATGAACCTTTGACATTTATTTCCAGCCTTTCTTTCGCTGACCCACTTGTTTTAGCCTGGAAGGTCTTTTACATTGAATTAATACATTCTGTGGCACTAAGACTGATGAGGTTACCGTGGTTTAACAGACTCCTAATGTATGAGCATATGTTTTTATATAAAAGGCAGGGCAGAAGCGGATGTCATAATTCACTAAAGCTGCCATGAGAATTGATGGGAAGCATAGGCTTTGCACCTGCTGCTGTCATTTTCTATGAAGTGATTGACTTTAATTTCTTTTTATCCCTTCATTACATGTCCTTCCACTGCATATTACAAGCTCAGCCACTAAAAGAACTGAATATATACTCAGCTACAAATTATTATCATAGGTGAAAAGATTGTATTTATGAAAAAAATTGTTTTCATGGCCAGTTAACAGATTCACAGACTCCTGCCATGGCTTCCAAAGACTCTGAAGCCTTCAAAGCATGATGAAGTCCTTCTCTGACAGACTTCGGAAAGCGAATTTCCATTTCTGCCATCGTAGTGAACCAGTGAAAATTATTTTTCTTTTGAACTTTTTCTGACGGCAATATTTCAATATTGATTCCTTTTTTTTTTTTTTGGACGCCCAATTTCTAGAAGATGCACTTCATAAAAACCAGAACTTCACACATATGTTACAACTGTTTACTTTTAAATTTGTATCATTTCTGTGTCTGTGTGACATTGCAAGAAATATCAATAATACTAGTTTTTGAGATTTCTTTATGTTTTTAAGAATTCATAGTTAATTACAAAGTAACATAAAAATAACTTTTTTTTACTCAACCAAATCCTACACTCACCACAGATGGCTAAAACAAAATAAACACTTTCAAATAAATGTAATCAGTTTATAGACTAAAACAAAACAACTATAGTTCTAGCCAACACAATAGTAGGTAAAGTAATTATTAATAACCAGAAAAACCAACACACTCAGCAATAATTAAAACTAATAAAAGTTCAATCTTACAATTCCTTTTAACAACTGATAGTCTACGGTAATCTGTCTTTGGGATTTCCTCCATTATAAATGCACCACTAAAATTTCTACATTAGTTTCTCCACAATAAAAAAATAAGAGCATATCAGTTGTTGTTTTTTTCATTCAACAGTAAAGTCTTAGCAACCATGCATTTTCAACTTGTTACATATTGAAGCCATAGTCTCATTTTACTTGACATAACAGCTGTGAGAATAAAATCTGTTTTCTTCTTTGATTTCCCTCTTATCTCACTCATCATAACAAAAGACTGCTGAGCAGCAAAAGGCTGTCAGAAACCATCAACAATAACAAGGGAGGTTTCTAATTGTCGCCCCCTTTATCTCCGTCTTGGCATTCATTCTTTATCATCAACAACTGTGGGTTGTTCATACACAAAAACTGAAAAACAAAGGACGCATTTTTGCATTTGCTTCCCAAGTTGATTGCTTTAACTTTCGAAGGCCTTGAGAGAAAATATTAGTCTTCGTTTTAATCAGTTTCAACAATTACCGTAACCCTTCTTTACAACTTTTCCTTGATGTTTTTATTTATACTGCTCAGTTTTTTTATTTGCTAGCTATCAGAGGCACCAGAGGTTTAGGTGAAACGGTTTCTTACAGGTCAGTAGAGTTAACATCAGCATTAGGTTTCAGATTGAAACTTAAAATGTTTCCAGTGAGGTGAGGACAATTGGCCACCGCCTGGGCTGGGCCCGGATGGGAGGCAGAATATGACTTCAGGGATTCATGATTTTATCAATCCTTATAAGATGTATGTAGGATTATATAGTAGGTTGCCACAGTCATTGTTGACTCATGGCTGCTAAAAACTTTAAAAGACCGACTGACTTTAGTGACATAGTGGGTATAAAATATTGAATAAAATGTTGTGCTACATGACTGGCCTTAGTTTTACTCTTACATTTAACTTTATGACACGCAAAATTACGAGAGGATCGCCAATATTGTCTCCAAGTGTATTCTGGGTAAAGCTTGCCACCAGCCGTCTACCAACGTCATCATCAGTCACTAGGCAACAGACGGCAAACTAGCTTGAGCATTTTTACTGACTAAGTTAACATGAGTGGAGCTCCATGGAGCGGCAAAGTGAAAAGGATTTAAAAAAAAACAGAGGAAGGAAAAGCCAAAAACTGGATGCATATTTTGTTTGTAGTCTTGGTGATTAATCGGATTTTTTTGTTGGCTGCAATTCAGACCCGCCAAAACTGCCAGCCCAGCGAAGGAACCGAACTGGTTACAGGTAGCAACTCTGACACTATTCACAAAGTGTGAGTTAACTGTAGACTGATTGTAAACTGCATCAGTCCAGCCGCAGAGATTACATCCTCTTTTCTCTGTCGGTGGTACAGCGGTGACGTCAGGGACTGAAGGCTGAGTTATAGTCGCTTTAACAGTTCGGGTTGAGCGTTTTGAGCCCAGACAGCAGTATGGCGTTTATAGTTAAGGTTTACATTGGATCCGCCTGGAAGAGCATCTTAAAGATCGTCCAGTTTGTGAGCACGGCGGCGCGCGCGATCCGCGCAGAGTTACAAACATCCAGAGGCGCACGAGGAGCTGCGACACACTGCGCATGCGGAGCGTGCCTCTGCGTACCCGCTTCAACGCGCTGCTGCTGCTGCTGGTTCAACGCGTCAACAATAAACGTAGCTTCAGCAGTTGCTAGCTGCTCCTGGCTCTGAGCTGAAATTGATTAAGTGTCAAAATGATCCGATCGCTATCCGCGGTTCTGAACGGATTTGAATTTGTGTTGTTTCATCATTAGTGACCAGTAGCCTGATTTTGTTGTTCTCTTGGTTTGTTGTACTTCATGTCTGTTTGATGGATTTCAGAATCACATAGTCGCTCTATGTGGTGATGAAACTTGTAAGCTCCGCTGTTGGAGGCATGTTTATGTTGTGGTCGGAACTGAAAAAAGGTATTAAGCAGGCCAAGCTCCAGTACAAACAGCAGATTGAGGAACATTTCATCAACAACAACCCCCGAAGCATGTGGAGAGGCATTAGAACCATGACGGACTACAAACACAGCACTCAGCTGACCAGCCGCGACCCCACCATGCCTGACACCTTAAACAGTTTCTTTGCCCGCTTTGACACGGCGGGCAGCAGAGAAGCCGTACATCTACCCCAACTGGAAGAGCAGCACCAGCCCCTCGTCTTACAGAAGCATCAGGTGACGTCCACCCTGAGGAGGATCAACACCCACAAAGCTCCAGGACCGGACAAGGTGTCAGGCCAGACGCTGAAAACCTGCGCCGACCAGCTGGCAGGAGTGTTTCTGGACATTTTCAATCTGTCCCTGCAGCTCGCCACGGTTCCTGAGTGTCTCAAGTCTTCCACCATCATCCCTGTACCGAAGAAGAGGTCCATCACCAGCCTGAACGATTACCGGCCCGTCGCTCTGACCCCGGTGATCATGAAGTGCTTTGAGAGGATTCTTCTGAGGTACATCAGAGACTTCATCCCCGCAAACCTGGACAGCCTTCAGTTCGCCTACAGAGCGAACCGGTCAACAGAGGATGCTGTCTCCATCACTCTGCACACAGCCCTGACCCATCTGCAGCATCCCAACACCTACATCAGGATGCTATTTGTAGACTTCAGCTCAGCATTTAATACCGTCATCCCAGACAAGCTGGTGCTGAAGCTACTCGAGGTGGGGCTGCCCGCTTCACTGTGCCACTGGATCAGAGACTTCCTCACCAACAGGCCTCAGGTGGTGAGAATAAGTGGCTCAACATCGTCCCCACTGGTCCTCAACACAGGCATGCCGCAGGGCTGTGTGCTCAGCCCAGCTCTCTTCACCCTGTTTACACACGACTGCATGGCCGTCCGCCCCACCAACACAGTCGTGAAGTACGCGGACGACACAACAGTAGTGGGTCTCATTTCAGACAACAACGAGACCCACTACAGAGAGGAGATTCTGCAGCTCACTCAGTGGTGTTCAGCCAACAACTTGGTGCTGAACACAGGGAAGACCAAGGAGGTCATTGTGGATTACAGAAGGTCCAGGAGGTCGGCTCACACTCCCCTTCTCATAGATGGAGAAGTGGTGGAACGTGTGGACAACATCAAGTTCCTGGGCCTCCACATCACTTCTGACCTCTCCTGGAACACAAACACCTCCCACCTGGTGAAGAAAGCACAACAAAGGCTCTTCTTCCTCAGGAAACTGAGACGGGCTGGACTTTCCTCACGGCTGCTCGTGAACTTTTACAGGGCGATGATCGAGAGCATCCTCTGCCTCAACATGACTGTGTGGTATGGTAGCTGCACAGCATTGGAGAGGAAACAACTGACACGGGTGGTGAGAACAGCACAAGGCATTGTGGGATGCCCCCTCCCAGACCTGGACTCCATTTACACAGACCGGGTCAAGAAGAGAGCTGGATCCATAGCGATGGATTCCAGCCACCCGGGCCACAGACTGTTTGTGCCGCTGCCATCAGGCAAGCGGTACAGGAATATACGGACTACAACAAATAGACTGAGAAACAGTTTCTTCCCCACAGCCGTCAGAGCCATTACTCCCTGCCGCCCCCCCCCCTCCCACACATATCATAACCTCGCAGTCACACATACATATCCCCCACCCCCACACAGCCATATTGTTCTGCACTTTGCACTGTCACATCATCTGTACTTTGCCATAATTGGACCTGCTGCTACTTCTTTGGTGTGGTTGAGTGCCTTTAGTTAATTTAGTTGTATATATTGTTATTATCATTATTGTGTGTTTGCTTATTTATACTGTATATATTTGACCTTTTGCACGGGAGCTGCAATGGAAATTTCGTTGAATTCTGTTCAATGACAATAAATGCTATCTATCTATCTATCTATCTATCTATCTATCTATCTATCTATCTATCTATCTATCTAAAGTTAAATTATCATGAGCTTTATTATTTGGGTATAAAGGGCCCGGTCATTAGCTCCACCCCCCGGACCGACTCTGACTTGTTCCAGCTACACACTTTAGTATGAGATTCTATTGGCTGAATTTATATTGGTGACAACAGAAAATCACTTTGTTGTCACCAGGTCTTTGTTGTGCAAGTTTTCTAATTTTGTAAGATAGCACCTCCACTCCCCTTGATGTTTTCTGCTGCAAGGCTTGAGGTTGAGATTGATTAAAGCATAGAAACGTAAAATACATCTTCAACGCTGCTGTATAAGCTGTCATATCGGCATGAGAAGTTTGCAGTCATGCTGCTACAAGTGAATGAACTATTGCACACATGAAGCTCCTCGTTTGGCTGCTTAATTACACAAGTGCAGGGGTGTTTTGAGATCCCACGGGTTCCTGAGCACACATTATTCACACACTGTGTATAAATCTAATGTCTAAACGACTCTTATAGCTGTCTAGTTTTTCCTACTAATTAATGTCAGCACAGCCACCACGTAAAATGAGGAATGAGGTTAGAATGGGTAAAGAAAGTGTTTGATTAATTAACTGTTTTCTGCATGAAGTAAAATAAATTACTAAACAATGAGGACTCTCACAGCATTGAGTTCTGAGTTCAGAAACAGAACAAGTCAGTTCTACTTTGAAGAGCTTTAAGTCCAAATTACTTTCCATCTGATAATGGTGTGTTTAACCATGACACAGCACTCCAATTTCAATGTTTTGTTGGGTTCAAGTTCCCACACAAACAGTTCAGCCTCAAAATGTATTCACCTAGCTAAAAAAAAAAAAAGCACTCCCATTTTCTTAAACTGACAACCAGACATTTCCAAATGCCAGAATAATGATACAGATTTTTTTAAAGATCATTTTAACTACTAAAAGTGTTTGGCCTCCTGGCCATCAGTACTTTTGGAGGGGAAAAGAGGGATGCTTGCAAGGCTTAGAGGAACTGTGAAGTACGGCGTCCACAGCATCATGCTTTTGTTCCCCTTCATCTAGTTAAAGCAAATTCTGGACATATGAGTAAGCTACAGTACATGGAGTAGTATCACACATGTAGGTAGAGAATGCACCAGGTCAATGCTGAGAGGCCCAGGCAGACCAAGCTATGACTCTGAGATGTTCTTTCTGTAAGAAGATACCTCAAACACCACAACCGGTTTCTCTATTTGCGTTTGGCTTCAGCATAAATAAATGTAGACATGGACACTAGTACAAACTGTATTTTAATTAAATAATTATTGATGTTTACAGCTTTATTATCAGCTTCACTTCCTTAAAATATAGAACCACCCTAGTCTGCCATTTTAACAGCAGCTAGAAAACTTAGGAAAATCTAGTTAAGGGTACTTATTTTTTGCTGGAGAATGATTAAAGCTTATTTATGCAGGTTTGACAATTTTTGTAGTCCTAATTCCTCTTTTTGTTAGTAAGTCATCATAAAGGTAGCCCCTTCTTATCCTTTCTTCTAAATAAGGTATTTGAATAAAAGTCTGGTTCTTGACTCCATGTTGTCCAACACCATGTGAAATCAGCTGTACGCCTGCTTCGACTCTGTTCAGCAGAAGTAGAAAACATACATTATTACACTTCTAACATCCAACGTTTGTACTTCATCACCAAAGAATAATCATTAAAATACCAGTTCAAGTATGAAAAAACTGCTCAGCAAATGTAAAAAGGGTTGGACTGCTGCAATCCCTAGCAAAAATCTTTATTAAAATCTTTTAAACGAGATAATTAATTCTAAATAAATACATAAAATCTGAGTGAAAAAAATATTTTTCCTGTGATATTTTTACTTCTTTTACATTGTTGGGCGAGTTGATTATGCATGTTACATTGAATGACACTGGAGAAAGTGAAGACTAACTTTTGAGTTTAAATAAAATATTCATTGTGAATCTATGTGAAAGGATGACATGTAGAAACTCGTTAAACTGATCAAAGAGGGCAATTCTTTTTTTTCAGATGTGAAATCTGTTGCCATGACTATTACAGCCTTTTTATGTTTTATGGAAATGCATTTTTAAATTGGACTTTTTAGTTAAGTGGTGGGCTTTTTTCTTTTTTTTTTTTTTTACAGATAAATAGGCAATATAAAATTTTCAGCATTCAGACTTAAAACAAATAAAGCTAAATTGGTAGTAAGTAGTGACACATTCAAAAAGTGTTTGAGGTAATGTCTACCATGAGAATTTAGGCTGCATTTATTCTTCTTCTGTTGTTGTTGCTTCTCTTTTAAAGACACCCAGCATCTGTTTAATTTTCTTGTTCCATGTGTCTTTAAGCTGCGAGAAGCTTTAGTATAATGCCTCTACCTGTATTCTGACACTTTATCCACTTAAACCAAATTAAACCCATTCTAAGTTCACAAGCGGATTGAACAATCATCCAGTTTGAGTCTTCATTAGTTTTATTTTCTCCCACATTGTAATCACAGAATCTATTTTACTGTTATATCTGTAAAATCACAAAAATCATCAGTTACAAAATTTAACTGAAAATTCTTTTAATTAGTTAATGTTTTTCTTTTGTTGAGACACATTTTGCAGTCTATTTACATAATTCAAACCTATTTACATAAGTACAAAAACAGAACATAAAAAAGATGCATAAATAGATTTTTATATTTATTGTTCATTGTTAATTACAAGAAAGTACCAAGTATATTAACGAATAAAACCAATGAGGTGCTCTTCCATAGCAACATAATAAATGCAAAAAAAAAAAAACAGCATACAAAAAATAGTCTGGCTTAATTGGCTTTGATGTTATACAGTTTTTCTGATTTATGTGCCAGATCCTCAACTATTTTACTTAAAGGGAATGTATTACGTATTTTCCAGGCACGTAGCATCATCAAATAACTGTTACCTTTATTTATTATAAAAATGCTATATATATCAAAATAACTTACAATTATTGTACCTTTGCAGTATGGTGCCTTGAAAAAGGCCTATGTCTCTTTAAGAAGCTCCTACCCTTTCTGACACTCAGTCCTCAGCATATCGTGACAACAATGTCCCCATGACAGCAATGTTCCCCCATTGTGCTGTTTACAATCATTCTCCAAAGTGTTGGGAAGAGAATAATTTTTTTTGATACGCTCAGTGCAGTTTCACCACAGGTTTAATTGCTGCTGCTCTGATATCTTTCACTTCCTTAAATGTGCCTGCCTATTCAGCTCCTTTTTAGTACCAGTGGAACTGTCGATGTAGAAATATTCCAGAATGCTGTTTTGCATTAATATACCATTTATATTTACAAAAAAAGTGAACCCTTTATGTTTACAAAATAACTGATCGACTACAACCATGCCAATGGAATTATCTCAGAATGTGAAAAATGCTCATGAAAAGCAAAAACATTAAAGTCTAGATGAAACTACACAACATACATTCAAATGGCAAACTAAAAATAAATTAAACAATATGCTCATAAAGTGAAAAGCAATGGTCTTAGTATAGTAATTTACATCCAAAATATCAAATCAAATCAAATTTTATTTGTATAGCACCTTTCAGCAACAAGGCATTTCAAAGTGTTTTACATCATAAAAACATAAAATTACAAAGTCATAGAAACAATTATTTTTCAAAAGCAACTCTAACCCGGCGGGTTTTTAGTCTAGATTTAAAGGAACTCAGTGTTTCAGCTCTTTTGCAGTTTTCTGGAAGTTTGTTCCAGATTTGTGGTGCATAGAAGCTGAATGCTGCTTCTCCATGTTTGGTTCTGGGGGTGCAGAGCAGAACCAGAACTTATTTGCTCGCCCTTAAATTGTCCCCAAACACTCCAATGTAGAATTACTTTTGCCCTCAATCCTTTAAAGTTTTTTTCAGGTCTTACGTTCTGCCCTATTTGCTGGTCCTGGGAAAACATTTCCCTCAGTTAAAAGGTTTCGTGATGAAATTGTTTGCATATAAGCCAATTAACTCTGTGCAGTCATCACAACTGAAGCAGTTTAGCCAAGTGTATTTTTCTTAATATCCATCAACAATAAGCATAAGTGGTACAATATAATAAACTGGGAAGTAAAAATAAAGGATAAAACTGAAAACCTTCTCAAATGCAATTACACTGTTGCTGATTTCATGCTGAAATGTTCAGTTGTTTACAGACCTCCACTCAACTAGGATATTTCATGTCATCATATTTATTTTCTTGCTTGGCATACTCTAATAATATCAATAAACTTAACTTGAGGGTGGGTGTTAACATGGACTGTAACACTTATCTGTATGTATTGGGACACTGAATTGTAGAGATCTGTACAGGTATCACCCATGCCTACCTCCTTTATATGCGTTTGTGTGTTTTTGTGATCTGTAAATACATGAATGTGGCAGGGAAGAACAAAGAAAACACACCTGGTAACAATTCTTTCTGAACATCCAAAAGTTTGCAATTTTTTGCATATTTTACCAGGCATAGCAAAATAAAAGACCTCAGGATTGCTAAATGGGTGACAAGGCATTTTAGTGTAGGCTTCACTTGACCCATATCTGAACTACATACTGAGTCCTTATATGCTTTCGTGACTTGAGGTTAATGAAGCAATTTATTTACAGTAATTCCAAAAAAAAATTAGGATAGGTCTCTAATTGTAAAATAAGGGAACTTTATTTACCCTAGTCATGAACATAACTTAAATAGAACAAAATCTCAACATTATAAGCATGAAAAAAAAGTTCTGGATAAAAGAATGTATTGAAAAAAATCTGAATGTGATTGCTGTAAACACTACAGACAAGACCACTTCTTTAAATAGATTAAAAAGGAGACTTTGAAAGGTCAAACTTTTATTGGAAATCTCTTGTCCTAGTGTTCCTTGAATGAGACAATAACTATTAATGTATTGCATAACGATTTAATCACATTGTGATATTTTAGAAAAACATATTTTGAATCAGGCAACAAATATTTGACACCCCAACCTCCTCTAACTGGTTAAGGACAGAGTCCATCAAAGTATTTACAGCACATTAGCTGGAACTAATTTGTAAAAGATCTGGTAAAACATTTGTTAAAGTTAGCATTTGCTGAAAGAGTGTGTCAGACATTGAGCTAAAAGAGAAAACAGTAGATGGTTCAGTAGAGTGTGTTTTTACTCTTTGCTAGCCTTTCCCAGAAATACTTGAGGCATTTATATTCCTAGATCACAAAAACCATTGGTCCCAATTCAAAGAAGTATAAAAACTGATGGTGTAGAAAACAGAAGGTCAGTGAAGTTTCAAACTTGTAAATGTCTTTTTTTTTAAAACCATATCATAAAATGTAATGTCTTAGAGCTGTAAATCCAAGACTGTAAATGACAGAATTCCAAAGCTGTATCCATAAACCAATTAGCCATAAAATAAAAATTATCCATCAAATACTGCATGAGTTTCTCTCCTCGTGCCAAAAGAAGCCCTAAAACACATTTCTTCATGAACATTTGTCCTCTAACCGGCTACGCAGTCATTTAGAATGGCCTCAGCAAATTTATCAGGCTATATTTTCAACTGATTTTAGTCAACAGAGTAGTTTGTGTTGCTTTAAGTTAGATAGTCTAAGTGTCAAAACCATGTAGGTGGAAATCCGCTATTAATTTAAGAAAATAAAAAGGATGAATTTTAACCCCCTACTAATTACCAATAACCTCTCCACAGAACTTTCTTGAAAAACCTCATCTACTCCCTCAGGTGGAAAGAAATTTGATTTAAGAATCAAATTCTGCAGTAATGAATAAGTGAACAATTTAAAAATGTCCCCTTTTTTTCAAGATTTATCTTTTTTTAGTCATGTAAGCTGGCCAACAGCTTTTTATATACCTGCAGCAAATTTTAATGCAACATTTGCTATTTAGAAATCCTTGTCAGCTACTTCGATGGTTTAAAAAAATTCATTCTGGGATGATTGCAAAACAAATTTCTAAAGATGCCAGAAAAGAACGATACGAATTGTCTGTGTAAATTGCAATCCGAAGCTCCTCACCAAATCTGTAGGGAAACAATGTGTACGGTTCTCTCCAACCACGTTTTTAGCTCTTTTCTCACTTTCACTACAGACAAGATTTCCTAGACATGCTCCAGAGGGACCGCATGTCAGAAAAACAACTTTCACCACAGATTGCTAATAAAGTTTGCAGAGCCAGATACTTTTTTTACTGGAAAAAAGCAAATGACTGTTGTGTAAATACAGAAGGTAATGTTGCTAGATTTTAGGGAGAGCTTGGTTTGTGTGTGCAGCCTGGTCTTTGACACAGTGTAAGGACCATTTTCCTAACGAATTCTACACTGTGGGGACTGACTGCTCCTTATGGGGCCCAACACCCAGGCCCCATAAGAATAAGAGCTGTTTTGGGGTTATGTTTAGGACTAAGGTGTAAGGTAAAGGTCAAGTAGACTATAGGAATGAACGACAAATGAATGGAAGTCAATGCAAAGTCCTACTGAAGATAATGTCTGAAATGATTGGTCCACCAGAATTCAATGATTTGTAAGGGCGAATGAATAGTTTTAGCACAGTATTGTATACCACTAATCACTAGATCATTCCTGCGTCTTTAGGAAGTCTGTGCTCCAACACACCTTATTCACATTTTTTTAACATCACATGTTAAACGTACCTCTTGCCTACCAAGCATCCAAATTACATTCTTTAAATCCAGCTGTGTTCAAAGCATGGAATTTTGTACAACAAATAGGACAAATACTCATCTGCTGCTGCTTTGATGTTTTTATTATTTACTTGGCTGAGGTCTTGGCGTTCAAGCAATTATCTGTTATTACCTCCTGAGGAAGTGGCTGTGCTGACATCTTTAAGTTGATCTATTTTTTACATTTGTTTAGGGAACATTGACATCTGGTTAGGGCTCTTATAAGTACTGATCCAGCACAGGTCATAAAAAATCTTATTCTGGGTCAGACACACAGTGAAAACCATGAGACAATTCATTTTAAATGATGAAAGCATATGTTATTCAGGTTCTTCCCGAGCTTAACAACCCAGAACACGGCGGATGTTTGCTATGAATGTTTAACCACCAGTTCAATATCTGTACTGTCAAAGGTCAGTGAATACATTCATGACGTGATTAAAATATCACAGCATGCATGCAAAAATATCACCTTAGCTTTTTAATGCCCTATGCGATCTTATTCATATATACTTATTCACATATATAGAGCACAAAGTACAAATAATCTCTCTATAACTTGCTTAGAAGAGCCCAACACAAGAGAGGAACTAGTTATCCTGATTGCAGTTTTACAGTACAGTAAATATTGCATCCAGAAGGAAAATAAATCAAATGTGAGAGTAACACTTTTCCTGAGCACAGTTTTATGTTGCAGTGGTAAACTGATTTAATTTAGCTGTAGACTCACTCTGCAAGCTATTGCACTGATTTCATGAAAGCATTAAACAGCTGCAGATTCTAAGGGCAGCAAACAAAATTATTACCTACATCGTGTTTTTAAAAATGTTAAAACACTCAGGTTGTAATGTAGAAACTGGACTTGGTTTGAAATTCTTACCATATGATAACCTTAAATAAAGACGTGCAACATGCAACAAAAAACTTTTTTTTTTCCTCTCACTGCTAACAAAATAATATAACATAAGAAAGTGGCAATATGACATTAGTACTGGTAGTTAAGTTAAGCTGTCTGCATAGGTGACTAGCGTGCAGACAGTTTTTAAAACAGTATTCTCCTAATAAGACTGATTGATAGTGCATTTGTAGCTTCCATCTCATTACTGAGCATGCTTTTTACGAAATGCTTTTGTAAGATTTTCAATGACACAAATTATTATTCCATGTAGGAAAATGAGTCACAATTAATTGGATTTTAATGAAAAACCATATGTTGACAAAATAAGCAACATTTCAATTTAAGATCCCTTTTTGCTTTTAAATTATTGAATAAAGAGACATATAGGCTCCACAACAAAGATTGTTTTTAATCTGGTATTTAGGTTATTCAACTATCAGATTGGTGCCAAGTGCCATTCAGTTTTCAAGTGTTTCAGGAACCTATGATTACTAATGTAATTTCTTTGAAAAAATACTTCTTTAGAAATGTGGACTGTAGACGCTGACATTTGCGTTGGTGACTTCTCTGCTTGCTGCAACATGTTTTGCATTGAGATGGAATAGCTTCAGAAATAGATTAACTCCTTTTCGCAAAATTTGCACACAATAGTTGTTTCCAGCATCCCATCAGATCGTTTTTTTTTTTTTTTTTTGTTGTGTTTTTTTAACAAAGACTTGATTGGCCAAGATTGGCCTTTAACATCTATTGGTGTTGTTTGCGGATGCCGCTTGTGCATCAGACTCACAGGCGTACCAGAAATACAATGCAAAGGTTCCGACTCGGGACTTTTGTTTGGGGAATGTAGAAAAAGTGAATAATTGTGTCAAAAATTTAAACACGTTAAGATCTACGTGACTAATAAATCAAAATTAACATGTCAAAGTTCCCAGCTTGATACATCGTGCACCACTGGAGCACCTGGTGAGGCAGGTCACACTCCTTCAAGTCAATAAAAAAAAAATCTGATTTGTAGTATAAGTGTAGAGAATATATCTTTCAATTCTTACTTGTTGTCTTTTACTTTGTTCTTGTCAGCTGCCATTCTTGATGATCCTATGGAGTGCAGCAGGGGAGAGCGTTTAGCCATCACGCTGGCCAAAAATAACATCAACAGGAGCAGCAACCGCTCTACAACAGGCAAGCTGGAGGTGGACATCTTTGAATTGCTAAGAGACAGTGAATATGAGATGGGGGAGACAAGTAAGTGTCTTTGATCAGTGCAGTAAACATAAAACATGTCTTCATGTATGTTGTGTTTTGTCGTTCTTGTTTATAGTGCTATGAAATAGTATTTGTTCCCTTAGATATTTACTGTTCTTTTTTTGTCACACTTAAATGTTTGGGATTCTCAGACTAATTTTAATCTAAAATGACCTGAATAATTACACAAATACATCCTTTACAGTATATGTGATATGAATTATGGTCCACTGTGCTTTGCAATTTTTTTTAACCACATTGCAGGGTTTTCAAGCAAGAATGCCTTGCATCACAAAAAGGATTTAAGTTTCGACTTTGACTAGGCCACTCCAAAACCTTTAGTTTGCTTTTCTTTTGACCCACTCAAAGATAGACTTATCCTGCTGTATAATCCAAGAGGTGGCTGAATATTCCCTTTCAGAATTTTCTGATACAAATACATGCTTCCATCCCAAAGTATCACACTGCTAAATGCTATGTTAGTTTATTCCATAAGTTTTATATATTCTTTTTTCTTTTAACTGCCAGATGAGTCATTGATGTTCTTCTGGAGTAACTTCAATATGTGAGCAATTCCTGGGAAATTTGCCTCTGTTCTATGTTCTCTCTATTTGTGCATAATCAGGTATCACTGTGGTTTCCTCAAATCCCAAAGCTTCACAATTCGTTTCGTAACTTTTCTTCTCAAATTGTTAGATGTCACTGACTGCTTCTCATCTGTTCTTGAATTTTGTTAGATCAAGGGAATCTTTTTGAGGTCTTTCAATCTTCTTTTCTTTTCAGAGATGTTCTATTAAATTTTTCTTTTGAATTTCCAGCCCTGGCAGTAAGTACAAAAAGCTTTAAAAAATTGCTTTTTTATGAAATCTACATCCGAGAATGGTATTTTGATTTACTAAAGTTATCTTTGACATTAAAATTTGTTTGATGATCTGAAACATTTAACTTTGACAGATAAGGAAACTCAGTAAATTTGTAAGTGGCAAATATTTCACAGCACTCCTAGTGTGTGCTTTGTTCTGTCAAATCTGAGAAAAGAAAGAGAGGGTGATCAATGTGAAATCTGCTGCATCCAGTCACCAACTGCTCCAGAAAAGTAGCAAAATAAAGCTAAAAACTATAGAAAAACTAAATGTACTTTATAGTACTTTGACATCTTTTCACCACCCACTTCATGTTCTCACCTCTAGTAAAGGTAATCTAATTAGACTGTATTTTGAGCAAAGATATAGAAATTGAAATTAAGGCATGTTGTACAAACTTAAAGTCTGTGTTTTCTCATTTATTGGCAACTGTAAAGTTTTAGTTGTTTATTTTGCATGTTTTCTGCATCAAAATAGTTAATTGTGAAACAATATAGTTAGGATATAAGTAAGAAGAGTGTACTTATCTACCAAAAAACATTAAATAAATGAATTCAAGTTCTTTTTGTGCAACACTTAGTCAGATATTAAGAATAAACAATTCTGTATTCGGGAAAAAAAACAAAGTATTGTGAAAATGTTGAGACTTGCAAACCCATACAAATAATTAAAAGGATTCAAAGTCACACAAATGGATTTACATTTTATTAAAACAATCCATTCATAATGATGCAACTGATTAAATAATTTCAACAATTGCAGATATCCATTTTGTTGAGCAAAGTTACTTTTGGAGCATGTAGGAAAACCAGCATCTTCATAAGATTTGACTGAAATTCTGGGACAGGACTGTAAAAATGAAAGTTGAATCAACAGCACAATTATTTTAAGCAAGATTGCCAGGAAAATTATAAAACCAAATGAGAGAACATTTACACTCACCAAATGTTTTAAGTGATGCTTTTTACTTGTTATATCTGATAACTGGAAAATGGTTTCCTCAAACCTCAAGTTTTATTGTTTGACCTTTTTGAATTTTTATTGAAAACACTCAAAAAATCAATTCTGCACAGTATGTATATTTAGAAAACGGCAAATTTTCTTAACTACTGCAACAAAAGGCATAGAAATTGATTTTCAGTGTGAAATGATGGAGCAAACATGAAAGATTCAGTGGAGCTGCTTCCATAGAAACACAGATTCACTTACTAGAGCAGCAGAAAACTTTTATGTTTTCTGTCTGAATAAAGACTAACAAGCCTAAATGTTCCTGTTTTTCTGTGTGTATGGCAGCATCAGTTCCTGTGTGTAGCCTAGATATTGTTATAGTACAAATCCTTTGTGTGTGTGATTAGGGCCAGGAATTGGATTAGGGTTGGATCAGTGGCCACAGTTATTGTAGATGGAAATATCAAGCAAGAAATACTGCATGCTTTGCTTCATCGCACAAATAAACAGATACACTTAGGAGTGCTTCTAATATTGTACATATTTTATCATATTCAGTTTAAAATAAAAAGTTTATCAAACACATTTTCAAGTAATCAAAATAATATCTTTAGAAAAATTGTGAGATGAAGCCTAAACAAGATTAGAGTAAGACAACATATTTGGTGATAAATACCCTCCATTGTATTACTCCTCAGGTTCTCATCAATGCAAATTTAGATTATATTACCAAAACGTATTCGGTGGAGTCTCTTCACACACATAGGTACTGGAGTGATGTCATCGTCTTGATTAAATTGGGTTTAATCATGTCAGCTACCCTTTACGCCCATAACACATTAGACTGTTCTAGAAAGACTTTTCACAAAGATAAGGAGTGTGTTCATTGCAATTTAAAAAAAAAAAAAAAACATTCTTTCAGAAGTGTTTTGATGTGTGTAGAAGGGGACCCAATCGCAGCAGGCAGTAGACGTAGAATGTTGTGGATGTTTTAATGAAGAAAATCAACTTACAAAAATCCAATAAGCCAGGGTACAAGACAATCCAAAAACACAAAGTAAACTGGTGACAAAAGGGAACAACAGGTAATCCCGGGAGGGTAGTGAAGAGATGGACTGTCATGTCCATGGACTGAGATAGAGGAGCTTAAATACTGGGAGGTAGCAAATGAAACAATGGAGGAGATGGAACTAGCTAGATGAGATAACGGATTGCAGGTGTGAGTAGCTGGCACAGGAACTAGCTGAGGGTCAGGGAGAAGGTGGCACAGGGAGGCTAAGAAGATACACTGGGGAATACAAAAGGGAGGAAACACCAGGGAGCTGAAAATACTTCTAATACTAAAGAAACACTAAGACTATAGAAAACCTGATACACTAGAAGAGAAAAGACATGAGGGAAAATAAAAACAAACCTAAACAGAAACAAGGCTGATCTAACAATAGTAAGAACTAAGGAACGTAGAGCTAGAATAACTAGAATGACTAAACAAAGAAATAACCTAACTAGAATCACTAAAGAAAGTGCATTTGTGACCTTTGACATTATACCCACAGCTCTAAAATGTTCAGTATAATAAAAAAAGCATTGTTTTGTCATCATTTCAGAAAGTGAAACTTATAGATTCATAGAAAAAAGGAGTAAAATATTTAAATAGTTTATTTTAATTGCGATGTTTGTTTATAGATAATAAAAATTCAAAGCTCAGTGTCTCAAAAAATTACAGAATTGCATAAGATTAATAAAAACATTCATTTTCCAGCCATGTTTGTTGGGTCTGGTGAGTCTGATCAGCTTAGCTCTGGTTTGCACTTCCTCAGCGGTGTTCTGTCTGCAGGCGGCCAGACTTGGTGAAGTTGTGTGTCTTAGCTGTGGAACGATAATTGGCTGCTATTTCTTCTCCCTCTGTGGGGTGGCAGCCGGTGTTACTTGTTGATGGCACTCTCCGCGACCCTGTAACTACAAGGTTCCTTTTGCAGAATTCTAAATAAACCAGGGTCGTAGTTTGCCCCGTTAGGTCCTGGATGCACTAACAGTAAGGAGTATTTCTAGAGCCTTAGCTCCTTGGACATGGAGCGGACTTCTCAATGTCACCCTCCCAGTTAGCATGTCAGAATAAAAATTCTTTGACTTAGGTGTGGGATTCTAAGGATGTCTGTCACATCAGAGTGTCCTTCTTGAAACCCCTTCTCCTGCTGCTGCTGTAACCAAGGTTAATACAGTGTATTGTTGAGTCATAGTTTCATAGCAGCCTCCTATGTTCCGTCCTTCATGACTGGATGTCCAGCAAACAATATAGTTGGGCAGTTGCCTTTTGCCTAGAAACTGCCAAACCCAACCTTGTTCATTTGATTGTCAGACAGAGAGACATAATTAGTCACTCTGGAGAAAATGTCTACACTGCTCTAATCTCCAGTGGAAGCATGTTTTAAACCACTTAGATGTTGCACTTGATTGAAGGTCATGTTACACTGTTCTTGAGTTAATCTGAAGACCACATGAAGTGTGGAGATCTGTAGCTATTAAGTCTGTTGAAATTTATGACGATCTGCACACTATGTATTTCATTATCTGCTGACCCTGCTCTGTGATTTACTTTGCGACTGACATCCTCATGATGCCAGTCACCTCCACTTTGTTTCAAACCAGTTGACTGTGAACTATTTAGTAACATCACAACTAGACTTCCTGTACAGATGTCACCCAGTCATGGTACCACAATGGATTACATCGAGCACCTGAGAATGAACCTGTCTTTCACAAGCATTTGTAGCTGCAGTCTGCATGACTTTGTGTTGAATTTTATACACTTGTGGCCGAGAAAGCATTTGCAACACTGGAATGCAGTGGTTTAAATCGATGAACAAAAACCGTTGATGTTAAGCTACATTTTTAACAAAAACATTGAGTTTCACATAAAAAAAATTCTCTTTTTTTTTTTTTTTTACAAAAAACAAAAATATCCAAATTTTAGTCCTAGAAATCAATGGTGATAACTTTCACAGACAAAATGTTTTTGCAAATTTTTCATAACATTGTGTTTACTTGTGAGAGAGGTGGGATAGATTCCACACAGATCATAAATGCTGTGTCTAAGCCAGGGGTGAGCAGTCCTGGTCCTCGAGGGCCGGTGTCCTGCAACTCTTAGATGTCTCCCTGGTCCAACACACTTGAATCCAATAGCTGAATGACCTCCTAAGTGCAGTCAAGTTCTCCAGAGTCCTGCTAATGACCTCATTATTTGACTCAGGTGTGTTGAAGTAGAGATGCATCTAAAAGTTGCAGGAGACCGGCCCTCGAGGCCTGGAGTTGCCCTCCCCTGGTCTAAGCCATTGCCTAGATGGTGTTTCCAAGTGAGCTGAATCAATGCATAAAGCTAAACTTTTTGCTGCTCTGTATTGATTAAACTATAACCTTTCTGAGCTGAATGTTGCATTGACATCAACCTTGTTGCAACCAGGAGTTCTCATGGGGGCCAAACTCCATCCTAACAATGCAAACTATAATTTCCAAAGTCCTGCTGAGGATGCAGGTCACATCTTACACAATAAATACAAAAATGGCACATACTGTGTTTGTGTATGGCATTCTTGTTGGATTTGGTTATTGCACTTTTGGTATGCTGCAGATTACCTTATCTTTGAGGTCAAATTGATCCCATAAATAATAGCAGGATTAAAAAAATATGGAAAATAGATGTTAGAAATATTCAATTCACCAATAATTCTATAAGCGGTATATATACAGTACAGACCAAAAGTTTGGACACACAGTTGTGTCCAAACATTTGGTCTGTACTGTATATCTATATCTATATATATATAGATATATATATATATGTGTGTGTATATATATGTATATATACTTTCTGGTGTTATGTTTTAAAACATCTGTGTTATAGCAATATTTTATTTTGATATTAAAGATTTTGACATGTCGTTGACATTATTTATTTTACCAGAGGAGTCTTTTTTTTTTTTTTACTTTTAGATCAGTTGTATAAAACAAAAGTACAAGAGCCAGTTTGTACAGTTAGTCATAATTTCAAAACAAATAGCAGCATCTTGACCTGCAGCCAAATCAATCCACTCTATGTTTCAATAAAGCTGCACAGACAGGTGCAGATACTTTTATGTGTGCATGCCAAGGGAAGAGGATCATACATATGCATGTTGTTCTGGAGCAGTTAAGTCATGTGTCATGCTGTAGTTCCCACGGGTGACTGAAAGAACAATTATTAATAATTTGATTCTCTGTCTCTTCACCCCTGAAGAAGTTTACCCACTTTCACACACATGACTGATAATTGCTTCTCTTTTGCCCCAGTAATCAACACAAAACTACCAGGACTTACACACACCTTGCACACACAAGAGCGGCACAGTTCTGTGCTTTCCCCCAGCTCCACACCACAGTCAGCAGTGTTTTAATTATAAAGCAGGGATTATAAGATGACAAGAAACAGCATTCTGTGTTCCAGTTTGAAAGATGAAAGCATGTGTACACAAGAGAGGAGTAAAACTCATTTTCACTAAAATGTTTCTGTCAAAAGATATGTTTTCAACCCCAAAGGTAAAGCCTTTAAATCAGTCCTTGTAAATGTAGAATTCAGAGAACAAGACAAGATGTGTGCCACTTTTGGGGATATTATTCCATTCATGTGCAAATATTCAAATACCAGATTTCAGCTTTTAAGCCTCCAGATATTGCTATTTCTGTCTCTGTGCCTTTCTTGGCGTCTGTCACTCTGTTGATCTGTGTCTCTTTCCGTTTCTATGTTTTCTGTCTCCATATGTGAGCACATATCGCATTAATATCAATCCTTCCTATAAGATTAGCTTCCAACGGATTGACAAAGATCTGGGGACATGTATTTGTCCATATTCATACAGCAGGAAATTCCCTTTAGGCATTCGAAAAAGCCTCTCTCTACCTGTTTGTTTAGAGGTTGTAACAGTTTCCATGAGTATCTGTTCAAATATGACCAAAAGCTTTATTAGATACATTTCCCTGCTACCTAATTCTAAAATTCGTACTCTACATGTCTCTGTTTCCTTTCAGTGTGCCAGATAATGTCTAAAGGGGTTGTGGCAGTCCTCGGCCCATCTGCCAGTCCAGCTTCAAACTCCATCATCAGCAATATATGTGGAGAGAAAGAGGTGAGTCCCTGCACCCTATGGGCTTGTAGCCCGGGCTCACAGCTTGACCACAAATAAGAGCTTTGAAAAATAGAGCTGCTCATTAGCAGTTATGCGGGGTTTTTTTTGTTTTTTTTCTGGTAGAATGAGGAAGAATGAAATGCAAGCTGCTGGTAAAATGGTAAAACACTTAATGATATAAGTTTCCACTCTAGTCCTAGTTATTTGAAAGTACTGCTGGACATTTCAGTTAGGATGTTCCTCTTATTAGCTTGGAGCAGTTTGGTCCCCAGAGGACGTTGCTTATGCAAAGAGAAGTTATGTTTTTACTTCTGTTTGATGTTTATTTATTCCAATAAATCACATGTAGTGAGAACAAAGTAGCTGTATGGAACTGTTTGCTGCTTTGTCAAAATAAAAACTAAGGGCTATTTTGATATATTTGTAAGATACAAAAGGCATGTTTTCTTATCTGAACAGAATAAAACAATTGTTAGATATGTGGCTTTTAAACTTAAACATAAAGGCATTTATGCTTATTAAACATAAATTCCTTTATGTTTAAGAAGCATTAAACATAATGGCCTTTATGTTTAACAAGCATAAAGACCTTTGTTTAATAAGCATAAAGGCCTTTATATTTAAAAAGCATAAAGGCCTTTATGCTTATTAAACATAAAGGCCTTTTAGTCTGACAGACTTTTTTCAGATTTGATATAAAGCTATAGAGTAGAGGTACAATCAGTGAATTCATGTATTCATATACTTTTGCAAAATTTACCAAGTGTAAATTTAACTGTAAATTTCTTGTGTCTAAGCAGAAATTAGACACAATTAATTACATTAATTAGACTTTAATCAGAGATTAAAGTCAGAATTCTGACTTTATGAGTTTAACTTTAATCTCGTTGGAACTTTAATCCAACGAGATTAAAGAGATTTTAAAGTCAGAATTCTTTTTTTTTTTTTTCTCGGTGGCCCTAATCCTCTTCCGTAGAAATCTTATGTTTTTTGAACAATAACATTATTTGTTGTTAATCTGTTGCTAAGAGATGAGCGTGTTTTCCGATAACCAAGTGCCACGAAGTAAACTTCTGAGTTTTACTTTTGCCAAAGTAAAAATCAGTGCGGTGCATATTAGCAGTAGCCTTTTCCCTAAAATAAGCTTTTATCTATTTTGTTTACTTAATAGCCATGTTAGCACACTGAATGGAGGAACTCAATGTAAGAAATAGTTATACCCCACATTCCACTGGCAGCATTTATGCTAACATTACCAAATTGGCTAATTTAACTTATACACTAATTTTAACTTACTGAATAGAGTAGGTTAACATGCTTGTGACTCTGGGGTGCTGTGGTGGTGCAGGGGCAAAGCACAACTCACGTGGAGGCCTTAGTCCTCGTGGCGGTGATCGCAGGTTCAATTCCTGGCCTGGCAACATTTGCCGCATGTCTTCCCCTGTCTCATTACCCTCTTTCCTGTCGGAACTACTTTCAAATAAAGGCCACCAAAGCATGGCCTTAAACAAGCATGTTTAAAAAAATGCTTGTGACTCTCCTCATGCTTGTGGCTCTTCGCATGCTATTGAGTACATTGCAGCTTACTTTAGCATTGATGCTAATGTTTAGCATCAGAATGCTGGGTTCCAACCGACAGGCAGACTTTGGCAGGCCCAGTTTAAATTTCTTGAGAAATTTTTTAGTTCCTCATTAGTGTGCAAGTGTAGGAAATTTGATTCTGGGGGGGATTCACAAAGCTTAGCTATCTCTGTTATTTTTTGCAATTGTGTTTGTTGTTCTCTATTTCTGTATCAGATCATAAGCATAAATTGTATAAAACACATACTGTACATATCCAGTCCTACAGTGAAGAACAATTTATATTTTGTTAAAATCAGGTCACAGTTCTCTTACTGTGAACCCAATATAGCAATTGTGAAAGTGATTAAAGTGACTGAAGGTCGTGGTTGTGGAAGTCATTATCTGAATTTGCTCTCCCTTAAACGTTTTAATGCATAAGAGAGGAATCATGCTTGAGATGTTGTGTCTAATTCAAGTGAGGTGGATGTTTTTAAAACACCTCTGTCTATTGTTAATTGTCATAGAATGTTTCACTGCTTGAACTGATTCATTCAAAGATGAACTGAAATGACTGAAGTTGTACCAGCTCCCAACAGAACAGATTCCTTAATGTTCAATCATGGGTTAGCTTCTTAACGAAGTTAATTTATTTGAGTTCTGTTAAGTAAAAACAAATTCTCTGTTTGAATATTTCACACTCATACAGTTTGTCTTCTACTTTTTAACACAACATCAGAATTTTAATAGGTGCTTATACAATTTTATTTGATAAGAGATAACAGATAAATGCTTTTTTTTTCTTTGGAACCTAAAAGTAATTGCATAGTCAGCACCTGTTCATCTTTGTGTTGAAATTGTTCCTGCTTTTACAAAGTCTGAAATGTTTGGTGTGAATTTTAAGTAGTATTCAGACACTTTATGGTACACTTTGAATTGCAATAATGAGCCTCATTATAATGAAGGAATTGGTAAGAAAGAAAGAAATCTGAATGAACGTGACAGGAAGTACTTTTATTTTGAAGACCTGATAGTCCTTCTGTAATAATGTTGTCATTACACAGAGAGAAAAATTATGTTTGTGGGAATTTAAGTATGTTTTGCTCTGAAATTGTTAGTGCTGAACTCAGTTTTATGACTATCTATGTTGCTATTGTTAAAAATTTTATCTAACATGAAGATTGCAACAGCCCACAATCCACAAACATCCCTTGCAAAAAAATAAAATTAAAAAATCAAGGCCACCCTTCAACGGGTGTGAATGCATCAGAGCTGCGGTTTGTGGTTTATTTAATGACGTAGTTTCACACCTACATATCAGGTAAAGATTTTTCATGAGACTTTTGTCTTAAATCTCATTTCTGTCACTTAAATGTGACCTGACTCACCCATATGACGCTATAAGATAAAGCTTACAGTGCTCTATTAGTCCACAGAGAAGCTGTCCTTTTCTTCCTGTGTGGATCTGATCCCGATATGACTGCAGTAGAAACAGGCTTCCAATACCAACGTCCTCCCAACAGTATCTTTTGCTGCAATGAAGTCTAATGAGACATCAGCCTGCTGTAGTGGGAGACAAACCAGAACTCTCTGTTGCTAAAAACCTCTGGTGGCTCTGAGTGAGGGGACCAGCTGCTTTGAAATACTGACTGCCATATTACCACTGTACGAATTTAACGTTGACATCAAAAGAGAAAAATCCAACAAAGAGGAGTTAATATGCGCCCAGAAGGTTTAGTTTCCCCACACTTTCTTAAATTTCATCCTCACATATCTGTTCTTATTGTAAACGAAAGGGGTAATCATCAGGATTAACATAATGCTGGGAAGCTCAGCCAATCATGTCCTTTTCTGAGGGAAAGTGACAGGATTATAAGATTTGCTGTTGTCGGAATAAATTAATCTTTGTATTTTTCATGTATAACATGACATTAAGCAGTGATTTTCAGCAGCACTGACACCAGAGCTGTACTCAACTCTACTTAAGTTAACAGTAGATAAATATTATTTGTACTGCAGTCACAGGAAAAGTAATGCAGCTAATTATCATACATACCTTGACAGCTTCATAGAAACACATTGCTGAGTTTATGATTGGTCAGGTTGCAGTATTATACTTTATCCTTATTGCTCTTGGCGATGCTTTGAGGACTTTTTCAGAGGACTGTAACGCTTCAGTTTGAGTTCTGCTGTTGAATTCATAACTCAGTCCCTGTATTTATGTTGCTGGTACTTATTTCTAATCCCTGCTTTGTTTAACCACACATTAAGCCCTTTTCAATTACACTTGTGTTATTTAAAATTTCAATCAGAGCAGTCTAATAGAAATAGCAGTGTTTGGTTTTTGTCTTCTCTTTTTATTAAAAAAAAGTACAGTCAACTTTTAATTGAGTAGAAAATTTGAACAACTGTTCTGTCGCTGTATGTCAAGTATGAATTAAGTGCTGAAATTTGAAGAACTTTCTGGGCAGATATGTCAAAGTATATGGTGCTACCTAAAACTTTCAGCCCTCATGGCAAATATGTTTTTTTTTTGTTTGTAAAGTTCATAATTGTTTTGTGGTTCTACAGCCATCTGCGGAATTACACCACTCGGTCAGAAACAACCAATCAGAACCAGGAGGGGGGTCTTAGTGCTGCCAATCAACCCTCCCCTTTCCTCTCTCCTTTGCTGCAGCTCTTTCCCCACAACAAAGCCTGCTGTGAATATACAGGCTAGTAAGTATGGCCACTGATGACTGCGGATAAACAGTTTTCCTGCAGCAGTAAGTTGTTTCCCTGCCATCAGCACAGCAGCAGCAAACAGGCAATCTTAAGCAGTCTATACATGAGTTTGATTGGCAAACCTTCTTCCTGAATCTAATTGGCTGTAACTTTGGGAAAGCTTTGCTTCCTCTGGTCTGAATACGGAGGAAATGATGGATCGATTAAGTCATCAGTTATTTAATTCAGAAATCTCAAGAGAAGTGTCACACCATTTTTAAGGAAGCTGACGATTGTCATTGAAGTTTCAAAGAAAAAATAATCCTAAGCACATCTCAAAGCCCACCGAGGCTCAAGAAAATGTCCTGGAAGTGACCGTCATAGTCGACTCTCTGGCACTCTACTAAATATCTCTGGTAGGATTTGGAGAAGACAGTTGCAGCATGCAAATCCAAAATTATCAATGAAATGGAGGCTCTGTCCTTGAGGAGAAGACTAGTTCTCGGAAATGTTGTCAGACGCCAGTGTCTGGCAGTGAATTGCATTTGAAGAAGGTCATAACAGAAAAAGTGTACTCTACTAAGTGGTAAAGATGTTTTTTGTTAAGAGGCTGAGTAATGCAATGCTCATCGTAGGTGGTATTTTATGTTTAACTTGATTAAAACAATATTGTGTTGAGTTATTTAAGTTGTCCTTGTTTAATGTGTTTACTACAAACAGCTACTGTTAGCAACCTAAATAATGTGGACCACTACTCACTTTCACTTGATTTTAAGGGATAACTTTGTCCTGAATTGATTGGAAGAAAAACATTCTTTGGCACATTGACCTTCTTAAGCTAAAGTTTGGAGCCCATTACACTTCCCCTCAACTTTGACTTTCTTTTTTTTTTATTATTGAACGTTTTGTAGTATTCCCATGTCAGACAGAGCTGTAAATGTTTGCTATCACTAAGAAGGTCCTTTTGACATGTGTGCCGTCTGTTTTCTCTGCTTCTTTGAAAACTGTTGAACTGTAAAATGGCTTGCAGTATCAAAGCGTGAAATAGGTTGATGTGACACATTTATCACCTCAAAATACCATCAAGCTAGATTTAGTTTAAGAGATTAGAAAGAAGATCTATAAGATCATACACTGAATCTTGTGATATAAATGCTCAGATTCTTTTTGGACATGTAATTTCCCGGACACTAGACAGGAGATTATCATATCGTGGACTGAAATCATTTTCATGGGTAAACTGTGATTGGCTATGGTTTGCTGCCATTTTGGGTCTGTATTGAATATGGTAGTGGGAAATTGTTTGATGAAAGTTAAATAAAAAAACTTTTTTCAAAAATTAATATTCAACTTAATATCCTTTTCTTTCAGTTTGAAGTGAACATCATTTTAAATCTAATTCCGTCAGGGGTGTAATAGTTTTTGTCTTCACTGTTTCTGGACCCTGAATTTGACATGAAGGAGAAGCAGGTAGCAGATATCCATGATGTGTGGCCCAAATGGACCTGCATGTCTTGGCCAACAGAGAATTTACAAGGAAAGACCAACGCTAATGTTACTTCTACAACCTAACCAGGACTACATCTAGGTCTCAATGCACCAAGTAGCCACACATCTACATCCTCTTGTGCTTCTTGTGAGGTAATGAAAGTGGTGTTGCTGTTTGTTGCTTGACAGTGACACTGACAGTGATGGTGGAGGGGTAAGAGTGTCCAGATAAACACCAAGCTGTTTTATCTCACTGTTAGGCTCCCCAGCTCATGCTTAAGGTGTGAAAATCAGGATGATTATTGTTTAGTCATGGCCCTCTGTTTAGCAAAGATCATCATAGCCTTTTTTTCCCTCTTATAAATCTATCTACAGTGAACAATGTGTTTCAAATTAGAGGGGAGAGGGGTCTGTATTATTATTAATACTAATTAATATTAATGAATACTTATGAAGAGCAATATTGCCTTATTGATTTTCTGTTACATTAGAAGCGGCTGAATTATTTACTTCTCCTCACATTCACCTCTTTCTCACCTATTCTGTCACTGGCTGCACAGATTGTGGCTTAATATTAAGCATTCCCTGTAATTGGCCGAATTAGCTGCCAGTAAACATGGAGAGCAGCCATCAGGTCAATAATGATAATGCACCAATGACATCACCCCTATTTATTGCATGGAACCAGTAGTGACAGGGTAAGGGACTGCTGCACAGAATAAAATCAAGCTTGTGAGAGAAACATAGCCAGGTTTTAATCCACTCTACAGTGATATTTCACCATTATACAGAGGTAGGAATCTGTGAAAATTAAAGAGCCTTGGTATCTCAATGTCATTTTCACAAAGGTATCCATCAGTCATATATTGATTTACTGCTCTGTTTGGTGTTTTTAATTGATTTCTTTATTAGATTAGAGTCACCAGCTTTGCCATTACCACCAATCACAGAGAACCCCTGGTAATAACAGAGCTACTTGAACAGGGCAGACGTAACAGAAGGTTCATCATGCAGGAAAATTTAACATCGAGAAAATGTTTCCCTGCTGAGCAAGAAAGCGTTGAGCTGCAGTCATGAAGGGCAAAGTCATCTTTAATGAGTTGCAACACTATTAAAATTCAGCTTTATTCAGTAGCACAACAGAGAAATCAGCAGTCCATTGGGAAATAATGTAAATCTTTATTCTATGCGCAGTAGCCAAATAGTGTGCAGCATGCTTTTGAGGACTGTTTGGGTGGGGGAAAGTAAATTGGAAAGAGCAAAGCTAACCAGAAAACTGAACTTGTTTTAAGTCATGACCAGTACTATGAAAAAGAAAAAAACAAAAAAAAAATATCTTCTATATTTTGAAAAATATCACTTTTATATTTTGGGGTTAGAATCTGTTCTGTGTAGGACAGTAATTACTGCCTAGAAAATTTGTATTTCTAGATTTTTAATAATTAAAGAGAAACTCTTCCGTTACTTTGTACTTTAAACACGGATCCTGTACCCGTTTTTAAGTGTTTGGGAAGGATAAGATGTTGATTTTCAACTTTTTCTCTTATTATTATCTTAAAAATATTTCACAACGATGCAACGACCAATCAGGTCAGCAGAGAAGACCTTCTCTGCATCCATGAATTGTACAGGTGTGAGATCACTTAAAAGTGCAGCTAACATCTCAGCAGACCCCACACAAACAAAACTAAACAGCGCTTTAAAACGCTTTTTGCAACAACAATAAAAAAGGCCACTTATTTTTCTTCCAGTAGGGTTTTCTTTAATGAACACGGTAAACACTTTAGAGCCTGAGTAGTCAGCTACTCTGCTGTGAAACTAAACAATCATATTTGCACTAACTTAATATGCCTTTTTTTCTCTTTACATTAAAAATGGTTGTAAATACACATACGTGTACTTAATTTTCCTTTTTATTTTTTATTTCCTCTTATATTTATCTATGCATACTTTTATTCTGAGAGCGCTTGAAACTGAAGTCACATTTCTTTGTCCATTCTTATAAGGATGTTGCAACTTTCTTTTTTTAACAAATCCAAAATCATAATTGAATGATGTTGTGCTGACTGCATAGAGTAGTCTATTGGCTGGAGCTGCATGCTTTTCTCAACCACAAGTAAATGTTATGCAGATTTATTCTGGACAGTGGCACAAAATAAATTTTTGCGACATCAGTTTTTCCATGGTTTCTCTAAATGTCCATTTTTACTGTGCAAACTAAATTGCAAAATCTTGAAACTTTTCCTAACCTCCATGCGAAGCAGAAAACAGATTCTAATGTTATTGTTAATTCAGTGTTGCTGTATATTTTACCATTTTCAAGGGACACAACTTTAGAAAACCAACATTATACTTAAATACTTGTAGGTAATATTTGTGTAACCCATGTTATTTTAGCGAATATGAATTATAGCCTGTAATACACTATAATGTCAATAGGTGGCAGTAAATAGCTTCAAAGTAGTCTAAAGCTACAGTGATATGCTACAGGATATAAGCTAGAACAACCAGAAGAAGAAAAAAAACGTTGTGTGGTCATTTTTCAAGAATTAGTTTCAAGAAAACCGAGTTTTGTCAGTAAAGTGGCCACAAAACGTTTTTTTTTCTTCTTCTTCTGGTTGTTCTAGCTCATATCCTGTAGCATATCACTGTAGCTTTGGACTACTTTGAAGCTATTTACTGCCACCTATTGGCAATATAGTGTATTACAGGCTATAATTCATATTCGCTAAAATAACATGGGTTACATTTGCAAACGCTGACAATAGCTACATTTTAAAGTTAATTCACCAATGCACCATTGTCTTCCACATATACTCAATACAAAGCGGTTAATCTTAACACCTTTAGTTTGGCAGGTCAGAGATCTATAGCTAGGGATCGAAAATTATCTTTTTTGGGGCTGTTGCATATGTACACAATAAATTGTCATTACAAAAACCCACTGGAAGTGCAGAAAATACAGAATACTATTGAGATCCCAAACTTTAGTCTCTTAATGATATATTATTTGTTTATAAAAGGTGGCGGCCTGTCAGTCGGATCTACCGGTGAGAACATGCATGTCCGTATGTAATTGCCTACTGTTGTGCATACCTGCCCCAGAGCACCTAATCATTCACCTTGACCATATGAAAGCTGCTGGCTCGCTGACGGGCCATTGCCGGTGACAACGGTGGCAAGACTGTGACTGACTGTGACAACCTCACTGGGTGACCAGTGCATCCTCTTCCAGTCTCCATAAATCACTCCCTGGTTTCCACCATGCACACAGAGGAGTGGGATTGAGCCCATCTGGGTTTCACACTAATGGTGACTAATAGAAAACTCCTGCCACCGCAGAGAGGGAGTTAACTGTGTGAAAAGAAATTCTTTTGATTGGAGATTTCCAGGAAAATGCTAAATAGTAGCTTTATATTTGAGGAATGTAATTCTAGGAGCCTGGTGATTGACGAACCATTGTCCAATGTAGTGGTTCAGATTTTTAAAAGTCTTTAAATCTGATGTGAGATGCAGATTTTCACAGACTTTTATGATTCTAGCTCAGTAGCTTTTTAAATATCTTAATCTAAATTTATTAGTTCTTAGAAAAGGCATTTTTAAAAAGCCCTCATTCCATTTCAGCTTGGTTTGCATGCCACAGTTTATCAAATTAGGCTTTGATTAAATCCCTTCATCTTTTACTTTTTCATCTAGTATTAAGAATGAAAGGATCTTTCTGATTACAGTTAAATGAGGGTTTATGTAAAATCCATCCATTTAAACTTTATATCGGGTAATAATGTTATTCAAAAACATATTTGAAGTATTGCTTTGATTCTTTCTATGCATGAGAAATCCTTTAATCTCCCGTGGAAACCATTCAGCGTTACCTAAATGCTGGCCTCTAACCGAGTATCCACTTCACAGAGGACCCTTCACCTCAGCCTTCCACATTTTGCTCCACCAGACTAGTGGCAGCAGCTATTAACAAACACCTGCTGGGACTGCTGAGCTTATCATATGAATTACTTCTCAGTCAAATGTTCCTAAGAACATCATAATGAGAAACGTTGTTGTGATGACATGCTGAAGGCAGAGTGCTGGAAAGAGAAGGAGCTTCTTTAAAGAGAATTGCGAAGTTAATTGTCTTTCTAAGATTTGTTTGATATATACAGTATTTTTAAAACAATTGAAGCTAACAAAAGTTACTTGATTGTGCTATAAAATGGGACTGTGCCTGGAAAATACAAAATACAGTTTTCTAAGTGGAAGTTCATGAATATTAATGGTTTTTCTGCTGTCTTGGGGATACTATCTCTCCTTGCAGGAGTACATAGAGTTTAACCAGATGAGCTTCGTTACACCGGTGCTCAGGCTGGATTTAGAGCTGAACCGGAGGTCTGATGGGCAAACATAATGCACACATGTTGTCAGCAGAACCATGGCACTCAGACAGACAATGTTTAATCAAGTCAGAAAACTGTTTGCAATTTAAGTATAATTTACTTGGCAATTATACTGCGACGTTAGTTTAACTCTTAAGGTGTTGGTGCACCTGGCAGAAGCTCTATTTGTTTTATTTTGTTTGTTTTTTTGCCTCTCCTTTCTAGTCTCCTGCAGTGCAGTGTTTTGTTTTCTGCTTGAAATAGCAATTCTGTGGAGGTTAAATTATTTCTGGCTCATGTCTTTACAAGGTTGAATTAATTTCCATTTGAAGTTGAGTGATTTCTTAAGGTTGGTAAGTGAATGAACTCTGAATTTTACTGTACACAGATACTGAAACAATCTCTGAATTGAGCAAGGAGACAAACCCTGTCATGGACCTCAGACTGTTTTAGAGTGCCCTCATAGCTACCATTGACCACTGGATTCAGGTTTCACTCTACACATGACTCTGAAAGGATAAAATAGATAAAGATATATTTTTTTACAGGAATAATATTCAATATATAATATTCTTTTTGCATGATCGTGACTGGGGAGACCTGTGAAGTATACTTCATTACCAATTAATCATTCTGCAAAGACCGATTGCTTTAGCTTTTTACTGCAGATACAGTACATCGCTTTATATTGATGTTTTCTGACACCAATATAAAGTGATGTCAAAAAACATCTCTTTATTTTGCGGTCCAACTTTTACACATGATTTGAAATAGAATAGAGTAGAATGACTTGATGGCTAGAGGTAACCCAGTTGAAATATTCTCCTTGTGGCTATGCTGGCCTTTAGTCTGTTTTCTAGATGTTTTCCTGAGTGAATTGTTTTAGGTGTTAAAGTTCAGCCAATTTCAGCTGAACCAGCCTTTTCTCTGTTCCTCTGAATATGTGGCATGCTTTATATGCCACAGTTCATTTCTTTCTTGTTACTTTTAATTGACAATATCCCTGTGAATCTTGTATGAGCAAAAACATTTGGTTGGTTTTTTTTCATCCTTTTTGTGTGTACATCTTAACAAAATTACAATAACGCACAAATAAATTTTCCCACTATTTGTGTCTTACTAAACTATCAATCAATCAAATTTTATTTGTATAGCACATTTCAGCAGCAAGGCATTTCAAAGTGCTTTACATCATATCAAACACAGAAACACAATGCAAGATGGAATCAACAATCAAAACATGACATTAAGTCAAGTTCCATCATTACATTTGTAATTGATTACATTTCAAATACAATCCTAAACAAGTGGGCTTTTAGTTGAGATTTAAAGAAGTGTTTCAGCTGTTTTAGAAGAAGAAGAATTACTTTATTCATCCCAGCAGGGAAATTATTTCGCAGTTACAGCAAGAATGTTTTATACACAGATTAACACACACCCTACGGGAGCTGTGTCTGCAGGCAGCCAGCTGAGCTGGCGCCATTTTTGAAGGAGGACATGCGGCAAAGGTTGTCGGGACCGGGAGTCGAACCCGCGACATCCGCGGGTCTAAGGCATCTAAATGTGGGGCGTGCTAACCCCCTGCGCCACCACAGCATACCCCACAGTTTACAGTTTTCTGGAAGTTTGTTCCAAATTTGTGGTGCATACTAACCTGCACACTATGGTGTTTTCTGTTTCTTGTAAGACGACTGAAAGATACACTGGTTGGCAGACGTCTGATGATAGTGAGTACATTGTATTGGCTCAATGACAATATCTGCCAATTCTCAGCAGACTGAAAGCAAGTTGAGCAACAAGCCTCTAAGTGTCATATTAGCAGAGGTAACGGCCTGAAAAGTGACTGCACTGTTCTCTATATGTAGTTGATCATTTGTCCTCTGCTCAGCCAGCAGTTGCAGTTCTTTTGTTTCTTTCTGGGCTATGCTCCTTTTGATATCTTTATCTGTTAGCGGACTCAAAAGTTCTGCGGTCAAAACTCAAACACATCTGCATCTTAATGAATTAAAATATCTTTGATAAGTTACTTTAGTAATTTAGTGTTGCTATATGGTCAAATCCAGTAAATTCTCATTTATTTGACCAATTCAATTCACAAAGGGAAAGATTATATAGATTAATTACACATAGGCAGATGTTTTCAAGTCTTTGCTTCAGTGTGTATTTCTAATATCTAGGGTTAAAGGATATTACCCTGGATATCCAGGGTAATATTCTGGGTATTACTGATACAGCACCTTGTATCAAGATACTGTATCTTGATACAGTGCAAGATACTGTATCAAGATATTCAGTACAATCAAGATACTTGACTGTATATTTCTGATACAGTAAAGTATCTTTAACTTTCTTCCACATTTAGTATCTTTTAGCTTTCTTGCTTCACAATCAAGCGGGTTTAATCTTTACAGTCTTTCACAATGTGTTGCAGCAAAGCTTTTCGTCTAACCCACAAAATTAAAATGATTAACTTTAATCCGCTCTGGGATTCAATGAACTACTTTTTTTATTAAAAAAACCTTGGCTCTCTTTGAAATTGTGTCACTCTTCACTTTTTCATATCCAAAATGTCTCTTGTTTTTCTTATTTTCTTTCTCCCCATGACAGTTTCCAAACCAGCTGTCAGCTTTTATCCCACCTAAATATCAGCGATTACTCTCCTGAAACAAGTCCCAGTTGACCATTTTTTGTCGATTTTCACGCTAGCTTTCCTCTCTGATGTTTTATTGTTTTCTTTTTAGTTTTCCCTTCATGTTCCGATTTTGTCTTGCTTTACAATTTTTCTTCTGTGTTGCACTCGTTTAAGTTACTGATGAATAGCAGGTAACAATCTGGTCCTCTTAAGAAAACTAATCTAAACACAAGGGGAGCTGTGCTTGAACAAAGCTCTTTCTCTCTGCCCCTCCCTAATGACCTTCCATCATCCATACAATGAATCTGTGCGTTGCAGTGGGTAATAGCTCTCTTGGCAGCAGGTTTCGTCTTATTAGTCTCCAAACCTACTCTGGTGTAATAACAGATCCACACTGGCTTCAGTTCTGGTATAAAAAATATTTTTTTATTAATTCTGAAGCTGCTTGCTGTTTCTTCGTTTAGGGAGATGTATTAATGCTTTGCTGTTTAGGGAACAATGTTAATGCTCCCTAAACAAAGGAACGTAATATACAGTAGCTCCTTTGTTAATATTGTGTTATTACGCATCCTTCAGAGTCGTGTGTGAAATTGTAAGCTTCACTATATATCATGACTACATTGACATGCTCATATGGTATTAGCATGCCAATAATATGTGTTGGGTGGGGACCCACTATCTATAGTTTACAAAGATGATTGTTCCTGAAATGCTAAAGGTCACAGACAGTTGGAAGCAACTGTCTGTTGGAAGCAACTTGTTATGCAGAAACTGTATACCAAGTTTCTCCATAACAAGAAACTTGTTATACACTTTCTTCCATTCTGCAGATGCAACAACTTCATTTTTTAGACATGTTTTTTTTACTGAAAGATATATGTTGTAGTCAGATAACAAATTTCAATTGTCAATAACAAAAATCAACACATTTTCTTGTTCACATGTGCTAAGTGTTTCTATCAACAAGCAAACAAAAGGAAATGTTTAGAGTAATAGTTGCCTTTTCACAAAAATAATTATATTTCTCTATACTAGACATCTACTAATATATCGGTTCCTTTTTGATTGGGTATTTTTTGTATCACTCTTTATGCTGGACATTTTTTAGAAATTCAGCTCTGAGGGGGAAATATTTTATAGTTAGATCCAAGCTGATTGTATCAAGCCACCCATATTTCCACCTTTAGAACTTTTCAGTTTCCCTAAAATGAGCATAAAAGGTTAGATTTTATTGTGTTAATCATGCCCTAAACCAAACCTTGACATTTCCTTTTCCATGTATTTGTCTATGCACTTCTAACTATAGTCAGATTAATGCATTGATAGGATATTCATTTATGAAAAGAATAGCTGATACTTGCCAGCCTACAAAAAGAAACAAAGCTATCTTCAATGATTCAAGATATCAATTTTTACAGTGAAGATATATTTAATAAGAAGAAAGTTTAAGATCAGTATTATCCTCTGCATAGAGGTCAATTAATCACATTTTCAAATCAATATGTGTTTTGATCCTTAATTCAAAAGAAGTGGAGGGTATCCTTCTCACAATCAAATGGTTGTTAGGTTGTCATTTTCTTTTCTTAAGGATGGATTTTGTTATGTGTTTTCTGTCACTTGTCGCCTGACTTCTCAAGCTGGATGCCATAGAAATAACTAGGTGTCCTTCCTGCAGCTGACTTTGCCGTTTTACTTCACATTTTATAACAGAGTAAATAACCAGCCCTATCTGACCTGGCTTGCCAGCAGACTCTTGGTGCAGACACCAGCAGACCAAATTCATTTCTTACCTTGACTTGACTGTGATGCTCTTCTAACAGGCTTGTCAGCGCGCAGAGTGAAAATACCGCAGATAATAAAAAATACAAAGTTTGACTTCAGACATCGGCTCAGCCAGAAAGAAAACATTTATTGAAATCCAGACGGCTTCCTTCAGAGTCGTGCTCAATTCACAGGTCATTTAAATTTGATCCTGCGGAGAGATTTTCTTTCCTGATCACTGCATTCCTCACAGGATCTTTGTGTGTAGTAACTATATAGTAACTAATTTCTATTATGGTGTTTTTAACTCATAAATTCCTGTATTTGGAATTTTCTGTGAAACTTGTTTTAGGTTGGTTTTTTTACGGTGGAGTACAACTGTAGTTTTTACTGACCAGGTTGATATAAAGTAAATTGGCTTTTCTTCACACTGAATGGATAACATTAATTCTTGCAAGCATTTAAAGAGTACCGAACTTTTAAAGTTGCTTTCTGGGATTGTTGTCCTTAAAATACATAATCCTCTTCTTCATATTGCATTGGTTTCTCAGCTGCTGCTACTCTGCGGTCTGAAAGTCCACTGCAACATTCAGATTCTCGTTGCTCTATCAGCATTTTTTGTTCTCAAACATTTGCTGGCTTTGTGTTTATAAGTTGTTGAGCCTGAGCTGCACTTTGTTGTGGAGGTGTAAGTCAAGTATTTGGCTGGATTCCCAGAAAAGGATTAATCTCACTGTTGAGATTAGAGACAACACTTATAATCAGAGCTTTTTTTTTTCCATTGAGAAAAGTTATTTATTGTGGGGATTTTTTGTCAATGGAGATAGACCTGCTGTAAGGAAATATTTACTGATAAAATATCATCTGATTTACTAAGAGAATGATTTCAAAGATTTTAAGCTCCTCAAATAAAATCAGTTCCTTCTTTTTTAATTCTCGTTGCTCTAAATCACAGATAGAATGGCACAGCCAAAGAAAAATCTGAATAAACCAGATGAGTACAGAACAAGCTCTTCTGGAGAAAAAGTTTTTTTTTCTTTTGTCCTCCTGCTCTAAACTACCTGATCGATGAGATAGAGATCTAGTGGTCAATGTTCCACTTTCTTAAAAGGCACCAGGGGATCCACAGCCTACTTTATCTTTATCACTGCTCGGTCTTTGTGCCGACCCCTGGAAGCTGATTCAGGCTCAGTGTTAGTTCAAATAGAGATCAGGGTGGAGGCTCTGAGACAGAATAGATGGGAATTGATGACAGGGTGCTGACACTTTGCCTCCCTTATCCTTGCATCTTATTTTGGTTCTGTCTTTCCCACCTAGCCTCATTTTTTAAAATTATTATTATTATTCTAAACACCAACAGCTGGTTCTCCTAAATTCCCCATAAACCTCCCTGGTTCAAAAGCAAATCAGGTTGCAATAATAGACTACCACCTGTGCTCCTACCCCTGTCAACCTCACAACACCATCCCTGCCAGCTACACTCCACCATTTCAGCCTTGGCATCCCACTCTCTGACTTATGGACAGTGTCTCTAACAACATCTGCTCTGTGACGCCCAGCCGCCAACACAACTCTCTGGCTTGCAGTCTGGTACTTTTAGTCCAGTCTTCAGACATTGTTCTTTGCTGACAGCTGGATTTGTTTCAATGATGATCTCTAAACTGATTAGCTATATCCACTTTTTGACCCTAAAGGGACTGGGCTTCAGAAACCCTCTATTTAGTAAACTCAGACTGAGTGGCTGCTTTCCACTTGGCATAAGCGCTTAGAGATTTCAAGGACAATTGTGGGGTTTTTTTCTGCCAGGCATGTTTTGTACACTAATTGATGGCCAGGTCAACAGGTAATGCTGTAAATGAGTCACTTCACAACACAGCAACACTGAAGCTAACCTTCCTACAGCTGCACCTCAAGCGTTCCAAGGCCTATAAAAATCCAGGGATACTTTAATAAACTGTTTTGTTCTGCAGCTCCTCTGAGTCCAAGCCGGCAGATGCAGATGCTGATTATCTCAGCTCTCCATATGGCACCACTGCACATCCAGCCCCCTTTTTTTGCTCAAACCCCACCCTCCCATCAGCCTCCTGTTACCTTCTCAGTGTCCGGGTTGCTACACGAATTGGAAAGTTGTCAGTAGCAACTTAGAGCTTATTGAAGTATGCAGAAGAGAAAAAAAATACCACATTTACTCACACATCACTAATACCTTGATAGATTTTTAACTAACCTTGGTGAGTTTTGAAATTCTAACTGCTATATTGGTGGTAGAGCTAAGCTTAGGCAAAGCAAACAGCTGATGTTGACATGTCGGTTTGAAAAACCAGTGATTCACCTGAATCCTCGTTTTAAGTGTTTAGACTCAGTGTTGTAATGGCAATCATATCGTAAGTCTAATCTAATTGGGTTGGGGGTTTTTTGCAGCTGACAAAAGGTTCTTTCTCTGCCACTCATGTGTGTATGTCGTGCTTTGGTGGAGGTGTGTGCAAAACCCGTGTCCTGTGGGAGCTTCCTCATTAAACGCCTGTCAAGCCTCTGTCTGCAGACCTGCCAACCTTTCTGTCACACTGCAAGAAACACACACGCATACACATCTTTAGATATAAACAAATATAAATGGACAGTGGCACACATCCAAGTAGTCTTTCCGAGCAGCTTCAGTTTCAAACACAGACCTGAAAGAGAAAACTGAGGGCAGAGTTGTAGAGAATTAGCAGTGGGTTGCTTCAAGGTGTACAACTTTGTCCAACTTGGTATCAAAAGGACATGACTTGTTGAATAGTTGGAAATCTGATGCATATTTAATGTCATGAATGCGCATTGAACATTTTGGCACTCAAACCATGAAATGCTTGTGTTTTTGCTGCCCAGCAACACTTTGTTCTCCAAAGAAATGGTTCTTTGCCAATGACATCTAGACTTATGATCATATGACCTGTGATCTTCATGCTGCCTTCACAGCATAAAGGTTCATCTTCTGAGAATTAATGGTGTTTTGGGGTGTCATGCATGTTGGTTTTCTGCCTCATATTATGTTTTGTTTGTAGGTCAAAGAGCTCAATTTCTTTATTATCTGACCATGAGACCGTCTCCCACATATTTGTTGTGTTCCTTAACATGCCATGATTCTATGCATGCCAACGCGTAGTTGGTGTTATTTGGCTTCTGAGTTGCAATTCTGGTGTACTGAGTTACATTTAACTTTTTTTTTTTGTCGTTTACTTGTGCTTTGTTCTAGTTCTGATTATTCCCTATTGATCAGTTATTCCCCTTGGTGCTCTTGCATTGCTAACTCTGCTTCATTTGGCTGTTTCCCTCTGGCTCTCAGTACTCAGTCCCCTCACAGCTGACATTCATTCTACTAATTAAATCGCTTGCCAATGCTTTGTGTAACCACTTCACCTAATTGTTCCTTTCTTATTTTTTCCTCATTGGATTCTTCTATTACACACTTGTGGTTTTGTTCCTCCTGAGTTTTCCCACCTACAGTATGTGTTTCTGTTTCTCATAGTTTTGATTGTTTTGATATTTATTAAGTATACCTTTTTGTAACTACTGCACTTGCCTACATTTGGGTTCTCCAAATTATAAGAATGACACTGTGGACTTGTGGAAAAATAAAATTTTTGTTGATTTCTGTTATCAATTGATTCCTTTTTGGCCATTTTCCAAAAACGCCACATTTTATACCAATAGTTGTCTGCTACTAAAGCTGTGGAAGAATATGAATAAGTGTACAGAAATGCCATGAGCCATGTCTTTGTATGTTTTCAAAGTACAGAATTATTCATACAGTAGGTGTATTTGTATATTAAATTACACATTTGACTATGTATTGAAGTCAAATGGCTGCACTGGAACATATTTGGGGGTAGCAGAGTAAAAAGGGTGACTGCAAATGCTCGTTGTACAGACATTTATTTTCTAATTTCTTTGTGACGGTCAATGACAATAACATAAATAGGGGTTTGGGATCGTAGAGTGGTAAAATGGGAAAAGGTTCAAGGGGAATTAAAATTTTGCAAAGTACTGTATTTTGTTCAAGGCAAATGGATCCTTTGCACAAAAACTGACAGCCATTATACTGCTTACAAAGAGAGTGCCCCTGACAACAGGAATATATTTGGCCCTGCGAAACTCACTGACACTTAATAAGTGCTAATTGTGACTGCGTTGCTGTTCATCACTCCCAGTTTGCACCTAATATACCTGGTTGTGTTTTTGTTTTTCTGTTGACAATTCCCCCGCCGAAGCCTCTCTTCTGTCACTCACTCCATCGCTCTCATCTCCTCTCAGTCAGACCGTCAGTTCCTCCTTTACCGTCTTTTCCATTTTTCTTTCTGTCTGACCCACCTGACACTCATCTGTCCTTCACAGCACTCACTGCAGTATTAAATTCTGTTTACAGTGAAGCTACCAAATTATTAAAAAGTGCAGCATTTACCTTGGGCTGTATTGTTGCAAGAGATTTTTTTTCCCTGCTCATAATTTTCCAATATAATTAGTTTCACACCATTAGTGTCAAAGCCCTAAGCAGAGGCTTTAAAAGAGCAGTCTGTCTACTTTTAATGTCTAGCCTGTTTACTACACTTGTTTCATCGGCTTGCTTACACAAATTTGAATAATCTCTTATTCTGTCTAAATATGTTTAAGCAACTTTAGTAAATGTTTAATTGCTTGTGCAATAATTTAAGCAAAATAAATTATGCCAAAAGAGATGTGGGGGAATATTGGTATAAGCCAGAGAACAGACAGAAAAAGATTGAGGATCTCAGGATAATTTTTGGAATGAAGGAAATACAAGCTATGATATATCTGAAAACCTACACCTTATTTTCAAATGAGGTAAAGTCAAAAGATTTTACCGGCAAAACAGAAACTTTTTTAGTGATACTGGCATGAAAAAAGAAACCAGACAAAGAGCATGTTCCTCCAATGCTCTTTAATGTGATGTTTGTGTTATTGTTAGTTAGGTGGCAAACTACCAGGTCACATCTATTTGGTGGCAAATTCATAGTGTTACTTGAGGATATTGTTGAGTGGAAAAGCTAAACTGAAAGCCACGAAGCTGCAAAGACACATGTAGAATGAGATTTTACTGTCGTCTTATTTTCTTGTTTAATCTGTCATCAGAGAGATTGATTCTAGCTGCTGGTTTCTGATAAGAAGTTGAGCAAAATGAGTCTGATGTCGCTGTTGACTTGCTGTTATTGTTTTGGAGATTGATGTTTTTGCTCTGAGTAGATTCTTTATAGTGTTCATGCTCAACATTGTTGCATTAAGTAGAGAGTGACTGAGACTGTACAAGAACCAATTAATCATGTGTGTTGCAGACAAGGGAATTGTGTTTGGCGGTGATATATAGATAAAATCCTGTCTTGCCTGTTTTAAACTACTTCCAGTCTACAGCCCTCTTGCTAAATATAGATGAACTTCAGTAGTGTTAAATATATGGTTCTTGACTCCAGCAGTGTTTAGAAGCATCTCCAGCTCATCACTGGTTGAAATGGGCGATTTACACTCCCAGCATGTCATCAAGTCCTGCAGTAGATGTGGGTTTTAGTGGAGTTTATTGAGAGTTAATGGATGACACAAATGCTGCAGAACCAAATAAACGAACAAACAAAAAACCTGAAGGTTCAATCATCTCTTTACTTAATCCCATGTCCTCTCATTTGGTATTGGGCCCCCTACCTGTGCTATTCGCAGTATAAGTATTGGAGGAGCATCTGACTGTGCACCATGGACTGTTGATGTCCCAGAGGGAAATTGTACTAAAAAGATATTTTACTATTTTTCAAAGAATCTGGAGTCAATGACCTTCTTACAGATGAAACCTGAACTGGGTTACTTTGAACTGAACAGAGATAATTTAAAACACACTTTCAGATTTTTGACTCATTATTATATTTTAAAATATTTTTTTAGAACAATCTTGACAAGAACATAAAAAACTTCATGTTAAGCCAATGAATTGGACAACACCATTTCCAGTGAAGACGGGATGTTGTGTAAAACATAAACGGAAACAGAATATAATGATTTGCAAATCCTTTTTGACCTGTATTCAATTGATTTCATTACAGAGAAGACATATATAATCTTATAATTTATATATATATATATTTTCGCAATTATTCACATTTAGATTTTGATGCCAGCAACACATCTGCAGTAAACTCATTTGCATCTCAGCTCAAATCAGTTACATTCATTACATAGCAGGAAGTCAGTGTTAACTTGAGCTCTTAATTTATTGATGGAGATATGGTAATCAACAGCAGGTTGGGACGATGTCCTACTAAGGCAGGCTGTGGTTTTAACGACTTTCATTTGATATTAATAGGATGAAAGAACGAAAACAGAACCTGCAACATTTCACCACCAGAAGAACCTGCATAGCAGGATAGGTCGGTGGTTTGACACTGTTTATGCTAATTTCTGGCCCGACCATCAAATCAAGACTTAGTGGACCTGTCAAATTTTTTCCCCAATCGGTTACCATTTTGATCAGCACAATCTGTTTTCTGTCTCATGTTTATAGCTGCTGCTGTCTGCTTCGAGGTGTTATGTGTTCAGAGATGATATTGTCTACATTTGTTAAAAGAGTAGTTGTTTAAGCTACTGTAGCCCTTTCATAATCTCCAACTAGTCTTCCGATTCTACTTCAACATAAACATTTTCATCTACACAGCTGTCACTCTGCATCGGCTGTCTTTTTGTTAACTGTTCTCTGTCTGCCACAGAGACGGTTGTACAAGATAATCCTGATAGATCAGCTGTTCCTGACATAGACACACAAGCCAGTTGGTCCGACTCTCATCAACCATGTCACTTTCAAAGTCATTTAAATCCTTTCTGTTCCATTCTGATACTCAGTTTGAACAAGGGGTTTTCACCATGTCGAGAAGGCTAAATGCACAGAGCTGTGGCTATGAGATTGGCTAATGCACATTTTGGGTTAATGTGGAAGTTTAAATGATAGATGTTTGCAATTTTAAATTAGCTACATTGGAGCACGTTCACATCGGAAACTTGGCAAACCTTTGTTTCCAAAGAATGGAGATTGAGATCCTTCTAAATAGCAGTCTGTTTATACATGTATACTTTTTTTCCATTAACTTGGTGATTTTTCATAAAAACAAAGAAGCATCATTAAAACATTTACAGAAATTATAACGGGGGAAAGGATTAGGATGTTATATCGGGTATTTTCTCCATGAGTCACGGCTGCATGCTGTGGCGTTTGATGAGGAATTTTGACTTGGAGCCGGGTAGTTCCCCTGAGATATTGCGGTATTTTGCAGAAGAATCCAGAGGACCGCACTGATGGAAAAGGACAGACTATATGTGTCTGTCTGTGTTTATAAGTGAATCTTGGAGTTTGTGTCGGCAGCCTTCTAAACCCCCACTGATAAAAGCCCACCAAAGTGCGTCTGGTTTGTGAGTGGGAAGGTGTGTTGCACCACAGCCTGCGGTGCTGAAAAGGAAGAGAAGAGTGCGTTGGAAAGGAGACAAGAAGAGTAAACAGTGAGGGGTATTAACGAAAAGAGATGAACAAGAGATGGTGAGAAATTGTAGAAATGCAACAGGGAATATAAGGACACAACTGAAAAGGGTCTCATTTCCCCTGTGTGGTGTGTAGTTATTACCACGATTTTAAGACACCTTTGGAAGAACGAATGGCTGTCAGAGCTGGCTGCTCCTCCACCCATCCACACACCCAGAGACTCCATTACATCCTGATGGGCAGGGATTTAAAACCCATCGTGGGCATATAGGTGCGAAGGGGAACGCAATGTATGGGTGCTGAGAAACACATAGACAGGCAATCTTCCATGATGAAGAGGTTGCCTCTTCTGTATCTTCTCTCGGACTCAGCATGTCTTCCTACATCCCCTTCAAGGCCCACTGTGCACAGCTGAAACGCCTCACCAGCTGACTGACATGACACCTGCCGCCCCATGGTCCACTCCTCCTCATCCTATGTTTCCTCACATGCCCCAATAAAAGTAGCCTACTGTCAGCATCTCTTTTTTTTCTTCTTTCTATTGCTTGCAGATGCATCTCACTGATGCAGAGACGGATGTTATTTAAGGGAAATAAATTGAAAAAGTGTTTGCATTTCAGCAGGATTTGTAGGTAGCGCTACAGGGGCTTTGTTTCTGTGCTCAGGGAATGCTTAAGGCTGCAAGGTTAACTGTTGTGTGCTTAACCTCTGTTTTCACCGGGGAGATGAATAGTGTTAAACATGCCTGTTTGTGCCGTGGGAGTTGTATGATGAATTTATTAAAGGCAACCAAGGAACACAGCTTTCTTAAATAACCTAATTGAAAAGGCTTCAGACTGTCGTACTGAAGACTGTTTACCTCCCAGTGGGATTTAGATAGAATAATTATGTATTTATTGATTTTTAATCAAAGCTTCAGTGGCCTATATTTGTTCTCACTGTGTCTCATCTTTTTCCTGACTTCTGGAAAATGCATGCAATGCAGTACATGTTATGTACTCTGTTCCAGCAATGTTCCACTTGTATAGATATTATTAAAAGAGAAATACAATATATTATATATCATATATATATACATATAATAACTGTTGTGTCTGTATTTTGACTATTTGTCTATTGAGAGCTCTGTATTTTCCTTATGAAAACCCCTTCCTCTAGCTTCTTCTTTTTTCAAACTATTGTTATTACACCATATTTGGCTAAATTGCGTGCGTGTCTTACGAAATTGTTCATAAAAGCAGATCGCAAGGTTTTACTTTTACTCTTATGAGGGAGATTTTTCTTTTTTTTAACTAAAGATTTGTTGTTAAAGATCCTGTCAGCATTTGAGAATAAAAATAAGTTTCCTCATTCAGTCTTGTTTTGAAGTTCTGCTTTGGTAACTTAAAAAATGTCTGTATTGTGAATTTGCACACTACCACAGACCCCTGAGGTTATTGTTGCTTGCAGTTTATCCTATTTGCTGTAACATCTTTCTTCTGAGCTATTCATTCTTTTGATCATCACCCGGTATCTTGCTGACTATTTTTACCCTGCATTTTGTTTGTGGTTCTTCTTTAGATATTTTTTTTTCTCCTTTTTATCAACACGTGTGCTAGAGGTGAAAAATACAGCTCTCAACAGTGGATAGCTAAATTACAGCAAACTAACAATAACTTCTCCGTGCAGGTACCGTATGTCAAAGTGGCTCCAGAGGACATCCTGAAGGTGCAGTTTCCCCGCTTCACAACTCTGGACTTGAGACCAACGAATACCGACATCAGTTTGGCCGTGGCCGGCCTTCTTACATTCTTTAACAGTACCGCCTCCTGCCTCATCTGTGCCCAGGCTGACTGTGAGTGCAACATTCACACCTTCCTGACAAAATACATAAACATACACACCTGCAGAGAAGGTTCACAAAGCTGCCTCCCCTGCAGCTGCCAACAAAGTACAAACACTTTCTTTGTCTAATGTCTGCTATCCCTTAACACATGTTAGCACACACAGGCTTCTTGCATGCTCGCCGTCTGTAATCTGACAACAAACACAGTGCTGTGGCATGCTTTCTTCTGAAGCAGCTGCTGCACTCCACACAGCCGCACCACACAACTTTCTCACAGCAGTCCGCCCACTTAAAATTACATTTACTGCAGAACCACTTCCCCACTCCAGCTGCATTGTCATTCTTAAAATTAGGACAACACATTTAGCTGTGTCAGGTTGATCTATCTTTAAATGTGTCCACACGCGCTCTCACATTCTGCGACAGAAAACCAACCTTTAAGACAAAGGAGGCTGCAGCTGTAACCAGCAGTGATCTGACCGCCTTCTTGTCAGAGGCCCTTATTAGATTCTAAAGATATTTAACTAAATGACCTTAAAGCTTGTAAATCTCCCCAATGAAAGTTATTTTTGTAAACAGAGAGGAAGATTAAATTTGGGTTTGTTCCCACCCTCTTGAGGTCCAGCGCTCAGTAATTACAACTCCTTTGACAAAGACACTGTGACCCTGTGGCACCAGCTAGCCCCTTTTTTTAATCAGTAGAAGGCTTTGAAGAAAAGAAATAGGTTTGAGATATCAGCCATGTGTCAGACAGCCCAGAGGTGGCAATAAGCTACTCTGAGACACCCACCCTGTCTATCTCCACACTCAGTTCTTCTGCCTTTTAACTCCCTCCTTTAATGTCTTTTGGTCTTTACTTCATTAAAAAAAACAGTTTGCTCGATTGAACAGTGTGTAGGATTTAGCACTAGCTTGGAGCTAAGTTGTGGGTTGCAACCATCTGACTACCTCTTGTGAGGCCATTTGTCACCAAGCTGCAAAAAAAACTAACATTTGCATACAAAACCAACAGGTTTTTCTACAATAGAATATTGCTTGGGTATTTTCCGATTTCGTAGTGAAAAAAAAAACTATATATATATATAGTATATAGTACGGTATGGTGTTAGATAAGGCAACGTGAAAGCCCCATGTCTTCCAACACAATTAAAACAAACAGCTGATACAACAGAGTGTGACAGGGCTTTAATTTCACAATATCAGCTCAAAGCTGATTTTGGTTAAATTTCATGTCTAATTAAATTGTTGATAATTGTCTCCAGAATTGTGGACTTGTCCGCAATTCTCTTCCTTATTACTAAGGCTATTTTTTTCCCCATGATGTCGCACAAGGACTGATGTTTATTGGACATATTGCCTTAAAATACATGCATTAGCCGAAATGTCATGAATTAGTTTCCCAAAATGGTTTGTGGCATGGAAATGGCATTTGCAAGCATCTCAATTTGAAGAAAGTTCTATAAAGATTTTGACATTTAGCAAATAGAAATAATTATGGGAGTCCTAGTTGACCTATACTAGCAAGATTTAGTGTGATCTAATAACATTTGGCAGTTGGAATAAATGTTTTTATATGTCGTATCTAGTTGTATCTAGTTTCATCTGTTCATTTTGTTTTGTCTTTTGTCAGCCAAATGAGTTTACATATCTATTTCTCTATTTTGTGTTTTTGTTGATGCTTTAAACATTATGTGAATTTGTATGTACAATACAATATTGTAGTGTATTGTATGTACACTAATGTAGTGACTTTATAAAGGAAAAAGCTGAAAATGTGGAAAATCATATGAGATATCGTTATCGAGGTATTTAAGAAATATATTGTGATATTATTCTTTGGCAACATCGCCCAACCCTACCTGGAATATACAATAAAATAAATTAAATGTCATGCTACCCACTCATATAATCTTCCATGTACTATATCTGTAAATCAGTACTTGTTTTTCTTACAATATCCATCAGTCACTTCATCTATTAAGGTCTTAGACTTTTGGCATGTATTGCCTTAGAGGGCTACTTAATAGAGCACCTGAAAAGTCTGTGACAACAAATGAACCTTTTAGACACACTCTGACTTTCAGGTCTGTGTATTAACAATATATTTCTCATTTTCATTGGTTAGGTGTTTGGTGCTGTGAGTAGCTTCTGATTTTGTGGCAATAAGCTTGAAGTGGACCGGGAAGGAAATGAAATAAAAAGAAGCAAAATGAAGGGAGATTAGAGGTAGATAAGAGAAACCATGGGAAGTCGGAAATGAAAATAGAGAGGATGCCTTTTGGCATTTGTGTGTGGAGGTGAAAAGACTCGGGTCAGGAAATGTGGGGGAAGGTAACAATCCTGGAATTATACATCAGTAGAAAGCTGGAGACGGTCCAGGAAATGACAGGGCAGCTTTGATTGTACTCTGGTCATGTGATCATTCAACAGAAACTGGAGCTAATAACAGCCTGGCAGGGTTGGTGTGTGCATGTCTGTGTTTATGTGTTTATATTTGAGCAATGTAGGTCAGTCTATGGGTGTTTAAGCTGACACCTATTTGAGTTTGGATCCTTTTCCAGCAGCCGCGTTCCTTTCCAGAGTTCTTGCAGTCAATTGGTTGGTTGGCAGGCTGCTGTCGGTCAGTGGGTCATCCACATGTGCTGAAATTGTTAATCACCCAAGCCAGTGACAGCCTAATATAGCGTGACCAATTCATGAATATTTTTCAGCAATGGCTGAGCAGTCAGGAGGGAAGGTGTGCCCAACGGCTTGGTGCACACCAGGGCAGACATTACTACTGATGTATGTGAACTCAGCAGCAACGGATGTGCTGAAACTATGTCTGCTAACTTTTATGTTTTTTCTTATTTGCTTCATCTCTTTGTGAAGTCTGAAGCAAGCACCAAGAAAAGTGCTGATTTATTCACACACTACAAGGTGTGCACACAACTCTGCACACAGAGCTGATAATTATATTGTTTCCCATGTTTGCGACAGAATTGCTCTTTCATTCATGAATAAATGGCTGCACCTGTCACTGAGCTGAACAAGGAGAAGCTCAAAGACTGTAGTGTAGGTTTAAGATTTCTTCACATTTTTGACAAAAAAACCCTTTGTTCTGTCACCTTCTTTTCATGTGTTTAAGCAGTTTCAACTATTTACATGTTTTCTGCGAGGTATCAAGTAGCCACAAAAAGCCTTGGTTTTGCCATACCTTTAAACATTTTAAATATGGTCTTAAATTGCATTTTGTTATTTACTTTTATGGAAATGCACCGAATACACTCTTTTGTCCCATCAATAGTAGTGCTGGCTGAGTGGAGTTTTATTCTCATTCATCTTTAAACAATCAGCCATCTGCAAAATATTTTTATCTGAAATGCTCTTATTAAATGCTCATGTTCATATAATTTAAACTTCCCTTTTGCATTAAGCACTGCTACCTCCTTCATGATGGAATAGGGACTATAAAACACAACTGGGAACAGGGATTTTAATGGTTGGCTAAAACCCATAATCTGGTGTGAACCTTTCTGCATATTTGTGGAAGCTGCTGAAGCTATTTGCCCATGCAGGTGTGAAAATATTCCAGTCACATCTCAGAGCCTAAAAAATCTCTAATTTAACAAAGTTATATCCAATTTGCTTTTCGTAGTAAGTAATCAAACAAAAGCTCCCCAGCCTGCTTATCTTGGATAAGCTGAAGACAATATTGACGATACATGATCAATGGAAAAAATCTTGAAAAAATGGCATAGCAGTAATCAAATGCTTTTTACATGTTGAACAGCTTTTTGCATGTTGCTGCTTTATATCTTGACAAATTATCTTTGGTGAAGAGTCCAACATCTTTGTGGTTGGAAAGCCTCCATGCCATCACCCTAATCCATAAGTCCCATTGGTCCATTATCCGGTTCAAGTTCGGACTCTGGCTGGGCCACTTCAAAAGGTCAATATTTTGTTCAGTTAGAAGAAACTTGTTAAAATATTACATTTAGCCTAAATGTACCAGGATTATGAATAATCTTGGACTTAAATAAAATGTATGCATAATGCCTTTTGGCTTTTTTTTGTATTCTGCCATAGCATAAAAACTGTTGCATATGATTGACTTCACATCAAATAAGAATAAAGTTCCCTGTTTTACAATTAAACTCCTAGTCACGTCTATTTTCTGCTGTCCCTGTATGTGTCACACAAAGGAATATTGCTGTGCAGCATTAAAGCCGTTCTATTAGATTACAACTAAATTCATGTCAGCTATCACAATATTTATTACAGATTATTTCAACCTGCCAGTATGTTAATTATTTGAATTAATTTCAAATATTCAGGTATTTATTTGTAGAGAGCCTTTCTTTGTTTGCTACCAGCTGAAATGAAGACAGACTGTATGGATGAACAAGTGGACCAGATGGGAAAGTTGACATAACAGAAGTAGGGCTATTGTAAAGGATTATTTTAGTAATTGAGTAGTCTATCAATTATTCTGACAATTAATTGAGTAAATTACATAAAAGTGTCCCATTTTGCAGTGAGTTAAGGTAGTAAAATAAATATATTTTAGGGAAAATGCTACACAATCCTTGAATTATTAAAAAGCATGTTCTGAAAGTGCAAAAATGGAAGGGAAAACAAGCATTTCACATTAACTGTTAAAAATCAAAAAAGCAAGCTTGAATTGTGGCATTGGTAATCACTGCCATTTACTGTATATTACACTTTACTTTCAGTCCCAAGTTTGAAGTATGAAAAAACATCAGCTCACTAATGACGAAAAGACAATATTTTAGCCAAAGAAGTGCAATTAGTTATGTTCTTTGGACATAAGGGGGTCTCAGTTTGAAACGTTTGAGAGCATGTGAAGTAACATGCTCATCACTTTCCTTTGACCTCTGCATCTTATTGATGCGGAGGTTTTGTGAGGATCCCATATATGAATCCTGTGTGATAAAGTGACAAAAACATTTCAGGTCTCACCTGATGTAAAAAAAAAAAAAAAAGTGTATTACATTGTGGTTATTTTTGGATTACTTTGGCAAGGACGTTACTCTGAATTACATTTCACATTTTGACTGTTCAACTTATCTGCTGTACTTTGAAATGGCCCTAACGGTATTCCAGAGTCATAAAACTTTAGAGCTCGAGGCTACATGATGATTCAACATAATGTACAACTGTCAAAAGGGCTTTTAGGTCTCTGTTAACACATCGACCGTGACTGCGCTTTATTATATATTATTCACCTGCACCTGTCAAGGAAATCACAGTCACCTGCCGTCTAGAGCTCCCATGTTAAATCTTTTACGTTGCCCGTGCCTTGGTGATGCAGCAGTATTTACTTAGGGGTGGCGGAAGGTTGGTCTGTGTGTGCAGGCGTCCTGCAGTGACAGCAAGAGAAAGATGAATAAGTGGCTGGCTCAGTTGAATGTCAGGCCTCACCTTTATCTGTGTGTATGAGAGAGTCGAGGCCAAGTGCCGTCCATGCCAATGAGGAAGTTTGGTGTCACTAACACACATAACACGCACAAAGCCTTGCTCTTTTCTTCTTGCCAGGACCATCTGTTATATTATGCATTCTCTAGGGTGAAGGCATCGCTTTAATCAGCCACCCATAGCTCTTGATCATATCTGACATGAGGAAGACTTAAAGAATAACTTTATTCCCATCCTGATGGTTTTAATTTGAGGTTCCTTGTCGTAGCTGCTATGGATTAACGTCACTGTCTGATGTTGTAATTTATAAACACTATTTGGTTTCAGTTTGTAAAAATGACGAACTACGACCATCATAATTCTTACAACATTTTAAAGCAAAATGCAGAATTAAACTAATTAAACTAATTTACAAGAAAATGTAAAACAATGCACACAAAAATAAAGATAGCACGCTTAAAAACCTATTTAGACAGATTGCATAAAAGTTGATTTGGAGGTTTTAGTTGCACTTTAATTATCTCCCAATCCACCGACAAAAATTTATCACATCCCATTAAACGCCACCCATTTTGTCAGTGTCTGATGTAAATTGTAAGCTAGTTTTCTCTACCACTTCATCTTGAAAATCTGATTAGCTCAGATTTAGTTATTCATACATATTAATTTTAACATGCTGAGTGCCTCAACTGCTGGAGTCAAGTGTGAGCCATGCATAGCAGCGAGGGGTTGATTGGCTTCACAGGAATTGGAAAAGGAGTTTGTGAGAAATAAATAACTGCATTGTGCAAACTTTCCTTCCCCTTGGGTTTTACCTTTTTGATAATGAGCTGTGGCATCTGTTTTTGATGTTGTCTGACTCAAATGACTGGAGTAACACTATTTTTAGTGTGAACCGCAGATCAACCTTCTGTCTCATTGTTTAGCTCTCTTTTCTGCTGCTTCCATTCAGAGCAGATTCATGGAATTCATAATGTTTTCTAACTCAACAGTTTTATAGCAGTGAAATGTGATTTTTGGTGTAGTAGTACAGCATCTCATCTGACAAACATACGAATCTCTTTTATTTTAAAGTGATATAAGATATCTCTATTTTCTAAAAATTATAGGCATACACAGTTACGGTTGTTAAACAGTCACAAATAGGCATGAGTTGATATACGATTCTCATATTATAATAACATTGAGTAAAATATGTTACAATTTCCAGGTATGGACAATAAGATATCTAAAGGAACAATGCACGACATGGTATAATCAAAGGGAGGAAATCCCATTTTATTTTTGGGGGGAACAATAAACAGGGAGATTTCTTAAGAGCAAGTTTGGGGGGGGGGGGGGGGGGGGGGGGGGTCGACGAAGTTACAGTGAAATGCAACATAAAATCTGGTTTAAAAGGTTTTTAATGTGTTCAAGCTGGACAAAATTGACTAGGAAGTGGCAAGGCATATCAAAAGTGTATTGTTTTCCGCAATAAACCAACTGTTGAGATTGATATGAGTCAAACTAAAACTGAAGTGGTTTTTTGATTCAAGTTTGGTCCTGTGTCACTGATCTAATCTCTACTACAACACCTTTACAAAACATTAAGACTCTAAATAAAAGCAAGTTTTAATGAGTAACCCCACTTATTAAAATCCCTCATAAACATTGATTTATTGTAATGTCTCAGGGTTTTCTGGAAAAATAATATATTACAGATGTAACCTAAATGGCAGAGATTAATTAAAAATATATTTTAAAAAAATGACTGATGTCCACAATCACGTTTTTCGTTAATGACAATGTCCCCATTTATGCGGCTGTTTCTAATGAAGGATAAATAACGTGGTGACTTACCCACGTCAATCATACAGAAAATAAATCTAAACATTTTCTAGTTGAAATAGTTCAGTAACTGGAATTGCCACAAAATTGACAAAATGTTCAACTTTCAAAATTTAAGCTGTAATGGATATTGTAAAACAGTGAATTAGGCAGACTTAAATAAAAAAATTAAAACCCATCATGCTTAGCAATGAGCTAACTGCAGTTAACATGCAGCTAGCAAGAAAACATGCTTAATTAACAAAGACTGGCAACATGTTAATAAATTGTGGTACATGCACAATAACACTTCACGCTAGCAAGAGAATATCATATTTTCATCAACTTACCGGAGAAAATATTATTCAAGATCAAGCCATTTCTCATATTTATAGTGGCTTTAATAACAGCAGTAGTTCAGGGACAGCAGCAGATATTGCTCTTATATCTGAGGATAAAGCAGCTGCATTATTTCTCCAATAAACAGGTAGTCTAAAGAAAAGTACAACCCACTTTCAAATTCCTTACAGTCTTGACCTTGACTTCAACACAGATAAAAATTAAATTCGAAAAGTGGTTTTATGACCTTTATTCCTAACTCTTAACATTTATAAATCTGTCAGAGAAGTTGAGAACTATTTCTTCTGTAGTACAGCCAAAAAATATAGTCCAAGACAAGAAGAATACGAAGACATGCACGGACGTTCTTTGAAATGTTGTGTTACCATATTAGCTATCTTAAACAAAGCACATGCAATTTTAGTGTTTTTTATTATTATTATTATTATTATTATTATTATTTCTTTAACGTGTCTGCAAAAAGACCTTTCTCATAAATGCTCCCTCTATCTAAAGGCATAAGGTTCATTCATTTGATTAACACTTGGTTTTATTTAGCAGGAAACACATGCAAGAATCCAGCACATTTTATGTTCTTTCTTCTCAGTGTCTCTATCATTGTGCGTGTACCTTATAGCCTGAGCAGTCTGGCATTCTGGAACCATCTAATGTCACAAACTCAATGCGAAATGGTTTTTGATGGCCTGTAAAACAGTAGTCAATGGATACAGGAGGCAGACCAGGAAGGCGGCGTAAAAGAGGCTATTTCAAGCTCATCAAAGTGATTCAGTGTAATACAACAGAGGAAGCTGAATTGACAGCTTCCAGACACAGACAGGAAAGCCAACAGCAGCTGGGACTGATGTCTCAGGAGTAATCACATACAGGTTATATAAAAACAAACACACATACACTGATATACTGCCACACAGACAGGCCGTAAGACATTCAGACCGGGACATAATTATAGACTCTCTTAGACATGATGTCGGTAGCTGAGAAGCCCAGCAGCCGATGTTAATTTATTGGAGAAGATGAAGGAACGAGTTTGATAACTTGAAATCGCCTCAGCAAAACTGGTCTCCCCATGACGGATAAATTGCTCTGCTGTCACCATGGCGAAAATCACAATAAATATCTGTTGACGCCACAGTGTAGAGGCAGGAAACTGTGGTAATGCAAACAATTTTCTATAAAGTCATGTCCTTTCAGTGACTTTGTTGTATCAATATCAGGAAACTTTGCATGAATGTGATGAAATCTGCCAAATTGTCAAGGAGAGACTTGTGAAGCTGTGACATATGTTGTGCTTTACTGCTCTTCAGATGCCTTTTTTAATCATAAAACACAGCATACGTTTCTTGAAAGCAGGGTGTTGTCATTGTTAGATGTTTTAATGGTGGTTAGCACAGATGATGGGTGTGAAGAGACATATTTCAGATCACAGCCTGCAGGTTTAATATGACAACACGTTTGCTTCCTTAAATATAAGCAATTAATTTACGAGTGACATTTATACTTCAGCTTTAATAAACACCGATTTAAATGTCAGCTTAAACAGACTAAGTAGTTTCAAAAAATATCTGCTTGCTTAGAAATACGTTCATTATTAAAATGTTTTTGTCAAGCAATGTATGATTTACATCATCACAAATTTTAAGATGAATACAATGTTCAGTTTTCAAATCCATCATTCTGTTGTATACACCTGCTTATCCTGCCATCAAACATTTGAGATCCCAGTCATTCATGTCTTTTTTTGGATTCATATTTTTTGCGTTACATTTTAATTCAGGGTTTTGAACTTCAAGTTAAAGTCACAAACTCATAGCCAGCCATTATCCTTAAAGATTTTCTGGTGAGAAGCAAAATTTATGTATTTTCCAGGGACATACTGCCATTTTATAGCACAGTGAACTATCTATGTCACCTTTACTTGTTATGAAAATGCTGATAAATACTCTATACTTAATATATAAATTGGCCATTGACGCATTTAAGAAGCTTTTTCCAACACATTAAGGTTCTGAGGCAGCATAAAAGCCCTTGACCATCACACTGCCGATACGTTTCTTGCCTTTTGGACTTAATCCTTTAGAACATCCAGTTAGGTCTGCACTGCTTTAGATATTCTTGAACCTATTGATGGATGGTTCCCAAGCAGGGAACCAGGAAAGGTTAAACCCTTTTCCGTTTTGTAAAAAAAAAAAAAAAAATGCTTTAACTGAAGTGATTACTTTTTAGTCAGGTCGGTTTTGATAGCTTTTATCCCTTAACAAATGAAAAAAGTTTGAATGTACTTAGGTTATCTTAAAATATTATAATTTGTCTGAGGATCATTTGAGGATGGCAAAAAAAACTAAAGCCGAAGACATTTCAAAGGGACAATGTTTATACACTTGCAGTACCAGTAATTTCAACATATTAATATTATTGTTGCACTTTTTTTTAAACTTTCCATATATAACAATGGGGCTGAAGGATATTTTCCATCAGAATACAATTGAACTTGATTAGCATTGCTTAATTTGCATAAAGGTTCCCCCTGTTTGCGAGTCACATCACACCTGTGCATCATGTCCTCTGTGGTTGGCACCAGAATACAAAACAGATGGGAAGAGCAAATTTCAAGGTCAGGTAAATACCAACAGTGCAACCACAAATCTGGCCCTGACAGCCTTGTTCAGTTTGTATTTTTCCCATAGCACACCTTAAAAATTTGTTTATTCTCATTTATGCAAAATTAACTAATAACATCACAGGAACTGCTAGTGTAAGAGTGACTGCCAGGACTGTTTTGGTTAAGTTTAATTAGGATACATTCACTCATATTACCTCATATGGGTAATGAGTTCACCACAGTTTCTTGAGACTTGTGTTATGTCGCCTTTGATTCACACCAATTTAATGACCAGAATTTAACTTGGTGCAGATGCAGACTTTGACAAAGCAGAAAATTTTTGACATTGTCCATAAGTCGAGTCCTGTGTGCAAAACAGTCAATTATTATAGTCGTTTCGGGCAGTTTTCCATCTCGGACGTCGTCTTTGCAACACTGTGCAGGGTGTATTGACATTTATGGGTGCCCTCATGTACCCTTTGGTTCCACCATTATGTCACTGTGACATCTGTTCGCCCCAGTGAAGACAGTGAAGCAGCAAGGTACTTAGGCTGACTTTAAACTAGTGAGCTGGAAGAAAAGCTGCCATTGCCAATGAAGGAATGCTGGTTGGAGCAGGTAGGAGTAGAATGAATGAAAAAGATAATAAATCTGAAACATAGCGCAGAACAAGAGAAACATAACAGAACTAATCGAACAATGTTTGAAATGTTTAAATATTTGTCATCTTCAGACATACGATCCTCATATGTGTTTTCTGTATATTTCATCGACAGGCTTGTTGAACTTGGAGCAGCTGCTCAGACAGTTCCTAATCTCCAAGGAAACCCTGTCAGTGCGCATGTTGGATGATAGCCAGGACCCGACCCCCCTTCTGAAAGAGATCCGTGATGACAAGACGGCCACCATCATAGTGGACGCCAATGCCACCATGTCACATATCATTTTAGAACGGGTAAGTATATGTCTCATAACGTTCATGTTATCTGTGATTCTACATGCTTGACTTGACTTTTTACATATATTTCTTACAACATGCAAAGAAATGGCAAGGCGTATAAAAAATTTTACGTTTTATTTTGTAACCAAAAAAGTTACTTGCAACAGGCATGTCCTTTTTTTAACCACAGAACTTTTTTTGTTTTTACTTTATTTTCAATATCACTCTAAATAAAGTAAATATAATTTTCACCACAAAATTTAATGTTTTGTCTTAGATCACAAAATTGACAAAAAAATTAAATAATTAACCTTCTGGTGGTTTAGTCCCAGAAAGTTAGAAAAATAACTGAGCTGTACACCAGTGCTACACAAATCAGCTACAGTTAGTAATTATAAATGAGGATATTGACTCAAAGAAATAAAGTAAAAAAACATTCTGTGGGGATTTGTGGACGACTGTGTCATAATAGATCAGGCTTTTTTCTCTTTCTAATGTGGAATATAGCCAGGGTTAAAACACATGTAAAGTGAAACAAAATGCTCTTTGAATGAATTTGTTGGTTCCTTACTCTAAAGGGACCTTTTTTACATTAAAATGTAAATGCAGTATGCAAAGCTATAAAGCAAAAGAGCTTTCAGACAGTATTAGTTAGTCCACTTCCTGCCTCTATGTATGAGCAACCTTTTTGTGCTTCTTTACTAATGGAATATATGAGTAGTTACTGTCTCAGAATATTACTAACACCCAGGATTTCACCATGAAGTGAACCTCTACCTTTTAATGGACACACGGGTTCTGAAGAAGCCATGATAGCGTCATTCCCTTTTAAAGAAAAATGCTCCACATTGTTTCCTAAACTCAGTAAATGGATGTCTGGAGAGGAGTTAACATTAAATGGACAGAAAAGAGGGCTAGAGGGAGAAGATTTTATTCATTTCTTTTATTCAGAAGCACTGTGCTGGTAGCAGCAGGAGTCCATACCGTCATGTCTCTTTTACGTTTTTGTCTCTGTTCCTTCTGTTTGGAGTTTGCCTCATTTTCCACACAATATATATTCATGTTACTTCCTCAAAATTTCACTTTGTATTCTGCTGTATATTTTTTCCCACAGTGCCTTTAAAAGTATGTAAACCATTCAAACCTTTGGACTGAAAGTAAACATAATCTAACATGTATTTATTATTATCTTCCCCTTATGCAGGAATGAGTCATGGAGTAGTGACGTGATGTACACAAACAACCTGATTCTTTTTATCAGCTCTCTACTCCAAACTGTAGGAATACGAATTCCTCTGTTGTCCCATAATGGGGACATTTCAATGCAACAGAAGCAAAGTGCCAAGCAATCAAAGCAAGTCAGTTTCTACAAAGATAAGAATATGCACTATATAAAACAGAATAAAGAACAACATACTGTACAGTAAGGGCAAAAATTCAACATAACTACTGTATAGTAATAAAAACTGTGTAGTTATAGAAACCATGGAGTGAATAAAAATGTACAAAATGTGTATGTTAGCATTCAAAAGACAATAAGTCAATAAGTTAGAATAAAAATTGTGCAACAGCTTAGATGTGCAGACACCAGCAGAAATTTTATTCAGAATGAGCAAAGATGGACAAATACCAGAATATATGGAAACACTTCTGAGTTTGTTGTGAGTAGTGATGGTTATGGAGTCTGACAGCTTCTGGGAGAAGGGAGCCACAATAACTCTTCTTAGTGCACACAGGATGCAGCGGTCTGTCACTAAAGGAGCTCAGTGAGAGCTGATCTTTGTTTTATATTCTCTTTGCTTGCACTGCAGCTATTGTATTTTTTTAATATATTTTTTTAATATATATTTTTAAAATGATATTTATTTGGTGAACAAATACAATACAAAAAAGAGGTGGAGGTATGAGTGCATGCTCATTTTTCACAGTTTTGTTTTTATCACATTTCATGTGTTTACAATTAGTTTGCTAATTGTAAACAATTAGCAAACTAATTGTTTTTGTTGTTGCTTTAATTGTTATATTTACTGGTGCAAAAGAGGATTTTTTTGTTTCTGAAAAAAACATTCTCAAGTCAACTTTATTCCTCCACTATTTATCGCTTTCTTTTATTTGTGTGTTTTTTATCACAAAGCTTTAACATGTTATTGCTATCCTCTAAACTTCTAGTAAACTACATGGGTATTTGACATTTATATTTGAAATTTTATATTTTATGAAAACATATACATAACCAGCGCCTCTGGAAATCCCAAGAAACGTGTATTAGGTCTTGTTTTATTCACAGATGACTCCATGACAAAGGCTCACAAGACAGAAGCTCACGGCGTTATTGGAAATGGGACAAAAGCTGAAAACGTCTAAAAATACATATAAACCAGACAAAAGCTCACTTTTGTTTGCACACCTTCCCAGTCATAGCTGTTGACAGTCAGTGCTGAGGGTTGGAGTTATTGCATACTCTAAATGAACAGCCTTTTTCCAATACCACTATTTTAGCTCATCAGGTTTGGGGATCATTAGAAAGCTTAGAATCCACACTTTCAGAATATGTCAATAACTCAAAATGCCCCCTGGGGAAACTTGTTCCTGGTTTTCTCTTGCCCCATCACTGCAGCTCTGTGATGTTGTTATCTGTACTGGTTTCCTCACCTGTAGGATGTCTTATCCCCTAAGACATGTTGGAAAAGCAAACATATTCTTGAAGTGGTAGTAGTGAACTAGTAAAGCAGATATACTCTGTATCAATCTGCTTTATCAGTTGATTTGGTGGACAAGCTGATCGTGAGTCCATTGGGATTATTTTCAAACTACTGAATATGTCATATTTTATTCTGCTGTGCAAAATCTGAAAGTTTGCCTTTTCGGGGGGATGGGGGCATACGGTGAGTCACAGCTGATCCGGACGATTGATACAGCTGGCAGGTTCAATCAATATGATTCTATATAAAAGCACAGATGTTGTTTCAGCTGAAAAAACAAAGGCCTTTATAGCTGTTTATATTGTAATAAATTGCATTTAGGTGAACTCTATTTTTAAATAGGTGACTCCTGAAGTCTGTTGATTTTACAAGATTTTTACTTAGGGGAAGTAGTAGATTATTATCCCTGAAAACTACGTGTTCATGTCCTGTTAACTTTATAATTATGCAGCACTGTTGTGTAGGTCCATCACAAAAGTCCTAAATAAACATCAACATGTGTGCTTGTAGTTTGACTGGATACACTACTCTCAGTGCTCTTTATATGATATTTTTAAGAGGCAATCCTGCAGCAGATTCCTTTAAAGTCCAATCTGTGGTTTAGCTCAGAGATGCCAAACATGTCAAAAGTGAATCACTACAAATCTGCCCGTCTCAGATGGTCCTTAGGGTTTGTCCTAAAGGAATTGTGAAAAGCAGGAAGCATTATTTAAAGGCAGTAAATGGGTTTAATTATTCATCCTGTGATTGCTTTGTTTATGTTCCGCTCTCTCTATGAAATCTGTGCAGCAACCATCCATCATGATGTGAACCCTGCAGTATGTTGTTAAAAGTGGTAGTCACCCAAAGAAAATATGTCACGCATATATATAATTTTCTGCATCAGAAAGAAAACTGTTTTTCATTCTACAGCTTTGCTTTTTTGTGTGAAACTAAAGGGTAAATGCCAACCAATAACTGTCATAAAGCTATAATTAGCTTAGCTGACGTAATTTTAAAATGACAGTGCACACAGAAAAGTACGCTGTTTGAGGATATGGTGAGTTTATTTGGAGTTCTGTTACACAAAATTTATTTGCTGCTTTTCTGTAATATTTAGTAGCGTTATACTTCTTAGAAATTTATTTTCTGATCTTCTTTTTTACACCTTGTCTGAATATTCTTGATTCATAACTGAGTGACATGCACTCATGTTAACAGCACAAATTCAGGAGCATTCTTAGACATTAATAATTCTTCACTGACACAAAATCCTCAAATCATTTTCATGTTTGAGATGCTCATTATGCACATTTTGAACATGAAAATATCAAAACATTTTGCTTTAAAAAAGAAATATTCAAGGATAAGCTTCAAATGCGGCACATCTGAGTCGTGCATTAGAGTTTTTTTTTTATTTAATCCCTTTGTACCTACAAATGAAGTTGAAATGTATGGATTTTAGATTACTTGTCTGTCTGGCTTGATTAAGCTAAAGTCTCCATCTTAATAAATTTCTGTTCAGATCATGTGTTTTAAGAAAATGATCTTTATAAAGTTCGCCCTGCCCTTCGCAGCTGCTCCTCGCCGACTTTGATTTAATCAGATTGTGTGACAGTGTCGAGCAGCATACCAATGGAGCTCAGAAATTAATTGCTCCATCGAGAGGTTTCGTTAGATGATGATGCGTCAGTGCTTATCAAGATGTGGATTTGATCTGCATGCTCAGATGAAGCTCCAGTTACATGACTCGGTAACCTCTCAACTTTTTTCCTCCCTCCTTATTTTTTCTTCTGAGCCTTATGTTTTGTTCTTCTCCGCCCCTTTGTGTGTCTGACTCTGAACTTCACACTTTTTTTTTCTGCCAAAGACTCCTTAATTTTGTTCTGCTCTTTGTAGATAATTAATTTTTCTCACTTTTTATTCCTCTCCCTATGCCCTTCTTGTCATTTTCCCTGCAGGCATCAGAGTTGGGGATGTTGTCTGTCTACTACACTTACATCTTCACCTCCCTGGTAAGGAAATGCATGGATATGTTGGCAATTATAATGCATATTTCATACCTAAAGGAGCACATCAATAATCTAATGCTGCACTCATGTAATGCATTACAACAGAAACCTTTAATTGGTACTCTACTTTGAATTAATGCTTCATTAGGAAGAGGTTATATAGAGGACTGATGGCACGGATTCATTATTTCCGAGTTAAATGGTTGATTTTCTACCTCATTTTGTTGGACAGCATATTAGAGACTTGCTGTAGCGGCCACCGTGCCTCCAGTCATTGAAGAGCATTTTAGCATCAAATAAATAAATAAGTGGTGGGGCTTGATTAAATTTTTAATCGACTTAATAGTAGTCTGCAATAGGTAATTTCAATTAATCACATTTTAGTGGAAAACTATATATCATCAAAATAAGCAACATTTTCAATTCAAAATATTTTTTTCTGTTATTTGGTTATTCAACCATCAGATTGTTGCAATGTGCTGTTACACCCATTCAATTTTCAAGCGTTTTAGAAACCCCTGATAACTGAGGTAACTTTGGAAAAATGCTTTCTTAGAAATGAGGCATGTGGACGTTGATATGACCGTTGGAGACGTCTGTGCCTGCTACATGTTTCACAGTGAGATGTTTTAGACTTCTGGCTCCTTTGTACACAACCTGCACCTAAAAGTGGGTCAATTTCAAGACGTCAAATTGCAACGTTAAATTTCTTATGTTTATGTATAGATCATTTTCTATCTTCTGTTGGTTACATAGTTACTTGATTGTACTATGAAACAGTGCAATTCTGGAATATACATAATACCACTTCTTTAAAATAAATTATTTAAAAATATGTTTTTTGCTGCTAATACGTCTTGTGCTGCTGCTGCTAACACTTCATTTAAGAATATAAGAGTTAACTAAACTCACTGAATACATGAATGATTTTTACTGTTCTCTTTCTTTTTCATTGTGATTTTCTTATGAATGCTTATTGGTAAAGTAGTGGTTTTGTTTGCATGGTTGAATGAACATTTCTTTCTAAACCAAAATATTTCAGAGTCTTAGCAGCTCTGTTGTTCACATTATCTATTCTAATTGTAAACTTATTAGGACATTTCATCAGAGTTCTTCATTTGGTCTAAAGACTAAGCTGGCTTCTTTGAAGTCGTCTTGGTTTTTTGGAAACTTTGGAGTGAGCTTAGTTGGACGATCTCTTCTGGGTAACTAATCTTATGATAATCAAGTCTGTGTTTCTCACAGCTCTGCTGCCTTTGCCCTGATATATACCAACCCATTTATAGTATGTTGTGTATTCCATCCGTTGACTGAGCTCTGTTTCTTGAATAAAAGAATAATTGATACAGCATCAATTCACAACAGATTCAGTCTTGAGGCACCTAACCAGACAAATGAGTCCAATTCCTATTCAATTACATTTACCAGCCACTTTATTAAGTAAGTCTGTTCAACAGTTTATTAACACTATTGGCAGATCTGCCGATCACATGAGAGCAACTTACTACATTTAAATATCCAGATGGCTGTAAAGAGCATTTGTTGCAGCTTGGCGATGATGGAGAGGAAAGAGGACTAGAGGGAGTTTGAACATAGCATAGTTGTTGATGCAGGCCAGCGGGACCTCAGTGTTTCAGAAACTGCTGGTGTACTCGTATAAGTACAGAAAATGGTCCCAAAATATCTGGTGTGCTGCAGTTTTGAGGACAGTTTTGGCAGGTGGGTGCAGCATGACAAAAAAGCAACATAAACACACATGTTACAACAAATACAGTACGACTAAAACCATCTCTCAATGCACAACATGTCACAGCTTGATGCAGATAAGGAATAGCACCAGAAGACCACACTTGACAAATCTTTCAGCTAATTTCAGAAAACTGAGACTATAAATCTGCATCTTGATAGAGGAAAATTGTTTCTAACAATTTTTCAGAAACAAAGCTGGCAAAATTTGAGTTCAAAAGTTTGAATGTGTGTGGGAAATTGAGAAGATTGTTCTCTTGTTTGCACTAAAATCTAAGTATTGGTGGGAAAGGGTGGAGGAAGGAGAGATTCCATTTATGCCCAGACTCATCAGTTGCATTGGCTTACAATTGGGGTGAAGGCTGTACTGACTGGATGTAAACATTAAGAGATCCCTCCGGTGTTGGGATCTCTATGTCTGACACTTAAAAAAATTAACTATTACTTTTCCTTTTCTTTTGATAAGACTCAATTTTCAAAAGCTGTTTCTAATAGCTTTTCCAAGTAAAACATTTGGTGAATATATTTTCTTGACTACCCCAGCCAACCAACCCGCTCTTTAGCCGAAGCCAGCTGACCATCTCCAGTGAACCTGCAGTCTAGTATTTACTGTGTTGAGGGAAGGCTATCCATTCACAACAGGAAGAACCAGCAGTCCAAAAGTCGTCTGAAGTAAGATTAGTTCTTTTCTTGGTGTAGTTAAGTCTAAACCCCCAGATTTTAGTAACATAAGGTTACCGTCAATCCCTCTAAAAATGATCTTGATTACAGCCATAATTTCATATTCATAGCTTGTTTCTGTTTTTTTCTGCAGTGATAATTTCCTACTAAGCTTAAGGACTTGATGCTATCCTGTCTGTATTTCTGGAGCTAAAGCAGAATCCCATTGTCTTTGTAGTCATTAGTTTAATCATAAACATAAATTCTCCTGGACATGATCAAATGCTAATATTTCAAAGCTCAATTCATCACTGATCACAAATTGTTCAGTGTTGGTCAAGAATCTTTTTTTTTCTAATTCGGTAACATTATCTGAATCATTCACATTTTTATTGTTGCTGATTGTCTGTTTTATATTTGAATGAATAGCTTATAAAATTAACGGTCACGCCTGCAGTAGTTTTGATGTGAAAATGTCATGAACCAGCAGACCCCATAATTCAAGAGCTTAACTTTGAATAAAATTGAACAAAATAATTTAAGGAAAAATTAAATATATGTCTTCTTCTTACCAGTGTGTTCCTTTTATATGACATGCTTTTAAAAAACTGTCTTACAGCAAAGTGGTGTAAAGTTGACCATTAATCTGTCCTGTCGGTCGGTCCTGAAGTTGCAGCTCTGCATTTTTTACAGGCTCGGATGACGACTTGAGTGCTTGTCCATAGGGAGCGAAAAGGCATTTTTCTCATGTTGGTTTACATCAAATCCACTTCAGAAAAAGGTCTCTGTCTCTGATATTTTAGCATTCAGAGGACTTGAGGTCAGCAGTGTTATGTTCTGAATGCTAACACTGTACAGCTGCATGGACTATGCAGCGGCGCAGAAGCATACTGCCACAGAGGGGCGACCTCAGTAGTTTAAACTAAGTGAAACATGAACATTTAAATTGTGACAAATGAGAAAAGTTGTTTGAAAGCAGCAAAAATAATTTTTCCCTCAGATGATAGTTTTATTTGTGCCTGGCCTGCTACATCTCCTTGAAAGCTGTAACATGTCGTGAATCTCAGACAGGTGTGTGATATTGAAGAATTTAATCAACAAAGGAATAAGTATCGTTTTTATCATGTGAGTCATTTATTTAACTGGATGACTGGCTAGAGTGGGCATGGGGTTCAAAATACAAATCTGATATGTGAATTGAAAAAAAGAATAAACAACCATTTGTCCTAATGGGCTCAGATTTTCTGGATGCTTGTTTTGATTTATCTTTTGACATTTGACACGCTGCACCATATGGTCGGTCCTGAATTCCATCCAGTTTTCTGATTAAATTTTTTACTGGAATATAAACTGTGGAGTTACCACAGCTTTCCTGGGAAAGTATTGTGCTATTCTTTACTTAACTTTGTTTTAAACAATATTAAGTATGAATGCTTGGGTTCATAAATAATAAAAACACCTAATCCTTTAGAACAAATCCACAAAATATAAAATTGTCTCTTCCTGTGTCGTCCATAAATATGGATTCATATTTTTTCTTTGCTCAGGAGGCATGAATAACATGGGCTTCATCCCAAAGCAGACTTGATGGTGTGAAAACAACTTTAATGATATGAATTTCTGTAGTTTTTGTGAACTGCTTAACTTCAAAAGTCGGTGTCAATGTCAGTGCACTGTTAAATTTATAATATGTTCTCAAAGGTGTCAGTGGAGAGTCCTGCTAGTCTAAGCTGTCCTTTTTTCTGATAGATTATTACTCAAACACCATTTACAAAGATTAGCTTAGGTTGCATAATATTAGGCACTAAAACAAGATGCTTTCCAAAAGAAACTAAAAATCTCACGATACAATTTAGCTTACAACACAGTATTTATTCAGTGGTGATGGGTGTTTTGTTTTATTTTCTGTTCTTCCCAGCAAGAGCTGCACTGCTCTTAACACAGCCTAAAGTTCGAGTTCACACATGAAAACTCCCAGTTTTACAAAATGTACAAATTGTGCATTAGAGTTTAGTTAAAAAAAAGGACAGGCAAAACAAAAGATGAATGATCTGAAGATAAAACTGAAAGGTTTTAATTATGCTTTTGAAGCAATTCATTCTCACTCAAATAGTTATCACTGATTTTCACAAAGTCCTTCTGCATGTTTGCTCAAATGTTTCTATTTTATATAACAAAAGACTGATTAGGATTAAGATGGAGAGACATTTGGAAAATATTTGTAATTGTGAAGTTAAGTTATAGAAGCTGACCACTGATCTGAGGATAACATCTGCATTAGGTTGAGATGTGAGATGTGAGGACAAAGATGATGGTGGCTCAGAGAAAATCTGATGCTACAGTAAACTTAGCAGACAGCTACTCCTTTTTGTAAATTAATGAGGTTCAAAACACTTTGCTCTAATAGCGCTGCTGAGAGGATTCATATCAAGCTGATTTATGACTCATTACGCGTATGCTAGTTTCCTCCTCAACCCTTGAAATACCATCTTCTGTTCTAGCTCTCTGTTCTCCTTCAGTCGGCTTATTTCTCTCACTTTACATGTTTTCACATTGTAAATAATCTTGCTTTTCTTCTGCTGAAGGACAGCCCACAGATCTTTGTACTTTCAAAATAATGACCCATCAGCCACCCATTCAGTGACACCATTTTCCTAAAAAAAAAAAAAAATCCAGCTATTGCTCTGTGAAGCACAATAACCTTAGCTGACATTATTTAATGATCAGCTGGGTGCCCTTGGCAGTCAGGGATTGCATACAGAAGCTGTGAGATTAAAAACGGCTGAGCTTTTGTCTCCTTAGTTGTTGTAATTAGTGACTCATCCTATTTATTGTGTTTTAAATGGCTCTGGCTCTTACATAAATACACAGAAGAGGACAAAGGGAAGTTTCAGGATGTGCCTTCCCTCAGTTTTTCAACACTAATTGTACTTCTCCGAACAAAACACATTGCATTCTTTGTTTGCTTTACCATCCGCTTATGAAAGTACATCACCATCATATTTTATCAGGCTACTCTTTTCATAAAAGCTGTTATGTTTTCACGCAACTTAAAGCCCTTTGAACAGTCAGCGTCCAACATGATGATCTCATAGCATGACATACTTTCATGTTTTTACCCTGTTGGCTTTTTGTTCTGTTTAAATTAAGCCCATATACTTTTTACCTGAAAGGCAAATCTTGCTTTGTTCTAGGAATCTGTACATACAGGTTTTATGTGGCGTTCATGACAAAAACCTGCTTTTGGGGTGCAGACTTACTCTGTGTTTTGCTCTTCTCCTGGTAGTTCTCTGCAGCTTAAATGTACTTTTTGAATACAATAAACAAACAAATAATTTAAAAAAACAATATGTCAATATGTATTTTAGATTACCTGAAAAACTGTTTCACACAAATTCATGATTTTGCATGACAAACTGTGTGCAAGGTAAAAGTTTGAAAAACAAAAACGATTTAAATTCGATTCTTGAATGAATGTCAGTTTGTATCTTATCTATTAGTAGTACATAAAATATTTAAAGAGTTAAATGGAATAGTACATGCTAATATGTCTTATTTGATCTTAATCTTAGGAGACAATAAACACAACTATATCTGCATGATGAATTGTGTAAGTTTGGCATCTTTATCTACAATGTTGTGTGGTAAGATTGTGTTTATAAGTGTCCATCTAGCATTGACTTTCAACTGTTATAAAACATACTTTTATTTATTATTTTTGGGGGAAAAAACCCTATGTAATATTTTTTATCATTCTTTATATTTCTAAAGCATTCCAGTGTGACATGATTTTCTACGCTTTCATTTGCTCAAAAGAAAACTGTCATTATTCCTCTGTTATAAAATCCAAGATCAACTTGTAAAGCTCAGTGTTACGAGCCTTTTATATTTGCTGGCTATGGCAAAAAAAAATGTCATCTGTGTTGGAAAGATATACCGTTAGTTTTCATAAATACAAACACCTCTGGATGCAATATAACCACTCATCTCAGGCTAACACAAGATATACTAAAATAAACTTGCAGATCTCCATGTGTTATCAAAGCAGGAACTTGATCTGTTTTAATGAAGTGTGTGTGGGCAGGCGGTTTCACCTTCAGATGGCACCTAATTAAATTTTTGTAGAAGTGAAAGTTCAGTTCTGAACTCCAGATTGGAGTCGCTGGCCATTTAAAACCGTGTCGTAGATCTGAACAGTTATCGCATATCACTGCGTAATCTGATCAAAAGAGCATTTAATCAATCCAAATTGCTTTCAAGAGTTTTGGGGTGTAGTTGTAATCCCAGGAGGGTAAAAGTGAGTTAGAGGTCCCGCTGTGTTTTGATAAATTATCATAAAGTAGTCATTGGTTTCAGAGTAGGCTATTTTAGGAAGAATGAACTGCTGATTATTTAAGCTTCAAAGGTGCTCTAAATTTATGTTCCTAATATTAGGTGTTTGCATGGAAAGATGCTATCCTGTTGGTATTAAGAGACTGAACATTATTTTCAAATCAGCCTTTAGTTTGCCTCCTAATGCAGATATAGAATCCCATTGGAAAAACATTATTTATGCATTTCAAACTGTGTAATTTTTTTACAATATTTCATAGATGCAGGTAAAGAAAAGGGAATAACTTGAGTGATTTATACACTGCTTTCATGCCACAATTGAAGAAATTGAAGCGGGGAAAAGCGGTGTGTAAAAAGAAAAAGTTGATATTATGGATATTTAGAAAACCTGTGATTTCTTATGCTTACTGTGAATTTAAATTTTGGAGAGTTTGTCTGTTTGGAAGATAAATATAATGAAACACTCGATTTTCAAATGTTTTATGTAACGTACAGAAGTTCTGCAATGCTCCATTTATGTTCAAAGAAAAATAAACTTCAATTAAATGCAAAAGTAAATGTACCCACTTATTTATTTTATGTGGTGTTGAATCTTAAGATATTCAGGGCTCATGCCGCATTGTTGTTTCATGGTGATGAATTTCTATTTATAAAAAAAAGCTTGAAGCTAAAGGAGAACTGGAAGCTGAAACATGAAAAAACATACCACTGAGTCAGCAAAGAACAGGCTGAGAATTATGAAATGAAAACTCCTGGGCTTTATTAAACCTGTATCTTAGCTGGAAACTAACTGAACAAGCAAGTAATCCCTCAACTTATCACAACTCAGAGTGAGGAGTAAGGTAAGTTTTCCTCACTTAGCAGAAAGAAGCACTGAAGCCAAATAGTTTAGACAAAATAGTAGGAAGCAGGGTGTCTTGACTTGTCAATTCAAATTTTTGTTTATGAATAAAAAATCAATTTGGAATGTTTGCCATAAATTAAATCATTTATTTTCCAGATATTAACATAAAGAATTAACTTATATATCTGAACATTTCTTAAAACAGAACTGACTACATACTATGTGGTGAACTGTAGGACTTGTACGCTTTATTCAATCATTAGTAGGATTAATTACTTTTATCCTCATTAAATTGCTTCAGGAAAATATGAATTGCCTTTTGTAATCTGAAAAATTACATTTATTGGTAAATACATACATTTCTAAAGAGGATCAGGTAAGATTTAAGGACTTGTAGCAGAATAAGTCATAATATGATAAAGCTACAGAAAACTACAGAAACTTTTGATTATAGATGTTCATAGTTGACTAGCAGATCGTTCAGGCCTGTAAACATTAATCATTCTTAATTTTCCATCTTGCTCTCCCTTCCCTATCCAGATATCTGAATTCTGTTCGGCCTACTTTGTCCAGCCATTCACTACTCCTGTCTTCCTGTGCTGACACTTCATCTGTATCTGGTCCTGACAACTCTGACTAACGATCTGCCACACTGCTCCTCTGCCTAATCTGTTTCCCCTGAATCATCATCTCAAGACGCTCATCAGTGTCTTCAAGTGCCCACCCATCTCGAGTCTTGGTTTTCCTCTTGCCCACAAACAGATTTAACTTCCAGCAGTAGAAAATGCTTATTTTTCTTTAGCTGATTTTTGTTGTTGTTGTTGTTTGTCTGACTAGTGTGATGTGAAGAGCTGGATAAGGAAGTAAGGTTAAGCAAGGGTAATTTGTTTCGCCCGTCATCACTGAGCAGAATGTTGACCTTCTTTTCATCGTGCTCCCATGTTTCAAACTACATCATGTGCAATTATATCACCCTGTTTCCATTATCCATACATTCTTCCATTTTCTATGCCCACTTGTCTGTGCAGAGTCACAGGGAAGATGGCACCCTATGTACAACGGTCATAGAGCAAAAGGTCTCCAATAATTCATATGGCAACACAAGCCATGTTTCCATCCAATTGGCACTAGAATTTTGAACCAACTTTTAAAACTTTTGTAAAAATGAAAATGTGAATTAGTCATGTTGCCATGTACTGGTTTGGAACAAATCAAACAGGCTACATATGTCCTCAGAGGTTGATGCTGCTCATGGCTGTAATAAATAAGCTGTAGAGTTTGCAAACTGGCATGAACCACACATCTCAGAAAAATTGAGTCCTACTCTCGGAGCTGGAAGTTTACGATGTCAGAACTTGGGCACATGTGTGTGTTTCCAAATCCCCTTTTGCGTATTATCTCTTTCTGGGAAAATCCAGAAACCACCTCAAGCAAGCTTAAAAACTTTTTTTTTGCAAAATTGAAGAGGTTATTTAGAATTTTGCCATTTCCTTCAAACATTTCCAATGTGATACTTCAAAATGCACATCAAAAACACAGATTGTAACGCGGCTACAGTGATGCTCAGGACAAACAACCATGCAAGCACTCATACCTCAAGGCAATTTAGAAATCCCAATTAACTGTGTTTGAACTGTGAGAGGAAGCCGCAGTACCTGGAGAGAACCCTTGCATGAGTGGGTAGAATATGCAAAGCCCATACAAAAAGACCCTGGGCCAGCATTTGGAGCTAGGACCTTTGTGCCGCAAACAACAGTGCTAACAACTCTGGTACTGTGCAGCATCGTCTTCCATGAAATTTATTTTTATAGCTTGCACATTTAATTGTAAATAAAAAGCAAGAGAGGATTCAGAAGAGGTCCCTGTGGAGAGGATTGGTGAGAGTTAAGCATCTTTTTCTGATCCTTATTAAAAGAGCAAATTATCATCAGACAATGCTCCCTGGGGTGAAGATAGTTTTTTGCTGCTCATCGTTTTTTAAAAGCTGTTAAATTCAACTTGTTACATGTTGTAATGGTCTCTGAGATTTGCTTTGAACTCCTTACCAAATTAGCTACTCTCTGTGATTTCAGGGGCTTTGGGCTTGGATAATGAAATGCAATTCTTAACCTGCAAAATTACTTTTACTTGATGATGCTGATAAACTTCAGACAAACAGATGATTGAAGTGAAGAATTCCTTCCCCCATTTTTCGACTTTGGCTTGTTAGAACCAAGAACGTCAATGTATTTTATTAGGACTTTAAGTGATGGACCAACACAGTGTAGCACATAACTATGAATGGGAAGAGAACAATGGATTATTTTCACATTTGTCCTAATAATAAAAATCTGAATGTTTTTTGTGCATTTTTTAGCCACCCTGAGTCAATATCTTTGCTGAAATTTCAAGTCCTTTGAAGTCTGCCACTACCAGGTTTGCACATATAGAAACCTATTTTTTTTTATCCATTCTTGTTTGCAAAATTTCACAGAGTTAGACACATTTTATCTTAATGTTTAAATTAATGAATCTTAATTAATCTCTAAATTTGCTCTGGTTTTATTCATGTCACCTTGTTGGAGGGTGAACCTTTGCCTCAGTTTCAAATCTCAGATTTGTTTCTGATAGGTATTTTCCTTTCGAACCTAAATAAAAGAAAGAACCACAGACAACGTATATGAATTTTATGTAGAGCTTTTGCAAAAGGAGAACACTCTATCGAACCTCTCCTCCGATCAGTTCTACAGAGCGCTCTGACCTGCCCTTACAAAAACTCCTGTTTTTATTGTCAAAGGAGAACAGGCAAGGGGCAGTCAAGAAAACAACAGAGGTCGTAAAGCTTCTAACCCAAACATCTAACAACCCAGCTCCAGATGTGATATCTGATCAAAGGTCTGAGCCCGGTTCAAATCTCGGTCAGTACTGTCAAGAAAACAAAATACGACTGTTCACAGGTAGTTACTAAATTAGGAGGTGTTCTTGTAAAAGGATTTAAGGTCTGAGAAACTCAGTGTTATCTATTTCTCATAAAGTTGAACAGACAGTAGTGACCTCCAGGTCATTTAAAGAAGAGAACACTTTAAACAGAAAATCACAAAGATCTATAGACTTAATGTGAACTAGACTAAGAAAATAAAATGATAATACCAAAAAATCTCTAACAGTTTCACTTTCTGACCATGTCTCACTGCGACAATGGTGTTTTTAGGGTGTTAGTTTTTCCCCACAAAGCATCTTGCATGTAGCTCAAACTTTTCAGATTCATATTAACAAAGTGGCTTCTTGTACATATAGTCATCTTAGTTGCTTTTGGCAAACTGCACAGGGGACTATTGCTATGGGTTTGACCTTGATTTTGTTTCAACAACCTTTTCATAAAGGCCAGATTTTTGGAGAGCAGCACCATTAGTATTTATACTTGAAGCAGATTTATCCATCTCGTAGTATGTTTTCAGGTGTGCTATACTCTTTCCATTTTTGGATGATGGATTGAGCATTGCTCTGTGATGTGATGAAAGCTTGGGTTATTATTTCATAATCTAACCCCGCTGTAATCTTCTCCACAACGTTCCCTCTGTGTCTGGTGTAATCCTTGGGCTCGATGATGCCGTTTGTTCTCTAATGTTCTGTAATAAAAATATGAGGCCTTCACAGAACAGATCCATTTGTGAGCAGGCGGAAAATACAAAGTTCAAGACCATAGACCGAATTCTGAAGGCATTTTCTTGCACTGGATTTTATTTCAGATTCTTTTTTTAATTAAAAATTATTCTACTTCATAATCATTCCCTACTTTGTTTCTCCACAACAACAAAAAACCCTGATAAAATGTTGTGAAAGACAGAATATGAAAATGCTCAAGCGATATAAATACTCTTAGGTATGTATCAAATGTATCAAATTTTATTTTCTGTTGTATATGATAAATCACTTGGGATCTCTATATCTGATCCTCAATGACCACTCAATGTTAGATTAATATGTTCAGATATAAATCCATAACTTTAATAGTTTTGGGGGGCAAAAGGAAAAGCTAAAAGACTGAGAAATTCAACTGGGTTTCTACAGCTTTGGGTTTTGAGAGGAAAACTTTGTCTCTGGGAGAAAAAGTTGTTCACATCATTACACCCTCCACCACCACCAGACGCACCCTCCGCCCTCACACACACGCACGCAGCTTCTCCACTCCACAGCCTCCATCTAAATGATTTGTATCCTGCGATCCAAGCCTCTCCGTTGGATTGAAAAAATCACATCAAGTTGCGAGTGACTCATCGTATGTTGACGGGATGCCTAATGTCATTTGAAGGTTAGATGAGCACGAGATTGGGCCTGGCAGCGCCCCGTGTGGCCCACTTTCACTTTGTGATGTCATTTTGAGCCTTGATGTGAGGCTTGCAGGCTCACTTTCTCTCACGCACAATAAAGTCCATGCAAAAAAATCAAAAACACGCTTTGACACGTGGCGTCGGCTGACATATTATCCCCCTCTACAAAGCGGGGGCCGTCCTTTCCACCCCCTTCCTCCATTCTCAACCCCACGCCTGTTTGTTTTGTTCTCCATGTTCCATTTCCTCTCCACACACCCATGATCCCTCCTGTCACTGCGTCGTCGTCATGCATCCTTGCCTGAAAGTCTGCCGACATTTCCTGGCTGTCACACACACACACAAATGACAAAACTTAAATAAATAAACTCGTAGCCCTTTCCCTCCTCCCCTTTACCCAGCAACCCTTTCCTCACTCATTCATAGCAGTGTGTAACATCTTGGCCTGCCTATATGTGTTCCTCATGGAAATAAGATGTATCGTTTTGGTGTTGTTTTGAAAATACTTTTAATTAAATTTTATTTATATAGCACCAGATTACAAATAAACCTGCCTCAGGACACTTCGGATACAAGAACGTCCAATTCCCACCCAACTGTTTCCGTTTGATTTTAATTAATATCACACCAATTCATTCCAGTACAATCGGATCTGATCATACAGGGATCCCCAAATCCCCTCCTCAAAGGCTGATATTCTGCACATTTTAGATGTAATTGCTTCATCTTACCGAATTCAAACAGTTTCATTGCCTTCCCAGCATATTATCAAGTTCTACAGATCCCTGTAAATGACATTTTCATTTCAATAATTTATATTGAAACAGAAACACATCTAAAAAAAATAAAAACAAAAGGCAGGGCAATGGTACTCAAGGACAGGAACTGAACACCCTTTAAATAGTCAGATTCATATTTAAGTACATGTGCTCACTGGCCGGTTTATTTGGTGAACCTGTTTAATGCTTATCGCACAAAAGCAAATCATATGGCAGCAACTCAATATATTTAAGCTTTGGCCAACATAAATACGGAAGTTCAAACAGAGTATCACAGGTAATGTGGGAAAGGAGATTTATAAGTGACTTGGAATGTGGGTTGTTTGTTGGCGCCAGACAGGCTGCGCTGAGTATTTTACAAACTGATGATCTACTGGGATTTTCACACACGACTGTCCCTCAGATTTACAGAGACTGGTCCTTAAAACAAGTCCAGTGAGCTACGGCTGTGTGGACGAAAATGCCTTGCTTATGAGGGAAAAGACAGACCGGTGCAAGATTACAGAAAGGTTATAACAAGTTATCAATCACTTGTTATAACCAAAGTATGCATAATATCACCTTTTTTTCTTTTATTAGGAGGTTTTTTGTGGTTGCTCTTGAAGGAATGTTAAAACTTTTCTCCATGAAGTGAATTAACTCATGACAGCCCACAACATCAATTGTTTCTAGTCGTTATGTCTTCTTCTCTCATGTTACCATTTGTCTTCATAGAATATCAGTAATTTTTGGCTGAAAAGTTAACGCTGTTATATTTCAAAAACAGATCTGCGTAAAGTGCATTTTCCATCTCACACCAGACTCCGTTTGGACTGTTTCACTTTTCTGTTCTGCTTTGCCTCGGCCATCTTAATTTCTCTTATCAACAGGCTTCACTTAAGAATGACAAGCGGCGCCCTCTTCTGGATGGAGGACACACTAAAATGCTGAAAAACGTTTAAATGGACTCTCTTAGTTAATTAAAAAGAACTCATTTTCATCTAATAAATCATTAACCAACAATTAATCTTAAGTTGAATAATTGTTTGCAACTCTAATTAGGAAGAATTATCAACAGCAAGTTAGTGCCTTTTATAATTTCACCCATTTCTTTTTTCTGGCCCTCCTTACTTTTATCATCCTCCATCTTCTCCCTCTTTTCTTTTAGAGGGTCTTTTCTTGCCAGGTGTGCGCAGTTGAATTGTATTGTTTAGTCACTTCAAATGTATTGCTCAGAAAGAAAAAAATCATTTCCCGAAATGTGAATGTGTAGACATGTTCCTGTAAATAAATGAAACAAACACTTGAATTTTACTGTTCCCTAAATGCACTGGGGAACATAAGATTTATGTCACCAAAATAAAAAGAAAAGGAAAAGTCTTGTCACTCAAACAGTTTCAGGGGAGCAACCACTGTGACTGTGAAAATGATTGGGATTTAATTAATTCCCCTCCACGGCTTATGTAAAGTTCATATTTCCCTGTTTAGACGCAGAGTTTGAGAATCAATCAACTGAGTAATAGAAAAGGTAATAAGCTGCACGAATACTGACAACAGAGAGCTGCATCCAGGCAAAATATAAACTAATGCTATCATTATGTCTCAACAAGCATGTCTCACCAAATAATGTTTCCTCGCTTTTCATTCCTAATGCCGAGACGACGTGTCATCTTTGTTAGGGTCTGCTCTGATTGTGCTCCTGCTATTGAGAGTTCTAAAAATAAACGCAGACTCTTCTGCAGTCAGGTAAACACATAATTCTGGTGCTGTAATTGACTCCAACTTTAGGGACCTCTGTTGATGTTTGTGCTTAATTTTGCAGTTTTAAAACTAAATAGAAATCTGATTTGGCTTTGTTTCAATAATCTTAAAATTTATCTAAACATAAGCAGTCGAAAGCTGTCCGTTATAGAATATAGAATAGAATTACTTTATTCATCCCAGCAGGGAAATTATTTGCCTCTAAACAATTAATTTTGTCATTTAATTTACTTAAATTTGTGTTACTTTTAAATCTTTTACTGAGTAATCACTTTACATAAACAATAACTTAAATCTTTAAAGTCCTAAAGGCAAGTTTTTGTCAGGTTTCATAGGAAATGAAACAACCATTAAAGTATGCATTTAAAACAAACTATTCACCATCAATTTTCTTCCATTTACATTGCTGCAAACAGCAGTCATGGCTGGGTGCTTTGGATAAGTCGAGTACAACTGTGGCTTCTATAGCTTTTTATGAAGCTGTTATGATTTGCTCGATGAAATACTGACGAGACAGAACATTTCTCTAATACTTTCCAAATCTTTTTCTTTTTTGAGTGTGTCAGGAATATATTATATATTATAATTTTTATGGCTGTGGTTTGATCTAAAGTGTTAGCAAGGGGCTGTTTGAATACCTCAGGCAGCTAGCTTCACACTTTTGTTTTGCTTTGTCCTAGCAATGTGTACATTCAGGTGATGTTCAAGTTATTGATTAAGTTTGATCCACAATATTGACACAAAGCTATTGTTCTGTGTAATTTTCTTTCTCTAACTTAGAAACAATGTTTCCAGACCCTGTAGCATTTCCAATGTTTACATCCTGTTTGTCTGTCCTCTCCATTCACTTGGCAGTGGTCTCATTTTATCTTCTACCTTTTAAAAATTATGTGTTAAGGTACGTAGAGATGTGCATATAGATATTCTACTTTGCCCCTTATGCTGCTTGGTTCCCTTGGTGCACATTTGTCAAACTAAAGGTCTGTATTTAAATTTCAGGTACAAATACATGTATAGATGCAAGTGAAGAGCTGTCCTTGATTTATCACGTCCTATTTAGAGTTTCAGATCTTATCAGAGCAACATTAAGTTAATGTTCTCAGTTCATCTTATTTTTATAGCTTTGTGAGCTTCGGATGATTCACTACATTAGAGTGAAATAAAGACTTATCTTTGGATGTATTTAAAACTATACCTCAAATGCATTTTGGTGCATTCCATTTTATTATTTCCTAAGTTATTTCCAAATTCCACATTCCTGTTTTTATTTTATTTAATTCCAAGTGTTCCAATTGAACAAGATTTATTAACCCCAAAGGTGTGTATTTACACACTGTATCAAAACACTTTAATATATTGTTAGGTGCTGTGAAGTGCTGCATTTTATTGCGGATTGCATTTTGTTTGTGAAATTCCATGATTCTGTTCACATTTCACAGTTCACTGCTTATTTTTGTGACGACACAGAAAATCTAAATAAATCAGTCAAGATCTAGAAAAGAGAAGTATTTTTGGGTACTGACCTCAGATTCCTAAAGATGCCATGTGGATCTGTTCAAGCAAGTATTCACAACATCGGGATGTCTGGCCATCATACCTGTCCGGGAGAAGGAAGGTCTTTTGTACAATATGTGCAGAACATGTTTTCAGACACAGAACATAAGCAGACAGACCTTGTAAAGATGCTGGATGAAGCTGGTAGGTGTCATTATGGCTGAGCCATCAGGCTGAAAACAAGCAAGAAGGCATTACTATAAATAACATCTAAAGTCAAGATTGTAGTTTTCAAATGCACTCAGGGACAAAGACCTTTATTGTTGGAGATACTGTACATCATGTGGTGTTTGTACATTATAGCCATTGTTATGTTTAGAGGAAAATACTGAGAACACCATCACAGCAGTAGCTTGGCCATTGACTTCCTGCTCAATTCTAATCTTGCTTCACAAATCAGGGCTTCCTCCCGCTGACTTGGATTCCTTCAATAAAATTTCAACCGGTTCAATCAGCCAACAGAAGGAAAAGTTGTGAAAGATGATGCGCTGTTTTAGAATGGTAGTCTGCATGCATTTTTAGTCTTAATTTTGTTTTCAGTTCGCATTGGCTATGCTCCCAAATATTGAATTAATATTTTGGAGCATACTACTTTTAGCATATTCATGCTAAAAGTATGTATATCCTTTTAGTAGCATAAGAGAAGCATGCTACTTCTTTTTTTGGTATCTTTTTATGCTAAAGATTTGCCAGATTTTAGTTTGATGTTTGTATAACAAACTGAATCATGAGAAAATGGAAATAATTCAGTGTGGCATCACACATTTTTGACTCAGAATATGTGTGAGCAGTTCTTGTTTATTGATTACTCTTTGTCAGCCTTGTTACAGCTAACTCTCCCTCGGAGCCTGATGTTTGGATGACTCAGCCTTGACAATTGTGTTGCAGTGTGGTTTTCTCCAAATCCTAGTGCCTGAGTCAGCTTACTACCAGGCTTGCAATAAAAAGTTGAATTGGCTTGCAGACTTCATATGTCACATCTTTTCTGTGGTGATAACTTTCTATCTGCCTCCATCCCAACCCGATCCCTCTTATACTTAATCCTTTTCTCTTTTTCTTTTCCTATTTAGTTTATCTCTAAAGTATGGGATTAGATCCTGGGGAGTTTTTTGGGGAGGGACAGAGTTTAAGCAAGCCATTATATTATGATAAATCAAAAATCAACAGGAAAAGTATAACAATGAATACTGTACCTCTGAAATTTGAGGCCACATTGTGGCACAGTTGTTAACTCTGCAGCAAATAGGTTTTGGCTTTAAATCTCAATTGAAGTTTTTCTGTGTGAAGTTTCTGCATGTGTGTTTTACTCCAGCTGTGTCCCACACATTCCAACAACACACACGTTAGCTCAATAGGTCTATAATTTTCTCTCGCTCTTAACTCTAGTGGTAGGGTTGGGACAAAGGCACATTTGAAGTTTTGAAAATTGTAACTGAAAGTTGTAGACACCATTTTGTACTGGTTGCCTCTTGCTTCTTGAAATGTTTATGTGAGAATTGCTCATAATTACATATTAAGGGATATAATTTGAAAAGAAAGAAAAAAAAAGAGTAATGCCTCTCTGGTAACCAAGCCATGACTGCCTTTGATATGTGAAACTTTGACTTTTTAAGATTGGAAAGAGTGCAGGGGAGCTTTTGAGGAAAACCACACATTTTCTGTGTTACTCCCTGAAAAGGACTTCAAAAGGAAAGAGCATTTTAAGGAAAAGCTTTTGTGATTTGGAATCATTTTTTACCACAGTATGTTTTAGGGGGGGGTTGTTTTTTTTTACACATGTTAACACAAAATCAGCACAATATTGTACTTTTATACACCATTCAAAAGTAGAAATAAAAATCTGAGTGATACTGTATCAGTATTTACATGTAAGTAAACCAGTTGAACAGTTGGAGAAAAGTGTTTACTTGACATCTCTTACGTAAATTGCATCAGGAGGTGATTAATGCTTGGACAATTAGATGAATATTGATGTGCAAGCAGCATGTCCCGTCATATTTTATTCAATGCTTTTTGTTCAGAGACTGCAGTTGAATCAGATGGTGAATAATCACAGAATTGTAAAAACTGTTTGAAAAACACTTTCCCACCTCCAACCCATTCACCAACATCCCACTCCCACACAAAAGGACTACCTCCACAACACCCTGCCACCTCCCCTCTGCACTTAAGATCACTGAAGAAGACATAAATATGAGACTAGGAAAGCTTTTGGACGGGACAATGTCTCTCCCTCATCCTCATTCTGGTCTTCAACAGGTTGTTAAGGTTGTGTGAGGTTTCCTCCTACTTCAAGCATTCTGTGCTCTCGTACATTAAGGGGAACGCTGCGTTGTATAATAAAGCAGAAAACTAAGTTGGAGAACCAACTTAGTTTTAAAGCACAACATGAAAAAGGAAGAAAAAAATCTCCCTTTTAGTACAAAAGATCACAGTGAGCTCCTGTCACTATACATTTACCAACCACAGAGATTAGCTAGCAAGGCTAAAATCACTTTACAGACGGAGCACAGAATAAATGTAGTCGGACTTAATTTGCCTTTAAGAGTAGGAAATGTGCTCGGATGCTTTTTACTTGCATTATCTTCCAAATGACTTTAAAATATTTAGAAATAGATGCAATTGCATACAATTGCATACAAAAAGTGTTATGTGAGACAGCTTTGGACATTTGACTATAAGGTCAACCTTTTGGATGGTGTAATTGTTAAAAGCCTGCCTTCTAATATTTAGATAAACTGTTTTTGCACTGCTAATATTTTGCGTTATATTCTATACATAAATTAGAGATGCGCTCACTGAAAAGGTAGGATACACAATATAATTTGATACACTATGAGCATGACCAATTCATAAGCATTGAAATAATTTAATATTACTCAATATCAGTGCAATATCAGTATTTTCAATCTGTACTTTACATTGAAGGACATAGAAGACATCTAATTTTAGAAAAGAAATTTTAAACAGGCAGAGTTTTATATTGCCTGCTGTGTTTTGTGCTTTTTAATAATTTTTCCTCCTTTTATGAAAAGTACCTCCTCCATGTGGACACAGCAGTGCAGTAAAATTAAAAGAAGTCGTCATGGTTAATATGAAAACGTTTCCCTACGTATCTCTGTTTTGAAGCTTTCTCCACTGATGTTCCTTCATAAAACATAAAGATGAGTGTCTTACTGGAAAGGACCAACACTGGTGGCTTGCCGGGTTGATGGTGTGTTGTGTCTCTGCCAGTGTAAGAATTATTCCAGCCATACATAATTCTATATATAACAATCTAAAATGTTAATTTATTTCCAAAAACAACATATGCAGCTACTAAAAGCATTGGGACAAAGTTGGTTTGTCAGCTCCAACATTCTCTGCTTAATATATGTTAATTTCACAATTACCTCAAAGTGAATTTAACTGGCTGACCTGCTAGAAATGATGTAACTGGCAATTTATCTCACTGTGCAAGAGAAACGACTTGGGTTCACTCCATGCGCCAACAACACTGTGAAGTATCCAGACGGAAACGACTGCAACTCGTGAGAAATTGATGGAGCTTCAATCTCAGTTTTCATGTCCAGTTGTACAGAGCGGTGTGATGAATTTCATCAAGTAAAAAAGAAAGACCCATGGTAAATCATTCATTCAATTTTTCAATTACATCCAGGTTCATAACAGGTCTGACATTTGGTAATATTCCTTTTCTCCTCCGCCTCTCCCCTCCCCTCCCACGCTCCCTGAGAACATTGTAATTAAGAGGCTGCAGGAGGCTTTACAGCTCAGCCTGAATTTACGCGGCAATTGATACAAGTATGAAATGACTTATTGCCCACAACACTGCATGAACATTTCAGCTATTAGCAGATAATCAGCATGCCACTAGGAATGGATTTTGCAACTGTGCAAGGGTCGGCTTCAGGCCGAAAGGTTTTAGCAAGTTATAACCTTCCATCTCTGCAAAGCTGAAGGGACGTCATTAATCAGCATTTTATCATTAAGAAAATCAATATGCAATTTACTGAAATGTTACTCGTCACCGCCTACTGGACTCAGTGTCTTCTCTCACAGTGGTGCCACACTAGATAAAAGAGTAGAGATGATTTTTCTTCCTTTTTCAAATTGTCACTGACGATTACCAACTGTGACAGCTCTGTCTTTATCTCAGCCACGTTTTGCAGAGCAGAAAACAATGGCTTGAAGATCCAAGAATGCAGCAATGGATATAGATGTCTCTTTTAAACCACTCCAACAATTTCTGTTTTTTATGCAAAATATTGGTGGGAATGGTGCAATATAATGCAGGCTGATAACTGGAAGAGGTCAACAGAGGATGCGTTTTTGGAATTTTGCTTAGATCTCTAAACAAGCTTCTAAGTTTAGTTTATTTAGTGTTTTAATTTAGTGTTTAATTGCATTGTCAGCATCTGTAATGACCATAGCATATCCTTAGTATGGATAAATATAACTGAACAGTAAATGTATAAGCTAAAAATATGTACATTTTGTGTGTGTTCTTTTTTACATAACTTTTGTTATGCAAAGTTATGCAAACAGGTGTTGATCATTGGCAAGGAGGCTTCATTATAAAGGTGTTGTAGATACTAAACAGGGCTGTAAACTGGTGAGCGTCACTTTCCACGCAAAGGTTGTTCTGTAAAAGCAAATTTAATGGGAGGATGTGTGATCCCTCACACAATCTCTGACCCATGAGTATGGCTGTTTTGGACGTAGGTGGTGAGGTGGGGAATTAAAGCTATGCTGCATTGTAATTCTTTCAGACATTTAATGTGACTCCATATTAAATTTTGGTCTTAGATTAACTTTAACATAATCTTTCAAAGTGGCTGGGTTATTTATGCTTCCGTTGGTGAGCCAAAATTATACATGAGAACCTTTCAAATAAAACAACCTATAAACCAAATTAAATCTTAACTCAAAGTCCGTGAAACATTTCATCAAGGTTTTCTCACCATCACATTTCTCTCCCGGAATGATTAGAGTGCAATGCGTACCACACATTGACGCACAAATATGACGAGGTGTGAGGCAATTATACTGATTGATGTAAACATGTAAGAGCTGTTGTGCAAATGGGAGAATTGGCTAAGGATTTCAAAGTGTTCACACCTGATGTACTGATGCCCTCTTCCATGACAGTACTCACATCCTGCAGGGAGGGGACAGTGAGTTCCCCCACAGGTGCTATCCTAAGCCGCTTTCTCAATTCCCAGAGGGGAAACTCACGCTTCAATATCACTCACACAGACCATGGTCAATGATGACCATGAGAAAAGCTAAATAAGTATGCCTCAGTGGTACTGTTTGAGTTTGCTAAATTAATACTCAGGACAAAGGATGGACGGATGGTAATTTAGAATATTGATTCATACGTCACTGAATCTTGTCATTATGACTAATATGAAATTATCATGTTTCTTACATCATATAACACGGATGACTGGTAATTCTCACAAACAACAAAATCCATTAATTTTAATGTGTTTAACAGTTTTTTTCCCCCTTGAGAGTATTAAGATGACTCAAGCTCATTGAAATACAGAGACCATTGAAATTAACAATGAAAAATATGGTGAATAGAAGCATCTTTTGTTTTTAAAAACACACCGTGCATACTAAATACAAGCCTCTCAACATTACATCTAAAAATATTGTCACGTTTCAGGGAATATGGTTGTGTTTCATTCACAAATTGTATTAAAAATTGTTTCTTTCATACAATGTTTTTGTCCCTTTCATTTAAGCAACTGAAATGTATGAGATTGAATACATGAAAGGGTGAACTTCCCTTAGTATATTTTAGGAATGTCTCCTAGGAAATATACCAATGCTCTCTGTGTGATGGGAAAAGAGTTCAGCAGGGTAAAGGAGAGGTACGCTTTATAACTTGGGATCCTACTATCAGCTGAATCAGTCCTCGTGGGGTCTCATTAGTCACTGCTCAAGTTGGCTATATTGTTCCAAACACCAGTGGTCATATATTTGGACATCTTTAATAGTGGTATGGTTTGTGTGCAGTCACATGACTGGCAGACATGAGAAAAGAGTGAGACATCCCAGAAAGCGGGCAAACGTGAAATTCCATTTACAATGATAAAAGGGCTGCTAAAGAACAGAAAAGGGAGCTGAAATGGAAGTTAAGGCTTCCATATTGTGTTGATTTTCAGAGGGAGATGAGCTGGGAGGATGAAGCAACAGTTTTTGCTTGGTTGGCTCACGTTCAAACTGTTGATTGATCTCCAGGTGACAGCCGGTGTCACGGGCCCTTGGCCATGCTGTCATTCCCACACCCCTCCTTCATCCCTGCTCTGTCACTCTGTTTCACTCCTCCATTGCTTCTTAAGCTCTCACTTGTGCCAGCTTATGTCTCACCTTCCTCTCTATCTTAATTGATTTAACTTTCAGCTGTATTTTTTTCCTCCCTCTGTATTCTTATTGTTATTCGGTTCATATACCCTGTTCATTGGTTGAGAGTTGGTTCATCTGCTGTTTGTTTTTACCACCTCTGGTTTTTGTTAACTACAATGGGAACGAACTGTACTCCTATATATTGTCTTTTTCCCTTTATTTGCATTGCAAGCATTGCTCGTGTCCATTATTTTGCTTATTTTAGTTTGCTAACAAGACTTAGCAGATTTCAGCAGTTCTCAGGGCTCACAAAGGATTATGGGAGCTAGGGAGACCCCTGAAGTACAATATCCTTTCAGCTGTATTTTCTATGGTTTATGACACAGTAGGAACACAAAGATTGAATTTAGGTTGGAGACTGTATTTTCCCTCAAAGACATGCTGTAATACAAAAAGCCTTTTGTGTGTTAAAAAGAGAGTGAAGAGATTATTAAAAATACTACAATGCTTCTACAATTACCGACCACTATGGCGACGACAATAACAAAAATGGAAAGAGTGTACTTTAATGTTGACAGTTCCGTTTTATATTGAAATATTTTACAAAGCAGCTTTTAATAGAGTGTAATTTAAATCTTAGGTATGTCGGTGGTAAGTATTAATTTCAGTTGACAGGATTTGGAAAAATTGCACAATTAGATTTACAGATTTGCTTGTCTTTAAAAGCTACTTTACTATTGTGACTTTAGTTATCATATGATGAAGTTGCCCTTCCACTTATCCCTTCAAATCCCTCTAAAGCTTATATCCTGGATCACACAGACATGAATAGGGAGAGAAAATGTGCCACCCAATGACAGACTGCCCCCCTGGGTGGCGAGTCATATAGTAACTATAAAAATGATCCTGTCACATGGCGGAGACTAAAAAGCCAGTATAAAAGTTATTTAAGGCAGACTTCTTGCTGTGCATATATTTAAAAGAAAATTAACTAACTACAGGTAAGCGACAATAAAAAAAAAAAATCCAAAAGTCCAATCCCATTTCTCTTGTATCTCCATGTTTTACACATGCAACAGGAACATAAATCTTTTTAGCCAGTTCCAGTGTGGACTTAATATTAAGGTAAAGGTCACATTTGACAAGGAATGCATATAATGAAGTCCATAGAAAACGAATGCACACCAGTGTAATGTCCTCTGATGTGATGTGCTTCTGTGTGTACTTGTGCACGGCACCACTTGAATTTAAATGTGCCTGTGTGTCGAGCTCTGAGCCCTGAAAGCCCACAAATGCAGCACATTAGTTTCTTTCAGGCATAGCTCGAGGATATTTCGGTGACCTTGGATTTTGTTTAGCATTTGCTTCTCTATCTCAGGTTCTGAAACTCTTTTTAGATGTTTGTAGCCACACCCCTCATTTTGTGACAGCAATACAAGCTTACGCGTGTTGAAATATGCATATATGCAATATACAGTCCCTCTACAGGGACATGCTAATGATAGCTCCATTTGCACAGCTTTCACTTTAATGATCTATGAAAGTATACTTAGTCAGTAATTACATGGACAGTCTCAAAAGGCTTTTAAGAGGCCCCTTAAGGGCTCATTTAACACGGAGGAAGTCTAAAGGAAACAATATCAAAGGATCTTTCTTGTATTCTGACATGTTTACATAAGTGATTGAAGTCTAACCAGGGATTTAGTTGTCCTGAAGATACTCCTGGAACGTATAAGCTCTGTTTTAGACTTCTTTTTTTTTCCCTTTAGGCTCAAACTGCTCTGTGGAATAAAATTTTTCACAAAATATTGGTGATTTGGAGAATAACATAAGTAAGAGTTTATTTTAAAGCTATTGTAATTAATAGTTACTTCATGATTTATTGTTGCAGGCTGAAAAGAAGACCCTGTCTCAAAAGTCCCACATTCTCTAATGATTAACATGAACTGAAAGCAGGAACTTAGAATAATAATGAAACTGGAATCAATAAATTAACCCATAAAACAACCCAGGATCCTAACACACATACTATTTGATGTTGGTCTGTCTTTCAAAATCGGTAGTATTTTGAGTTTTGGTAGTTGTATGTTTGCATTATGACTGCATGACACACCTACACAGACAGCGGGTCTGTGTAGAGCTGCGCAGTTTGTGGCACTGTTGCCTTACAGCAAGAAGGTCCTTGGTTTGAATCCCAACTTCTTTCTTTGTGGAGTTTGCATGAGCTTCCTCCCACAACCAAAAATATTACTATTATGTTAATTGGTCTCTCTAAATTGTCTTTAGGGTTTGTGCGTACATAGTTCTCATGAAATGCCTTTAAATACACCGAAGTTTAAGGTCGTAATATGGGAACAAGTTTGAAAAAGTCCAAAGCTTTGATACTTTTTCAAGGCACAGTGAAACCTAGTGGGGGGAAAAAATCTTTCTTTATTGAGAGGTCAGAGCTACTTTCTCACCAAAATCTATGCCCACCGATTTTTCATGTAAAAATCTATTCACCTTTTGTTGGGTACAATCAGAAATGGGAATGATCTGTTCAGTACCGAAATCAAGTGCACTTCACCCGGCAGAAATATACCAGACTAACAACCCTTTTAGTGACAGCAGGATGTCATAGGAGGGAGGACTCTGGGGAATCAAAGGGAGCCTGGAAAGTGTTCTTATTATTGACGCAAACTGAATCTGGGTGCTTTCAATCATGTAAATGTCAATATTTGTATTTGGCTGCTGTAATGATATCCAAAAGGAACAGCTTTTTGTTCAGTTTTCCCAATGAACACGGATTACAGCCTTATGAAGACACTTTGCTTAAAATTACACCTTATATTTTATTTCCAGAAATTTCCTGCTTCTCTAAGATAAGCACCCTTCACATGTTGCATGTATTCATCTTCAATTCAAAAGGCTTAGATCTCCATCTTAAATCTTTTCTAGGCTTTCCTTTTTCTCATGTGGACGGCATTCTCTGACATTTTAATAAAGTTCTATCCAACCATCTCCTTGGATGAACACAAGAAATTTTCTGCTGCTTGTCAGCATGATTAAACATTTAGGATTCACAGGTTTCTGTGGGGTTAGCACTGGGGATAATAGGCCTCCCACTCAAAGTCAATATTCCCTGCTTCCTCCTGCCCTCCTCTGATCCGTGTTAGTATCAGCTCAGTCTCTTCTTCTTACTCCACTGTGGAGTGACTCATGCCGAGTCCTCTTGTGGTCTAAGAGCTTTTTTCCACTTTTCCTGCGTGTCTGTTATTTAATTCATGAACCTATTCACTCTTTGTCTGTTAATGTCCTTTATGTGATTTACTTAATACCCCCTCATCTGTGTAGTTCTAAAAGAGGAGACGGTCATTTTTATGTTTTTCATGTTTATGTTTTTCGGCTAATTAGAAATTGTGGACCTTTGTAGGCTTTCATTATCTTTCTATGCTTAGCAGAGTTTCTGGGTAATGTTTTCAGATTTCTCAGGGTTTACTTATTTATATTTTTCATCTTAGCATTTCATAATTTTTCTCTTTTCACTTTGGTTTTTTTAATGTTGCCCTTCAAGTTCTGCTATTTATTATAACACCACAAAGAGTTTAGGGTGCATCCTAGTATGTGTTCATTTCACAGCATTTTAAAGGCTTGGGAGCTGAGCACAGTTATTGAACCAGTTTGAGTTCATTTTCTCTCTGCACCATAAATTCTGCTTTCTGTTGCACACAGTTGCATGTAATGGCAGCTCAAATACACTGATTGAAAACTGTAAAATCTCTACAAATTAGATGATCTAATATCATTATAAGAACTCATCTCTTTTTAAGTGAAAGCTAAATAACTGCATGTTGCATTTCTTGAAGCTAGCGCATCAATTACAGCTAACCAAAGACAAGAAGCACATGGAGGCAGGACAGATTGAACAAGTTGCATCAATTGAAAAGAATGTGTTGTTCATCACATTTCATATTGCATCTAAAAAGTGTAAACATCCCAGAGATAAAGATGAGTTTTTGTGATGTAAATATGAAACCAAGATACCTGATTTCAGACATTTTTAACATTGTTTCACCTTTAGGGTGACATATCTGCTGTTGGTTGATGTAAAAACAGATGCATCTGCTTAAAGGGAAAAGTGAGAAAAAACTGCAAATGCTGCAACAATCTGCTGGCATATATATTTGTTAAACCACTATTTAAGAAGTATTTGATTCAATTCAAGTGTTCAGTCTTCTTTATTCTGTAGAGTCTGATGAACTGTAGATAAAGTTCAGCTGTGCTCTACGAGTGACAACAACCCCCATGTGTTCTCCATATTTACCAATGAAATAAGACCTAAAATCTCAGGTTGAAGAAGACTTTTCCTTTTAACTCAATGCAGATAAACTTACTCTATTGTGGTAAAACTACATGATGTTATGCTGATAAAAGGTGGATGTTAGTCATTTAATAACAAAACAATGATTTTATGTCGTATTTGAGGAATTATTGGTTTGTACAGACTACAATGTCAGTGGCTAACAGCCAACTCCTTGCATCCATTCCCATTTGTTTCCAGTGCCACATGTCACCTCTCGCTGCACAGTGTTAGCTCTATCGTAGTCTCCTCTCCAACATTTACCATCCCCACAAACCCTTATCTCCCAAGTCCCTGGCCTTGGTGGGAAACAGGTAGATAGCTAGACTTTGCTTGGTCCAGCTGTCATAATGTGGATGACTCAAAAGGTACGACAGGTGAAGGCCGCCACCTGAGGGGGAACTGGTTTCTGACACCTCTATTAACCTTCAGGAGACGTCCATCTGCTGTCACACCTCTGCGTTCTCTTTTTCCTGCACTCCCTCATTTCTCACCTTGTCCCCTGACTGCTTTTCCCCAGGCAAAGATTGTCCCCAGAGCAAAAGAACAAAATAACAAATGACTTCTATTTCCCATTTTTTTCACAACCTTGAAGACGTTGGTATGCAATGGATTTCCATCCCATTTATCTACAGGTCTCGGTGTCCTTTATCAGCTTCCCATCAACTCTCTAGTTTGTCACAGTCTCTCTCCATCAATCAGCAGGTAATTCCAGCATATTTGCTTCCCATTGTATCTTCAGCACTGTTTGTACAATGACCTCCACGGGAGGAAATTCATGTGGCAGTGGAAAATGCTTAATTTTGTGCAGTGATGTCTGCCTAAATAGTGAAAATGCATAAAATGCTGCAGCTGTTCCACGTCAAATCAACCATAATAATGGAAGTTAATGGAAAGTGAGTCATACAAATAAAATTGTATGTAAACCAGTTTAATGAACACTTGCCCTTTTTACCTTGACACTCATTCGATATATCATTTGTTGTAATTTAAACAAATGAGGGTGAATTGGTGGCAGCAAACAACTGCTTCAATTAAAGTGTGCTGCGTGCCTTCAGTAACCGTTTCCTCTCTCTCTGTTTCCTTTCTCCTCACAGGAATTCACTTTGCTACGACTGGACGATGTGGCTGACCAGCGGGTCAACATTGTCGGGTTTTCAGTCTTCAATAAAACGCATCCCTTCTTCCAGGAATTCGTGCTCAGCCTCAATCGCTCCTGGCAGGAGAATTGTGACCATGCACCCTTTGCCGGCACTCCGGTTAGTGACCCAATAAAACCATCTCACATACAGGAAAGATGGACCATAAGAATGAAGCGTGACCTCTCAGTTCTCAGCAGATTAGTTGAGAGGAAATGAATTAAACACTTTACTCTTCATCCCCTCCATCTTTTAATCATAAAAATGATACAGCTATATATTAATCACACTATAACTTCCAACTTTTATGGTCTCTGCTAAAAACACATATTATTTGTTATTTTATGTTAAAACTGAACCAATTTCTTGAAAGAAAAATAACCTCAATATACTGTATGTTTTATCACTGCACTGCTCTTCTAGCTCGCCTACTGCTGCAACCTCTTTGCCAGAACTTTAAATTTCCCCAATTGTTGCAATGTTTTCTGTTAAGGAGTAAAAATTTACTGTAATATTTTGAAGGAAAACATATTTGTAGTTTATTTGTTTGGAATCAAACTTCTGGAAACCAAAAATGTTCAGGCAGGTGTCGAGGTTGAGCTGGCTAATCCCAGTTAGGTTCTCGGCAAAACCTCCAGTCCTTTGGGTTGGAAAAACCAGGTAAAGTACCCTTTTGGTCGAGGAATGGAGAGGTCGCCATTGCATAGGTAGACGCATCAAGAGACTTTCTCATCTCTATGGGAACTCAGAAACACGGGGTATACAGACCACTTTTTCAAAGTTCTCCAGTGAACATTTTGAAGGTTTTGAAATAAATCTTCTTCCAGGCCAGGAGGTTAGAAGGAAAATGTTCAGAGCTCGTGTTCTCAGTTGGAGGTTGACTCCAAAGTCAAGGATTTGGGATTCAGGTCTTGCTTTTGTAGTAGGGATCAGTTCTTTATTGCAAAGGGAAGTTTTGGCAGCGATGTCTTCAGCACAAGGAACGCCTAGGAATTAGGTCTGATCAGTTCTTGAGTAAAAATGGATCCCAACAAAACATTTGACTCTTTGGACAAAAGCAAAGCATAATCAGAAATGTGTAAAAATCTTTATATTTGTTCTTATTACAACTTTTAATTGTGTTTTACTTTATTTGTTGAACATTTTATGATTTTCTGTTTACTTTTACTTGTCTGCTGTTACACAAGATCATATTGATCTTATAATTAATGACAAAAACATTTTCAGATCTCTTTGAGTTGAGCTGGATAAAATTAATTTTGTCTTCCAACCTGATTCTGTTGTGCAGAAATTAACCTTTTTTCTCCTCCACACGTCTCAGCTGACTTAGGAAATGAACTGGCATATAAGTGCATGACTACATCTGTTTTTTTAAGTAAACACATGAAATTCGAATCTTATTTAAAGGATTTTTTATGGTTATGTATTTTAAGTTTCTCATAAATTCAGAGGACATTCATAAAACATCTGGGGCTTCTGCTCTGAATGTCACGGTCTAACTATGCTAAGCTGTGTTATTTCCACACAGGACTTTTTAAAGCTTCACAGACAACAGTTCTTGGGTTGAACCTCTGTTGCACACATTAACAAGGAAAGACACTGAATGATCATGTGTTGCTCTTGTTTCCCAGACAACTCATTAGCATTGCTTAGCACCACCTTATTACTTATATAATAGTTTCTTCCTTGCTAACGGCCCATCGCAGAACATGCCTCGTCCTAAATTATCTCATAAATTATCAAAAATGTTAGGAGTTCAGTATTGACTATATTCTATAATGCTATTTGTTTTTAAAAATATATACTTATTCGTTTAAAATTTGTTGAATACAGTGTGTCTTAATTGCTATTATGCTTAGTTTATATAACTGGATCATTGGAGTTTTCACTCTTAAAGTTTCCAAATAAAACATGGTAAATTGCCCTCATAAACTGCTGTTTATGGGACTACAATTTATGAGCATTATCTGACTTTCTAATAGGCCCCGAAGGCCCGGCGTTCTCATCCATTTGTCTTTAAGCCTGTCGTAAAATCAGAAGCTTAGTGTTGCATCAGAAACTATGCCAGCTATGACAGTGAATGTGTGTTCTCAGACGCCAAGAAAGAGCTATAATGACAGGATTTCCTGCTTGTCCACGATGCCATTCTAACATTATGACATTTCAAGAATAAACTTAGTTAATCCTGAATTGGTTTAGATAATTTTTAAAACATGTGGTTGTATACATTACGCAATATCCTTATTAAAACCTTTCCAAATAATAAAGTTTAGATGATTGGTGAACTTCACTAAATAGATGGCATCATGAGGAAAGAATGAACCTTGTGTGAAAAAATTGAAGTAGCACCTCAGAACCTAACAAGTTGAAGCTGCAAATGGAGATTGATCTTAAACATACCACCAGGTTAATTATGAAGTTGCTTAGCAACAACAAAGTCTGTGTTTTGGAGCAGATGTCATAAAATTCCATTGAAAATTTGTGGGCAGCTGACAAACCTCAACCACTTACACCAGTTTTGAAAATAAAAGTGATGACAATAAAATAAGAATTAGCAAAAGCATGAGCGGAAAATAAATATAAAATCATAAAAAGTTCAGACATTGTAGAAAATTCAATTAAATTTCAGATCAAAATTCAGAGCAGATGAATAGCTTCAGGGCTTTAGTTTTAACATAATTTTATGTTTTAAGCAAGAAAAAAGTACATATTAAGAAACCGGTCTTATGCACGCACCCACTAGCCGTCAGTTTAATTAAAGATGTGAGGTGAAACAAGTTAGGAATAATTCATACATAGCTTGAAAAAGCGTCTTCTTTATACAGCGGGTCACTTGGATACTTGGTGAGCCTGCGGCAATTAGGACTTCTAGTTAATTAGCAAATAACCACCAAGGATACAAGCTGACAGCAGCCAAGCAAGAAACTGATTATAACCCAGTTAGACATCCACTGTGATTACACCCTTTTAATTCACTCTCGCACATTTTCAAAAAACGCTAACAGATGACCTTACCAGTACATGTGTTTCACTAAGACATTAATGCATTCATAAAATTGAAGTCCTGCACCATTATTTTTAAAAGAGAACATGTGGGTGGGTAGCTTGAAAGTTTAAAGATCAAAAACTGTTCAAAAGAAAATAATTAGGTTTTGTCAAATGTTTTTAAAAAAGTCTATAATAACAGTCAAGTTAGATATAGAGATTTTAAAGATGCATTCCAACCACTTTTTGTTAAAAAAAAATAAAAATAAAAAAAACATTTGGGCGTTGCATAAATATTGTAAGGTGAAAATTTGACACTCTTCCTCTTCATGGCAGAGGAAATAGGTTCAGTTGGCAACAGCTACTTCGGCACAATGCCAGTTTAAGGAAAGGTGCACATGCCTCCATTCATTATCATACACGGTTTTTCTTGTGGGATAACGAGGAGTGCTAGTGCCTAGCTCCAGCTAGCAATGACCTGAACAGGTCGCCGCTCCGTCACAGGGTCCACATACAATGCGCGCAAGTTTTGGAAAGGCATGCGCCTTTTGACATAACACTTGTTTCACTCAAAGTGGGTGTTGTGTTTAAATAGACAATAACACTGAGAAGGGGTGAGGAATAAAGCAACCTAACTCTGATCTTATGTCAGATGTGTAAATTTCTTTTATTTTATTTTGACAGATGGTGTATGTCATATTAATAAAGGGAAAATAACAGTTCTGTATACCTAAATAAAATGTTTTTTGACAGTCCATCTTATGCCAAAATGTGGACAAAAACAGAATATAGGCTTTACTAAGTGAAGGTGGGTATAGGCAACCTGTGAGCTATAGACTGAATAAGCATAACATTTACAGTGTTAACAAATTTAGATAACGAGACCTGTTATGGTGTTTCAGTTCTTTTCACTAGGATTAGAATATTAGATATTGTTCAAGAAAATTGTCCTGTATTATCCCAGTATTATGTAATGGCTTCCACATTTTGCAATGTATAGAATTGATGTAATACAATCATTTTCATATGAACACATTTTTTTAAGTATTCAAATGAAGCTTGAGTATACAGCCTACAAGAAAAATAGGTTTAATTTTACAGTTCAGATATGTGAAAATAGTCAAAATGTCAGGCATTATTTAAAAAAAATATTCTGATTAATTTATGGGTTTGTTGTTACCTGTTTAACAAGTCAACTTTAGATTGACTTTAGATTGTTAGAATAAATAGATGCAAACATTTTGACAATTGCAAACAGAAGAAACTGCATTGATGCAGACACTCTGTGAAGATTAATTCATAAAGGGGTGTAGGATGCTTAAAACTGAAAGAGGAAGTGACTGGCTGACCTACTTTCTGATTAATTCCACTAATAATCAGACAATTAGAGGATTGAAGTTGAATTCCCAGATGGTCACTTGGCACATATGGCACTCCAAAGGCTCGGTTGTTAGAGCAAATGGCTGCTGCCCCCAGAGGTTCAGAGGTCAAATCCCGTTCTTTTCCAGAAACCATGCCCTTGACCCTAACAGTGGCCAACCACTAAAATCAGTCAAGCATCAAAAGCAATACAAATATTTAAAAAATGTGACAGTTCTTGTTATTCTAAACAAATCCACATTATTTCCACATAACACCTGTTTAGGGTCTTTTTTAGCACGCCAACATATATTGCCAGATATGAAACAAGGCGACAGCAAAACCAAAACTTAAAATTAAACACAATCTCCATACTATACGTCAGATCTACTGAAACCTTGTTCTCCTTTAGTTAAGCACACTCCCTTAATGTTTTTTACTTTCATTCTTTTACATTTATCGATATCTCCCCCAACTTTTGGGTCACTTCATCTCCTGTTCCATTAAACAGATGAAGAACGATGAAGCTCAACCCCTCAATAAGCTTCTTATGAGAGACATTAGGTGTTTTAATTAACTGTATGTAGCACGGACGGCGCGGCGGTGACGAGGCCGTTTGTTCAGGGGAGATGAGAGGAAAGGCTGCCTCTCCCACTGTTTTTGGCCCTTGCTGAGAGCGGCAGACAGTAATTGAAATAGTCGGGGTGTGCCAGCTTCATTGGTGATGAGAGCAGGAAGGACAGTCTCTCCGAGAAATAGGAAACACAGCAAGAGAGAGAGGGAGAGATGGTTTTCATCGCTGTCAGCAGATCAGACTCTTTCTCATGATCTAATGGAATAATATCACTTCCAGTCTACAGACGGTTTAACCCCTCACTGACCAAAAGGCACTCAATGTTACACTTTGAGTTATTGGAGGTTTCTATGTGTTTTGGTGTGTGGGCGTGTGTGTGTGTGTATGTAGTAAGAATAGATTCACCTTCTTCCTCTGCAGCTCTCGTCAGCCCTGCTCTTTGATGCGGTATATGCAGTGGTTGCAGCGGTCCAGGAGTTGAACCGTAGCCAGAACGTCGGCGCTACTCAGCTCTCCTGCAAGTCATCCAAAATCTGGGAGCACGGCACAAGCCTCATGAATTACCTTAGGATGGTAAGATTAACTTTGATGGAAATGATGAAACTGACAGTAGAGGAACTGTCAGTAGAAGAACTGTCAGTTCCTCTACTGACTATACCCTGACTATACCCATATTATAAGGGTATAGTTTGAAATTTTAGGGAATATATTTATATTTTTTGCATTTTTTTGAGTCAAATAAGCCTCCTCAAAGTTTTTGCATGTGTGTATTTGTTAATTGCACACATTGTTTCTTGTCTTCCTGTTTCTCTATATGCCTGTGTTCTTTGTGCCCTTTTCAAAGCTGCAGAGAGGAGACCAATTAAGTGGTTTTCATCCTGTAATTGATTTAAAATAGCTGGATTAGGTGTGTTGTTTCTTACTTTGGAGAAAGGCACAACAAACAGACCCACAGAAGAATGAAGAGACAAGGCTGAAACTCACATTCAACACATGAAACACAGCAACAGACTTGTAGAAAGAGAAATAGTCAGATACATCCACAGTAAATAACTGCAAACTTCTTAACTCGTTTTCCGAGATTAAACATGATAATGATGACATTTTAGAGCAATTAGTCGCCGCTCTGCAACACCACAGCTGTCATGTTGTTGAATCAAAAGCGTTCTTTCTACAATGGAGATGACAACACCAATAACACCAAGCAACAGCTTTAGTTCTGATGATGATAAAAAAAAATATCTAAAAACATACTCATTAAATTTTGCATTTTCCAAATGTATGAAGGGTGAAGGCTCTCAAACCTTGTGTGCAATGCTGAAAAAAACTGCATCACTGTTGTTATTTTTATTTGTTTATATTTGAAAGTAATAATGAAAATTTGGTTGTCACACAATGATATTGTGATAAGTGCTCAACAAGTTGCCTTAATGAGTGACCTACTTTTTCAGTAGATAAGATAGGACTAACAGTCTTTTTATTGAGTCAAGAGGCCACATTTGTTTCTACAGAGTTTTATATTTTTACCATAAAAATGGCAGCGATTGTTGTCTTCAATCATCGACAATCGACCTACAATGTTTTTAAGTAAATATGGTAAAAGCTAAATTAAGGCAAAAATTCTTTCCAGTTTTAAGGAAAACATTATCTTCTTTATTTGGCCGTGTTATTACCTAGGTGGTGGATCAAACAGTAAATCCATGCAGAAAATAAAATTCTTCTTTTTAGGTTCTGGCACAGTCAGTAGTCTGATAACTTATCACGTAATTGTACCTGTGCACAGGTATTAATCTTGAGTGCACTGGCAACATTAGTGCCTGTATCTGTGGTCATGGAAATCATGTTACTTTCTCATAGTGAGCTCGTTAATTAGGTGACGTTTGATATATCGCCTACAGATTTTTCCAGACGGTAGATTGTGTGCAAAATGTAACAATTCAAAGTTCGGTATTAAACTATCAGCGACTGAATACTTTAGAACTTTTTTGTGCACTGCTCCATTTCTTTCTTTCTTTTCTTTTTTTTTTTTTGCTCAGTAAGTTGAACATCAGCAAATATTTTGGCCCTACACCCCAAAGTTTCTGGAAAGTCTTCTGTGCTCAAAGTAGTAGCTTTGATTTTATGCAAATTTGTGACGCTCTCTCTTACTGCACCTCTTGTTACAATGTAATATGTGTTTTACCTCTGAGATCTTCATGGTGCAGGGTAATGTCTCCCTTTACTCAGTCAGTTTATAGTTTCTCTGCATTATTCTGAGGGACAATGAAGGAGAGATAAATAAAGACGGGGTGTCAGCGAAGTGAAGGGTTTTCTTGATAGAGATAAATGACTGAATGGGATTAAAATCCTTAAAGTTGACACGTGTTTGATATCAATCTGTTTGTCTTTCTTGCTCAAAGAAAGCAAATGAGTGTGAAATCACATTTTAGACTGAAACTTACTCGCATTCATAATATCATTCTGATACTGATATTATTTCACTAGGAGATTACAGGAATTTATGGATGCTTCATAATTGTGTTATTCAATTAATTTACATCAACCAAGTAATTAAACATTTTTATGGACAAATTCTGGGTCCTCAAAGTCCTTCACTCTTCAACCACATTCACCCTTTGCACTCACAAATGCACACATTTAAACACCAGTAGTCAACTTGTGGTTTGGTAAGACTCTTAACCTCTAGAACCTGTTTATGGGTCTACGATTGTCATAACCCTTTTATGCATAGAGAAGGTAAAGTTTGCCCTAACTTTCAGGATTTACAATTTTTCATAACTCGCCTATTGACTTAATGACGTCAGGAAGAGCAGGGCTCAGTTAAGGTATGTAAAATGCTGTAAAGTTCACCTAGAAGTTAACAAGGCTCATGAGAAAACATCTGTGCACAACACAGCCTCTGCAGTACATCAGACTAATCATTATAGTGTTTGTGGTGGAATAAAACATACTAAGACAGTAAGTTTACAGTATTTGTTTATGCAGTGTGAGTTTGTTCTTTTGTAGGGTAAACCACTCAATTTAAAAAGACAGGCAGCATTGAACCTTCACCCTGTCTCCACATATAAATAACAAGGACAAACCTTCCTCTTGACATGAGTATTCAGATGTTTTGAATAGGGATAATTGGTTCTGAGGAGTGAAGTAAGACTCACCCTCAGGCCTTTTTATGCCTGTTTATTGACGTGTTGCCCACCAATGTTTGATGTTGGTACTGTTGCTAATGAAGAAGAAAATTCTAGGTAAACAATTTTAAAGAGTGCTTTCAAATGTAGTCTCACTAGAAATTAATTGGTCTAGCCTTTTTCATTTAGTGTACCACTTATAAATAAATAACCCCATCTTTGCATTAAGACACAGAGTTTTATAGATGAACTCAACACATATCACAGTGGTGGTGAATACGTTCTAACGAGCTTCTTTCTCTGTGTTGGATAGGTAGAATTGGACGGCCTAACAGGACACATTGAGTTCAACAGCAAAGGTCAGAGGTCTAACTATGCCCTGCGGATCATGCAGAACAGCAAGGAAGGCCTAAGGCAGGTAAAGTAACTTTCAGCCATATGCTACAGGTTAAGACTGTTTAATTTCAAATGCTTTAGTGACATCATTTGCCTAAGCCCATACAAAATGTAAAGTGCTGTATAATGTGCCTTGTATGCTTGAGTGAAACAACACAGACTGGCCGATCACTCTTCAGATAAGCACTCGCTTTAATATCACAGTTACTGTCCACACTGCTGATCAGACACAGTCCCGTTCCCAGTAGGGCGCTACTTCTGGCAAATCTTGCACTTTTCTTTATGGTAGTTGGGTACAGTTCGCTGAATCGTACCACAGGGAGTTGTGATAACACTTGCTCAGCTGACATTTCTTGGTGCAAACAATCTCCATTATCCTGCTGGCAGAGGAACTGATGTGCCAGAGGACAAAATTAAATATTCAGGATGCCTCTTTGAAGGTGAAAGAAGTACACTTAAAGGGGAAAATAAATTTAGATTGAAAGAGAAGTCTGCTTTGAAGAAAGGAGGGCTTTTGGTGCTGTTATCGTGGCTTTAACAGAAGAGTCTAAAACTTTAGATAAATGTTACACTTTTTAGTTTGCGATTCTTTATGCTGTTTTCTTGTCTTTTTCTGTAAACTATGCCTATATACACTACATCACTGAAGGTTTATTGGATTTGATTGCTAACAAAGTAAATGTGCACAGCCCATGTCATTAAAACAACCAGAGTTTTGTTGACGAGTTGTGTGAACTGCTCACACTTTTTATGGCGTAATGAAACATTGGAAAAAGATAGAATCTTTGAGTTTCCAACCAGTCAATCAGGGCTGAGCTAGCTAGAAATTGTCCAAGCTAGTGATTTTCTTCTGCCATTTCTTGTAGTAAAAGTGTGCATGTTCTTTCTAATGCTGAGCAGTTTGAAGCAGAGACTTTGCCTTAAACTCAAAGTTTACCATGACATCAATCAGTTGCATCCTAAAAACTGCTGTACAATAGTTCATGTGCAAAAACAAATCTCCATGTACTTCCTCTTCAAAAGTTATGCCTTTTTCCCACTCAGTTTCTCAGCAACATGTCCAGAAGGGGAGATAATTTATGAATGTTACAACAAATCTTGTGAGGCATTCAAATGGACAATAGTGTATTCTGGTTAGTTTTGCTGCCTAATTTTCCTCTTTTTTTTGTATTTTTGTTGACCGACATGTTTTTTCTTTTTCACTCATCCCTACCAGGGATGTGTTTTGATATGTATGATATCAAAATCAACACATTGAGGAACCTTATCCGCTATTCGCAGTGTGTTGTAAAGATAACGCAGAGATTTACATATCATGCTTTCTGCATCACATGCTGCCTGCTAATCAGTTTAGTCAAAACCCATTTGCCTCACCTGCAGTTTTTTTTAAAGTATATATCGATCAGAAGTGTGCCCTGTTGTGCAGGATGAATGTAAACAATCAACTGCAGTACCATCAGGGCTAAATTGTCTCCATGTTTTCTGCAAGAGCTCAGTTTCATTAAATAATGACATAATTAGAAATTTGTGACAGAAAAAAAAGACTTGGTACCATTTTTAACCTCTATGGTGGAAAAAATCTAAATCTCATAATCAAACAAATGAAAATGGCGTGGACCTTTTATCGCAATCACCACCAATAAGTAATCTCTCACAATGAGACACATGTATTTGCCAGCCAGTAGTTTAGCCCACTCTTACTGAAACAGCTGCTCAAGCTCTCTGAGCTTTGAACAATGTCATCTCTAATGGCATTTTTAGATATTTCTATAGATGTTTCCATGGATACAGATCTGGGTTTAGAGGTCATTCATCTCAGAAACTATTGGACTTGAATTCCACTGTTGCTTTTTGTGTTTTCTTGTCGATAGTCGACGCCTCCAGGGTCTTCTTTGATGAAAACCATTTTGGTTCGAAATGAGATTAGCTGTTCTAGAACAGGGATTTAGTAATACTACAAAATAAGTATTATTATGTTTACATTTAAAGATTAACAGTTAGCATAGTGCGTGCTATTAACGTTACTGACTCCTTTTCCTGCGGAGTAAGAAATCTTTTGCTTTCCAAAACACATTTTGTCATCCGGTAATATCACTCACTCAGGCCTTAACTGAACCACAGATTTGTCTTGACATGTGGTGGAAAATACATGTTCCATTTAAATAGCTTTTTCCAACTCTGTGCTTCCTCTGACTTAATTGTAAAACACCTCACTGATAATGAAAGTTACTTTGAATATCCACTCAGTAACAAATTGGAAGCGGCAGAGTTTTGTTCTCAATCTGACCAAGCAGTGTCATATGCTGCGATCACTTAAAGAAAAGCAGGTTTTTGAGTTTCTGGTCCAAGTCGTCCAATTCTTCTTAACTTCTAGTTCTTGGTCTCAAAAAATAAGCATTTGCTTTGAGAAATGATATTTTTCTCAGTTTCATTTTGTTTTTATTGTTCACATACATTAAAACTAAAATTGACTATTTGTAGCACATTTGTTCCCTGGGAAAAGAATCAGATATTGTTTTGAATATTGCTGTTGTGTCATGAAGTGACAGATAATTTTGCTCGCTGTAAAAAGAGTGTGTGAGTGCACATTTTTATGATTTCATACATCATCCCGAGGGGTTAAAGATGATGTAAAACGGTGTCTGTGCTGTTCTTTTCATGAGGCCATAAAAAAAATATGTACATTGCATTTTCCAAGGAAATATCTGCCTCTCACCCTGACAGCTATAAAACCACACTCATTTCTGAGTTGTCCTTCTGTCTGTGCAGCATTATGTACACTATACAGGTTATTATCCATCAATTATCATACAAACTGCCACCACCCTGCTATGGCACAGAGCTTTGTTTGTGCCTTCTTATCTGGAGCACTCCAAGTAGCTGTTTTTGTATCACCTGCTAGACAAGATACAGGATGAGAAGGCTTCACAGTGCTTCACTATGTTCTCACCCTCTCAGTGGATGATCTCATGAAAACGCTCCTCCCTGAAAGAGAGCACAACATCTTTTCTCAGCTGCCTGTGAAACCGTCAGTCAGTGGCCCGACGCTTTTATTAACCTTGTCTGTCTCACCTCACGTCCCTTTTTAGTCTGGCACTGGGCCATTCAAGCAGAAGGATAACACTATCAGGTCTGATGTGATGATTTCAACCAGAACTACTGCAAAACAGCAATGCCAGTAATGGTAATGGAAAGAGGCAAGGTGTTATACGGTGGGGATACAATGAACGGGGTTGTTGGATGCTTTGTTAACAAAACACCTCCCACATGCTGTTGGTTTGGGCTGCCGCAGTCAGGCAGACAGCGAAGGGGCAGAGCGTTGGCACATAGGAAAATCTGGCTCACAGCCCACAAACCCAATTTAAGAGCAATATTCATATGCCATCACATGATGCCATGCAATGCCAGGAAGTCTAGATAGAATATTAGCATCACAGTATATACAATATCTGGCACTAGAATGTGCAGTGAGAAGAAAAAAACCTTTTCGTGCCAAAAAAATGGCATGAAGAGCCCAATGAACATCAACATCTCACCAACCTCTGACTTCTAATTTTGAAACAATAGGATTAATAAAGCTTTATGTACACAGCCATTGATGATCTGTCTGTTGCTTGACTTGTAAGCTGTTTGTGCATTATTGTATTATTTAATGAGGAACTGTCACTGGATGTGCTACCAGCTCTGTAGGGAATATTAGTCAGGGCTTTCAGAGTGTGAAGCATATGCAGTATATTATTATGAGTTTTGTTTCAGTAGCTAAGCTTTATCTCCTACTGGTGTGCGACAATCATTATTTTTGTTTCCTTTATCAAGCTGTAAAATACGGAGCCCCTAAGGGGACATGGAGAGGAAAAAAAAAAGGAAAGAAATCCCGACTTATTATCTCGAGATCCCGACTTATTATCTCGAGATCCCGAGATCCCGACTTATTATCTCGAGATCCCGAGATCCCGACTTATTATCTCGAGATCCCGACTTATTATCCCGACTTATTATCTCGAGATCCCGACTTATTATCTCGAGATCCCGAGATCCCGACTTATTATCTCGAGATCCCGACTTATTATCCCGACTTATTATCTCGAGATCCCGACTTATTATCTCGAGATCCCGAGATCCCGACTTATTATCTCGAGATCCCGACTTATTATCCCGACTTATTATCTCGAGATCCCGCGACATTTCTGAAAAATCGCGAGTTACTTTTTTGGGGGGGAAAGGCATGTTTTTATGCGGTAAACGTGGGGGAGTACGGAGCCCCTAATGTCCCCTCCTCTGGGACATCTCTGGACCGCAGAAAATGATATAAGTCGTCCTCCATAATCAATGTAGACACACTCCCCCACGTTTACCGCATAAAAACATGCCTTTCCCCCCAAAAAAAGTAACTCGCGATTTTTCAGAAATGTCTCGGGATCTCGAGATAATAAGTCGGGATTTCTTTCCTTTTTTTTTTCCTCTCCATGTCCCCTTAGGGCAGGGGTGTCCAAAGTCGGTCCTGGAGGGCCGCCATCCTGTGTGTTTTAGTTCTCTCCCTGGTTTAACGCACCTGGATCCAATGATGGCTCATTAGAGGCCTTAGGAGAACATTGACAAGCTGAGAAGGTTGTTACTACAACCAGGGAGAGAACAAAAACATGCAGGATGCCGGCCCTTGAGGACCGACTTTGGACACGCCTGCCTTAGGGGCTCCGTAGTAAAAGGCAACAAAGACTCCAAGTTTCCAAGTGAGGATGACATGTGTGATGCTTATATTCTAACCAGAGATATTTCATCTTCCACCTGATTCAAACATGCAGTTAAAACCAAAGGTTTATGTTCACAGAAAAAAAGACACATGCACATTTTTTCTCGTTGTCTAAAGTTAAATCAGCTTAAAACTTTTTTTGCGATAGGTTAATTAGAATTACTACAATTATTTATTTTTTCTGAAAGCCACAATCGTATGAGAGAGATTCTGTCAGCTATTAATGTATTAATGAATATGGATGCTCACCAGCTGCTTTACACAGTATACTGCACCTGAGGACGCTGTCTTGTCGCTGTTGCTTCACAGTTAGAGGGGCTTGCTGGCTTTTCCTTCGTTACTACGTTATCCCTGCACATCTAACTTTTACCAACTGCACAATATGATTGGCTGGAATTGATCATGCAATGCACGTTTTCAATATATATCAAAATGTGGGGGGAAAAATGGACCATGCTGGGTTTGACTTTATGATTAGACTGGAGTGGAACATATTGTGTCGTGAACAGAATTTAAACTGAATTTGATAGTAAGTAATTTGAGATAAATTTGACTCTTTGTCCCATAAAATACCTTGAAATTACATTTTTGGGAGTTGGTGCTCTATAAACTGAATTTAATTGAATATTAGGTTAATTGCTGACTTACCAGTTGCCTGTGGGTGTGCGTGTGTGTGGCCTTGAATTTGATACACTGCTGTAAGGACACACTGCTGCTTGTGGGACCCATAAGGAGAGATGCTGCTTTTGGGGTTGTGGGTTGAGGTTAGGACTAAGGTGTGAACTGAGTCTAGGTTAGGTTAAGTGTAACAGTCAGGGTCAGGCTACACAAATGAATACAAAATGAATGAAACCCAGTGTAAAGTCCTTGTGAAGATGGTAAGACATACTTTCTCCTCTAATCTGATTAGTATGTGAACTCACATTTAATTTAACTGATAGAGTCAATATACAATATATACCTTGTAGGTTTAGGCCAGAAAGCACGTTTTAAATAACTGCACAGTAAATCAGATTCATGTGTATGTGACCTGTGGCGAGAACAAAAGCTGTTTCTACCATTTTGGCCATTTTTAATTATCAACATGTCTGCTGGGTTCAACTTGTTCTAATTCATGGTGGTTCAGGTAGAATCATTACTGAAATTAGCTGGCTGTGCCTGTATTTGTAGAGCGGGGCGATTTCTCCAACTAACCTGCAGAACTCGTTGCTCCCACTGGCATTCTTTATAATTTGCGAGCAGATGGCAAATTGCCCCCAAATGTAAATCTGCCTCATAGACTCTTTAAACTTATGTTTATATCGCACACATTATGTCTCCCTCACCTAAAGTTCAAAATCGGAGAGTTTGCGTGTGGCCGTGTTTCTCAAGCTGGTTGTTTTGAGGCTTCCTTGAGGTTACGTGCTCCAGACTCTTTGCACATTATGGGTTACATCTGCAACAGCTGGTTCACTCTCAGGAGGAGGACGGTATACCAGAGACCGCGTGTGGCAGCTGCTACCCTCCTGGGCTGCACAAAGAGAGCTTTTGCAGCAGATGGAGTTTTGCTCAAATATTTTCTGGGAGACGCTACAGGGCAGAAAGGATTTCCTCACCCCTCAAACATAGAATACAATTATTTTGTGCATAATTTACTTTAAACGGAAATATCTTCGATCTGCAAAACACGATCAACACGAAATTCCAAAAATCAGCACGTGAGTTTCGAAAAAAGAAAAGAAAACCTTCCTGTCTACAGTTTTAGAAGAAAAAATGGAAACCTAAACTTTCAGTAATTACATGAAGCCTGGAGCCAAGCTTAGTGAAGCTCATCTGTAGGATATAATGAAGCTGGAACACGCAAAAATATTTGTTTGTCCACTTTTGGCTGGTGAATCAAAATTCCCAGCTGCTTCTGTACTGACAGGCCTGTCAGCCAGCAGTGAGGCTGAACTTGGCATGGCTTTGTCTGTGCTGTGGCCAAGACACCGCTGGCACCTGTAACCAGCAATAATCCAGAGAGAAGAGAAGGGAGGAAGACAAGAGGCTGACAAATAAATGAGATGGAAAATAGAGGCATTAAAAAACTAAAAGCCTCAAGATTTAAAGCCAAACATGTATATTTTGGTAATATCTGCTCCGCTTTAGCTGTCACCGCGCTTAATATTAACGCCCGTGTTATTGTGACCTTCAACTCTATTTCTCACTGGAATGAATAATCGCATCATTTATGGGGAGCTGATTTTAATCCTCCGAATCTTGCACTATGTATTGAGCTTGATAAAGGCGTGCAATAAAAGAGGAAGTATCTGCTCGTGTTTCAACATGGACACTTTTCTGAGGTGCTGTGCGCTCCAGATGGTCTAAACACCAGGGCTACGCTGTAAAACAGCGTCATTCCAGATAGCTACACAAATGGTTAATGTGACTCAACCTGTTTGTGGGGAACACAGACGGCTTTCTTCTTCACAGGAATATAAAAAGACCCAACGTTTCTCTAAAGCCTACCTGCGTTCTTCAAAGGAAATCACTCTGTTTGCTGTTGGGGAAACAGCGGTGTGACAGCGGCTGTTGCTTAATCTGTTCTGACGCTCGGTTCTGGTTGCTCTATGAGCCGATGTTTGCCTCTGCATGCTCATCTGCATGCCTGTCTTTAGGTTTCAACGGTTCATGTGTCTCTCGAAACCATGCGTAAGTCTTGACGCAGCGCTTGTGGACATTTTCCACACATAACTGTAAATCTCACATTTGCTTGATCTGTTGTTTGATCTCTGTTTGAGTTTACGTTGGAGGAAATAGGGGCTGCATAGCCTTTAAGACACAGATTATCCTAAGAATTATCCTGAGTCTTTGTGTGGATTTTGATTAGTGAATAGCATATTCTTTGGATGGGAACAATTTGGTGGTGAATTTATGGCTTATTGAAACAAAGCTTCATTTCTCCAGATTTCTACTGAATTCAATTAAAAGCAGTTATCCAATGCACCTTAAACACAATGGCTAACAAAAAGCATTCAAACCCAAAACCACAAATATATTGGGATGTTATGCAATGGATTAAAAATACTTGTGCAGTAGAAGGAGATTAAAAATAATATTTAAGTGCATTTAATTAGGGCTCTAAAATGTCCTCTTTGTTGTACTCTAATACTTTTTATCCAGTATTCTTTTGTAGTTCTTTTCTGTTATGTCTTTAACTCACAATTTCACTCCTTAATTTACAATGAGAATAAACGTTATTATGTTCAGTTCCTAACAATATTTTTATTGTGGAACACAGAGGATGCTCAGTTTAGTTCTGAGGCTACTTTGCCTCTCTCAGTGACGTTAATTGGTGCAAGGCAAAATGAAAACTCATAAGCACTCAAGACACAAAGCTAAAAAAGCACTGCTGAGAAAAACATCGGGCCTTCCTTAAGCGGCTCTCCATGACTCCAAATCTTAATTCTGTTGAGCATCTATGGAAAGATGTGAAAATTGCAGTGCTTAGACGCCGCCTTTCAAACCTGAGACTGCTTCAGCAGTTTGCACAGGAAGAGTGGGTCAAACTACCGGCTGGGAAACGCAGGCGTCACGCTGTGAAGTGCAGAGATCGGTTTTTTGGCAGTGATTGGTGCAAAAGACTCTGTCACACAATATTAAAAGAAGATACCACTTTTTAAAAAAAAATTATCATGTTTCTCTCAATTCTATATAACGCTGAACCAAGACGGACAGATTTGTGTAATGAATAGAACAAACAACAAGAGACGCTCACTTTGCTGTAAATTGTGCCAACAAATTTGTGTTTGTTTCTGTTTAGTACTTAACAAACATTTTAATCCACGTTTAAATTTGCCACCATGGTGACAAAGCGTTCCAGCCTCCCAGCAGCTCCCTGGCCTCTAGCTATGGACTCTCATTTTCTACATGAAGCTCATTGACAGGATCATGCTGACTAATCGAGGAAGCTGTAAAATGAGTAATTATTGCAGTTTGGATTAGGCAAGCTGTTTCCTGCAGAGGTGCTGGACTCTGTTACGGACCAATATGTTTTCCTGCAAAAGAGGATGCACTCGCAAATTAGAAGGGTTACCATCGTTATTGATTTAATAGATTTTCAGCATAGTTTTTTATTTTATTTTTTTGTTTCGTACTTGTCCGTAAATCATTACATTAACACATATGCATATCTGCCTGCTGCAGACCGGCTGCGCTCTGAAAACTCTCAGCCAGTTCTTGGTAAGAAAGGAGTCATTAATTAAGTCTAATAATGGAGACACTTAATCACTCTTTCAGCACAGAAACCACCTGAGAGAGAGGAAGGGTTTAGAAAGAAATGTTTGAGTCTTGGATTCAGTTGGATGCTCGCTACATGTCTGCTAAGCAGGAAACAGTTTAAGGCTATAAGTGGAGACACTGGCCAGAAAAGGGAAAGGTCAAAGGCCCACAGCAGCATGACAGAGAAAATTGCTCCCAATCATTGCTTCTTTGAAATAGTCAATACACAGGAAAAGATTTGGCTCAGAAAGTCTACCATATTGATAATGAGTTATTTAAGCCTGTGAGGGTGATGACTATTAGACTTTGAAATGAGTTGAAGTGCCAAAGGAAGCGTACTTTAACTGACTTGGAATCAGTGTTTCTGAGCCAGTTATCTCCCGAGGTTGTCATTTCTTTGAGTAATGCGGTGACAGATGAAGTATTTAGATCCTTCACGTAAACAGAAGTGCAAACATGGCAAATGCAAAAGTCTGCCGGAGCAGTCCCAAAAGAAAAGTGTTTAAACATTTTACTGCAGCCGCTAAACTTTACGTTTGCTTTGCTTAAAGCTGCGGTATGTAACTTTTTTCATATTTGTTTAAACAATACCTCAATCATGACAGTATTGTATGGGAAAGATGACCTGTGAAAAAAAATCAAGCTTCTACTCTTCATCCCAGTGCTGCTTCTACTACCTTCCATAAGCAACCAATCAGAACCAGGAGGAAGATCTTAGCACTGTCAATCAACCTCGTGTAAGCGCTGTTTATCTACTGTGATTGGTGACCATGACAACTAGCCTGAACGTTCATGACAAACTCTGTTGCGGAGAACAGTGTGGAGCACAGTGAAGGGTAAAGATTTTCTGAACTCTGAAGGGATTTTTAGAAAACTGTAAACCCTGATTCAAGTTTGTATTGGTATTCTGAAATAAAAATGCCTATGTTTTAATATATATTAATTGTTTATGAAAAGTAAAATTTGCTAAAGATTTAAAATGATAAAGAGGTGGTGATGTAACCCACTGTAAAGACTTGCAAGCAAAATGTTCTTGTGCAACGAGTAAAACTATGGATTTTATAAAAAGTGGTAAAACATATAAAACAGCTGAATCTTGTCGATTAACGATTGGACAATATTTATAGTGCATTTTCTAGTCATATTGACATTACACTACATCCGCATTCACCCATTTGCGCTCACAAACGTGCACACAATGACTGACAGACTGATCGGCCACTAGAGGTTACGTCTCCAGCACGTCAATATGTGGCAGGAGGAAGCTGGAATTGAAATAACAACTTTAAATTTGCTGGGCGACTGCTCATCCCACCGAGTCACGTTCGCCCCTTGTGACCCATTTTAAAGCTTAAATGGCTGACAGAGAGTACTGAGAAACAGTGCAAGGTGTTCCCAGTTACGTTTTATGGGGAAACTTTAGGAATTTAAAAAAGTATAAAAGTTATAGCACCCATTTGCTTGAGCAGCAGAAAATAAGAGGATGTCATTTTCCTCCCATTCATTATCTATACCAGCTTTTTATTGCAGGGGAGCGAGGGCAAGAGGGGGATTATTTCCAGTGGTCATTGGGTAAGAGGCGGGGTACACTCTGCACACGAAGTTCTTAGCATTGATGCCTTTAATAGGGTGAAAAAAAATAAAATTTTATTATTGTTTCAAAGGAGCAATTGTCTGACTCGGATCTCTGGCGAATTGATGGGTGTAGGCCTGTCACCATAACAAATTTTGCTGGACAATAACTTGCCCTAGAACTTATTGCAATAAACTATTACATTGTTGTTTTGAGAACATTTTCAACTAATATAACAGTAACAATGACAAAAAAATGGCAAGAACACATTCTCAAAGATCAAGCAACTTTAAATTCTAATGAACATTTAAACACTGGAACTGGAAGACATTTGGAATATCCACAAATAAAGAAAACAACTGAAACAACAAATAAAATAAATTATAAAGTCTCTGTGAACAAAATTATTTTTCAGAAAATGTAATAGTTAAGACCAAAACACCAGACTGAACACTTTTATCATTGAGTTTTTTGGTCAAATGAAATAGAAAACAGAAAAATTATAAATCAAGCAAATGAAGATAGAAGTTTTTTTAATTTATCATGCAATTAATTGAATTGTTTATTGTGACGGGTGTGGATGGATGCCTCACTAATAACAATATTAATATTTAAAGCTTATGCTATACTGTCAGTAATGAGCAGTTCCAAATAGTTTACTGACGTACAGCTAGAATAAGTTATAGCTTTAAACTTTGTCTCTGGCAGAGTGAGTTTTGATATAAACTTTCAGCTGTGATCTTTACACCTCGTTATGCTGCATATGTATTTCTGGTGGTTTCCTCCTCACATTGACGGTTTTGGTGAACAAGTGAACAAATCAATAAGGAATGCACATCACAGTTCTCTTCGCATTGTGCCATTATGCACTGCTGCAAGAAAGGATATCTTAACTTCTGAACCTCTCATGAATGTGATTCATAGCCGGAGGACACACAGATATTGCGTAGCACCTGTGGGAGGGGAGAGTATGAAGGACGGGGTGTTATATTATTGTAATTTTATTTTTAATATGAGATGAACTCTCAAAATCTCAGAGTAAAAGAACTTGTGATCCCTGTGATGGATCTGTTATTGTACAAGATAGGGCGCTATTATTGCCGCTGATGCTTCAGTTGGGAGCGGCATGTTATTGTAGATGCTGGTACAATATCAAATGTGATATGATTTAGAATAAATAAAATCTGTTTTAGGGTTTACAGTAAGCATTCTTTCCTGTTTTTCTTAGAATTTCAATCGTTTAGGCTTCAAAAAATGTTTTACAATCTTAGCAATTAAGAGAGAATAATCTATTTTCATATGTTTCAGCAAGCTGAAATGTGATTGTTAAACTGTACTGCTAATAAATTAACTTTGTACAAGAAATAGAGCGGGAAGTAAAACCCAAGTCCAAATGCAGCATTAAGGGGAGAGTGAAGGCTGCAGCACATTTTCTTATATACTGGGCATTATTTATCTATTTCAAGTTTACAACGTGGGATCTTACAGAGTCAACACAAGTTCAGAATAAAATCAAAGTAGGAAATTTGATTTTAGAGGAGGTTTTTGTAATCTTGATTAGAAAAAGATAAAATATGGATAGGATGTTGGCATTTTTCATAACCGTAACCCTCACATTGCCAAGGGAGGCATCCATCCATCCATCTATGAACACATAATGAATTTATGTATTTATACTTTTAAACAATAAATTAGTTCTAGGTATTCTGTTGTGAAAACACATCTAGAAATTCTGGTGTTACACTTTTTATCAAATTGTGGAGCACCTGCAACTTGAGTTTTTGTCAAGAAATGACCAGTAAACTGCTGTGGGTCAAGCGTCGCTTTCACTGTCATGATTCAGCATCCAAATATTTGTTGTCAGACTGCATTCATGGCGAAGTTTACTTTCCAGGTGACCTTGTGTCTGGAAGTTCTGAGAAAAAGTCAAGTAGAAAAGCTCATCCAAAGAAGACTTTCTTTTATTATCTAAAAAAATGCGGCGTTTGCTGAACATCTAGCATGCACTTTGCCTTTCAGAGTTGTGAACACACACTTACACACATATGCACAAACGGAAAATTGGCATCACCTCAATTTGCATGAAATGATTTGAGCTATGTTATTTACACAAGACTTCCTCCAGTTAAAGGGTGAATGTGCTCGTTCAGTTCTGTTGGATTTATTTATTTCCTGTCAGGACAGCTCCTACCTTTATTACAGCAATGTGCTTCTTTTTTTTGTTGCTTTTTTCCCCCCTCTCTCTCTCCTTCACTTTGCTCCTGAACCGTCTGTGAGAACACCATTACTCTAGCTGCCGCTGTAGATGCAGATGTACTCAGGTCAATTTATATGCTGCAGCGAGAGAACAGATGAAAAAGACAGGTACAGCAAAGAAGGAGAGTCGGAGGGTAGTTGGAGGAGAGGAGTAGAGGTGGGGTGTGAACTCAGCAGGTTAACAAATTCAAGAAGATCTTGAGCCTTTCCCTAATATAGAAGCGTGATGTAGCTCAGCACGCCACAGCTTGGCTTGATCTCTTTCTTTGCCTCGGGCTTCAGCACAGATGATTAGGTCTTAACAAGGTCTGATAGACATACTGGATTTAAATACACAAGCGCTGCTACTCGAGTCTCTTCCAGTGAGGTTAGGATATATGTTGCACCACAGAAACCAGTCAGTTCAGTCATTAAAAACTGTCTCAGCACTATTATTACTGTTGAGATTTGGTAATGAACTACAAAAGTGTGAATTTCACCAAATTGACCTGAACGTCAGATCAAAATTGGAACAAGACTCCAGTGTTTCTGGAGGGGGGTACGTGTTAACATCAGCACAGCAATGAGCAAACATATGCTGGTACATCCACTACTGTGCTTGCTTGGAAGGGATCCAGACTCTTCAGGAAGGGATTATCCACACTCCTCTAATGCTGGAAAGTAAAAGTATTTTATTACAGTGGGTAAACCTCCCTCCATTTCTATATGGAAGTCAACACTCCTTCATGTGTCTGTTTTGATAATTATGCTGAAGACAGGATGAACGTTTCTCTGCAAAAAATGGAAGCAACTGCTGTATGATCTGGGACTGAACTTTAATTTGGTTTTTATGGTGTTCTGTGAGCAATTAATTAAATGGGTTCATGTGGAGTAAAGTTTATGTGTATTTACTCAGTTTTGCTTTTGTATGCTGATGTCTAGTCCTGCACCATGTGACTAACCAGCTATGTAATGAAATTGTGTTATGAAAGAAATAAACATGTTAAAAATTTGAAAACAAAATGGTAATGAACTTAATAATTACATAAGTTAGTACCTAAGAAACTCATAACTAAACAATAATATCAGTCCCAAATGTCCCAAATGCAGACATTTTGGGACATGAGCCCCAAAATGTCTGAGGAGTAGAATAAAAATAATAATAATAATAATAATAAGTAGGATAAAAACAAATCTAAAACAGAAATATACCACTCAGATGAGCGTCTGAGTGGTATATATCTTTCAGTCTGGGAAGGGTTACTAAGACATTTCTAAGGTTTTTATAGTCCAGGAAACAAAAGCGACAGCCAGTTATTTAAAAAAGTATCAAACATTAGCAGACATTTTCGATATGTGCCATATTTTTCAAAATAGCTCTAAAAGGGCAATGATAAGGAGGTCAGAAAAGCATCTGCAGACCTTACTCAGAGACACTGGACAACAATGGCTTCCATGGTAAAGTTCCAGAACAAAAACCCCTGCTGACCAAGAAACACCCAGGGAATCACATTTACAGAAAAATATTTTCAGGATCTCCAAGACTTTTAGTGCACTAATGGGACGAACATGGAACTTTGTGGGATATTTCCCTGTTACATCTCTATTGAAACAAGCAAAGTATTTGAAAAATGGAACCATCATTCCAACAGTAAACATGGTGGAAGTTTTTTCCTTCATGATTAATTAAATGCAATCTGCATACAGAGTAAAAAAAAGAAGTGTTTATTCAGCTTAAAGCAGCTCAAATCATTCTTGGTTTAGCTGCAGAATTCATTAAAATTTGACTTGGTATAAAGCCCAAAAACGTACCTTTCAGCAGGATATTTTCAGCATGTTTTTGTTGACAATGAGCTCATACAACCATGACACTATTGTTTCATCAGTGATTATAAGCTTTCCCTATAGAAGCAAAGAGTAATGAGTTGGTGAAAATATGTAGTCTATAGCTCCACATGCACGTCACTTCACAGTAAAGCCACTGACTTATGATTGTAATTGCACTTATTTAAGATAAGATAAGATAAGATAAGATTTATTTGTCATTGTCATCAACAGATTACGAGATTGATTCAAAGAAATCAGATTTTACTTCAAAATTAGCCAGTTTTAGAGGTTTGTTTTCAGTGATTTTCCTCAACGAAATGACTGTACAAATATGTATACAAAATATATTTGTGTAAGAAAATGTTTAGTTGCCAGAGCCCATACTGTTGCGAACATAAAAAAAGACGAATCCAAAGGTTTGATGAAAGTCTGAGCACTGCTACACTCAGGTCTCTTATAAGGGAATGTTATCTACCTGCCTACAGGGGAGAAGAATATGTGACGACATAAATTGTTTTTATTTTTCACTATACAGTGCAGCTGTTTTATTTGAATCATGCATAAAATTGTCCCTGAAAAGTTGCAAAGCCGGTTTGTGGATCACAATGAAGGGCTGCAAATTTGCTGGAAAGAAGTTTCATATTTCAATTTTGGTTCATCCATTCGCTTTATCTGTATCACAGAAAATAATACAGAAAATCATATCAGAGCTGAACATCATGGTGGTTTTTTGTGTGGGCGTGTGTGTGTGTGTGTGTCATTTCCACTCGTGCCTGTTTGTTAAACCGTGTGTGGTTCATTTTTCGAACCACTGGAACTGTGGCATGTTGCTTGCAGCATGTCAGACCATGTTAAGTTTTGAAAATCAGCCATTAAACATACTTTCTCTCTTTTATATCCACGCAGTGATTATTTTGTGAGGTCTGAAGGCGCTCTTCTGCTTTTCTGAGAACTGTAAGCTGTGAAGATTGTGCACAGACCCTCAAATTAAATGTGCGAATTCAATATAATAACAATAAAGAAAAGAAAATCCATTCTTGTTTTTATACTTCTGATCAGTCCTTGCTTTTTTTATGCTGCTTTAAACTTTGTGGGGATTTTGATGCTCTATTCACTGTAGATGGGTTTTATTTTTCCATCATATCACCATGTCAACCTTGTTTGCTAGGAATATCTCGTCGGCTGGTGCTGTATGCAGTTTATTCCGAATTTAAAAGCCTCGCGCCCTCTCTCTGAAGTCTGTAACAATCTGGCACAAAACTGTAGATTTGTTTATGAACGTCTCTGTCGCTGCTGGTTTACTGCACGCATAGCTGTCTCTGTTATTAGCTCAATGTCCTGAGTGGTGCAGACAGCCCCGAAGGTCACAGAAGCTATGCATTCTGAAAAAAAATAACCACAACTTGTCTGCAAGCAAAAGACTCCAGTCACTTTTATTAGACTTCCTCTCATCTCTTTTTAATTTAATTTGCCCAAATATGTATGAAGACTGATCACGAGCCATGAATCCAATCCACTATGGAGCATTTGATGTCTGATTTGAACGTCTGACCTAACGTGACAAGGTTGTTGTTGTTTTTTAAGATCTGTCTAGCATGTGCATGTGTGGACTTTATGAACTAATTATGTCTGCCTTGGTTTTTATTTACGCTCAGACTGAAATGCAGATAAACATGGATTTGCTGCAGGGGCGCAACAGCAACTATCACTGTCAAGTTTGCAGATTAAATGATTTAACTTGTACTTTTTTATTTTAGTTTCTAAATATTTCCTAAACTTTTGTGGGCCTGTGAAAAACCTACTCGGAGAGAGCACTGCAGCTAGCTGCTGCCAATCAAATACATTTGATTTTTATCAATCATTAGCAATTGTGACAAAGTCTTTGAAACTAGCAAAGTTTTACATTGTGTCAGTAGGGAAAGATATCAATGCAGATCTCAGAGAAGCAGTTGTTGTTGGTGATCAATTTGGCTTTAGGGGAGATTTTCAAACAAAATTCAGTTCATCATTCTACAGGCAGAAAGATCATCCACAAGTTTCCCCTGTCTTCAGGGAGCTTCCTGGAAAAAATGAACATCAAATGACAGTGAAACACCATAAGAACCGCAAACCAAACCAGTATGGCTTGTTGGGAAACCTAATGTTTTAAAAATAAATATGGCAGAAAAACATAAGTTTGCAAAGTTGCATCTAAAAGACCCACAACAGATCTGAAACAATGTCTTTTGCACAAATTGAACCAAAGTAAAGTTGGCCATAATCCACAGACACGTGTTTGGAAAACACTAAGCTGTTTTCCAAACAAATTAAATGCGTCCGTTCACTGCCTCTTCTGCTAGTCTGAGTTACGATGCCACATGAGCCTTGTCGCCTTCTCTAAGGTTTGCATATTTAACTTTAACAAGTCAAATAAGAGATCAATCCAGTCCCTTCGAATCATCAGCCCTCCTAAAGATATCCCCTGTGGTGAATCTACAAATGCATATTGAAATCCATATTGAATCTGTCAATTTCACAGACTCACATCCACAGTCTGCACCGGTATCCTTTCTGTGCGTCTCATTTTCTCCTTTGTTTGGTCTCTCAGAGACAAGCAGTCCCCTCTCCTCTTTTGTTTTTCTCGCTTTGCACTTTGCAGGCTGGAGATGGGAAATAGATCAAAAGTAGAATGGATGAGCTGTTTTGCCAGATCCCCCAGTCTTAAAGGATTTCAAGGCTGGGTGAGGCTGTGAATGTGTTCCTTGGCGGCGTGTGCGTGCGTGTGTGTGTGTGTAATATGCATGTACATGCAAATTTATGTGTATCTGCCTGAGAGCCTCTGTTCCTTTGTGCCTACAAGTTTGCCTCTAAGTCTTAGTTTTTATCTGTCAGCACTGTGCACCCTCGAATGCCTTCTAAGACTCGCCATGCGCCATACTTTAGCTGTCGAAGTAGCAAAGAGGATTTGTAACCCTATAGGCATTGTTTCATTTGCTCCTACTTCTAGGCATTATCTGCTCTCCCAAAATCTGCACAATTCCTAAAAATATTCATGTTTTCTATTTAAAGGCAATTTATGTCTACTGATCAACTTAAATTTACCGATAGTAAATACAATGTTTCGATTTGATGTGCAGTACTCATCTTAAATCGTTACAAACTTAACAAAACATTTGCTGGGCTCACATGTGACTTGTGTTGCATAATTACTCTCTTGATTAAACTATTAGCCAACACCACTAGCTATTAGCCCGGTCATTTGGGTGATAAGTTCAGGTTCCAACTTTTTTAGGGAGGGCAAATTGTTTTAAAGTTTTGGTAAGCTGTTGCTCAGTGCTATGGTTAAGCAAAAACTAACTCCTGTTGCATCTCTAACTCTTCAGAAGAAGAAAAACGTTTCTGCTAGTGCAGCTCTCAATGGTTCTTCGGTAGGTTTTGAAGCTTTGAGTCCTCCTTCATCTAGAACTGATAGCAGAAATACAGGCTGGTGTTGTTTATGTTTCTAACGTTTTAAATGATTTCCCATCATTCTACATGACTGACTTTCAATCTGCAGATCCAAAAGCTGTGACTAAGTTAAATAGAAAATATCAGGTTCAGCTGAAGTCTACAAAGCAGCATTGTGCCTAAGCCACAGCCACCATGAATGCACAAAGGTGTGTTGAGTTGCTAACTTTCTTTTACCCTTTTTCTAAGTCTTAGGTACAGAACCAAACCTGCCCTGAAAGGCGCAGACCTTTTTATCCCTTTGCAGTTAATAATCTGCAATATAGAACTGAGGCAACATCTGGCGTCTCTCTGTTTCCACTGTTATCTGTAATGTGTAAGGCCAGGTTAGAGGTTATAAAGATAACCTGTGTAATAACTTTTGAGGAGCTTTATTATCAGCCTGTGAATTTTTAGCTTTAGCCTTGACCTCCTGTTTGATAGCTACAATTATTTCAAAACGGCTTAATAAAAGAACAATAAAAACCACTGGCAGATGAAGTGAGGAAATCTTTTAATTCTTGTTGCATTCACTTCATAACGTTTCTTATTGTTTTAATGTTTTTCTTCCATTGAGAGCAGGAATCCCATTGGCAGAGACAATGCCTAATATCACTAGTCTTTACCAGCAGAGTCAAAAATGAGAAAATCTTACCCGATTTATGTATATTTCTTTTATGTGCCACTAGTATAAATGTAAACTACCATCTGTGCTGCTGAGAACAGTCAGATCGAGCCAACTTCCATGACAAGAGCAAAACTTGGCCAGATCTGAATCCATCTGCTACAGCTGAACATCTTTATTCTTTAATAAACAGTACAAAAATGCTGGATTTCTACAATGAAGGTAACTGATTTGTTTAATGCAGCAGGCATAAATGTTCTTTAGCCAGATCAGGTCCAAATTAAGAACTGAAATAAAAACCGAGTTTTAATTGACCAAGTAGTTAAACAGGTGAGATCTGGATCCAGCAGGAACCAAAACAAACTCTTATATACATGCTGCAGATGTGAGCAATTACTACAGCCATATGGAGATGAATTCAATAATTGCAGGTGGGAGGAAGATTTATTTCAATTTTTATTATGAATGCTATTACCTTCACTTGTCACCACATATGAGAAAATGTATGATTTTTGATCATTATTTAATATTCATTGATGAGGTTCATTTATCAGATGAGATATTCTAATCTTAAATTTTGCTTTTCATTAGCTGTAAGCAGAAAATCATCATCATTCATGTCAGTCTATGTGGATGTATGTGTCTGACCTTGCAAACATGAGTTAGTGGAATGACTGAGCTTTTTAATATTCTAATTTATTGAATATCGCTGCACAAATCTGAAATTTTAGTGGTGTGTTATTCAAGTTGCTTAGGCCATCGACACAGCAGACTTCACCTCCACACTCTTTAGCACTTAGGACTTTAGTGTTTTTTAGTATTTTTAGCTCTTAGTTATGTTGATCTGGTAATCTAGTGTTTTCGTAATATATTGTATGAACTGTAGTGTATGTTGTGTGTAATGTCTTAAGCTGCTGGGACTTTGAATTTCCCCTTGGGGATCAATAAAGTATTCATCATCATCATCATCATCATCATCAAGTGGAGCATCAAAAGCTGCCAGCAACACAGATTCTGCATCAGTTTTGGGTTGCACTTTGCAAAACAGACTTAAAATGGACGAGAAAACATTTCAGTATTTCAACATCTCATGAAATTACCATGTATTTTGACTGTTTTGTATGCCATTTGTACAACACCGAGGCTGCTTCTTTATGTGTTTAAAATTTGATGAAGCTTATCCTCTCTTTTTAGAGCTAATTTTTTGATTTCCGCCATCTTCCTACTACTCCAAACTGCCCTCTCAACACTATCTGCTGCAGGGCATTGCCCCAAGCAAGATGTTTTACTGGAAGTATGTTGAAAAGACAACTTAACTTCTGTCAACATATGGATGTAAAATAAATGGTGAACCCAATGAAGACGTCTACTAATATCTAAGGTTAAAAAGTTGTTTGGACTAATCAAACGAGCAACTCAAGCTTGACATTTTTCTTGGATTAAATATGAACGAAATATATTAGCTTGAAAATGACTTTTTATAGTTATTTTTGGGGGCAAAATAACCTATAAAAATATTAAATGACAGGAGCAAATTTCTACAAACATCTTTTGGTGTTTGGTGGGGAAGTGTTCAGATTGTTTTCAAATAGCTTTCTGCAATCTAATGGAGGGAGAAATAAGAAAACACTCCCATGCAAAACTGCAATTAGAACAGTTTGTTGTTGCTTCCACAACTTCAAATGTCTTTTATCATTAAGACTTCTGCATAGTCGACGAGCCCCTGTTTGCACATAGACTGTGATCATTAAAACACACAATCGTTGTAATACTATTCTGAGAGCAACTTCGTTGCTGCTGGTGTTCTGCACACAGTGTCACACACACTGGTCCGAATCGAGCTGATTATGAAGCCATAAGGATGTTTTCAGAAACTGTTTGGACCACACAATCCATCTCTATGCAAGTGATGAGCAGGGACTGTTACTGCCAGGGCACCCATTGTTTATCATGTTTTCTGCTGGGAATGCAACACTTGAAGCACCGCTTTGAAATTCTCCTCTGCAAGCCAGAAGACCTTTCCCTCAACTCAGAGCTGATGCTTCATGACAGACGTCGACTAACACCATCGTTCACCATAATGTCAAATAATGATCAAACTTACTTGCCTTATTAGAGTTGCACTCATCACAGATATGTTGTTGTAATATCGATATGTGTATTATTGTGACAAAGTACTATCATGCTTTCATTAGGACCTACATTTAGGCAGAAGGCAGGCAAGTTAATGTCAAAGTGGATATTTAACAATGTTAAAGGTGGACATAACACAAAGGGGGAAAATCACAGGGAATCCCATCTCCTTGTGCCATCTCCAGGGCACAAGTAGATGGCAACAATAGGATCTGAAAATGACCCAGAGAGCAAAAGTAGATGGAGAGGGAGGGATTTCAAGTAGCAGAAAAGGTGAGCGAAAGGAAGATAAAACAGGACTCAGAAGAATGACAACCAAAACAAAAAAATATTAAAAACTATCAAAACCAAGAGGAATTCATGCTTTACACACCAACTAGACATTAAGCTTGTTAACTGAATCTCAGTGCCATATATTCCCAGACCTAAAACAAAAGCAACGGCCTAAAGAGAGATTAAAGAGAGTTGGTCACATTTAATGACAGATGAGAACGAGAGAGTTCAGGGAAACATGTATTTATTGCTGTTGGTTCAAGAAGCTGTCAGATAATTTAGCGAGGTTACATAGAGTGGAATGGGGACGCACTTGACCAGCCCTTGAATTACAACCTCTGGAGTTGCTTTCTGTTCGTTGGCAACAGAGTCACGACTATGTGCTCTCCTCAGTCCTCTCTCTGTAATGGCCGGCCTTTTCCACCTACGCCACCACCTGTGTTTGTGTAGCTCCTGAAGTTTCCCTACAGCATCACCCGGATTAGTCTCATCGCTGCTGGTGATGAGTCACAGCAGAGAGCATTTCTGCTAAAAAGTTAGCCCTTTATCCCACTCACTGCTCCGTAGAGAAAAAGTACGTAACAGCTGCATACACACTGTGGTTCACTTGAAAAATGCTCTCACTTTGAGGGAAAATAAGTTTTGTTTTCCTTGGTAAGATGTTCATTAAACTGGTGGTAACTGGCGCATGTTGTCTTCACACACAGAAACCATGAGGCCGCCATGATACAAGTAAAAGTTTTTCCTCAGAGGCTTGTGAGGGTACTTTACTTTAGCTGCACAGACAGCAGCCATCCAAGCGTTAAGCAGCTGCATATTTCCGTCTCGACTCGAACTCATTTATGTCCCTGTGACACCTGAATGCCTTGGCTTTACTGTAAGTGGGCTATGTGACATTATGCTCGATAATGGTAGCTGTTGCTTTCCCCACGTATGATGGATGCGCCTGTCACAGTACAATGCTGCTACACCGTATTGGATACAACGTTTTTCTGACAGACGGGGAGGAAAAAAAATCAGCCAATCCTGACGCTTCAGTGGTCAACCGCCTTAATCTTTTCTTCATGCTGTAATTCCGGTTGCAGAATGAACCCGGGGTAATCCCTCATAAGGCGCACCGTTCCACTTGTTGTCACTCTCTCCGTCTCACTTGCCGTCTCTTTCTGTTTCTTGTGTATGTGTCTGTTCCTTGCACATATTTCCCATCTGCATTACCCATACGCTTTCTCTTTCTGTTCTGCTGTTTTCTTTGGTTTTCTCCACCCTATGTTCTGTCTATCTAACCGACTGCTCCATATAGTTTGTCAATGATTTGCTTTCCATTTGCCAGCCTCACCACACCTACTCAGTGTGTGATTGACATTCGTCTCACATCTATCTGCTCCTCTTTTCTTTCGGTTTTGCTCCTCTGCTTTTCTTTCCCCTCTCATCAAGTCTTTCTCTGGAGACCAAATAGTACTAAACACGGGCCTGAATTGGGCTCCTCAATGCACAGTAATTGTCTTTTCTCTGCTGAAGATGACACTTTTTTTAGAGATTCCAAAGTTTAAGCACTTTGTTTAGTGGCAAGTTATGTTCTCAGTCCTAAGGCATCACTTAATACCATGTTGTCAACCTCAGCTTTCAAACGAATGAGCACATTTGCTGAAATTGAGACTTTGTAGCCGCATTGAACATATAAAAACAAATAGAAGGGTTTATTAGAAGCCAAACATCAATCTTTTCTTGACAGCACAATAGCTAGTTTATGTGCCTTAAGCTTAATTGTGGTTTTTATGTCCGATCAAGGCAGGCATGTTTTTCCTGTGTAGATAACAGCCTCATTTTTAAATGTGGTTTTGGATCTGGGGAGTGACAACTTTTAGCAACCTTTAATTTAGTCATAGACGTGGTGCACTTACACAGGATATTTTTTATTTTTGCAGTTTTTTCTTGTTTTTGTGGTTGTTCCATTAGGTTTTTGAAACCTCTTAAACACTTAATTTTGTGTCTGTTTTCAGATATTTTCTATAAAATAAGTTTTTGAAACAAATTTCTTCCATATTTCTAGAACCAAAAGCAATGGGTTTTCCTTGCAGGCGGTATTATTTTATGTTATGTTTGGTTATGGTTAATGTTATCACATTAGTGTGCTTTTCTAGCATCTTTAATAGCATGTACAATGAAATACCTGCCTATCATGCAAAACTTTGGCTACTGTGCTTTTTAAAAGTATTAATATCCCTTATATTCCAATCACTTCTCTCTTGAATTTCAAGCAAGGAAATGCTCTAATGCCAAAATGAGTGAACGTGTCTACTAATTTTTCACGACTAGAGAACAATATTTTGATCAGTGCCACAAATTCCCAGCTATCCCTATTGACTATCTGAATCACCACAGTATAATGCTACCACTCCCATTTTTTCCATTGGGACCAGCTTTAGTTTCCTTCACATAGAGCTTCCATGTAGGTTAAACAGTTTCATCTGACCAGAGCACCTTCTTCTACATGAATTATGACAAACTGGCACCAGTTTGCTAACAGTCTCTTTCTAGTAAAGTGTCTTCTGAAACCAGTTAGTTTTATATCTGGTATGCCCAGCTCCAGTCCTCAAGTGGCCAGAGCCCTGCAAGTTTTAGATGTTTCCTTTTACCAAGAACAACTGATTGAAATGCCTGAATTTCTTCCTTCATGTTACCTTGCTTGAAGATAAATCTTTGAGCCATTTATGTGATTCAGGAACATCTAAACCATGAAAGACTCTAGCCCTTTAGGAATGACTTTGGGCACCACTGAATTATACCAAAGGCTGAATAAAATCCTACTCTGCAGATTTGTATTTGTTAAAGGTTTTGAAAACCAGGTGTTCTGTCACACAAACTCTGAATATACTACAATTCGATTTTTGACTTGAAGGTGACAAAATGTGAGAGATTGAAGGGATTTGAACTCTTTAGTTTGGCTCTTTGATTTCAGATCTGCAGACGTAAGCCTCTCTTTGGCCCCTGCTCCTGGTTGTGTCTTCCCTGTGCATTAGTCAGGCCTGACTTTTATCTTACCTCCACAGCAGTGGAACATGATGTTCAGCTTTATCAGAGCAGGAACATCAATTTCTTAAATTTTAAACTAAGAACACTAAAAATACCCATTATCATAATGCTATCAAATATCTAATTTATACCTACTTTGCAAGTATGAACATATTCTACTTTTACTCCTTTAAAAGATTTATCTCTTAATTATCTGCCAAGGTTTCTTATCTTAATACAGATTGAAATTTTATTTTTTAAGTCTTTTTTATGAGTTGCCTTGAAGAAAAACATCTGGTATATGACAAAATCTGAGTATAGCAAAGTCAACACAGCTGCTTAGAAAGCTTCCTGCCACATGCCTCCTTGTAATTTAAACCTGGCATTGACAAACTGACACAGACTGATTCTGCTCTGATATAAATGTTCCTACTGATGCAGCTTAGTGACGCAGTATGTGCATCGATTGAATGGAAAAGCACTAATCATGCGCCAACCCAAACAAACTCACCTCCACCAACCTTCTCGCCTGCTCTCTTTGAGCACCTGTCGCTTGCGTCAGAGACACTACAGGCTTTTACTCAGCTGCAGCGTTTGACACCCCGGTAAAAATGGTTTTCTGTTTGAAAATACGCAGCTTCCTCTCTGTGTGACAGAAGCAGGAGTCAAATAGAGCCTCTGCTGGAGCTGTGATTGTAATAACCTTTGTTTTATGGGACGGTTTGCTGTTTCTGCCTCACCAAAGATTGATGTGACACACTAGGATTCGCTTCACGTTACAAGTTACACAGTCTGCACCATTACTGCTGAGTGTGCTTCAAAGACAATGACAGAAGATTACAGATGTTTTATCTGAGCCGTTTGATTAATGGCAGACTGTGCGGCTCACTGATAAATGTTTCATCAGCTTAATTAGCGTTTTATAGTTTGCCAGTTCGGCTTTTAGACTACTTGCTGTCATCCTTTCATCATATTTGTGCTCCAATATGTAGTATTTATCCTCATACTTTATTGCTTTTTGATTCATAAAGAACAAGATGCCTCAGCACAAAGATGCAAAAAGTATTACTGCCCCATAAACTTTTTCTCATTTTTTCACAATGTAAGCACCATCTTCAATGAGGGAAAATGGTCCATGTTGTTTAAATGGTTTTTACAAAGTCGGCCTTCTATCACTTGAAGAACATTTCCAGGATTAAAGGACTAATGTCTCAGCCATATCTAGAGAAACTCATCCATGCGTTCATCTTCAGTCATATTGATTATTGCAACAGCGTCTTCACAGGTCTGTCCAACAAATCAATCAAACAGCTGCAGCTGATCTAGAATGCTGCTGCTCACGTTCTCACTAAAACCAGGAAGATAGAGCACATAACACCAGTTTTAAAGTCCCTCCACTGGCTCCCTGCAGCTCAAAGAATAGACTTTAAAATACTTTTGTTAGTTTACAAGTCACTGAATGACTCAGCACTACAATACATTAAAGATCTGCTGTTGTATCAACCTTCCAGACCTCTCTGGACTTCCGGTTCTGGTTCTGCTCTGCATCCCCAGAACCAGAACCAAACGAGGAGAAGCAGCTTTCAGCATCTATGCACCACAAATTTGGAACAAACTTCCAGAAAACTGTAAAACAGCTGAAACACTGACTTCTTTTAAATCTCGACTAAAAACCCACCTGTTTAAAATTGTATTTGAAATGTAATTAATTACAAATATATTGATGGAACTTGACTTAATGCTGTGTTTTGATTATTGATTCTATATTGCATTGTGTTTCTGTGTTTGATATGATGTAAAGCACTTTGAAATGCCTTGCTGCTGAAATGTGCTGTACAAATAAAATTTGATTTGATTTTTAAAAAATAAACATCTAACAAGTACATACTGACCCCCCTTTGATCCCAATCTGATAACAATAAATTAAATCCAGTGCAACCAATTAACCACTGAAGTAATCAAAATAGAGTTCTCCTTTGCTGTTCAACAAAGGCATCTGAGGTTTGTTAGAGAGCATCGATGAACAAACAGCATGAAGATCAGGGACCCCAACAAACATGGCAGGGAGAACATGTTGGATACATTTAATATAGGGTTAAAGTAGTCTCATTTAAAAATATCACAAAGGTTTAACTCTTTATAGAGACTGTTACGTCCATCATCTGAAAATGAGGAGCATGGGGACTACAAACTCACCAACAGGCGGTTGGTGGCGGTTCAACCAAACTGACAGGATGGGCAAGGACAGCATAAATCAAAGCCCATGGTAACTCTGGAGGAGCTACTGTCCCAAGTTCAGGCAAGAAAAAGACTCAGGAGGGATACATGTTATTGGTCGTAAGTAGAAAACTATTGAAAGAAAGCCAAAAAAAGGTTCTGTTTGCGGTTTGATACAACCCTGTACAGTAAACAGGTGGAGTGGTAAATGGCCTGTACCTGTGTAGCACTTTATCTAATCCAGAGGACGCCAAAACGCTTTCAGTCATTCACACATTGCAGTCACAGTTTACCGGACAAACTCCTACCTCCTCCTCCACTGTCACCCATAGAAGAAAGAAGGTGCTTTAGTCACTTTCTTTCTTCTTCTAGGAAAAATAATCAAAACAAACTTTGATTCCTTGTTTCCACTGACTTGTAAAACACTCTGTGTCCCAAGTAGTACCGTCCATCCACCTGAAGACATGGCTGTAGAGTATCATGGTGTGGGGATGTCGGAAAACTGTTCCAATGTAGTGGAAATTTTGCAGGAGCTAAGACAAACGGCCAGATGAAAGCTTAATTGTATATTAGATTAGCCCAGTTAAAGTCCAGACTTCAACCCAAAGCAATAATTTGTGGCACAACTTAAAAATTGTTGTGCATAGACATTTTTCATCCAACTTGACTGATGTTCAGCTGTCTTGGAAAAGAAAAAATGGAGGAACAAATTTAGTCTTGAGATGTGAAAAGCTGATAGATTTGCAGCTGTAATCACAGGAGAAGCTTTGAATACATGCTGTTAGCATTTTCCCTTCCTCGACCAGGCTGCTGCTCATGTTCTTTCAGTGCTCTGTGTTTTCCCATCATTTTAAACTTTTAATTGTATGTCTCTTATTTTTCACATCGTCTTCTCTTGCTATAACATGAATTGTCCTTTGGGAGCACAAATAAAGCTGAATCTAAACATTAAATTAAATCTAGAATTAAAATTTTATGCTGTTTCATCACTTTAAGTTTGATGTCATGATGCGTCAAAATGTGAAAACTTTTTTTCAGGATATGAACTTTTTTGCAAGCCACTGCTTTTGCATGATGCTTTGACTCAAGTAATGGTTAAAGTATGAAAAGTTTTCAGTCTTTGGGAAATAACTTTTCTTCACTGAAGCATCTGAAGAACATTAGATCTCTTATTAATGCGCATCTCGAACAAGGGTGACGAGCGGGCTACCATGGGGTCAGCTATCTCTCCCTCATCGCTCTGACTCTCCACCTACTCGTCTCTGGCTGGAGTCAAGGTGCCACCTCATCCCATTAGCCTCTCAGTCACCCTCATGCTCAGACTTTCATGTCACCTGCTGCGCCAAGCCAAGCTAAAGACTCCCCACCACCTCCGCAGGCTCTGGCAGCTGATTGTGTACACTGATTGTGGAACGGCATATTTCACTGGCCGCTTTTTTGACCATACTGCGGAATATGCTCACATTTTCTCTCTCTCATTCCCTCTCCCTCTCTTTCTCTCTCTCTCTTTCTTTCTCTTTGCCTCTTGAGGCAATCAGTGGCAGGGTGTGCAAAGTGTTTGAGGAGCAGTGTTGTCTGTTTGTGTGAGCAAGGTGCTGTTTTTTTCGCCCCAACGAGTGCACCACAGGAAATGGAAGGCAGGATCTTTTTGATCATGCTCTCTCAAAGGAAATCTTTGATTCTGGGAGCTGTCTTCTTTTTTTTTTTTTCCCCTCTTCTCCTTTTGATATCGCTCACATCAGAATTCATCATCAGTGTTGGAAAAGTGGTTAAATGGCGTCCAAATCCAACGCAGATCAACATGAATGGGCCGAAATCTCTCGGCACTTTCAGCAGTTTAGCCGTGAAACAAACCATGACCATGTTTTTTTTAATAACACTTCAATCATTGGTGGTTTAACACCCTCTCTGGCCCGACTCCAGACACTGAAACCTTCTAAGCCTGTAAACGGAGAAGCAGTCTTGAGAATCAGAGTATCTGATACTGTCTTCAAGTCTAAATTAGATAATATATTTTATGTCCATTGTCTTCACTTATTCATAAACTTCAAGTGTTGATTATTATGATAAACGTTTTCTTTTTAACTATAAAAAGCAGAGACAAAGGTGATCATTTTTTCAAGCTGTTGGAAGATTACAGACAATATGATTTTTTATGTTATGTCCTGAAAGTGCTGCATTTTGTATGGCAATAACTTCCACAGTTATCTTTGTGTTAACAGTGTGAGAATGATTATTTCATTTCACAAAGTTTGAAAATAGTCTTTACATATGAAATTTTGACTGGAGATAAAAATGTTCCACAAAACCAAAAGAAAAAAGTCACACGTTTCAATGCTTTGTTGATCTTTTGTTTGTATCTATTGTGCCAATTCAAATGACAGTTTCTGTGTGAGCAACAGATACTGAACTTCTGCATCAGCTGCATAAATAATTATAGTATGTAATGCTGACAGAACCCTAACACTTCAACTTATGAATTATTACGAAAGTTACAGGTGAATTTTAAGTCACCCTACTTTACATAAGAGTCCATCATAGTTGGAAACAAACCATGTACAGAAATGGCATCTATCTATCAATACAGAATAGATCAAAACTTTTAAAAAGTTGTTTTTTTTACATCATGACTGTAAATCTAATCAATTGAACAAAGACACAATATTTCTTCAGAATCTGTAACAGATTTGTGTGGAAAATTATTCTTAAAATTATAAGATCAAGTAAAGACTAAGTAAATAAAACTAAAAAAACATACACATACACATAAAAGCAGCATGGCTTAAAGTGTGTTGTATTTATAAGCCTGAGCTGCGTAAATGAATGGCAGACAGAGCCGGGATGCAAGTTAAGACGCTCTGTGAGGTAGAGGTGTTAAGTTCCACTTGAGCTGTGCTGAGAGTCTGGCGCTGCACCGCAGGATTTGCGGGTAATTGCTTTAATGAATGCATTCTGTTGCCTCTGATTGAACACATGCCCTGTGCACATGCCTCCAGGAGCCAAGCACGTTATTTTCATTTCCTCCGGCATTTCTTTCCGAGTTTCCCTGACGCCTCGCCTCACACCGCAGAGATCTCCCGCCTTGTCTGAAGGTCACACCGATTCTCCGATAGTGAAAAGGGAGAAAATTAAGCACAGATTGTTTCTGTTGGCCTTTCCTAGCTGATGGACTTGGTGACTGATTCTTTGTTTGTATGCGTGTGTGTGTCGGTTTGTAGATCGGCCTGTGGCACTCTGAAGATGGACTGTCCATGGAGAGAACTCTTCCATCAATCAACGTGACAGACACCCTCTTCAACACAACTCTTACAATCACAACAATACTGGTAAGGGCCTGTATGCATGGGCAGAGTGACACACATGCATCGGTTGTTCGTGTCTTTTCTGTTTGCCCAAGTCCCTGGCTGTTCTGCATGTGGCTGACATCCTGCTGTCGACAGAATATTACCATATCAAAAACCCATTTTGTGTTTTCAGATCCAAACTCAGCCCTCCTGGGATCAGAGCAACTGTGGCTGCTCTATTGTTTGTAACTCGAGTACCTTAGATGAGGCTATATCACAGTGTGTTGGCAGAAGCTAATAATTTACCACGTCAACCATCTTCAGCCTTTGTTGGAATTCGCTTTGTGCCTCTGTCTCTTTGACATTACATCTCGTGTTTAATATTTATGCAATTTCTCTTCGGTTTATTTCTTTGGTATTGTGTGAATTTCTCAAATTTATTTTCAGCAGTTGTTTTGCATTTGGTATGAGCTGACTTGCACTAGACAGAAGGATATAAACTACCATTGAAAGTATTTCTAATCAGCTGCCCACAACAATGCACATCGAACAGGAACTTCACTCATTATAGCTTCTTTACAAGTTCTTGCAGTTTTTAAACGATTCCCCCGTGAGAGTAAATCCAGAATTGTACTGCGCAGATTAAGCTTTTTATTACCTCGTTTCTAAAATAAATTTGCATAATGTGAAACATATCAATAAAATAAGAAACATTCAATTTGTAGTAGCTATGTTTGAAACGATTAAGACTTCATATGAAATACTGACACTTACATGCTGTTTTTTGATAAGTATGTGCATTCCAGGTCTGTTTGTAACCGAGATTGCTGCAGTTTCCCCCCCAATTTTATTTATTTTTTTGTGTGAAAACTGAAGAGCTCTAGGCTACCTCATCTGGACGTTTTATTTTATAGTGCACAAAATGTTTTCAATGACTGCTGGATTTTTCCAGTTGTAAAATGTGTTAAATGTAGCTTGGTATTGTCATTCAGGATATCTGAAGGAAAAAAAAAGAAACGACATCACATACCTTGCAGCATATGTTGCTCCCAAACCTGTATATATTTCAACGTTAATGGCAGCTTCAGTGAGGTGAAAGCTTTGCAAACCTTGTACACTTTTGCTCCATCACTGATTCTCACTGTTGACTACATGCCAGATGGTCTCCCTCGTCTTTTGCCTGGAGGATGTCCATGTTTTTCCCACATCTGTGATTTCCAAAAAAGTTTCAAGTTTTGATTTTTTTGTCACACCTCAGAGCAGCTTTCCACTAATAGTTTAGTTTCATTTGAAGTGGCCTCAGCTCCAAAGAAAAAGTTGCAAACATTTAAGTGGTGATCATGGTCATCCAGTTTTTTTCCCCCCTCAAACACATAGATGATGGTTCACCACTATGCTTCAGATTAAAATTTAAAAAATTTGGGCAGTTTTTAACCCAATTTTAGTAGTTTCTTCGGTCTCCTTATACGTTTTCTCTGCTTTCCATGCCAATAATTTGACCCATCTTAAAAAAAACTAACATCTTTTCCACAACTACGATGCGTCTGTTTAAGAAATGAGAAGTTTCTCATTGCATCAGTTGGGGATAAATAACTTGTTGCCAAGTGGAAGACCATTTCATTCAGTAACTATCCAATAGGAATCTCACACCAGGCAATGTATCTCATTGTGATGAAACTTTTTGATAATGTTTTGAGATGGTACTTGTAATGGATGCATTCTAAAGAATTTACATTCCTAATTCAAAATTTCCAGATTTTTTTCAGTTTTCTGTATTAGCATTATAAAACTCTAAACCAATACATTTACAGAGAGTAGGCAGAGGCAAAGTCTGTAGCATGAGGAAAATGGTCAAGAAAAACATAGTTATGGTAAAACCTGGAACAGTTTAAGCACTAAAGAGCTGATATAATAGATGGATTCTAGGTGGTAGAAATGTCAAATTTTACATAAAACTTTCAGAAATTTCAACTAAATTTTGTTTTTTGTTATTATTGACTTTTGTGAGTGGAAATAATAACCCAATTTTAGCATAGGTTTGTGAAAAATGTGGGAAAAAATTAAATACTTACCAGATGAATCTGTCTAAAGACTCAACAAACTTTGTGCTTTGGCTTTAGGCAACAAACAAAAAAGGTTTTTTGGATTTTACTAATGACTTTTTAAGACAGACGAAAAGGTGCTGTAATCAGGTAACATTAGAACTAATCGGTGTGGCCATTAAAGGAAACATCACATGGGGCATAAACCCATTATCCCACCGAGAGGTTTCATCATTACTAGTCTCATGGTGTTTTAGTGGCTGGACAGAACTGAAGAAATGATGGATGGTGTTTGCAACACTTCAAAAGATACAAATTATTCCCCTAAACTTGTTTGTTGTGGTTGAAATGCCTTAAAAGGATTCAAGGTTGTTCAGATTCAGATCACTGAGAAGAAGAAATGTTGAACTTCAATGAAAAACTGTTAACAAAATATATTTGCAGCATTTGCCTCCTCTACAGGAATTTATTTTAATAAGCATATAAAAATATAGAAAGTTTTCAAATGATTTTATTCATTAATGGAGAAAACTATTCATCTGGCCCTATGTGAAACAGTAATCCTCCCCCAACACTTTTTTGAAATTGAACTATGCTGTCAAAACATTTGGTTAATTAAATACTCGTTTTTAAGGTCACAAAAAAATTGTGATTACTGCTATACATTGTGTAATCAAGAAATCACATAAACAGACCCAGTCTGACAACACAAAGTACAAAAAGACCCGAATCTAAAGAAACTTGTATTTTCCGAACTACAGAGCCCACCTATACACTATAAGCTGCAAACACAAAGTAAAAAAACAACTGGAAACGAACATTTATAAGCCGCACCGGGCTATGGTATCTCCACCGCTCTCGGTTTTCCACAAGGACTTAATAAATCTGCTTTTAAGGACGCAGCCCTGCAACTCCAACGCCGAACCGTGGACTCGTTCACGCCGAGCGGCTGTTTCAAAAAACATTTCTCCGTCGAGCCTGCTGCTAGCGTCTGAAAATTAGCACGTTCTTCTTTTATTTCCAATTTGACTTCCAATGATTCACTTCCTGCTGAAGAGCCTCCTGGCGGCTGAAGAAAAATCCACAGAAAAGCCGCACCAGGCTATAAGCCGCATGGTTCAAAGTGTGGGGAAAAAGTAACTGCTTATAGTCCGAAAAATACGGTAGCTACCTATCTATTAGTGTGGAAAATGTTTGGAAGAAAAAAGCTTTTGTTAAGCTTTTAGACACCTGTGATTCTGGCATCCATTCTGCTTATGCCGATAAGCAGAATGGCACCGACTGTAGAAAACCTTCCTACCTTTCCAGCTGGTCGACTGAAATAACTAAAAGAGTGGTTTGACAACTCACCCAACTGGTGTCAAGACACTACATCAACATCTAAAGCTCTGCCGGTCTCACTCCGTTCAGTTAAGGTCAGTCTTCATGATTCAATAATAAGAAAAACATTACACCAAAACAACATCTATGAGAGACTTTCTGACCAAAACAAAACATAAAGGCCAGTTTGAATTTTTCCAAAGAATCTTGAGAATTTTCTGAGAAAATGTTCTGTGGATAGAGAAGACAAACATGGAACATTTTAAAAGCTGTGTATCCTGATACATATAGAGTAAAACTAGCAGCATCTCAGGAAAAGTGTATCATACCTATAGTTAAACATGGTGGTGGCATGCCGCTTTGGAGCTGCTTTGCTCTTCAGGACCAGAACAACTTTATGTGATAGACACAATTAATTCTGCTCTCTATCAAAAAACCCCAGAGGAGAATTTCCAACCATTATTTCATGACCTTAACCTCGGTTGTGTTTATTTTATGCAACAGAACAAGGGTGGCCAGTTAAGTTGACAGGTTTGGGAATAAATAGTGTTTAGACCACGTGTCAAACTCAAGGCCCGGGGGCCAAACCTGGCTCGCCTTAGCTTTTTATGTGGCCCTTTAGACTCCGATTTACATCAGTTAGTCTGCAAAATTCACACAAAGTCAACGGTTCCCAAAGATTTTTCTGATTTTTACTGCAATTTTTTCTTAAAGTTGGTCAAAAACATTGGGTTTAAGTGGCTGCTGCCTCAGCTTTACCTGATGTAAAGTTATAGTCTGTGACTGATACGGCAATTGATTAAAAAGTCAAGTTTAACACCGTACATTAATAACAAATTCCTTACAAATATTTTTAAATTAGCGTCAGAAAATTTGTGATTTTGATTGCAAAAAAAAACACACAGATAAACATTAACAAATATTTTTGGATGGACTGATCAGTGTGAAAAGATTCTCAATATTATTTAATTTTAAGAAATTTTGTTTCATTGATTACTGAAACAAACAGCTGTTTATTGATATTTTAACTGTTTAGTGGGTTTTATCAATACATTTTGGCCCTTTAAAAACATTCAGATTTTTGCCAAACATGAAAATGAGTTTGATACACCTGACTAAGACAGTAGAGTTGGTTCAACTTAATAAACGAGGTAATTTATAAACTACATTTTCAAATTACTCAGATTATCCCTCAATGTTGTTCAATGATCTGAAGCATTCAAGTGTAAGAATAATAATTTAAAAAAACAAAAAACAAGGAAACCTGTTTGAGAACAATAGTTTTTTAATTGCATGGTGTTCTGACTGGAATGATATTAAACATCCAGCATGTCCCCAGAGAGAAGAAAACCTTTCACTGTGTCACTCTCGTCTAATGCAGGGTGACCCAATTCAGCTGGGTAGAGTTTGCACCCACTCAGCATCAATAAAAGTAATGCAGCACAATTTAAAATCTACTTTCTTAATTAACTTATTTAACAATAATAAATCCTCCATTCATAATTGATTGATCTTTTTTTTCTAATTACAAGATGCTCTGAGGGTTTTTTCCTCCCCTTTAAAGAAATTGTTCAGTTTTTTGTTTTTTTTTGTCATTCGTGCCTTTTTTCATCACAGCTTCCAAACAGCTGTACGCGCAGGGATTTGTCAGTCACTCAGCTCCTCCTCCTTCTCGCTGATGAAACAGATAAGGCACAAAGTGGGTTGTAAGCAGAGGCAATTGTGCTAATGTGTTTTTCTGAGTGGCTCGCTTATCAGCGTCATTCCCATGGCTTGGGGAGGGCATATTGGCACACTCTGCTGGTCCTTAATGGGATTCAGATGAAATGGCTTATTTTACAAGGGTGCCTGGTAAGACTGAGGATGTGTGTGTCTGTGTTTGGGTTAGGTCTGATTGCAGCTGAAACAATGTTTTCACTGTAGAAGGAGTTTATATAAAAGAAAGAAGAAGAAAAAGAATTGGATGAGCACAGAGCTTTGATTTCACTTTGGATATATTGAGTCCCTAGACCAAACTTGGGAAGCCACCACGGAGCAATTTTCAGTGCCTATCACAGCTCATTCATCATCGTCTGATTGCCATGTCACCGTTATCTTGCTTGTGGGCGGCAGACGGGCCTCAGCTGAAGGCCTCCATAAGAATTCCTTACCTGTAGCGCCGGCTTGGAGGGGAGATGTGTTCTCTGCAGTATTTATGAATCTGAGGCTTTGTGTGCCCTCCAGACACATCTGCCCGGCTTTTATGAGGCTAGTTTCCTTACACCCCTGGCATGGCTGTCACCTTTACTTTTCAATTTCACAAATAGCTTTAGGGGCGGAAACTGCCACAGAATTGATTATCACTTTATTGCAAGGCCACAAGCCATGTGTTTGTGAGCATTGATTGAGTTTGTGACAGGCATTGTTTAGATCTTTGCAAAAATGTCCTTACCAGGCCTAGTGGCGGTATTGATGCAAGTGACAGGGCTTATCTTTACCTCTGAGATTCTTTTGATTGTGTTGTTGAAATTGTGTGCAGTGGATGTGTATTCTTGTCCTGTGAACAGCGATGCTTCAATAAAAATAATTAATTTTAACATTTTTGAAAGTTTTAGCAAGCAAATGATTTAATGGTATTAGGAGGTATAAGATCCTTGTATGTAATCAGAACAATAGTAAAGTAATATTCCGTTCAAACAGATACATGCAGCTTGAGCTTTTTCAATTTTTTTATGTTACAACCACTAACATGAATTACATTTATTGTGATTTGTGTGACAGACCAAGAGAAATTAGTACAGAATTGGGGGAAAAAAGGAAGAAATACATGGTTTTCATTTTTTAACATTTGCTAGGAAAAATGTAGCAGTTACAGGTAGAAAAAGCTTTTTACATGTACAGGTTTATAGTTTTCCTCGTTCTTCTTTGGAAAACGGCTCAAGCTGGGTCAATTAACAGGGCAGTATTATGTAAAATCAATTTCTTTTTTAGTTTCACATTGTGTCATGTTATTCCCTCATCAAAAACATACCTGGAGACTTGCCTTGATTTTTTTAATGCCGATCCTTTAATCTCCCGTGGCAACCATTGCACTGTCCAAAATGCTTGGTCTGCCGTCTTCAGCTGAGTTTTTGGCCCACAGACTCCCCCACTCAGCTCATGACTGTATGTTTATGTTTATCCTAAGTCTTTGCAGCTTTTATTAGGACCTAGCTCCAATTATATTTGTGTCAATTCTGACCAACTTCTCTGGTCCAGTTTAAGAAAAGCATTTACATAACATAATGCTCCTATCATCATATTTCACCTGTTGGTCCAGGATGATGTGCAGTTTTATGATTATGACAAGCTAAATGTATCAGGACTTGAACAAAGGCCAGAGTAGAGCATAACTGAACTTATGAGATCTTATGAGCTGTATACTTGTATACTAAACTGTATACTAAACTGACTAAAAGTGAACTCTGCATGCTAACTAACTGGGATTCTCTTTAGATATAAGAGGTTACGGTGATAATCAGATATCCCCGAAGGGAATTTAGAAATTAAAAAAAAAAAAAACTGATCATTTTTCCACTACTTCACAATTATACTTTACTTTTACATCATCTAATATCTCAGACAAATACTTGAAAGTTTATGGCTGCACTCAAGGTGGAAAAGTTCAAGAAACAGAAGCATTTTTGAAATGAACTTTTTGCTGTTACTCACTTTAAATCTAAATCCCACCAGGGTTTCACCTTGGCAGACGTGTTTTTGATTCCAGCCATTATTTAAAATTCCCACCGCCTCAAAATCTAAAACTCAATTCAATCACTTTGTTCTTAATACTTGAAACGTGCTCCGAGTCGCATCTGTACGAGTCATTTTCTGCTGTTTTTTTGTTTTGTTTTATCAACCATGTCGCCCTCTTATATTCTCCCTTAGCTTCCCACAGACTCCCTTTGGGTCGCCAAGCGCTTTCTTATCCAGTCACAAATGCAACGGTAAAAATTGAGCAGTGTACACAGCACTGACTGATAAAAGCAGACAAGGAGGCTGATTTTCTGGCACACAGGCTCAGAGGCACTGAGGCATATGCTTATGTATTTGCACATGCAGACAAGCTCTGCTACTGTTCTCTTTGGGTTTTTTTAAGCATTCATTTATCTCAATCTTTTCTGCAAAAGCCTTATTTGAGGTTCACCATTCCTATGCCCCAGCCAATTTTCAATTGGCCTGTCATTTTAAGGGAATACTATTAGATCAAATTTGCCTTCTGTTCAAACACAGCTACAAATTAATATCCCAGATGGCATCTTGTTGCACCCTGGAGGGCTTGTTTTAGGGAAAAGAAGACTTCGGGGGGGGGAAATTAAGAAAGGGCTGCGTGGAGGTTTTAAGATGAGGAACTCTATTGTTGTGGGTGTGAAGTGTAATGTGAAGAACATCCTCCGGTGCACTTTACGACTCCATGAACGTGTGTACTTGCCTGTGTATATCTGAAAGTGTTCCTCGTCTGCTAAAGTTATCTGTATGGAACCAGACTCCTTTCGGCCTGGGAATAAGTAGCTAGGAAAGCCTGAGAAACTGTTTTAAAAGTTTGCATTGCTTTATAGATTCAAACCAATGTTTTTTTTTTCTTCTTTACATTTGGCTGTGGTGTGTTAAAGAAAGGAGAAGGAATTTCCTTATGGTCTCCTCTTCACAGAAAGAACAATCTTCAGTCCCCTGTGTAAACGTTTCACATAAGAAGGAATTATTTTTGTTATATTCTAAACTTAAGCGACCCTTTGACTAAGAAATAGTTTTATGACAACTTTATTTCAGTATTTAAAGAAAGTTTTAAGATCAACTTTTAAAACCTCTGGTTTAGTTTGGTCCATACAACTTTTAATGGCAATTTTTACCAACGCTCTTAAAGGCAGAGGATGAACTTGAAACAAAGATTAAAAGAAAAAAAAAATCACTAACAAAATCTATTGGCATCAATGAAAATGAAAACACAAAGGTTTTAAGACCGCTCTGTTACTGTCTAGGTTTTGCTTTACTGAATGTTTCCAGAGTTTATTTTTATTCGGCGTGTCTAACCAGGAATAGAAAGATAAGAGATACAAATGGTAATATTTCCTCCCCTTTTCACCTAAACACACACAAACACAGACACTGCTCCATTGTTAAGGAGCTGCAAAGTCAATATGTCTGTTTTTCATGTTCAAACTGATGCTACTGAAAGTCTGTGCAGTGTTTGAAATCCAGCATGAAGGATAAACTAATGAAATGCAAAGTTGTATTCTAAAAGACATCACCATTAATGTAGCATGAAAATAGGATTTACTTTTTTATTTCCAAAATGTAGACACATTTCTGGAAATATTTTTTCTGCAGTCCTCAACTTCACCAGCAGATATTCTGCTATGTATATATATATATATATATATATATATATATATATATATATATATATATATATATATATATATATATATATACCATAAAAATGTGTGTATTATTTAGTGTACACAGACTTTGGGCTATAATCTTGATTGAAGCTCTACCAAGAAATGCTCTGTCATCAACTCTGTAAAAGATCATGTGTGGGTGCAACACATAAAACTGAAAGCAAAATGCTTTTACTGAATCTTTACCAGTTGTATTTTTTATTTCCCCTGTTTATGTGATTTGTTTCTCAATCCTTGCTGGTTGTGGCAAACATAAATTTAGGAAACAGCAACACCAACAGTTATGTCAAGAAAGTTTCAGCAAAATCCAAACTTCAGAAAATGTTGCCTTCGTAAACAGTTCAGCGTTTTGCGACAAAGTCAGCCGTTCATTTAGATTATGAATTCCAATCAAATACTGCATGTTATTGATTGGATTATCATATCTTGTTGAAAATGATGAATTTGCAAGATATTCAGAATTTACTGCTATATCAAATTCAACATTGAAGATCATTAATATACCATATTTTTCGGACTATAAGCCGCTACCTTTCTCCCACACTTTGAACCTTGCCGCACCTTATAGCCCAGTGCGGCTTTTCTGTGGATTTTTCTTCAACCACCAGGGTGCTCTTCAGCAGGAAGTGAATCATTGGAAGTCAAAATTGGAAATAAAAGAAGAAAGCGCTGATTTTCATTTAGAACAAGTACATGCTAGCAGCAGGCACGACGGAGAAATGTTTTCAAACTCATACACCCTCATCAAGGGCGCACCTTACTATAAGCCGCACCTACAAAGTTTTAAAAAAACAAACAAAAAAACTGTAAACATAAATATATAAACCGCACCAGGGTATCAGCTGCTGGTATCTGCGCTGCTCTCGGTTTTCCACAAGGACGCAGCGGAGAGCGGCATCATATAAACTTCGTGTTGTTTCCTATAGTCCAGAAAATACGGTGGTTAAATTAATCGCTGGATTTTGTTTTAAATCACCAGATTTTCCCTCTGCAATTTTTGTTACACATATTTACTACGGTGCCAAAAAATGTAGATGGTGCTGTACATCTACATACAGTAGATGGTAGTGTGTCTCCCAAGTAAGCTTTTTTGAGCCTGCCTTGACGAGCTGAATCGACATTCACATATGCTTTGTGCGGTGTAATGCAGACAGAGCCCATTAGCATTTGCTTTATCCTTGTGGTTATCACATCGCTGCAGTTTCTTTCGTCCACCGATGCTGGGAAAACGAGGCAGAGCCGATCAATCCACGATGTCAAAGCGATGCTCTCTGCTGCCTTTAAAAGTGGAACCAAGCAGTTAACTTTGACGAGAACAAGACCACTCACAAGTAAAAGTCGTGCCACCTGAGGGGCATCAAGTTTTCGCAAAATAAATAAAACTGTTTTTATAGATTGAACCTTGAGGCAAATCGATCATGTACCCCACATGTAAGCATTTACAGCTTTTGCAATGGCAAAACAATTTCACTTTTATTCTGGCCCTCAAACTTCAGCACCACATTATTAGTGGTTATGCTGTTCCCTTCTGAATGCAGCCACAGTCCACTTTTTGGGCTCACACACATGGCTTTATGGCTGCAATCAGTTTTTTAAAAAACAAAACTTTCTGAATGTTATTGAATTTTCTCACTGGAAAACAAAGTCATTGTGTTAATACATCTGAAGTTTGCTGGTTAGTTTTAAGATTTTGTTTTTTTAGTAAGTCTTGTTGATGACAGATGAGCTGAACAGATGAGTCAATTGAAATGATAGCTCAACAGCAAATATCTTTTCTTTTATCGTGACATAGTAAATCCAAACCACAGCAGCTCGACAACTGCATTATTTGATAAATAACGCACTAAAGTGGCCTCTAAAATACACCGTGGGATTGCTCTTTAAATCTTTTTCCAACATCAACTATCTCACAAAACAAGACATAAATAAGCTGGCAGTCGAACACAGACTTGGATCTCCAAAAGGCAGGTTGTAAATAGGTGTGCGTGTGCGTCTGTGTGATCAGATGGAAGAAATGCTTTTGTTTCTTATCCAGCTTTTTGCTGGTTACCGCAGATTAAGGCTCTCACGCCGGTGTTCCTGTTTTGGTACCTGGCTCTGCTTCAAATCAAAAAATCTCGGTTTTCATTGCAGGCGGTAAACCCCATGTGAACCACGACCTCCAGAGAGAAGTAAAATCTTCTGAGGAGTTCTGGATCTGAAACGCAATCAGATAAAATATTAAAGATACACATGGCATGATTTCATTTTTTTTCCTAAATTTGAAAAACTGTTAAAGTGGAAGATGTTTTTCATCATCTCCAACATCAATAATAATACTATGCAAACTGTGCTTTTGCAGGAGAATCCATACGTAATGCTACGGCCAAACCACCAAGAACTGGAGGGGAATGACCGCTACGAAGGCTTCTGCGTGGACATGCTGAAGGAGCTGGCAGACATCCTCAAGTTTAAGTATCGCATCCGGCTGGTCGGGGACGGCGTCTATGGCGTTCCTGGAGCCAATGGAACGTGGACTGGGATGGTTGGAGAGCTCATCTCCAGGGTATGTACAGTACCTGGTAGCTTTACTCATTATGAATAACATTTCTTCTGCTATCTGCACATCTCTGCTGCTGCACAGTTTTATTGTCACTCATTGTTTATGCTCTGTTATCTTTTAATGCCCAAATTCCCACACTTGCACATTTTTTTAATCTACTCAGTTTCATATTCCTTAGGAACTTTCTAGTACTTACGTTAAAATTTTGTCCCTATTGTACAGTAAGTTGTTCTTTATTCTGGTTTTATATACTGCATATTCACATCTTTGTAGGAATTGACTTTCTTTTGCTGCTGCTGCACAAATATTTCCTCATTGTGGGACAATAAAAATGATGTAGTGTATGAGTGAGTCTACTCAAAGAGGTGATCTGTCTTAATTCTGTGGGCTAATGGAGGGCAAAGCCATTAAGAATGTAAAGCAAGATGTGCTTTCCTATGTTATAGTCAGAACCCGTACCCACTGAAAGCTGTTCCAGGGAAGCCGACCTTCACTGGTTAGCTTAAGTCAACACGTGTCTTTCGAAGGCAGCCTAAGACCCAGAGCTGCAGAAATTAAAAAGGGCATGCTTGACAGGAATTTGTCATGGGACAGAGGTTCATCTGGAGGAATGGGGAGGGGCGGGACACAGGGAGAAGAAAGGCTTCATCTTGTATGGTTGGAGGCTATATGAGAGAAAGACGTAAAAGCAAAAAGATGTGGGACCAGCTTCGCCTGCGAGTTTAAAAGATAAGTTGAGAAGATACAGTATGAAATACACGCTCAGCATCAGGGAAGGAAGGGAGAGAAGCCTGAGGATATTCTGGACAACAGATTCCCATGTCCCTGGCTGTTACATTCTGACTGAATAATATTTCACCCAGCGAGGATGATTACTTTGACTGGTCTTAGCCTGTGTGCTAGCCCAGAAGAAGGCCTGGGGAGTCCAAGCGCAGTGTATTCTGCTTTGTTAGAAAAACCTGCAGTTAAAAAAACAAAGGAGGGAATCCACAAAGCTGTTCAAGTCACTGTGTATTTGCTTGTGCTATTCAATTTATATCACAAAGCATATTATTCTAAATAGCTGCAGAAACACACATCAAGATCCAAGCAATCCCATTTTTTATTCAGGTTACACTTGTCCCCTCGTGACCCACAATTACAGAAGTGATTAAACAGAGTGGAAGGAATATTTTCTCACAAAGAGCTCCAAGTTTCCACCTGCACTCTTCAAAACTGTAATGACATCTGACTTTATCAGAGAGTAATTATATTGTGTTATAAAAAAGTAACAAGAAGGCAATGCTTCTCATTTGTGACCAGGAAATGAGGAAGCAGGGGAGCTCAATGTTTTTCATATGCAAAAAAAAACAAACATGTTTTTATGAAAGTTGCCTGCTGCAGCTTTAATGAATGTATTTGTGTTTGCATGTATTGCAGTGGCAAAACAGCTGGAAAGAAAGGAGCAAATGTGCGCTACTTGTTTGCATACATTTAGCTCTTACAAAAAGTTTAATTTGTCCAAGGTCAGATTCAAATCCTTTTGTCTTCTTAACTGGATTATATTATGAATGACTGTAGCTAGACACAGAGACCAGGGTGCTTAACAGCAGACATTAGATTGTGTGATAGCAGAAGCTGCATTAGGAGACAGTCAAAGGAATCTTATTGCCTTTCATTAATATTTCATTGGATGTTAAAGCTGCTGTTTGCTTTTCAAAGACGTTTCTTTGTTAAATTTGCCTGGATAGCCGCTCCCTACATGTGCCTTCCTTTCGGTGCTGAAAGCAGTGCTTTCAAACAGCAGAGAGGGGAAAATAGGACAGCTGATGACAGAGGGTCAAAGCCTCTGGCTAGGGATTGGGCTTCAGGAGACGCTGTGGGCCTCAGTGTTCAGTGTGGGCGGCTCTGAGTCCAGGAGACGGAAAAACAAGAATAATGGAGCGTTTTTAGCTAAGGTACGACTTCGCTCCTCGACGTGGCATTTCAAACTTGTTCCAAGGGTTTCTTTGACTATTACAATTCACTCTTACGTCAAATCTAAATCCAATTCCGTGTATGTCAGATTCTGTTAAAAAGAGAAAGTGTTCCTGCTGCAGTGCTCCCCTCCGCTTGCTCTCGTCCTGCTATTCTCCTCCATCTCCACAATCCTCTTAGTCCTCCTGCTGCAGACAAAGAGCAATGCTTTACTGCTTTCGCTCTTTGCTCCACAGGGAGATGAAAAATCCCTTGCAGTTGCACTTTGCTGGCCTGTATTATTAGTAGAAAGCTTTCCAGTATTCAGCTGCACTGAGCATTTCTACGTATGTGTGCGTGTGTAGATGTGTGTGTTTATTTCGTACAGTGTGTTTTGCCAGCCGTTGCTTTGTCAAGTGATTTGTCTTGACAGTGCTCCTTTGGCCAGCCACAATGGTTACCCTGAGCTCTCTGGTGCCCTCCACGCTCACAACGACTGACACACACTCACACACGCACTCACAAGGCCAATGTTGGATTATCCTCAACACAGATAGTGCTGTTGGTGGACAAAGGGTCTAAAGGATACAAAAGGGTATTATGGGGGTTTTGGCTACCATTAGTCGTATTCTTTAGTCATCCTCGTCATCTTTTAAAACAGTTTAGTCGCAGAAGGATGTTATTTCTCAGAACTGGATTACACGTGTGTCTGGGTTTGTTTTTATGACGTGATCTGACTCTCCTTTCAGAAAGCTGACCTGGCAGTGGCCGGACTCACCATCACAGCAGAGCGCGAGAAGGTGATTGACTTCTCCAAGCCTTTCATGACCCTGGGAATCAGCATCATGTACCGTGTCCACTTGGTGAGTTACCCCCCACCACACACACACGCACACGCACGCCCACACACACGGCAGGCTGTCAACCATGTGTAATAGCTGTAAAAGACCCACTCAATTCTCTTTTTCTCAAGTGTCTCTTTTTGCCAGTCTAAATCCTGAAGTAATTTCTACTGCTTGGAGACCTCGTGGCATTTCTCACCTCTCAGGTGACGCTTTTTTCTCTTCCTGTTTTACTCCATCTGCTGGATCTATTCCTTTCTCGCTTGTTCTTTGCAATATCAACCTGTCAACAATAACCAGCTACCGTCCCTTCTTGTGTGTTCTCATGTTTCCTCCTTCTGCCTCTTTTGTCCGCCCGCTCTGCCAGCACCAGATGGTGTGGTTTGTAGTGTGAACTTCTTAATGAATGTAGCAGTTTCACTGTTGCTTTCTGCTTGCTCTCTGATTATGGTTTAGCCTTCTTATTCACACGAGCGCTGGCCTGCGCACGCACAAAGAGGAGCGAAACAGCAGCAGCAGAGCAGGTGGAATCGAGCCAGCGTTTGCAGAAACTGTGGCCCATTAATCACCGGTCCTCCACCAAAACACAAGGTGACACCAAAGGGCCCAGAGGCCCTGGCCAGAATCTGCTCCGAGATGTTCAGCCACGTGCGCAAGCTAACGGCGCGGTGCGGTGCTATCCCGGAGGGGCATTTAGTCGTGTTTCTTCGATCCTGCATCTCCACCTCCTGCGCGTCCTCATTCATCCCTCTCCTTCCTGCAGCCTGTTCACTTCTCGAGTACCTGAAAGAGTCAGGCGCGATCCAACAGCTGGGGGGAATCGATCAATGCTTTGCAGCAGGTTGCGGCCTTAAATGGGCAGTGGGGCAGTGTGTGACCTTAGAGGGGGAAAGCCGGCAGGTGGGTGACATCGAGAGGATACGACGTGGAGCCGCTGTCGCCGCAGGGCCCCCGGCGCACAGAGTCATAGAGTGAAACTAGCGCAGACTTGACCCATTTTCTGAGTAAAACGGTCAGTGAAAGAGAAGTGGAGATAACAGCGTTTGAAAAGGTTGAGAGAACAGAGCAGGATGAGAGGTGATAAAGACCCTCATCCCTCTACCTTTGACTCTCTCTGTTTGCATCGTTTGTTTCCCTGTTCTCTCTTTACGTTCTGGTTGCCCCTGGGCATTTCTAGATCTGATTCCCAGCAGTCTCTTGCCATGCTCTGAAATCCGATATTTGAATTTCTGTGACTGTACTTATTTAGTTCTAATCCACTGGCTATTGATCCGCGGCTCGGTGCTTTCTGCAGAGGCGGTCTGCCGCTTATTTCAAACTTTAAATGAAAATTTCAGTGTGATCAATAGGAAGGGTGAATGGGATGAATTGAAAGTGCTGGCTGCCTATTAATTACCATTTAATCTCAATTTCTCGTCCTTGTTAGTGTGTTTGCCTTTCTGTCTCCTGTTTCTGTCACCTGCACATTCTGTTTCTCCACTTTATTTCTATTATTGAACATCTGTGTTTTTTCCAGTATAGATTTTTGATGGTAAAGAAACAGCATTTATGCTATGCCAACAACAGAACCTAGAAAGAAGCACAAAATTAAATACGACCGGCTTGTTAGAAATCTGGCACTATAAAACCAACCATTGCCTTATACACTCAAAAAAGATCTCATTAAATGAACTCAATTACACTTTAGGTAATTGTTTTCCACACACTGCAGAGCAAAGTTTAGGAATGTGTTTATGTAAATTTTTGACCATTCTTCCACAGGAGGAATTTAAGGTCAGACGCTATTAGATGAAAAGGTTTGCCTCACTTTGCTCTAATTCGTCTTAAAAGTGTTCCTTTATGCAGCTTGTTTTTTGCACTGGTGGATAGTCATGTCTGAACAAAATGAGACCATCCCCAAACGATATCCACAAAGTTGGAGACTTGAAATTCTCCAAAATAATCTCAGCAAACTGAAGGATGAAGAGTTTCTTTCACTGGAACTAAGGAGTCCAGAGCCTGATCTACGTACTATAAAATGTTATTCTTAAAACAAGACAGACAGGCAGTTCTCCAGGGAACTGTCTAACCCAAACTCATCCATTGAATTGTCAGACAGAGAGGAGTGATTCATCACTCCAGAAAACATGTCTCCACCACTCTACAGCAGCAGCAGCAGCAGCAGCAGCATGCTTTACACCACCACTGGATGTGTTGCATTGAGCTTGGTGATGTAGGTCATGAATGTATCTGCACAGCTACTTAAACTCACTATCTTGAACCTCTCTATGCACTGTCATCAGCTCTGTTGAATGTGAGAAGATCTCTAGCTACTGAAAAGTTGCCTCTGAGCACAAAGAGCCTCAAAATCTTCTGGCCCCATTCAGTGTTTTTCCTTCATCCTACCACCTGTCATTTCAAATCCTTTCCATTTTTATTCTAACACCACTAACTAATATTTATTAGAGATGAAATTTCAAGACTGGGGTTATTGAACATGATGCATCCTACCACACAGATCAATGCTGAACTTCACTGAGCTCCTGAGAGTGACCAAGTGTCACGTTAAGGTGATGCATTTCACCCACCTGTAGATGATAAAGTGGTCAGAAAACCTGAAAATGAACCAATAATACTTGCAATATAGTTTTTTTCTAGTGGTTAAGTTATTGCACTCTCATTTAAGAAGCTGATATGTGATCAGTTTAGCTCTGATCACATATCAGCTCACAGATGTGATGTGGCACAAAGAACTATAACATCTCAGCATACCAAACTTTTTAAGGGATGTAAAGGAGGAAAATAAATATAAAGCAGATGTATTATATGTACCAAACTAAAACAATGTCGATCAAGTACATTTATTGCAGATAATGATAAGTTGAGATGGTAAAAAGTTAGAGAAGAATAAATATTATGCCTTTTTTGTAAATGCATATTAGGATAATATTAGCACCAAACATATTGTATTAGAGAATATTTAGTGATTACTGTGCTGTTAAAATATGTTGTTTGATTTGGCTCAGCTTAAACTTGAGTGTGAATTTAGCAACGCCACGTTACAAAACCTGCTAGGGTCTTTATTCACCAGAGGAGATACTCCTGCCTTGTTTACTCTGGAGGGTTGCAACTCTGCACTATATATGTAAAAAAACAAAAAAAACATTGAATATATTTCTGAAATTCTGCTTCTTGTCTGCAGCAGGAAGAGCACAACCTCTTTCTGTTTTCTAGCTGTCCTCCCCGGCAGTTTTGCAGCAGCCTGAGCGATGTCAGTGAGTGCCATATACTATGGAGGTGCCTGTCATGTGATGTGATACATCACATGATATAGAGCCTGTAATGTACGTGTGACTGCAGGACTGAAATTTGCATTGGATTTATAGGCTCAGACATCACCTGAGGCCTTTTAGAACAGTCATGAAAAAATAAAGCTTTAATAAAATCTCTTACGTTAACATCTATAAAACAAATAACTTGGAACCAAAGATGTCAGCACAGAAAAGACTTGAAGTAAGTGAGCAAAAAAAGGAGAGAGCCTGGTGGTTAACTAGACTTTAACTGGAGTTAATTGAGGATGTAGAGTATGAAACCTGCATGTGATTCAGCAGCATGACCTTTATTTACTGCATAAACTACAAACGCATTACAAAGACACAAACTTCTATGTATTTCATTGGAATTTTATGTATAGACCAACAAAACGTGGTGCGCAGCGGTGAAGTGGCAAGTGAAAGCATACATGGCTTTCTGGTTTTTAGGAAAAATTTGTGTGGCATGCTTTTGCAGGTGGCATCGAGTATTTTTATGTGTTTCTGCTAGCTTTGGTCTACAGATTCTCCCACTTCAGCTGTGAATTTCTGCAGCTTCCCCAAAGTTAGTTGATGTTCTAGTCATTGCTTTCTTTGCCCAGACTTTCCAATGTAGACCGACAACTGTATTCTACACCTATATTTAATGTCTTTCCTGCCTTGTTCAAGCTGTTCAATGTTTTCTAACAAACCTCTGGGTCCTTCTCAGAAAAGCTGAACTTTTACTGATACTAAGAATAAAATGCACACAAATGGACTCTACCGATTTGTTCTGGAGGCAATTAACTGAACTGGTGCCACCTTATAAGAAACGGAATAAAAATTTCTATATGCAGGTGTGCTGTGGCGGCACAGGGATTGAGCACAGCCCGCATCGGGGAGGCCCTGGTCCTCCGCGGCTGTCGCAGGTTCAATTCCCGGTCTGGTGACCTCTGCCACATGTCTTCCATCTCTCTCTCATTATCCTACTTTCCTTTCATAGCACTTTCAAATAAAAGCCACTAGAGCCAAAAATAAAAATATTTCTACAAGCAAAATTGTTTGAAAAACTAATATTCTTTTACACGCCAATCTGTGTTAATCTATGACACACATTCTCTGCAAAACACATGAAATTTGAGCTTTTAATGTGAAAACATTTTTTGCAGCGCCTGTAGGCACACAAGGTCACATAGATTTGCGCTTTTGTACAAACCAGCCTGACAGGAAGCCGACCTACCTGGTGAGCTCGGGAGGGAGCAGGATGCCGCTGTGAAAGTGACCCTGTTTGACCTCTGCCAAATCAGGTCCTCTCCAGAGATTGCCCCTGTGGCCGTTTCATCAGGCGTAACATCTGACAGCATCTGCTTGGACACAATTAGCAATGTGCACATCATCAAAGAGCCCCAAGTGAAAGACACAAGGCAGGGAGGCTCAGGGAGGGAAAGCAAGGAAGACAACATAAAAGGGAATGAGGAAGAAACGGGAGGAAAGAGAGGCAGGAGCTGAGCAGAGAGAGGACAAAGAAATCAGAGCAGAGAGACGAGCAGGTGAGTGTGAGGTAAAATGACAAAAGGAAGTTTCTTTCATTGAGTCAGTATTCAGGAGATGAACCCCTCTGTTGCCTCGGGGTGATGGTGTGGTATGAATACGAAAGGGCCGGATGACTCGGTGAAAACCTCGACTGGATAACCTCACCAGCATCTTCGGTCGCCTTCCTGGCATGTAGGCACCTCCCCCGGGGAGAACACAGAGAGGAGGAGTACGGGTGATGGGAAGGTGCGAGAGAACAAGGGCAGTAAAAGTTAAACGTCCAACTCGCTAATTTGTGTGCCAAGAGAAAAACAAGAGTACGCTTACCGTTGAAGGCATCAGTTTTTAGCGTATTTGTTTTGATTTCCTCATGAAAGCAGATCGTAAAGAATTTTGTTTTTCTGTCTGCATCTTTGCACACCCTTTGATTTGCCTCATATCCTCTTATCGTCTTAAGGGAGGGATGAACGCCCGTAAAATGATTTTTATGGGCGTAAAATGATTCACTGCCTTAATAAAAATAGTTTATACATGGCAGCAAATGTTTATGTGTAAGAAGACGGGGCAACGTCTTGCTTTACTGAACCCTTATAAAATCACATTTGGTTCGTTCTGAGTCTGATTCATGCTCCAAAGCAGCTATTCCTGTCAATACCACAGCCTCCTGCCTCTTTGGAGTGTTTATCTCCCCTTGAACCGTTACTACCTCACGGCTTGCGGTTGCCGTGTTTTGCCCGTCAGCAGTCAACCACCTGCTGCCTCTGTGCAGGGGGAGCAGAGGTGCTCGTCCGAGAACGTACTGAAACTGCCGTGCTGAAGCTGACTGACAGCAAAGACAGCTGCTGACAAGATTTAAAAGACACACACACACACACATACAAAGGTACTGACAATCTGTTTCACACTAACCTTATAAAATGAAGATATTATTCTCCTTCCATACATCTCTAAGAACAGAGTTTAAAGAGCAAAATCCCAGACCATCTGGAGGTGCCTTTGTATCTTTAACCTCCCTCACCCTGTGAGATCTTGCATTAGCACAGGTTGTACTTGTGAGACAAAAGGTAGACAACACAATTTTTCAGGCGGTGAAGTGCTGCTGAACTGGGCTGCTGAAACAGATGAAGTAGTTGAGCTCCGCTTTGGATTGAAGCTGATTTAAGCAACCTGAAAAAATCATTTCTGCGAGATTCTTTGGCAAAAATGCTGTGGAATTTTTTTTTACAAAAATAACAAATTATATCAGATTTTTTTTAAAGTGGTTTTCAAGTATTTGTACAACTTCAAAAGTTTTTTTACCTCAATTTTTCCCACCCTAACCTTATCACATTCTCACTGACATTGCAAACCATTGTTTGGAATGCAGTGTTTGTTAACTAATATATCTTCCAAGAATAATGAGTTAACACTTTGGTAATAAGATATTCTGCCTGATACAGGTTGTGGTTGGCAAAAGGCAACTTTTACAGGCGTCTCTATCTATATTTGATTTAGGTTTGTAGGAGCCTCTCTGCAACTAGAGTAAAGGTTGCAGTAGTTCTCAGGAACTGAAGATGTTTCTTTAGGGTTCTGTTTGAAGGCAAACCTGTACCTCAGTTTTAAGTTTTATGCAACCTCTAAAATTAATGGTAACACAATAAGAGTCCTCTTTGGATCCACGTTAATATCAATCAATCATGTTTATTTGTATAGCACGTTTCATTAGCAATGCAGTTCAAAGTTCTTTACATCATAAAAGTGCAAAAGTAAAAAGTCAGAACGTGCAGTGACTCTAAAGAAAGTTGGATGGTTTGTTTTGCAACAGTATTTTATTTCAGTGTGAAATGAATAAATTATTTTTTACTTTGATTTCACTCAGAATTTGAGTCTTTTAAAAAATAACTATTTAGATATGAACTGCTGTGCATGCAGAGGGTTTAAAGGTGGATCTTTAGCAGGTTGTTTCTTCACTGTGAACATCAGAGCAAAAGACAAACACTTCACTGTTGTAAAGACACAACAGCTGAATTTCAACCTCCAATTAGTTAACTCCACAAAATACCCCATTTCATGTTTTATTTGAATAATTTCATGCTTCCACCTGTCTTTCATACAACTTGAAAACCACATATCCCTACTTACAGCTGACATCAAATCACAAACATATTCCAGTCTTAAAAAATCTACTGTTTGAGATTTCCATTTGTTCAGAGTTCGTCCAAGTGCCTCTGATATTAATCGGTGAGTCTTCTGATGTTTTGCAGCTGAAATTGCAACAAAACAGATAAGATTTGTTTCTTTTTAAATTCCCGTCAGTCTCTCCAGCTCTCCTTCTTTTATCGATTTTAGTCTGAACTAAATTTGACCACTCTGCTTCAAAATGTCCTGCTGCCTTCTTGAGCCAATCACTATCCTCATGCCTCTGCTGTTTGGTGCTGAGTGCAGAGTTATTTTATCAGAACTGGAGGGGAGAGAAAAAAAAATAGTCTGAAGAGCACAAAGAGCGAACCAAAACTATCAAAGTACAAAGTTTCTTTCTCTGCTCCTAGTTTGCTTAAATGTTCGCAAAATGGCATATTTAAAGGAAAAAATGTCTCCTGTGGAAAAAACTCATGACATGCTTTTGAAAAGAGGAACATTTTATGCAGTTTCCACAGAGTGCTCATTAGTGCGTCTGCTTCAGCCTCACTATGGACGATCCCATTCAGCCCTGGAAAAGCACAACGTTGTTTGAGTCCTAAAGCAAACACTTTAGCTCACAAAAATCTCGAGATTTCCCGAGCAGCACGATCTCCAGCTGTTTTCCCTTTGGTCCTTGTAATCTCTTTCTCTTTCCCGCCTGTCCTCTCTCTCCGGCACCCTCTCTCTGCCATCTGTTAGCACGAGAGTCCCTCACCTCCTCGGCTCTGTTTTAGCGTAATAACAGCACCTTGGTGGGAACTTAAGACGCGGGCACGCAGGGGCCAGCAGTTCACAAAGCGCTTCTTCAGCATGCACCAAACCGAACGAGCAAGCAGGAAGACTCTCGTCAGCACAACCTCTGGTGCCAACTGAAGGCAACTTGGCAGCATTTCTCTCCTTCAGCAGCACTCTACCTTCAAGAAGGCCATTGTGTGCTTCAGCACTCTGCTCGTCTATTTCCAGACCTATCATCATTATCGTCACAAGCAATTACCCCTTGCAGATAGAACGGTGCGCATTATGACTGGCAGACTGATTTGAATCTTGTTCAAAGTGTTAGTGAATCTCACTCTTTGCCCCTGATTTCCGTAACCAGGCTTAAACATAAGTGATTACGGTCGCATTAATGAGTTTTTCCATCTCTCCACGTGTCTTTTAGCATAACAAACGCCCGACGAAATAATTCCCCCTCTCTTTGCCTCAAATTTGATTTTGAAGGGCCTCAGAAATCTATCAATATTTTGTTCCAGCTTGCGGGAGGTCTCGTAGGAACACTTAATTGAGTATATTTCCATAAAAGTGATTTAGGCTTGTTCACGTGGGCTCCAGAGTGTTTCTGAAATGGAAGATAAGCAGTTTCTACATGACGTGTTATGCCTTTGTCTTCTAATAGCGCCCAGGCAGTCAAATTTCTTGATCACCTTCGCTCTCTCAGCGCCCTCCCTGCCCCGACAGCCACCTCCATTTCCTGGTCGTTAGCAGATGGTGGATTGTGCGACTGTGTGTAAACGGCTAATGTTCTCTTAGTGAATTTGCAGGAGAGAAATGCAGTATGAGTGTTCACAAACTCATATGAATATGCACGCAGACCCGTTCTGATGCCGGTTCATCTGTAATTGGTTTCATTTAGAGGACAAAAGCTGCTGGCGATGGATAATGAAACATTAGAAATTAGCCCCTGGCTTCCCACTGGTCCACTGACTGCCGACCTTATTTTAGCTACTTTATATCCCGCTAACCAATCCAAACAGATATATAGCAGCCCTGTAGCTACTTCGGCACTACTAGCCTTATTGCTCGAGCCAAAGCTATTAATCTTCTTCCCTTTTTTCCCTCTGAGCCTGGCTACTGTTCACCCCAGTCCTGCTGGAAGTCAAGTATAGGTCATGGAAATGAATTTATGTTTAATGCAGCCATAATGGTTCAGTTGATTATCTGAGGCCTCTCCCTGTAAAGCATTTTGCCTTCTAGGAAGACCAAGTACTGCCTGTTGTCTGTACTTCATTTAATCTTTCTGACCTCCACTTGGTTTTTATGGTTGGACTTTATACTGCATCATGTAGCTTCGATGTAAGGCAAACTGCAACAAATGCATAAATTACAAACAACAGTTTATGTTTGTGTCTCCTTTTGTTCAAGTAGTCAGTAATTACGAAGAGGTTAAAAAGAAATCACGGATTTCATCATTTCTGATGAATATAGATTTGAAAAACACGGCGAGCATTTGATTTCTATCAAGTCAATACCTGAGCCACATTTTGAGTATGTGTGTGCTGTCTTTGCACATCTTGCTCATTTTTCTTTTCAGTGGTCCCACAGCATGACGCCACCATCTCTCTGTCTTACAGGGCTCCTGCACATACTATGTCTTGCTTGCCAAAAAATTCAATTTTTTTGTCTCTTCCACATGCTTGCACTGTCCTCTACATGACTTACTGCAGTTTTTCGACACAGCTCCTCATGCCTTCCCCTCAGCAATGATTTTCTTCTTGCCTCTCTTAAAGTTTCAGAGCATGCTTATTTTATATCACCTTTTTTCATATAGGTAAATCTCACTGAGACATGGTGTCTCATTTTCTAGAGTGATCTGTTTTTAATATACATATAAAACCTTAGTCATCCATGACTAATACTCATCCTGCTTGCAAATTATCCTCACTGAGCTGTGGATCTGTTCAGCTCCTATAGCTACCCTGGGCCTCTTGGCTGCTTCTCTGAATGATGCGTATTTGCAGTTGTGCCATAATCTTCCTGTTAACAAATGATGGTCTGAACAATGTCCCAAAAATTGTCCAAAACTATTGTCTTATGTCTTAACTTTGTTTTAAGGCAAACTGTCCCTGACCTGGTGTGTTTCTGTTCTTCATAAAGTAGCTTAGCTGATCTTACCTCATAAATATTTGAGGGCTTTATAGAACAGCCGTACGCGAGCTCCGTTAACTAATTAAGCGACTTTTGAGGGCTAGTTGGGTCCACTGGATCTTACTTGAGGTTTTCCGAGACAAGGGAGCTGAATACAAATGGAAGCCACATTCTTTCAGCTTTTTATTGGTACATGTTGAAAATCAATGCATTTTTTCGCCATTTGCAAATTTTCCACTGCTTTGTTTTGGTCTTTCACATTAAACTTTAATAAAATACATAGATGTCTGTGGCTCTAACATGAGGTATACATATTTTTGCAAGGCAAAAGTGTTTTTTAGCAGCAGATTCTGGGAGGCAAAGCCTCTTATCTCTGTTGGTGTATCACTTTACAGCTCTGTGCCACTCTGTTGACATTTCATGGGAGGCTGAGTTTGTGCTTTCATACAGCATTGATCTGAGTGTTTACATGCAAATGAGATACACATAATTACAGTGCTATCTGTTTAGGACAGGAAAATCTGTGCTTATCGCATCGAAATCACTTTATTTACGGTAGGAGTCACCTTTTTCTGCCTTATCCAAAGCAAAGCAGGGAGCAGCTAATGTTAGTTACGCAAACTAAACTGGCCTCAAGCGAGGGAGTCGGCACTCTTCTGGTTCATTTTCAAGAGATACTTGAAAATGCCAATTAGTTCACTTTTTTGCTCCATCTGCACTGTTTTAGTATTTATACTTGTTTTGAATGTTTTGACATTTTTTTCATGTTGCTGTCACAAACTTCATTGTGCTTTTGGGATTTTATTGGATAGCTCAAGAGAGAATAGTACAGTTTTCAAGTGGGATTACAGTAACATGAATTTAAAAGTTTTTTTGTTAACAGTCCTGTGAATTTATGTTCATCCTTGTAATACAGAGAATCACCTTTTGTTGCACAGTGATGTTGCACAGTACAAAGTAACAACGTCAGTAACGCGTTACTTTGTACTTTGTAAGCTGCTTTGGGCTTCTTCTTTTTTTTAGTTGCTTGCAAATTTAATGAGTGGCGGGTTGCACCTTTTTGGGCTCGCTTTTGAACGTGAAGTTACTCATTTGGGCTTGGAAATAAGCAGAGACTCATAATAAATCCCAGAATTTGTCCATCATTAAGGTAGTCTTAGTCAGGCTCTCCCTGCCCATCATTTCCCGGATGATCCGTCCCGCTGTGTCTTTGTTAATGTCAAGTTAATATGTTAACTCTGAATGACGTCGAGCTTCGCGTTGCGCTCATAAAACTGCAAACATCGAGACTAATTTGAACAGAGCAATAAACGTGAAAACAGCCACGAATGAATGTGTCCGTAGTTGCCAATAATTATATTAATTATTAATATTAAGTTAAGTGTCACAAATCTGTGCAGCCATCTGAGTTGTGGAGCTGCAGGAGGAGCGCTGTGCGCTGCCCTTTGACACCAAACGCAGGGCCGTAACGCAGAACCTGGAGGGTTAAAATCCTTCTTAGAGTTTTCCAGACAACAGTGGACCACACATATTACTTTTCTTTGTTTGTACTGTTGTAACCACTAAACAATCTCCTCTTCAGGTCAACCTTGTAAGTGGAGACACATTGTTGATGTTACCATTATAAAATAGCTTACAGTTAAATATTGGCAAAGATCAATGTAATTTTCACAGCGTTGTTGTTAGCAGCTGCTGAAAGTAACTAAAATGTTACTTTTAATGTAACTTAGTTACTTTCCAAATCAAGTAGTCAGTAATCTAACTAAGTTACTTTTTCAAGGAGTAATCAGTAATCTGATTAAAGTTACTTTTTCAAAGTAACTGCCATCACTGTTGTTGCATTTACAGCTGCAAGTCTTTCACGGTGTGTGTCAATGAGCTTTGCACAGCTTTGCCAATTCTTCTTTGCAAAACAAGTTAAACTCAAACCAATTTATTGAAGGTCATGAATCTGCCTAAAAACTCTAACGACTGGATTTTACATCTGGACATTGACTGGGCCATTCAGAGATGTTTGTTGTTAAATCTGAGGAGTTAGAGTACTATTGCAATGCTCTGTAAGCACAAGATGGGATCCTACTTTATATATAAATATATAAAGAAAGTTGTCATTGGATTTGAGGAAGCTTCAAGTCTTTTTTTGTCATTCATGTAATCAGTAACTTATTTGTGTTTGTTGTGTTTCAGGGACGTCGGCCGGGCTACTTCTCCTTCCTGGATCCCTTCTCCCCTGGAGTCTGGCTCTTCATGCTTCTGGCCTATTTGGCCGTCAGCTGCGTCCTCTTTCTAGTGGCCAGGTAAGGGTAAGCTTGATCTTTACAGAGGAGGATGAGAGAAAAGTATGAGAGGAGAACAAAGAGTTGACTACAGAGATTAAAAAACAAAAGAAGAAGAGTTGTTTGGGGACACACAGAACAGGAAACAGGTGTCTGTTCCCTCACTTTAAAGTTTTTGTGGTTGATCTGCAACACCACAGGGAAAGGAAACGCTCTGCTCTAAGCGACGGGTCGTTAGAACCACACTGCCACCTGCTGGCCAGGGAGAGTACGGGTAGATCTGCTGCTGAAGTGTTACGATGACATTAGATTGAACCTTACAAATTTCTTGGGAATTCGGTTTCCAGCAGCAATAGCCAAACAGAAAGTTCATCAATAAATATAAAAAGAGGCTAATTGGGTTTTTTTTTTAAATCTAAAATGAAATGACTATAAGAGAATACAAACATAGCAACAGCATCTTAATGATAAGGGTACCTTGATATAGCTCAAACATGTTAAATGGATATACGTATATTATTGTACCATTATTGTTAGATCTAGTAACAAAAGAAGTGTAAATTATCTTTGGATAACAAGCTGCAGGATAAGTCTAAGTGATCCCAGATCAGCTGTCTCATAAAACCTTTAGAGAGCTCTCGGTTAATGATATGCAGCAAGAATTATAAAATAACCTCAGAGGTCTTCCATATAGCTTCCTAATTTAGTTGTTTTGGAGACAAATCACACAGTAGTTCAAATTTGAGCATGATATCTGCAAATAATCTAATCTCTCAGTGTTGCACACAACTGATTTTTCATGTGCGTCCCTCGTTGCTTTGTGTATTCAAAATTCACAGCCGATTTCCCTGTGATTAAAGCGAGCTGCACTGTGGGGATTGAAAAGAAAGCTGTTTGTCTCTCTGGAGAGCCAAGGTGACTTTGTGCTCACTTCGTTGTTGCAATCTCTTTGCTCCTTGTCATTTGCTCCTCTTTATGTCTCAATATCTGTGTAGCGCCTGGGTTTATTCACTCTGATTCATTCCTCCAGACTCTGACTGTTTATATAACCTCCACCTTCTCCTTTTTCCCCTGAAGACTGACGCCGTACGAATGGTACAACCCCCACCCCTGTCTGAAGGGACGCTGCAACTTGTTGATCAACCAGTACTCACTCGGCAACAGCTTCTGGTTCCCTGTTGGAGGATTCATGCAGCAGGGATCCACCATTGCTCCCAGAGCATTGTCAACACGTTGCGTCAGCGGAGTGTGGTTAGTACTGGCAATTTTTTCCAGCTTTCAAATCTACAAATGTAACGCACATTCAGCTCTGCTCTGACCTACTTTTGCTGCAACATGAATTGCATTTCATCTTTTGTCTGTCCTTGCCACCACTTCAAGAATTGTTGTAGTTCTACGTTTTTTAAAATGCAATCATGTCTTCAAAAATGCTTTACCATCACCTGATTATTTTTTTATGATGGCCGTAATACTGAAACAGAACTTAAGACCTGAACTGAAGTGTTCAGAAAAAACCAGAGGATCAAATAAATGCCCCCTGTGTCTTATTCCATTAAGATTCCATTAACATGATCTTGTTTTTACAGATACATCATCACCACAAACCTCATGATTTTTGGGGGATTTTCGTTGTAACAGAACACAGAATGCATATTTGTGAAATGGCAGAAAAAAATATTCATGTTTTTTGTAAATGTTTTGTAAATAAAACCTGAAAAGTGTGGCATGCATTTGTATTTAGCACACTGAAGTAAATCACCTTTGACTGCACAGGTGCACTCGCTTTACTAAACAGCTGACTTCTGGAAGACTGTTAGTTTTATTATCGACACCAAGTAGAATTCAAATAAAACAAATTAAACTTTCCACTTGTTAAGTACCAAAACATAAAAACATTGTTTGATGTTGGAATATTTTTGTGATGCACTACATAAAGTAGATGCATAAAACAAAGACCTGGGAAAAAAGGTACAATAAATTTGCACAAATATATTATAGAAATGAACCAGGAAGTCCCACTGGAAGCAATAAAAGCTTCCAGAAGCATAAAATTTTCTACATACATTAACTATTTGAAACTGTTCACAAAATAACCCCTCCAACACCTTCCAACTTTGTCCCAAAATCCAGCTGAAGAAGCCAAACTTGCCCAAAGCATGATACTACTACCACTATGCTTCATCATGGGTATGGTGCTCTTTTGGTAATATTGTATTGTTTTTATACATACTTTTCAAAATTTTGGGCAAAAAGTCCAACTCATCAGAACCGAACACACTTTCACGCCTCCATTTCAAATCGTAGCTGGGAAGCCTTTTTTACTTTGTTTTGGGATGATAAAAATGTAGGATATTGTTATCCCATGTATTACACAGCGAGCACTTGCAAACAATTTCTGTAGCTGCATTGATGCTGAATGATTGAGTAACATCCTGTTCTGGGTAAAGTGGTGACATGTTACACTTACTGTGTTTGAAAAATTGTGAAAAATTGGACTGTTCATCACTGAATCTTAATTTGTCTGTATGAGCATGTTGTATTGGTATGAACTACTTTTATTAAATCGCATATTTCTGTGCAGCTGGATCTGTTTGTCCTTTAAACTGGCTGTTGACATGAGGGTAATTGAACTGAATTGCTCAGAATCGAATTGAAGGACAGTTAAACTACATTTACAATAAACTTCCCTCCTTTTTGCAATGACGTTTAAACAATCCAATTTGTCCAATTTGTTATTTGTGTCCCAAATAGCAAAAACCTTAATTCTTTAGTTTCCTAACAAAGTGAAATAATTTGTGTTGCTTTCTGTTTTTATTTTTGTTTGTTTGTTTCAAGCATTTTTCTCTGATTTGGGGCAGCTCTGGTATGTTTACTCCAGAGTTTCAGGACATCGGTTTTCAAAAATCTCTTATACATTTGAGACACTGTCTTTCTTTTCATGTCTGCTTTTGCATCCTAACCAACCATTGCCCCATTTCTCCATCCATTCCACCGACCCCCTTCATCCATCCAGCACCTCACCCACTGTGAAACCTCCTGCCGTGTTTTCTCCTCTCAGGTGTGGAGTTTATTTTAATCTTCCCTCACTTTCACCACGATAATTTATCTTCATACAGCAGTCTGTTTTTGCATATATTCATAGATGGATACATATGTTCTTTATCTCTGCCCTCCTCCACAGGTGGGCCTTTACATTAATCATCATCTCCTCGTACACTGCCAACTTGGCCGCCTTCCTGACTGTTCAAAGGATGGAGGTGCCAATAGAGTCAGTAGACGACCTGGCGGATCAGACAGCGATAGAGTACGGCACCATGCATGGAGGATCCACTATGACTTTCTTTATGGTGAGAGCTCATAGTACAGTAGCTTTTCTTTTTAACACATCATTTCCAGTCGAGGGGTTAGATAGGCATCAATCTCATCCTGATGTGGTTGCTTTTAATTTTGAGAGGTTCCTTTTTTGTGGTGGATAGCTTATACAACTTACAACTTCAAAGATTTTTAAAAGTAATTATTAGGTGCACAAGTTCCTGTGTGAATTACTGGTGGATTTTTTGCAGTCCAACAAACTGATGGATTTCATGGCACAAACATAGCTTTAAGCAAGTTCAGATACTTTCTGTACAGTTAAATTCAATGCCATGCCAAATTTTACCATTAATTTATTGATCTATTTTGTATCATCGTCATGTTGAAACATTAAGTTACATAGAAGTTTCAGCCATATCCAAATCATATTGCTCAGATTGGAGGAAAATAGATGGGAAATTAAGGACATCCCAGGAATCACTAAGGATGAACTGGAAGTTGATGGAAAATCAGTGAATCTGTTCACAGCGAAGGAGTTTTGCATTCCCACGGGCGAACAAAAATCCCCTGCACCAAATTTTACATCTTCAAGTTCCATTTAAATCTAATTACTAGTCTTAAAAATAGTATTTTTTCGAGAACCAACCAAATTGAAAAAACTAATACTGAAACATTTAGTTCATATCGATTGATAGCTGCAAAGATAATGTTGCTAAGGAGCACTCAGTTTTATCAAAATACATTGTGATGTGTATATTTGTTTCTTTTATATGCATATTTTCACGTGGTGTCAGTCGAGAAAATCCACAATAAGTTCAAATTTGAGTTCTTGTTTCTAAAATCCATTATATTTGTTCTTTGCTTTCTTATCTACATATCTAATAAATAATGAATAACCAACATTAACTATAAGATCTGAAACATGCACATGAAAACTAGATGTGAACTTGTCATTTTAACTTTGAGCTTGCTCTGACTTCCAAAACTCTTGTGATCAATAAGTCAGACAGTAAGTGTTGGGATCCTCCTTATCACCTGCTTGTCTTTCTCCTTTTACCATAAGTTTTATTTCTGTCCTGCCTGCCCACTCCACCATCCAATATCCTCCTCCTCAAGGGGTCAGTCAGCTGTCCAAATCCCATTTCAACCTCTTTCATCTGCTGCATATTTGACCTCAGAGAGAGACAGAAAAAGGCAGTGACAGTGAAGGACGGTGTTATAGAGGAGAAAAGAGACAGTAGTCCTACACTCCTTAATGCTTTTACACGTACTGGACCCTGAATAAATCAGAGAAAACTGGTTAAGAGCACATGTAAGAAAGTCAGCAATATCATTTGAAGTCTTTGGTCTAAAATCTGTAGATGCTCAAATTGAAACTCGTATGCGGCCAAAGGAGAAAAACAAACACAACAAAAAAAAAGCAGACAAAGCAGAATCACTGAATCGGAGTTTGAATAAATCCATCAGTCAAGAAAATGAAAAAGGAAAACAAATAAAAACTCATCTCCACATCAGCAAAGGCAGAAAATGTTTATCTGCAGCTAATAAACCTTTGCCGCCTGACTTCTTCAGCCGACTGTTTGTTTATTCTGATCCGATCTCACCCTCGTGCTGCCTTGCAGAACTCTCGCTACCAGACCTACCAACGCATGTGGAACTTCATGAACTCTAAGCAGCCCAGCGTGTTCGTGAAGAGCACAGAGGAGGGCATCGCTCGTGTTCTGAACTCCAACTACGCCTACTTGCTGGAGAGCACCATGAATGAGTACTACCGCCAGAGGAACTGCAACCTGACTCAAATTGGAGGACTGCTCGACACCAAGGGCTACGGCATCGGCATGCCACTGGGTGAGTGGGGAACGGTGGGAGGGAGAGACATTACAAATGAGAGCTAGCCGACATTTATTGGTGGAGTAAAAGGAGAAGGAGGTTTGGCGTAAAATGGCAACTTCAGAGGCTGAGGCTGATAGTTTCACCTAAATGTGCTGTATAATTCACTGTGAAGCCGAGAAAAGGAAAAAGAAGAATAGGAGCATTAGTTGAAGAATGGACCATAAGCGTTGCATTGGAGGGTTAAATTGAAAAGTAAAGCTCCTGCATAGCCAAACAATTGGCTCCTATTATTGGACAAAGTGATGCAAAAAGTGAGAAACTAGCGAGACTTTCAGCCGGGCTTTTACAGAACAATTTCTTTGCTAAGGTGAGACAGGAAGGGAGTTTAAAGTATCGTTCCAGAGAAATGTTTCTGAGAATTTAGATACGATTTTATTTGTACTTTGATCTCCTGCAGCATGAAAAAGAATACGTCTTTAGTAAATAAGATTTGAAATCCTTTGATGTTTACAAGATAAAAATTCAATCTTTCTGTGGATTAGGTTTTACACCTGACACTGGACATGCACTGTGGAATCAATTTGAGGTATTTGATCTTAAATCTGAACAATTCCTTCTCAATTCAACATTTATGTTTCACACTGAACTCTAAAGCCAAGATGCTCTTTAGATCAGACTCTGACCTGAGTCTGATTTCCATCATTAGCCCTCAGGCAGGTGCTATTAAAATACAGTATACAAATTAGAACCATTAAGCAGGAATGCAAAGAGTGCAAGTTAAGGAGGAAAACATTAATGATGATAAATGAAAGGTGCCACATTTTCAAAAAGAACAGTACAAACATCCCATCATATGCAAAACTCTTGAAGAACCAAATCCTAGAATCAGTAGTACCAGTAATTCTGCAGAAGATATATAAGTAGAAATACTTAAAATTTATTTATTTATAAAAGCCATGCAAGTGTTTTAATCTGCACCCTGTTTGGAGAAGTTCGATGCACACATAATAAGTGTTATCATTGTAAGTATTTTTATTAGTAATGTCCTACTCAAGATTTTTTTTAACCAGATACTAATTAAAGTATTGTAGGATCAAGAATTCGGTGATATTGAATATCATTCCTGTTAAAACTACAGGCCTAAACTCAAAGTCCAGTAAAGTAGTGTGATTTTACACTCACCAAATCATGACGCTGTGTTCTCTGTTTTTCTTAATGTCAGATATTCTTGTCCCAACAAGAGCTTCTTCACGTCTGCTTTAATATGCTGCTTCAAGTTGCATTTTTAACGAGTTTAAGGTTCTACAGCAGAGTAAAAAATCTCCTGGCCGCCCTGGTGGGAGGGTGTGCTGACAGTGCACTGCCACAACTCCCCCTGAGACAGATGATAATGTTTTCCCAGTCAGCCTGCATAACATAATCAGGCGTCTCTTGGTGATGGTGTCCAGCCTACTGGAGTTTGTTTGGATGGCAGAACGCTAGTCTATTTACACTGGCTGTAATTTATTTTACATTTAAATACATAAACAAGACATTATGCATCCATCACGACTAATTTGGACATGGACAAATTGTGTCAGCGCAGCAACATGTTATGTGTTTGATGAAACTACTTAAGGAGAGGATTTGCCTTTACTTCTGGTTTCAGAATTGGAAGCACACACAGACAAAGGTTTGACCACATTTAGTACAAGCAAATAGTTTTGCTTGTACTAAGTCTTTAGTAAACTCCTGCTCACAAAGTTCTCATGCAGCTCAATTTGCCAAATTGTTAGGCTAACAACACTTTTCTCTCCATTTTGGTACAAATTGCTGAAAATGCAGCTTGTAGCATATTTCAGTGCCATTCTAGTTAGCTGAATGAGGATAAATTTAGCATTTTGTTTAAAACATTTCAAACTAAAAGTTTTAGTTTTGCTTTGTATAGCTGTTTGCAAATGGACAGCTATCTGAGAACAGCACAAAGAGCAGCCAATGTAACAAAGATGGACGGGAATCTTAGCCAGCAATGGAGCGCCTTTTACTGCGAACATAAATGTCAAAGGTGAAAATTATAGATTTTACAAATCAGCAAAGTAGCGTGACTGGTCGATTACAGTTTTATAAGTCTGATTTAATTTCAGCCGGCAATTAAAATATCTGCTATCTGTCTTCTAAATGGTATGTAAATATCTAGTTTCACTTTGCAGCAGCAAAAAAATTAATGGGGTAATGAAACCACAGTTAAAAAGGAAAAAAAATATGCATATCAATTAAGTTTGTCAGGGTTTTCTGATGTACAAACTACGAGTGGAAGATGCATTGAGTTCTCCTCTTTGCAATCTGCTATATTACTGTTCCAGAAAGGACCTTCTCCCTTTCAGCTGAAAGAGTAGGAGAGGCGCGGCATAATCAGCTGATTGCAATCTGAAATTTATGCCACTAGGTGTGAGTGCCGTCGCTACAATGAGCCTTTAGAAAAAAACGTGGACCGACGCAGGATTGTTCAGTCAAAAGGCCTGCCTCTGATTTTATCTTCAAATTAACTGCCAAACCAACTTCAGCCACACAGATATAGGCTTGTGTGAAAATATGATTATGTTCTGTGTCGTGAAGTTCGGCAGGTTTCAGAAACTTTTAAGCATCCAATGTAAGAAACTTTTCCCGTTCTGCCTTTTCTCCTTCCTTCAGGGTCAGTGTACCGCGATGAGTTTGACCTTGCCATCCTCAAACTTCAGGAGGACAATCGTTTGGAGATTCTCAAGAGGTTTTGGTGGGAGGGTGGCAAGTGTCCAAAGGAGGAGGACCACCGGGCCAAAGGTTTCATTTTTTTTTGAGGGCAATCCTCAGTGTAATCAGTCACCATTTGCTTCTTTGTTCCCTCATTTCCTTGACCTTTGCCATCTCCTCAGGTCTGGGTATGGAGAACATCGGCGGGATCTTCGTGGTGCTCGTGTGCGGCCTGCTGGTGGCGATCTTCATGGCTGTGCTGGAGTTTGTTTGGATGTTAAAACAGGCCCCAGGAAATGAGGTGGGGAAAGCATATTTGACCTTGACATACTTTCTTCCTTCCCCTGGGAAGGGCCGTGAGGTTTTACATTAACGTGTAGCATCTATTCTTCCCATCTGAGCTCCCAGTTCATTGCATTAATAATCGGCTGTCAGCACAGGTATCTGTCTTTTTTAAGGAATGTTTTTAAAGTGTACAGTGATGAAGCATTTCCTCGTGTATGAGAGGATAAATCAAAATTATACTTCTGACCTTAGAAGCTTATTTGCAGCTTAATCTGGAAAGAGGCCTGGAAAACATTCATTTCCAAACGTGAATTATTTGTGCTTTGAAGTATTAATGGACTCAGACCTGTATGCAGTTTTACGTCTGTTCCTTTGCCCAGAAACCTTTGCATTTGCTCTGTGCAACTTTATAAAACTCTTTGTACCTCTTAGATTTTTTCAAGTAGCAAACATTAACTTTTCTGTATTTTATTGGGATTTAAGGGGACAGAACAGAAACCAGCATACTGTAAAGTGGATTTAAAGCTGAAGTGAAGAGGAATAACAGTTTTTACAAATTACAATATGAAAAAAAAATGTTGTATTTATATTTAGACCTCCTCCCTCAATGCTTTTGACGCAACGACAGCTGCAAGTCTTTTGGGATTTTTCTCTTTCAAATTTTCATATCACAATGCTAAAGAAAATTGCCCTTTGATATTTACAAAATAAATTTGTGCGTCCTGTCCACTACATCAGATTCTAATAAAATATTTTGAACTTTTAGTTTAATGCTAAATGTTAAAAAAAAAAAAGTCAAAAGGCCCCAAACTGGTGGAGAACTATTATTGATGTGGCTTCATGTGTGCATGTTAGAAGTAATACTAACATATTAATATGTAGTATAAATGTGTTGTGATTCTTAATATTTGTTGCTGCTAACCAGTCATAATGATAACCATGAAACCTGTGTGTGTTCTGTGTGTCCGTGACGTCCATCAGTCTGTCCTTACCGAGTCAGTCAGTCAGTGACTTGTCTGGCCTCTCTCCATTTCTCTTCCTCTCTCTTTCCTCCCTTTTCTCTTTTTTTCCTCTCCCCTTCCCGTGTGCGCACGCAGCAGTCGGTGTGTGAGGAGATGCTGCGGGAGCTGCACGGGATCGTGTTGTGTCGGGACAGCCTGCAGGTGAGGCGCCGGCGCGCGGCGTCTTTGATGCGGCCGCGACCTTTACCCCTGGAGGAACGTCGAGCGCGAGCCGCCGCCGTCAGCCTCAGCAATGGCAAACTGTGCGCAGGTACCGGCCTGCCCGAGCCGCTCTCCCACAGACTGGCGCAGGAGGCCGCCCTGGTGGCGAGGGGCTGCAGCCACATCCGGATTTGCCCCGAGTGCAGACGCTTCCAGGGACTCAGGATGCGTCCCGCCGGGGCCGGCGAGGCCCTTCCCTCTCCCACGCACAGCGAGGAGAGCATGGAGTGGGACAAAACCACAAATAGCAGCGAACCTGAATAACACTAGGAAAATCCAGTAAGACTGACTTTTCCAACATACACCTCTCTCTTTTTTCCAGGGATCAAAGACCATGTGGTATTTTTATCCAGCCATTCTGAGCTTGTTCTTGAAAAGCAGGACATTGCTGCAGACTTTGTTTTGCCCTTGAAGCAACCACTTAAAGTCAGATTTTGAAATGTTTTTGGATGATTTTTGTTTTCCTTGGTCAGAGGAAAAAGAACTGATGAGCGTGTCTCATTGCGGTCTGTCCCTGGAGGCCCATTGTACCCTGTGAAGCAGGACAGACAAAAACAGCTATGGGGCATTTGTACTATGCAGTATTTCCAGTCATTTATCAATGTGCAGTTCATTTTTTTTAATATTTCTGTCCTCTGTTTGATTATTACAACTAAATATTGTTATTCTATTCTTAAAAAATATAAACCACTTGTTTTTTTAGTCTGACAGTTACCTGTATGAAGATGTACCGCATCCAATGTGCTGCGAAGGAGTAGGAGGTTAAAGCAAAGTCATCCTTTAAACCTTTTTATGTTAAAAGTGCCAAAAACCACGAGTGTTCCCTTGTGGCTAAACGAAGCACCAGAGCCTTCAGAAAACAAACAAATTCAGCTGAACCAAGAAAATAAACACGCAGACGCACATCAGCTCGTTTTGTAGTGACGCTATTCTATAAAATAGCATAATAAATAAAATAACTGTTGATATCCCTGAAAGACAGCGATGCGCGGCATTGGTGAGTGGTCAAATCAGTCACATTCACATTCTGATCAAAATATAAGGTGGTGACTGAGTTTCAGCATTTTCTAGAAAGATGCCCGTTTATTTCCGTCTTTCTTAAGCTGCTAACACTCTTTCTTGTCTCGCCACATACAGTGGTGTCTTTACAAGTGCTTTTTTGCAGAGCTACAAACATGGAAGAAAGATTTTGCTTACGTATTGGGTTGGAGGGTGTTTTTCTATACTGTGCAGTAAAACGGAATCTGCATTTTGTTATGCTGAAATGGTTCAGATCAATTAAACAATTGAATATCAGACAAAGGTAACCTGAGAAAATACAGAATGTAGTTTCCAAGTAGTGATTTAATTCATTCTACCGATACCAACATTGTCTTATTTGAAGCTATCATTGTCGCTCTTGTTAAATCATGAAATAAGTTTAATTTCATTGACTAAGTCCAGGCTAGTGGTAGCCTGATTACTGCTTGTCCTGTGCAATAAAGAAGTCATGTAACTAGCACCTGTCTGACAACATGAAGTAGTCCAAAGGACCTCGAAAAACCAACACACCAGATTATGATCTAAAGAAATTCAAGAGCAAAAGAGAAACAAAGGAATTAATGAATCAGTGTCAAAAATATTTTTTAAAAGTCACATTTAAGGTTTTTGGAACCACAATCAGTGCAATTTTCCTCTAATACAGAAAACCTGGAACAACAGTGAAATCTTTTGAAGAAGCAACATCTGAAGAAGTCAGAGAGAGACATAGAGGATAAGAACAGCAACCAAGGGAGAGTACCATGGGGAAAACAGCAGCAGGCAGAAAGGAACACAAAGATCCGTCTCACATTTGCAAAAAATAAAAATAAAAAATATCATTTTCATGATCCCAGAAACCTTTTGGAAAATATTCTGTGGATTTACAAGGCAAAAGTAGTTTCTTAAAAGGTGTGCGTTGTTAAAACAGCATTTCAGAAAAGAACATCATGCACACGATATTTAAATCTAGTTGCCTCGTTTTGCAGCTGGTTTGCTGCTTCAGGACTTGGGACAACTTGCCATCATTGATGGAACCATGAATTCATGAAACAGGGAAGATCCTGAAAGAGAGTATCTGGTTGTGAATTTGTGATAGAGAGCAGTTGGGTTATTAACTGGCTTAAAAAAATTTTTAAGTTTTGGCATGGAGTAGTCTAATTAAAACTGAGCTTAAACCTGAGTGAGATACTGTTGAATATGAATAGTACATCATGCTTGAATACAATTTAGTTTGGCTGAATTAAAATAAGAAAAGTTGTTCAAAATTCATCTAATGTGATGCAATCAGTTACATCTGGTTGTTCCTACCAAGGCTGATGGCAAAACTAGATATCAGGTTTATAGGGCACAAAGAATCATTTAAAAACAACAATGTAACATTGGGTTGAGCAATATTATTGTGTCAGTGCTATGACATTTTTGCAGCATTTTCATACATTTTGTAGCAGTAGCACCTATTTCATTGATTTAGGTTTCTCTGAGTTAAATTATAAAAGAGGCAACTTGACTTAGTTGTAGATCAAATTACATAGAACAGTAATGTTTGGTAATCAATAATTCCTTAAAGACATCATCTTTGTACATTCTGGAAATGCAATGCACGTATGTGATGGAGTAATAAGGCATTTTTCTAGTGCTACTTTTCTGCAGATGTTCTTTTCCGCAGCATCTATGGAGTAAAAGTGACTTGTTTGTAATTTTATCCCAGAAAATGGCTCTGCTAGGGAGGTCGCTAGACATACTTTTTGGACCATCCTGAACCAACCCACAACAGCATTTTGGATTCAGGCCATCTGGTATTTTGTACTGAAACAATATTCTCAGCATTTTTATTTTTTTTGCATTCCTCCCAGTTTAAACTTTTTCAGGGGACTGAAGACGTTGTGAGAATGTCGAACAGCATTTATTCGCAGAGGTGCAGAGAAAACCTCCACAACGCCCCTGGAATGTGGAGCAATTTTGCAACACTTTTGGTACATGTAGGTTGAATTTCATTAAACATCTGTTAATGGAGCAAATTAATTTCTTCTTAGTTTGAAAGCGTTTTTAAGTTTTATTCCATTGGGAGAAGCTTGGAGTGATTTTGCCAAAGCTATAGATAGAAGACATGAACCAATCAGTTATATTGCTCACAATAAATCACAAGGTTTTATATATACTATATATATATATATATGTACAGTCCATGCAGGAAACTTTTTTTGTCCATTGTCTGCCCAAGGATCAAAGGAGAAACCTTTTAGGGTTAACAATCCCTGGGAGGTTAAAAGTTGAGGGTAATTTAGTTCTGGAGACAAAAACGTTCAGGTCAGCATCATGGAAAAATCCCTTTAGTGCCACAACATTTTGATTCGTTTCTCATTTTATTAGATTTCCACAACAGTTGTTATAAATACCTGCCAGTGATGAACACGGTTTTTGTTCCGTACATGCTGAATGAAATCAGGTCCCTTTTTCTGCTGTTAAGTCTTTTATTTTTGCCTTCATATGAAACTAGTGACAGACCAAAAAGCTCTTGGTCAAGAAGCTTTTACTGCAGCAGTTTTCCTCCGTTCTTTTAAGTGTTAAAACGTCGGCGCTTTTGTTGAATGTGCAGTTTTACAAGCCCCTTGGAGAAGTATTTTGCTTCTGATGTGTTATGACAGTTTTCATACTTTATTGACGCTATAGAAGCAGAAAAAAGTCATTTGTTTTTTGGAATGAGTGACTTGGGGAAATATAAACAATGATTCATTCACTTTTCTTTCCCTTTCCAAAGAGTTTGATGGCAGAAAAAAAAATCTAATTAATCACACAAACAGTTTGCCCTGTTAATCCCTAAATCTCGATTTAAAAATCATTTATAAATGTCTGTTGGAATGACATTTTCCCTTTTGCATTTTCCTACAAATGAATCCAGGAGGACTCTTAGTTACTTATGAGAGTTTAGGCTGAGTGGCTGTTTTGACTGCTTTATGATAACCTCACTGAATCAGAGGGCAGACGGCTGCCAGTGCAGACCCGTCCTTATCGCTGATGTGCCCATCACTTTAAATCTGCACATCACAATCTGTCAATCACCTTCATGCCATGTTGTTGTGAGAAGTTTTACAGATTTTTCCCCCTGTTTTTGCTTATCTCAAATAATTCAGATCTTCAAACACATTTTACCACCAGACAAAGATAACCCAATTAAATGCAAGAAGATGTTTTCAAAGTACAAAAAAAACTTTATCCAAACAAGGCTTAAAGGTAACCCACTTTGGTTGACTCGTGCTTACATTGTTGCTAACCGAACAGCTCTTATGGAAAGCTGAGTTCATTTAAACGAGTCATGTCCAAGCCTGCCAGATCTGCAGAACCAAGAAATGTCTTAAGTAGAACCTGTCCGACAACATAATACAGGCAATACGACAAACAGTCTGGATAGATCCAATGAACCACAAAAATATTGTTTTTTTTTTGTTTATTTTTTCACAAATTAAGAAACATAGAACAGTGGTGAACCTTCCCAGAAGTGACTGACCTCCCCAAATTACTCAAAGATGGCATTAAAAACTCATCCAGGAGGTCAGAAAAGACCCCTGACCTAATTTGATTGAACTGCTCTGGTACGCCCTTAAACAGGCAGTTTATACTTGAAGCAATCCCTCAATGTGCCTGAATTCAAACAATTTAAAGAGGAGACAGCTATTAGGCTTAGGGCGCAATTATCTTACTAGTGAGTGGTGCTTGGATTGTTTTTTTTAGTTCATAAATGGAATCGTTGCTTGAAAACAGTTTGTATTTATTCAGGTTTTCTTTGTCTGATGACAAAATTAGTTTTAGTTTTTGAAATATTTAGGCCCATAAGGGTTCAAATCTTTTTTACAGCACTGCAAGATGCCATTTCACGACAGCTTTAAATGAAGGTGCAGCATTCACCTTTCTGTCACTTCAAGCCTCCATCTCGTCAGAATTTCCTCTCCTCCTTTAGAGCGAGCAATGTGAAGAGAAACATGTTTCATTTCACAAAACATCTGTCAGGTTTAAATGTCTCTGTGTTTTTTTATGCACATTATTTGTCCATAATCTGCTCCAATGTTGTTGTTTTTCATTCAAACAAGCTGGCTCACAAAAGTTATGTAAATACAGTGTAATCAGTGCAGTTCCTGGTAAATGTCTATTGTGGTATTTTTTTTTCAAGAGTAATTATTGTTTGACGTTTATTGTGTTAATGGAGCAGCATTGTACACTCTTGTGTTTTGTTTGTTTGTTTGTTTTTTAATTACAGGAATCCTTCTCATGGACAGCTACATTGATTAGTTTAATGAAGAAAAAAAATCTTAGGTCTCCAGAAACATTCACTGTAAAATGCGAACATTTCTTTAAAGATTTAGTCAAATTAATGAGTCAGTCCAAGAGAAGAGAAGACCCAAATTTAAAAAGGTCTATAAAAGCCGTTTTCATCCATTTGCTGAATGTTACTAAGAAGCAGATGAGAGTGTGAAGGCTCTTTCTGCTCTCAATGCAAACTTCTTAAATGCTGAAAACATTTACAGAGGTGCTAAATCAAGCGTAGTGGGAATGAGATTGCCAATTACCTTGAAGGCACGGAGAGCAGTGGAGTACGAATTAAAACAAATCCCACCGAGACTTTGGGCGACCTTCTCCGGGAGAGAGCTGGCACTGTTTGTGCTTCTATATTTTATATGCTTTATTTTTTTATGTTGACATTTTATTTCATTATAAATACATTTCTGGAAACAACGTCCATTCTCTGGGCTTCTGGTTTGTCTCGTTTGTGCTCTGATGGATTTGACCTTAGCAGCTGTTTAGATCCGTCACGCTGGCAGCCTCCTGAGTGAACTGTTTGGTTTTTTTGTTTTCTTTTATACAGTGCCTTTTTTTTTAAACTATGCAATCAGAAAACCCACTGAACATTTTCACATCTTGTCACATTACAACCACAAGCTTTAATGTATTTCTGGGTGATTTTCTGTGGTACATCAATGCAAGCATCTCATAATTACAAAGTGGAAGAGCAATTATTCAAGTTTTATTATTATTATTATTATTATTTGCAAATAGAAACCACACAGCATAGCTTTCATACGTGTTCACCCCCACGTATTCTGATATTCCTAAATAAAATCCAGTGCAACCAGTTGCTTTTAGAAATTAACTGTAATTGTTAAGTAGCTTGAGATTGTGTTTGTAAATAAATTAATAAATATTTACATATTTAGTATATAAATATTTAGCTTGCTAATTATACTTTTAGTTCTAAACTGCGACATTATGAAATTAGTAAAAAAAATTGTGAAAATATTTGAAAAATTAACCCCATTTTTCTTCTTACACAAGAGGCTAAATAACTAAATATTTAGGCGTGTCAGAGTAAAAGGGGCAGATCATACGTTCACAGCACATATTTCAGGTTTTTGGTGGCACAAAAAAACATTTGAAACTAGGTATCACAGGTGCTGTCGTGGCGCAGGGGCAAAGCACGACCCGCGCATTGAGGCTTCAGTCCTCGTGGCGGTGGTCACAGGTTCGATTCCCGGCCTGGTGACATTTGCCTCTCTCATTACCCTGTTTCCTGTCGAACTACTTTCAAATAAAGGCCACTAAAGCCAACGAAACCTTTTTTAAAAACTAGGTTTTACTTTGCTCCAAATGAAACACTTACAGTATTTGTGTTTCTCACAAACACAAAAAAAATCCACTTTAAAATCCTTCAGGCTTTGTAGTTGTAAAATGACAAAATGTGAACCAGCTTAGGGAGTGACGATACTTTAGCAGGACACTGTGAACACGAGCAGGTGGGCCGTGTTGGCCAACAGAACCTGAAGCGTCTTCCTCTCTCCTCTCTCTCTCTCCCAGAGCCCGGTTAGCATCCGCACACCCGAGAATCCTTTGAGCAGCTGAGAATTTGTGTGGGCAGAGAGTCTTAACGCAGGCTAATGAGTTTAACAACTCATCTGTGATTTAAGCATCCACTGGCTTGTAGTTCATCTATCACCGCGATTTTTAGCGGATATTATAGTCTCCTCTGGACGGTAGGATGAACGGCCCGCATCAGATTTACAGTTTAATCCAACCTGCTCCTTTTGTCTCCCGGTGCCTGCATCCAACTCTCTCTATTCCAGCATTACAGATGGAAAGTTGTGTCCAGTGCATCATCAGCCTGTCAAATTGCTTATCTACAGCATTCACACGGCAGCATGAGCCTTTAAGCTCCGACACACACAAATACTCGCCTCTTCCTGTATGTCACCGTCATGTCAGGTTTATATCGCTGTGCTTCTTCTGCCTCTGGTGATTTAGCTCCATAAATAAAATGCATCTATTTGCTCACCGCTTCCTGCCGCCGCCTGCTGCTGTTGGATTTATGGAGGCCCTGATGAGCACTGAGAGCCTGAAGAGATGTGTGTGAAAAGGTACTTCTCTCCTCAAGCCTGCGGCTTGTTGCATATCTACACCAGTTACCCCATATCTAATAGTTATTTTGCGAGGACTTAAGAGATGCCGCGCTCTGACTTTAATGTGTTTTATCGTGCTCGAAGCACCCTGAACAAATATTGGCGTCCCTTGGGGAACAGATTTGCAGGGTGCAACTTGCCACAGTTCCAGATGTTTCAAACTCTTCAGAATATTGCTCAGACTGTAGATATGAACAACTTTAGGTAAGTAGTTAGTTGAGATATTTATGGTTGACAAAGTCAGCTGTTGGATGACAATTAGTGCCACTGCTGTAAATAATTGTTTTGATGTTTGAAGAGTTCATGATGCCATGTGCTGCATCAAAGTTCCCTTAACATTTCTGAAGAGAAACAAAAATATCGCAAATCCTGCACGATATTCAACATAGGATTTGAGACATTTTATCTCAAATTAATATGTTATTTGAAACAAGACCTTAAAGCTGGGATACATAACCTTTATGAAGAATATGTTTTTTACATATTTGGTAAAACTGTCACTATGTCATGACACAGGTGAGACTGATAATATGTGGGGAAAAAATACAAGCTCCTTCTTCCAGTGCAAATTTCAGAAATGTACAACTCGGTCAGAAACAACCAATCAGAGTCAGGATGAGGGTCTTAGCGCTGACAATCAAGCTCAAGTACATACTTCTAAGCTATAGCGTGTTCCTGATAGCAGACCATGCCATGAATGCTCAGGCTAGTGAGCATGGCCACCGACATTGGCATATAAACAGTTTTCCTGTAATGGTAAGTTGTTACTCATTGAGGAGCTTGTACATGAGCATGATTGACAGCTCTAAGACCTTCCCCTGGGCTTTGATTGGTTGATGTTAACCGGCAGCATTGTATTTCTTCAGATGACAATAGCAGCGCAGGGAAGAGGCGGAGGAGTTTGGTTCTTTCACAGATTATCTGCCTCACATTTTACTGTCACAACATGGTGACAGTTTTAACAAATATGCAAAAACATATTTTAGAACATTTTTATATAATTGCATAGTGCAGCTTTAGATGTTTATTGCAGGAAAGCTTGATCTTCATTTCAGTCAAATTAATGTACTACATCACTAGAACTGATCATATTTTATGCTTGTAGCAACAGAAAAATGCGTCTTTATTTGATGACTTGCCTCCTTATCAGCTGGTTGGCATATAGATTTTCTCTAATTCTGCAGTTCTCCCACAGAGCTTTTAGATTTCATTCCTTTCTTTATCATACTCTGCATGTTGGATGTGTAAATACGTGTCTTCATCTAACTTTGTGAGTTAGAATTAGGCCTGTACTTCATGTCTTATTTATACAAAAGTGGAACGGGAAGTCGTGAATTACTATTTAAAAGTTCTTTGACACAATTTACAAAAATGCTAGTTTGATGTATTGCTCTACTGCAGAATACAGTAGAGCAATACACTGTGTTTATTTGAAGTATTTTTACACAGTTTACAAGACAAGGGTTGCCAATGCTTGTACCGGCTGCTGTATATCCCACAAACAATCAGTGTGTCCAGAGGGAACCAAACAACAACGCCTTTATTTCTGATAGCCTTTCTATGTCTTTACTTCTACATTCATTATGATTCTATTTCTTTATAATCGCAGCTATTCATCCGCCCAAGATCGCATCACTTTGTGTAACTATTCCTTTTTTTCTGTCTGACATCAGAGACGCTAAATGTTAAACGCAACGAATGCCGTCGCGGCACAAAAGGTTACAAATGATAGACTGCATTTTATCTTCACAACAATTCTGGTGCAAATTTAAAGTAATGTCTCACTTTTCCGCAGTTGCAGCCTCCTTGTTTGTGTGCCAAAACGCTGGACGAATTCATCACAAGGCTTTTCCACAAACTTTTGTTCTCCGAACAGTTGTTGAAACGTATTGACCAAAACATCTTGACATTGCTTGTCTTTCAGAGAAATAAAAACAGAGCTCCGTTTACTTTGCTTTGTTCCCCCTCTTTTCATTCCCGCCTGGATCGATTGGAGCCGCAGATGACGAAGCACGGATTATAGTGTACCGGGGTGTGTTTGGGTGTGTGGTGGGGGTGTGTGGGATGAAACATTTCTGTGTATGAGTGTTTTCCATTGCATTTCTCGCATGCACTGGTCTCCACGGAAAAATCACTGTGTGGGCATCTTGATTCATCAGCTAGAGTCTCTCTCTCTCCCTCTCTTTCAGTACGCATCATTTCCCAAAAAGCTGGCCAAAACGCTGCAGACAGCCATGTCAAATTGAAGGGTAAATAAAGCAGACAGCTTTTTACAGACATGAAGACGACTGAGTGCTAAGCATATCAATTTTTACAGGAAAAGAAATTTGGAAAAGTTAATACTAGAGACAATATTTTTGTAAAACTATTCTTACCGCTTACATGTTGTCATGCTACAAACTGTAATGCCACTGGAGACAAACACAATGCACTGCGTAGTCATGAACTGCATGGTAAAGGACTTCACACAATCTAAAATAAAAATCAGCAAAGTCTGCTGTGTATTTGTGTTCAACCCCTTCACTCTTGTTACACCCGTGAAAAAAAAAACAAACTCTGGCAACGTCAAGCTTTGAAAGCTTTAGATGAGCTTTGAAATTTGTAAGGCAATCTTCTCCCATCAATTATCTTTACAATGCTTTCCCCCCCCCATAGTATTTCAATTGGGAGTAAATCACTTTTCAGTTTCCTCACCAGCAGGTGCGCATCCTGCTTATCTACTTTTAATTACTCAGATGGCTGCAGTCAGTCCTATTTAACTCCAAACAAACAGAAACACACACACACACACAGTGTAAGGACAGCACCTCTTTGTGGTTTTCAAGGAAAGAAAATATTGGTTTTCACATAAAGGCCTCTTGAGTTAATGTTTTAATTGGTCGTTAGAGCACAGTCTTATCCTAATCCCTGTGTAAATGATTCATTACCCCACAGACCAGAGGGACCAACCGCACAGCTCTGGAGTCAAGAAAAAGATGCACAAATGGCAGCCTCAGAAGTTAAATCTGTTCATCTTTCTTGCTGCAGGGAAGGGAAGTTTTATCAGTGCTGGGCAGCTAAATCATTTTCCTGCATCTTTAACTCTAATTTTGCCTTTCCCTGGCTGTTTTCTTCTGCGTTTGCCATTTTAACTTTGTTTTAAAGTTTATTTTTCATATAAGTTTTCAGTTAGTTTCCCCCTTTGCTTACTTCTTGCATTATTGTCTGCAGTACTGTTTTTGTATTTCTACATAAAATCCCTTGCAAAAGCATTCATTCTCTTAAAGCTCCACAAACTCCACAAACGATGATGGGTTTTTTTTGGGTGGAAGTTTTAAGTATTAGGCCAACACAAAGCTGTGTATAATTTTAAAACTCAAACTCAGCCAGACTGGATACAGTGTGTCTGTAAAAAGCAATTTTCAAGTTATGAAATAGATTCTCATTTAGATTTAGGCCCGGTCAAGCTTCAATCTAAGCCCGTCCAGACTGCGCTGAATGAACGCTGTCATGAGGGAATGGAGACCTCAACTCTCTTGCAGCCTCTAACAGGTTGTCCTCCAGGATTGCTTTGCATTTAGATTCATTCATCTTCCCATCGACTCTGACCAGCTTCTCTATCCTTGCTGAAAAAAAGCCTTAGCACTTCATGAATCTGCTGCCACGAATAATAATTGTAGGGTTGTGACTTTGTTTCATCTGAGCTACAGTGGATTTCAACACGTCATCCGGTGGCACCATAAGCCATCAGGCTGCTTCTGTGGTTAAAGTTCTCCATTTCTGGCCTGTAATGTCAGGTGGGTATTAGTAGGTATGAAGTATCTACCATAGATTGATGAGGGTTCAACGTTTTATATTGTTTTTTTAACCTAACCCCACTTTAAACTTTTCAATAACTTTTTCCTCACTTGTCTGGAGTGTTTCTTGGTTTTATGATGGTGATTATTACCTAATGTTTCTAGCAAACCTGACTATGACTTCTAAAGTTTTTCTGTTTCTGGATTTTATTTACTGGTATCAAAGTAAAAGGAACTGAATTAAATTTTCTTATTTTTATTTCCAAAAACGATGAGTGTATTTGTCTATTACATAAACCCCCAATGAAATACTATGCAGTTAGTAGATATGACTTAACAAAATGTAAACAAAAAAGAAAAAAGGTTACAAAAAAGGTGCACAAATACGTTCGCATGGCTCCCCATTTAACATAACCAAGTCAACATTCTCCAGTCCAATTTATTTCTACACAAATCAGACTCTAATATCCTGCATCTCCTGGCTTACAGGCAGTCATCTGCTACATCTAGTGGACATTGTGATGTATTACAGCCAACCAGTGATGCATTTCTGAACCCAAACGTAGTAAAAAATTGCATTTGTTAATTCTGACAAGATAAACATCTATATACCATCTCTGTTGATCCTAGCTGATGTAACTTATAGGTCTTTAGTTGATTATGTTATTAGATCTGAATTAACTCTGCACACATTTATGTCCAGTGCATCCAGGCAAGACACTTTTGCGATTTGTTCTGATTTTAACTTAATCAAGCTGTGTAGGCAAGATATGGTTGGATTAGTTTTATAGCACTACTCATGTACAAGAAAATAAGTGCTTTATTGAAGCAAGAAAACTGTAAGGAAAAGATAATTAGGAAGAAATATTTCAGAGCAGTGAATAACTAAAAGCAGTTATTTGAGATTGAAAATGAAGACAAATATGATTCTGAAAACTGTTCAAATAGATGAAACATTATTGAAGTTTTCATTAAAGATCATCTTACCACATCTAATCTTAATTATAATCACTCTTTGTGTGTTGGTGTCAGCAAAGAATATCAGCAAATCTCGTTTGCTTCATTTATTTATTTGTCTGTTTTATTGTCTGGTTGTTTGTTGTTGTTGATGTTTTAAGTTTTATTGCCAGCACTTGAAGATCTTCACAGACAAACTCATATCTTCCTAGAATATTTTTGTCCCCTCACATTATTGAAATGTCCAGTGACTACGATATGTTAGGAAGAATTTTTCACTTGATGCTCAACATTTTTTGCATTGAGTCTGCATGTGCATGTGTGGGCATGTCTCTTGTGCTTCAGTTTCCTCCCATGCATGTTTCTAAACTCACCATTAGTGTGAGTTTGTGCATGCATTGTTGGGGAATTACCTTTTGTGGCTTTCAATGCAATGCCCTCCATGCTAATCGAATGTCCTAAAGGAAAATCTGTTTTCATTACAGTAAAAACAACTGTAAAAAAAACAACAACTTTATACTGAAAATGTTTGACAAATCTGGCCTTTATTCTGAGCATATTTGTTTGGGAACTGGAGGAAAATCTACATTAAGCAATAACTATTTGAAGCAAAAAATCACCCCCATTTGATTGCTTCCTGTATTCTTTACTTCTTGTTCTCCGTGGTTAAAAAATTACTTGACACACAGGTCGACTTTTCACAGAAATTCTTCAAAATAGGGAAGAGCCATGAAAATGCGGATCAAGTAAAGCAGATTTCTGTTGAAGTCAGCAAGTGGTGGCAAGATAATAACTCTTCACCAAATCTGACCTGACATGGCTTTTAAATCAACTTCATTACTAATTAAACTCGAAACCATGAAAATAAACCCTTGCTTTGATGGGAAAACTGCTATAAGCAGTAAAGTTTTCAGGTTAGGTTTTTAAAGAGTCCCTTTCTGCACATCCGAGGTTCTCGGAAAGTTGGTTCCCAAGCTGAGGAGCAGAGACCTCATGACCCGAGGGCTCTGGACCTGACAAGCAACTCTGAAATGTTTTTAAAGCCAGGACCATCTAGTGCCTGATGGACTTGTAATAAGATTCGAAAATCTATCATTTTACAAACATGGAGCCAGTCCTGTGGCTGAAGCATTGATGTGATATCGCAAGCTATCCAGACTCTCCTGCAGAAATCATCAGGAAAATAGACACAAGCTGAGTTTTTTTTGTCTAATCTGATCTTCCTTCCCCTTAAAGACCTTTATCCCCAATGAGTTTTACGTTGGAGCTGATGTTAATTAGATTCAATGTCTTGCTAGAGAGGAAAGAATTGATTATAATTACATATTAAAACCCTTTCTGTACAATCGCAGGCTGAACCCTCTCACACAGCTCTGGGCTGACCACTTACCTTTGAGGCCCAGGAACATTTGCATGTCTGTACTTAACCACTCAGGACAACAATGACTCCATCTCTCACCCAATTACATTTTAATAAAAATTCCACTTTACTTGAATATTGCTCGCCTAATCCATACTGACAGATTGGAATAATATTATATGGTCATATTCATATTTTATATTCATTATAAACAGGATTATTTATAAGGGCATTTCTTGTAGAAAAAACATTTCCAAATTATAGTTATTCATACATTATAACATGATTTCCTTCAATAAACTGCAGTTCTACACAATTAAATTGTACAAATATTCGTCCTCAAAATAATATTTTCCTCCAAACCCTCTTCTTTTGACAATAAAATCTTCTCACACTGGAGTTTGTTGTCACATTTATAAAGTATATAGTAAATACCTTCATTAAACTGGATCGTTTGGTTCTTTCTTACCAAAATGCTCATTTAAAAAGCTTAGTATACCACATGAGCTTCTAAAGTCCCATGTCAGGTCTTAGTTGGATTAAGTCTTATTTCTTTATAACTTGCCTTTTCAGATTCTGCTAATCTGCCTCAGATACTTCTTAGGCATAGCCCTATTCTGATATTCTCTAGTGATTTGGTTGCATTAATATTTTAAACAAACATGTCCCATAACAATAAGCTATCAAGAAGGGAATAAACCCCATTTATTAAACTGTCACTGAATACTCTCCCACTTAAGGTCAAATAATCTAAACATCCCTAAATACTTTTGCTGCTAAAGTCACGAGCCTGCTGTTTAGACAAGCTTAGTCTCATTGCACTGCTGCTCAAGAGTCAGACGTTGTTCTTTGTTAATCCTCACATAACATGGATCAACTTCACAAAATGTTAATCTAACAGCACACACGAGAAGAAATCCCAAACCACAGGACGCCACTGAGGAAAGCTGGAAGAGGGGATTGTTGTTCACAGATGTCTGACCAAACCCTCAGAGGGCTGTTATTGCTCTCCTCAAGTCCCTTTGTGTTAGTTTCTATTGGAAACCGTGTTTCAACGCGCATGTACAAACCTATCAGTCAGTTTCCATGTCATCCAGCTTGTGTTTAAAGTTTGCTCTGATGGCATCTTCTCCCTTGTTCCATCACATGTTATTAGTCAGCTCCATCAGAGCAACATAAATGCAGAGCGTCACTTTTAAAACCCTCATGTGACATATTTCTTCTGTCTTGGCACCTTTGTTTGAAAGTCCTGATGCTTTTCAGCGGCTTAGAACGACAACAACGGTTGTGTCATCTAGAATATGTGACACTTAATTACCCTCATTGTTGTAGGTAAAACGGCAATCAGCTTATGTGCCAGGCTAATTAAGCTTTCTCTTGCTCAAAAACGGTCTTAACCTTGGCTAACATGGCTCTAGTCTGGACGCAGAGGGATTGACATGTTGCTTGGGTTTTTAACGAGAAGATTAATTTTTTTCTTCATGCTCTGAAGTATACAGACATTTTGCTGTGCCTAGTTTGCTCTACTACTAGAGAAGCCCATTCTTACTCTATTACACTACAGTATTAAGTCTGTTTAACTTACACAAATGCATACATTAAGCATAAACATAAAACGTTTCATGTTTTCCAGAGATTAACAATTAATAAAACATATCTGTTTTGTTGTTTGTAAAAGGAAAACTAAATAACCACAAATCTTGAAAAGAAAATGAATGCCTTTCAGAAATATTCATAGTTCTTGAACTTTTTCAAATTTTGTCACATTACAAGCACAAATGTCAGCATAAAGTATTGGGATTTTTGCACAAGGTAGTCCACAAATGTGGAGAGGAAGAAAACTGAGGCTTGATTTTCTACTCTTCACTCTGGAAGACCTCAGAGGTTTGTTTGTTGGCACTAAAAATGGGTATTTCTGATAATACATAGTATGATGAGGTATTAGCTAGACTTACTAGTTATGTTAATTTTAAATAAATCGAGCAAGGGCAAGAGATGTAGACTCCCTGTATAGCATTTCTATTGCACTCTTTATATTCAGGCTATGTCAAACTATATAATAATAGTAATAAAAATGGCTAATTATCTGTTAGTGGAACATCTCATAAAATGGCCTGTATAGAAGACAGTCAGAGTGACAAAGATAAAACTGTTGTAGAAAAAGAAAAACCTCAATAAGTTCCTGCTGCAGTTTGCCACACGACATGTTGCAGAGAAAGCAAACATGTGGAAGGAGCTGTGCAAGTCTGCTGACACCAAAATAAATCTTTTTAGTTATGTGCAAAATGTCGTGTGTGGTGAAAAACACACACACTGCACATTACCCTGAACACACCATCCTCACACTGAAACGTGACAGTGGCAGCATTGTTCTTTCATCCTTCCGCTTTATACTATGGCATGGGGAGGGAAGCTGGTCAAAGTTAATGACAAGGAAGATTGAGCTAAATACAACGGTCTTGGAAGAACATTTCTCAGCAGTGCAAAGAGATGGAGCTTCACCTTAAAGCAGGCAAACACTCCTGAACATACAGCCAAAGCTACAGTGAATACGTAGTCATGTGCCTGAAAACTACATAATACTTAATGAGTCAAGACAAACTTCCTGCTATGTTTTTAATCAGGGAATAATATTATAACATGACAAAGCTCAAAAAAGTTCATTTTACATAATATCCTTCCCCTTTAAATCCAGCATTGCATAAGTTACCAGGAAAAAAATTAGGCACTAGTTGTGCAAAGCTGGTAGAACCCAAAAAGACAGGTCTCTGTAAGTGTGTGAAAGGTGGTTCTGCCAAAATATTGTTACGGGAAGGAGAAATACAAATAGGTTCCACTAATTTTTCAGATTTGCATAGGTAAATAAACGTAAAACTCATGTAAAGTTTTGATTCCACCCACTTTATAATTTCTTTGTGTGGGTCTATTCACATACAGTGAAGCTAGTGGTTGAAACGAGACAAAAATGTTAAATAGGGGTAGGAATACTTTCTCATATTCACCTGACACCAGACAGAATTACACGCCACAAAATTATTTCCTGAAAATGCATTTGTGATCCTTTCTCACCATCGCACCTTGTTTTTTTTTTTTAACATTCAACAAATCTGCAGCATTTCATGAATGCGCTGTACAGCCAGAGGCGCGCGCCCGGCAGCGTCCATTGATCGCGAACGCGCACAGAGAAGGCGTGGAAATAAAGATGGGTGGGGTGTTGCACGGAAGAGGTACGTACAGGAAAAAAAGAAAGGGCTGCACATACACGTCACTGGGGGAAGCTGAACACACTGGGCAATGTTTAAATCGCACAATTATTTATTCACCCCTGTTCCCGTTTATGACCACGGAGCCTTCACAGCTCGAAGCGCGACTTCCTCTTTGTGCTCGGTGTGAGGCGCATGTCGTCACCCTCACCGCCCGCAGGGGAGCTGAGCGCTGACATTGTCACACCGCCGCTGAACTTCCCGTCAAGAAGACGCGGCACGGGCGAAAAGAGCTGCTTGTTGAGAGAGAGAGAGAGAGAAAAAAGGGGGAACGACAGTGGGACTTGTCAAGAAGAGAGGACACACTAAAGTCCCCAAGGCGTCTGTTCACAGAAAGGCTGCCATTGTCCTCCAGCCGATGGCGAGCAGAGGCGGTTCTGCTAATTAGCCTGCGTTGGTCCCTGCAGAAAGGGAAAGGAGAGCGGGGCTGCTAGCTGCAACGACCGGGTTGAAGGGGGCCGTTGTACACATTTCATCCACAATCTGGACATTTCTCCTGTTAACTGGTCTTATTCCTAATGATGGGGTCCTCCAGCGGATAGTACCCTCCCATCCTTCCGTTTAACCCCACCGTCGCACCCTGGCTCGGATTCGCCCCTCGGGCGCTGTCCTCGCAGGGGGGTAACGGGTTCACCATCGCCCGGTAGAGCTAACTACAGGCGGCGGTTCGGTCTTCGTGACCCTTGGCCGCCCTGCCTCGCCACTCTGCCCCCTAACCGAGCCGGGACATGGCAGGGAACCTGAAGAAAGGTGGGGGGATCATCGGAATGATGAAGGATGCCTTCCAGCCGCACCATCACCACCTCCACTCCCACCACCAGCCCGGGGCCGTCGACAAGAAAACTGTGGAGAAATGCTGGAAACTGATGGACAAGGTTAGCAAACACAAACATCAACGAGCTTTGTTTACACGTTTGATGACCAACGGCACTCTTGGCTAACTGTGGCTAACTAGCTAGCTAATCTTTGCAGCTAATGTTAGGTTAGCTAGTCAGCTGAGGGGACGGTGTTTATAGTATCTCCCCTCTGCTAATCTTACCATCTAAACTCGTTTGTGTTTATTGTTTCGCTAACAAGCATTAAAACAGAGAGGCCAGTGAAACAACGTAAGTTTGATACTGGCCTCCGGACATGACAAGACCTGCTCCCAACGTCAGTCAAAAGTCTGAGCTAACTGTGGTAGCACCGTCATCTGTTCCACAGTGCTCAAATATTAAACTTTTATTTAAAAATGGTTACGGGATCCGTTTAAAACCTATCCTTCAGAGACCCGGGTAGTGCAGCATTTACAAGTCTGTGTCACTTCCCTTTTGGAAACTGCACATTCAGCCAGCTGCCTGTCAGCCGTCGAAAAGTGCAATAAATCGTAAGGAAACATGAAAAGTGTCTTTTGTAACTAGAGCATTTGAGCTCTTTCTTTTACGAGGAAGACTCATCTCACAACTTGCTTCTCGGAAAACAGTCAGAAGCAGTTCGACCCCCAGTTTCCTGTGAGATTCGAGCAGCTTTTTTGAGTTTCTTGTTCTTCCATTTTGATGCCTCGGCTGTTAGCTGTGAAGTTAAGAGGCTGCTACCCAACCAAAGTTTTCTGCTTCATTTTACTCCAGTGACTTTTATTAGTTAGAACCATGCAAGTCAACATATTTCAAACCTCTACCAACTGTTTATGGGCAGCACTAGAAAGATCAAAACGACATTAAACATTTTGAAATTACTACAGGAACAAAACTCTTCATGCTCCTACAGGTTGTTTAAAAAGCAGCTGAAGTATGGCTATGTTATTAACATGCATCAGCATGCATCAGTAGCTTAGGAAATATGTTGGAGCTTCCCTTTAAAAGCTCCTCTGAGTTACCTTTTATATTAAAAGTGTGACAACAGTGTCACTAACATGTTTTTCACTAGCAGCAATTCATTGTATCACAGTTTTTAAGCTGAGTTTTGTAACATAATTTAATTGCTTTTATTTAAAACCCAAAAGTAACCGACTTCTTGCTAAATTGTTGATGCTAAGATAATATATCGGATATCCTAGTTTCCATAATTTTATCTTTTAACTTGTCTTATTTTTAATCCAAAGACTTGGGCAGAAATTAACAATTAACTCCTGCTATATTCAAAAGCAGTTTTTGACTACCTATTGTGTTAAATGTAACACCTTTTTGGCATTAATTAGTCATTAGTACAGCCTACGTGCCATTTGTACATTGTAGTCTTAAAACTATAACTACATACTTTAATAAGGACTCTGATGGACTGGCAATGTGCCCAGGGTGGCATAGCCTCAGGGCTCCTCGTCAAGAATAAGCATAGACGATGAATGGATGAATGTTGTCTAACATTTTTAGCATTATTATATTAATAATATTCATTTATCTATTATTTTGACTCAAAGAAATACCTGCTACATATGGTAGTGGTTGTTCTGTGCTGGGTAGTGTATGTATAACAGATTAACCCGTTAATCAGGGTAAAGTCTGTATTCGACTGCATTATGAACGTGCTACTCGTAACTTGCCAAGCCTAGCTTTAAAAGTTTTATCTCACTTAAAAAATTTCCTGAAGAAATTTTGATAGTACCTGCCATTAAGTGTGTACGGTCCTAAAACATGAGGGTTTTGTTAGTGTGTTAAACCCACCATTTGTCAGTTTTGGACTTTAAGGCACGTTAAGAATCTGAAACTTACATTTGTATTAAATAATCCAATGCAAAGTTATACTTTAAAGTGGCAGATATAAACACCAGGAACACCATTTGTTCTGGCAGCATTGGCAAGCTGCTGTCGATTATGAATGTCATATATTATTGTAAAGAAAAGTGTGATTACATTAGCTACTTATTAGCTAACAGACTATTCACACCATGTTGGCAAACGGTAGCCAACACTGTCTGCTAACTGCAGCTTTTATAGTATCGTTAGCTAAAATGCTCAAATTTGCATGTCACATATTATCTGCTATGCAGAAGTTGGTAATATATTAAAGGAAGGTAATACATCCTTTTAGTTCTCACAACGTTGCTGTTGGTGATTTTGTGACGCTGATGTTTCAATAAAAGGACTCTAAATTTTAGGAACCGACGGAAAGTTTTACGCATTTTGAAACCATGACAGTTTTTTAAACCTTGCTGATGTTAGCTGGCTCAGGCTGGTGGTGCACATTAGCTGTTCTTGATCTATTCAGATATTTTAAAATAAAATTTCTATGCATAAACCTGCATATTTTTAAATTCATCTGTGATTCTTTTACTGAAAAAATAAATTATGACAACTTTGAAATAGAAAGATGTAGAAATGATATTTGCACACTTAATTAGATCGGCATAAATTGAATTAATTTCCTTATTTAATTTAATATTTTCCTTAGATTGTGTCATTTAAAAAAAACAAAAAATTATTTCTGTATTAGCCAAAAATTAAAAAAAATGTTTGTTCATCAGCCAAACTAATTTATAACAAAATAATCCTGTGCACTACGGTAAAAATTTATTTTGTGTATTTGTTGTGCTTTGTGCAACTGTTGTACTCACCATTTGTTCCGTTTTGTGTCATAGTTAAAATATAATTTTTGTAATCTTGCAAAATATATTTTAAATTGAGTTCTAAACATTTACATACATGGTGATGTATTTTAGGCTAGGTAATCATTATTCTAAATTGAACATTGTAAAGGTCGTTCTACCAGCTGTACAAGAAAATGTCTTAGTTTTCTCATAGGACACAGCGTCCAGTAATACTTAGTAAATATGTTTACAATAATTGGTTCAGAGAATCCCTTTGGAATGCAAGTTAATTTTACGTTTTCAACAAATCAGCAGTGTATGCTTAAAAAGTTGAGCACCAAATTTGCCACAACAAGTATTATAAGATTGTTGTCGTTCTTATATTTTATGCCACGACGCTAATGTGTGCTTAAGTTAACGTGCCATTAACTTAAGCAATAAGTTAATGACACAAATAATGAGTGCACTTGCTTGACAGAAAAAATAACAGCCACATGACTGTATTAGACAAGAAAAATACAAAGTTAGGGGAAACAATTTCATCTTTTCTGTTTTAGCTTTCATTTCTCAAAGTACCCTGCTACTTCTTACAGGCTACCTTCAGTTATTATGAACCTACCATGTCAGCACCAGGTGTGAAGTTGTCTTTGAAGGGGTTAAACAGAGGGAAGTGGTGTAGAAGTGGAATGCATTTTGCTGAAAGGCAGTCAAGCTTTCACTTAAAGTCAGGAGCTTTAATAAACGCTGACATATAAGGGTCCCCAGATGTTGCTGCATCAAACATGTAGGCATACAATATCGCGTGTTTGACTGAGTGCTCAGTGCAAGTCTGGCAGGTGTTGATGATGATAGCGGTGTAAACCTTATCTCTGGTTAGATGTAACAAGTGTCTGTCTTTAGACATAAAGACAAGATGAAAAAAAGAATATTGTTGATCGTGTTGAATCCTGGATCAGACTGAAACATATTTGTACTAAAAGTTAAAATTAAAATGTCTTAAGGTTTTAAGTCTAGAGGGAGAGAAACGTATCCCATAATGTATTTATTATTCCGTTTAAATGTTGTCAATTTTCTTTGTTGCAATGCCTAACCGACAGTGTCTTCTGGTTAATACTCTGTAAATGTGTGGTGGATACATTTCTCGTTCTCTCGTTAAAGTTCACGACTGCAACGCAACTTCCTACGTCAGACTTACTGCCATAAGCACATAATAAGCATCTGTCTTGCTTTTCTCGGTTTCCAGATTAAAAATGCCTTCAAATGAAGGACATGCTAAGTTGGGAAACTCTGCTGGAACTAATGATTATTTGATTATGTAATATTTTCCTGTTTACTTCTGGAGACGGTTAATCATCTGGTTTCCTCATGGCACGACTGAAGCTGTTTCGGTTGCTGTTCAGAGGGCTGTCGGTTCAGTCGGTCAGCTATAAATTGATTCAAGGTTCTTCGAGCTCAAGTGCAAACTTTGTCTCTGTCAGTTTTGAGTGGTTTAGAAAAAATGGAACGATATAGATACGGCACGATAATTCTAATAAAAATAAATAGCATTTTTTTAAAGACTTTTCTCTAAAGTAACACTTAATAGGCAGTATGTTATAAATTATACTGTGTTGCTTGTTTTTTCTTTTTTTTTTTAGATTTGTCTGGTGAGTTATTAATTTGTCATACAGCTGGAGAAAATTGCTCTCTACTGACATTCTCTCACATCTTGTTATTGAGACGTTAAACTGGGGGTGTGGTTTGTCAGAAAAATGTTAGCGGTTTTGAAACTTACGTCTTAATATTTTAAGTATACCTTAATACAAATAATTGAGCCAAAATCAAATCTTTACCAAACTTATAAATCACTCAACATCTTCTGAGGTTTGATTTTTGATTTTTTTTTTCCCCCTCCCTAATGGAAAACTGTTGGCTTCCATAAAAGGCAAGGCAATTCATAACAGCCATTTTCAAGACGTGTACCTGGCGTATTTCTTTCCTGCCCTCCTACATGATCTGCACACAGTCATCTGGCCTGATTTGCAAAAAAAAAGAGCCATGCCTTGTTGCTGACATGATAGTTTGGTTGCTACTGATGACTGCCAATCAAGCTCTGATTCGGGTTCAGATCTGTGAATGAAAACTTATTTCTTTACATGTTTTTGCAACTAAACAATCGGGGTTGTGTGCACTTTGGCTGCAGTCGTGTTGTTACCGGGCTTCATGACGGAGTGTTCCAGGCTTTACGCCAGTATCGTTCTAGCTTTTTTTTTTTTTTTTTGTTATAGTTAACGAAGTGACTCAGTTACAGTGAAAACGGCGATGAAAGGATGAACATTAATGAAGATCAGGCGTGTTTCGGTGAACTTGAGTCCATCTGGCCGTGACTACAGATATTTTGAACTTCAAATAAATAATTTACAACAGCAATCTACCAGGAGTTTATTTTTGTTCGTTTATTGTTTTAGCTGGGGGGGTAGTAGCCATGAAGTACATATTTTCAGGACAGCAGCCTGCACTTGAGCTCTTCAGATTTGCATGATAATCATGTTCAAATATGAAGCAAGGAGAATGGGTGTTTTGTGTAATTTATTTATTATTTTTTTAAGGCAGAAGTGGCAGAGGATACTCAGATTGAAATGTGGAAGTGTAAACACATGAATAGCCTCTCCAAACATGCAGAAGGACACACATGGGAGGGGATAGGATCTCGCACAATGACTGTAGAGGCACGATCAGCGTATAAAAAGCTCAAGCATTCTTGATTTGAACAAAGTGGTGGAAAACAAGAGGATTGTGGATGTGTTTTGGGGGAAAAGACAGTCTACAATAGTTTGCAGAAGTATTTATGTAACTTCAATGAAACTTTTACATTACGAATCACAAATGTCAATGCATTTTATTGAAATTTTATGTGTAAAGTAGTTTATAATTGTGAAATGAAAGAAAATGGTATGTGTTTTTGTTATATTTTAACAAATCTCTGCCAGCTACATAGAGACTGATTGTCTATTTTTTTTTTTTATCCATTCTTGTTTGCAGTCAACTCAAGCTCAGTCAATGATCGGAGAGCGTCTCTTAACATCAGTTTTCAAGTTTTGTCTCAGATTCTCAGTTGGGTTTGGTTTTGACATCGACTAGGCTACCCTAACGAACGAATACGGTTTGATGTAAACCGTATTCCAGCAGGATCGTCGTCGCGCTGGAAGGTGTGGCTTGACGCCAGTCTTCTTGCAGTCGTCTGTCAACGGGGCTGTTGAATACTTTGGCAGGATGCTGTACATGGATGCACTCAGCCTTTGTTTTGGGCTGATACATTTTTATGAAGGAAGTGCAGCGCTTGTAAAATAATTAATGATACCATACAGTGAGGGCCTGAATGTTCAGTGTATTACATAATGCATAGGTTGCTGGTTTCTAAAAGGCCTGGGCTTTCAGGGACCTTTCTCTCAGTCTTTGTTGGCATGTTCTGTTTTGCATGGCTCCTATTTGGCCTCCCTGGAAACATATTGAGTGGTTTAATCGCTCAAAGAGGTATACTATTAAAATTGGTTTTTAATCATTTATAAACTGCAATTTTGATGTACAGCTTAAAAATACATGATGACAGTCATCTACCGTATTTAAGCCGCTACTTTTTCCCATGTTTTAAACCATGCGGCTTATATCACGGTGCAAATTTTCTGTGGATTTTTCTTCAACCGCCAGGGGGATCTTTAGCAGGAAATGAATAATTGGAAGTCAAAATTGGAAATCAAAGAAGAAATTAATTTTCATTTAGAACAAGCACATGCTAGCAGCAGACATGACGGAGAAATTTCATACCCCTCATCATGGAAACAACACAAAGAAAAAGATGCCGTTTTTAAGTTGAGGAGTATCGATCTGGCAGTACAGGAGGGAAACAGAGCCGCTGCACGTAAGCTCGGCGTGAACGAGTCCATGGTTCGGCGTTGGAGACGCAGGGTTGTGTCCTTAATAGCAGATTTATTAAGGAAAACCGAAAGCGGTGGAGATACAAGCGGCTTATAGCCCGATGCGTCTAATGTACGTTTCCAGTTTTTGTTTCAAAAGAATTGTAGGTGTGGCTTATAGTAAGGTGCGCTCTATAGTCCGGAAAATACGGTAATCTGTCTTTCCTCATTTTTCTCCTCAGACACTTTTTTGTTAACCTTTCTTTTTTGTGCTTTTTCTTTCACGTAACCTCCCAAAGCTGGTTTCTTATCTCCTTACCGTGTCTCTGTTCTCCCCCTCACATCCTCCCGTTTCTGCAGGTGGTGCGGCTGTGCCAAAACCCCAAACTGGCTCTGAAGAACAGCCCCCCTTACATCCTCGACCTGCTGCCAGACACCTATCAGCACCTGCGCACCATCCTGTCTCGCTATGAGGGCAAAATGGAGACTCTGGGAGACAACGAGTTCTTCCGGGTCTTCATGGAGAACCTGACCAAGAAGACCAAGCAGACCATCAGCTTGTTCAAGGAAGGCAAGGAGCGCATGTATGAGGAGAATTCGCAACCCAGGTCTGTAAAATGGTCCAAAAGTGGACCTTCATGTTTGTGTCTTTATTTTATGCTGCCATGCCAGTACGTTCTCTTAATTAACCCATCTGAAATGAGTAATTTGGATGTATGATGTAGTTTGTGCTTCATTCAGAATCATTTTGAGAACAATGGCAGCCATACCCACCCCCTTAAGGTAGTTGTAGTTCAAGATGTATCAAAACAAGAGAAGAGAGGTGTTGTGGTTTGAGAATGCTAGGGTGTGTGGTTAGAAGGGTGCTCATTCTACAGCTGCCTGTCACTTTGTTTTTGAGCCTCTCTATCGTTGTCATCTATTCGCTATGTTCTTTAGCTGCTACATTTGTTAGCTCTTTGATATTCTTAGCAGTTTGAAACAAAAGCTCGCTTCTCGCACTAAAAAGAAGTAGTTATTCTTTTAAAAGTGTTGAAATTGGTAGACAGACCCACAGATAGCAGAAGTAGTTCTAAGCAAGAACATGAAATTCAACGCTGATGAATTTTAAGTGTGTGCTGCACTTTTTTAGTGTAATTTCCATAAATTTTAAAAGGTAGTTTTGACCAACATCATACTGTGAGATGCAGTGTCACAAAACAAAGGCTATAAAAGCTTAGAAAACTTTTGGTAACTTTATTGATGAAGATTTTTGGGCGTGTCGGTTCTAAAAGATGGAACAAGGTGACTCAATTATAATTCTTATTAAGCAAAAAAAAGTTATTTGGTACCAGTCAAGACAGTAAATATAGACCTCAGAGAAGATTTTTTTATGTATGCAAATATACGGGAACCTCCACCATTACTGGCATCTCAGTGAAGAGGTGTATAAATAATTAAAGAAAAATTTTACTTTCAGTGCATTAAGTCTACAATATCACATCGACATAGAAATGGTTGGAAGTTACAATTCTTGCAATATTTGCTAAAAGATTTTAATAGAAACTCAATCATAGCCAGCCTTCAAACAATATATTGACAATCTGTGGATGTTCAGAAATGGACTCTCACACTTGAGAAGTTATTGACAGTGAAGCTAAAACTCACAGAAAGTTTTTGGGGTATCTGGTGTCATTTAACTGGCATTGTTGCAATAAATATTGCAAATAATTGTTTCCCTAATAATCCTGGATGCTATGCAGACTTTGTGATCTCAGGACATGACTTTTTGCTTCAGGTTTGTGAGCGTTTGGGACTCATTTTCATTGTAGTAAAATAACCTTGAGGCTTTCTAGAACCATATTTCTCAGAGGCTTAGTTGCTGTGGAGGTAGATATCTACATATTTAGATGAGTATTTTTATTTTTAAATATCTGACGTTCACTTCGATTCTTTTGTCATCTTCATTTTATAGAGTAGCTAAGATAAATTGCTTTCTGTGTCTGATCATATTTGTACTGCAGAGGATAATCATTTATTATGAATTTAAAAATTCCAAAGATCCGATCAGTTTATAAGAAAAAGTTTGCAATATTTATAGGAATTTTTGGGCTGCCAATTCATGTAGCATAATTGTTGATAAATTAATTATTTCTTATTGTGGTACTCTCTGAATTTTTGGAGAGCAATGACTTTATCTTTGGTTAAACTGGATGTCAGATTTGCAAAAATACTTTAAGCTGTAGGTGAAAAAGCCGAAGTTGTTTAGACCAGTTAGACGTAGCAAAATCTGTTTTTACTTTTTGGCTAGACAGACAATGAGGGGAAATGAACAGTCTGAAATTGCATTAATATTTTTAAATGTAACATAATTTGTCTGAATAGGTATAGCATTTTGTTCTATGACTGAATATTCTATTTCGTGTATTTAGAAATGTAGGCAACAGTTTTTTTCTGTCATTTGCTAAGAGATACATCCTCATCTTGTTTCACAGTTCCTCAGTGAAATGGTTTTTTTCTCAGCTGCCATGACCATAATCTTGCAGACAAAACGCCACAAAGGCAACCAAAGAGAAGAGGAAGTTTCAATTTTAGGCCCTTCTGTTTTGAACACAGATAAAGTTACTTGCTACCATTTTAAGTATTAGTCAGTGTAAAATTAATTTCCATTCTCACTCCACTGCAATGAGACTGAGCAGAAAGAAATTACTGCTGAAAAGCAGAGGAAATGCGCTCATATACACACTCACCAGGCATTGCACACAAAGGTGACTATTGTTTGAATTAAGAAGGCAGTGGCTCTGACACTAACCAATGGGTATCAGCCCACTTAAGTTATGTTGGATGCCGGGGAAATGTTTAGGCTGCAGCAGGGTTTACACGTGGCTTAGACTCAGAAATCCAACTGGAACGATAATTTCTGCAGTTACCGGTGCTCATTTCTTTTGTTTTCCCAGTCAGCTTAAGAGGAAGTTTGAAAGACTTTTTTGATGATTATTAACAGAATTAACTAAGTCCTCGCAGAGCTTTGGATACACAGTCTTTTTACACATTAAAACATAAAAATAATCTGGTATTCATTAGGTCTTTAATCATTTTAAAGGCTAGTTGACTACAGTTGCAAACTCTTCCTAGAGTTGACATCTTGGCCAATTCACTCCTGCCGTCAGACTGTACACTTCTCCAACCAATTGCAAAAAGCTTCAAGAGCTACTACTGTAGCTTTAGTAAATAGTAGGGTAAGTGTTGAAGTTCTTGATCTTAATGTCAGAGAAATATTTAACTCATTTGGATTCAATGCTCAGATAAAAACAGAGGTTGACTTGGATAAGCAATGTTTTATCTGAATAAGCCGCAAGACTTCTGGAACTTGGACCTTTGACAGATGGAATAAAAGCAAAGCTGTCTGGCCATAGTGAACAGCACCGTCATCGGGGAAAACCAAAAACGAAAAAAGATCCTTGTTTTCATCTCTCCAAAACTTGACGGAGGGTGTGCTTTGTTTTTCCCATGTCTAAATTTAATGCTGAGTGAAAAATTTCGCCTGTTTTTTAGTTGTAGCATGGCAAGATACGAGTGAGCATGCTGCTGTGCAAGCCTGTTTCCCAAGAAGGTTTGAGCCACTACAAGTAAAGGGAAAATTGCATCTTATATAGTTCAGGCCAGGTGAGTTTTCTGGTCTGTCAAGCACAGTAACTCTTTGTTCACTGAACTAGCTTATGGTACCTTTGGCAGTGTGGGTAGGTGCAAAGTCTGTCTGGAAAACAAAACGTTTCCATAAACATAAATGTTGGACCAACATCAACAGAGGACCTGCCACCCCGACTCATTGATTTTTCTTTTTTTGTTTGTTTTTTTAAAGTATTTTTTAGGCTGTAGTGGCCTTTGTTGTACAGTATATGGACAGGAAATGGGGAGGACAGAGAAGGGAAGGGGAACACATGCAGCAAATGGCCGGAGACCTGGAATTGAACTCAGGACCACCAGATTGAGGACTGCAGCGTCTGGACATGGTCATCGCTGACTGAAAACTTCACACTGGACTTCAAGTAACTGTGCTTCACCAGTCTGCCTCCAGACTTTGTGACAGTCCAGTCTCTGGTTCACGAGTGGCTTAACTAAAGGAATACGACATCTGTAGCCCATGTGTAGGAGTTGTCGGCGCGCAGTGACTCCTGTCTCAGTTAATTTCTTATAAAGATTCACCAAGTTGTTGAATAGATTTTGCTTGACAAACCTCTCAAGGCTGCAGTTATTCCTGGTGCACCTCTTCCTGCCACCCCTTTTCAATCCTCTGTTTTATATGCATTCTGTGACCAGCCAGCTTCTTTAGCAAAGACACTGTTTTTTTGGTTTCCCCTCCGTGTGGAGGCGTCGATGACGGTCTTCTGCATATTTGTGTAGCCGACTGACCCTAGAGTGAGAGACCATTTTTAGCTTCAGGAAATCTCGCCAGGTCTTTTAAGTCAATTGGTTAACTAAGGTGTGGCAATAAAAGTTTCCAATTTTTCACCATTTTAGTATATTCTAATTTTCTGAGACACAAATTGCGAAATTTTTATTATTTGTGTGCAGTCATATGCAAAATGAAAATAAATAAATATTTGAAATATTCAGCGAGTTTCACTTTCTGAAGTGACTGCTCAAGGAAAAGAGCTTGCTGTTCAGTGCATGAAAGTGAGCACAAAAGTGTGTCTTCTGTGAGTAAGACTTAATTATTAACACTAGCATACCATATTCGGTGGGAGTCGACATAACATAGTCAGCACTTCCTCCTTTTTAACTTCACTTACTTCCTCCAGTAACCTTGCGCAGCACAGCCCAGACATTTCAGTCCTCTGTCAGAGGAAAATTCACAGAGACTAGATAAGCCTTCAAGTTAAAACAATGTTTCTTTTATTCATCAAATGAGAGCAAAGTAAAAGGGACTTTTATCTCAACCTAATCAGCATAGAAGGTGTTTAAATGTTTGATGGTAAGAAAAAGTTGGGAGTTAAGATAATTAAAGACTGAGGAAGTAGGACTTCTCCAGTGTGTTTGCTTGTTCTTCTGAGCTGCGCCACCATTGCATCCTGACGAACGCTGATAGATCCAGCTGCTTACAGGAAGTGGTGAGGTTATGAGCTGCAGGGTGATGCAGCTGCACAGAGGGACAGACTGTAGAAAGTGATAGAGGTGAAGGAAAATGATACATTTGCTAATGGATGTTTTTTTTCCCTTTAATTTTTAATGAATTCTTAACAGCAGATCTACCAAAGTGAAGCTCAACAAGTGCTTCTATTTTAATCAAAGTATTGTTTTTCAATCAACAACAAATTCAATAAAATTTAGTTAGTGCCTTTATTAAAATCAGAGTAAGATTTATTGCAGTTTTCAGAACATTAACTTTGTTTGCCCAGCATTAAAACAAAATAAGAGCTATAGAAAATGAGGTTTTACTTTATACTCCACACTTGCTAAGTAGAGATGCATTGAACAAGCTTTTTCTTCTGGTACCGATTTCTGTTCATCTTTGCGACCTAACCTCAGATGCTATTCTTCTGTCTTTCTACTGAGGACTTCATCACATAAGAGAAAAACACTTGCATGTTGTTGGGAATCACTCAAAATAAGCATTGTGCATTACTCTGTATGTTTTAATGTAGTGCACAAGCTTTAAGAAGTGTAAATTGACCTTTCGTTCCTGTAGTACTTTTGCATGTTGATGATCTCAGGTAGGCTTGTGACGCCTCGGCTTCCCAATTTTAAAATCCCAAGTTCCATGAATATTTTATTTCAATTTGATTTTATTTGAGACTTTTTGAAACAATTGGAGAATCTGACTTTGGGAAGAATTAAACTGCAACATAATTTCTGAAATCCTGGTCCCACAACCAACACCATTTTTTCTTTTAGGCTTTCTTCTAATATCACTGCCTTCTCTTTCTGACACGACTTCCATCAGATCTTGACACAATAGAAAAGTGCATTCCACACATACCTATGTGATATTATTACAATGGTCAACAACAGGACCAACTTCCTCAAGCTTTTAGTCATTCAGCCTTCCCTGCAGCTGGAATAATTGTCGAGCATTCAGCAATAATTTGGACACAATTCTTCATTCTTATCTTAGCTACTGTTGGTTGTTTTCTGAGCTTCAGTAGCCGCTCCATGGAAAATCTCCTAAGAAGTTTGGCACAAAACATTAATAATCATATTATATTTGTTTGTGTTGCTTTTCTCATTTCTCTCCCATTTTAAAAACAAATGTACTTTTCTAAAAAACAAACAAACAAATTCATGCTTTGCAGTAGACAAAAACTTCAGCATTTCTGGAACACTTATTTCAACTTCTGTTTTAGGAAAGGTCATGTTTTCATATGTTCATGTGACACATGGGTGCTGTGCATGATTTGCATGAGACTTGATCTTTCTGTGGCTTAGTGCTTGGTAGTTTTTAATCTAATGAGGCTATACATTTACACGCTGCTCCTGCTGTGTTTACAGTTGTCTTCAATTTTGTATCTTAGTTTGAAACTTCAGTGTGTATAGCTCAAAAATGTAATCTTTGAAAGATTTCTTTTCTATATTAACATTGCTTTATCCTTTCCTAATAAAATGTAACCAAGAATATTCCTCTTTATGTTTTGCAAATTCTCAAATGTTAAGTTTCTGGTATTCCTGTTTTGGTACAGGGAAGGATCTTTGTTCTAAATTATGACTTCCTATTTCTGTAAATGTGTTCGACACCCACGTGTAACAAAGGTCTGCTTCAGAATGCACCGGCCCGCACTTTGACTATCAGGAGAAGCCATCGTATCCCCTCCGCTGTAACGTTGTCTTTGCGTCTGTAGTATTGGATGGATTCGTTGGGAAATGCATCAGTGCATTACAGTGCTGATAAAATCGATTAAACGTGAACATTTGCATAAATAGCATCCATCCGTGCATTTTTCAGCAGCTGTTGGCATAAATTTAGCTTTTGCTTTTTTGTTATTTTTTTTAGCCACACAGATTGAAAGTACATTTGAAGTTAAACATAATTTGTTTATTGTTTCCAGTGGAACTGAAACGCATAACATTTTTGTTAAATTACTCAGTAAACTTCAAGTTTTAGTCAGAGGAAAAGGTCAATGATTAAAACTTTTATTCATTGGTAAACTTGAGGGCGGTGGGGAGTGAAGAGGGTGAATCTTGTATGTTTAGTTCAGCTCAGATCAGACTAATTTCATTTAAATTTTACCTCAACATAACTTCAACCAGTCAAGTTTTTCCATTTACAATGGCCAGTGGTTTCACACCTCTGTGGTTTATTTGCTGCTTTCTTTTGATTTGGATATTTCTGTGGGCTCATTTCTTTTTTTTTTTGCATTTCCAACAGATATGCTGTGTTTTGTCCTTTTAGTCAAAAGAGCTGTGAGTTAAGGATGAAATCTTTTGGTGGTTGGTCTAACTGGCAGATTGCTACCAATATGTGGAACGGAAGAAGCTGTTCACACTTAAGTAGCTGACAATATTTCACTTTCAAATCGATTTTCATTCTCAAGGTTTGAGGCTTCATGTGCAGATATGTTTAAGCACACACACAGCTGAACGTCTTGGCTATTTATGTCGCAGTAGCATCTTGAGCAGCCAACACATGTCATCCTCACATTATTAGATTATGGTGATTAGGATGACGCAACTCACCATCATCTCTGCTTTGTACAACGAGTGCTTTCCGTTTATGCACGCAGACATAAGTGAGCTTAGACACGGTCTAGGAAGTTGGAGGATTACGCTAAAAATAACTGTTGGATATTAAATGTATATTTTGTGTGAAGTATACCCTCACTTTAATCCTGTAATTTATGGTTCTGAGAAGGGGGTAAATGTGAATTAAAACATTGCTCTACACTGCGTAATTAATTGGGATTGTATGTGGTTGACAGACACGGCAGATCTGCCAGTGACATGCAAAATGCTGTGTGAAGGAAAACCCAATAATTAGTGGTAATCTGAATGCTATTGCCACAGAGATGCATGGTGGTAACAGCATCATGCTGTGGGAATGCTTTTCTTTAGCAGGGACTAGATACTGCAGGATTGGTGGCTTTGAAAGCAGGCCCCATTTTGGAGAATAATGTTAAAAATCAAAATTGGTGTATCTTTACCTCTACAAAGTAGTGCCCCATAATCACACATTAAAGGTTGTGATTGTACCACAACTACATTTATGAAGTTTAATGTAGTAGTGCAATGCTCTGCACACAGAAAACTCCACAAAAATGTTAAAATGCTTTTGTTTCTTTGTTTTTCTTACAAGCTGCCTCTTTGTTTTATCATCTTCAATAAGGTCATATTATTTGGACTTTGGAAAGTCTTTCATAGGTTTTTGTTGCTTTTCTAGTTGTAGCACCTGAACATGACCACATAGTCTTAAGTATGTGGTGAAAAATAGAGTGTGAGCATGTGAATGAGAAAAGTAGTACCCGGCTTAAAAAAAAGAAACAAACAAAGAAATTAATCCATTACTTCAGGAGTTGCCTTTCTTTTAGACCTTGTTAGTTTTCTTTCTTTAGATTGAACTTAAACAAGAATAAGTTGTATATTTGTATCAAGCTTTTGTAGCAAAATCTAAAACGTTTGTTTGAAATAGTGTTTTTTGGTAGGTCTTCTGTTAAATGCTCCCTAGAGTTTAGGACACTTCCATTAAGACCGCTTTTCCAAAAAATTACAAAAGTTTGGCACCAGGGATCTAAAATAAAATGAATATGGAGACGATTGAGAGACGATTGAGAGTCCAACACCACACCAAAGTGTGGTGTTGGAGAGCTGCGTGTTTTATGTTTCCTGTGAAGATATGCCCCTGGCTACAGCCAAACATGCAAAAATTTAAACCAGCAGATCATCTTACATGTAACTGAAATCCTATAATTTGTGCAACAGTTCAGCACTTGGTGTCCAGTTAAGTTGTTGGGCACAAGCATCAAGAGTATAGACAGTTTGGATAGGTAGTGATGTTTATCAGCGGGCTTTGTGGTTTTTTGGGGGGAAAACTGCAATCATGATTTTGCTGAATTATTGCTTTAATAATAGCAGCAAGAAACTCAGTTTTCTCAATCGGTTTTTAGTGTATCATCACCATCATAACTTGTGGAAAAACTGTGATTCCTTCTGGTGCACATGATTGAGTCACCAAAACGAATGCTGAAATGAGTCTTGTAAAGATCACTTACAGTTTCTCCTCTGTATCTTGTAGTGATCACTTACCAAGAAGATCTAAAAAACCCCCCAATCTTTTAAAACCTTGTTGACTCTGGGTGTGTGTGGGTGTGTGTGTGCTGTGAACTAAATTTGACACAGGCTTGCGCTTGTGTCTTTCCTCAAAAGACGAGATGTATTTCTCCTTGTTTGGTCTGGATTTCTGCGTTAACTAGCGTTGAGCAGATAAAGCCAATAATGGTTCTGCTTAATAATGGCACTCCTACCAGTCCACACAGGCTCTGACTCTGCAAGCCTGACCTGTGCTGGCTGTGCTGCATTGTGTTAGCGCGCTACAGCACTGGCTGGCTAGCTGCGCTTTTTTATCACCACCAGCAGGAAACAGGAAGGGAAAAGCCAGCTGCAAGGTCAGAGGTTACTATATAGCATGAGGGGGAAGGAGGACAAAAACGTAGTGTTCAAAAAAGGTTTGTCTTTTTTTCTTTTTTTTTTCTCCTTCTGCTGCGTTCGTGGCGAAAAGTTCAAGTGAGAGAGAAACGTACTCTAAACACACATGGGAGGCTAGAGTAGATCACCAAACTTCTCTGTGTGGTGGTTGCCCACTCAGTTTGCATGGTCACTGCTGGCACAGGAGCTTAAATAGCAGTCACCGTTGTAGTGGTTGGCTGCTGAAGTGTTGGCTGCTGCCCAGTGTACACACAGCACAGAACTGCTATTGTGGGATGGAGAAGTGCAAGGACGGAGAGGACTGAGACAGGCCTTAAGCCTGTCCTATATAAACCCTAATTTTTATTAACATTACATGTTCTCATACGCATACAAGTCTTGCAGTTTGCTATGATTAATGGATTCTTTGCATTGAAATCGATTTGATATGCTTTTACTGTTCGTGTTTACTGCAAAATCAGCAACTCTCTATGGTATTTTCTTTTATTTGGCTAAATCTATTAAAGTGCTTGGAGTGAAAAGGATTCCTAAATGTAAGATGTCTTTTGTTGGTATGTGCTCAACAGGAGGCGGTCATCTCTGGAAATTTAGATTTCAGCCTCAAAGTCTGATTAGGGGATTATGTAATAACTCTTAACAGGTGTGCAGGCTTAGATTAAAACCTGTCACGCCATTCCTTTTCAAGCCAATTCTTCATTTCTTGTAATATTCTGTTAAAAATATTCAGTGATCTCATGGACTGTGCAGATCTGGTGTTAGAGACAGCTGGAACAGACTGTGTACTTGATACTAGACTGCTGTTTGCTTTCGCAGGCCCTCTGTCTCAGTCTAGCTCAGAGTTGACTTGTACCCTGCTCCATCACATGGGACGGAAATCCATTTCTGTCAAATTATGTGGCCTTTTTTGGGATTGTAAGATGAAATGGCTCAGTATTTATCATCTATTTGAACACATACACGCAAAACTAGTAAATGAGCAGTAAGCCTTTTTTTGTCCTTTTTTTGACTGAGCAGCTCTGTGGCTCTACTTCCTTTTGAAGCTTCCTGTGCTTCTGTTTGGTATGGTAACTTCACTGAATTTTTAATAACAGTTCCTGCCGTATGTATCACTCAGGGAACATCTAAATGCCGGTGTTGGTAGTGTTGTGTGGAAGCTGAGTTTCTACACTGAAAACTAATATGATTTTTTTTTTTTTTTTAAAGGGAAGGAATAGTGTGTACATTCCAGTGGGATCAGTGAGGTGGCTTTAACAATTGTCTGTTCAAAACAACATTTAAGAGTTTATGTTTATTTTATGGTCCGTTAAGCCGCTCTATCTTTCAGAGAGTTACTTTGCCTTGCAAAAGCATTCATATCCTTTGAACCTTTTTGCATTTTGTCACTTTACAACCACAAACCTCATGGGATTTTTTTTGGGTAGCACATAATGAAGTAGGAAGGGCGGTCATACATGCTGTTCTAAATGTTTTACCAAAAAAACAAAATCTAAAATTAGTGGCAAGTAGTGGTATTTAGTTCTGTTTGTTCTGATACCCCAAAATAAAGTCCTTGTCAACAAACTGCCTTCAGACCTCGCCTTATTTGAAAGTCCTCTTTTCAAGTCTAATTTAGCGGTTCTGTGAAAGCCTCAGAGAGTATGTTAGTGAGCAAACGGCATCATGAAAACCAACAAATAGAGCAGCCGATTTGGGGAGGAATGTATGGATAAAATGGGCAGTAACACATTATCTCAGGGTTTAGATGTCTTGCAGAGCACGGTTTAGTATAGAACAGTGTTTCCCAACCCTGGTCCTCAAGGCACACTGTCCTACATGTTTTAGAGGTTTCCCTGCTTTAATGTGCCTGATTCATCTGATTGCAGATCAACAAACACCTGTAAATCAGTCATCAATTGAAATCAGCTGGACTGAAGCAAGGAAATACCTAAAACATGCAGGGCGCCTTGAGGACCAGGGTTAGGAAACACTGGTATAGAAGATGGATAGAAGATGTCACAACTGCAAACCAACCAAGACAGAACAAAGTCAAAGGGTATCACGTTTCCCAGATCAGAAAAACTTTTTTATTAAAATAAAAATATATGGAGAAAGTGGGAAGTAGGTCAGTTATTCTACATTAGATGATTTTTGTGACATATTCCTGCTTATCACACATTTATAACTTTATTGACATGACTCAATGCATGGTACTAGCGCCTCCAGGTGCACGGCACTAGCTATAGCGGCTAAGAGGCGCTGTTCAATCTAGTAATGTATATCAATAACTCAAGTCTTTCCTCTGCCTACATCCCCCAGAATGCTGTGCGATTCTGGACTGGAGTTCAGTGAAATTATTTAACATTTTATTGGACGTATTATCTATTGATCTTGATCATGTGTCTGTTGTAATATATATTGTCATTGGTTTCCCAGCCCTACTTAAGAATGAGAGTTTGGCATCAAATGAGAATTACTCAGTCAGGACAATGAGACAATGTAGATTAAATCATATTGATGTCTTGCAAAGGTCCCAGGGAGAGTCCATACCCAGATCCAATTGAGATTCTGTGGCAAGGCTTCAACATAAATTAAATTGTTGTCCATTCAACGGTCTCAGCATTAAGCTATTATTAAAAGAAGAACAGGCAAAGCAAATCCTCTCTCTAGAAGTTGGTTGAGACACACCCAAAAATACTTAATTGCTGTGAACAGTTCAGTTTGTACACAGTACACAATGTCAGTGTTATTTGTAATCTTGAAACAACTGTTACTATCCACTTAGTGCTACTTTGTATTTGTCTGTTATATGAAAGATGCTGAAGTAATGCAAAAAACATTGAAGGACTATAAGTATGTATGTGAGAAGCTAATAAACTATAGATAGATTCCAGTCCAGACTATGTGCATCGACCATGGGAGAATCTGATGAATAAGAAATGATATCAAATGGAGGGTTCCTAATTGTTGGTAGCCTGCATGAATGTTTCAAAATGACGGAGGCTGTGAGTGGATAAACACACTTAAACAGAATAGATATAACATCTGTTACAGAGGTGAGATGAACAAACAAACCTGAAAGGAGGGACAAGGTTTTTGGTTTAGGAAGAAAGCAGATCACAGTGGGAGGTTGTTGTAGCGTAGATAAAAGCACGCAGAGGTGGAATGGATGGGATGACGGCTTTATGGCTGAGTAACACTGACGCATCCAGGGAGCAGAAGAAATGGAGGGTGACCTCCTGTCCTGTTGAGGTTATACTGCCGAAGACACACTCGCCTTTTATGAGTAAACTCTGAGGTAAAGAAGCTCTTGCCGGAAGCATCACAAGTTCATCCAAGTATTTCTGAGTAGTTGATCGGCTAATTTGTCTCTGGGCATTATCGACGAGTGCAGTGCTCACTTCAAAGGCAGCTACTGTGGCTGCATCCAGCTTAAAGTCGGTTCTGTAGAGTCTAAGTGGAAGGAGCACTTCAAAATGTTGGACAGTGAACTCCACAAGTGTTCACTGTTTTGAAAATCATTTACTAATGAGAGGCTTTCCCAGTTTTATACGTTTCTCTGACAAGCACAGTACTTTTTTTCCCCCCTGGGTTTAATCTTGCAATAATCGTTTTAATGCATTTTTGTTTTCTGTCCTTCCTCATTCATTCTTTACATCCCTCCCCTTCACATGCTGGGTGTGTGCTGTGGTGCGGGGCAGCTGCAGTGTTGCAGTGTTTTCAACGTCGACTGTCTTGTGCATGTCAATTCAGCCTGCCAGCTCAGTCTCCTTGCTGCTCTTTTAATCTTCACTTTTTCAGCACAGTACTAAAGTGTGGTTTGTCATTGTCAGCACGGTCTCTTGCTTCTTATTCTCCTTTTTTTTGACAGTTCCCTCTTGCTCCTCTTCTTCTAGTTTGCTCTCTTCTCAGCTTCCTTGTTGTGTCATCTTTATTTTCCGCTCCAACATATCAGTCACTTCCTCCTCTCTTCGCTTGTTGACCAGCCCTGTTGAAACTGAGTCAGAACTGAAAGACGCCGCAGCCTCAATTTCTAATTCATCCTGTGAGCTAAATCGTATGTCTATGGAAGCCCTGCTGCATTTTGTGGGCCGCTTTTAATGAGGAGGAACTCGAAATAGAAACTAAGCCTTCAATTTTATGTTTTTATTTGTTGTTTGAATATTGTAACCCTTAATCTCTCTGGATTTTCTGTCATCCAGTCAGTTGTATGAGTGTTTGTGGTGTGTGTAGATGCCACATTCAGTGGGTACAAAAAGTCTATACACCCTGTTAAATTGCTTGGTTTTGACCAGTAAGGGGTGCTATGTAAATAGTTCACTTCCTTTTCAAAACTTTTCATATTTAATTTGACCTATAACCTGTAAAGCTAATCTGATAAACAGATTTTTTTCAGGCTCCAAAATAATAATAATAGTAATAATAATAAAAGAAAATCTGGGTAATATAATTGCATAACTGTGTAACTGCATTCAGAACAAACCACTATATTAAAACTCATGTTAAGTAGAAGTCCTGCAAAAAGTTTTCAATGTGCATCATAAGGACTGAATTGGCAAAAGGTATCAGTCAGGGGATAGATACAAGAAAAAGCATAGCGCACAGTTCAAAGAGCAGACATCAAGTCAAGAAAATTTGGTGCAACAGTTACATAACGAAGAAGAAGATGCTGCTCCAAATTGATTTAAAAATATAAACAGAAGGAACAAAAAAAGAGAATAGTTGTCCTGGAAGTCTACAACCACATTAAATGGGCTACAGAAACTTCTGGCAAATACTTGTTGTGTAATACAAGTGGAATCTCCTGTCTTCTTCATTAGTGGTGCAGCAATTTATCGGCCAGCTGATTTCCTCAATTTTGGGAGATCTGTGATCGGGTGACACTTGGATGTGAAGCCAATATAATCCACCGATCTTATCTACCTCACCGAAAGTCTAAAAATCAACCACTCTCCTCTTCTGCTGTTCCGTGAGAGAGTTTTGACTGACAGTCCGGCCCACCAGGTCATGTCTGCACGTTTGCAGTTAACAATAGTCACCTCACTGTTACCAACCCAGCAACTTTCTTGCTAGGGCTCTAGCGATACACTAATCTCACAATACAATACGATGCACGATATTCTGTTCACGGTACAATATACAGTATATCACAATATTCAGCAAACGATACGATTCAATACATTTTTAGGATTTTCTGAAAGATTTTAGAGGGACAGAGTGATTTTGGTGACATTTTGTGACTGTTCCATAGACTGGCATTGAATTAATATAACTGATGGTGTAATACTGATGTAATAAATGTTTTTGTTATACATTTGTTATGCATTTGCTTTATTTAAATGTTAATTGTGTGGTTTTGTGTATTTGGTTATGCAGAAAACGAACATCTTTTGTTTTATTCACTTATATTAGATACTGTAATTTATCTATTTCACTTCATTATTTAAGTAATTGTAACTGGTTGTTTCATTACATGTCATTTTCAATGTACATGTGCAACTGGGTAAAAAAAAATGTCACGTGTGATAGCTGTCATTTACTTAATGTGGATTTGACATAAAACTCAAAGTAGGATTTAATACATCAATACTCGCAGATGAAAAATCAATACTTTCTGAGAAAATATATCGATAAATATTGAGGAATCGATAAAATTACACACTATGCAAAAACAAAAATGGTATCGGTCAAAATCGGAATCGGCATTTTAGACTTTTTAAAAGATCAGTAATCGATCTTTTAAAAAGATCAGCCAGAAAATTGCAATCGGTGCACCGCTGTTTTTTATATGTCTGAGCTATAGGGATGGGTGACAGGAAAACAGGCAGAAAATTATTCAAGCCCTGCATAAACATATTTAAAGTCAACCAAAAGCACATGTGGGAAAATGTGTTCTGGTCTGAGTCAAAGTTTGGACCTTTTGTCTACGACTCCAAAAGGAATGTGCAGAAACACAGCGAAGTGTGATGGTGATTCATATTTCGAACATATATTTTTTATCTTTAACTGGGTGGAGGGGATTATGAGCAATTCCAAGTACCAGTGTTCAGACTTCAGTTTGTAAGATGAAGAGGAACTTGATATTTCAGCATATCAACCCAGAGCATAAATCCGGATTAATAGATTGGCTTTTATCAGAAAATTTTAAGTTGTCCAAAACTAAACAGATTAATAATGTGGTATGATTTCTAGAGGGGTGTGCATAAAAGATTTTCTCATAATTTGACAATTCTAGATTTTGGCAAAGAATGAGAAAAATACTCCCATATTAAAAAGTTCCATGCTGATAGAGTCCTACCCAAAAAGAACCCAAAACGTTTTTCTGTTACATTGTACAGTTCGTAGGTCGCATCAAAAGGGAAAAAGTTAATCTGTCACGATCTTATAAATATCTTCTATCCAAGAAACTTGACACCGCAAATTTTAAGAGACGCAAACCCCTAGAAGCACTAATAACTAGTTCATGCTGGCAGCTTTCACAACTTCCATAAATCTGCTGCAGCCATATTGGACACACAACTGAGGGCTGACTGTGGAGTTCCAGCTTAATGGGATGCTCTTGTTCCATTTCCTACAGGGAACTCTGAAAATCCCCCTCTAGACTACAAAACAACCCACAATCAGTTCTTGTGGCCTTCTGAAGCAAAGATGTTGAGTTTGCCTCACAAAATAAAAAGAAACATGTTTTTACAATGGATGGCACAAATGTTCCAGGCATTTCTTTAATGCCTATTAAATCCTATTATATCTAATCACAACTGGATGTGCCAACATCTTTGATGTGGTGCATTTATGGTCAATGACTGCCAAGAGTTCAGTTTGTGTCAGCTGTTCCAGCCCTATTCAAACCATCTGTGAAAAAATTAAAGTTGTTTGGTTGTTGGAGGACAGACAGTTTTTGCCATCTTTATTTATAAAGCCTCCATTGAAGCTTAAATAAACTGTATGGACTATAAGCATGTTGATTTACTTTTACGTTCACTCAGCCTAATTCCAGCAGTAGGATTTTTGTTTTTCGCCCAACAAAAGCAAGCTTTATTTGTAGCAATTTACTTGTATAATTTGGCTGTTTTTTTTCTCGTATTTCTTAGCAGCTCATTTCAGGTAAAATATAATTACGACCTGTCCATAGACTGTGGCGGTTTCTCAGTTTCTTGTTTTTCTAGTAATATTCACAAATTATCAATTAAGTCATAATGTGCCACAAAAATATTTACCCACTTTTCATCCAAATAAAAATTTTCTGAAACCAATCAAATTTTAACTTCAGACAAAGATAAATCGAGTAAAAGGCTGTTTTAAATGTTGGTAGATTTGAATGCTTGCCTCATCATTCAGTGTTTGTTTAAATTAATTCATTGTGTGTTTCTGTTTTTTTTTGATTCAACGAGTTTGGATGTTTACTGAAAAATGGTGATAGTGAAATGCTTACGGTGGTCTTTTAAGAAAAATCCAATGATTTTAAAAATATTTGTTTCTTTTTTGTCACTTTTCAGACGAAACCTCACCAAGCTGTCGTTGATCTTCAGTCACATGCTGGCTGAGCTGAAAGCCATCTTCCCCAATGGCCTGTTTCAAGGTGACAACTTCCGCATTACCAAAGCTGATGCTGCAGAGTTCTGGAGGCGCGCCTTCGGGGACAAGTAAGCACCATCGTTTTTGTCTTTTTATGGTGGAGTATTCATGTATCACAGGTATAATAACCCATATGGACCAAAATGTGTCAATATATTTACTGGTATTTATTTCAGTGATAAAGTTACCATTAAAAACTTGCTAGTTCAGCACAGTCTTACTGTATCCAGTCTAGAGCCCAAACCAAAATATTGTTCTAAAAATAAATACCAGCTACACTATCTGAGTTCACCAGCTACATTTAAGGAGAAGTTAAGAAAAGTGATGACGGTATGAGTCAGCACGCAGTCAGTTTTTTGGGGGTTTGGAAACTTCTTCAGCGAGTTTATTATTACAGTATGAAAATTATATTGCAACCAAATGATATCCTCCCCAGCTCTGCTCTAACTTACCTGCCTTTAATCAGATTGTCTACAAAGAGGCTGATTTTAGACTGTTTTTAAAAGCACAACAGGGAACCATCACAACATTTGCACTTATGCATTAGATAACATTAAGTTCAGTCACTGTTCAATATAGCCATGGACATTTCAGCAATTCAGTTAGTGTTTACATAACTCTGTTATTCCATAGCATTTCAATTTGGTTTCCCCTATTATATTTCCAATGAGAATTAAGTGAACCGGACAACGAGATGAATTCAGTTCATTCCAGTAAACTTTTATAACACTGGTTTACAACATAACAAAACAAATAGATTCGATTTATACAGTGGTTACAAAAAAAAATCCAGTTAAGAGTAAACTCTATTTAGTTTATTCAATTACAGTCATATTGTACAGTTCAATTAATCCAGAATATAGAAATGGTAAACTTCAGTTGATTATATAGCGGTCTAGTGACTCTCAGATGATTGCATCAAGTCACTGACAATACAGCAATCTCTCATCTTGTGAAGAAAGTGGCGACAGTGGAGTGGAACAATTTCCTCCCGACAGGAACAACCTTCCAGTAGAACCAGGCTCGGTATGAGCAGCCTTCTGCAGAGTCAAAAATGTATTTTCACATTACAGCAGACTGCTAATCCAAATTTAAAACAAGAAAAGAACAGTTATAGCTTGTTTTTTAAATGTAAGCACAGAGGGAGGGGTGTAATACACAACGTTGTCCAAAGCTCTTGACAGACTGTAAATGTATGATTGTCGGTCTGTTCCCAGAACCATTGTGCCTTGGAAGGTGTTCCGTCAGTCTCTCCATGAGTTTCATAACATCAGCTCTGGTCTGGAGGCCATGGCTCTCAAATCCACCATAGATCTTACCTGCAATGATTATATCTCAGTGTTTGAGTTCGACATCTTCACTCGGCTATTCCAGGTAGAAACTCCACACAAACACGCTATGCACCTTTCAACTATTTTTTTTAAGTCATTTACTCACCAGTATTCTGGTCCAGTCATAAAATGGAAGTTAAAACAACCCTCCTACATTTTGCGAAATATTATTGTACCTTTTGATTTTTATTTGCTTACAGAATTTTGTTGATTATTAGTTTTAAATATACATATCAGAAACATTGTAAATATTGTAGTATTGGCAATCCTAAATACAAACTGGTAAATTCAACATATTTTCACACTTTGTTACAAGCAATAATTGTACTCCATTTTGTCGCAAGTTTATATTGCACATGCATGGGTTGATGTTGAACAGCACGTATACATTTTTGCATCAGTATTAAAATAAATTTATGTCGCAACTGTTAGAAATAATGGTAAGAAAAGGCCCTAGTTAACTGCTTACCTTTCTAAGTTGCACAAGTGTTCTTGTATCATAAACCACTGCTTTGCTGTAGTGTCATTTATCCCTGGGTGACATTATCCCTTGAAACTTGTGCGCAAAGCTCTGACAGGCTTAATGAAGCCTAAACAGATTACAGACGTTTCCTCCCCCAAACAATAAAAGATCTCCTCCGAATGTCCTCAGACTCAGAGGAAGTAACTCTGAGACCATTTTGAAGGCTGTTCTTAACCTATTGACACTGTGTAAAAGATTAGTAGTAGTTGTATATTTATGCAGAATAATGTAAAATTGTGTGCAGTAGAAAGAAAACCAAAAATTTAAAGTACAGTTTGCTCAATTAACATTTTTTGTGAAAGTTGTTTGAGCAATTAGGTTAGAATGAGGCCTGCAAGAAGAAATGAGGCACTCTGACTGAACAAGACAGTTTGAACTTGTCACTTCCTGTGTGGGAGGACTATAAAAAAACAAGCCGCAAGTTTTAATATAAGCTGATTTGTCCGAGCCACAGAAAACATTTAATCTCATTGCTGAGGACACCTGAAGCCTTTTCAATTTCCCTGTTGGGTTCATTAATGTGCATTCATTCATGCCTAAAATACCTTCACTGACTCACCAACTCAATGTCCAAATGTCAAAATGTCCACTTGAAGGTCACTCATGTTTGCAGACATGATTTTACGTATGAGGCCTGGTTATTGCAGGTTTTTAAAATTAACTAAATACATCCTCAAATGAACAACATCACTGTTATAAATTGCCAGAAACGAACACATAAAAAGGCGGTAAAAAGAAAGCAGTTTTTCTCCTAAAAGCCAATCCAAACAGCTTTTGGAATCATACAGTTATGAGCTTTAATATTTTAATATGCTAAGTGATGTATTTGAAGCTCATGATGGCATTTGGCTTTCTGCAGTTTCTCTGGGCATTGCTTATTCTGGCTAAGTGGTGAACTCGTTGAAAAGGCGGGGTTATAAATACTCTTTTTTTTTTTTCCTCATTGTAGAATGATAGAATCCCCAAGTTTACAAATGTCCCACTCAGTTAAAATGTGTCATATACATTAAAGGCTCGAACATTCACATGGCTTAAATGGTATTTGAAACTTTAGCAAGATTTACAATCTTCTTGTGAACACACGGCTCGATTCTGGCTGCATATTTTAACCACTAAAACCACTAAAAACTGGGTCTGCGTCAGAAATCCAATCCTTGTAGTTTTTGAATTTTTGTTTGGATTGAAACCAGTGAGTCCAGAAGACCACCTCAAGAGCCAACTGTGCCTTTGTTTGTCAGTGTTTGTATAACTTTGATCATGTGTTGAAAATACACAGTTCAAATTAAAGCTCAAACTTTTTCTTTTAAACTCCTAGTATGATGTATCATAAGGAACTTCAAAACAAACCTTTAAAACACATATAGTCCTAAATCAACGTTAATAATGAGGGTATGTAAACTTTCCGGCTTTGATTTACAGACAGTATGGAAAATCTCTCTTTTACTTCATCGTGTGCCTTTAAACTCTGCAAGCTCATCTACCATTAAACATAATGACTCTGGCTGGATCTACCTATAAATCCCACTGATGTCCACTGAACAGCTGTTTGAACAAAACCCATGCATGTTGCAATATGCAGCATTTCTCCTTACTCCATTTTTGCTCTTTATTACTGTGTCCATTCACTCACACATTATGACTCACTCTGCCTTTCTCCTATGACCATTCTCTCTCTCTCTCTCTCTCTCTCTCTTTCTCTGTGTATATGTGTGTGTCTGTGTGTATATGCCTGTGTGCGTGGGTAGCCTTGGTCATCCCTGCTGCGAAACTGGAACAGCTTGGCTGTTACTCACCCAGGGTACATGGCCTTCCTCACATATGATGAGGTCAAAGCTCGGCTTCAGAAATTCATCCACAAGCCTGGCAGGTGAGAACCACTCTGAGCACAAACACATCTAGAAGACAAATAACATGTATTGTGTGAAGAAAAGTTTCGGCTTTTGCTTCCTTACTGTGAGCGTAACGTTGTTTCCACTGACTATTGCACTGATGCAGGTTAGCTGTAGCTCTCAAGACTTATTTTTAATAAAACTCCTTCATCGGTCCGTGTTTGTATCAAGTATCACAACTTGAATCCTGGTGACGGATTCTTAAGCCATACATGCTACATTTTGTGTGGGTGCGTTTGGAGCTGAGTCCAAAGAGCCCAGGGCGGCGTGGCGCTGGTACCTTACATCAATGGCCTGATTGTGCATTGGAAGTTGATGTCACTCTTCAGGCCTGGCCAGCTTAAGGCCACATCAACACCAGAGCACTTACTGGTCGATGTAAAAGCTGCTTTTTTACACTTTAATCCAGAGCAATCCAGAGCTCCCTAATGGCTGTATTTTTTTTTTTGTCTTTTTTTCTTCTTTCCAACTAGCTATAGTGAGCTGATGCAAGTCTTGTTTTGCTAGCTTACATCAGTCACAAAATGCTTCAAACCCATCCTGCTTCACTGTCGCAGTGAGACCAGTTCAACTTTATTTCCGAAGCCGCTCTGTTCCTCCTAATACTTTTGTAAAAGATTTCTCAACTTGAGGCTAGATGGCACATCGAGCCCAGAAACCTCAGTCTCTTGCTGACTCATCTGAAGCTCCTCTTTCACTTTGTTTTATTGTTAGATTTCCTCTTTCTGTTTTAATGTTTTAAGACAGCTTTTTCTTATTCTCAAAAAGCTTAAGCGAAGTGTATCAGAGTCACATCCTCTTTTTCTATGTAGGCTTAATCGCATTTTATAATAATTGTTTGCAAGTTTAATATAAACTTGCAAAACGTGCTTTGATTTTATTAAATGTTTTGGCCACAGTGAGCACTTTCTCTAAGGAACATTGTAAGTTGTTCATTGCTAGCTGATATCTTCACATTTAAAAACAAGAGTTCTTTGCTGGTATGTCCCAACAGGCCATATTATTGCTTTAACTGTTGATTTATAACAAATACTGTCTCATCTTTCTTGTTGCTGTGTTTAATTTTGCAGAAACCCTATATTTTTTTAAAAGTTAGCATAAAGCATTAATAAAACCTATAGCGAAATTATTAGATGTCAACCCCTGAGCATTGACCCTTCATAGTGCAATCAGTCCTTATAAAATCCCAGTTTTTGTTACAAAAAATGGAACTATGTTAAATTGTACAGCATATACCTCACAGTAACTTCAGAAACATTAAAATTATTTAACTGGGTAATAAACAAATTGTCATCCAGAAAGAAAATGCAACTAGGATAGTTTAACTTTGTTTCAAGTTAATTAGCGTCTACAGAAGATAAGTGTGTGAACACAAAGACTGACTCCTGGAATTGAATCAAAAAGTGGTTCAACAAAACTGTCCTTTCATTCAGATTAATGTCGATGTGAAAGAAATAAAGGTGAAGTTTCTACCACTATTCTGGACCACAATTCACAAATAACTGTATTCAGTAGTTTGTCCTACAATCTTTGATTAGTACCACATTTTCCGCACTATAAGGTGCACCTTCAATGAATGGCCTATTTTAAAACTTTTTTCATATATAAGGCGCATAGAATAGACGCTACAGTAGAGGCTGGGGTTATGTTATGCATCCATTAGATGGAGCTGCGCTAAAGGGAATGTCAACAAAATAGTCAGATAGGTCAGTCAAACTTTATTAATAGATTACAAACCAGCGTTCTGAAAACTCTGTTCATTCCCAAAATGAATAAACAGCTGTTTTATTATTTTCCCCGAGGTAAAGTAATTGACGTGGTATTTTCGTGACACAGTTTATCTTTTAACAACAGCAAGGTATAACATATAGTGGAGGGGAACTTTTCCTCAATTCAATAAACACGTAAAAAACAGTCTGATACTGTTATGGTGAATCAAACGTTAGTGCAATCACAATATATATCCACTTCCGCACCATTGATTGGTTCAGTTAAATTCTCTCGCTGCTGCTCTGTTCCCCTGTTCTACTGTGTGACTGATCGCCTTGAGCTTAAACTCTGCGTCGTAAGCGTGTCTCTTAATAGGAGCCATTTTGGGGTCTTTACACAAAACCCAGCGTGCACCGCGCGCTTCTTCTTCTACGGGGGAAAATGAAGTCGGCGGCTGCTTACCGTAGTTGCAAGACCTGTTGTGGCTCAATATTGGTCCATATATAAGGCGCATCGGATTATAAGGCGCACTCTCGGCTTTTGAGAAAATTGAAGGTTTTTAGGTGCGCCTTATAGTGCGGAAAATACGGTATGTGTGTCATAAAAGTTGAGATTACTTAAACATCTTTTTGCTTACTCATATAATTGGTCTTCTGTGTCTGGTATTTATTGTTATATTTTTTCAGATGACTTGATACATTTTTTTCTCTCTCCCCAGTTATATCTTCCGACTGAGTTGCACTCGACTGGGCCAGTGGGCCATCGGTTACGTGACAGCCGATGGGAATATTCTCCAAACCATTCCCCATAATAAGCCTCTCTTCCAGGCCCTCATTGATGGTTTCAGAGAAGGCTTGTAAGTTCCCTTTTTGTTTGACTAATTTATATCTGTTGTGGTTTTTCATCTAGATTTCTGAGCTTCATCTCTCCTTTCAGTTTATGCCCTTCAGATCTTTCCTTTTTTTTGTCATTTCTTTTGTTGTTCTTTTAAGTGCGTCTCTGTGTGAACTTGGTTGCCCCCTTTTTTTGGAGCCTTCGATTGAATCTGCCTCTCAGCTTCAAGTGAATCCAGGCATAGCTCGCCACCGCCAACCCCCTCGTCACCACACTGTTATCATAACCAGAGCATAACCATTGATTTCTAATGCGGACCTCAGTCAGTGGTTTACCCAGCTGGCTTGAAACCCGTCTTTTCCTGCCAGTCGTGATCCTTGTGTTTAATGAAAACTGTGTTTGGCCTGTCCCAACCTGTAATCAAACTCCGATTTGAGCTGGGAAAGCCTGTAAAGTATACGGCCTGTGTCTACAAAACATTTATCAGATGGTAATTACAGCGTCCAACCCATTTGTAAAATTGTCTTGTACTGTATATGCATCAACTTGCGCAAAATAAATGAACTCAACAGATGTTTTTATCACCGCAGCTTGTTGGGTATACAAGTGGTGTAATCACTCTAATAACAATAATTACTTTTAAATTAAAATGCTTGTTGAATTAACCAGAGATGTTTTGTGTGGTTACATTTTCATTTTATTTTCATTTGCACCCCCAGCTATTTATTCCCCGATGGCCGGACTCAGAACCCCGACCTGACGGGTCTGTGTGAGCCTTCACCTCAAGATCACATTAAAGTCACACAGGTGAGAGTCACGCTCCTACCAGACTGTTTACCCAGAATACTTTGTTGGAGGGATTTTTGTTTTGTGTATTTGCGTTGCTTTTTTATCATTTTATTTAAAATTGTTTATTTAAAAAATATATATCTTCAACAGTGCTTTGAGAGACTGAGTACCACAGTCAAATATAATCTAGATAAAAACATAAAGTAAAGTGAATATGTCAATAATTAAACACAGAATTACACATGCCAATAGTGACTTTGCTGTAATACCTCAATATAAATACATTATTCTTGCAAAATAAAAATAAATCTACATTGTACTTCTTTTTCCATTCAATACTTACTTATGTGTTTATTAGATTTAGTTAGAAATGATCAGGATAGTCCTTTATTAATGCCACAGTGAAGAAATTCACTTGTTACAGCAGCAGAGTAACAAAATATACCCATTTGAATATGAAAATATCTAAAAATAAAATGAGCAACTATATTACAGTACCTGCAGCTAAAATGAAATTAAAATTAACTAAACGCATTAAATAAATACAGAATATGTTATTTTGTATGTTCGTTGCACAGCTTTGGAGAACTATTGCACGTTTTCTTTTTTAATTATTTGAATAAAATTTTATGAAGAATTGTGCAAACAATAATTAATTTTCAGTTTTATTTAAATGACTACTTATACAAATTATTTCTTCAACAGCTTATTGATGTATTGAATTGTGGCTTTTTCGGTCCTCAAATTTCAGAGTCAATTTCCTTCAGAAAGACAAAGAATTAGCTTTTCTTTCAGTTTTTTTTTGGTTTTTGTTTTTCATTTAATACATCTGAACTTTAAAGTCAGAACATTTTTAGTGAGAAAGACGCCTTACAGAAATGTGTAAAAAGCAGTTTTTGCCTCGGTTCTTGTCGACCTTATCTCTGCATCAGCGCAGAACCGAAACTCGGCGTACGCCCCCTCGCTCTAACTGATCGCTCCCCATCCTCCCAGGCTCTGTTCAGCAGGATCTCAGGTGGCGTCAGTTCTCTGTGATGTTACTGTCTTCTCATGTTTTTTTTTTGTTCCCGCCCTCAGGAGCAATATGAGCTGTACTGTGAGATGGGCTCCACTTTCCAGCTCTGTAAAATCTGTGCGGAGAATGACAAAGATGTGAAGATCGAGCCCTGTGGTCATCTCATGTGCACCTCCTGTCTCACCGCCTGGCAGGTACGAGAGTGGGTGGAAGCAAAGGGTTTTGAGTTGGTGGGCTTGCATGTCACAGGTTATGGTTAGCGCTCTTACACCACTCTGGAAGAGTGTAGCTTTGAGTTCATCTTTCCAAGTATGAGTGGGTAAAAGAAACAGTGTGGCACAATATTTGCATTTGCACCGTATTCCATATTTATTTTCATAGCTCATTAATTAAATTTCTTTTCTTATATATATATTTTTTTCACAGCTCATTATTCTCATTGCTCATAATTTTTTTTCTTGCTTTTTTTCAGTATTTTATGTACAGATAATCCTTAGCCTTTGGTTTGACAAATTAAAACTTCGGTGTTGGCCGAACCTTTTTCCTGCTTTGGCTTTTGAGTTGCAGATGTGAGTAATAGGAAAATGCACTCGGTCAAAAAGAGAGGGTGGCATTTCACTGCTTGTCTCATCTATCTGACATCATAGTTTTAAGCTGGATTTGACTTCTATTTTTTTTATTTATTTAATTTTATTTTTTTTACCAAACAATGTATTACACTCTTCTCTATGTAGTAGAACATAATTAAGTCTGCATTTATTTGTTATGCGTTCTAAGCTCAAGCTGAATTAACATTGTTTTGGTGGAAAAACGAAACCCACTGCAGAATCAAAAGCTAACTTCAGTTTTCATGATTTGTGTAACATCCAAATAATAAAACCCAATTAAATATCTTTTATTCACCTTTCTCAAACCAAGTGTCTGCTGGGGAAAAATCTAGAAATCTGTTTTTGGAAATGGAAAGGCGGTATCGTCATTCCAAGGTGGATTTACTGAAGAGCTCTTCAGCATGTCAATAAAGTTTCCAGCTTCTTGTCAGCTTGTCTTTACTCCCTCCTTTCTACCTGTGCTACAGGAGTCGGAGGGTCAGGGAACGGGATGCCCCTTCTGTCGGTGTGAGATTAAAGGTACAGAGCCGATTGTCGTAGATCCTTTTGACCCCAAGGACAACAGCGGGGGCTCAAGTCGGGCCGCCATGGGAGCCGAGGGAGCTCCATCGCCAAGCTATGACGACGACGACGACGACAGACTTGAAGACCCCCACCTGGTAATGAGCAAACTTGCTGGCACAAAGGTAAGATTGTGAAAAAAGATTGAGGTATTTTTTTTTTGTTATGAAACAACCCACAAGGGACTTTTCAGACCAATCTCTGTGTAGATGAAACACATTCTCACTTGTCATGTCTTCCCTTTCTGAGCTGAAAGCTCACATCTTGTTACTTTGGCCTTTCATCTCCATCGTTCTTGTTGCCAAAGAAGCAGCTTTTTTGTACGTCTCGTGTTAGAAATGTCCTACATGTCTTAATGCCTCTGAGAAAATCTGTATACATTACTTGTTGACAACCTGAGCTGCTTCGATGTAATTCGATTATCATCTAACCGAGCCTTTTCAGCAACTTCTGTACATGTAGTCATATATAATATGTGTTGGAACCATTTCATTTTTTACTGAAAGTACGACAGTGTGACATCAGTGGATTGGATCTCATGGTTGCCTCTCTTGTCTCATCCAGGTGGACCGCCCCCCGTCACCCATGTCTATGCCCCCTCAGTCATCTCTTCCCCCAGTGCCTCCCAGGCTTGATTTGTTACCACACAGACCTCCAAACCCCCCTGGTGCCTCCAGTCCAGGGGCCACCAGTAAGGTAAACAATTCAGTTCAGTTTACTTATACAGCACCAATTTAAAAAAAAAACTTCAGTTAAATTCTACATACATTCCAATTGATCCTCGTTGTCAAACAGTATAATAAGCTCAATTAATTATTCAAAGTATTGATCATTTTCATCCAATGCCTTAGTTCAGATTAAAAATACAGTGTTGACTAATTACAAAGATTTAGCATTATGAAACTGTCAAGGTTATATTAGTCTAAGCTTTTAAGGAAAATAGATTTATCTTTAATTTGTTTATTTTATTCCTGCATATATACAAACAGACTATTCACTGTTGTTGTGATCTATTATCAGTTTTAATGCTCATCTCTCAGTCAAACCAGTTTTAAACATCTCCAAGCTACTATTGTAGTAATTTCATATATTTTAACAGTTCTTGTCTATATGTAAGTATTTAACTTCCTGGTTGGTTCAAATTCAGATAATTTAGTCTCAGAGCAATAGAAACCAGTCATATGGACTGGTCCCCAGCCTTTCTGCATACATTTTTGTGGAATGTAATTCTAATTATTTATGAAAAATTTGGCTTCTTGCTGTTTTTTTTTCTTGTATAACTATGTAAAAGATTGAAAGAAAGTGCAGTTTGAGTAGCTTTGGCGCAATGCTACTTGACACAACTAGTATTTCTGCACTTTACTAGGATGTTTTTTACTTCTTTTTTCCTGTTACTCTAGTAAAAAAAACTGTTATGAGGGTTTTTGACTCTTATTTTCTCTTACTCGAATACCACAGCAACATGTCTTTGCTTATGAACAAAAAGTGCAGTTGGGAGATTAAATTTATTTTCCCTTTGCTGTCATTCATCTAAATCCTCCTGATGATTGATGGTTTTCCTTCTAAGCTGATTATTTCCTGCATAATAATTTTCTTTGGCTTTTGGTCTTTCTGGTGTTTCATCTAAAAGAGCTCCTTCCATCTCTGCCATCCCTCCAGGCAGCATCACATCACAAAGACAAGCCTCTTCCACTTCCCCCTGCACTGCGGGATCTTCCCCCACCCCCTCCTCCAGACAGACCTCACCCAGGCGGAGCGGCTCCAGAAGCTCGGCATCCAAGACGGCCCCTACCGTGCACTCCAGGGGAGCCCCTTCGAGATAAGCTCCCTCCCACTCCCCCGAACCGTCCTTTGGCTGACTGGAACTCCAGACCCGTTCCCAAAGCTCCAACCCCCTCTTCTTCATCATCTTCACCATCCTCCTCATCCACCCACGTGCCCAGCCTGGGGGTCGACCTCAGAGCAGGTGTCAGGGAGCTCTCCAACAGACACTCCCTCCCCTTGGCGCTGCCTTCTGCGCTGGACAACCGCGTGGACTCTCAGAAGAACAACAGCTCCCTCAGTCTGGACCACCAGCTGGTCAGAACCAACACACACACACACAAAACACCTGATTTATCTGATGTCAAAAATTTTTAACAAAAGACTTTGGATAGCATTTCCTAAATATAAACAGTGATTTTTGACGGGTCACTCATGACTAGAGCGTCCACAAATTTAGTCTTTAGCAGCCCAAGATTTATTTCTTAATGGGTTTTTTAAATCATTAAACAATTTAAATAATTGTTATTTATCTTTCATACCACTTTATTGATGGTATTAGATTTTATTCGAAAAAGTTAATGAATGATAGGTAAACATTATACAGCTTGGGGTTTAAAGTTTACCTAACCTGCCTGTGAAAACTAAACCTGGCAAATTTTGAAAAATTTGATGAAAGTGGGCGAAGCCAAGAAACAAGGCCGAGTGTGGAGATGATTGTTGGAGGGGACAGAAAGAAGAACTTTTAACTTCGGCACTTTGTCGCTCTGGTTATCTACTCTCCCCCACATACCTCCTAAAAAAAATCAATCAGTCAGAATCAGTGGATAAATTTATCAACTTTTTTATCTGTGTTGTTGGAAACTTTTATGGCGACAACTCTCTGCAGTGTCCTGAGTAAACAGTGAGTGCTAACGTGAGCTTCTCCCATTTCCTAAGCACTGCAGTCTGTCTTGCGCAATCGTTCATCCTGCAGTATACAGTCACCAGTGGTCAGAGCAGAGAAAAAGACCCATTTCGCTCTGTGTTCACATTGCAAATGAGTCACATATTTGCAAAGCTGATTGACGCTCTGAATCGGTGTTCGTCACGGTCAATCTCACTATTCCAACTTCTGACTCGCCTCTGGACGGGGACACATAGTGTGCAAAGGCCGCCAACTTTCTGCAGAGTTAATAGCTACAGAACTTTAGTTTCAGTGAAAGAAACTCGTTGGCATAACGCAACATTTTGATCAACTTTGTTTGGGTACAGTTTGTGAATAGTTCCTTCGTGTTACCACGTTACTGCGCACCAGTGCAAAAAGAATAGTCCATAAAGACACAGACAAGCAGATTTAATGCAGAAGAGTCCTGACCTCAACCTGATGGAACAATGTTGGGATTAATTAAAGGAGAGAATGTGAGCCAGTCTTTCACAATCTGAGCCTTGCGGAAAGCCTTCCCTCATACTCTGACTCTTCTTCAAAAACTGCAGGAAGAAACAAACCTCACAGCTGTCTTCTTACATAATCCGGCATCACAGATACTTAATACGGTCTGATTCTTCTTTATAAAACTAAAAGACCAACTCTGCTCCTTGTTTATTCACTCAACTACCCTGTTTGGTGCCCTAACGTCTCTGTTACACTGTCAGCTTCAGCCTTACAGCCTTCAAGAGTCTACTGAGTTTCCTCATTATATTCTCTCATTTTTTGAAGTTATCTGACATGTTTGATAACAGCGACCAGGCATCACTTTCCTTGGATGACTCTGAAAAAAGTTTCAGTCTTTTCCTCCTCGATCACTCCTCAAACCAGAACTTTTTTCCCCTCTCATGAATTAAACCCATGTGTCTTTACGAAACGTCTGACTCTGAACACTCTCTAATCATTCCTGGGCTGCTCAGTTTGTTCTTCTGTAATCATAATTTTCGTCACGAGAACATTCATGGGGATTAGGAAAAAAATAAATAATATGCAGAATTGTAAAACCTTCGGTGGAATTTTACATCCATATTGCCAATAGTCATTTTCATGTGTCACATAATGACATTTTATAAATATTGATATGTTGGCTAGCCCTAGGATGAAGGCTCTCATGTCAATACTTCTAGGAAAAGAATGCGTCAGATTATAATTGTTTTAAAAGTCTTGCATAGTTCTAAGTTAACTTATTAAAAGTTGCAAAACTTTAAATACCTATATTATTTTTAGAAGATATTTTTAATTGTTTTTATCTTTTTTGAAGAAGAAGAAGAAGTATCTAACCACATCTGATTTGGTTGGTTAAAATCTGAGTGATCAAAAGATCTTTCAACCCTTTACAGAGAATATCAGGCTCTACTGTCACATCGTCACTCCTCTTCCTCCTTTAAGTCTTCTGCTATATGTTGCTGCAATTTTTACTTTTCCAACATATGTTTATCCTAATCCTTTCCTAATCAAACATTCCATAATGTTTATTTCTCTATTATGATGCATAAGCTGGTCTTTCTAGTTACAACATAGAAATTGGCACCTTCTGGTAAAAGCTCTCTGTGTGGTCCTGCGTAATAACATGCCTGTTTTAAAGAGTGCATTGCTGATATTGAGCAGCAAAGAAATCAAATCACATCTGTGGTTTCCAAGAGTTTGTAACATGCAACTCGGAAGTAGTCTGAAAACCTCTTTATGTACTTTAGATTTAAACTAAACTTTATTTTCAATACTCGCCCACAGTAGTCTCGTAAATGCAAAATAGGATGGAGTTTCTGAAACTGAGAATATGACAAGCATCCCTTTATTATAAAGGTTGACAAAGGAGAAATAAATAAAAATATCTCTAAAATTAACTGCTCACCCAATAAATAGTAAAATGAGTCCATCTAATTGCTACCTTGAATTTTTTATTAACTAGAAATAATGTGTGCTTTAAAAAAAAACTATTTAAATAAAATAAACACTTAGCCTGGTGGGGAGGCAAATGAAGCCTGGTGGGCCACCAGGCTTATGATACACTGGATGAAACCCTTCAGTTCTAACTGGCTCTCTAGTTTTGGCAGAAGAAAAACATGACCCTAAGTTATAACTTTTAATTATCTCGTTTTAAATGTTCAGTTTTTTGGGGTAAAGTAACTAAAACTGGTGTAATCTGTTTCCTCCTTTAGAGTTTAGCTGCAATAGTTTCTCAAGATTATGACAACCCCAAAGTGAAACCATCATCCTCGGCCAATGCCATCTACGCACTGGCAAACAGGTACGTCCAAATGACCCTGAGGTTACTTACCAATGCACACCTGCGGTCTGGAAGCCATACACGATGTTTCCTCTTAAAGAGTCTTTTAATATTCTCATACTGTCTGTACCCAGACCGTCTCAAGGTTTGAGGCAAGTGCCCGGAGAGGAGGCGTGTGACAGCGAGGAAGACTCTGAGTACATGATCCCTTCATCTCGCCCCATTGCCGCCCCATCAGTACCAGACACCCTACAAGTCCAAAGGCCCCCACAGCCTCAGCCTCTGACTGCTCTGCAGGCACAGACTCAAGCCCCTGCAGTCAACTCGCGGTATTCAAACCTTCCTAAAGCCACTTTAGGAAAGATCTTTGAGTCATGGTCTGAGCTTTAAACCCATCATTTGTTGTTGTAGTCTCACACTAGGTGCAGAGGATGGGCCGATATCGCATGAAGCCATGTACAGCGTCCAGCCGAGGTCACAACAAGCCAGAGATTCAGGTATTTTCTTCTAAACACAAAACCAGATAGCCTAAAAATCCCCCTCAATTCCCTGTCTTAGAGGATTCCGATGCTGCAGTGTGAATATTTCTTGTAGTTTTATGATGAGATTATCTTCCATCCTTTCAGATTACTCAGAGCTGCCTCCCCTGCCGGTCACCAACGGGCCCAGAGACCATGCAGCAGAGGACAGAGAGGAAGAGGATAACGGCTACGACTTCCCAAAGCCCCGGCTACCACAGCCCCCTGCTCGGCGGACCTTTTCAGAAATGGGGGGGTCTCTGTCTACATCTTCATCCTCCTCATCGTCATGCTCGTCATCTGTGGCAGCCTTTAGCCGCCTTTCCCTAGATTCAGATTTTGGAGCTACGGCATGTAAGTTTATCACAGCAGCAAAGTATACATGAGTTTCGATCCATATACTGGCTCTTTGATGCATATTTAGTGTTTTTTTAGATAGGTTCACTGGTTACTCTCTGGTTAACGCACTTTCCTTCAAAGAAGGAAAGTCCTTCTTTGAAAACTCTACATGTCCAAGATCAGTCACCAGATGTTACACATTAGTTTTTCTAACCAACTGAGGTTCTTTAGGTGCTCCAGGTATGTTAGAAAGTGTTTTCAGATCAATTTCAAGTTCTGACTAGTTTTACAGGAGTTATTTGACTTCTTTTTAATATGGAACTAAACAACAAACATATTAATATCCTGAGTAGAAGTGACCGCTGAAATTTACTCCACTGTGTGCCATGATGTGGCTTCTCACTCCAGTAACAGACGCCTCACATAAAGGTGCTGCTGTCTGTACAAAACGCTAACACAAATGCTGAGTTGCAACTGGGAACTGGGAGTTCCAGTTGATAAGTTAACTGGAACTCCCTTCGAAGTTGGATTTTCCATTGGCAAACTGGGGCCAACTCCAACTACGACTTTCTGTTTCAATATGGTCGGTCCTCATATCAACAGTAGTAAGCTGTGGTGGAAACATGCAAGAGTGTGTTATATGAAGCACCTGCATCTATATACTGAACAAATCAAACACGGTGTTTGCTTTAGAAGATGAAGCTTAAAATTAGAGATAATGCAAATAATGTTTACGGGTGTCGCCATGTTGAAATTCCAACTTTTTAACTAGAACGCTGTCAGCTCAATTGTTCCCACTTCCCAGGTAACTGGAATGCAGCATTAGCATGGTGCTTTTGATTGGAGAAAGATGGGATTTTTGAGGTTCCAACCGACCCAATTATTTGTGCATCTCTGAGAAACAAAACAGAGCAGCGAAGCGGTGGCCATCTTGAGATGTTTTTACTGGTCAATTGTGTGACTCGTATCAGTAATCTTTCAGTGGTTTTCCAAAGACACACAAAGCATAAATTAGGAGTATGCTACTCGCTTACTTATTACCTGAAAATGTTACCTTTTTTCATACTTAATGGAGAAATTAAAAGCAGGCAAGTTTCAAGATTGAGCTCCAATTTTACCATCATTTGCTGAAGACATTGGCAAATCTGGTGAAGGTGCGATAAGACAATTGCATGTTATGCCTTTGCAAGCCTTGAGGTTTAGCCACAGTGGAGGAAGTCTATTCAGCATTTGTTTCTTGATTTCTCACGGTGATGTCTCTGTGCTGGGTTGACATTTACCACACACGGGCATTCTGCATGTTTGAATCTGTGAGCCAATTAAATCACTGTGCGTCAAGCTGACAAGCTCGCAGATTATACCCGGCCCTCTCGCAGTGCTTTGTTAAATGTCACTGCAGTGGAAAGCTGAAAAGGTTTCAGATTGTGTGAAAGGACATGTCTCTTTCCTTAGACTTAATTATAATTACAAACCATCTTTTAAGTGTAGCACTGTTTCCAGTTAAATAAATTATCTCTTCACATCGACCTTTAGTTGCTGTTTAAATCCAAACACTTCCTCCTCCTCTTTTTATTCCTCAGCTGCTTTAGAGCCAGCAGAAGCACCGGAGAGACCTCCAAAGCCGCTGCCCAGACGGATCAACTCGGAGCGCCGCCAGAGCCCCGTCCCGCCTGCGCCTGCTCCGCCCAACGGTGGCGCAGCGGGCGGGGAGGCCAGCCCCCTGATCAGCAGCGAGATCGAGCACCTCATGAGTCAGGGCTACTCCTACCAGGACATCCAGAAAGCTCTGATGATTGCACAGAACAATATAGAAATGGCCAAGAACATCCTGCGTGAGTTCGTCTCTGTTCCCTCCACCGCCCACATTTTTACATAGCAGATTGTGGCGCCCACGAATCGCGGTTTGCTCTCTTTGCCCTAGCTTGGCTCAGCCTGGTTTGGTTTTGGTCGCCGCAGACCGACCTTAAAAGCCTACTGCCTCCAGGACTACGTAAAGTGCTGCCTGACACCCTACGTCCCCCTGCCCCTCCCACCGAACCCTCCTGTGGTTTCTGTCCTGGCTGTTACTCAGCAAGCTTACAGTATCTGCAGGAATCTGCGCCAGGCACTCCACGTGCTTTCAAAAGTCTCATGCTCTTTTTTTTTTTCTTCGAGTGTTTGGTTTCAGGAGCATCTCCTCAGGACCGCCCAAACGCGGCAACCCGAGACTTTCATAGGAATCTGCGGAAGACAAACTCTCATCTTCCATGTTGAAGCCTCTCGCTGAAAATATAATCAACACCTCACAAGGAAAACTAAAAGTGTATGTCTATATGAGAATTTAATATATAAGTAAGTATATATTAAATGTGTGTAATATATACAGTACAGTACGTGCATAAATAATATGTGAAAATGGTTCAGTTTGGAGGGTTGCTCTTGGTACCACTGCAGAGGGTGGGGGGGGGACAGGAGTCGGATTACGGGAAGGAAGAGGAAGGATGAATCGGGCGTCTTCCTCACCAGGATGCGTTAGTCAGCAGAACCTTGGAAAACGTGCAGCAGAGCTTTTCATCTTGACTTTAGTTGGATACGGCCTTTACTTAACATTGCTTTGGTACTTTTTTTTTTTTTAACATAAAAAAAAGCAAGCGTGTCGTTTTGTTTGTAGCATGATGATGGTTTCAGGTCTGGACATGTTGCTGGCTGCTTGTGTGTTTTGTGTACGTGAGCATGGTTGCCTGTGTGTGTGTTTGCCAGACTTTTTACTCCACTCGTCCTGCTCTCGGATGAAGCCCTGCCCTCTCCTGTCCGTCTCAACATGAATGTGTGCTCCAGTCCGCGTACTTGGACTCGCGCTCTGTTAATGTACTACTGCTCTAAGTTATAAGGCGGGGCCTGGTGTAGCTGCAGAGGTGCGTCCCTCAGCTAGCAGACAGGCTAGTTGTTTCGTGATCTGTGGTGGCTCACATGTTTTCTTTCTGTTGTATGAACTCACTGGCTGGTCCGGGTTTCTGTCTCCAGCTGAGTCCAGTGTTGCAAAACAAAAATGAGAAAAAATAAATAAATATTGACTTACTTTGATAATATATTGTTGTTATACGATCATAAATATTGTTGGTATAATTAATTCAGAAGTGTTTCACTGCTGCTATTATTGTTAGTGCTAAACAATTAAAGCCTTAAATGTACATTTGTGAATACTCTGTTTAACCGTCATCCTGTTTCTTTAAAGTGACAGTATCCTTTGTCTTTCCAGTTCATAATGTAGCATACTTGAAAAGTATACGCAGCTCGTGAGCCCGCAGCCGTCTCAAGCTGTCGACCTGTTTAGTATTTTTAACGTTTAGTTCTGCTCTTTCTTTAGTGTATATACAAGGTTCCTGCACGATTGTTGAAAAGTTTGAAGTTAGATTTTTACATTTAAAGTTTGAGATATGTGTTTGAGTTCCTAGACTATCATAAGTATTTCCATTATCTAAAAGATAAAAATCTGAATATCAGGAAAAAACAGGCTTTTTATACCTTAGAATTTCAACATATTTAAGTAAAATTCACAGAATAAATAATAAAGGGCTATTTCAATGCCTTTTTGGTAACTGAGATATTTATATAATTGCAATACTAATAATTGAACACTGTGATAATTGAGATTAGCACTTTCTGTAATCATGAAAAGCCCACCACTCTTTAAGCTTTCCTGTATAAGCACTGCATGAGTTGTGCTACTTCATTCAATTTCTACAAGCAAGTAAAATATTAAATTACATGTAGGATGATACAATTCGGATTTGACCAGTGTAGATGTTTTAGATACTTCCATGCTTTTTAAAGGTGGAAAGATTTATATATGTCCAGCATTACTTCTTTCTTAAAAGTGGAGGAAAAGGTGAAGTTGCCACCTTTCTGCCAATTGGTTGCCAGGTGGTTGCCAGGGCTACATTGCATTTCTTACAAAAATAATTGTACCAGGTTCTTTTCACAGCATTTTGGACCCTCTGCCCTCCAAGGTCAGGGTTCTGTGGTTCCTAACCTGGGCAGAAAAAACACAAGCTAAATTAAATCAGATGCTGTTACAGTTAAATCAATAAGAGTGGGGTCTTGAAATCCTATGTAGAATTGAAAGTAACATTTGTATTTATAAAGTGCACTAATGGTAAAAATTAAAGAAACAACTGGATTCTTAGTTGATACAATTTGTGTTGTTAGTGTACCTTTTTATTTATTTATTTTTTTTATTGACTTGCTAAAACATGTTTACCCAAATGATATTTGGGGGTAAAAAGAACCTACAACCAGTATCTCAAAGATTGGGAATTGGATGTTTTTCACAAACTTTGATTTAAAGAGAAGCACAAACTTGATCCAGAAGCCCAAAAAACATGGAGCAAGTCTTTTTCCCCTCTTTAAAATCAACCAAGTAGTTAGTTCTCCTTTAGTTCTCTTGTGACTAGAAAAATGGCCAAACCACCAAATTAGTCTTTCAATGAATAATAGAAGAAACCATCTTTAAGCCAGCCTTAAGGCAGTGGGCAGCAACATATATAGGCCTTATGTTTCAGAGATTATGAAAAAGAGTTGATCAAAGATGACCCAGAAGCCAAAAAAAGCAGCGAAATAACCCTTTACCACTCTGTGAAATTGGAAGCCAACCTCAGTGTTGTATAATTTAATGATTTGTGAAATATAGAGATAATATAAACTTAAAAATATGTATAGTAGTAATAATAAGTAAATGATTTTTACTCAATGTTCCAGAACTTTTTCTTTAAAAAAAAAAAGCTGAAAAAAATGAGAATCGTTGCCAGTGGGAACCTTGTGTATATTAACAGTAATAAAGCAACCAAAAATGCTTTTAAAGTTTTCGGTAAAAGACGAATGCTTTCTGTTGAGCTTTGCCTTCTCGTTGCTCTGAAAAGAGGAGCGAGCGCCGAGGCTTTTCGTAGCGTAGACTCATGGGTACGCTGGCCCCGCCCCACTGTCTACGGTAAAAATCAGTATTTGGGCCGACTGTAACAACTAACTCAGGAATAAATGCTGTCAAAACGCAGAGCGGACTCATTAGCACAGACAGCAGCTCACCTGTGTACAGCGAAAAGTAACTGCTTCTTAGTCACAGACTTGCACATTTTGTTTTTGTATCATTTTTTCCAGTGTTCGCAGGAGCAGAAACAGCAGCTTTTTACTTCCAGGTACTCTGAATTTAAAGGATATAGTCACACAAACAGCTTGTAGGTACATTAACTTGAGGCTCTCCCAGTATATGAAGAATGTTTTTGGTGTTTTTTATTATTTTCTGATTGGGGGGGTGCCAATTAGCCCCAGGTTGTCTTCACCTCTTCCGACTGATGCTGTGTGTTGACTGGAAGCTCTCTCTGCGCTGTCTCTAGTTCTGTTTCATGTTTATTTCCTAGTTGCCTTGAGAAACTTCTTGAATGATGGATGGTGACGGACTGGGGAGATCCGCAATCCTCAACACTGTACCGATGTTTCAAGACGGCATCTCATTATGTATTATTAATTAACCTTTATTTTTGCACAGCATACCGATTTGTGCTTTGATACTGTCACTCTAAAGAACAGCTTATTGTATACAGTTAAAGAAAAATGTCATTTTTGCATTCCTGTGCATTTTGTCCCAAAGGTTTTGTTTACTTGTTTGTTTTTCTTGACTTGTGCCATATGTTTAGAGAGAGAAAGAGAGAGAGAGAGATCATCACCGATGTCCTTACTTTTGTTTTTTAAAAGGCCTTGCTATTCGAGGAGTGTTTGTGGGTCTCAATCTGTATCTGTTGGTCTTTGAAGGCAACATAGTGCAGTAATGCTCGCATCGATCTGTCCTCTGCCTCTTCAGGCGCATCTAGCCTCATCCCTCAAACGCTTCAGTGTCTTTTTTGCTCATTTTTTTCCAGATCAGTTCTCAGCCTCTGGATGCTCCAGATGCTCAGTGCTGTGCAATTTCAATATTCAGCCAGTAGAGGGGGCTGTCGTTCTAATTTCCCCCCCAAAAAAACCTCAGTAAAAGAAAAGGCATTCATGATTTTTTTTTTAATGGTTTTTAAAGCTCATATCAATTTGAAAGTATGCACATTGCTGTTAATAAAAGGTTAAGCAACAGCTTCCTGTCTTTTTTTTAAATTGTTTTTTACATGGATATCAAAAGGAAAATTAAAACCAATGGAATCATTACACAGTGATGAATTTCAATAGTTTATTTTTATTTGTTTTATTGACTATAACAAACTAGAGCTGGATGATAAATCAATAATATGTATTGTGATACACACGCGATGAATATTAATAGATAATACAGATATCGCTTAACTGCACAGCATTCTGGGAGATGTAGGCAGAGAAAAGACTAGCAGTTGGCTAAGCTAGGTCTTGAGAGGAACTCTCGCTCTTTGCTAGTCAACTGGTTGTTACCTGGTAACAACCAGTTGACTAGCTTGCTTAGCTGCAGTTTCAGGTTTCGCCACAGTTCATAACTGCTTAAACGGCGTTGCGTGAAAAGTGGATAAAACAGGAAAGATTAAGTCACCAGTTTAACATTATTTCAGATATTTAAAACAAGCAAAGAAAGTTAACAGGCAATCATGAATATAGACTGATATGAAACGCTTATATCATGGTAAGTTCTTCAGCCATATCGCCCAGCCCTAGCTTAAAATTTATGAAAACTAATAACATTTGAATATTTTATTAGACCTCTAGGCATTTTATGACCTATTATTAAAGGTATCACTACTTGGACATGCATGACTTTTAATGAGTGAAGCATTTTCAAAAGGTAAAATATTAATGTTGGATGAAAAGTAAACGATGCAATTGCCACTGAAATTTACCTCAAAATTAAAAAAAAAAATCAGTCTAAGTGAGAACTCTGTGCAGGTTGTTAAATGTTTAAGCGTTTTACTCCAACTCATTGTTTTTTTTTTTTTTTTGCAACTTTTAGAACTGTCAGATAAAAATAAAGCGATTTTTTAAAAAGTGTTATTTCATTACTTTGCTATAGAAACCAGTGACGTGCGGTGAGGTTCATAGCTGGTGAGGCACTGACGTCATCAGAATCAGATTTGCAAATAGATGCATAGATTGACAGCAGTTTACAGGTTATGTTTCACTTCTGCATCCTTACACATACAAACTGTAGCTCACAAAACACACATTTCCTTAAAAAACAAAACAAAATAAATGTTATTACTGTCTTACCTGCTTCGATTGAAAGTCCACTTGAGAAAACTTTTTTAGTGTTGTAATGTAGTCATCCATGTCGAAAGTCGGGATAAGCGAGAGGAAAAAAAATCACTATCTCTATTATAATCTATCGCTGCACTTGACTTGCTTCCCGAATCGTTTAGCCTAGCTCGCTGTCACTTACTCGGCAGTTGAGGAGTGAACAAGACGAACGTCTGGGATCTTGAGCGCCCCCTGCCATGAGGCAAGAGAACTGCCTGCCTCACCACGAACCTGTTCTCTGCCGTTTATAATCGCTCATTACACGAAACACGTTACACAAACACAGTTGGTGACAAAAAGCACTGTACATTATATACATAAGCTAAATTATTGGAAATAAGTTCACATATTAAATTTGTTTAAACCATTTTATTGACGCCGTACAGCAACATGCTCTCTCCGCTTAGCAGCCAGCGCAGAGCCAGGGGTTGCGCAATCCAAGGTGAGGCAGAGCTCTGCCTTACGGTGGCCGACAGGTGCAAATGCGCAGCAAAAGAGAAAACATGCAAACAAACAAAAAACACGCGCATAAATTAAATGCGGCAAGCAAAAAGCGAATAAAATGCAGCAAACAAAAAGAGAGACGCAAACAAAAAAGAAGACACCCCCGAATGAAATGCAGCAAACAAAAAGTGAGACGCAAACAAAAAAGAAAACACCCACGAATGAAATGCAGCAAACAAAAAGTGTTGAAAACGGAAGTGCTCCAGACCACTAGGGGGAGTCAAAGAAAATAGTATTCATTTCTATGGGACCAGATGCAAGATTCAGAGAAAGAAATTTGAAAGAAAGTAAAGGTACGTATAACTATATTTCTTTTCAGAAATATAGTTATACGTACTATATAACTATATTTAGTACGTATAAATACTATACGTACTTATATTATAAAAAGATACGTCGTCTTTTATAATATTATAGAATAACAGAATAATTTATGGGTAGCGTGATAGACTTTGTGTCAGTCATACCGTTCTGGGCTCGGTCTCGATTTTCTTTGACTCCCCCTAGTGGTCTGGAGCACTTCCGTTTTCAACACTTTTTGTTTGCTGCATTTCATTCGGGGGTGTTTTCTTTTTTGTTTGCTGCATTTCATTCGGGGGTGTTTTCTTTTTTGTTTGCTGCATTTCATTCGGGGGTGTCTTCTTTTTTTGTTTGCGTCTCTCTTTTTGTTTGCTGCATTTCATTCGGGGGTGTTTTCTTTTTTGTTTGCTGCATTTCATTCGGGGGTGTCTTCTTTTTTTGTTTGCGTCTCTCTTTTTGTTTGCTGCATTTCATTCGGGGGTGTTTTCTTTTTTGTTTGCTGCATTTCATTCGGGGGTGTCTTCTTTTTTTGTTTGCGTCTCTCTTTTTGTTTGCTGCATTTCATTCGGGGGTGTTTTCTTTTTTGTTTGCGTCTCTCTTTTTGTTTGCTGCATTTCATTCGGGGGTGTTTTCTTTTTTGTTTGCTGCATTTTGTTCGCTTTTTGCTTGCCGCATTTAATTTGTGCGCGTGTTTTTTGTTTGTTTGCATGTTTTCTCTTTTGCTGCGCATTTGCACCTGTCGGCCACCGTACTGCCTCGCTGAATAAGAAAATTCAGCGATTTTGAACAAATAAAAATCGAAATTGGTGAAGCTACATGAAAAATATTTTTTAGTACAAACCACCGGATGAATATAACAATTTAAATTACTTTATGATTATATATTTTCTTTCTTTCCATGATGGCTGGTGAGGCACTGCCTCACCTGCCTCCTGCCTCCCCTGACCGCACGTCACTGAAAATATAAAATATCAAGTTTCTATTAGAAACTTGATATTTTGATATTGTCATTTTTTCTGAACTGAGACCAAGAAGGTTGGAAGAAACTTCAGGAGAATCTGTCTAATAAAGTGGTCCTAAAATAACAAAACAGCAGAAATCCTCCAAAACGCATGAAGAGGTAAAGTACAGACAAAATTGATTACTTGAGAACTACTTTTGTTTCATATGCTGCATTTAATGTTTAAGCTTCTTGTTTTATAATGTATTTGGTAACTACATTATAAACCAAAATATGATTTGACCGCCGCCTTAAGCGGATCAAATGACAGTCTTCTAAGACGTTTATGCTGGGAAAGATGCAGCTAAGAACCAATTGCTCATGCTTACAGCAGCAAGACAAAGATGCAACACAGATTGTGACAGGAGGGTGAAGCATTTACTGATCTGAAGATTCAATTCATTTTCTTACATAGATTATTTAATCTTGTATTTAGACTTTATATATCCCATAAAGAGGACACCTTCCCTTAAAATATATAATTTTGTGTGCTCAGCTGATTTCAGCTGCTGTTTGTCCACTAAGATCAATGATTATTTAAGCTTTTTTTTTCTTATGAAGATTTAATCAGATTACAAACATCATGTGTTTTATTGACCAGTCCAGACACAATGAGGACTCAGGAGATTGCTGCCATGGGCAGTTAGCAGCGTCCTTGATCAGTTTTGTTAGTAATGTCCTATATTTTTCTAAGTGTTGATTATCTTCACAGTGCTATCTGCTACAAATTGGGGATTTTTTGCACTTTTCTCCTGACTCAGTCATTTGAATGGTGAGATTACTTTGTTCCTTTATAATCTTTAAAGTTTACAATTAACCAAATGTCAGTAATGTCTCACTAAGACAGCTGAATTTTATTTCAGTTTTGAAAATGATGCTTGTCTAAAATGCCCAGCAGAAAATGAATGAATGAATTAAATATGATAAATGAATGACGCCACGTAAAGCCTGGCGGGCCTCCAGGCTAAACATTGCTTATCTATTTAAGTCTTTTAAAAATGTTTGCACTATTTAAGATTTTATATTTGGTGTCCAGATATTAATCTTCCAATATTTCAATAACACATAATTATCAAGTGATATTTTCAAATTTCTTGTCAACTTGAAACATTTTTGAACTCAAAAACACGACGGCCCGCTGGATGAATGACTGCCCTGACACCCAATCACCAGAAGCTTAGCAAGTCTTCTGGGGGAAACCTTAATAATGCTATTCTTAAATATAATGTTTTTATTTCTGAAACATTTCAGGCGTTGGGGCCACGTTCCGCTGGGGTAGGTCCAGCACTCACTGGAGGGTCGGTGTAACCCTCCTGACCTGGAACTCTTTGAGAACTCCCTGGATGAGCTCGAGAGCGTAACCCTGGAGACGGATACCTGGGTTTCCCTCGTGCAGCTCGATCTCAGATAAGTGGAAAACCATGAATGCATGTTTCAACATCTGAAGACGTTAAATTAATGTTAGCACTCTTAATTTTTGACCATCTAACTTTATTTGGTATGATTTTGAAAACTAAAAACAATAAATGTTTTGGTAATTACAAGACGCGTAATAACTCAGAGACACTTAAAGGCATTTCAGACAACCAACGCTGTTTACCAGAGTTGCTAAATGCAGAAGGAAGGGAGTGTATGATGACATGATTGTCTTTAAACTGGAGTTGTTTAGTCACAGTCATTCCCCCCTCCTCAGTAGTACACAGATACTATAGGAACCAACATGAACACAAAACACTTACATGAAGAGCAGTTGTTGGTTTAAGGCTTCGGGTCTGAGGGGGTTCTGTGTCTCTTTGGGTTAGATTAGCTCAAGTTTCAGTTATTACAGAAATGCATTCAGTGAACAGAAATGTGTGTGAACCTCTCCTAATCTATTTTTTCCTTTTCTCGTAATGAAAAAAACAGCCGTAGAAATTAAGTTCATTAGCATACAGTTCCATTAAAAACATGTCATACTGGAAAAAACTGCATGAATACACACAAAAAATAAAAAACAAAAATCAGTGCATGGAAAATAAATAGGAGAAAAAAAAACAGCACAAAATGTGGAGTTTTTGCAAAGCATCTGGATGTCATATCTAGGAAAAGAAATGTAACTATATGACCTGACTAGTGGCAATGCAATAGATCTAACAAATAAATTTTATCAAATGTAAAAATATACAGAGAACAAAAAAATAGAAAAACATTACCCAATAGTTCAACTTCTTCAAACTGAGTGATGCGTCTTTAAATAACCTGCATGTTTGCATTTAAAGAATTAAAAAAGGTGTAGCTGAAGAGGTGAGGCATCTCTTAACTTTCAGTGTGCAGACTGAAACATAGCAGAAAATGAACAAAACAATCAACAAATCGAGCTCCCGCTTTATCTCCAAGAAGCACCGAATCATAGAAACACTGTCTGGATATTTGTTGTTTTTTTTGGGGGGTTTTTTTTGTGTGTGTTATTTTAAATAAAGAAATATATACATAGACTATAATATGTACAGTAACTGAGCTGCATCATTATTCTCTTCAGTGGATTGCACTGCTTGAGGTGATGCTACGTCATACAGCGCGGACATATTTAATGGCACCCATGGTAAAAATGTGCAAAGAGCCTCAAAATAAAGGTCTTTATTTTGCAGTAGAACTATTTTACATTGGAAATCTTCAACATTCAGCAGATTGACTTGACTTATTGAAGATCATTTGAGAAGGTTGGTTCTGTCTCCGTGAAACAAAGATCAGTTGTTTTGTTCCTTCTATCACTGTCCAGTGATGATGTTTTATTTAAAATCTGCTGGTAATTCTGAAACCTCTGCTGTATTTAACATTGGGTATGAGGGGCAGTTTGTTTATTTTTTTAAATCCTAAGGTGTTTTATCATGTTCAGAGAAGTACTAAACACAGACACAAACATGGAGGAGGTATAATTTAAACAGCTAAATAAAGACACTAATTTTCCTGGATAAAAATAGACATTCTCCCAAATATTAAAATTTTATTCATTTATTTAATTATCTGAATAAATTTCCTTGAAGTAACCACTGGATTTCTCACAACTTTTCATTGTGAGATTATGTAACCTGAATAAAACAGCAGTTTATTTTAAGGCTTTTACACACTTTTCTCAGGGCAGACAATGAATTTGTCCAGCCCTGTATTTAAAACAGACCCTGTCAGCTTTGTGCTATAATTCTTGCTCCACAGACAATCAGCAGTATACAAGGCTTGCAGTAACGAGACAGACAGTCAAAGCTTGGTAAGCGTGTTTTGGAGTTGCATCATGGAGCTTGCAAATTGTGTTTCATTTCAACTTGAGGAGCATAGTGGACAGCAAGTAAAAAAAAAAAAAAAAATTTAAAAATCCTTTCACTTTGAACTGTTTGAGTGTCAGCTGATTATCTCCATGATGTGAATCTGAAAGAAGGAGCTTTGGTGGAGACTTGAAGGCATCTGGGGGTCTGAGCCTGAGAGGGAACACCAGGAGCAGCTTTCTCACCACCTCACTTCTGAACATGCAGGTTTCTCATCACTCCAGAGGATGAACAGGAACATTAACACACAAACAGGCGCAAGGAGAGACAGGGATGCGTTAGAAAAACATGTGATCCGATCAGCAGAACAGCACTGTGTCTGGTCCAGGATCTACCTGGTCGTTGGGTAGCTGTTTTTCTCCGTTGACACCGAGCAGAATCGCCTCCTCTGTGTTGTCGCTCTTCATCTCCACCACAATCTTATCTTTGCTGGACTTCTCTTTAGTGCTTGGTTTGGACAAGAACAGGCGCAAATAAGTGACTTAAGAATTGTATAACAATGTCAGTCATTAGGAGGCTGTGAAACGGTACCTAATGTGGATGTTGCGCTTTTGTTGCTGAAAAGGATCTATTCTGCATGCCTCGACTAAATATCCTTGGCTAAAGAAAATATACTTGTCTTTCAGTTGCAAAGAGAAAAGGAAAATATAATGCAAATGTTGGTGGACAATCAATTTATTAGTCTGCCATTTAAATCGAACTGAGCCAATATGATATTTTACCCAAGGAATTTTTGTTTCATGTGACCAGATGTATAATCTTTAATTATAACAAGGAGCCCTTCCAGGGGTCAGTTTGTTTTGTAGTTTATGCAGTGAGACCAAAACAAAAAGGGTGTGATGGAAAATCCACAACACAGCTGCTTGTTTACCCGATAAGCTCGCATACAGAAAAGGTCTGAACAAAGGGGATTTTGCGTCTCATCACGTCTTTAAAGTTTGTGTGCTACTTTTGATATTTTCTCGAATGAATAGTGTGCGTCTATTGGGATTAGGTGTGTGGAATTGGTGAAATTGGAGCTTTGTTTGATCATGGCAACATCTCTGTGAAAACTTTTAGGAGTATCAGATTTTCTTTAGTTAGATTTTTCCACTTAAGTTGTAGAATTTTATTAATTTAATACAAACTTGGTAAAACACTAATATTTGCAGTAGCATGGAAAACTGGATTTAAATGTTGTTAGCAAATAAGAATACAGAACTTCTGTCCTGTTTTTAAAATTTAACAGAAAAGTTTATTTTTCCAGCAGTGTTTTATATATAAAAATATACAAATCTACTTCTTTACATTAGACCCAACAGTGAAAATTAACAAAACCTAGAGAATCCCTTTATCTCTCTTAACAAATACAAAAACAGACAATTTCATTTTCATTAAACTTACAAGTCCTTTTTTCCTGATCGATTGCAGATCTTGCCTTTTTTGTAAAGGAAGTAAAGCACGCTGCCCAAGATGGCCAGAAGCAGGATACAGATAATGATCACTGCAATGACAACACCATAGCTTCCTGTTGAAGAAGAAGAAGCAGAAATACAAATCAGAGCAAGTCGATTTGTAAAAGAGATTATGTTCGGAGTTGGAAGAGTCCGATGGCAGGTGAGGGTGTGACAAAGCATTCAATAACAATACAGCAGTGCTAGCACCTTTCAGGTGATCTAAATCTGGCAACTCAGAAGAAAAAATGTGCGAAAGTTTCAAGTCTGCAGGAGAAGAGGTGCACTTAAACCAAAAACAAAAGGGAGAATAAGCATCAAGCATGCAGAGGGACAAGTGGAGGTAATGGACAACAATGTTGTGCTCAGTAGGAAAGGAACGTCTGCTGGAAGAGAGTCAGAAAACTGATACGGTGGATAAGCTAAAGGATGCTTTTTGGTTTTTGAAGAAGATCTGCAGCAACATGACATACAAACCTTTTTGGATTTTCTCTTGTGGTTTGGGTGTTTCTGCTTTGACTGGGAAAAACCAAATGAGCAGAGTTATCAGAGGGTTTGTGGGTTAAATAACTGAATCAGCAGGGCTGATACACGCCGACACACAAACAGGCATTCCAGGCATTCAGCATGAAAAAGTCAAGACTAAATTACTTAATTTTAAAGGCTCTTATCTTTCCAAAGCTAAAAAAAAAATATCTAGCATGAATCTTGGTCAGTGACCTGAGTCATTTCCCACAGTAGCCCTCTTTAATCTCATTTCACAAGAGAGAAACAAAAATCCAGAACAGCTTTCCTCTGAGGGGATGGAAAGTTTCCTGGCAGGGTATATGTTGAAAAAAAAAAAAAAGAGAGATGGAGAAAAAAGCAGCATCCTGTGAAGTGGCTCACTCTGAGTGGATTCAAAGCATTGCTTCTTCAGTCATGTTTATATTTGTGGATATTTCTGTCCAACAGAGATGCTATGCTGACAGTTTTTAATATCCTTCTCTGTTTTGCAGATGCCCGCTTTTCAACCACATTATGATTTTCTCAAGTTTCTCAAATTTCATCTTAGGATAATCGGTGAACAATATAATTAAAAATACATCAGCCTGATGTTACTGGTTGTGATTGTCATTCAACCAAAAATGACAGATTATCAACATGTATGTATCGAGTTATGTGTCTTTTTATCTGAGGCCAAAAACTGAGAGTTTTCTGTCATGTTACATTTAGGTCAACAAGTAAAACAATAGATTTTTCAGTATTTGATCTGCTTGATTAAGAAAAAAAAAGTATTATTATTATTATTATTATTATTATTATTATTATATCTAAAAGCCGTGCTATTTTTCAGAAGTAGAATTTGCTGATTATATTGTTTTGGTGATTTTTTTAAAGCTGAAACTTTCAGTGAAATACAAGGTTGATGTATTGGAAAGGCCAATGTCAGAATCAATGAAAGTGGACTGATTTCAATGGATGATAAATTGATCAGTGCAACACAATCATAATTTACGGAACATGTAAGGTTACAAATAAGATACAAATAATTTATATTAAACATAGTAACGTGATGAAACAGATATACAGTAATAAATCCGTGATGATTACGGGAACCTTTAGTTTACCTTGATCAGGCTAAACAGGCGCAAAGCAACTGATCTTACCTGTGGATTTGGTTTTGGCAGCATTGGTGGATGTGCTTGTATTGTTGGTTGTGTTGGCTGCTGTAATGGTTGTTGGAGAGATTGTTGTGGTGGTAGTTGCTGGTGTGGTGGTGTGTTTAGCTGAAAGGGGGTGGGGGGCACAGATGGGAACACACTTCACGTTACAACATGAGGGGGAACGGAGGGGTTCACGTCAACAGCCGAGCAGCTTCACGACGTTGCCTCTTTTGCAAAGAGAACACACGGTGAAGTGCTCCAAATTACAGGCAACACTTTACAACACGTCACAGAGAGCTCCTGACCTTCAGACGAAGAATAAAACACAAACCTTGACACAGACATCTGTCGATGGGGAAGGAAGGGGCATCCAGACACAACAACAGAGTGGACAACGGGAATGAAGCAGGTACTCACTGAATCTGATGACGTACGTAACCGAGTCTTTGCCGAACTCATTTGAGGCGTTGCAGAAAACGGTTGTGTTTGAAGTGATATTGACTTGAACTTTGGCTACGCTCTTAGCACCCACACCGGTCATGTGATTTGAGGAGCTGATGATCTGCCACAAACACACATTTCAAGACAGAACAGTGTGGTTACAAAGGAAAAGGGTCAGATTTGGGTCAAAGGTTGTTTTGAAAAAGCATGAAAAGTTGGTACTTGTCCCACCAATATCAAGTGAGGGCAGCTATTACTTTTGTTGGCATTTCGAGTAACTGTGGCATCATAATTACTGAAAAACGAGTCAAATTCAACTCAAAACAAATTCTAACTGTTTTGTGTGTCTTAGTGTATAAACCCCTGATTCAAAGAACTTTAAACAGTAGGAGCTGATTGTATTTTTTTTGTGAATTTGAAACAAACTTTTTAGGAATTTTGGTATACCCTGATAGTGGTTTCCAGTCCATGCCCTACTAGGAATCTCCTGCTACCATTACATTTTGATGACAGCCTACTGTGGAAAAGGCATCTTCCTGCATAATAACTTGACAAGTATCATGTAGAAGAGTTATTTGTCAAACGAACAAATACCAGAACCAGTGATTTCCCTTTAAAGACTCAGGAAATAATCCATGCCATTACCTTCACCTGACCAGTTTGGATTTATGAGACATAGATAGTTTGATTTTTGTCATAATTGACCTCGTCACATACTCATGAGTTAGGTCTGATAACTGAATCCTTTAAGCGTATGTTGGATTTAAAGCTAAAACTGAAAGACATTTCTCAGTAGTACCTTCCCATTAGTGGTGCCCCAGATTATATTGGGAGTTGGGTAGCTTCTGACGTGGCAGGTAAGTTCAAGTTCCCTCTCATTGGTCTCTTTCTCATTAAGCTGTTTTTCTATAATCTCTGGTGGGCCTGCGGAAAGAAAGACATGAAGCCAACACATTTGATAATCTTAACTATGAAGTAAAAATTCATTTAACAAGTAAATTCATCCTTAGAAAATAGTTCCAAATAAGCGGTTTTGTTGTCCAACTCACCCTGAACAGTAAGCTGTAGTGAAGCGTTGGCTTGCATCGTCTGGATCTCCGGTACTGTCACTACACAAACATACGTTCCTGCGGTGTCATACGTTACAGCCTTTATGTTTAAATGGTGACCCTTTTCAACTTCTTTTCCATTCTGCAGAGAAAACACATCAAACTTACTTGCTGCCATTAGCATTTACATAGAAAGTAAAGCATACGTTAGTGGTTCTTAATGCATCAGACCTCTGCTTTTTGTAAGTAAAGAACAGTCAGTGTCAGTAAGCTTGTGGCGGTGCGACATACAATTGTTTTGCTACTTTATGCGAAACTACATTGCACTGTTACCTTAAACCATGTTGTGGTGGTGCTGAGGGATGATAAAGCATTGCAGGTAGCCGAAAACTCTTTCTTCCAGTCCACCGAAACAGAGCCGGTGGGTTTAATGACCACCTCATCCAGATCTATGCAACAGATAAAATACTGAGTACTGAATAAGTCACATTTATCGTTCTCAATGCAGATAAAATTAAAAGTCCTTACAGTTGACAAGCACTGTGGTGTTTGTTGATAATTTCACAGAATTTCCATAGTCCTCTACGGTGCAGTGGAAAACGCCACTATTCTCACGAGTAACGTTCTCCATCTTCAAGCTTGGACCCTTCAAAACCAAATAACAGTCTTATCAAACACAATCACATGCAAGTTGTTATCCATGTTTTAGGAACAAAGATAGTTAGAAAATAGACAGGAGTTAAAATAAATGAAATTTCCTCATGTGTACCATTTTTAGGACATTTTTTCCTTCCGCTCAACTTTCCACTAATGCAGCCCCTAGCGAACCCCCCGCTTGTTTAGCAATGACCTTTTGTGGCGTCCTCTCATTTCAGAGGGTGTCAGTGAAAGACTGATGGGCAGCTGTAAGATCAGCTACTGTGTAGGCCATAACATTTCTTTATTTAAGCAAAAAACATTTACATTTAAGAATATAATATAACATAATCAAATGAAATATCCATATTAGACTTGAATTACTGAAACTAATGAACTTTTGATGGCTGTTTAATGAATGTAGAGGTAGCACAAGAGTTATGGTGACAATCAAATTTCTTACCTCATTATTTTCAATTATGAAAAATTGGGATTCACTATTTCCATCACTGGCGCAGAGGAACTCCACCGTGTCGCCCTCCTTGATTTTACCCTTTGGGGATTCAACCCACAGATTTACTGTCGTGGGAGGATCTGAAACAAAGAAGGGAAGGTCAGACTTTAACTGGGAATTTTTAGCAATCAGAAAGATCCAGAAATGTTATGCCATGGGGAAAAAAATTATACTACTTCTCAAAACATAAGTCTCAAAGTTATTAAGCGACTATATGATTTAATACAGAAAACTAATTGACATTTTTATAACTTTTTAGTACTGTGGATTCTTTTCTTCTCTCAGATTACATCATTCTTGGACAAAACTAAATTACACAAACCTCAAGAACATCTTGTAACTAAAATATGTTTCTATGATATGTAACTACGGTTTTAGTACAGGATCTCTAAAACAGATTAGTTCTACATCGCTTAAAATTCACCCAAAATGTCCAGAGCAGCTGTTGCCAGAAAACTCTCATATTTGAAGTCTGGGTTACTCACAGAAGACAGTGATGTTAATTCTTTTGGTTTCAAGCATCTTCTCTGCTCCAGGAACAAGGAATGTGACCTCGCAGTAGAAAACTGCATCTTTGTCCTTCTTCTCCACCTTCATGTTCAGGTCACTGTTGACCGAATATAAACCACTTGACTGAGTGGTGACACTGTGATCCAGTTTCACAGCTGGAAGACAAAAAAACATTTGCAAACACAAGAGATGTAAAAAGGTAAGGCGCTTTAGAGCTGATTCACAGTCAGAGAAAGATAAATTCATTAGAAAGGAAAATATTGTCATTGACATTCACCAGTTTCATTTAATTTCATGTGTATGTCAGTTTTATAAATGAGACTCGGCTCTGTTTCAGCTGTCCTCTGGAAACAACGACGGGTTCTTTGGCAAGTGTGAGACGGATGTTTTTGTGCTTTTTACATAAGTAGTGGTTCAGACCGTTTCTGTTTATTTTTGCTGCTGGTTTAAGTGAGCTAAGTAGGTTTGTTGTGCTGTAGAGGTTGTCTGGGGTTCTGATGTGACCATCTAGATGAGTTGTTGAGGCATTCTCGAAGGAAATGTGGCAGGCAGGCCATTCCTGTGAAGGTTCACCACTGTTTCATGTTTTCTCCATTTGTGGATTATGGTTTTCTCTGTGGTTCGCTGGAGTCCCAAAGCCTCTGTGTTGGCTTTGGAAGTATTTCCAGTCTGAGAGATCGATGACTTTGATCCTCATCTCTTCTTGAATTTGTTCAACACGTAGCGCAATTTATTACTTTTTGAGGTGTTTTACCTTTAGATGGACAGGATCTATTTAAATTACTTCTTTGTAATAAGGCTGAGGTGTAGTTTACTAACTTGCATAATTTTGTGCATCTTTACATAGCTAAACGTCTTGAAACTGAAATCTTGGATAATAAGGCCTCTAATAAAGTACTGTACTGTGTTTTTACCACATGATCAGAAATTAAAACTGTACAACCAAATACAGACTTTGAAGGAAGTGTGTCTCACCATCTGGAATATTGTGCAGTGGCATTTTGTCTCTGTACCAGGTGATCTTCGGTTTGGGGTGTCCATTTTTCACCTCGCAAGAGGCAATCTATGTAACATAGGAGTCCAAACATGAGGGTGTTGTCTGACAGTTTACTATTTTCTAATGGCTCATCTCTGTGATCAAAGACCTGGTTACCTTTGTCACTTTATTGCTGACTGATATTCCTTGTTCCACACCTTGAATTGTGGGATCCTCTGGTGTTTCTGAAACGAAAAAGGGACAATGTAAAGAGAAGGAAGACAGGCAACAACTGACTGCTTAATGCAAATCCGTCTCTAGCTGTTTTTAATCTCTCAGCCATCAGAATGCAGTAAATCTTACTAAACACTTTCAGCTTTGTGCCTCCCTCTCCGCTCCCTTCGCCAATGATCTTGACGAAACAGTTGAACGCCACCTCATCGTCCTTCAGCTGCACATCCCTGATCGTCAGCACCACCTCTCGAGCGGTGGTATTCACCATGATCCGATCAGAGTAAGGAGTGTTTTTCTCCACGGTGCTTTGAAGGCTGTCCTGGCTGTAGATTCGTCGACTGTCTGTTGAACTCTTTACCTGCAGGTTCACACACATCAGTGTGCATGTTAGGACAGCTGGTCATCGCTCTCTGGGTGTCTAGAGTAAAAGGTTTGATGACACTCACATAGTGCCACTCTATTGTCATGCCGCCGCTGCCGCCAAAGTCGTCCGATTTGAACATGCAGGTGATCTGAGCTGGGTCTCCCAAAAGAACTTCCACTTTGTCCTCCATGTTTACCTCCACAGCAGCCCTGGCTGGAAGAGGGAAATGAAGATGTTTTTATGTCTGCTTTCCAGAACTTGGTTTACATTGAACCAAGTTTTGGATTCCAAAACAACAAAAAGTAAACATGTTGTTAAAATTTCTCTTTTAAATGATCATGACTGCAGCTTTTATAGAAGTCCACCACAAGTCAACATAGGTTAAACTGATATTCTTATCTTTGTGATACTAAAAACCCAAAGATAAGAATCTGAAACAACGTATGCTGTGAATAATTAGGCGTTTTGATGTGATTTACTTGCCGTTCAAAATCATCCTGGTCGGGGGGGGGGGCATGATAATGCTTGATTGTTTTCATCATATGTTCATTTTCTTCAGAAAATATTTTTAATGTGCCATTGTGACAGCAATTCTCAGAATATATATATTCAAAAATAAGAAACAAATACTTGCAGTATTTTTGCAAAATTACTCATCTCCATTTATACTCAAAAGTCTAGATATTTTATTATGTTTTCATATTACAGGCCAACTCAAACTAGTGCAAAAGTATTAGTTAAAAGGGTTTATGTACTTATTACAATTTGAATAGTGAAAGATGAGGGATGTGCTGTACTCGACTCTCTTTCATAAATACTTAGGAAAACCATCTTTTGATGTATTTGCAGCTGAATGTATTTTCAGATGTAGTTTGACTAGAGACTTTTACCCATCCTCCTACTTTCCAAAACTAATAACTCAAGCTCACTCAGATTGCCTGTATCTATTTCCAGACCTTCCTACAGATTCTCACATAAATTCAGATCTGGGCTTCGACTGGTCCAATCATAAATACTTTGTTCTAAAGCATTCTGCTTCTTGTGTTTATTTTGACTTGCTGAAATGCAAACCTCTACCCCAATCTTTTACAGCTTTTAATGGCTTTTCTTCCTGGAATGCTCTGTATTCAGTTCTTCCCCAATCATCTCATAAACTCCCTGAACCCCGCTGAACAAAAGTCTCCTAACAACATTATATGATGCCACCTCCATGCTTCTCAGTAGGGTTGTTGTGTTCAGGGTGGATACCCAGGGTGCATACTCTGCCAAACGCAATGTTTTACATGAAAGCCACAAAGTTCAGTTTTGCTAAATCCCAATAAAATGCAGTCTGGTTTGTTATAATGTGACCAAATGTAAAAAGGCTCTAGTTGTTTGAATTATTACCAGTAGTATCCATAACATAGGATACATACATTAGGATAACGAGACTTTTTAAAACAGCTTTTTACTTCAAATATGCAAGGGCGAAGACGAAATTGTTCAGTTCTGTGAACAAAAGTGTTAAGACTGCCCAGAATCACCACCATCATCATCATCTTTATTTAATATTTTTGTACAAACTCAAGTAAGAAATGTAAATCAGTAAAAAGGAGGAAAGCCCTGATGGGCAAAAGAAGAAGAGGGGGATGCTATGGTAGGAATGAGAAGCCCACCCATGTACACATAAATGCACCGCATTCCAGCATGGCACCCTCACACAGGAAGAAAGGCCTGATTTACAGGCAGCATAGTAGCACCACTGTTCCTTCATGATCTGTCTGTGAGGAACCAAGGTTTTTCCCGCCTTTAGCTTCCCCTGAATTGACCGTCCTTTCTAGTCTGTGGGGACCCTCAAGTACACTTGGAGTCACATTGTTTGAGTTGATGCATAGGAGTTCGGGGCATAGAAGAAGCCCAGTGACCTTCAGAGGTTTGTTGCTATAAATTGTTGCCCCAAGTTGAACAGAGCTCTGTGGGAGTCTCCTCAATGGGCAGGAAAACACCACTTCATAGCCAGAACTGGGCGTTTAGCTTTTGCTGTCTTTCTGGCTGATGTTTGCTAACCATGTGCTTAAATATGCTATTTTAATTAATTAAAATTAATTATTTCTTTATTTGCTAAATTACCTCTGCACTGGACTAAAAGTAGAGAACAAGGTAATCAATTTCAAATGTTTTTAAAGGTAAAAATAAACCAGAAGTTTATTTACTTATGAAAGCCATGTTTTTCTTATTGAAAGAAAATGTGTGTATGTTGATCTTTAAAGATTTTATACATAATATTGTATGTTTTTCTGTAATTGTGTGAAAATATAAAACACATTTATTTTGTTTGAGCCAATCCTCTAATTTCTTCTGCAAAAACAACCCAGCATGCATTCCTGCCTCTTTCTGCATTAGCCCACCTGTCTCTCACTCAGCTGCATGTCGCTGTTTACTCCTTGCTAATGGAGCCGTATAGATGCTTTCCTGGTAAGAAAATCCAATTAGTTTCTACGACATAGACATTTCCTGGCCATTAACGATGGAAGAGCAGCACTCTTGACCGACTTGCCAGGCCTCAACCCCCCCCACCACCTAGGAAGAACTGCAGCACCTACAAGAAAAATCCTGATCTCTAAAAACTCTGACAGCAACGTCACATTTCATTTGGAATTTGTCCAGCGTTCATGTCAGAGGTACTGCAGCTATTAGCACACATTGATTTACAGCTTAATCAGTGTGACACAAAAAGAGCTGAGCATCCTCTTTTTTTGGCAGCAGCCTCCTCATTTAATAACAAACGTAATTATTTACTTTGACTGGACTCTTATTGAATGTGAAGGCAAAACTACTCTCTATTTTCATCATCTGTCTGTCGTATTTCTCACATGATCAATAATTGAAATCTACCTGTGATGGTTAAAAATGAGAAATCCAACCTTTTTTCCGACCAGTGAATGCACAATAAGTGCAACAACACTTTTCTGTGTGGTAGTTGGTACTGAATGAAGTGAAAGATGGCTGTTTTCTGAGCCAGTGAGGCGTTTTTAAAAACATATGACATGTCGAGATGCATCATTCAGGATGCAAGATGCCGAGAGAGCGCATCACTTTCAGCATATCTTGCAGAAGTCTTCTGAGATGAAATAGGTTGCTGGGTTTCTGCTTTGCACAGATTTTTAAGTACAATTGATACTTTTGAGTAGGGAACATTGGAAATCACTGGACAAAGTGCCTTGGAGCATCGGCTGTTGACTAGAAAGCACCGGTGTGGATCCTTCACATTCCTCTGATGTCTGTTTCCCTAAAATGGACATTTGTTTTCCACAGCAGCATCAGAGCTGTTTATTTAGAAAGATCCTTTTAAACAGGGAAAGAGATGTTAAAAACAGTCAACTTAATACAGTACGGTAAAGTTTTTCTATTATCTTTCTCAAAGAATTTGAAAACTAACACGCTAGATGCTGACATAAGATGTAGATGGAAAAGTTTAAGAAAATAATGCTTCTCTCTCTTTCTCCCTCTCTTATGGTCACAAGCTGTGTTTCAGTTAACTATTAAATTGTTGTAATTGAAATTACAAAAATAAATTTGCTTAGCGGATACAAGCGGCCGAAATGGGTTTTCTCCGTAGGGTGTCTGGGCTCTCCCTTAGAGATAGGCTGAGAAGCTCAGTCATCCGGGAGGGACTCAGAGTAGAGCCGCTGCTCCTTCACATCAAGAGGAGCCAGTTGAGGCTCGGGCATCTGGTCAGGATGCCTCCTGGACGCCTCCCTGGTGAGGTGTTCTGGGCACGTCCCACCGGGAGGAGGCCCCGGGGAAGACCCAGGACACGCTGGAGGGACTATGTCTCTCGGCTGGCCTGGGAACGCCTCGGGATTCCCCCGGAGGAGCTGGAAGAAGTGGCTGGGGAGAGGGAAGTCTGGGCCTCCCTTCTGTAGCTGCTACCCCCGCGACCCGACCTCGGATAAGCGGAAGAAGATGGATGGATGGATGGATGGAAATTTGCTTAATGGAAATTGCAAAATTGTGTGTTTTTTTTTGTTGTTTTTTTTACATTAGCCAAGTATAGACAAAGATTTGCGCACATTTGCAATGCAAACACAGCTTTTACACACACACAGCGATAATGAGCAACATTAATGATATTGCTTAACCTCTCAGACATTCAGTTTGTGGTCAGAAGGTACTGGTTAAAATTAAGCGCTCATTTGTGGGGAGCTTATTGTTTACGGGATAGAGACTCCATCCCAAAGCCAGTTAATTTTCTTATTTATCCCCAGATTCCTCCAACAGATGGTGTGGCCGACACAAAAGCTCCGGTTCAAATTTCACTGGAGATCCTTTGTATGTGGGCCCCATCCAACTATGTGTCAAAGGTTAGTCAGTTTAGTGTCTCCTGAACAAATTCATTTGGAGTCTGGCCATCCTTTGCAACTTTACTTTATCAGTAATTCCCAGTATTAGATTTGAATGTAAAAAAATTAATTAACTGCATAAACTAAATCTACATTTTACCCTGCAGGAAGACAATGTTATATTTTAAAGCCAAAGGCATGCTCCAAAAACACAATAATGAAATAACTCCCTATAGAACATGAAGGCATTTCACAATTTTAGTCTAAAAGTTAAAACTTAAGACTTGATCGGAAAACGTCTTGCTTTTTACTTTATCTAAATGTTTGTGAAAATGTTTTCAACGTAGTTTTGTGTTCGCTGGAAACATGGACGTCACAGAAAATGGTTTAAAGAGGTTGGAAACAAGCGGATGTTGCATCTGGCAGTAATGGGTTGATGGAGAAAGGATGCAAGATATGAAAAATAAGCTTAGAAGAAAATCAAGAGGTCAGAGGAAAAACCTAATATCTTCCTACAAGTTAATGAAAGAAAAATAAGAAAAATTAATGTTGCAAATCTTATGACTCCACAAAATTAGGTGCTCTTAAGGGTGAGGCCTGCTAGAGCCTGCAGTGAGTACACTTCTTGCAGAAGATAAGATAACCCCAAGAGGAAGTCATTTCAAACAGAGCTTGTGTCCGGTCTTGACAGCATAATCAGTTTCTGTCAGAGATAACGAAGCTTTTCCTCACCTACTGCATGAAGAGGAAATATTCAGCCTGATTTTTAAAATGTTTTTATTTTATACTAAACACAATTGCATTTGCAATTGTTCTTAAATTATTCTTCATGCCAGATGTCTGAAAGGCTTCAGACCAAGTGATGATTCCTGTCTCGGTAGAGTTTGGAGTTGATCACAATCGTTTTAAATGACAAAGCTACGTTGGTATCTTTTGACCACTTCATCATCGCTTTTGCCTTGTGACACGGCACTCCACCTCCAGGAGGAGAAGTTCAACGTTTTATCCACTGCAGCATTTATTTTTCCTCTTGATGGGAGGAGGCCCCTAATTGTAAGGAGGAAGGATTCACTACAGGAATGAATCCTGCCTTCTGTGATCCGTCCTTTAATTTCCTGCAGAATTCCACTTCTTCACTCAGCTCTTGCTGTTCTTATTGGACTGAAGTCGTTTACTTCTGGTCTTTTTCATCAAAGATATTTTACAAAGGACAAGGCCTCAATCTGCTTGTAAATGCGCTCACATCCACTCGCTGCCAGTGTTGAGGAAGCTCTCCAATGGTGGAAACACGATTCTGTTTCTCATCTCTCAGGATGAGACAATCCTAAAGTCAGGCAGACCTTTTTGGACTTTTCTTTAATCCGTCATTTCAACATGCTCTCCTTTACAAGCCTGACTTGGCAGGAAGGCTATAATTAAATTTATTTTATCAACTATTTTCTGCCTTTATATCAGTCCTATCAGTGTCCAGAAACTCACTCAGGTATAGCTTTTAAACTCAAGACAGTTTCATTTCAATAAATATGGGAGACAATTAAGAGGAGAAGAAAAATTCTGGTTCTGGTTGTGATGGCAAGACATTTTTACTCAGCAACTTCAGAAATTCACTAAAACTTGAGTTTTCATCTTTGATCTTGCATCCTAGCCTACAGCAGGCATTGATCTAAACACGTACTGGACGTTTTTGGCGTGGGATTGGTGATCCATGAAGTTGCTACAAAAGAATAATGTAAAATCGAGACATGCAAAATAAACATTCTCCTTGCACATGTGAGGCCATTTTGATGACGGGTGCTCAGAAGAATACAATGACTTCAGCCACACCTGCTCCTCTTTTACAGCAATCTCTCTTTAATAGGGTGAATTGAGCTCATTCTGTCACAGGTCATTATGTCCTTATGAAGAGAGGAAACACTAATATGGTTGATTTGTTATAAAGTTACATTTTCTAAACAAGTCACAAGGCTTTATATGCATCTGCGTGCTAATGTAAATATATAGTGAACTGAAGCTGAAAACACATTTATGCCCGTGTCAAAACCTTCGTCTACGACTGTAATAATAATAAAAAAAAACAAAAACAAGAAATTCGCCTCTGAGTGTTTTCCAGATGTAGCAGCAGTCATCTCTCTGACAGGCAGACTGATGAGATGAGGCGTGTGGAGCTCAAAGGATGGGATCTGTTTTGACTTTGTCCCTGTGATGGTTTCAGTAACAGTCGGCCGTCAACCTGCCGCTCACTCCGCTCCGCTCCGCTCTGGCACTGAGCCCAGACCACAGATGGCTATCAGCGAGAGAGAGAAGAGGACGATCACCTTCAGCACATTAGCTGCCATTCGCGGCAGATTACTGTCCAGAGCTCTAATTGATTTAGAAAGCACTGAGGCCTCAGCTCCCCATGAAGGCTGCATAATTACAGCAGCCAAAAAAGAAACCTCTTTAAGTTCCCACTTTTTGGATTCCTTTGCTTTTATCAAATATGTTTGACATGCAAGTTTGTGTTATTGTTTCCTGCCACGAGAAAGGCTGTCAGACTGAGGTTTAAAAACGACCATGATTTAACAACAATAAGGAGGGTGTCAAACTCAGAACATGCAGTCTCTGTCATATCATATTCCTGTTGTGTTTATCAACCGTTTCACACTAAAGCAAGTAATTACAGATGACAGAAAATGGCTAGAATGGAAAAAGCTAAAGTTGAGGTTGCAGCACGCAGCCACATAGCAGAGGAAAGGTCAGTGACATGATTGATGGCGTCCAGGAATAATGTGCTTTTAAGGACCAAGAAGCGGGACAGGAGCTCAGGTTCCAGTAAAACAGTCCCAATTAGTCGAATGCTGAAGAAAAATTAAAGTAGGAGTTTTTGTTTCCCTGCAGAAACTTCAATTCAGATTGTGCCAGAACCCACAGCAGGATTTAGAACCAAATTGAAGATTCAGTATAAAAAAGAACAATCCTTGTTCCTGAAAAGGCAGAGCCTCTAAATTTTTAAATATGGTATTCAACTAATAGCATTAAGTTTATAAAGGTCTTTCTATTGAACAGATACGTACAACACAATATTAATAAACAGTTTCCCCCTTCCATTTCTAATTTCTTCCCATAGTATCTTTTCTAAAATTTATCTAATTTTATTACTTCTTCCAATTAACCCTCCCCCCAGATTGGTATCATTATATTTGACTTTTTTTTTTTTTACTTACTACTTTTTTGGATTACTATTTTTTTTTTCTTGTATAGTAATTTCTCTAGATTTACCATTTATCCCAATTTAACTATTTTATGGGGTTATTATTAATTTTTTCAAATCTTCATATTAATCCAGTCTACTATTTTTTCCAGTTTAGGATTTTTATCGGACTGCGGGACTCATTACTTCTTTGGACCTCAGCATGTTTTCCAAGTTGCAACAGGATGAAACCACCAGAACGGTATGAATGAATCCCTCTCTCTGCCCTAATTTCAGTTTAGAACATTAATTATTTTTCCCAGCCTCAGTTTTAGGGATAGATAGTTAAATAGTTTAATAATAGTTAAGCATTAACCCATTTAATAAGCTCAAATGACAGTAAAGTTCTTACTTTCAGGGTCTACCTTGTTTACAGACAGCAAGGTAAATGGTTACAATATCTTATTGGCAGCAGCGTAATTTACAAAGTCTAATAGACTGTGGCTGGTCCTGACGACTATCTTGTGTCTTGATTTATAGAGTTTCTTTTCTACGCTGAATATATTAGAAAGCCTAGATGTGCAGGTTTTCTAGTGGTGAAGCTAGGTGTTGTTCTGCTCCCTTCTTTGTCCTCTGAAGCATCACCAGAGCACCAGCAGATTCATTTCAGATTTTTAACGGTTCTTCAGGCAGCGGGGGAATAACATTTAACCAAAAATAGCTCCTGGTACAAAAAAGTGGTAAATACTTTGGATCTCAACATACTTCTGTGCACAATATGTGTTCTACCCTTTGTGTGAAAGAGGTCAGAGCGGTCATTCACGTGAAAATAAATAATCCCGATCCATCAGTTAAGTAACATTTTCAGCAACAACGTCAATAAAATGTTAAAAACACTACTCAGCGCAAACAAAAGGTACATTTTTTACAGATTTAAAGCTTGAATGTTGGGAAAGAGCAAAAAATATTTAGTCCAAATCAGCACCCATTGATCAGACCAGACTCAGGCCATAAACATTTTATTACACGGTGGGCAGGAGAGCACATGACAAACTTCCAGGTCTGCTGCGCCTCATTCACGAGTTTCCAAACAAACAAAAAAACGTTCAGTGAATGAAAAGCAGACTTTCTTCTCCTGTTCTGCAGGGAGCAGGAATGAGCGTTTATACCAAAGAGGGAGCATGCTGTTCTGTTTGCATTGCGGCGTCTTTATGTAATCAGTCTCGCCTGACACAAGGTTAGTTTTTTTTATGGAACTACATTAATATTTACATAGCAAGTATTTCCCTGCTGAAAACCCTTTTTCATGAAATACATTTTCTCTTTTTACAAAAAACAAAGCTGAAGCTCTACCGTAATAAACGTTGTGTTCAAGGGCTTTTTATGTGCCTGGGTGTAATGGGTCATGAACCGAGATTGAATTTCCATTATCTACTCATTATCTCGTCAAGTGACTGTGCAGCTAGAGCACAAACATGAAGCCGGACAGCACATGGGATCATGATTATAATCATCTTAAAAATAATGAGCTGTGTATTCCATCGAGTTACAGATAAAATCTTTGTGTTTGTTGTCCTGGTTTCTATGTTTGAAGGCAGAATGCACGCTCTCGTACGCTGATTTGACAAAGCAACCGCTCTCTGTGGCGTATTTTTCACCTCTGTCACGTCTAACAATAAGAACGGCCTCTCAGGCTTGTTTGGTTACACGACAGAGCAAACTTACAGCAAGCTGACCTGACTGGCAGCAGAAACAGCAGCCGGACTGCGGGACACGAGAGAGAGGGAGCATGGGAAACCAGTGGCTCCGTCAGGCACTGGTTTACATGGATGTAAATAAAAGTCACTTGAGAGAATTTGAAAGAGCGAAGACTGGCTAACAAGGCTAAAATGAAAGGGAGGACATTTCTCAGCCTGTGTTGACACCTGATTCCTCTTTTTTTATTAGAGATGTACGATTTGTAGACGCTTTTTATCCGCACCAGAAGTTATTCTTGACACCTGTTTTGACTTCCACTTGGCCTCTTTTTTTTTTTTTATCATTTCCACATTCACTGCACTCTCATCTTTCATGGCCAGACACAAAAGCTGAAGTGAAAATGAAAGAAAAAATACAATTAATGTCAAATGGTAAAAAGCCTGATCCCAGCCATTTCAGTTAAGTACATGAAATTTCACTTTTAATTAAACACAGAATATTCAAAAACATGAAGGAAGTTTTGATGTTGGAATATAAATTAATTGACAAAATGACATGCAGAGCAAAACTGTCTGGGCACAAATCGGACTAGACGAAACCAAACTGTGACACTGCTGTAATTGTGGCATTTTCCCGTCCCTGTGTGGGAATCCTGACTTTGAAAAACAATAAATAAATAACAGAAAGTCTTTCTTCTTGAAAGAAAGGTTTGAAAAAATAGGGATGCCTTAAACATTTGAGTTGTTCTCTCTATCCACCGTTTAATTTATAATGATTTCTAGGCAAAAAGAATATTATTTTATAATCTGATATGTCACGTTTAAGCTTTACTTTAAGAAACTAGAGATGCAGCCAACCAGCCGTCCCACCCACTTCTAAACAGGGCAGAAGAATGCAACAAGAAACTCTTGAAGACACAAACACTGAGGTCCTTGTCACATGTTCATCAATCACATCCGTGCAGCCACACACACCCTGGGGCCTTTTAACACACACACACGCATGCATGTCTCACACAAGATGTAGAGCTCAGACGCCTCTCACTGCTCCATGAATCGCCCTCAGCAGTCTGCAGTCTGAAACACCATGAATAGGTCACTAAAATGAAAGAATGATGATTTTTCTACACCAGATATCAATAAATATACTTAATGTGTGGCCATTTTTGAAATGACAACTTTTATGTCCGGCTGCCGCACTAAGTCTCTTTGACATGCTCTCCACAGAGCTGCAGGGATTTTGTCATGAAACCCTGAAATGAAACTCCGTGGATTCTTGATTTTATTTATACAAGTTGCATTCAGAGTAAACTTTTAAAATGCTTAAAGGACTTTATTTTATTTATTTTTTTACTATGCTGAGCAGTAAATGCCAACTCCACAAATTCAAAAATAGGGTATGGAAACCAGACTGAATTGGATGTGCATCCAGAAATAACCCAAGAAATAATTAAAAGAAAGTTTCTGCTTACATTTTTCAACAGCACAGCTATTCAATATCAGCAAATAAAGCTTAAACTTTTAAAAGTGTTGCAATATATCTTGCAATGTAATGTTTTCTGCACCGCCGTGTGTGCAGTGTAACCAAAAGCTGCAGTCTATCTACATCCTGACAGGTTGGGTGCGCACTAAAGTTTACCAAGAAGTCAGATTCTCTTTTATATTTTCCAAAGGGAAGAAAAAACAAAACCGCAGTCAGCCATGACTCACAACGTAGTGGGAGTTTTAAGGTCATGCTCATATTTTTATCTCATTATTTTCTTACTCTTTGACTTACCGAGCTTTACAGCTGCAGCAGATAATCAAAATACACGCCTTCTACAGATAAAAATATCTGTTTTATCATATCACCAATTTGTCTGCATTCACAGTGCGCAGTTATAGAAGAAGTAATAAAAAAGTCAGAATGTTTCTCAACTCCTTGACTGCAGGCTCTAAGTAAGAACTCTTGATTCAAATTGGAAACATCATATAGTTACTTTGTCACCATGTCTTTGTATAGATTAACTCATAAACCACAAGAACAGAGAAATGTGTTCTACCTCAGGGCTCCAAATGCTAAATGACTTCATTCTGTTCTTGCCACCCTGGTTTTGGACAGCTTGTTCTTGACACATATTTTGAGCAGAATATTTTTCGTACTTGATGTCTGAAAAATATGAGGAGGGCACAGTGCAATCGGAGACACTTATGAGAACTTCCTGGGACCTCTGCACATTGGCTCTTGTGAAGTATGAAAGGTTGTGGCCAACAAGAACAAAGTTCTTGTTGCCTCAAGTAAAAGAAGTAATTTGCTTTCTCTTGGGGAGTGTTGGCCTTAAAGCAACACCGTCTACATGCGATATTTGTTTTATGTTATATATTAATAACACCACAATACTCTACAGTCTCTATAAGGGCGGCTTATGATGCTCTGGAAGATTTGTTCATTAAGACAGAAGAAAAAATGTGCCTTGATCGTCTGATGGGACAAATAAGTTATTTTTTAAAGTGCAGTAAATGAAGCTAGGCATGTTCTCTGTCAGCTACATTTCCATCTAAATATATATTTAAAGAAACTCTTAGACTCGTGTTTTAATGCAAGTCTAAGCTTGTTTAAGCCTTTTTTTGCATGTTAGGACTTTTATTCTTAAATGGTGTGGAGGTTGAGACGATCGAACAAAGATCATGTCAATGAAAATGTAGGAAAAAGTAAAGAATTGCACATAACCGCTTGCATTATGTGCACGACTGACACAATGATTTGAAGATTTGAGAATTTCAATTCTGCTCTCAGAAATGCACCAAAGCCACCGGAAAAAATTTTAATCTGATCGATGGATGCAGATCTCGACGCTATCATTTACTGAACCGTTCAGCACCGTGAGAGACTTCAACTGTGGCGTCCGCTTGGTTCAGGTGATGTTTTCATTGCTGTGTGCAGCGGCAAAGAGACGGATGGTGGCAGCTGTGCCAACCAAGCTGCACATTCCCACAAAGCCTCATGGGAAAACAAGGTGATCTTGTCACAGTCATGTGTCAGACACTTTCCCTTACAACACACATAGATCCTCCTGGGGATCCGGAGCCAAATGCCAGCAGCATCCACCCGGCGTGCCTTTATGAAACAAACTAAAAAAAAACAACGGTTAACGACTCCTCAAAATGAGGGAACGATAGTGGAGACTAGGAATGTAAATAGAGAGGAGAGGATCAGAGGAGCAGACCACACAACAGGGAGGAGGAGGAGGAGGAGGGAGTCACACTGCTCTCCAGTTTCTCCTGATGATGTGATGGTGCATGTGGTTTCAGCAGACCACCTGTTGTAAAGGTCATTGCTCGGTTCCCAGAGCTCCACGCTCCGTCCTCAAAAGTATCTCTGCTGACTCACAAGCCGTACAACAGAAACGCAAAGAAAGCTCCAGATGAGACTCACTCCTGGCAACAGCGTTGTCAATACAGGAGGTTTAAATTGAAGTAGTAAATATAAACTCTGTTCCTTGTAACAGCTGCCACTAAGTAAAACATTAAAGACCCGGCTTCCCAGCATTTTCTCTACTGGTGCCCTGATCAGGCCTTTATGTTTCTTTTAGGTCTGACAGTCCAAGTTTGTCTCATCTTTTATTTCTCCTTGAGGAAATTTGTTTGAAAGCCATGCAAAGAAATAAAGCTTCTTTTTCACTTTTCTGTAGTCCACACAAGATATGTGACACAAAACATCATCTATAAAATACCACCGAGTCTCTGTTTAACTGAAGCTGCTTTTGCATCAAACAACAGCAAATTAAAGAATACACAAAGAATCAAAATCACTTAATTGCCCCTGCCAGTAAACAGGTTCACAGATTAGTGAAACTACAATGTAAAAACATTAAATATTATCAACTATTTTTGGTCTAGTTTCCAGGGCAAATGTCTTATTAAACTTGAAGTAAGACAAAACTAACTTACAAGTAACATCCTTAGTATTGATGAAAAAGTACTGGTTCTGTTGGCAGATTATTCCCCTTGTGACATGGGGAAAAGTTTTTACAGTAAGTGAAATAATCTGCCAATAGAACAAGTACTTTTTCATCAATTTTAAGAAATTATGTGCTTAAAACAAGCTCCGACTGGTAAGTTAGTTTTGCCTTATTTCCAGTGTAATAAAATATTTCAACTAGAAACTAGACCAAAATTACAAAAATGTAAAATAGAAATGGAAAAATAGATCAAATTAAAAAAAATGTCACCCTCAGATTGTTACAACAAACTAATATTGTCACAATATTGAATGAAATGCACATGCATTTAGTGGAAAAGGCCTCGTCTTACAACCATATCAAAGAGTATTTCAACTCATCAAATGTAGCTTTTAAAACTAAATCACCAAATATAAATCTAAAGGTGTCAGAAGGGCTACACTGCATTAGAATACCTTGCTGTTGCTATATTATTGTTGAAGGCTAATTTCATGATCCCAACCGGTTTCTGTGTGCTCCGTAGTTACTTTTCAGCAAGATATAGAAGCTTGTGTTAAGTACATCCATCCATCCATCCATCCATCCATTTTCCGTTCACCCTTGTCCCTAATGGGGTCGGGAGGGTTGCTGGTGCCTACCTCCAGCTACATTCCGGGCGAGAGGCGGGGTACACCCCGGACAGGTCGCCAGTCTGTCGCAGGGGTGTTAAGTACATAATTTATTAAATTTGATGAAAATCTAAGTCTAAGTCTCTATAGTCTATAATATGGGTAATGAGAATCCTTACAGCTGATCAAATACTGGATTTTTGGGTGTGAAATCAGGAAACCTCAGTTGTAGCAGCTTTCTGACAGTCCTTTGTGACTGGATCAGTACATATTGTTCCGCATTAGGAATGATAACATCTGATACTTTCTACGTGCTTTTCATTTTTTACAAGATAATTGTAGCTATCAGATGTCTCCCGTCTGTTTCATCAAGTATTGTGGAAAGTCAGCACACATGACTGTTCAGACCCCAGATATGAAGATCCCGACACACTCAGCTTCCAAAAGTGGCACAGCGTTCTGCGAGCTGAGCCTAATTCCTCCTTGATAAGAACTTCCTTGTTCATACAGTCCAAAGGAAGTTCATTCTGTTCTCTGGTCTCCGGTAGTCAATCTACAGCACTTCTTGGTGCCCCTTACTCAGTTTCCACTCTCAGATATTTTGATACGCCCTCCTCCACACGCATTTACACAGACAGATTATAAATGAGTTTAATCTAGGACTTCATGTGGGATGCGGTCATATTCCCATGTTTTACTCTACGGCTCCCATAATATTAAAAAATAAATAAATATGGGGAATTACATTCCACCTCACAAACCTACACCTACTTCCCTTTCTGTGTGTGTGTGTGTGTGTGTCAGAGTGGATCTCAGTGGGCCATTTCCTCATGCCTGCTCCCATGATGGTACAAACTCCCCCTCCATCCTCTTTCCCACGTTCCAGTCCACCAAACGGTCTCCATGTCAGCCACTCTGTGAGCAGGCAGCAATAAAACAACACACGCTGTATGAGAAAGGCCAGCAGGGACAATATTTTTCTGCTATTCAGATTGTGACGATACAGAAATTCAGACGGGGAGCGAGAGGAGTCTCATGACATGGCTTCTAAACTATGAGATGTGCGCCGCTTGCTGCTGGCATATTAGGGCTAAAGATAGATTACACACAAGCGCAGATGCAAGCAGCCACACACTGAGAGCTCTCTGGCCAAACGCTCACAGGATGAGGTCCTCGGCAGAAGCTCTTTGCCTTTTTTGGTAGAAGGTGCAACAATGACTCCCAACTGTTTTTTCCCCCGTTTATAATAAGTAATTGTTCTGCTGCCTTTCGCTCCTTTCTCTGCAGGTGTTTATGAACTTATCTAAATGGCAGACCAAACTAAGACTATCAGCATTGTGAGCAGTAATGGTGCAAGTTGCTCGTGTCATCTACATTGTTAAGTTTCCAGCTGGTGCATGACAAGAGAATAAACAATAAGTATGAGTGTATTTCCACCCATCATTCATCTGCATGATTATTTATCCACTGTGAGTTGAGGCTGCAGAATTACTGACAACCTTCATTCTAAGCTACAGAAAGCTAAATATTAGACACAGCATTCGGCAAATGTTGATTAAGAAAAACAATAGCAGAAAGATTTATGTCGTAAAACAAGAAATACAAACATACAGATCTGGAAAAACTTTCAAAAACTGCACTGAATCCCAACGAAAACCTCATGGTTATTCCACCAAATATTGATTTCTGAACTCCTCCTGAGTTAAAACCTCACTTTGTTGTTTCTAAATGAATATAAACTTGTTTTCTTTGCATTATTTGTGGTCTGAAAGCACTGCATCTTTTTTGTTATTTTGACCATTTCTCATTTTCTGTACATGAATACAAAAGTTTTGCTTCAGTTTATAGTCAGTAGTTCACAGAATAAAAAAACAATGTTCATTTTACTCAAATATTTACCTATAAAGAGTAAAATGAGAGCAGTGATAATTTTTGCAGTGGTCTCTTAATTTCTTCCAGAGCTGTATGATATGCCATGGACACACTTACATTGAGTTTTTAATGTTATTTTGTTCCCAAAAGAGACACATCTGCCCCGTTGTCATTGATCCTTAACCAAAAGAAGCCAATTAGAAAATCTTGTAAATCCGGCCTGTTTCCAATCAGTGAGCGCACCATGCTAACAACTGCCAGGTCAAGCTGACAGCGTCAGTCTTTGATCCAGAGACTATTAATGAGGGAAGAGTTTCACTATGAGTGAAGACAGAGGAAACACAAAAACTGGGAGAAACTAATTATGGAGGTTGTGGAAGATCAAGAGAGAGCTGGACTATTTGTAGGTAATATGAAGGGTAGGCAGAGTACAACAATCATCTTTTTAATTTGTTGTTTCTTCTGTACTTTGTTCAGGTACATTTTTGGTTTTTTTTTTCAAAGAATCTATTTTATCTAAAATATTGACATGGTGATGATTGTTTTTATAAGGCTGGTGGTGCTAACTGTGCTAATCATGATAACCGCTGATAGAAGAACATTTAAAATGCCTACCCAAACATTTACTCTAATCGACTTATTAAAAACAAGACTGCTGAATAAGTAATTTTGACAGCCCTGGCACATAATTTATCCTTTTTTGTTGCCTCAAAGTTGGCCTGAGGAGTCAGTGGCACTGGCTCAAAACTGAATCTTCAGCAGCCTCCATTAGAGGGGAAGGGACGTTTTGTCCATCACAGCACTGTTTTGAAGAGAGGCATGAATTATTAACAGTGTTTTGACCTGACTGGAGATGAGTTGGGGATCCAAACGGGTTTCTAGTCTTGACTTTTGCAGCTCCCAAATGAGAGTGAGGATCAGACGTTTGCTTTGCTTTGTGTTGTGATGAGACAATAGAAAACACACAGAAACATACAAAACTTAAATACTTATTTAATGCTCTGAAAAGGTGTTTACCCACTTACAAATTTTTTCTATTTTTGCTTTTTCTGCCACACTTACTTTGATCATCATAAAGACTGATAACTTGGGTAAACATATAAGGCAGTTTTCATATTGGAAATGATCAATTTCATTTATCCAGCCTGGATAAATGATCCAGTATGCAGTCACATTTATTAGATTAGATTATTATTGAAAAGTTAATTTGTTTCAGTATCTCAATTTACCAAATCAAACACATTATATAGACAGAGACTTATCCTTTGTACTCTCTATTTTTGTTAATTGTGATCATTTTCTCCTAACAACTATTGAAAACTATTAAAAATTTGAAAATTGCATCAAAATCACATTACTACATAAATGTGGACTTAATAAAGTGTTTAATACCTACTACTTTTAGTTTGACAAAAGAGTCCCACAGGAATGCATCTTTTACTTTATTCCATGACTATCATTGGCCCCTGCCGAATCCAGCAATCGTTGAAACACAACTTATCAGACAACATGAAGTGGGCTAAAAGATCCCAGAAAGCACCAGATTATGCCCAGATCTGAAATGATTCAAAGACAGTTGAGAAACTCACTAACATATGTGTCTGGGAAGCACTGAACCAAAGTGAGAGCCTTAATTAAAGTGGAAGAAATCACGGTACAGTGGTACAACAAATTACTCCAAAAGTGCAAAACTACAGCTGACCCCCCCCCCAAAAAAATACAAAGAGCATCTCTCATTTGCCAAAAATAGGTAATCTCAATAATCAACAAGACTGTAGGAAAAATATTCTGTGAACTGACCAGACAGTTGTGAAACTTTTTGGATGGTCTTCATCCCAAAACATCTGGTGTGAAACTGACACCGTTTCAGAAAATGTCCAACATTATATCTACTGTTAAACATGGCAGTGGCAGTGTGGTGGTCTGGGCCTGCTCTGCTGCTTCAGAAATGCACAATAAGTTAATTGAAGGAACCACAAAGTAGAAAAAGTGCATTATCTTGTCACCTTATGCTCGTCAGCAAAAAAAAATGGACCAAAATGACTCGTATCCAGTTTTTACAAATGTTGATGTTCGCTTTTGCAGTAAAGAGTGGGACAAACAGGTTTGTTGAACAATTAGTTTTTCCTTTTATCCAATAAAATCATCACTTTTGTTTATAATAGCTTATCTTATGAGATATTATGTCTTGGATCATCTGAAACTTTTTTTGCCTTCAAAAGGCTAAAAATGATTAAATGTGTATGAAGGTAGATAACTTCTCGCAGCATTCTGTGATACCTGCAAAGAGATTTTAGTATTTTTAGTGCAAAACCTAATTTAGTAAATCACATCACGCAAACATTGGCAGCAGCTTCTGTGTTCAGAAACTCAGTTCTGATACTGATCAACCCATTAACTGTCTGCTGGCGTTCAACACAGTTTTCTTATCACTCAAGCAGCTTTTCACTGCTTTTCATTTAGACATTAGTCTAATACAACTTGAAGGAAATAGGGCTGCACCTTCTCAGTAAATCAGAGAGGTGATGACAACCGATAAGCAATCTTCAAATGAGCTGATCACAATCAAAACACTGTTGGAGCATGCAAACTCAGAGTTAAGCGGCATGATGTTCTTTCTAAGATAAACATCATACCAACATTTAGTTTCAGATTAATAAACATGCTTGATATACTTGCATCCTTCACTTTTATACCAAAGTGTTACAAACATGACTGGTGGGAAAAATGAGATGGGAAAAAAAATCTGTGGTTTACCAACGTGTGCCATGTGATATTCATGCTAGACTTTTTTCTTGTGATTTGTTAGAAATCATTTTTTGAAGCAAAAACGGTCAAACAGAAACAGGCTCAGATTTCCCTCAAACCCTCAAATCAGCTCGTCTCTTTCTAATTTCAGCTCTTCGTTTTCATGAACGATGCGCTGCGACGCTGTTGGTGAAAAAATGTGTTTAAGTCGTTCAGCAGCTAGAAAGAAAAAAAGTAGAAGAGTGTCTCTGTCTAATCAGTGAAAACTACTTACATTACTTTGAACACCCGTCTTTCTGATGATGTTTCCATAAAGCTACACACTCCTAGCGTTTGCTCTGATGTCTCTCAGTTAATAAAACACACAGACAGCTGTGATACTCACATCTTTTGATAAAGCTAACCCAGAGACTTTCAGACTCATATCTAAGTAACAGCAGCCCACCCAGACTGATCTCCCTGCATCACTTCCTCTCCTCTCAAATCCTCTTATATGCTCCCATCATGCTGAGAATATTAATGACTCAACACCCCAGCGGCTGTAATTATTAGCCATAACTACCCTGGTAAACAAGCAAACCGCTGACGTCTGATCTCGATCACGTTAGAGAACAAGAAGGACCAGCTGAAAGCGGCGATGCCCTTCAACCCAGCTAGGAGGGGGATTTTACACAATGGTAACACTTTCAAACAGCAACTGAGAGAGTCTGTGAGATGCTGACCCCAAAGGAGGAGAAGCACATGAACAGAAAGATCAGAAAGTTTCCCAGCAGCCTGAGATGGAGGACAAATTACTGCCTTAAATGTGGATTCACAGTCTTAGCGATCATTACAAAACACTGAAAGAGTAGTCCTCTCTGCTTTTCAATCAGACTCTACTTGTATTCTTACTGTAAATTGAAAGTAGATAAACTATTCCAGTAAACAGATCTGGTACTTCAGCGTTGCAGGATGACTCCAAACTAAACTCATACAAATTTAAAAAGCCAACTCTCCCTTCAGCTGCAGAAGGCCAATCATCGAGAAGCAGTTTTGTTTTCAAAAACTCTGCTCATATTAACAAAATGTCAACGGTGAAGATCTTGTAATATAAAGTAAAAATACAGCTGTTTCACGTTTTACACATTCTAATATTTTGATTTAAACTGTTAAACATTTTAACAATCAAAAATGAGGAAGATTACCCCAAGAAGTCAGATTGTGTTGTGCTTTGGTCATGTGGTGAAAAAATATTTTCTCAGTTTCTGCTGAAATGCTTCTGATCAAACTACTTTGACCTGGTTGTCCAACCAAACCTGGTCCGATGTAAAGTAGTAATTGTCCATTGAGCCCTACAGCTGCTTGTCCCACATCGACAGGAGCAGATTTGTAATAACTGAGTGAGAGACACAATGATTCGGCCATTTTGGGTTTGTGAGCAACATGTTTAAGGTTTTACAACAGCATCTCACTCTGATTTAAGTTCAAACTTTGACAAGAAAACTCCTTTTTGGACCTACTAGTGTGCTTTGGATTATTGTCCAAAAGCGAGAAAGTGATTGTCTCCTCAGTCTACAGATTGTTCCTTCAAAAGTTTTCCTATATTTTCCCAAACAGGTACTCATGAAGGACTTTGAAGCTGCAAGTAGGGAAGTAGATATTTAAGGCATGAAGCAGAAAGCAATAAAAAAAAAAAAAGCCCCCATATAAAGCAACAGCAACTCTGAAGACACGTTACTGTTACAGCAACAAAATAGTTGAATGCAAAAGTCTTGGGGTTGGGTTAGGAATAAATTACTTTAGATTCTTACAAATTAAGATAAGAGTTTAGTTTTGCAATGACACCGAAGTTAATAAATCTTCACACACACATGTTCGATATATCACACGTCTCATATCCTTGTCTGACAGTTTAAACAGGGTTGATTTCAACATTCTTGTACAACCCTTCCGACGCCCCGGCCGTTAATTATCACTTACAGCCACATTGCCCCATAAAGCCATCATTCTGACATTGGAGTCGCTGTGACTGACGAGGAGGAGCAGATGGCTCGTCTGAAAGCCATTAAACCACCTTTGACCCAAACTGGGGGAAAAAACAGACTTCTGGAGTCCTTCCGAAGCAAAACGAGAAAATGACTGGTACATACTTGTCTTATATTTAAATACGCACAGGCAATCATGAAACCCAGTAAAGAAATTTCCTCTTGGTCTCAGTACCTCAACATCTGTGAGAACCGATGAGATGATGTGCACTTAATGTGACGAGAAGACAAGTGAGGTTGTGTAAGTCAAGGCGGTGGATGAGGATGAGCTCTCCCACAAAACCCAACTCGAGTGAGTCAAAAAGTCCCAATCTGTTAATGTTTCTACATCTTTGCGTGGTTTGTGAAGCTGTTTTCTTCCCTAAGCTAACATAGGACTCCACTGATAGTTAATAGATATCCAACGATTGCCATTCTTCCTCCTTTTTCCTGGAAAAGGGTTGATCAGAAGCTAGGAAGGGCAACAGAGATGATGATGATGGGAATTGGTGAATATTCTTCGAGCTGTTTGTTGGTATTCCAGGAAGGAGACCCAGAATGAATTATTTAAAATAAAAAAGAAGGAAGCACAGAAATAAAACGTCATTTAAAAGTGACATGTTCACAGTTTATATGTTGTGGAGGTAAGAGAAGCCAAGACTTTCAGCAGATAACAGGAAGGCTAAATAGATTACAGCAAAGGCAGCCATTTGGAAATGTTATAAAATGTTAGAGTTAAGGTAGGGATCTACATTATTTAGAGCATATCCACTGGGATTTTAGTTGTGGAGATGTTACTTAGTAAAATATTTTAATGTTTTGTATTGTATCAGATCTTAATTAAAGTTTTGCATATGAAATCATAAGCACATCTATGGACTGACATTACAAATTAGTTAACCCTGATAGGTGGATCTTTAATGTATACTAAAGATTTATGTTATGAGCTTTTTTGTTTCAGCACATCCAACAAATGGTTTTAAACTCCAACCCATGAAGAACATTTAAAGAAATAGCTTTATGTTCCACTTTTCAATCTTTATGTTTTTTTCTTGATTAAACTGAGTCAAAATAAGTTGGAGTGATTAAAATAAGAAATTATTTCTCTGATCTTTGCTTCAAAGTTGGCGACCTGATCCTCCTTTCCACCTCTTACATAATCACAGTGTCTTTACTGACCTCCTCAGCTGTTGTTTTATCATTTATTTTGGGGATCATCCAACAGACTACGGCTACTTTGGTTTGTTTTTGCAGCCGTGAACAAAACTCTGTGAGCAATCAGTCCCACAGAGGACAATTACATTCATTACACTCCCCAGCAGACTGTTATTATCATGAACAATTAGCAAAACTAAGTGACAGGGAACAGACATGACACAAATCACAGCTTCATCAAACCAGCTTAGGTCCTGCAGTGGAACGCATTGTAAATGACCGGCGTAACCATTTCCGGAACCAGCTCTGATTTCCAACAAGACTGTTTCAGAGTGTAGAAAATATTTTCAGAGAAAGAAAAGATGAACATGGCAGCTATAATCCAGTCTTTCCTCCTGTGGTGCCACTGAGCTCCCCGCTTTCCTCCCATGCTGCAAAAAAGGATTACAGTCAAATAATAAAGTTATTTTTTAAAGAAATTATGTTGCAGGTTGCACATGGAGGCTTGGATCATATCCACATTCCCTAATATTTTGAATATGAACTTTTTTTTCTTCTTGAATAGCATCCTTAGTGACTTTCACATGTAAAAGCTTTCAGAAACTCTGTGGTTTTTAATTACTTTGAAAATTTCAGAAAAAAAGTGATATCTAAGATCACTTTTCACTTCGTGGATGTAACATTGACACCGCATCAACAGAGAAGGTTTCCATCAAATTTTCTACATTGGGAAAGTTTTATCCAAAACATTGCCAGTAAAATATGTTTAAATACTGTCATAGAAAATTTCAATTTTAACCTTATTTCTTCTTAATTTACTTAGCTTTATTTCTTTATTTCATTTTAACTTTAAGTTTGGATTGATAATATTATGTATATGATTTTTTTTTTAACAAAATGCTATCATTTTTCATCACCTACCATGAAATGATACTTCAAAGTTCTCATCTGGAGGGACATTTTTCTTTCAAACTCAGACAAAAATATCAGTTTAAAACTAAATTACAGAGTATACCAGTGAAGGCCTCTAATTAAGATTATAAAAGTAAAAGCAAATATGAGACTGATTAGGACATTGTGGGGTTCAGTGTTTTGTCAGCTGGTTCAAACCTTCAGATGATGATTGAAAGATTGTTCTTCATTAAAATACTGGCATTCCTTCACTGTCACAATCCTTTGTACGATGTGTATACAGTCACAGTCACCGTGAATATTTGGAATAATTACTGTATGTCTGGATGATTTCCTTGCACAAATTACTGCACATTTGATTGTGTTTATGTTGGCCAAAATTGCCTGGTTTCCTTCTTAAAGGCATAATTTTCCAAATTAGCGACTAGCTGGTCCAGTGAAACACCAAATTGTGCAAGATTTGCCTCCTCATTCTTGTTGCAGAACACCCTGTCAGTGTTGTTTTGTACCTAAACACAAAACCGACATAATGCAAACATCAGACTGTTGATAAGTCCGAATTATATTGATGTCACGTAGAACCTGAATGAAATCCAGATGGTTCTTAATCAGATTATGAATGGAATAAAAAAAAAGCATACAAATGTTGCTAGCACCTAGTTACTGTATCTGTACAGTCCGCAGAGCGATTCCCCTTAATTTAAAGACACTATTTATTTTTAAAGCAGCTAATTAAATTTTATTGCCAACAACCGGCTCTGAGAGCTTAGTCAAAGGGAGATATTTTTCTCTCTGCCACATTTATTGGTTCTTTCAGCTCAGACAGAAAAATGTTTACTTTGAAAGACAAACTGAAGACGGAGTCATTAATATTCACAATGAGCAACAACAAAAAATCTGCTCAAATTCAGCCACCGTTGGACGAGAAATGGCAACATGTAGCTAACTAGTGGCAGAGCAAGGCGGACATATGTTCGCTTTGTGTGTTTTGTTTGTGTTTGAGCGTGGGGAGGGGAAGCAGCCGGTGTGCCCAGCTGTGTGTCTGATGAGAGGACGTCAACACCTCTGGGAGTCAGAGGAAAGTTTGGCTCCTCCGATTCTCTGCTAGCTGAGGTGAGCTAAAACCTGATCCATAAAAATGAATTTGGCCCTCAGGCAAATAATAATCGCTCTGAGATGAAACGTCTCGTTGCAAACGAGGCCATTTGTTTCTTTGACGTCACTAGCGTTGGGATGAAAGACTTTCCTGAAGCTGAAACAAAATTGAAGAAATGAGTGATGACAAAGAGGCGCTTATTAATAAAATGTAATTTTATTTTATTTGTTATTGTCCTTCCAGAAAAACTCACAGTCAGGACCTGGGGGATCCAAATAGAAAAAGCAGAACTGCAGCCTCAGGCACCTGTCTACCCAGTGAGTTTGTTTGATTTTTGTTATTTTTCAGGCTGTGCCAAAATGTGAATTTCCCCTCTAGGGATTAATAAACAATTTCCCCAGAGGCGAATATTACTCTACTTAAACCCTTTTGATATTTGTTCATTTCATTTAATTCCTTCGTTCAGTTTGATATAATGGTTAAACTAAACTATATGCAAAAAAAAGGGAAAAAATTTGTTTCAGTGGCCATTAAGAGGGACAGCTCCTATGTGTGCAACTCACATGCAGCCTTCAAACTGTAAAATGTGATAAGAGGAGAGGACAGATGGCAGTTTCCAACTTTCCTCCAAACCATTAACCTTTGTAAATTATAAAATTGTCATTATGAAAAAATATTAAAGCTGAAAAACTAAAAAGTGACAAGGACTTGACTTAATCACTGGTTCCCTGTGAGTTTTAAAAGACAAGGCTGCGGTTAACTCTCTGATAAGGGAGAGTGAACTAAACTAAAACGTTACTTCCTGTCTCCTTCCTTTTGTCATTTTTCAGTGTAAACACAAGTTAAGCCACTCACTGCTGCAACAAAAGCTGTTGATGTGAGGATGTGTCTGCAGGCTGATTCTTTTACTGGAGCAACAGTATACAAACAATCATCGGCTGCTACTTAGCGCGCGTCCACAAAATGGCCTCTACAGCAGCAGCAGGAAGCCCTGAGAGCTTTCTCAAGCAGCAACAAGCCCTCTCGATCCCCTGAACTGCTGTATTGACCCAGGTAATGGAGATAATGGATGTTATTCGCATCGAGAGAAAGATCAAACTGGGAAAGGAAACGCTTTGTTTCAACAATTCCTGGTCCCAAGTGCACAGCCATTATTCTGGTTTATCAGGGAAATGATGCGCTGCACCCAAACACCAGCTGCACAGATATCACTTAAAAACAAAGCATTTGTGAATCTCTCTGTCTCTGCGTGGCATTGGGAGGAATACTGCAGAATTAAAAGCATGATCTCACTCTGACGCTTTGGAGCCAACATTTGATGCAAACTTAGCCGAGGAGCAACAGCTGAGCCCACATGACCATGTGGCGCCCCGGATAACCTGGAATCCTGAAACCTTTTCCAAAGACAAATGCTCCTGGCAGGTCAAACGAGACAATAGCGTCAATCAACATTGTCTGTGAGTTCAGCTTTAAGTATCCAAATTATTTATGGGACTTCGTGAAACACACTGGGAGTTGCAGAGAAGTCTGAAAGTCACTCACATCAAAAGCTCTCTTTTGTTTAGCTTTACCTAAAGAAAAAAGTAAGAAGAGTCGATTGGTTCCCAGTTCTGACAACAGTTTAAATCACATAACATTTATCTGGTTTTCAATAAAAGTAAGATAGCATGTGCTTTTAGTTAAAGGTCCGTTTGAAGATGCAACTGTGCAAAACGTTTTTTTTATTATTATTTTTATTATTTTTGCCATTAAGCAGCCGGACTTTAGTATTTTCTTTGAACGTGGGTCATTTAAGCTTCAATTTCTAGAAATTTTCTATTCATTATCTGATCATTTGCAGTTGTTTGTTAATTAAGCCTCTAAGGTCAAACTAATAAATCAAACACAGTTTAAAAGGCACCTATGTGCTCAAGTAATAAATCTAAGCAAACACCTTAACTAAACACATTTAAAGCGTTTCCTTGATGCATAAATTGAGTAATTTGTTAATTACCTACAGATTTAAATCAGCTATCTCAATCCTAGAACATTTTTTCTCTGTTGTGTGATGAACTCATTTAAAAACATGAAATCAGTTTGTCATAATTGGATCTGGCTGGTCAGATCTCAAAGAAAACAGATCTAAATTAACAAGGAGAAGCTTGATCGGTGCATCTTGTAATGGAAGTGAGAAACAGTATTTAAACTTCATTACAATTTTAGAGATCTAGCAAGAAAATACAGTAATCAAATGTTAAATAAGATTGAACTATCAATGCAGGTGCAATTGCAACAAGGGCGTATTTAGGGTATTGTAGAAGAAGCTGTTCTCAAAGGAACGGTCTTTTAGATAAAAAGCAAACTCAGTAATCCCAAACATTTTCCAAACAAGAACCACTTTCCGCTGTTTCCAGATGACTCTCAAGCTTTGTCCGCTATTTCCTTTCCAGGAGTCACAAGAGATCTGGATAATGTTTCACTAATCCCAACAAGCGTAAACTCACAAAAACAACTTTGGACAACTCCAGATTGATAACATAATGTCATGGCCTACATCAAACAAACGGCGCAGGGTGGCTCCTTTTCGCTGCGTTTGCACAAACATAATATGAAATGCTCCAGACTTTCATTTCAGAAGCAGGACACACTTTCCCCACACACTGGGCATTGATTTTATGGTAGTTTTTAAATTTGTTGATTGAAAAAGGCTTGAGGAATATATGTATTGGATTTACGTGGCGTTCCCAAAGTTATGTGCCAAGTCGTAGTCTCTATAAACACAACTCAAACAAACTGTTCACAAATCCCCCAAAGAGGCAAGAAATGGCCCAATGTGACTGCAGACGTGTGCCAGAAGAGAAGTCTGAATTTAGGGACTTTCATTTCAAAGGAATTCGGATCTGCTGATCCTGGGCCAGATTACTGAGCCGCAATTTTTCTATGCTGCGGTCGTGACGCAACAAGGGCATTTATTGTGTCTGATCAGCTCTCTTCTTCTGAGCTCATGAAACTGAGGCACAACGGCACTTTTTTTTCCCCCAGCTCATAGCGATGACCTTTAAACCCTTCGGGTCTAATGTGGACCGCTCTTTGGCCCGACTTGATGAGCTGATGTCACAGGAAGTTAACTCATTACTTATCAGCGATCGGAGCTGAAGTCTAGCAGCTTGGAACCTGATGAAAGGTTGCATTTTTTGGCAGGGACACACTCATTTTAAGACTGCAGTATCAGGAGAAGAGTGTGTGTGTTTTTTTTATCTGACCACGTCTCTACTTAAATCCTTTTGAGATTTATTAGTCTGGATTTCCCTTTTTTAAAAGGTAGTAAATTACTGCACTTTTTTATTTTATTTTATACAATACAACTGAAAACTTTAATGCATTTTTAGGTGGGATTTGATGTAATAAGCCAACAAAAATTAGCATATTATTCTGAAGTTGAAGGAAAATAAGACATAGCTTATTTTCTATTTATTTTCTGGCAAACATTTCTACTAACCTTGTCACTTTGACACCTTTCACTGAAAGTGCTTTCACTGGATGAAACAGAATTCATCCATCGTTTGTTCTCAGCATAGATCCATCTTTTCTATGAAAGCCTCAGAGGTTTCTTATGTAAGTGAGCAAACAGCATCATAAAGACCAACAAGCACAGAACAAGAACTTCAAACGTCCTTCGAATCGCTGCAGAAATAGAGAGGTTCAGCTGGAAGGGCCTGCAGTAACTTTGGAGGAGCTGCAGAGTTCCTCAGCTCTGGTGCCTATCTCTAGCAGGCGTTTGGCAAGAGGCAGGGAACAACTTGGAACAGGTAAGGCCTGTTTACCACAGGACAAGCAACAATGCACGAAAAACCTCAGGGCAATTGGAGCGAACAATTAACCTAACAGTCATGTTTTGGGAAGGAACCAGAGTGCCTGTGGAGAACTCACATAAACTGAAAAACATGCAAACTCCATGTAGAAAGACTCCTGCAGGCCAGGACTTCTCGCTGCAAAGCAACAGCGCTACCAGTTCTGTTGCTGTGCACTGTGGTGGCTTTAACTAGGACTAATTCAGGGCATCTTAGATTTTATTTGTGAAGCATTTTTTAAGAGTTGCCCAAAAAATATATCCTTTATCCTCAGAATTATGCACTACTTTGTGCTGGTCTGCCACAAATAATCTGTATAAAATACATTGCAACTGGAGGTTGAAAAAATGCAAAAGGTTTTGACGTGTATGAACTCTGCATGTTTGACACTTCATTTGTTATTGTTTAAGGAAACACCGGAGAGAGAGATATATAGGCACCCTTCTGTCAAAGTTTAATCGGAGTTTGATTGATGAGTGATTAATCATTAATTGATTTTAATTTCCGGTCACATGATGCCCCTCCCCCCATCCTGTCACCCCCACCCCTCCAAACCCCATCCGATATTCCTTCACCTTCTGACCTCTGTGTTTTAAAAATAATGCAATTAAAGAATGAATAAACATTATGAGTTTTAAGAGTAATACAATAAGTGTTAAATAATTGAGAATAATTTCGGAAAACCAATTTCTCAGTACAACTTAAAACATCAGCTCACAGACCTCAACCTTCTGGATGTGCTGTGGTCATTATGCTCAACGGTTATCAGCTCAACCAGATGATGGTTGAGGCCAGAATTTGGCCCGGCATCATTGTGAATGATTTCGTTCAGTTTTTTTTCATGTGACCGGAAATTAAAATCAATTAATGATTAATCACTCATCAATCAAACTCCGATTAAAATTTGACAGAAGGGTGCCTATATCTCTCTCTCACCGGTCAAAACATCTAGCGAAATTTTTGTCTCTTTCTTTACGCAAATTGCAGCCAAAAAATGAATAACTTTCAAAATGTGCTTACAGCTTCACACTCTTTATCTGCAGTCGCATGAGATCACAAAACTGATTAGCATGACAGAATGAATGGCTGCGTGGATTTATGTATTTGTGATGAATGACTTCAGGATGCCAGAAAGTCACCAAAGGACAAGACCAGGAAGCGGGCCTGCTAACGGGAGCGAGAACACGAAGAGATCACAGACAATAGCCTGAACTCAAACAGAGGTTCAGCACAATACATCAAGGACGAAGAAGAGGAGGAGGAGGAGGAGGAAGGCTTGTGGGGTTGGTGACAAACAGGGATAAGGAAAAGGTAACGGTGTGAGGAGAGTCAAAGGGGAAGCCATGAAGACAGGAAGGCCTGCGCTGTTTGAAGAAAGAACCAAGAGTAAATCTTGTGCTTAAGAATGCATAAAATTATAAACACCTCAGGAGTTTCTATTAAAAGAAAAGGCACTGCACTCCTACACATGAGAGCAGATTTCACAGCATGTCAAACCCCCCTCTCTCTCCGAGCCTGAACAGCGCCACATAAAGTTCAGACGTGCGTTTCAGAGTGGAGGGAACATAGTGGAGCAATTCTGTGCTGCCCGGGAAGCCCGAAGCCACTTGATCACTGCTGGGACAGTGACAGAGAGCAGACAGAGATCTCCCTCATTCTGCACCTCTGTGGGCGCTGCTGCTGGCTAAAAATACACGCAGTCCAGCAGAACTTCAGATAGCATGCAACAGATAGTATGGAAACTTGATCACTAATGCAGAGCAGCTTCCCAAGTTCATATGCAACAAGTGAACAAGTCGGACTCTTGTTCATGTCATCCATTGGACTATTTAGTCCTCTGTTGATAAAAGCAGCAGAATTGTATCAACATGACTTCTGTGCAAAGGGAATGCACTGAAATTAACGGGAAAAATTTGTCAAAATTTTTCACTTCAATCTGTTTTCTGCCTGGAATAAAAGAGCGTAAAAGATTCCTGAGATTGTGGATAAAAATAATTAAGGTTAAATAAGAACAGAAAAGTTGTTCTTGCAGATAAACAGCTTCCTTCAGTGGCTAAGATAATAGCAACAGAGTTAGTCTTAACTTCATTACAAGTCATGCTCGAATGTGACAAATGCTCTCCGAGTTAGTTGTTCTTCTTGCTTTCATTCACTTTGCGGCGTGTCTGTGTAGAAATCCTGCAAGGCAGTCCTGGCTGCCATTCCTCCTAAAGCAGCCCAGTCCTTCCTGAAACCCAGCAGCAGCGACTCACTCACCTCCCCAGGTGTGAAGGAGGCACAGCAGGCCCAGCAGCAGCGGAGAGGCAGCGTCCCGTACGGCCATGGTGGTCGATTGGAGGCAGAGATGTGTGTGCTGAGGTGTGTTTAGAGGAAGTCTGCTCCTCACTTGGTGAACTGCTTCAATGCACACAGCAGAGAGGGAGAGAGAGAGGAGCAGCGTGAGGAGGCAGATGATGCAGAGAGAGGGAGGGAGACAGGAACAAAGTTCCTCCACTGCAAAAAGAAAGGGATGAAGGCACTCAGACACTCTCACAGGCTCATCTACTGCTACGCCGCCTCTGATGTTCTTTTATAACTCTCCTGTAGCTGCACTATTTCTACTTTCTAGAAATAATTAAACCGACTCATGCTTTCGTCCCAATGCTGATTGAGCAGGCAAGTTAGATATCTTTTGCAGCGGATAAAAAGAAGGAGGAACAACTGGGTGAGAGAGAGGGCAAGACAGGCAGAGAGGAGGGCGGGTGCCTGGGAGGAAACACAAATGATGCGAGCAAGTTGCTGCCTGATTTGCCACACCTTTTTTTGTTTCTGAAACACAAACGTTTCCTTAATGAAAGGGCTAAATGTTGGTTATCTTTCTTTACTTTCACCAACAGGAAACCTCCACCCTGCTGAGAGGGGGAAAGACAAGATCTTTGATTTTGAATTGCATGTAATCATTGACTGGCTGAGCTTGGTTTTTATTGCTTCGCCTGCTGGCGAGGAAGTACCTGGTGAAGGTGTGCCTGTCAATTTGCACAATAGAAAGATTAAAATAAGATCCTATGTAAGTCTAGCTTCTAAAAGAAGATAAATCCTGGACAAAAACCCATTAGAGTATGTGAAGACTTGAAACTGGGGCAGTGGTTCACCTTCCAAGAGGAAAACCACCATAAACATGCAACCAAACCTGGAAGACAATAGTTTAAATCAAAGCGCATTACGGCCAAGTCAAAGTCCAGATCTAATGTTGATGTAACCAAGGCCACCTGACAAACCTGTCCTTTTATTACTGTGTATGTAAATATCTGGTTTCAACAGTCGATGATCCGCTTCTCAGTTTATTGGCTGTGGCCATCAAACGTCTATATGAAATGTTATTTTGTTTCAGGGTTCACCAAACCCTGCAGGCCGACATGTTTCTCATAGTTTCTGGAAGAGAAAAGTTCCCAGAGCATCATAGGTCCAACACTGTACTGAACAGTGGTGCTTTTTCACATTTTCCTCTTTTTTATTCATGTGAAACACATCTGGAATATTTATTGTCTGAAAACTCACATTTTTACATCTTTTAATGAGTTACAACAACATTTAATTTCCCTTTAGGATTAATAAAATATTTTTGAATCAGAATTTTACTCCACAAGTTTTCATTCTCACACAACCAGTAAGCACATGGACGTCGATTGCTTTATGAATTTTACCGTATTTATGCGGTAAAGTTCTGGCAAACACAGCTGCTGGTATTTTACCATAAATTAGAGACTTTTTTCTTTTTTTACAGTGCAGAGAATTAAATCAAGAAAGTATAACTTCAAGTTCATATCCAGTAGCAGAATCAAATTTAAAGACGACATTTTACTTCTATCACAAACTTTCTGACCGATTAATGCAAACATATTTTGTCTTCTAAAATAAAATTTTAACTAAAACACACATTTTTGTTTGAAAACCCCAAATAATATTTTTTCAGATAAAGATAACAGTACATCATAACACAGTGTATGAATGTTACCACTGAACGGATGCAATTAAAAACATTTCAGATAACTTAATCACTGTCAGATCAACACTTGTTTTTGAAGGACATAATCACCAACTGAACACACCTGAGGAACGATCTGGGTTGGACACAGACCAGCGTTTGACAGCATGATGGGATCTGAAGTGAACTGCTCTATGTGGAAACAGATAAAAGACTGATCGAGGTGTTTTATACGCTGATCTCTGGGACCTTCACTGCTGACAGCAAAAATGTGAATAATGCGTAAAAATTTCATATTTCTTTCCAGTCGTCTTAAAAAGTGAAACTCCTGTAGAATCATTACACATAGAGTGAAATGTTACAAGCCTTTGTTTTTTGATAATTTGGATGACTTTGATGATATTTTAGTTTTCTGAGACATTGAATTTTAGTTTTTATGATCAATAAAAATGCAAAAAAAACAAATAAATAAAACTTAAAATATTTAAATGTAATGAATCACTATACAATTACCATTTCACTTTTAGAGATGACTGGCAAGAAATATAGCACTTTTACAAAATATTCTAATCTTTTGTGACGCACTACCATATAATGAAATCTCTGTATTTCAGCTAAAAGTAAAACTCCTATTTTCAGTAAACTGATATATGTTAGTACAGTACTGCTTGTTTCTATCCATTTTAATTAGTATAGCTTACAGATTCATGTAATGTAAAATGCAAAATGCATTGTTAGAAAATTTGATTATTACATATCATCAAAAAAAGGTTACTTCATTCAAACAAAAAGGAAAACATATTTCCAGAGAACATAAATTTCTTTCCAACAAAAATTGTTTCTTGCTGCTAAAAGAACCATATGTTAAAATACAGAGGGATGTAAACTACATTTCCTCCTTGGTAGGGAAAGTTATTATAGTTTGCAATTCACTGAGGAAAACTCACAGTTCCTAAAACAGCCACATTGTTCTGCCACCTAATCTGTAAACGAAGATCGAGTCTTCAAAAAAGCAGCTCGGGAGTGGCTGAAGGAAACTTAGAGTAAATAATCAGACATAAGGGGGATTTTTTTTTTCTACTTAAAATTCCACATGAGCAAATTTCAAGAATGTCCCCTTTTCAACCTTTTTAAATATGACATCCTGGACAGGACTGTTGGGAATACCCAAGGACCGCTGGGTTTGGGAATGAGGCAGAGGAAACAAGCACTGTCCACTCCCCCACAAAGTTCCCAAGGACTGCAGAGTCGTGAACCATTTACAGTGGCATTCATAAACCTACATACTCACAAGAGGGAAAACATTAATATGCTTTCCAGACAAATATCTAGTTTGTGTTAATAATTAAATTAACAAATTCAAGGTGTAATTTATGAACACTGTTCATGTTTAGGTTTAACTCTGGGAACCTTTGTGCACAACTGTGAATTATTTGGGATTAAACACTTGGTCTATTCACTTTTTTTAACCATTTGTTTTGAAACATTAACCTAATCACATGACCCTGCATATCTAAGCATTTTTATTTTGTATTAGAGAATACCAATAGCTGTGTTGCTGTTGTATTAAAATCAGTCTATATAGTACAATTTACACTCTGGGTCTGGTGAAGAACCAGATAGTTTAATACTCACAGTTTTGTGAGTATAAAACTAAGATTTTGCATGTTATACTTGTTGGAAAATGAAATAAGAGTGGTCCCAGAGCCAATCCCTGAGGAGCTGCAGTAAAGTACCTAGAAGAATTATTTGTGCTTTCATAAATAGAGTGCCGTTCACTTGAAGGAACATTATCAAACCAGCTGACATTAACAGAAACCTCAACTTTTTGTCTTAGCATAGGTATGAGCAGCTGAGTCAAAAACCTTTCTTTTTGTAATCAGATTGAAAACTTGAAAAGAATTAATTAGAATAACAAAAACAAAATCTAGATCATTGTTTGTAATGGTTTTTTGTTAGTACTGTTACAGGGCTAATGTCAAAAATAAAATGTTTAAATTAACACTTGTCTCTGCTCCTGACCCTTGCCCTTCTGAAACTTCAGCTCCCGATTTCAGTGTCCCGACCATTCATCGGAGAATGATGATAAATCTTCTTGTTTATCCTACCGGAGTTCACAGTGCTGTGCTCATAGGCTAAGGAAAGACTAATGGAAGGAAAGGGAGGAAAAGAAGTCATTCTTTCCAAGCCACTCAGCCCAGACCCAAGAGCAACTTGTTTTGGGGGTCCTCCGCCTGCCGAGGATGAGAGACGGCTATTGTACGAGTCGCTCCAGTAGACGTGGGGGCTTTGAGAGGGCACCAGTTGATTGAGGGAGCTGGAGGGAGGAGTGGGAGAGAAATCTGAATTTCTGCTAAACTCCGTCACAACAGCGGGGAGTGGGACAAAGAGACACTGTGATAACCGCAGTGGCAGAGAATTTCGCATTGCCTCTCCATGGTGATTACATGTTGTAATGGCATTAATCACAATAAATTAACCCACTGATATGTTTCTCCCATGTGTCATTCTGAGTATAGTTTGGTATTAAACAGAACATAAAATGACAACATACAAGATGAAATACTTTAGCTTGGAAAAAGACAAGATAAATGTGAAGTGATCAGCATGTTGGAGAGTCAAGACCAATCAAACACTTTCCATGGATTAAGTTTTGTTTCTTCTAATAGTTCAGATGTAAATCAATAAGAGTAACTCCAGGACCGATCTCTGTGGAACACCTTTGTCTACATTAAAGCTGCAGTATGTAACTTTTTGAAAACAGTTTTCTTTTTTACATATGTGTTAAAACTGTCACTATATCGTGACCGTATGGTATGAGACTGATCACCTCTGAAAAAATCAAGCTCCTCTGTCTTCTCCCAGACTGGTTACCATGGCCACCGATGACAGCTGATAAATGGTTTTCCAGCAACAGTAAGTTGTTTCTCCACCATTAGCACACTGAACTGGGAATACACGGGCATGATTGACAGCGCTAAGACCTTTCTCTTGGCTGTGTTTGGTTGTTTTTGGTCAAGAGCCAAATTTTTCTTCAGACGCCAATAATACCTCAGGAAGGAGGTGAAGGAGACCAGTTCTTTCACACATTAACTAATTTTTTCATGACCGTTACATACTGCAGCATTACGAATATAACAGGAATATAGCATTACAAACAACACAATAAAAACGCAATTATTTTTTATAGCCTAAAATGTACCTAATAATTATTTTTCAGTTCAGAAAAACTGAAAACTGTTTACATGGAAAATAAACAACATTGTCATTGGTTCTAATAAGAGGCCACGTTGGCTTTCGTCTCAAGAATAAGAAACTTATAAAGACATTAGAGGTTTGTGAGTGACAACAAGACACTTCAAACAGATGTTTTTAATAAAATAATTAATTTGCTGCTGCTTTACAGATGCTTCGTTATGCGTCATTGAGCAGGAAGCTGCTGCTGCTGCCTGCAAACTGTTGAACATCCTGCAGATGCACAAACAAAGCCCCGAGAAGGCAGGAATGTCACACTGCGGGACCCTCGACATTCTTAGTCCTCCCCTCGGTATCTCTCTGAAGTTAAGGAAGCCATCACTGCTTCCTTAACTTCACCTTCTACTCTCTGTCTTCTTTCAGTCACTGCGTCTGAGTGCGCAGTAGAGATGGAGAAATTTGAGAGGAATTCAGGGTCGTCCTCTGGGTCTGGACCGGTCTGCATTCTACTGATTTCTACTGTGTGGAGTTTGTGTGTTTTTTTCCCCAGAGTCGGCCAAAACCCTCTCGCACTGGATCTGAACTAGATGTAAGTTTATGTGAAACTGGTGTACTGATCAGCAGCCAAAAACATCATCATATCCCAAAATAAGCTGCAACATCTGGGAACAGAAGATCAGCCTAATGCGATGGCAAAAGCCACAGATTTTTCAAACTATGGAGAAAGCGGCCTGTGCAAGAACTGCTTCATAAAACTGTGCAACCAGTAGTATATATTGGTTTGACCACAGTCTGCAGAAATGTGCCGTGCATTACAAAAATATTGATACCACTACGTTATAAAGGTTTATGTTACATCCCTATGTTCATTGTATTTTATTTGGATTTTATGTGCACATCTCCCTGAGCATAATTTCCCAATGGTGAAACAAAGTGGTGGCAGCATCATGATGTGGTAATACTTTTCCTTAGCAGGGACAGAGAAGTGTTGCAGTGTTGATGAGGAAATGGATGGAATTAAATGCAGGAAAAACTTTTAAATTCATCAAAAAAAAAACAAAAAAAAAACTTGAGACTTGTGTGATCTTCCAAAGAGCATTTCTACATTTTGCTCTTTCAGGATTCAAACACACACCACACTTTTCAGATTGTAAATAAACTTTAAAACCATGCATGATTATTATTTTTCTTAGGGGTGACACAAACACACACCTGCACATGTATTATGTTTTTTTTTTTTACTTCACAATTATCCATTAGTATGTGATGATATACACTGCTCAAAAAATTAAAGGGAACACTTAAACAGGTGTTTAACACTTAAAGTGTTCCCTTTATTTTTTTGAGCAGTATATATTACTTAGTATCCTAATGAAATATATTGAAGTTTTGTAACATGACCAAATGTGATAAACATCAGTACTTATATGTCCATATATTTGATGTTATCTTTAGTGATTTTGATTACTGCATTAGTCTGATCACAGGTCTGCTTAAGAAGTCAATCCTCCAGCTGCAGCTGATCCAGAATGCTGCTGCTCACATTTTCACTAAAACTATGAGCATGTAGCACAAAACACCAGTTCTAAAGTCCTCCCTCTGGATCCCTGTATGTCAGAGAATAGACTTTAAAATATTTTTGTTAGTTTATAAATTACTGAACGGATTAACTCTGAAATACACTGAAGACTTGTTTTTACTGTATCAACCTCCCAGACCGCTGAGGTCTTCTGGATCAAGTCTAATGTAATGTCTGTTGCTAGTTTGCTGTCGTCAACATAATTGGTTACATTTTTAACATGTAAAGCACTTTGACCTGTTGTTGTTGAGACGGACTCCACAAATAAACGTTACTTGACTTACTGCCAGCTGGACTGTTACTATAACTGATACAGTGCAGCTTTGAGTCACTTGCAGGAAGCTGAGAAGCAGACAAAGAGGAGGATGCTCTCCTCTGTGAGTGGAAGCGTCTCAGAGGGTATCAAAGTCCAAATGCAGTAAATTACTCATCCAAATATCCTTGGCTTTGTCCAACTATCTCCTTTTCATCCTTGGCTGGTTTTCACGCAATGTTTTTTTTAAGTTTTCGACACAAAACGAACGCCTTTAAATGGTCAAGAAAAATTTTGCTTTCTTCTTCAATTGATTGAACTGTCTTTTAATGTTAGTCTTCATCAAGAATTTAAAGTTTAACACCACAAATTCGGTTTAAGACAACACGCCTTTGAACTCCTCATCGTTTTAGAGAGGAAGGGTTTGGCTGAGCAGAAAACAAACAGAGGAAGCTGACCGCTGGCCTGCTGGCTGACCATAATGACAGATACCATAAAAGGAGCAGGTCTTAAAGCTCTTAGCGAGAGACAAAAAAAAAATGTATCCACATCTTTTATAGCTTCATGCACTCCTCCTATGCATCCCCATTGGCACTATTAGGACTTAAAACAATTGCTGTTTGTCATCCATGCAAAGGTCCAGAACGGAATTTCCCATGATGGTATCGGTTTCCCGCTGTAAGAAAGAAGCTCAATGCTGAGGCTTGGACAAGGAAGGAAGTACAGATCAAATTGTTCTGGATTGTAAAGCTTTTTCTGTTGCATTGTCGCAAGAGTTGCTGATGTAATGGGACAATATATTCATGTTCTTCTTAGTCATAGAATCAATGTGAACTCAAGTCATTATCTCACAAAGCTCCACAAGTTTATTCCTCTAGCGTTCTTTAGTAAGTTTGATTAATAAAAATATCAGTGGTAGAATTATGTAGTTAGATGAAATTAGCTGTCATTTATGGGACATTACTGGCAGTTTTATCATTTAAAATATATAATAAAGTTGTATTGTCTACGGTTATTGTTTTCCACAATGGTTTTTCTAAAGCGTTTTAATGTAAAGGTAATTTTTACACAGCGTAAAGTGTGTCCCGTAAACTTTACACAATGAGTCACAATTCCCTTTACAAAGTGTAAAGTTTACAATGACAAAATGTAAACTTTTTACAATGTAAACTTAGTCAATATGTAACAATTTGAGTCACAAATTGTTCCATTTTTCCTATGTAATTGAAAGCCTACTGTATTTTATATCAATTTGAATCTTAGACATCTGCATGTCTGCATGGAAGGCCTACTCACCTTTAATATTATCACAATATTTTATATTTTTATTAAAACATAATATATACTAATGATTATTACTTTATTAACAGTGAAATATATTGTACTTCTGACAAGATGTTGCAATCGTCCTTCAGGCTCTTTCCATTCAGATGCAGATGGTGAAGAATTTAGTTTTTCTAATCAGTTTTAAATGGCTTTGACTAACAGACAGATGTAAATTTATTATATAAAAGTTGCTTTGTCCAATTGGACAAAAAGTATAGCAACTGTTCTCGGTCTACGTACCTGAACACTATTACACCTGGATTAAATAGGTGTCAGGCAGCTTTTTACTCCCTCTTGTGCTGACAAAATGCAATAACACCAACAGCTTAAAATGGCTCTAATTCTATTGTTTCTCTTAACTTCTGTTTCATGTTAGTTACCATCCAGTCGCTGTTGGTTTTGTCTCATCATTACAACTACTAAAGTGAAAACAATTCATCAGAATAATGTGACGGAAATGTTAAGGAATTGTTTTCTTCTTCGTCGTCTTCTTCTTTTTCAGGAAAACCCAGTTTCAAACGCAGTAAAATACAGAAGAATTGATACTTTTTACTGAGCTGAGCCAAATGGTGTAGATCCCGGAAGAGAGTCGAAATTCCCATGCCCAGAAGCGAGGTCAGCTGACGTGACCAAAACAAGTATGGCGGAGTTGATAACGACTATAAACGCCTTAAATATTGCTGTGGGTTTTATTTTCTGATTCTATCTGGTTTTGTTCAACCTCTTTCCAGGTTCTACATATTCCGGGACCTTACCGTTCAGCCGAGAAAGCCTTTCTGGATCGCATTAGGACCACAAAGCTAAAGCGAAACCAGGAAAACAAACGGAAGTGCCAACGGTTTGAAACCAAACATCCGCTTCTGTAGACGCGTGTGTTTGTAATGATATCGCGTCCTTTCAGCCAGCAGAAGACTTTGATAACACGCAAAAAAAACACGGATTTTTGTTTCATGAAGTGAAATGGTGTACTGTAGTACCGGGGCAGACGACGCTAACACAGAAGTAAAGTACCGTACAAGATGTAACGTTGATGTTACTGAGATTCAGCCAGAATGCACATGGAGACCACCTCTGAACTCGGACAGGTAACCGGTTAAATTCACCATGGGGCTGGTGAACGTTGTGATATCCACTGTGGGGAGATGCCTGGATGTTGCCGGGTTACTGTTGGACCTGAACTTTCTGATCGTACACACCGTGGTGAAGACTCTCCTGGCGATCGTCGCCTTCATCACCAACCTCCCCACCCTGATCACTAACCTTCTGCTGCAGATGGGGAACCTCCTCCTGCTGTCCGCCATGCACATGGCAGAGACGACATCAAGCCTGGCCCACGGGGCAGTCACCCTGTTGGGCAGCGCACTATTGGCCCTGGAGGGGCTCCTGGAGAGTCTGAAGATGGTGGGCTACCTGTCCATGCACGTCCTGCTGCGGGGGAAGGAGCACCTGTGCAGGGGTTTGGTGTCAGTCTTGGAGGGCTGTGGCATCGCTGTCAGCCTGGTGGTTTACTTCACAAACACGGTGGTGAACTTTGCCCTCATCGCCACCCAGAACATCTACTCGGCAGCTGTGGGTGTGTGGCAGACGGTGTCCAGTCCACTGCAGAAGGCGCTGGAGCTCACCCTGACCTTCTTCACCTTCCTGTACAGCAGCCTGGTCGGGACATCGGCATTTCTGTGGTCTCCTTGTAAACTGCTTCTGGATTTTATTGCCTCCCTCGTCCACATGTTCATCTCCATCTTCATCCTGAACATCTACGGCCTCCTGCTTACCATCACCATTGCTCTGATGACCACCGCCTACTTGAACCCCAGACTGAGCCGACAAGCAGCTGTGCACATTTTGGTGTATGTGAACTCCTTCCGTGCTCTGCGGAGACTTTATGGGACTCTGTGGCTGCGCTTCACGGTCCTGTGGAGCACGCCACGTTCTCTACGCAGAAACATGCAGCACCTACAGAGGAGGTTTCGACATCTCTACCTGCGGGAGAGGATGTTTTGGCAGCAGCTGTCTGTTCTGCGCCTGGTGATGCGGACATTGCTCCAAATTGACAATTCCAACAGAGGGAGAGGAGACGGCGACACCGGGGAGGAGCAGCGGGACCCACCAGATGGAAGAGCGGGAGACGGAGCCCACCAGGAACTGCAGGATTTGCCTTCATCGAGTTCCGGTGGATCACTAAGGACATCGCCATCTTCATCTTTAGGCAAAGACGGCAAACTTCTGCCTGCCGAAAGTCTGCTCACTCTGTTAAAAGAGCAGGAGGAGAGAAAAAAGTGTGTTATTTGTCAGGACTGCACCAAGACAGTGGTGCTGCTGCCGTGCAGACACCTCTGCTTGTGTAGGGACTGCACCAACATCCTTCTGAGGCAGCCCATTTACCAGCAGAACTGTCCTCTGTGCCGTCAGATGATCCTCAACACCATGGACGTTTATCTCTGAGGGGGAGAAAAGGGAATCCATGCAGCAATGAGCCCCAACCGCCTTAAAGTATTCACGACCATACAGAGCAGTTTAAATTTTTCTTTTTCCTTGAAGACCAACAATAACACCACTTTTACAAGTTTTGTGGTTTTCTTCAGTCACTGAAGTTATAAATAGGCTTTATTTTTAAAGATACCCCACAAAGTTTTTGAACAAAACTTAATAAAACACATGTTCATTGTAAGTTTTGCTTCGGTTGAGGTTTGTGCAAGATGTTCAAATTTTCCCCAAAATATTTCATAAACTATATACTACAAAAACTGTATATGTTGTCTTTATATATGCTTCTCTTTACATAGGATTGTTTATGGAGTTCTCACACTAATTCAATAGTTCTTTCAAGCTCTTCTTCCAAAACTACAACTGTTTTGCTTCACCATCAAGGAGAGGCTTTTTTTTTTTTACCCTACTGTGGGATAAGTGCTTTCAATCTGATGAACTTTTTCATTTTACTTCAACTAAAGTGCTATAAATATGACATTTTACATATGATCTACTACATGCACAAGCAATCAAAGGTCTGTAAAAGGGTTGAGATGCAGCTCCATCTTCTGATTTGCTCACTAAATTACAACAAGCAAAATAAAATTAAGCTGCCTAGAGTTTTTTGTATGTGCATTAAAACAGCTTGGCATTGTGGGAAATAGGGGATATATGCTGACTGGCTATTATACCTATGGGAATTTCATGCAATCAATATTACCAACACATCACTGGATATTTGTTTTTCTCATTTTTTTTGTTACCAAGACCTCTTTTTAGTAAAATCTTTCACTCTTGCATCGCTGTGTCCCAGGTGTTTGTAGGAATTGTATTCAGTTGAAGTTAAAAACTGTTTATAACTGTTTATGTTTTAAAATGTCAGGCCATCGACGTGCCAAGCTGTGAGAAACTGCTTTACTGTGTACGGCCTGCAACTGCAACCTTCAGCATTTTTATTTGTGTTGCATTTTTCTACCGTCTGTTTATCCTCAGACTTTATTCCCTGTTGTTCTATCTATTGTTGGGGCTTTTCCCCAGTCTTCCTTTTGAGGTGTATTATTGCAGTCACCAAATAATCCATAAATGGTTTCTGCTTTCTCCTAATAATGTGATAAAGCAGATTTATGATGTTTAAAAAAAAAAAAAAAGGACCGTAAACCAATAAGGCTTAACTGTTTAACTTGCTTTTGGTGCTCTAAAATGGTGAATAATCCTGAAATGTTCATATTGATCTGTTTAAAGTTTACAGGAGGTTATTTTTGACTCCAGACATTGCAGTGTTATTGATTCTGGGTGTGGTGGGATCAGGCCTGAAACATGGCCAGTTTGCTTTTTTCAAAGCTTTTTTTCCCTCTTAGTCTTGCTTTGCAAAGAGAAAAATAGACTTCACAGTAATAGCTGCATAACGCATCAGCCTGATTTCTCCCTTCTTCTTCTTTTTAAAAGGTCTGAAAGTTTGTAGTTAATGAAAATGTTGTCATCCTAAGCTGCTGCTCTCAGGTATTTCCTAAACACCAATGGCATTCCTTGTTAAAGTGAACTGAAAACAGCTCACTCGACTGTTATCTGTTGCTTCAGATAACAGTCTGAAGCAACAGTCTGTTATCTGAAGTATTTAGCTGTATGAACCGTGTGAGATGATGTGATTGGAAAATGTGAATGTAATGTGGGATTTTTTATAACATGATGGCTGCTGTGTAATTGGCAACTTCATAATAAAACAAGAATCAGTGAATGAACTGTATTTTATCTTTTTTTATGAGCCTAAAAGAAATGCTTACAGCTCCACACTCGGACAGAAAAGTAAAGGATTTCAACAAATGATTAACCTATTGCTGCTTTTAAACTATCTGTCCTTTTCAGCTGTAGAACGGAAGCAAATTAACCAATCAAATTCATTTGTATAGCACATTTGCTGACACATTACATGTTGCCAAGTGCAGTCATTACACATCGACATGTTGGTTAGTGTGTCATTGATTATGGTACAAAAGCAACTCTAAACAGCTGGGTTTCTAGACTGGATGTAAAGGAGCTCAATGTTTCAGCTGTTTTACAATTTTCCCAAAGTTTGTTCCAGATTTGTGGTGCATAGAAGCTAAATGCTGCTTCCCCATGTTTGGTTCTGGGGATGCAGAGCAGTACCAGAACCAGAAGACCTGAGATGTCCGGAAGGTTGATGCAACAACAAATAGCTTTAAGAGAGACTTAGTGTTTAGCTCCCTCCTGCTCACCCTAATGTGTCCTCAGTCCAGAAGATGTGCTGCCTTACAAAGTTAATCTCTATACCTCTTAGACTTTTTACACTTTTTGTCACATAACAACCACAAACTGTAATATATTTTAATGGGATCTCACGCCATGGACTAATAGAAATTTGCATATAACTGGTGTGGAAGGAAAGGAATACATACAGTTTTTGCAAATAAATCTTTTTGAAGACGGATGTGCCATCGTATTCAACTCCTTGATTAGCCCAATGCTATAGAGGGGTAGCTGTGAAAGCTTTGCACAACAGAGACTAACCTTGTCTATTCTTAGGCCGTACATGTGAAGTAGCAAAGGAAAAGGATGCAAGGTTATCAGAGTAGAGGGGCTGAATCCACACTTTTCAGATATTTACAGTAGTTGTTATTTAAAAACAATGTATAGTTTCCCCCTTTTTCACAATTACAAGCTGCTTTGTGTTGGTTTATTACATTCTGCAGAATCTCCTCTACCCTGAACACGTTCAAAGGGAGGCTTCCTGATCGGATACCCAGAAGACCTCAGTGGTTTGTTTATTCCTTCTCATGCTGGGGCTAAGAGGCTAATGTGAGCGTAATAAAAGATAAGCTTGAATGTGGGCAACACCCGAGCAGCATTTCAATCTACTCAGTGGCTGATTATGGGTCATTAATACTAACTGTGCAGAAACTTACCAGTTAATTAGTAATGCAGTTACAGCAGCTGAAAGACTCACTCCACAACTGAATGTGCAAAAAAGATGCTGCAGGTCAATGGTGCAGTAAATTAAAGAATAATTAATATTTCCATGTACTGATGTTGCTCTGAGTCCACTTTGTCAAAAAGAAATAGTGTTAATTTCATCCAATGCTTCATTTAAAAAAAAGGTATTTTTGCTCATTTAAAAGCCAAAAAAAAAAAACAAGCATGTTTCGTCCGGTTAGGTCTAAAGCGTCTCACACCTCTCTTAAAGTTGCAGAATAAGACGGAGAACTTTCTGGTAAAACCTTCCAGCATTTAGTCAGAATCACGATAATTCTCGAGCGAAAGAAACAGCATTATATAGCGATGATCCTCTCTGTGACCTTGCCGTTTCTTAAACATCTTGATTCAAGGACCACACAGCTTTTTTTTATTTATTTTTTTTAAAGATTTTTACAGCTTGGATGCAGCGAGAAGTATTTCTGCAGACAAATGAGATCTCAGAATCCTTTTACTTGTGAACACATCTGATACTGAGGACAGAGAAACACTTGAGTCCATAGATAGCTCAGCTTTCATGTCTCCCGTCTGCAGAGATAATGGGAATCCTCCGTGCAAGAATGTGAATATGGAACCGCAGGAAGACAGTCGGAGGAGGAAGAGGGGAGGCACTGATGGTCATTTTTTATAGACATGACAATTCATCAAAGCTTTGTGGTTTTATGCATTCTGGTTCCCTTCAGACGCATCCTTAACACCATGAAATGAATGAGACTGCTGAAGAATCCAATTATTGACGGAGAAGATTTAGCAGATTGGGATGTTTGTATGTAAATCCTAGTGGTGTGATTCTTTTTACTGCTGTCCAATCATTTATCAGTCCTTTTAGTAGCCTCTCTCTCTCCCTCAGCAGACACTTCGTTAGCGATCAAAAGCAGCAGACTGGCTTTAGTCCGGCCTCAGCAGCGTTAACAGGAAAGAGGAAGTTTAGTGTTAGAACAGCAGGAAGCAGCAAATAACTAAAGAGAGCTTTATACTTCAGGGATTCAACCTCTCCCCTTTGACCTCAGGGTTTCTGGCTGGGAACTGTGTGGGAAATCTTTATCGCATTCATCAGGATGTGTGTTTTTTTCTTTTCTTAATGTTTATGAGTTCTTTCTGTTTATCACTTACATACTTTCCTTTAATCTGAAACAAACTAACAGAAAACTGCAAAGATGCTGAAAAACTGAGCTTGTTTAAACCAAGGCTGTTTAGAGTTGCCTTTGATTAGCAGCAGCTGGAACTTTGATCAACTTATTTGATGTGTATTTGGATAACGATGATGGCATTTGGCAAAATGTAATTTTTATTGCTTGTTACATTATTTGTTTCTGTATTTTTATGGTACAAAACATTTTGAACATCCTTGTTGCTGAAACATATTATATGAAAAAACTTGACTTGATTTGCATCCTGAGTTAACTTCATCAAAACCAGTTTAACTCAGAGTATATGCTGACTTGCAGTTCTTCTATAATATCCCATCCAATTAGGAATATATCTGAATTTGGAGAAAATATTCCTGTGAATTATGAAAAATGATATATTCCCTCATTCACTATGGCCATAGTTGCCATTAATTCAATACATTTTAAAAACAAGTAGTTGTTTTTAAAATGTAGGTTTCACTTTGTTGTGAATTTTCATTAGTCACCACACAGTCAAAATTATACATGCGGCCTCAGTCAAACACATTATCATCCCCAATGTGCATTAATATTTAGTTAAATATTCCCTAGAAAGCTGCATTGACAGGAAACATTTTTTACTGACATCAACAACCTTCTGGCAAAAACAACAACAAAAAAAAAAAACAGTCCTCTCTCTTCAGACTTGTTAGATACTATTTAAATTGGTTAGTTTCCAGATAAAAAGCACAGTTTTTAAACATATTCCAGATTAGCTTTTTGTCATCCTGTTTGCACATTCCAAAAGTACTCATATATGTGGCGTGTTTTTTATTGAGACACATGTTCAAGAAGCAACCAGCGAGGATCTAAACTCCTGGAACACCAGTGTTCAGTCCCAAGTGTAGTTAAGTGGTTTAAATCTGGTGGTGCTGAACAACATTTCAGTATATAACACTGAAGGATGTTTCAGTTCTTCTTTCCAAACTCTGCGCTGATTTTGGTGCTTCTGGGTAAAATATTCTTGAGGTTTAATGAGGTTTAAGTATTCAGTCACATGAGGGGAGCGTGACAATAAACATCCTGATTTATAAACTCTGAGCCGTTATTGATGGAGGAAATCAACCTGAGACCAGCAGCTGAAGCAACTTACTCACGTCTGCTGCTGATGTGCAGACATTTTAAAGCTCCAGAGTCTCTGTGTTGTCTGGGCTTTCATACATTTATAATAAGTAGAGAGGGTGAAGGAGGTCATTTTACTCTCTTCCTATGTTAAAGATACTAGACAACCACACTACTAAAAACCTAATTTAGTCAACATGTACACAATTGCAGCTATTTGACATTTAACCCTATTGCTTATCAATAATCTATTCAAGATGTTTTTCTATAATTATCTGATTAAAATATTATTGTTATTATAATAAGAAACCCCCTCATGTCTCTTGTTGAATATAAAACTCCTCTTGAAAACGAACATTTTGATGTTAAATTTATTGGCAGTACTTAAAATAACAACATTAATCTGCATTTAACAAACGAAGAAATAGGAGTTACATTAGATTCCTCATTATTCTTTGACTCACATATCAGATCTGATCTTCGTTCCTGTTTCTCTCATTCCAGAAACATTTCTAGAATATCAGACATGGTGTCCTGAGCAGATCTACAGAACAGTATCTGTAGATACCATCTGAGGGACTTTATTTTAAGCACAACTGAGCAGATCTAATCAGTAAAAGCAGAAATACCCGCTTTGCTACTAGACAGAAGTCATGATGGCTGGCTCTTTTTTCATTCCGTGGTCTAGTTGATGAGCAGTGGCACAGCACTGCCCCCTGCTGAAGAAAGCTGGAACAAAAATATAAGATGAGCCTCATTTTTGTGATGTTTTCTTCCGGTTCTGGTTCTGCTCTGCATCCCCAGAACCAAACGAGGAGAAGCAGCTTTCAGCATCTATGCACCACAAATTTGGAACAAACTTCCAGAAAACTGTAAAACAGCTGAAACACTGACTTCTTTAAAATCTCGACTAAAAACCCACTTGTTTAGGATTGTATTTGAAACGTAATCAATTACAAATTTATTGATGGCGTGTTTTGATTATTGATTCTATGTTGCATTGTGTTTCTGTGTTTGTAATGATGGAAAGCACTTTGAAATGCCTTGCTGCTGAAATGTGCTATACAAATAAAATTTGATTGATTGATTGATTGATTGATTGATTGATTGATTGATTGATTGATTGATTGATTGATGTTAGAATGAGACTCGTTTGTGAGATTAAAAGTATATTTTTAGAAGACATTGACCATACCTTTTATTAGATTGTTGCATTTAAAATGTTTTTCATTGATCTAATTTTACCACCATCAGAGTGTGAATGGGTGAAAGACTGAATGTAGTGTTAAGTATGATACAAGTCCATCAAGTAATTTACCATTAACATAGAAAGTAATCCTGGACCTGTGTAATGTGCGTGTCCGCTTTGTTTTCTAAAAAAAAATAGACACCCATAAAATCTGATTAATTTTTTATGCTCAGTATGTGGAATTACTACAAACTTAATCATTCACTGCGAGTTTCTGGGTTTCCTTAGGTCACATGTGTCAAACTCAAGGCCCGGGGTCCAAATCTGGCCCGCCATAGCTTCTTGAGTGGCCCTCAACACTCTAGGTGCCAAATTATATCAACCAGTTCTCCCAGTTTCTTGTGATTGTGGAAATTCACGTCAAAAATCAACAGACAAAATGGTCCAAAACATTGGGTTTAACTGACCACTAACTCCCACCTGTAGGTGGCAGTACTTTATACTTTCACAACACCGCTGCCTCAGCATTATTCAGTGTCAAGTTATCGATGTAACGATTAACAAAGTCACAATTAACATCACACATAAACGTTAAAACGTAAATAGGGCCTACTCCAAAATTCCTTGAAAATATTTCCAAATTAGCTCCACAAAATTTGTGATTTTATTTACATCACAAAATCCTGGAGGGACTGAACAATATGAAAATATGTTTAATTTTAGGAACTACTTAAACTGCAAAGAAATTGAATATTTTTAACAGTTTGTAAACGAGTTTTACCAATACATTCTGGCACAACCGGCCCTTTAAGAACATTCAGGATCTTGATTTGGCCCAAAACAAAAATGAGTTTGACACCCCTGCCTTACATAGAAAACATTTGAGCATTTCAGTTGTTTCGTAACAAAGATCAAATTAAATTGCTTATTGTCAACTTCGATTCGGCCTTTATGCCGTCAGGGACTGGACTGAAATTACCATATATTTCTGTGTATCTGTTGGTGAGATGGCTGTGTCTAAAGCTGTAATTGTGAACTGCTTTTAAGCTTTAAAAAGGTATTTATTTGATGCTGTCTTTAAAGGACTGCCTTAATATTTAATTGGTAAAAGAATTAGCCTGCTGCTATGTCTGAGAAAAAAACAACAGATATAAAACTCAGGATTTTCCATCATTATAATGAAATTAAGTTTTCAAATAAATCAAAACAGATGTGATACATTTAAAGGCTGAAGCTGATAAAGATGTTTATTAGAGGAAACCTGTATTTTCCATAAGTGCACAGGTTAGCATAATTTAGTACCATGCTGCTATGGCATGCCATTTGAAATTTAGTGCAGTTATTCACCTGATCCCAGTATCTGTGAGCGCGTTTCCTGTTATTTTTGACACCCTGTTTTTCATCATTTATCCCTTTAATCCCTGAGTCAAAGTCTTAACTTGCATTCAGCCAGACACCCCTGTAATTCAGGGAACGATGTGGCATTTCCAGAGCAATTTGAAGGCTGTGACCAATGGAAAAAGTGACTAATGCTAAAGAAAGATTGATTAACTTCCTTTGGTTCAGGAGGGAATGATTATAAGCACATATTTCTGTCTCAATGATGGGCGGGAGTGTTTAGGGAGAGAAAGCAGGATAACATTTGAGTTATGTCACGTAGCATGATTACGTCTGTTTGAGTTTAAGTTTCAACATTAACAATTATTTATCAATGAGAAAGTTAATTGCTGCAGGTATGAAAAAGAAAAAAAAAACTGATTTACACGAACCAGACAAAATGTAACTCGTGAGTCCAAGAAGTCACAGTGAAATGGTGGAATCATTAAAAACAGTGGAAAACTCAGTAAATCCAGGAGAAAACGAATATTTTTCCAGCCTGTTTTTCTCTTTTGGTATTTGCTTTGGTAATCGTCTGCCTGTATTAATAAAAATCAGAAAGAAATATTAGACCTTGTTGGTGAAATGAAAAATAATATAACATTTACCAGTGATAAAGTGATGCAACAAAATGCTTTCATGGACATTCTTTGCTATCAAAGCATTTATAAACATTTTTATTAAGTTTAATTTTACTGAATGACTTTTTTTACTTCGCAACATGGGCAAATGATACAGTTTTACCTACTGAATTTGTCTAAAATTAGGATCTTATATTTATAAAACCAAATACACTGCAATGTTAAAGTTACACAAACAGCATTTCAACTTTTCATCTTTAACTTTGTGCAATTTAAGTATTGTTTCTGTTTGGGATTTATTATCTAGTGGAATTAGACTGGCTGAAGATGAGATGAACTAATGTATCACCGCTGAATTGTCTCTGAATTTAGACGATCTTTCTAGGAAACAGAAACATTGATTTCCTAATTTTGATTAAGTCACAATCCACCGTTTTACTTTTACATATGCAGTATTTTAGAGCTACTTATTACCAGGAGTATTGTGAACACTTTCAAGATGTTTAAATCCATTAACTATACCTGACATTTGTAAAGAAATGGGTCAATTTGAAGAGCTCAGTGAAATCCAGTGTGCCATCTGTGCAATACATTGGATCATTTTCTCTCTGCTGTAGGCCAGTTTTACAGTTTCATGCTCCAAACTCTGGAGAAATTGCTTGATGTCGGTTTCTTCCTTTTCCCAACATGACTCTGCACCAGAGCAAAAATGAAGGTCCATAAAACCACAGATGAGTAAGTTTGTTGTAGAAGAACTTGGTTGACTTTTAGAGAGCCCTGATCTCAAGAATTTGAGAAAAACTCAATATAAGCTCAATGAAATCCTAACATCAAAGCCTGGTAGAACAAAGCCATTTTCAGCCGGCTTTTACAAAGCTCTGCAAAGCAAAGCTAATGGGTCAAACTCTTCAGCCCCAGATTGAAAGACCCTGGACCCTCCTGGTTTCTAGTACGAGGAACAACCGGGGGGTTCTGGAGTTGGGATAGAAAAGCACAAGCAGCAGTGTGTTTGGTTTAAAGGATGGCTCGGTTTTCGAGTCCTTCCCATATCGGCTCAACAGGGCCAAAAGGCCGGAGTCCACCCTGACGACTCTGATGGCTCAAATTAGCATCCCTTCTTCAATTGTAAATGTGGCCATTGACCGTCAGGCCAGAAGGTAGGAGTGTGAATAGTCCATGTTGGGGGTGGGTGCGATCTATGATGGAGGCAGCTCTACAGTAGACTCTCCTGTAGGTAGTGCTCTTCAGTTTAGTTTTGAAGCATACATGAAGTGTTTTTGGAGAGATGTTACCTTTTGCAGCTGATCCATGATGTTGTGCTGCATTATCCAGGTCATTTTGCCAAATGTACATAGAGTTTGCAAAACATACAATCTGTTTCAAAAAATATGCAAAGGTTTTTCTAAAAGAAATTAGTAATGTTTCTCTTTGAAATAAAGCTAAGAGGGTATAACATGACAGTTTAGAAATAAACTAACCAAATTAATTGTGTTGATCCACCTCAAAAAAATCATGCAAAAAGTGTAAGCAAAAGAAATCTGGGAGACTTTGCACATGCAAATTTGCATGCAGCCTTTTGTGCTGTGGAGGATAAATAGGTGACTGCTTCACCTATTTAGTTCACAAGAACTAATGGCATTTATTTCAGTCATAATCTTGCGGGGGGTGACCAAGGTTCCATCACTATGTGACAGCTGGTCAGCAAACCTGGCAAACATGATTGACATGGCAGCACTGAATGCACATGTGCTTTATCAGGCATGCATTGGGGTGCAGGAGAGACGGGTGGACTTCCTGGTTGAGCTTGCAAAAGAGTTCGGTAACTCTCATGTGAGTGAGAAGAAGGCACACAAGGAGAAACTGCTTCGGCAACAACCTTCCACACCCAGCTCAGGCAAAAGGGCGAAGTGTCAGGTCAACCATCGATGCAGGATGCGTGTCCTGAGGCTGAAACATCATCAGTGACCCCTCACACCCCCACCATGGACTGTTCTCCCTGCTGCCCTCTGGAAAGAGGTTCTGCAGCATCCGGTGCAGGCCCACCTGGTTCTGAAACAGCTTTTTCCTACTTGCCATCAGACTGCTGAACTCTTAACTGGACTGCACTCAAAAACTGGTCTCCACTTTATACCTTGCACATGTACAGAGATAAATAACTTCTATTTTACTGTCAGTCCTGCACTTTATATTTTATATTTAGATTTATATTCATATTTTATACTGTATTTTATTTTACTCACAACATTGGAACCTCAAACATTATCCTGAGCCGTATGCAACGAAATTTCGTTCTGTATACACCCTGTGCATTGAAAATGACAACAAAGTCAGTCTAAGTCTAAGTCGAAGTCTAAGGAACAATTGTGCAACTGTGAGATGCGTTGAGGCCATTACCAGGGTACTTGGCCTAGGTAATGGCCCTATTTACTGAACAAAAGCACCTGCTAGATAAAATCCTTCAGGCCAGTTGGACTATCTAAGCCGAAATAGGTATATGTCAAAATGGCCTAACTCAAGCCATTCTAGTGACCCAATTTGACCCAAATGATCAGGAGCCTGGCCAATTTGATTCCTGTAGGTGAGAACAAGAGCCGCATGTTAAAATCCGCTGGGAGACAGTGTGGAAAGTGTAAGACTGGAATGACATGAGTGTGTTTATGAGATTTAGTAAGAAGTCTGACTACCTCGTTCTGAATAGCTTGCAGATGTGAAGCTGATAATCCAGACTGGCAGCACAGAAGTCTAAAGGCAACGGCACAATGCAATAGGAATACTGTTCTGTAGATCTGCTCAGGACACCATGTCTGATATTCTAGAAATGTTTCTGGAATGAGAGAAACAGGAACGAAGATCAGATCTGATATGTGAGTCAAAGAATAATGAGGAATCTAATTTAACTCCTATTTCTTTTCCATTTTGGATTTGATTGCTGTGAATAAAAACTGTCTAACTGATTTTAGACAATTAGACAGTTTTGCTGCAAGATTTTTCCTCCACATACCAGCACTCTCCATGGCCCCATGACCACTCTTTGAAAGTTCAATATGAAGTATTGAATATAGCAGCTATTATCAAAGTCTCCATCTTATTGGTGTTTAAAATCAGAAAATTGACAGAGAGCTACTCACTGGTCCAAAGCAAACATTGGATAAGGGTAGAACGTATGTTCAGCTGGTTCCATTAGAAAAAAAACCATTTGGATGTCATCTGGACACATGTGATAAAAGATGTCAGAAAAAGAAATTAATGGCAACTCAAGGAAGAATGTGAAAAGAAAATGACAATGAGTCTAATGGAACCCCACAGATTAATGGAGTCTGGGGAAAAACTGTCTGGCTTGATGGAGAGTGTCCTAACAGCTGAGAAGAAAACAGAACACACTTGGGATTAAATAGAGCAGAAATGAAATAGAACAACCTGTCCAACATCACTGTCTGACCTCATAAATGTGCTTTTGAAACATTTGTCAGAAATGTCCTGTCTGTATCTTGTGGAAAGTCTTGTTCTTCACAAATATTGGATCGACATTATACTAAACTCTAAAGATTAGCGATGACACTTCTCTCAAGTTTATATGTCTGTTTAGGCAGAAGAAGGAAAATTGGAGGTGGGAATATACATAACACCATTATATTATCAAAGGTAACATTCATCCAACCATCTGGACTTTAGTTCAACATGATTTGAGTTGGAAAGGTTTAAATTTGGACATAGAAATATGTAGAAATCCTAAAAAAAAAACTACCTGCTGTTCTCACATGTTGCATTAAATTGGCTCAGGAAATTATTTGACCTCCTCTGTAACATTTGCTGCTAAAATCTTGGCAAAATTATGACAGTCGAGAGACTTTTATGTGGTTTACAGATTTATTAATGTTTCATTACATGCAGTGCAGTGATGGCATGAAAGCTATTTGAATTTAAGGCCGGGGTCTTTCCAGAAGCCAGTGTGGGAACATATGTGAAATTAAATGTCATCATCTGTACATTATTTACAGTTCAAGTAAAATACGGCTTATACAGCCAATAAGAAAGGACGCTTCACTTCCAATTCATTTTTCTTCAAGCAGAACTTCTCATCCACAAAAAGCAAAAAGTGGAAAAGTAAAAATAAAGTTGTTTTTCGTTTGCCACTGTGGGAGTGGCTTGTGTTTTACACACGTCTCATGCAAAAACTGCAGAGTTTTTCCAGTCTGAGTAGACCAGGAAGCCAGTGAAGGTGCTGTCAGTCTTGGTGCTGCAGTAAAACCCATTGTACTCTGACAGGGCCATTTGGACCCACACCTGGTCGCCAGGGATGAGGTGAAGCAGGGAGCCGCCTGACAGAGACGCCGGTTTGGGCCAGTTACCATAAAACTGGAAGTAGGATGCCACGGCGTGTCCGTTCTTCATCAGGTCAAACTGCAGGCTGGCGCGGTAAACAGTGGCGTGGACAGCAAAGTAGTAGACGCCAGGGACTTTGCAGGTGAAGCGTCCCGTCTCTGTGTTGTAGTCCCCCTGTTCGTTGAAGAGTGTTGTGTCAAAGAGGACTGCGTCCCCAACATTTAGGGGTAAAGTGTGGCTCTGAGACAGTTTAGCACTGAAAGCCGATTTAGGGGCCACTGCGCACTCTCCTGGCTGGCCCCTCTCCCCTTTCTCTCCTTGGTAGCCTTTGTCTCCAGTCAGGCCTCGCACTCCTGTCTCACCTGAAGAGGAAGACAAAAACTAATGTGAACAATGAACGCTAACAGAAATGATCAGCACCACACAGTGCTTTAAGTATTCAGGCGACTTTAATTGTTTCACATTTTGTCATGTTACAACCAAAAACTTTTAACAGTTTTTTAAAGAATTTTTAAATTACAACAGTGTGTCTAAAGAAGTAAATACAGCTAAATACCATTATAACTAAATGCATTTCCATATACAGAAATGCACAGGGGAACACTGCAACAAGTAGTCCAATAAATTATCAGCTTGTCCGTCCGTCCGTCCGTCTAGTTGCTCATAGGAAACTATTTTGAATGTTTCCATATTAGATTTTTTTTTTTTCCTCTCGTTCTTCTGGTTTTAGTTTCCATTTAAACATACTTGATGTTGTTTTAACTGCAAATTCAATACTTCTAAGCAAAGTCTGGAACAAACCCATGATATTGAGATTTTCAGACAGGAATGAACTACAACCTTCATCCATAAACAGCAAGGACCGCCTCGCTGACGCATGTCTAATAGAGTAAATGATCTCAATGTACAAACGCCATGCTGCTGTTATTTTGGACAACGCCCCTTTGATTAATGATTCAGTTACACTGAATATTTTTCATCACAGCTGGGTCTTTTGGTTTTCTGATGGCAAATTATTTGCCATATAGAAATATAATTTCTGTCAAAAACAGTGTCTGATCAGGTTAGTGAATTTTGAACATTTTTCACAAATAATGATCAGAAAAGTGCGTTGTAGATTTGTATTTTGACTTTTAAAATAAAGTAAATTTTTACTTTAAAGATGGGAATATTTTTTTACGCTGGTTCATCTCATAAAGTCCTGATGAAATACACTGTAGTTTGTGACATTAAAATTAAGAAATGGGGAAAACCCCTGTAATAAATGGAAAGGAGTACCTGGATATCCCCTGTCCCCCTTCTCGCCTTTCTCTCCCGGAGCGGCATCCCTCCCATCTCTTCCGTCTCTCCCTGGCTGACCGGGATTGCCATGATTCCCAGGAGAGCCTGGGATGCCAGGATGACCAGTGCACAGACTGGGAGGGATCTTGTTGTCCTCCAGCTGGCTGGAAAAACAGACTTGTAGGACGATGATGGAGCATAACAAGGGGAACAGGCTGAGTGAGGTCATTGCACCGTAGAGGCTAGAGTGAAAGGGAGAAGCATTATGGCTTTAATCACACATGTGACGCCTATTAACTCAGATGTACAGTTGTTAAGACCACAGACAAAATAACCCAAGGCCACAGTAAACGTTTGATTGCAGATTAAACCTCATGACAGCAGGGAAGAGAGAGAGAGAAAGAGAGAACATTTTACAAGATAATTGGATCTCCTAATAAAACAGTCAACATTTCAGGCACTTTGACCTTAAATCAAAAGTCTTTATTGGCTCTCATTTCCTGAACCAGTATTCATTAAGTCGCCATTAAAACAAGATCGAGAAAAAAATGTAGAAGACAAAAATGTAAAAATTATTAAACAATTCCCCCTAGACATGTTTTTAATGAATGTTCTCTGGGATGTTTAATGCCTAATGCAGAGCCACAAAGAGAAAGTCTGCCAGGGAGACGTCAGAGTCGGCACTCCTGCTCTATAAAATATCCTGAAGAGACTTTTTATGTTTCTCCTCTGGGGTTGTGATCTCTTAATAATCCCTTAATGACAACATTTACTCTACAGCGTTTTATATTTTGTCACATTACAGCCACATGCTTTAATGTAGTTTACTGGGGTTTTGTGTGGCTGACCAAAGCAAACTAGTGAATAATTATGAGGTGGATTGGAACTTATTTTCAACATTTATTACAAATAAAACTCTGGAAAGCGCGTGGGGCATTAGTTTTCTGCCTTGTTGAGACAATACCTTTTAGAATCACATTTCATTGCAATTACAGATGCAAATCTTTTGGGGTATGTCTCTACTGGCTGAAAATAACTCTAGCTACGTCAGATTGAATCTGTGAACATTGTCATTTTGTTTTTCTTAAAGTTTTGATACCTTGATTGGACCTAGTTCTGGATTTTGACTGTGCTGTTCTACCAGATGTATGTGGTTTAATTTACTGTAAAACCACATGTTGCAGCTTTGACTGCAGATTTAAAGTTGTTATCCTGCTGGAAGGAGAACCTGTCCTCCAATTTTAAGTCTCTTATTGAGTCTAAATGTTTTAGTTTTTTTCCTGGATTGATCTGTGTTTTTGCTCAAAAAGGTTTTCCCATCAACTCTGACCACCAGTGGGTTTTATTTGGGATCTTCAGAGGAAATGCGACAGAATACATCTTCACATCAAACTTTTCACATTTCTATGATGCATCATTTTCCGATCTCTTCACATTTACACGCCGCTTTGTGTGGATCTGTCCACACAAAGCGATCCAAACAAAGGGAACCAAAGTTTGTGGCTATGATGCAATGTAATGTGAAAAATATCCAATGCTTCTATGATATTGACCATATTATTGACCGTAGGAAAAGTCCAAACTATTGTTTTATCACCATGTTTACCGGCTGAGCATTGAGTATTACATCCAGAAACAGCTGCACACAAAGAAGCAGAGGGAGAAAAAAACAGGAGAGAAACAGTGGGGAAAAAATGAGGGTGGGACGAAGAACTGCATGTCAGCATTCCTGGCACAAGTGGAGCTCAGACGAAAAGACAAACACTGCAGAGTCAAAGCAGCTGTCTTATAAGTGTTGTTTTTTATTAGCAAAATAATAGAGAAAGGAATTTAAATACTCACTGTCCATGAATAGATCAGTGTATGTGGGAGGAAAACATACGCAGTGTGTGTGTAAACCGATCGAAGAATGGTAAACAGTGTGTTTGTTTACGAAGAGCTGAGTGAAAAGAAGCACATTGCGAAACTTTTTGTGGAACATAGAGGCTAAAACGACAACATACAGGCCTGTTTGTGTAAGATGTTTTATTTCTACTGTCGCCATATGCATGTTCACTATGAGGGATTGCTGCAAAGGTAAGACTGGAAGCAATCAACCATCCGTCATCACCACATGAACTGAACTTTATTGTTTTACAAAAAGAATGAAGGTAATTAACGTTGAATCTGTCTGAATGACTGGACTCAGTTGACGGCATATTTCTGTATATAAACTATCTTGTCCAGTGTTGTCATGGCAGGTTTTGTGCATTTGTGAGGTAATTAAAGGTCAAATAAAAACATGTAAAATGACTATGGCATTTTTACCAATAAAATCAAAACACAATAAAAAAGGATTCCTATTTAAAGTGAATAATAACTCCTAACTCACACCAAGAGTGCTAATTATCCAGAAGTAGGGGTCTGTCACTTCTAGCTAATTTCACCTCTTTAGCATCTCAGGCTATGAAAGGTTTGACTCAACTACCTGAGGACGTTTTGCTCCGACTGTGCATCATAGCTGCTCAGTGGACCTTTGTAGCCACTTTGACAACTTATTTATCTGTAATCTAATCATAGGTTACTCTGAGAAAATGTGTTTATATGACTTACATACAGAAAGACCGTATGCCAGCAGCAGGACATCACTCATAGTTAGTTTGGTTTGTTCAGGGGTCATGATCTGTCATGTTTCAAATACTATACAATTAGATTTAATTATACCAGATTTCTGAGTTAATTTATACCCAGAATCCATCTAAATATTTAACTCTTAAGAAAAATACACTGACGTTGGTACGAGTATAAAATGGTTTGTTTACTGACACAAAATAGAGGTAGAAGGGATGAAATGGAAGCCCACTGGTGCAAAACAGGGAAATAGAGGCAAATTGACCTGAAGTGACCCAAAAGACAGAGAGAAATATTTTACAGCTACACACACTGGGAGCTGAGAATTAACCAAAATACTAACAAAGTCGATGTAACCCAGGATAACTAATTGATTTTATTCTACTGAAAATTTTAAATCTATACCTGCAAGAATCATTTGTAAATTACAACCATATTTAGATTTCCCTAAGAATCGCCATTTCTAGTCTGTGTCTGGTTATCTACCTTCTTGTTTGGACATGAGTGGGCTCTTATGAGTGTGTGACCAGAGGCCCACTGGCTCATAATTAGGGTGTTTTGTGTTTTAGATCAGCAAATAAGCACATCTGATTGCAAAACAAAAACCTCAGAGCCACAGCCATTAGAGAAAGTTTGGCAGAGCAGCATAATGATGTTTTCCACATGTAAGTTGCCGCTGTACGCAAATGTTTAACATATCTTCTTATTCAGTTTACAGTGGAAGGTCAGACGTCTTTTCCCAAAACACATCTAGACATATCCTCTCTGCTGAGCGACCATAAGACGCGACTTTTCATTTGTTTCTAAAGTTCTGCTTAAGAAAGAAACACAACCTTACCAGGATGCAGTGCAGTCTTTGGGGCAGCTGTTTCAGCTGGTGTATGTGTGATAAAGAGGGAGGAAAAAAAAACACTGAAACGTCCTCCTCCAGACTCCAGACCTGAGAGTGTGGCTGGGAAAAACTGAAAGGAAATGGTGATGATATCCAATTAGAAAAACTGGAGTCAGTGGGAGAGGAGGAGCCTTGGCTGGGAGGAGAAGGAGGAAAATATGTGATGTCCAGCACAAACACATGAGAAATACAGCGCCTTGCAAAAGTATTCATTCCTCTTCACATGTTGGCGCAATACAGACACAGGCTTTAGTAGATTTTATGTGACAGACCAAATTCCTTTGTACAAGTGAATACGGAGCGAATACGTTGTAGAATTGCATATTATTTTCCCTCTAAACCGCCTTAGATGTCTCAAAAATAAACTTTTACCTATTCTTATATGTAAAAAGGCTCAAGCTCTGCCATATTGGATTCAAATTGTCTGTGACAGATTCTCATCTGATCTAATTCGCTTGCTCGTCGCTCTGCTTGTACTGTAAGTTGCTGCTAGGTGAACTTCAGCCCCGAGTCTCAAACCTTTTCTTTCAGGATTTCCCCAAACTTGGCTCCATCCATCTCTCCTCCCATGAACGCTGGTGAACTTCCACCATCATGCTGCTGCCACTGCCATGCTTCGGCATGGCGATGGTGTGTTCAAGGAGTCGTAATTTTCTGCCACACATGGCTTACACACAATCAGTTGTCAGACTTTTTTGGATGAAAATCGTGGTTTTTCAAATATCTGTTAATCTATCAAATAAAATCTTCCTAACACAACATTAAGGTTTGTGGCTGTAATAATATGGGAGAAACTTTCACATCTGTAAACAAAAACCCAAAAAGGAAATAAAATGAATACGAAGGGAGGAGTTAGGGAGAATGGAGGGCAATAAATAGAGGAATTTCTGAGATGTTGCATGATGGGCGATGGAGAAACTCTTCAGATCTTGACCACAGATAGTTTGTGGTCAAGATCACTTGATCACAGAGCTTAGACCACTTTGTTGTGGTCTAAGCAAATGTTCCCACAATGCTTTGCTGCAGATGTCCTCAGAGTTTCATACTAGAAAACAGGCCTTTCACAGAGAACGAGTGAAAGAGACATACTGACTCTCCTCTCTCTCCTAAGCAATTTGTTTGAGGCAGATAGCATCACCCGAACTAAAACCCATCTTCCCCTCTTGCAGCACTCGAACCGTAATCCTCTTTTCTCCCTGTAATCCTTCGGAGGTGGCGTTACGTTGATAAAGAGAGAGTTTCTAATATCTTCCTGTGGATGAAGCTGAACTTTTAACTGGTTTCGGTTCGCAGGCCAATAAAAACATCGCTTTGCTCCTATCATCAAGCTCCAACTCCAAAAAGCACCAGACTTGAGCCAAATCTGGAGACGCTGCGGAGCATAAGATTACAAATACCGAGATAAAGAAAACAGAGGGGAGTCAGCAGTTAGGCGTGTTTGTTTAAGTTTGTGTGGAAGAAAACTTTTTTTTTTTCCACTTTCAGAACTGAATATTTTTGTTTTTAGTAACAGATGTTTTTGGTGGCTTTTAATAAGTAGCAACAAAACTCTTATCTGTGGTTAATTTATTTGAAAAACCAAAAGACACAATACAGTTTGTTTTGGATTTTCAAGCCGTTTTTAATTTCTGTATACTTTACTGTCAAAAAGCCAAACTTCCATGTAAGTAGTTGAAGTGGTCATGTTTCATAGGAGGCCATTGTCTGGAAAATGCATCACAATACCACCCCTATTGTGTTTAATCATTAATTGTTCCCATGCCTTGTTTATGCAGGATTGTTATTTTGTATTTTTATAGTTTCTAACTAATGTGCAGCTCTTTGTTCAACTGTCACTATTTTAAAACGTTTTACAAGTAAAGTTGGTAAGGTACTCTGGTTATTTTTTGCCTGATACACAATTTAAAGCATTTAAGTGTGGAAAAAAGCAACACAAAAAACAAAAAACTGTAAAGGAAAGCATACTCCAGGGTAGAAATTAAAGAATGCATGTATGTCATTCTCTGTTTTCTTCACTTTGTAGTCAAAGCAAATTATTAGACTTTAAAGAAAGTGACTGGAGTCTGTAGAAGCCTTCCACTGGTTTAAATAAATAATCTCTACATCATTATTTTGGAGAAAGAAAGAATAGATTAAAGGTTCGTCTATGTTTTGACTCTCACCTCTACAGTCATGAGAATGATAAGGATGGAAACAAGCGTCCTCCGTGTTGATGCTGGACTTAGTGAAAAGGTGAAGCTCTGCCCTCCGCAGGAAACTCAGAGTAGAGCTGCTGCTTTTCAAGAGTTAAACTGGTTTGAGCACCTGACCAGGATGGTTCCTGCTTGAGTTTAACAGGTGTTACAGAAAAATTTGTGACCCATCATTTTCTGTGACCGCAGATTATTCTGGCCAGAATAATCTGTGACCAGTTTGATTTTAGCTATTTGAGGGTTAAATATTACTATAAATACACAGAGATTGTAGTGATGAGGTGGTAGAGCTCTGAAAAATAGTTGTTTTAAACTCTGACATTATTTACAGGCCTGTACAGTAAGGTCACAGATTATTTTGGCCAGAATAATCTGTGACCAGTGCGATCCATTTCTTAATCAGTTGCCGATTTATTAAATGGCCACAGTTGGTTTACATATTTTAATGACAGCACACAGGGATTCGATGAGATGGTCATTGTTCAGCCTCAACTACAAAGTAACATATTTTCTCTGTCAAAGCGATGGTAATATAGGAGCAGTGAATCTTACAATCCCAGCTGTACCAGTACTTACCCAGTATTTGCACGCTGTCGCCCCCTGCAGTCAAAGAAAATGATGGGTCACAGATTTTTCTGTAACGTGTTTTTCTGTAGATCCCTGCTAATCGTTGACCTACATCGGTCCTGAATCCAGCGTCTTACAACGACTCAATACAACTCCAGCATGAATTTGGGTTTAGATTAGCCAAATAAATTATTTACCAGGAGATCCAAGCTCATAGAAATAACATGAGTTAGTTTGTTGTTAGCAATAGCATTATTATCATAGACTAATTACTTAAAATAGTAATCACAACTCACTACTCACCCGGTAGAAACATGTTGACAGCCATTTAATGTTTCTTTTGATCCTAAATGGTTGACCCAACCTGAAACTAAATAATTGTATTCTCCAGGCTTTAGAAAACTTTCTTCTGGCTCTTCGTATAATATGAACTCTGCAGCACCAGACAGTTAGTTATGTGGATCCCCTCACCTGGTAAATCCTCAAAATTATAAGAGAAGTCGTTTTTACAGAGATAATACGGATCATATCCTAAATATACGTGAATTTCTTCAAGATGCCTTGTCTGTCTCAGCCTATTTAGGGCATTGGCGTACTCGTTGTGGTCCATTTTGGAACAAGAGAAATCCACTTCCGGACCTCCATTTGAATTTCGCGCGTCATCCGGGTCACGTGTCTGCAACGTGAGGAACTGTTTCACCAAATCCGTTAAGGGGATGGCGGTGTTTAACTGGCTGGTTAATGCGGCTAGTCAAACACATTTAAATTAGGAAATTATATTAGAAACTATTCGCATGCCTGTTGATGTCTAAATAAAACGCTTATGTTGTGACATGCCTGAGAGAAAAGAGGTGAAACACATGGGTTTGCTTAACGTTTTGTCAGTGAAACTGTAGTTTAATGGGCTGGCAGCTCTGTTTACACCAGCAGAAACTCGTTTCTGAGGTGGAGCTGAAGTTAGGACATGGATTTAATTAGAGTCACCAGACTCACCACTTTCAGGCTCTGCCACAGTCATTTCCTGGAAGTATGTGCAAACCTGCTGATCAGAGGGGTTTCAGCTAATTTGAACAACTTAGCCAAAGGAGAGGGCTTAAAGTCGCTTTCAGTGGGCAATGACACATCAGTGCTGGGTTTGCACTGCACACACTTCTATTTTATTTTTTTTTGGTTCATTTCACAGACCTTCTTTTTTCCAAACACATTTCTTGGTCACGTTTTGAGTATTTTACCTCTAAATAAATATATTACTTTAAATGATTTAAGAAAAAATAATAAAGGCTTAACACGGGAACTTTATTCCATTCTCTGGGAGACGTATGGAAACAAATTCCATAGTTTTCCAGGTTGTTCAAGACCGTGAAGGAACATTTCAGTAACACGGAGGAAATCTATTTTCTAGACTCTTTTAGGAAAGCGTAGAGACCCTGTTTTCCATTTTTTGTTCGAGATATTTCAAGACTTCAGGAATTTTGTTACTTATATTAATGAAGACTGCACAAGAGCTATATTGTCCACTGTTCAAAACTCAATAGAAACCCAGTCTATAGACTTTTCCAGAAAGCATAGAACCCTGTTTCATACATTTTTCAAGACAGCGAATGGACTTTGCTCTCCAGAAATAACTGGAAACAAAACTGACTGTTCTGTCCAATTAACTGAGATCCAACAGTTAGTTTTAATTAAAAGATCATATTTCAATGCAATCAGTGAGGAGGTACTCTGCTGTTTTGAGGTTTGGAAACCCTGAGCAAAAATGAACAGCAGGTTGTAAAACTTCAGGTGCCTCAGAGCGTTTATGTGCTCAGCAAAAGTATAGGAAGTTTTTTTATTAGTTGTTTTGATAAAGAATGAAGTCTAATAGTTCAGGTTTCTAAAACTAATTCAGCCCAATTCCAAGTGCAAGTTGCATAAGAGGAGAAACTGCCGCTGACGGGTGTGGCTGAGTGTGTGACCCCTTGTTGACCTTCCTGGAACAGGCTCAGGAGCTCCAGACCCTTTGAATGGAGAGCTGGTTCTGGTAGTGAGGTACGGTTGACGACAGCCGACACTTTTCAAAACCGTGTTGGATCAAAATAATCAGAAACAACATAGGAACTTTCAAAGACTGTAAAAACCTTAAGTTTTATGTTTTACAACACTGCATGGAAACTCTTTTCCCATGTGTTAAATCAGCGTGATACACCCAGTTTGCTTAAAAACCCTATTGACTTTGCAACACTGTAACATCTTGATTTCCACACTACACCATGTTCCAAATTATTATGCAAATTATATTTTCTCAGATTTTCTTAAATGGTCACTGCAAATGATGGTCAGTATAATTTTCAAGTCATGAACTTTTACAGTATAAATCAAATTTTACTGAACAAAGCTCTCCATAAGAACAGTATTTTTTTTCAAAAATAAAAAACTCAAAATGCACTTTTCCAGATTATTATGCACAGCATTTTCTAAACATTTTATGGATTATAAATAACTACAAACGGTCATTCTTTGAATGTGCAGCATTAAATGGTCACATGTACTAAAATCAAAGCTATTTCAATCAAAAACATGTTAACAGACCGAGTTACATGTTAACATAGGACCTTCTTTGACATCACCTGCACAATTCTTGATCCATTGAACTTGTGAGTTTGTGGAAAGTTTCTGCTTGAATTTCTTTGCAGGATGTCAGAATATCTTCCCAGAGCTGCTGTTTTGATATGAACTGCATTCAGATCTTCTGCTTGAAGAAACTCCAAAGGTTCTCAATAGGGTTGAGGTCAGAGGTCAGAGGAGGATGGTGACCACACCATGAGTTTCTCCCCTTTTATGCCCATAGCAGCCAATGACACAGTGGTATTCCTTACAGCATTCATTGTCATGCATGAAGATGATTTTGCTACTGAAGGTACAGCTCTTCTTTTTGAACCATGAAAGAAAATGATCAGTCAGAAAGTCCATTTACTTTGCTGAGGTCATTTTCACACCTTCAGGGATTCTGAAGGGGCCGACCAATGATTCTCTCTCCATGATGTCGACCCAAAGCATGACTCCACCACCTCCTTGCTGACGTCACAGTTGTGTTGGGACATGGTGGAAATTTCCTTGAATTGAGCGCACCAGACAAACTAATCAACCACCTCTCTGAAATTAATTATAGTGATTCAAAGAGCCCTGACACACAATACCATCTATAAATTTAATAGCACAACAAAAATGTTTATCTTTATGACACTTAAATCCAATTTGCATAATAATTTGGAACACGGTGTATAGTAAGCTGTGTATATTTCTATATTTTTCGAGTCTGCTGCTTACTTTCCATGACCGTGTAGAAATCCTGTTTTCTAGATTCTGAAACTTCATCGGAAGCTTAAAGTCCAGGCAGAAACCCAGACATAAATAAGAACTGTGTCAGATTTGTGCTTCAAGGAGAAACAAGAGACAGAAAAGAGTAAAGGCGACATGTTTATTATTTAAACTATCACTTAAATAAAAAAGTGCATAGAAAATAAACATGATTAGAAACTTTTTTTTACATTATGTACAACTTTGTTACCTAATTATACATTCAACCAAGTAGTTTGTGGTTTATTTTTCACGGTGGTGGTTTTCCTTCATTTCACTGATGTGTAGAACACTGTTGAATGGGAGAATAAATGAATGCCATAAGAAGCTTTTTTTTGTTTTCTTTTTGTTTTGTTTTTTACAGAAAGCAGGAGGATGTTGGTGTAAGACAAAGGTATTCTCAAGGCAAAAGAAAACTGGCTCATTCATGATCCCTCTTTGTCCACATCCTACTGTAACCCCACCCCGCCTTTTTTTTGACACTACATCCCATCTTAAGCTGTCTATACACAACAAAATTACACATACAGGTTAAGTACTCCTACGACCTCTCCAGAACTTTGAATTGTAAAAGAGCGGTTCCACATGGATGCTGTGGTAAATAAATAAATTAAAGGTTCTCAATGTCAGCATTTTCACTTTCTATAAAACAGTACATCATAAGAACAACCAAAAAGCTTCGGAGGACAGAAAGAGATAAGAGAGGGAGACATGAAAGCAGTCTAAAGTGAAAAAATTAAAAAAGAAGCCATTATGGTGGTTTCTTTAAACCTCTGGTTTCCATAAACCAAACTCTGAATTTTACCACATCAAGTAAGTCGTCTGAAACGTCCCTGTTAAACGAAATCTGAGAAAAAGAAAAAAAAAAAAAAACATTCTCTACAACAACCAGAAAAATAAACCCAAACGTCTGACCTCAAGAAGTTCACAACCACATTAACACAGTTACATTTCTCATCACATGAAAGCCATTTCGTTCCAGAAAACAAAACAAAAAGAAAAGAAACAAAAACGACAAAAGAAAGAAACTGGAGCGCTCCTTGCTGGTGAAGGATTCGCTCACAGGCACAGCAAAACTGGTACTGGATATCAATATACAAAAAAGAATGATGCACGTTAGTTTTATCTGATAGTACTGTAACACAAAACCATTATAGAGTACACGGGAACGTTGCTATTAACCGTTATAAATCCGCTGTTTTGCTACTGTAACTAAGTTTGTCTGTCCATTCCATATATTTGTATAGATACAAGAACAAGAAAGTACTATGCATGTTTCCATATACTGTTGAGTATTTATACTATAATTACAGATAATGACGGAGAAGGGCCACTGGTGTGGCGTGGTAAAATGTCCAAGGAGACGACAGAAGATGTTTCCTTATTGTATATATGCTGCTGATAACGTCAAAAGAACCTCGACTCTGTTCTACGGAACACTCTGATACTGAAGATGGAGCTTGTTTGAAGAGAAAGCCCTTAGCATCAGTAGCCATGTTTCTTCTTTATAGCCGGTACTGGCGGAAAAACAGTTTGAGCTAAACCAGCAAGAACCAAAACCGCTGAATCCATTTAAGGTCTTCCATCTCTACAAAAGAGAGAAAACAAAACAAAAAAACAAAAACAAGAAGAAAAAAAAAAAACACGCAGCTGACCAAGTATCAACACCATCACGGGTCTGGTGATGTGGAGGAAGAACATACATTCATTGTTGACCTTAGCAGCAGAACCCAGCGAGCCCAGCGGTGGCGCCACAGGAGACTTATCGGGAAGGAGAGGGCCGCCGATGCGGTCCCTGAACTTCGCTTTTTTTGTTTTTTGTTGAGCAGAAAGAATCAAGTGCACTTCTCTGGAGCTTCAAAACAAGAAACGCCCGACCAGAGCCTGGTTTCACGCAAACTCTGGCTTCATGTTCTGTGCTTGTGGTTTCAGCACTTTTGAGTTGCATTCTGTCTGGAGAAAGAGCTGAGGTTTTTTTTATTATTATTATTCCTATGAGTATTCAGTGCCTGTTTCACAGCTCAAGTGCAAACCGTCCGTGGCTTGTATTTTAATTTCAGTTCACCAGAATAACGGAGCAGTAGCTGCAACAGGTCGCAACAAAGTCAGCGCAAACGGCGTAAAGATGACACGAAGGGATACAAAACATGGACTCTGGCTTCAGTTGATCCTGCCTTTTAAATATTTGCTCTGGGACATGAAGGTTTGTGGAAACAAAAGAGGAGAAAGGGGGGCGGAAACAAAGGAAACCAAATGATAAACATGTTTCCTGAATGCTGGTGAGCTATGAATTCTTCTTTGTTTTTCTTTAACTGGCTCAATGGAGATATGACGAATGCTGCTGATAAGAGTTAAAATAAAGGCACCTCTTCATCATAGACCAAGTCTGCAGAGGGACTTACAGTGTCTTGCTAAAGTGTACACTTTTTCATATTTTATCAAACAACAACCACAAACTTCATCGTATTTCATTGGGATTTTATGCAACAGGCCAACAAAAGGTAATTCATAGTTAAAGTGGAAAGAAACTTTTTACAAATCTAGAGCAACCAAATACCTCCAGACGTAACCGGGTCAGCAGGACACAACTACAAACCTACCACCATCTTGCATAGAGAGCCTGAATGGGAGAAGCAGCCAAGACACTCAAAGTAACTCTGGAGGAAGTAATTCATCAACAGGACAACTGGAAATCCTGCACTTCACTAATTCATTTTTAATAGAGTGGGCAGGAAGAAATCCATGTTGACAGAAAGCCTGAACACGTCTTGTTTGCAATTAATCAAAAATCATGCAGCGGAATAAAACGGTCAGAAAAACCTTAAACATACCATCTCTAAAATGAGACATGGCAGTGGCTGCATCATGAGTTATGAGTCATTTTGCTGGGAAGAATGGGTAAAAATGCCCGTCTCTTGTGCAAAGCTGGTAGAGACAGACACCAAATGACAGACGGAAAGCTGAAAGTAATTTGGCAAACTGTTAACTTCGCTTTTATCTACTACTTTCTGCTGGTCAATCACATAAAATCCCCCCGCCCCAAAATACAAACTTTGTGGTTGATAAAATATGGAAATATGTATGAAAACTTTTGCAAAGCACTATTTTTAATTTTTATTTTACAAACATGGGTAGCTTATTTGTTTGTTTCCAATTAGCGGTAAGCCAGTCGACGTCCTGGCTGATCACAGAACGGATTCGATGATAATAGCAGCAGCAGCAGCCTGTGAGCGGACTCGACTCTCGGATCGACGCGGTGTGGAGACGATAAGGCTGGAGAGAGGAGATATCTGCTATAGATCCACAATCTAAACTCTCTCAAGTGCATAATTATAGTTCGCATGACGGCCAGACCAGTAGCTACAACTGGGACATTTAAGAAAGAAAAAAAAAAAAAAATCTCTAAAAACAATAAAGATGAAATAAACATCAGCTGTGGCCAAACGGCCTGTCGTAGATAAAGAGCTACTGGTGGACTGAACTAAACAGGAACCAAGCCACAGACCAGTGTCAGTCTTTGGAATCAAAGAAAAACATTCAGGCTCCAAATTTAGAATAAAACAAAACAAAAGAAAAACAAAAACAAACAAACTTTGAAAAAGCAGTGGAATACAAAACATATCGACCAAGCATTAGTGTTTGTAAACCTCTATTTCCTACAAAAATGGCAACAAAATAAATATGAATTTTTAAAAATATAAATACCATCATTAAGTGCTATTCACTAGTGAGTGCTTTTAATCTTTTTTTCTTTTTTTGTAAAAAAATATACATTATTTACATTGTTTTGTTTTCTTTCCAAAAGCAAGCATGGTATTTTCCTGTCTGTAGTAAAAAGACAGATAACAAACAACAAATAAAAAAACAAAAACAAAACACATTTTTTTCCCCATAATAATGGTTATCACAACAGGCCCGAGAAGAAATGGGGGGAGAGCTGCATGAAAATTCAATTTAACAGGATGGCGTTTGGTTCTCTTGCTGCTGTGGTTTTGGGACGTCCCAGCTTACACAACTACCAAAGACAATCTGATAACAACAACAACAACGACAACAACAACAGCGTTCGCAGACCTGAAACACGTCCGTCTGCGCGCTCCGGCGTCATTCGGATGAAGCTCCAAAAGTAACAAAGAAAATCATTTTAAGTACGTCTATTCAAGCACATCAGTAGGTTTCCCTGGTCCCCATGGCCGTCAGTCCACCAGAATCTCTAGCTGCCTCGCTCCCTCGGGCCAGAGGCTTGATCCAATCATCTCAGATTCACTTTTAACCAATCAGCTGAGATTGAATCTGAGGACACCCTTTACAGCAACGGTAAAAAGTAAACGGTTCTCTTACGAACTAAACTTTTCTCCCCTCCCTGATGTCTTTATTTTTGTTTTTCCTGTTCCTGCTACTTTTCCTCTTCCTGCTCCCACTAGTGTTTCATGCTGCACAGTTCCCACCAGGCTGCGCCTATTTACAGGGTCAAATAAACACTCTGTAGGGGAAGGTTTCAGCTCTGAAGGCATCAGGGCACACTGAGACAAGGAGATATGCATTGACAACACTGAAATAAACAAAACAGAGTCCTAATTTAACCTCCAATAAAATAAAATATCACTGTTTCAAGTCCCTTCAACAAATTGCACTTTGGTGTAAAATGGATCCAAGTTCTTTGAAATTTTTTTTTAATGTATCCTTTCCTTTAAAGTTCACATTAGTAGATCATAATATGTTTCTAAAAAAGGATTGGCCGATGTAGAAAATAAAAAAATATGAAGGGATAACTATCATCCAAATATAAATAAAAGGAAATATATTGCAATGTCACGTCTCGTTACTCACCTTTCCAGGTGAAACTTTCAATGCCGAATATAAATTAGACAAAAGGAGGCACAATATGTTTGGGTTTCTACATATGGCCCTTCCTGCAGACGCGCCGCGGCCCGTAGCAGCCGCTGGTGTCATTTTTGTAGCTTAAAACTGTAAACCGGCAGGAAGCGAGTCGTTCAGATGGGAGCCGTCAGTTGAGGAACTTGCGGCACCTCTTGGCGCCGCAGTTGCAGGGCAGCTTGTTGTTGGCGTCCTCGATGGGGAACTTGTAGTCGTAGGTGAGCTCCTCGCCGCAGCAGATGCGACGAGAGGCGAAGATGACGATGTGCTTCTGGCCGTCCACGGCGATGACCCGGGAGTAGCAGTTGGGCTCGCAGGAGTGGTTGATGAAGCGGGCAGCGTTGCCGTGCACGGTGGCGTCCACCACCTCGTACTCGTCGATGCGAAACATATAGCAGCCGATTCCCTTCGGAGGGCAGAGAAGACTTGGTTTAGCACGTTCGGTCTGCCCAAAAATAATGGAAAACTGTCAGAGGCCTCACCTTCCCATCGTAGTATTTCTCCCGCTTGTCAGTGAGCACGGACCGAATGACGTTTCCAGAGTATTCGATCACCATTTCCCCGGCCTCGATGGTTTTCTTGCAAAACAGACCGCGACCGTGAATAGGCGACCTGCAGTGGGAAACATGAAGACTCAAGTTTTGCAGCAGTGACTTAAAAGTCCTTTTACCTTTTGGGGCTTTTCGCATTATGTCATGTTGTAAACACACACTTGAATGGATTTTACTGGATTTCTGTCCAAGTTACTGGGCATCTGGATTAGCACTGTTCATTTCATCATCTAAAAACGGCAAAAGTACAGAACAACTGCAAGCCCAGTCAGCCTAAACAGAAAGGCCAGGCAAGGAGAAGCAGCCAAGATGCTAACATGCTAGTGTAAGCCAACATGACAATGGTAGCATTTAAGCTAACATTAGCTTTATATCTAATTTGGACTTAAAGTTATCTTACTGAATGGATTACATTAACGTTAGTCAACATGTTAGAGTAAGCCAAGACTTACAACACTCTGGAGGAGCAGCAGAGATTCCTGGTTTTACAACTAAGATCTACTTTGTGTTGGAAGTCCATCTAAGGTCCCATTTTTTTCACATTAAGTTTGTGAAAGCAATCGACGGATATAACTCATGTAAGGCCTCATGTTTTGTTCATCATCTTTTTAAAAACAATCTTTTTTTTTACCTTTAACATTAAGACTTATAAATATATGAACTCTGACTCAACAGCACTAAAGCAATGATTTGTACGAAAGCTGCTAACAATTTAAGTGTCACTATTTAACTCTCCTGCAGACTTCTCCCAGCCTTGTTTAAATATGAACAGCTAATGGCATTTATCTAACCTGTAGACGCCGACCGTTTCCTTAGAGGTGCCTTTGAGCTGTTTGAACCTCGCAGCAAGCGGCAGCTCCATGGAGGCCCGTCTGAAGTGACGAAGTAAAAAGCAGCTTTATTCCCAATTCCACACCCATGAAGCCGATACCTAAATTACTTCGGTGACTTACCTTGCAGTCCTGAGCTGCCCTTCCTCTTCATCTTCCTCCTGCGGCCGATACTCGGGGGGCTGTCGATGTTTTGAAGCCAAGAAATTAAACATGTCAAATACGGACCTCCTGGTGGGAAAAGAGCAACGCAGGATTGAAGCATTAGTGAGACAGACAGCATGCAGAGTATAAAGAGTATGCTGAGTCAACTGTGGAAAAGTGTTGAAGCAACGGTTGGAGTGGGACAGCTTCTGATTTACTTCAGGCTCCTTTTGATATTTACACACCTGAGCAAAAGTTCACAATGCCTCTAAACCACAGGATTAAAATCTCCACTTTAAATAGCTAGAATCTCTGCAGAAAGGGGGTTTCTGAACGGCCAATACATTTCATACTGATGCTGCAACTAAAAATTATTTATTTGGATAAAAAAAATTATATGTTCTACAGATTTTTTATTTAACTATTTAAGCTTATTTTTTTACAATATTTAAAACCCCATAAAAATGCTAATAAACAAATAATACATTTCTTTTTTAAATAACAAAATAATTTTTATTGTCTAAAAATCAGCAACATTTCTTTTGTGTACAGTATGTTTGAGCTTTTAGGATGCTGAAAAAAATACTTCTATCATCAGCAGCTTTCTGGTTGATATAACATAAAAACAGTGTAAGGCTGAGGAGATTTTTGTTTTCTGATTAAATAAAAATTTGATTTAAAAAAAGCTCTTAATTCAACCTGGAACATAACTCTGAAAAGTACAATTGATTCAGAAGCATGGGAAGACATTTTGACTCTGCCTTCTAGAATCTCAGTATGTAACCGTTACAAAGAAATGCAATATAATATTTTACATAATGTATACATATCTCCATATATATATATAGCAAGTACACACCAGGAAGCTCTCCAAATTGTCCCAAATGTAAAATAATTACAGGGACTAGAATACACTGTTTATGGGAGTGTAAAATTATAGAGGCATTCTGGCGAGCAGTATGTCGAGAAATTAGCTCCGCTATAGGACAAACACTTCTCCCTAGTCCAGTCCTGTGTCTCCTTGGGTTCATACCCAGTCATCTGGATACCCACAAAGAGACTGTGCAATTTCTATTGATGTTGGCCAGAAAATCAATAATGCTTAAATGGGTTGGTTGTGATGCCCCTTCGATCCAGCTATGGAAAAATTTACTTTCTGAAGTTATTGTATTAGAAAGATTGAGATATTGTATGAATGGGAAATTTTATGCTTTTAAAAAAAGATGGGAACGTATTCTTGAATACTTCAAAATTTCAAAATTAAAAAACCAGTAATGTGAATCCGAATGACGTGTATGTATAAATTGGTTATGTTTCTCATATGATGCTGTAATTTATGTACATGCCTCCGATTTTGATTTTGTCTTGTTTTCTGTATCAGTGCTGTATAAGTTTTGCCCTGTTATTGTTCTTTCCTTTTCTGTTTTTGTATAAATGTTCAAAAATACCTAATAAACATAATTCTTAAAAAAAAAAAAAAAGCTCTTAATCACCTTGGTTAACAAAAGTTGAACCAGTTGGAGCTAAAACTGTGGAGTTCTGGATAGAACAGATTTACAGACAAAAGGTGTTTATCTTAAATGAACATTTAGATATTTTCTGAACAGTTTTAGTTCTGCTCTGAATACATTGTTCTTTCAGCAAATTACTTTTCATAGAGTCTGCACACTCCAGTTAACAATTAATCGAGAAGTAAATTAGATGATGATAATTATTATAATAATCAATTCATTACCATGAGTCGTTTTAACCTTAATTCATGCCCAAACGGTTCAAAGTCCTCGCTCTAACCTGTGATGGATTTCTGCACGCGCCGAGCCGTGGGGGTTCAGCGGGGGCTCGTCCGTGTCCTCCGGCTTGTGGAAGCGGAACCGGTAGCTCCGACAGTGCCTGGATCCGTACAGCTGCTCCAGCAAGAAGACCACCGCTTCGTGGACGACCCCCAGCATCCTGAGTCCGTTCACACCTGCGGGTGACGCCGGGAAGGAGCTCCGAGTGAGACAACAGCCTTTCACTCTTGACATGTAGGGAATTTCTGTCTGGAACTTTCTGGTTATTTCTGAGTTGTCAGGAATGTCTGTTACCTTCAAAGGAAAGCTCTCTGAGTTGTGCATTGGAGCGAGCTTCCTTCACCTTATCAGTCAGGGACTTCCAGGCCTCTGTAGAACAAAGTATTAACACATGGAAACTGGAAAAGCAACATTTCCCAAATCATTTTTAATGGAAATTTTATTACAGTTGTAGCCGTTTTTTAGATATCAATACCCATATATATAAAACTCTATTTGTTTGCAATTATCACACACGGTGTTGTTTGTGCCTGCTCTCAACTCCTAAGTCAATCAAAGCTAATTTACATGCGCAGCATGTTCTGGTGGCTGACCTTCGATGCTCTCACAGCGAATGTGGAAGCCGTCTTCGCTGTAGATTTCAAAGATGATGCCCTTTTTGGGTTTGCCATCCAAGCCAGAGTCTGCACTGCTGCCATCCTCATTGGGCGGTGAAGCTGCCGGAAAAGACCCTGCTTCTCCAGCTGCAGGGGGTTTGTCTTTTTCCACTATCTTTCCCGGTATGGCATGACCTTCAGATGTCTTCTTTTTACCAAACAAGCTGGAGATATAAAAATCAAACATTAGATCAATATTTTAGGATTAGCTTTACTAATATGATTAGATGTTCTTCTTACTTCTTGTTGGTTGTCTTATCTGCGGGCTTGCCGGTGTCCATCGGTTCTGGAGAGTTCAGTTCTCTGGAGCTGCATGGACGAATGATGAATTTTTTTATTGTTGTTATTATTTGTCAAGGTTTTGCAAGAAAGTAGTTGTCAGAATGGAAAAGTATTTGAGCTCCTTTCTTTCTTCTAACAAAAGGCTTCTTACTTAAAATATTCCACAAAGGCCAGATTTGTGGATCTGCATAACTAATAGTTGTCAACAGATTCTCCTGCCTGACCTGTGGCTCCTCCAGAGCTACTATGAGCCTCTTTGGTTATTTCTCTAATATATTCAAGTCTTTGCAGAACAGCTATATTTATACTGAGATTAAATTATTCACAAAAAGGACACCATTTACTACTTGGGTGACTTTATCATCAGGGGTATTTATTTGTACAAAATGTTGAAAATATTGCACAGCATTTTTCTTTCACCTCGCATGTCAAAACATGACCAGCAGCAAAAAACAGGAATTTCTCACCTTGGGTTTGAAGATGGCAGCTGCTTTCCAGGGTTGCTGTGATATTCATTTGCCTGGGAGGCCTTGAGCTTCTTCCCGCCAGTGATCTCTACACTCTGTCTGCCCCTCTTTACTTTTTTCTTGCTTTTGTCAGTAGCTAAAACTGCGCCTGACGCTGCTGTTGCTGAGTTAGTCGGTTTCTGATCTGACGATTTGAGGACTGGGTTTGTTCTGTTACTCTGGGAAAGCAACGCGGCCGGTTTTTGGGTGAAAACTCCAACAACGCGTCTCTTGGCGGGGCTCAGATGGGCAGAAGGCCTGGGAGATAAAGCTGCGTTACGGTTCGGTTTGGACTCCATGGTCTGCACTCTGCTGATGGGCTGAGGCTGATGCTGCAGGTGAATGTTCCCACTTTCTGCCTCGCCATGCTGGTTGACCGCCATGCTGATGGTCTGATGGGTCGGCAGGACACAGATGCTGCTGGCGATGGATGTTTGAACTGGGGAGGTGAGCTGTGATATGAGGGGAGTTCCCCCCGCCGGCTGGAGGACCACAGGCTGATCTGACAGTCCCAGACCATGTGGATTCGCTTTGAAGAGGAGGCTACTAATTGGCCCGGCGATTTCTGCAGAACTCAGCACGGGGGTGGAGAGAGACACTGATCCCGGCGCCAGAAGCCCGGCGGAACCACTAGACGGGACAGAGACTACGTTCAACACCGACTGGCTGCTGCTGAGACCGGCGACGGAGCAAGGCAAGATGTGCGTTGAGGAATCGTGACTCAGGATGCCAGTCTGAGGATTGGGAATTCTCTGCTGTATGAGAGCGGTGGGATCCAAGTACATGACCCCGCCTGACTTGGGCCTCTTGATGATATTTGGGACTTTGCGCTGGGGGGTGGAGATTGAGCTCAGCTCGACCAGGCTGCCGGGTTGTCCCGGGATGCTCGCTGTGATCTGCTGGGAAGACAGGTTGATCAGAGTCATGTTGGGGGGGCCCACTTCAGACGGCGCCAGGGTGGGCTGGCCGCGGGTGCGAGCCGGTTTCTTGTTTTTCCTCGGCAGACGAGAGATGGGCCTCTTCTTGCCATGAGAGGAGGCTATCACAGCCGGGGAAGAGGTCAGGGAGGAAGGACTGGAGACTATGGCGACATTGTGGCCAAGCTCGTGAGGTCGACCCGCCTCCGAGACTAGAATCTGGGACTGGTCGGAAGGCTGGGAGGGCAGACCGATGAGCAGGCCCGAGGTGGTGCTGGGTATTCCCGTTTGGAAGCCCGCCTGGGTGGATCCGGTGAACGTGTGAAGCTGAGAGGGGTGAGGTATGGTGCCGAGGACTTTGCCACCAGCGGGGAAAATGGGCTGGCCTGGAGATAAACCGGTGTTTAAGCCTCTGGTGATGGTCATGGGGCTCAGCACGGCAGAAGACGTGGCTTCCATCACTCCTGTTGCGCTGATCTTCTGGGTAACGCCGTTTGGCACCGTCTGAAGCACATAGAGAGGCTGGAACTGCTGGTTGACCACGATGAGTTTATCAGGACCCGGTTTGATGACTGCCGGGCTCGAGACCTGAGCCTGGGAAGGTCCTGGACCAGGAACTGGACTGGGACTGCCTGCAGCAGCGGCTGCTGCTGCCGCAGCTGGGAGGTATTTCTGACCCGGAAGAGGCATGGAAGGAGAATTTGGCAAACCAGACAAGCCAGACCTCGTGTTTACTTCCTGGTTTCCAGGAGTTTCAACCCCCTGACCAATAGCGGGGCTGGAAATGAACTGCTCTGAAGTCATGTGACCCTCTGCAGTCTGAGAGTCCCTGCTTCCCAAAGCTGCACCGTCGTGCTGATTCTCGGTCGGCGAGACGCCAGGACCCGCTGATTTCTTATTGCCGCTCTTTTCCCTGCGGATGTTGTCCGGGTCAGAGTTCAAACCCAGGATAGTACCGTCTGAGGTACCTGAGATGAGGCCACCGGCCGAGTGGTTCTGGCTCGTGCTGACGGCCGGGCTGCGTGTCGTCAGAACCGAGAGGTCCGAAGGCAGCTCGAGAGGAAGATATGGTTCTTCGACCGATATGGAGCTGTTAACGCTGGCCTCCACCACCCCTCCGCTCTCAGCGCTGGGCAGCGGTTGCGAGAAGTCGTCAAACAGAATGTCTTTAGGCCTGTTCAGGTCATAAGTCTCGTCCAGCAGCAGCTCAGAGGACGACGGCTCGGACTGCTGACCCAGAGTCGGCATCGACATGGAAGGCGTGTTCAGCACAAACTCCATGATGTCCGACGGCAAAATATTCCCGCATTCATCGCTGTTGTTGTTGTCGGAGTCTGACTTTAGCAGGTCCGTGCTGAGAGAGAGCTGGGCCTCCAGAGGATCCTGACCCTGGCTCTGCGGCTGGGATTTGACGCCTCCACCAAGAGGAAGACAGTTTTCCTTGTGGTTCTTTCTGCTTTCTCGTGTGTTGCCACCGCCGGTTCCACCGCCGCTGTTGTCTGCCTCCTTGCTCGAATCGTGGGAGTCGCCTTTGTCCGCGTGCCTTTCTCTGTTTCTCCTCTTGGGCGCACTCTTCTGTGGGGCGGAGGAGGAGGTGGCCGTGGTGGTCGTGGTGCTGGTGGTGCAGACGCTGGTGTCGCTCTCAGAGTCGTCGTCAACGCCGTCAACCTGGCCGATTTGCTGTTTGCCCAAGGATCTGTTAAACACAACAAATATAATATGTAAGGCAATGACAGGAAGTAAAGAAAACGGCAGAGATGCACCAAGAAATCAGACGATTCCAGGCTTCAGTGGTGATAGGCATCACTGACAAAATCATTCCTCAGTGTGAAAGTTGGCAGTCAGCAGCATTGGGGATAAATTGATTTAATCAAATTTCTTCAGATGAATTTTTTTTTTTAATCAACGAACTCCTTTGGTTTCCATAATTGAGTGATGTCAACTCACATAAAGCCCATCATCTTGTTTAACATTAATACTTAATGATTTCTCAAACCCGAAACACTGATAAAAAATATTTATAATTTGTACTCTGATGGAGAAAATTGAACCAGCTATACTCTGTGGTAGCAAGTATTTCTGAAATTTAACAGTGAAGGCAGGGACTATTAACGTTAAAGGGAAATACACTAAAGGGATAGTTGTGCTAACATGCTAAACTGATTTAAGTAGATGAAGTTGCTTTTGTTTCAAAGAAAACGCCAAATTGAAGCTTTTTTCTCTTAAATATTAAACTGCACTTAATTGTTAGAGTATTTTGTAATATGGGGAATAGAATATTTTGTAGGACACAAATAATAAAAATGAATGAGCCATCATCTGTCTAATAAAGGAGCAAAGCAGATATGCTTTCACTGGGTTTTATCTAAGTGGCTCTGCTTCATAACCTGGACAATTTTACTGGATTTGAAGACCTTCACTGATGCAGAGACAGGCCACTCTGTTACTGTTTTTGAGAAGTCATTTTATTCTACTTAGGGATTAAAAAATCCTTATGCAAGTAAACTTCTCAATCTTAAAAATGTATTGTTGTTATGTATAGTTTTTTTAAGTGAAATCAGAACCAGCCATATTTGGTATAGGCATTACAAAATCATGAGTAAAACAGAATTTTTCATTGGTGCATCTCTAAAACATTCGAGTAAATGTATCAAAAAAATTGTGTACTAACAAAGTACTCAGCATGTCTTCTTCAGTTTTTCCTTGAGCCCTTTGCTGCTGCTGTTCCTCGTCTTTCAGAAAGCGTTGAAGCTGGGATCCCCTTCCTAAACAATCGTCCAGCCCCTCTATTGACGGAAGGTCTTCGCCAGGGTTGATTATTGTCCGAGTGAAGTTGTAGTAGTAGGAGTCTTTACCCCTGTTATTCATTCCGCCATCTTCATCCTCGCCACTGTCTGCAGATGAAGATGAGGTGCTCATATCATCCGCTCCGTCCACCTGCCCCTCAGCCGACTTCTTCCGTCCGCCGGTCCTCCTCTTAACCACAGCCCCCGCTCCGTCACCGCTGCCGTAAAAGGCAATGTCCTCCTCACCGTAAGAGCGAACGCCATAAAACGGAGTGAGTCCGAAGAACATGTTGGAACGTGCGCGGGCGCTGCGCCGCGGGTATCGCCTCTTGGCTGAACCCGAGCCGTCGCTGTCGTCTTCATGATGCTTGTCCTCCATGCCTCTGTTGTGGTCGTCCTCCGGGCCTTCGCCGTCGTCCTCCTCTGCACACTGAGAGAGGAGGCTGTGGTGGTCTCTGAGCCTGTTGCGTGGACGGTTTTTGCGGAGTTCGTCTTCCTCCATCTGAGCCTGGGTGTCAGACTCGGAGCTGTCGCTACTGCTGGCAGAGGGCGAGGAGAACAGAGGGGACGGGGCGGAGCGATGGGTCCCCTGTCCAGCAGGGGAGACGGTGGAAGAAGTGCTTGTGGGACAGGAAGATTGCGTCCCATTGGGGTCAGACTTCATATTGGTCTTGAGCGGAGTGTGAGAAGAGGGTTTAACTTGCCGCTTCTTCTCTCTGGAGGAAATTGACAACTGGTTGGTTATCTGTTTGGTGTGAGACTGAGTTGCGCTCACTACACCTTTCTCTGCAGCCAAACTGGTCTGCATCTGCTGGAAGCTTTCTGGATTGTTGCTGTACTTCCTCTCTGGACAGGGGAAATTTTCTCTGCTCTTTGTGGACAACCTGTCCTCTCCCTGGTTCTGCTGCTTCTCCCCCTGAGGCTTCCCTTGGGATTTGGTGCTGTTTCCGAGCACTGGAGCTTTGCTATTATAACTGGAGCTGGAGTTTGGGGAATGTGTGCTAGAGCTGCCTGTGGTTTTTGCATTGTTGTTGAGAAGAGGAGCTTTGTTGCTGCTGCTGTTCTGATGGGTCTTCTCTCTGTCTCGGTCTTTGGACACATCTCTGCTGCTGGCTGATCTGACTTTGGGGTGTTTGTCTTTGGCAGCTGAGCCTGCAACCGGGGAGGTCAGGTGCAGGGAGCTCCGTTTACCGACATCGTCCTCCACTGACGTCCGTGATGAAAAGAGAGACTTCCCAGCTGGACCTGAAGAGTAATCATTAGATTTCAGTGTACTGGACTTCTGTGGGGAGCCAGATTTTCTAACGACGGATTCCTTATGAAATGGAGACGGTGTGGTATTCCCAGTGGTGCTGCTACTCTCCTTCCCTGAGCTGGGCTTGTCCTTTGATGAGGGGATGTTGGAGGGTGGATTGGATCGGTGGCGAGGCAACAAGCTTAGACCATCGTGGTCTTTGTTTCCATGTTTTCCCTGCTTGTCAACCTGTTTGGTGCTGCCACTCCTCTGCTGACTTGAGAGAGCAGCAGTGCCCACTGGAGGAGAAGACTGTCCTGAGCCCACAGGTGCCGATCTTGGACTCTTGCTCTCACTTCCAGCTCGCTTCGATTGACTTCCGGCATTGCTATCTTTAGCTGAGCCAGAGTCTCTGTTTCGCTCTGCACTTCTATAGCTGGAGTCTCTAGAGGAAGGTCTACCCCTGTCAGAATCCCTGCTTGATGGTCTATCTTTACCTTGGCCCAAGTCTTTTCCTGCTTCCCTGCTGTACTGTCTGCGTTTCTCAGAATCCCTTTGTCCCACATCTCTGCTGAGAGACCTAGATTTGTCTATACCCTTGTAGTTAGGATTTTTGAAAGATGTCTTACTCTTATCCGTTTCTCTATTACTCGAGTCTCTATTTGCAAGCCTCCCCTTTTCAGAATCTCTCGAGGAGTCTCTACTCAGCGGTTTTCCACTCTCAGATTCTTTCAGACAGGAGTCTGTACCTATAACTCTTCTCTTTTCTGGCTCTTTGGCTGATATGTCACCCTTGTCAAAGTCTTTTTGCACATGCTCTCTGGGTGATTTACTTTTTTCTGACTCCTTGGATGCTTGGTCTCGACTTGACGTCCTTCCTTTGTCTGAATCTCTCAGGCCTTGTTCCCTTGCTGGTTGCAGCCTGTTTCCATCTGTGGAAAAGGATCTGCCTCTGTCCCCATCTCTTTGGACTGGATTCTTCTTTGAGTCTTTGATGAGGTGTTTGGATTTTTCAGGGTCTCTGGCCGGGGAGGGGATGAGAGGAGGAGGTGAGGTGAGGGGTCGTGACAAACTCTGAGGTGCGGAGGTCATGCCTCTCTGCCTGTTCAGCTGGTGGGGAGGAGAGGACAGGGAAGGGGAGCTGTGACGTCTGGAGTCAATGTTGCGAATGCTCGGATTCCCCGGTGAATCTGCCACAGCTTGGCTTTGGGGCAGCGGGATTCCCTCTACGATGAAAGAAACAAAAACTGGTTTAAACGTGCAAAACTCTCCAAAACATTTACAGCTATATGAAAACATTTATTGTTATGTTCTAAATACAACAGGAGGTGCATGTTGGTACCTGGAGAAGACATTTGTTTGGAGTCTACAGCGCGCTGGCAAGGGGGGTAGCTGGGATGTCTGTTTCTGGTGTATACCCTGAGCTTTGGGGTATTTGCAGGAGAGAGGTTTTCAGAGCGTCTTGGTGACTCAAATGGATCAGGAAAGTCTGTAAAAAAAATGAACACACAAAAACATTTAATACAAATACTGTTATTTATACAGAACCGCAGAGAAATTCTATGGTAAAGAAAAAAAATCAAAATAGTAATTGTCTTGATTACACACACACACTGTGATTCTTCTTATATTTTTGAAAACATAAGATGTTCAAAATTACAACCCAGAATCCAATATAGCTGATATGAAGCCTAGGCGCAAATTCAAACTGGAAGACTCTTTCATCCCCACCGGGACCCGTTAATTGAAGCGACCTGCCCACAATCGTCGACCTATCAACGCCGGACCAAGCTACGTCACGTCCAATCATCGACCAAGTCCCAGCTGATAAGGACCTTCATTCATGGCGTCCTTCGCTCTCCAGCCGAGCTCAACCCACCACCACCCCTTCTCCTCCATTCGCCCGGTCCTGAGGCCCGCACCCTTCTTCAACCTCCACCACCAGTGCCGGGCCCTGGGGGATGACGTTCCTAACAGCATCGGGGATGCTCATCTGAAGTCTATCGCTAACGCTGCGATAACCGTTATCCCCAGCCGGGGCCCGAGCGCCAAAGACTTTAAATTCTGTTTGTCAATAAACTCTTCTAATTGTCTTCTTATCTCCGTCTGAGTCTCTCCAGATTGAATATATATATATATATATATATATATATATATATATATATATATAAAACACTATAATGGTTTTATATCAGTTGATACTGATAATTATTTATTAGTTTTGATTAATTGATGCCATCAACTTTGCTTAGCTGACCGTGAGAAGTTGAGTGGCTAAAACCTTTCCTCTGCCTACATTCCCCAGAATGCTGTGCGGTTCTAGACTGGAGTTCAGTCAAATTACTGAAAATCCTATTGGACATATCATCTATTAATACTGATAATGTGTCTATCGCAGTATATATACTTTTTGTGCTTTAATGCAGCTTACAAACAGGAATCGAAAACAGAAAAGTCAGTAAGTTAGTACCTGTAATGGGAGGTGGGCTGTGTGCAATTGTGCGATTCTCCTCAGGACACATCACACTCTTCATGTCAGACTCTGCCACTGGAGGATGACAGACTAATATCCTGCAGGTGTACACGCAACGCTTCCTAGCGTCTAAAGTGCTCCAGTATACCCTCGAACATCTGAGGAAAATCAAATGTTTTCAGTTTGATAATATCAATTTCCTCTGCGGTTAATACAGTTTATTTCTGTCAATCACTGAAAATAATGACAATGTCTAGATTAAAAACTCCGCTTACTGGTATCCAACAGGGAAGAGCTTGCGTTTGCAGTCTGAGAGTTCAGTCAGTATTCCCAAACAATCAATTGTCATGGAGCCTGCAATGACAGTGTCAGTCAGTGTTCAGCACACAGAGGAAATAAAGTTAAGAAAAAGAAATGACAGGCGTTAAAATCAATGTTTAGAGAAAGGCATATCACCTATTATCATGTGGACATTTTCAGGCTCCAGCCCTGCCAGCCACTTCCTCCTGAGACTGATCCCTTCCAGGTCCACCAGGATCCTGCGGGTTACCTCAAACCCTGTCACCACCTTGTAGGAAAATACACAAACAGAAAAAATGAGGGGAAATCCTTCTCACAGCATGAATGCACATGAACTGCTTCTGCTCTCTACAGTGTCATAAGACATAAGAATTTATATCCCTTTATGACATTTTACCCTTTGGCCGCATAATTAAAAACTTCAGGCTAGCATAACGTAGCTTATAACTGTAAAAATATTGGGAAACGATACATGGTGTAAACTGAAAATGTTATAATGCATTTATAAACAAACCAAACTCTTTAAAAAAAAACCTGTGGTGGCACTGCGCCAAGAACCACTGAAGGAAACAAAATGAAAACTTATGAAGAAGAAATGAGCACAACTTCCTTCTTCACAAACATAAACAAAAATAATATGGCATGAAATTTTGTTGTAGGATTCTCTTTTGTCTTTGGTAAAGGACCATAATCCATTTGTCCAGCTGGCGATAGACTAGTGGATTTGATTTGGGTCATATTTACCCAGAATGCCCTGCCCAATGGTCCGCTTCCTGCTTTTGGAGTTCCATTTAATCAAACCGAAACCTGGATTTTTAGGGATTTAAAGTGGACCAAACAGAGTGGGGATGATTGGACTGTAAAAAAAATTCCTAGTCTTGACAGAAACTTACACACCAGTGGACTGTGATAACGTGGTATGCAGTTGGCTTCCCTGGATTTTATTTAGGACTAGAGAGTAAAATTGACTAAACTATAAATGCATCCAACACTTTTCAGACTTTTAATAGTAAAAAAAAAAATTAAAACCATATAACATTTTTTTGTTACACTACCCCATGAAACCACAGTGAAATACATTGTTTTATGGCTGTAATGGGAAGAAATGTGCAGAAGTTCCAAGAATATCAATAACTATGCAGGGTGCTGTCCTTACCTCTCCCTTGATGAGGTCCCTGTGCTTTGGACAGTAGACTTTCCTGTCTTCCAGGAACACACAGTGGCAGTTGCGGGCACACATGAAGTGGTAGCTGCTGGTGCAGGAAGTGAGGCAGCAGCCCACAGTGGCCCCCGTCTTCTCACACCTTTCACAGTTCTGCACAGAAAGCACGGCAGGTTGAGAACATCTGCAGAATAAATGCACACTGAAAGAGAGATTACGTGGACCGAGGGTCTCACCGTTTGCCTTCCCCTGAGAACAGCAGTGTGAACATTTTTCAAAGCTCCGTTGTCATCTTCAAACACCTCTGCAGACCAGAGAGCGCAGTTCACGTGAGCCCACTCATTCTGACCGATGTATAGCAGCCTGCCGCAGTCCTAAAAACACAAATAAATGGTTACAGGTGATAACCACCTGATCCTTTTCATGCTGTGAATGGAGTTGGGATTGTTAGGGACTTACATTAGTGTACTCGTCTCCATACTGGAGGCACAGCACACACTGCCTGGTATCACTGATGCCTGGAGGAGGAAGAGGGGGTTCAGGATTGTCCTCGTGATCTTAAGGGAAAATAAAAAATTTTTAAAAAACAAGAAGAAAACCAGATTCCATGCATTTGGAGTCATTTATTTTTTTTTGGCTTACCTGCCAGGAGGTCAGGTGGCGGTGGCAGTGAAGGAGGTAGCAGAGGAGGTGAAGCTAATGAATCTAGCTTGGCAGGGTTCTTGGGCTGCGGAGCTGGGATGATCTTTTTCATGAAGTGGGGGTGAACGGCCCGGCAAAGCTCCTGCCTCTCCTGCCACTGGGCGTAGTTGTGGTCCAGGGATGGAGGAAGGACGGCATTGGGGAGAAGCCCACTGCTGGTGAACAATACCGTACGGAAACACCTTAGTGGGGCAAATATCACTTATTGTGTTAAGCTGAGGCTGTTGTAGTAAAAATGCCCCTTATTGGGTTTTCACTTGGGTAGATTGATGAGACCAGCAATGTTGATGCAAGCACCATACACCAAACACTCAATAAAATCAACAGTAGGGTTCATGTGTGAGAACACATTTTCTCAAGCAAATCCCAGAGATGAGTTGAAATGGCATCAACACTAATATACAGAATTGTATTGGTCTGTAATTTTTAAATTCATGTTTTAGTAGCAATAAATGGAATACTAACAGAAATAAAGGCTTTTAAATATCCATCAGTGAGTATTAATATGCTTCACTTAGTGAAAACTTTTCAAAAATATTATTGAGATAACTATTGAATCCGTATGTATATAATTGGACGTGAAGTGGATATATTTGTTTTGGAAAGTACCCTTCTTCTGAATCGGCACATTTAAATAAACACAACTTAAACGAATTTTACAGTCAGAGGTGACGAAGCTGTGAAGAGTGCGTAAACAAAAATCTAGCAATAAAACACAGATCTGAAGGGAAAACACTTGCACTGAAGCTCATCCAAAGAGTTTTTGTCAAGTTGAGCAATGCTGATGATCTGAAGCTTCAAGCCTCAGAAATCAGCAGAGGAGGCATCTAGGAACAAATCCTCCCGGTGACAGCCTCGTGAACCACGCGTTGCAACGCTGGATTTAATGTGACGGCTGAAGCGATCCAGAACGCAACAGTCCAAGCTAACAAGTAAACCACAAACACGTATCAAAGGCCCTTTGAGAGAAAACCGACACAGTTGCGGTTTGCCTCCCTCAAAGCCAGGAGGCAGGCGGAATAAATGGCGTGAGAAAGCTGACAACTAAATCTGACTGACTGGCTGGGTAAGTGAACGAGTGAGAGACTGGGTGAATGAAGTTTTCAGGAACAATCTCAGCATGCAGAAAAACATCTCTCCAATATCAAAAGGATGATCCAGCTATATATATATATATATATATATATATATATATATATCCAGATCCAGATCCAGACAGACAAAATGGTAATGGCTAACCAACCAGACATTGTCGTAGTGGATAAACAACAGAGGAAAGCCGTTGTGGTAGATGTAGCAATACCAAGCGACTGCAACATCAGGAAAAAGGAGCACGAGAAACTAGAGAAATACCAGGGCCTCAGGGAGGAACTGGAGAGGGCCTGGAAGGGGAAGACCACAGTGGTGCCTGTGGTCATCGGGGCCCTCGGGGCAGTCACCCCCAAACTGGACCAATGGCTACAACAGATCCCAGGAACAACATCAGACATCTCAGTCCAGAAATGTGCAGTCCTTGGCACAGCCAAGATACTGCGCAGGACCCTCAAGCTCACAGGCCTCTGGTAGAGGACCCGAGCTCAGAGGATAAGAACCACCCGCGGTGGGTGAGAAGGGAATTTTTTTTTATTTTTATATATATATATATATATATATATATATATATATATATATATCTAAAGATATATATATAAACCCACATCGTATTCCTTCTTTCAATAATTACAGAGCTGCGCTTCTTGCAAACATCACAAAGGTTTTTGGAAAATCTCAGATTACAGCGGTATTACTGGTCAAAGCTTCTGCTTCTCTGTAATTACAAGCATAGCTTAGAACAGCGTTTGAGAAATGATAGCAAATCACATTCGTTAATATCACCGACTGCCAGGGACTTTTGCTTAAAATACTGACTTCCAGACTTTATTTGTATTAGGGTAAGCTTTTATTTCACTCGTTATAAAAGAATGCTTTCCCCAATTTGATCTCTGTGCTTCCAGTTTCAGCTTAGTACGAGATGTTCCGATATCAAATGACCTCAAAAGCCAAATGACAGTTTATACAGCCCATTACTGAGACAGGGAAATACCAAACATTATTTAATCACTATTGCATTTGCTGCCATGGGATAGAAACTCACTTGGCATTGACTTTTTGCCTTTCCCAGATCCCAGATTCCTTCACTTTGAACCACGGGAAGATTCGGTCCATTTGCTGAAACAGAAAAAATATTCAGTGGAGTTCACATGTCAGCACAGACCCGTCTTTGAGGGCGAAACGGCGTTTGACGGCACCGGTCTTCGTAGATCACAACACTAACACTTGACATCATAAGGATGAGTTTTGGCCAAACATGAGGAAACTACTATTCAAACTGTCTTGAGTATGTGTGAAATATTTTTCTTTGTTTCAGCTATAATGTTGGAGCGATGATGCCAAACCAAAATTATTTTAGGATTCTTACCCGAATGAAGAAAGACTTCACCATGCTGTTTGCTTTCCTGCTCTCAGGCTGGCCTCCATCGCTGTTGATGGCTGTCTGAATGATTCGCACGACGTCGTCGCTGAACTCCACCTGGGAGGCGAAGCATAAAAACACAAGCACAGCATGACTAATACAGAAAAAAAAAACCCACCCAGATCCAGGTGATCATCTTTCAATCTACATCCCAGGTTTGGCCAGAGATGGCTTAAGTAACTTTACTCGTTACTTGAAATCTTCCCAGAAGTATTTTATATGTCTTGTCCATCTTTTTTTTTAACAAATATACTGTATAGTTGCAACTTAGCATTTTTCCTTTCAATTAAATGTTTCAATCTATGTTCAATATTGTTTAAATAATTTTCGGTCTTTTTTCTGTGGCATAAAATCAATAACTGTGTGAGAAAAAGAAAAGAGGCAGCTTTGATAAGGAAGATTTGACATTCACAACATGCTGAATATCCAGGCATTTTATGTTTAAGTACATAAGTAATAAGGCTTTTCCTTTTACTTGTATATGTCATGCATTTATGTTATGTGTTTTTGTTCAAATGTCATTTTAGTGAAAAATCTTTCTGAGCAAATAAATGGCTTCGGTTTTTCAGCCCAGCGATCAAATAATTAAAAGATTAATCATTAAAAGTTGCAGCCGGGCGTGCCGTGGTGGCGTAGCGGTTAGCGCGACCCGTATTTGGAGGCCTTGAGTCCTCGACGCGGGTTCGACTCCCAGACTCGACGACATTTGCCGCATGTCTTCCCCCCTCTCCTTCCCCGTTTCCTGTTAGCCTACTATCATATAAGGGACACTAGAGCCCACAAAAGACCCCTTGGAGGGGTAAAAAAAAAAAGAATAAGTTGCAGCCAAATTTGGCAAGGGCGAATAAAAACTTCATTCATTTCATCACTCCGTCAGATTATAAAGTGAAATCCAACTGTGGTGGAGGGAGCAAGTTGTAGCATTGATTTGGTGATTGTTCCTTGGTATGCATTCTACTTATAGTAAACTTTTTATTACACAGCAGCTGTCAACAGAGAAAATCAAACCACTTCAGAGGAGCAAACCCAACAGAAGAGTCAATCAACCAGGAAGCTTCTTCATTCCTGAACATTTCAAATCATCTGTGTCATCTCGGCATTAAAAATGCAGCAGTTGTTCAAAACCGTGTTTACAGTAGATGTGATCCCACTTTGCCTGCCTTCATTAAATATAAATGTACATCAAGTATAAATGTACATCTGATTAAAGAGCAGCAGACTCCAAATTTGAAAGTTTCCCTGGGCCCTGTTGTAGCTTTGCTATAAAGACTGGGGTTAGTTACTCACCAATGAATTGTAACGGCCCTGACCCATCTTTTTCTCAACAGACTCGAGATCCGGAGGCGAGTCACTGGGAGGGGTTGGGGGGACTTCCGTAAGGACCGGGGGATCCGGGCCCTCTGGGGACCGTCGTGATGGAAGACTCTCCTCTGTTTCTGGATTCAGCTCTGGAGGCTTCACCGCCTGTCGCATGATAAACACAACACGTCCATACAGCTGAGGCTTCATTACAAACTTTAAATTCATCTACATTTACCGGTTTGTGTTTCTCACCTGTCTGTAGCGTAGCAGGTGTGTGGATGTGCGCGAGTTGAGCAGAGCGTTGAGAACATTGCGGATGCAGCCCTGAAACTCCCTCTCCAGCGCTGTCCTCCACTCGGCCGGGTGGCGCTCCGTGCATTTGGTGCACGTGTAGGCCGCGCTCTGTGGCAGCTTCGACAGCAGCTCGAATGTTTCATCTGACGGACAGAGATACGACTGGCCATTAAGGCCCCTGCCACTCGGTTTACTGCCCGTCGGCATCCGATCAGGATCGCCTGTCAGGCCTCAGACACTGAGCGTGCTTTATTAGTATTACGGCATCTACGTGGCGTCGCAGTTACCTGTAAGGTTCTCACACTTGCCATGAACCCATTTCTTGCAGCGACTGCACTCCATCTTCTTGCTGTCACAGTCGTCATCTTCAAAGCACTTATCACACAGTGGGCAGAGGTTCCCTACAGGAAAAGATTAGAACCAGCTGAAATGGGTTTTAACAACATTTTTTATGCCATCTACAGCATTTCCTACACCAACTAGAAGAGGTAACGCCTTCAAGACATTTTTTTTAATTGCAGTAGAATAAACATTCCTTAAATTTGAGAACATTTCAGAGACAAGAAAAAAAGAAGTGTTTTTAGGAAACGTAAATTATGTGTGCCACGAGTATTAGCACTTAAGCTGCTAGTATTTTTGCACAACCTGATTTTGTTAGTCATTTTGGCACTTTCTTGCAACTTTCCACAAGGTTGCAGCATAGAGACAAATCTCTCTTTAGATTGGATTGACTCTTGTCTTCAGTCCACATGATTTAATTTGGCCATGAACACATTTGATTTTTCTTTCTGATGAAACATTCCTTTGCTGTAAATATGTTTCAGACATCCTGCAGGACGAGCCCTTCCCAGTTTACTAGTAGAGTCCACCGGATGTTTATTTTAATTTGAACCTTGGGAAGACCCACCAGCCCGCAGCATTACGAATCCATCATCGTACGAAACAGTGGAAATAAGACCCTTTCCCATATAAATATTCTTTGTTTCTCGCTAAACTCACCTGTTCAACCTTGGTGTTCTCTGAACATGACACATGGTTCCATTTAAAGACCCAGTAGTGGGAAGCAAACTCCACATATTTATATTTGGGATGGTATGTCATCTATTTAGCATCTAATGGTCGTTATGGAGACTTGTTGATCAAATAAGTTGATCGTCTGTCTAATTCTCCAATGGTGAAATTTGGAGATTTAGATAACCTCCTTTCCTTTCTCATCTAGCTTTGTTTCAGTTATATTGTTTTTTTGCTTTTTAATTATTACTCTCACAAAAAAGTGGAATGTTTTTATGTCTTTCTCATTTTGAAAAGTAGCTAAGAAAAACCGGCCTGTGTTACGCCATATTTTCATCCCAGTACCAGAAGTCGCCAATAACTGATGAGCAGAAATGAACATAAACTGGAGCTTAATTTATTTTAAAACTATTTTTAGCGATACCTTTGAGAATGGATTTGAGACTTCGCAAGCATTTTTTTTCCTTAATGTGGTTTATATTTTAAACTAACTACAGATTTTTCTCACTTTAATGGTAAGATTTTGCTCTGCAGTAAAAGGGGAAATTATTTCAAGGATCTTTACCCATCTTTACCAGAAGGTGTTGTAATCTGAAACTTTACATTGACTGAAGTCATTCATATCTTTCAAGTCTACACCGTTAGTGTAAGAAAAAGCAGAAGTGCTTAACTTGTGACCAGCACTTTGACCTCCCTCACCTTTAGAAAACAGCTTGGCACAGTCGTGACACATGGAGAAATCATGTGACCACTGGGCATCCCAGGACTTCCCAGGTTTGGTGGCTCCACAACTCTTACAGCACACACACTTGGTACAAATCTGATGGGGGGGGGGGAGAACCATATGAGCATAAAGACAAAAGCGCTTCAGTAAAATGTGTAACAATTGTGAAAGTGGAGCCGTGATGAGGGAAAAATATTTTTGATAGACACAAGCTATGTAGGGTCAAGTGAACTGAGAAGATAAGCAGTGAACCCACAAGAGGAAGAAAAGAAGGAAAGAGAGTGAAATTTGCTTAGAAGTGGGTGGGAGTACAGAGATGTTGAATCATACCCAGACTCTCTTCTTCTTGGTAGGTCTGCTGGGGTAGTTGGGACCCAGGCACTCCGGGTGATAGCTGTTACGGCACTTATCACACTCTAGCAGCTGCTGCTACATTGCAAAAGGCCAAAAGGAAGATGAGAAAAAAATTTAAATAACAAATGAGGCACTGATAACTCTTTTTAAAGTTCTGTACACACACTTTTTAAAACTGGTGCAAGTGTGTCAGCGGCATCTAAAAATAAATAAACACCAACAATCACTGCTTTTTAGATCAGTTTTACTTGATGTTAAAATGTTGACTATTTCACAATACAATCTGACAGGAGTTCAGGCTGACATGTACAGCTGAAACCAGATTTCTACATTTTTTCCTCTTTGTTTCCTGTTTGAGGGGAGATATGATTATCAAAATTATCTGCACATGTTAAATATCAGAATAAGAAGAGATTATTTTTGACAGGGTTTTTTTGCTAGTCTCATATTCAAATATTTACATGGACTTCCTTAGTATTTGATAAAATTGCCATCAGAAACATTTGGGTATCTCTTGGGCTCTTGGCTCCAGACAGAACAGGTAGAACTGGTGAGAGGTTTGTAGGCAAACATTTCACAGTGGATAATGACTCTCTCAGATCAAAACATGGGAGAAGTTACTCCTTGCTGAGAAGTACGATGGACGACCATTCTGATGCCGTTAACACGTTGCAAGTAGTAGTTTAAACGTCTGAACAGAGCACCGTCAGCCAATTATATCCAACGATAAACCAGATTTGTGGAGGTCCAAAATAATTTTCCTGAAGGAGAATGTAGAGTTATGACAAAAAGACATCAACAAGTATGTCTCCATTTCCCTTAAATGTTTAGAAATGTTGCCACGCCATTATTATCCAGGCTTAACTAATTAGCGTATGAAAAATTCTGTATTTACAGGAAAGTATTAATCCATTTTTATTTGAATGTTCTCAGTTTTCTGACATTCTGCAAACAAATAAAACATGAAAAGTTTAGTCTGATAGAGCAGGGTTGTTGTTTTTTTTTTTTTTTTGCCTTTTTACACAGGGTATGTAAATATCTGGTTTCAACTGCAGCTGGGATTGCAGACTTCTGCGAGCGACGCTCTGTTTTACGAGCAGATATCTTCTGAAACAAATGGCTGAACTGAGTCATCCAGCACACATCCTTCATCTTTTATAAAGATTTACAAACAACAAGCCGAGCCATTGATCAAAATTAATGCATACAGAGGCTTCAATGGGTTGCTTAGATTAAATATGTTCACACATAATTCTTAAATGGCAGCCATACAAGGCTCACACTGTGCAGATTTTGCACAGGGTGCGAGTTCAATAATAAAAGCATGGCAGGAAGCCAGGAAGCTGATTAAATGATGCGTGCTGGCAGGACTAGCGAGCATCTTTCCTTTCAGGAGATTCTCCTCCCTGTCAGTCTCAACTGAGCTGCTTTTGTCTCCAGCTGTAGACTGTACTAAAAGGCTTACTTTAGCTTTCTGGTGCTGGCGCCCACAGGCCTGGCAGAACCGGCAGCGTCGACAGCACCAGTTCTCAAACTGCTCCTGGAGGGGGCGCTCAGACTCCCCCAGGCAAAAGAGGTGGAATGGTTCGCAGCACACCTGGCAGAACACAAACTGGAGGGAGAACAAAAGTTTAGAGGGGAGCAGAAACAAAAATGAGGGCACAGGGAATTTAATTAAGAAGCTGAAAACAAATCTTTTTAAGACTTAACTATTTGGGTTCTGACTTTTTTTTTAATCCGTGAGAAAGTAATAAAACCTCTTGAACCTTTTCATGTTTTATCACAGGACAACCACAAGCTTTGCATGGGATTTTATGTGACGGAACAATGGAAAGTAGTTCATGATTTAATTGTTTTCTTTCTTTTTTTTCAAATCACCTTTAGATGCAGTTACAGCAGCATTCCTTTTGGGTTAAACATTAATTGTTCCCATTTTAGACAGAAATTTAGTTTTTCTTTGGTTTGTAGCTTCAGCTCAGTTATACTGGATGCTCTGTGAACATCAATGTTCAAGTCTAATGCTGCCACTAGTAGGAATGGTGTGTTTTGCAACACAAACCTTATTTAAAAGTGATCAAGTTTGTCATTTTTTTTGTTGCAAACTGGTTTGACGGGTATAAATATTTTCACAATGTGGTTATTTTTCTTACCTCGACATTTCCACTGCTTGCACACAGGAAGCAGAGTACTCTGGGTGTGATGGGCACAGAGGTGAGCAGGCTGAGTCCACCAGCTTCCCACACCTTCTCCACATCATGGTCCCTCTTGAAATCCACTCTGATTCGATGCACTCCGTCGCAGGGAGCTCGGGACTTCACCTGGTCCCTAGTCGAGGGAGTGCTCAGCAAGTTTAAAGTACTGCTGCTGGTCGGTTTTGTTGTCAGCGGCTTTTTGGATAAACGAAAGAGTAGGGAAGCATGTGTTAAAAAGCATTTAATTAAACACTGCAACACTTTTGGTCTAGTTTCTAGTGCAAATATCTTAGTACAATTGAAATGAAACTAAAAACACAAGTAAGTTTTCAGCTTCATTTAGTAACTTATTTTAAGTCAACAATAATATGGATGAAAAAGTACTAGTTAAAGTGAAATAATCTGCCAATGGAACAACTTATACCTACTACTTTTTCATTTACATGAAGGAATTATTTACTTAACACTTTTTACTTTTTCATATTTTTTGGCTTTGTCTTATTTCAAGTGTACAAAGATGTTTGTACTAGACCAAAAATACTTGGTAAGATTTTGTACGCTTACCTTGTCTTTTGTTCTCTGTTTTGGAGATGGAGGAATAGTGCGGGAAGTTGGCTTCTTTGATGTTTTTGAGTCAACTATGGAAAAGGGAAATGATACGAGACTTAAGTAGAACACAATCACCCAACATCAACCACATCAGATTTAAGGAAATTGTTCTGTTTTTTTAAATATTTTTATTTGGCCACAAGTGACCTTTGTTGATAGCCATCAGACTTAAGGTAAGAAAAAAAACACAGGGCCGCAGCCAACTCTACTGCTACACCACTTGAAGCACCAAGGAAATATAGCTGCATTGAGCAATTACAAAGCACCCAGTTTTTGGTATCATTTAAATATTATTACAGGAAGAAAACAATCATTTACCCATAGTGGCTGAGCTCTGTTGTTGTGTTGAGTGCTGTTGGGATTTTTTCTTGGGTTCGCTCAGAGAAATCTTGGGTGAAGCATCTTTCTTTGTAGGCACCTGACTCGCAGGTGTCCACTGTGAGGGTTGCTGACACTGAGTCGACTGTGAGGGAGAGCTCTGGGCTGAAGATGATGAGGAGGAAGAAGATGACGATGAAGAGGACGAGGATGAGGAACTAGGTGAAGACGAAGATGCGGGGGAAGACGCTTGAACAGACTGGTGAGGCTTGTGTCCCTTTTTACTGGAGGTGCCGCTTGTAACTGGAATCTGTTTGGCATCCGGGGTCGGAGGCGGGGACTGAGGCTGAGACGTGCCCGGAGTCTGGGCTTGCTCAGCTGGGGCGGGGGACGAGGCGATGGCTGGTGATGACTGCTTGAACAGCGGCTGCTGTTTGGACTTCTCCTCCATCAGCTTTAAAGGGGGAGTCTCGCTATTTTTCCGAGCAGGGTCCTCCTTTAAAGGAGCGGAAGCCGGTTTGGGGGCAGACTCCAAACTGGGGGCTTTTAACGGATTGAGACCCTCTTTTCTCTCAGAAAACTTCTTTTTCTTGTCCTTCTTGCCTTTACCTTGCTTTTGGAGAAACATCTTTGAGGGCATCCATTGCAAATTCTGACACTTTCTCATCCTGAAAGTTGAACATAAAAAGCGTAAACTTTACTTTTCTTAAAAGAAACAAAAGAAATATAAAATTTTGTAAGAATATAAAGTAAGGATTTTTTTTTTATATTCCTTGTATGGTTGGTATTGTTTGTTTTGTTTTTTTGCAACTATGAGCATGAAGTCTGTTAATAAAGGTTGAAATGGATTTATTTACGTGCATCATAAAATTATTTTTTTACAGTTAGTTAAAAATTTGTGATGCACGGATCAGAAATTTTTGTCACTAGCATCTTGTAATACTGGTTAGTGTGGTTAGCTGGGATAGCAGTCCTAAAAAATTAGCCTTCCTGTTATTTGCTCAAAGTCTTGATCTTTCTCTCTTTCTGCCAGGCTGAATAAACCATAGACAACTCCATTAAGTCCATAAACTAAGACTTACTTGCAGCATTGCTTCTTAATGTTTCGCCCACCAAACTTGGGCTTGTCTAGACAGTTGGTGCATTCGCCACAGTCTTCTGGAACCTGGCAGCCTGAGCACTGGCCACAGCGGCGGGACCGGCGGCCCTTTTTGGGAGGAGCTTCTTGAACGGCCTTCTGTCGCGTCTCTCTTGGCTTTATGGGAGGAGACTGGGGCTCTGCCTCCTCTGAGCCTGCTACTGATGACTTGTCTGTTAAATAAAATCCAGCACATACATATTAGCATTAAGAGAAAGATGCTACACTTTGTTGCTTTTAAGCTTGTTTAGAATAAAAAAGGTTAATCAGGCAAATTCAAAACAATTCTGTGAACAAAGCCAAAAGCTTTTCAAATGAAATACAAATACCCATGGAAAAGAAATTGTGAGTATAATTTTCAGTTATCCTCCAGATTACATGCCACAGTCAGGGGAAATAACCTCACATAAACTCACATGTTCTAACATGACATAAAAACTAGTCAAAAATAACAGGAACAGAGCAGCCCAACTCCTCTCACTCCTCCAGCACTTCACTGTGTACTTGTGCTCCCATGGCTGACTGGATTTCTCTGCTTTTTGCAAATCAATTTTTAGTACATGCACAGATGATGTTATAAAAAATAAAAATTGTGCTCACAAAGTTTACTGATGTAAGGTGGTTATGAGGTCATGATATACTTGTCTAAGTTTTATTTACAGGCTTGAATCATACATTTCTATGTCAAAATTACACATTTCCAGATTACTTAGTCCCCTTAAGTTTTTGAAACTGTAAGTACAACAGCAAAGGAAAGAAAGAAGAAAGGACGAAAGCAAAGAAGGAAGAAATGAAGGAAGGTTTAGAATTTCTTAGGGGAGCCCTTTCATTTTTTAAGCATTATCTCATTAAAACAAGATTTTTTTTCACTATTACATGTATGAATAGAAAGCTTAAAAGATAGCAAGTCAACAGAGAACTAAGTTAAAGATGCCTTACCATCATTCCCCATGGAAGATAGGATCTTCTCTCTTTCCTCCCAGGGCAAGGCACTAAGTGTGGGCATATCATCAGGGAACACGGCCCGATTACGGCCGAGAGCCACAGCTGCACGACGACACACATGCTTGATGCGTGGACCGCGGACAGAGGCCTCTGACGAGTCACTCTCCTGACCCTGCACACAAACACAAAACATGAAGTATGTGGGAAAAGTAATACAAAACAGCAAAGGCACAGATGTATGTAGACAAACGTTCACTGCAGAAGGGACATTCTTTACATAACTTAGTGATTATGACTTTTCAGTAAAATAATAAGTTACAGATTATCTGAGAATTCTGCTGTTACTGGAATAGGTCTATTTTCAAGTTGATCTGCGTTGGTTGGTTGCAAATCTGAAGAACATATAACCAATCTTGATAATTGTTTAATTAGCGATTTCAGTGTACATATACTGACAGCACCACTCTTTAGTGTCGAAGGTGTTACCGGGAAGAGAAAAGGAGTACTCGAGAACTTTTAGTAGATTCTTCAACAAACACACAGGGTGTTGATTTAGTTAAGCTAGCCACACTAACGGTGTCAATCACAAATATAAGACGCTAAAAGCTGTTAAAATGTCAACTTCAAAATACTTTGTGTTTGTTTTAAATTTCCAAGATCCAGCCCTCACAAACCGGGAGTGATGTAGCTTCTGCTTATAATATAACTCACACAAACCTAAGATCAGAAAGTTGACACACAATTCTGACTTGGCCATTTGAAGCAGCAATGATGAAGATATTGTTAGAGTGACATGAGAGTGACTAACGAGGCACTGCCTGGTAATGAACAAAAAACTCACATCCGAGTTCCCTTTTCTGTATAATGCATAACAAGAATTCCCCTCAAGTAATACCCTCTGTGGGACTTTCCTTCTATCTAATTTCAATCTGAGTTTCTATTTATGGAAAATAGACAAAGCATCATTCTCACTATCACTCATCATTACTTGTGGGTAAAGAACAGGACTACCAGAAACAGACAAGTGAGATTTAAGTTCTGTGAAAACAAATCAAAAAGTCCAAAACTGACCTGGACCTTAGTCTCTTCTGCAGGCTTCAGCTTATTCTTCTTTATTGCAATGAGCTGGTCTTTGGCCTTCTTGAGTAGTCCAACCAGCCGCTTGTCAGTCAGTGAATGCTGTCCTCCTTCTGTCGACACCAAGGAGACAGGAAGCTGATGTCTGCCTTGCTGCCCTGGAAGGCTAGCTGTCGGCTGGTTAGATGTACTTCGTTTCTCTTTCTCCTTTTCCTTCTCCCCTTCTTCGGTCTCTGTCCCTTTCTCAGACGGTCTTCCTTTCTTGAGGTGGCGACCTTTAGCGATGGACAAGGGATGGAGCCCTCTGGCTTCTAAGGAAGCAGTGTCAGAAACCGTATCAACTGATGTGGATTTCTTTCTTCCAGGAGTCTTTTTTGGTGCAATAGCGCCTTCCGAGTCCCTCCCATCGATGGTAAACAAGCTGGAAGGTGCATTTGGGGAGCCATCAGGAGTGGACACCTTACTTCGTTTCTCCAAATCTTTCCGCCCCTCTCTCTTATTTTCCTTCTCTTTCTCGCGATTTTTCTCACACTCTCGCTCCTTTTCCTTTGGAGGTGGTTCTTGGGGAGCTGACAAGCTTTTTTCCTTTCCAGTTGTCCCACCTCCTCGCCCTGTGTCCTGAGCACTCGAAGGAAAGAGAGGGAAAAGAGGGGAGGAAGCAGATGATGATGTGTTTGACAGAGGAGATGGGTTTCCTGGTGCCCCTCTTCTGGTTTCAGGTGTTCCTTGCAAGTGCAGAGCCCGAGGGACAGTGGGGAAGGAGCTGAAGGAAGTAGATGTTAAGGCACTCGTGGCTAGAGGGCTTCCAGAGACCCCCGGCAAAGAGCTGGGGTTACTGCCGGAGACAGAGCCCGTCAATGCAGACACTTCAGAGGCACCTTTGATTTGGACGCTGCGTCTCGTCATAGGGTGCGAAGAAGACCGTGGGTGGCCACGATGCGCTCCTGGGACCAGTCGTCTCCTGCGTCGCAGGGTTCTACTGGAACTGGGAGGCGTCTGGTGAGGGGAGAGAGAGCCGGGGCTGCTCCCCGAAGAAGACTGCAAGGTAACAGACTCAAAGATTCGAGAGTGGGCCTCGCTGGGTGTGAAGCGTGGCGCACGGAGCAACGAGCGTTTCTGGAGAGGTGAATCAAAGCGGGACGACGGGGAGTGTTGGTGGTGAGTGTGGGGGTGTAGGGGAGCAAATAGGCGGCTCCCTGTACCTGCTCCAGTGCCTGGTGCTGAATACGCAACTGAAGCAGCTCCCCCTGCTCCTGCGACACCTTGGGGCAGCAATCCCACATCTTCAAGCGTAAGAGGCGGAGGACGGAAATTGTCAAATATAGGCTTTCGAATGAGGCCCTCCTTGGCATATTTAGCAGAGGAAAAGTACTGCTGCCTGGGATGGGACAGGGATGTCCAGCGGAAGGTGGGCTCCCTCAGAATTGAGCGATTCCTTTTGTCTGACAAGTTGGACAGCCCTGGTGGCATAAATGTCTGGATGGGCACCCAGGATGCCTGAGGGTGGTGATCACTGATAGCGGCCGTGTTGGAGGAACCAGACAGGGGAGGCTGCGGAGCAGTGAGGAGAGGGGGTGGTGGAGGTGAGGAAGGGGAGGAAGCTGTGGAAGAAACCTGCTGGGAATTTCCAAGTGAAGAAGAGGACATCAGCACTCCTGTAGGTGGGCTGATGATGGGCTTTTTAACCCCTGTGGTGCCACTCTCTCTCACCCTCTGTTTCTGACGTCCCCGCCCAGTCCCCTGTGCTCTCCTACCCCGCCGACATCCCTCTGCCAGCACATGCTCTGGCTCAGAAGGAGGTGAGGCAGGCCTTGAGTTGTTTAAGAGATTGGGCTCCCTTTCTCCCTGTGAAGAGGGAGAGTGATCCTCTGGCTCAGAAAGAGCCTGTGTGCCCTCAGAAGCCTGAGAGTCAGATGAGGAGTCATCCAAGCTCGGGCTGCTGGACCTGGAAGACTCCGCAGAAGAGAGCTGCGAGGAATGCTGCGATACAGCACTTGAACCACAAGATTGTGCACTATGACTAAATCTCCCATTGGCTGCAGCGTTTGCATTGCTGTTAAGCACACCGGAAGCTGTCGGCGGGGCAGTGGGGACGGGGGCAGGAGAAGACGGAGGAGGGAGCAATTCCACAGGAGCGGCTGCCCCACTACAAGTAGCAGCAGAGGTAACGGAGACAAGTGCAGGAGAAGGGGATGAGGAAGTGGTGGGTGTAGGTTGGGCAGATACAGCGACAGTGGAAGGTGGCGTTTCTAATCGTGCTATCTTTGCATGGGACGCTGGAGTTCCAAAACTGCCCTCGTCCTGAATGAAGCGCTTGGGAGTTTTGATGATGCGAAGGGAAACAGTGCTGACAACTGGCATGATGAACTGTCGGATGTTTTTGAGTTGGGTTTTTCTGATGCCAGCCTCACTGGCTCCTGATCCTCTCCCCCCAATGCCAACAGCTTCTTTCTCCAGTCGCTTCTGTGCTCCTTTCTTAGCACGCTGCAGCAGCTGTTTGGCGATGGTTGCATCTGTACGTTTGGAAGGAGGGACTATTCGAACGGGTTTCCTGTGCCGGGGGCTCTTCCTGAGGCCTACTGGCCTTCCTGGTTTAGATGCAGTTGGGGAGGTGGGTAGACTAGAAGAGTCCTGGTCTTGAGCGCTGTCCATGTTCCTTACATTGGGCTCTTCTGTGCTGTGTGGTTCTGTGTCTCTGTCTCCACCTCTGACCCTAAAGGCCTTGTGTATTCCTTCTCCGCCTTCCATTGAAGCAGACAGCTGGGCTGCAGCTGCTGCTTCAGCTTTGAGCCGCTCAGCTGACGGTGGTCGCCCACGTCTGCGTCGAGGTGCACCAGGCAAAGTCTTGAGGCGTGATTTGAGTGGGGTGGTTTTAGTCTCTGTCAGCCTCTTCATGTTGGTAGCTTTGGATTCACCCCGGCCTCCTTTGGAAAGCTTTGCCTCAGTGTCATGAGGCTGTGCAGGGCCCCCTGGCAATCTCTTGTTGCCCTTTCTGTCCTTCTCATCCTCTGTATCTGTGCCCAGCTCAAATCCAGCCTGCCTACTATCCTCAGCAGCTGCATGGTTGCCCGTACTCCAAGTTTTCTTACTACTTGAAGAAGGAGGACGGCCCCTTCGCTTTTCACCAGTGCCAGGTGGCCTCCCAGGTAGCCTTTTCACTTTCTCTGCTGGCCTTTCAGGGCCATCAGGTTTCGCTTGCGTCGGAGAAGGATATGACAAGGGGGATGGTAGACTGGCAGCAGCTTTTTGAGCAGTCAGGGTCCGTGGTGGGCGGCCTCTGGGCTTCTTCTCCTGCAGGGGTACTCCTTCTGAACAAATCAGAAAACACAGAGGGCATTTAGTAAACGTCATTAAAACTGGTGTAGACAGATGGTTGAAGCCTTATGACAATAGGAATAAAATCTAGTCCTATTTTCCTTTTCCATAAATTATCAAGAACTGTAAAATGCCAGAACAAAATTCCAGAATGTGCAGGGACCCTGTTTTGATTTTTACTAATTAGTACCTGAAGAAGCTGATGAAGGGCTTCGTATTTCTGTTTGTTCATCGGTCGCTCCAAATCCTGCAAATGCTTCGTCCTACAAAAGATTTTTAAAAAATGACATGTATGCATCATTTTCTGCAAAGATATACTTAATATTAATATGTAGATTTTTTTCACAATTTTTCCCCCTTTGGGCTCAAGATCTGTCAGACATCATTAGAAATGTAAAAAGAATGGCATGAACATTCATTCTTTCTCTCCTGCTTCAACAGAGCCTTGAGATGTGGGTTTATGAAGTCATCAGGGACAATCAGCATCTCTAGGATCCTCACACTGGATATGCTCAGGAGTGGAGGTGAGTGTGTCATTTTATCATGTTTATTTATAGAGGCGTGTGGAGATGCAGTTGAGGTCTTGTTGGCCCAGTTTGGAGAGCAGCTGCTCTCCAAGTCTGTGCAGACATTCAGACTGACTCTGCACCACCTAGGAGTTACATCACCTTGCCAAAAAAGCAGATACCATTAAAAAAAAACTGATGCACTTCGCAGCATCTGATACAAAATATAGAAAGCTATAATGTGAGCTGTAAAACTGTCTTTGGTCTGTTCGACATGTAAACTGTCATAACGAACAGTAAATACTGCTGTTTACCCTGGCAAGGAACGTTAATCTGAGCATCTGACACTCCTCATAATGCATTCAAGCATCTTCATCTTCTTCTATTTACACTTCTCTCTCTTTATCTCCCGTCTTGCTTTAATGCCAGCATCCTCTCCTCTCTCCGAGCAAGCTGCTGCTCCTCGCTGGTGATTTTGCAGAGCTGAAGGGGGGCGGGGTACCAAAGGAAGGCTATGACTCGCTGAGATGCAGTGAGTAGCTGACATCACAACATCCTTATTCGGGTGGCAAGATGTTAAAGCCGAACGCTCCGATGCATTGCGAGCGTACATGAATTCTCCGTGTGTACCTCGTGATTCTATCGGTTATCATTTTAACATTTACACGAGTAAATTATAAAAATAATTATTTAAAAAAGAAGTGCAAGCACCCTGTGCATAAATTGTACATCGAGATGTAAACAAGCACAACATATGAGTGAGGATGCGGGGGAGGGGAGTGCATGCACACCAGAGTGAGAACCAGAGAATGGATTTAGGAGCATGCAGAGAGAGAGAGAGGGAGGAGGGAGGAAGAGAAAAAGGAAGAGAGACAAGGAAACAGCATCTTGACCACCAACAGTGGAAACGCAGCATTCCCCTGGGAGCACTAGATGAAAAGGATTCAGGTTTTCAGCATGCCCGTGCAGAAGCTCGACAGATCCCAAACCAAACAGGCCTCCCACGTACAACAAGGCTCCCCGTCTCCTCCCAAAACACATATTCCACCGAGCTCTCGCTTTGCGCCTACTGACTGCCGAGCACAGAGAAGCGGCGGCGTGCGAAACACAAGGCTCGCCGTGAGCTTGACAGCACGGCGGGCAACTACAAGAAGTAAACAAATACGGTAGTAGATTAGTGAGGTCACGTTCATGTGCCGCTATGCCTCGCAATGTGCAACGCTGCAACGGGGGAACAGCAGAGACAGAACTTCCCTTCTCTCCACTTAGTCTCTTGAAATGAAAAACGGTTTACATTGTTGCATGCTCTCGCCTTGAAGTCTTCAACAGTTTTACTTCCTGCTGATCTGCCACATCTCATCTGCCTGATTGCTGCGTGCATTACATGACAGAAATCACTAATAGGTGGAGAAAAGAACACCACGCTGATTCATAGTTGGAGCGAAACTGTTGCTTTCAGGGGGTGTTTGGGACTGCCCCAGACACCTGTGAGGCGGATGGGAATTCGGTTTGAGGTGCGCTTCTCTGTATCGTTTTGATGCCGCTTTTACATGCTGAGAGGCAGGCTGGACTTTTATAGCCTTTTGAGAAATCAAACTGATGCAGATAAAGTCCGTATGCAGATCTGAACTTGTTAGGCATTACCCTCCCACACACATGTAGCACCCTTTAGCAGAAATTCAGAAGCTGGTCCATGCAACGTGCAAACTTTGTGCAGTCTCTTAAGAGAACACCAGCGACTATCATCTGCCTTATTGTGCAGTTGATAAAACAACCACAGCACGGATTTCTGATCGGAAACACAAACCACATCTTATGCAGCCAACAAACACAGCTGTGACAGTTTCACAACAAGCTGTCACCTGTTAGTAAAGTTTTTATTTACTGTTTGGTGGAAAATTGGTTTAGATCCAAAAAAGGCATCCATTGCCAACGAGTGACAAAATGATGGAGGATTACAACAGTTGAACTGCGAATTATATCATATTCAGAAATCAATTTTGTTCTACAACAGAGGGAAAGCTGCAGATACATCTGGGAAGTTGCACTGTTTGTGTCAAAAATGAGGACTCGGGTCTTTAACGTTGAACCCTGAAGCCACAAAATCCGCAAATTCAGACTTGACTTAGACTCGAAGCCTGGAACTAAAGTCTCAAGCATGATCTATGTCTGGTGCAATCTGGGTGGAAAGTAAACCAGTGAGAGTAAATCATTTGAGTAAATTATCCATTTTTGTCCCCTTTGAGTTACTGTAGTGTATGTAAATGACTTTTCGTCACGGTAATGTTATGCATCGTATGAATGATTTAATGCTTCTCAACAGTGCATGTCAGTAAAATGAGTTAAAGAAGACACAAAGTGTTGATATTTATTGGCACCATGGAGCAAGTGTTTACAGGAAGTCAGCCACTGGTCTGTTCAACTATGTGCTTAATTTATTAGTCAGGGGAATTTGTGTACTGCGAATAGCTCAGACCAATTTGTTTTTGTTTGCTGTATCATAAAAAACAGCCTCACTGATGTGTCTAACTGAGATTTGTGTTATTGACTTTTGGTCATGGTGAGAACAAAAAAAAAAAAAAACGTAAATTGAACTCAGTTGGTAATTTTTTGTAAATTTTAAGACTCTTCCAGTTCTTCAAAATAAAATCACTTCTTTTTTGATTCATTCATCTAAGGTTATAACTCAATAAAATCTTGGTTTACCTTGATGCTGCTAAATAGCCTATAGTTCAACTGGAAATTACTAGTATTTCAGAATACAAGGTTTTAACTTTTAATTTTAAAAATTAAAACCTTGACCAGTAGCAGTCAATAAATTGCATTATTTTGAGAACAATTGTTGTTTTCAGTCATATAAAAGGATCATGTTATATTGTTTAAGGTTTTATGCTAATAAAGTGATAGCACAGTATTGTGACTCAAGGTTATCATGTCCTGAGAATTTCACATCGCCAAACAGCGGAGCTGAGTAATGTTGCCTGCTCCCTCTGATGCACACAAAGCTGCTCCTGTTGCACATCACAGTACATCGCTTTCTGCCTTTTCACAGTACAGATTTAGTTGTTATTGGGTGCCTTACTTATATGTAAATACTTCTGTCACATAATCTTGAGACTGTTACTGTATCTGTTGATGCTAAGTGACACAACAAAAGAAAGATCTGTAACTGTGGGTTATTTTTCAGAAAATGTTAGGGTTTCTTTTTAGTATGCACATTTTATTTGTCAGTTTTTCACTCCTCCACAAAATAAATAAAGAATAAAATGCTTGTTCTTAAAAAGACATTTGTATCAGCAAGACAACCCCAGAATTTGTCCACAAAAATCTCTGACTGGTGCAGTGTCCAATTATAACAAATTCCTGGAAGTTTCCCTCTAGGAAGTAGCGTAAAATCACTATTAGTCATCTTGTTTTATATGGTAAATGGCTGATTATCTCATTGTTTTTGTATGTCTTTTTGATTACACATCTGTTAGGAAAAAGGCCACAGGAGTGACTCACACCAGGATGAGTGCCCCATCAGACCCAAGCAAAAGGTGAACATTTGCTTTTTGCAAGTGTTCAAACACCAAATACAACTACTTCACATTTGCCCTTTAGCACACCCCGTGGTGGGACACCTCATCTCCCTCCATATGTGTGAGCTGTAGGAAGAGGAGGACAGTTGGTGGACAAAGACAAACAGACTGACAGGAGGTGTGTCGAACTGTTTCCCGACACAGGAACGTTCACAAAGGCTGGCAGACACAGACGGTGCGTATCCACTCCTCCTAAACCAAGCAGGCAGCATAAACTCAAGTTTTAATCAGAATAAAGACAAAAACAACACGCCCACTCCTGATTGCAATCAGAGACGGGGACAAAGTCCGAGGGACATCCCTGCCCCAACCACCGGCAACACAAAAGGAGGGAAAGACGACACAATTGCCGCCTTTCTCCCAGTCAGAGAACTCCGAAAGCAGAGGTGAAAGCCCCTTGCCCGCCTGCTGTAGCAGAATAAAGCCGTGGATAGAAGGGTCTTGGACTAATTCCCCACCCAGCGCTGTCCCGTTGGGATGAGGAGGGTGGGGGTCGCCCAGCACCCTTTGATATCCCTGCCTGCACTCTTTCAGCCGCCGCACTTTGTGAGAACTAGAATAAAAGCAGACACAAGGCTTCCTGCTCCAATCCACACGCTGTCTTGGGAATGGGTAATCGGGTGTGGGGGTCTTCCATTTAAATAGGCCAAACACCTGCCGGACTGAAGCCCCTTCCGCTCAACCACACCATTTCTCTTAAACCGCTGAGGCAAAGAGATATTTAGGTGGATACATCCATTCAACAGCCTTTCTGTATGAATGATTAAACTTTAATAATAATGTGTGAGGAGAAAAGATGCAGCAGAAGGTGAGATAACAAAGGACCCGTACAAAGAAGAACCGAGGCAAACTTTGCTTGGAGAGACAGAAAAAACTGGGGATGATTTTATTTACACAAACATCTACATGCCCAGCCCTTGCAAAAAAACAAGAAAGAGAAACTATTTATAATTTACTCACTTTAATGCCATAAAATCCCTTCATGCACAGAAAAGCAAATAAATGCCATAATTTGGACAGCAGCAACCAAAGGGCACCCTTTAGAGACATTTAAATAGGCTTAGTAATCCATTCCAAAGTGGCAGCTGTCAGAAGAAAAGTTGTTCTGCCTCTCAGACGGGGATGTGTGTGTCTGAAGTGGATTTCGATTTTTTTTTTTCTGCCTGGAAGGAGGCGGGAGGGGTGACCGAGTGTCCGGCTGGCGCTCTGTTCGGGGTTGCCCCATGAGCTCGGTATCTTACAGTGAGCCTGGACAACCCTGCCTCGGTCTGGCCAGACAAGCGCTTCACACTGCTTTCTTTTTATTACTGATGAAGTCATCAAGCTACGTTACCCAAACTTGATGAGGATTTAATAGACTAATCTGTGCCCACACATTAAAATTGTGTTAAATTTTGAGTGGCTCTTTATTATAAAGAAATATCTCCTTAGAAGGGTTTTATGTAGTATAAAAATCAAAGCAAGCCAATAATATAATGCCGCTTAAAGTGTGAGTGAAATAGAAGAGCAGCAAAAGAAATGCACTAATACTCCAGAATCTCTAAACAGTTCAATGCATGACCTAATAGTCTAGATTGCTCCAAATTATTTATAATCTTCCATTGATAGTGTATTGCAGTAGTTCTCAGAAGATCTGATTATCTCTTAAAGAGTCACCAAACACTAGAGTAGCATGGTACAGCTTTTCGTCTAGCTGACAAAAACTTAAAAATGTAAATCAATAAAATCTGATATTGCACACTTTAGGCTCAATAAAAACTCAATGCTTTATCCATTCTAAAATCCACCATTTTCAGTGACAAAGTTTGGATTTCATTAAGCTAAAGTTCTGTGAAGGTATTATCTGTAACAGTTCCTTTTACCAGCAGTAGAAAGTTGACACACAGCACTGAAAGTGTAGCACAGTGAGGAAATCACCAGAGTGGTACCATGGACAGAGCACAGCCTTCACTGATTTTAGCTATTTAAAGCTACTCACTATAAAAACGTTCACATCTGCTGAATACAATGCTATATTAGCTGTTGCAAAACAAGATACAGGCAAGTTTGTGACCGTTTCCTCAGATGCTAACGTCATATTGGCTAACTTTGTCAGAGTAACCCCAGCACAATAAAACAGACGCTCTCAGCTTAGAAAGCAGAGCTGAACTTAACTACACTGTCTATAACACTGCATCCAATAAATATGTTTACAGGTTAGGCAGTTTTAAATTGCTGGAACATTTGTCAAACTGTTAACATTTTTACCACTTTGAGGATGTACCAATTTCTGTACAAGCTTACATTAATATCTTTCTGTTACAGATAATTAATTATTACTCATAATACCTGTAAACTCTCTCACTTCAACATAGTTCATTGAATACATGGTTTGGTTACTGGCATAAAAAAGCATTTTAAAAAGTTATGGTTTCAGTTTACTAAAGTTTCTGCAGTTTAAATTGCTATTTAATGGTGGGCTACAAAAAGTACCAGAATGATGAGAGGTCTCTCAGGCAGAGAGTAGTCCAGATCTGCCCCTCTAGTCACCTGGCTAAATTAAGGTTTCTATACTTTTCCCTCACCTACTGTAAAAGGAAAATCAAAATAGTTACAGCTAGGAAAAACAAGGATTCATGTCACCCATCACTCTTATTAAGGAACCACAGTTTAATTAATACAGTGTGCAGGCTACAAGCAGTGTGTATATGTTATGCAGCAGGCTGGCTGCTGGAGCAAACAGCACAACTACCTAACCCTCTAACCGGACCTGTGTCACACTACGAGGAGAGGGAATGCATGACCACTAGAACTACCAGCCAACCAAATATTGTATCTAACCAGCTCTTAGCAAAGGCTGCACTGCAAAAATCTTACTTAAATTAAAACAACTTGCAGTATTGAATAACATTTTGCCTAATAAGCATTTAAAATGTGCACACTAGATTTAGCATTAAATTGTGTATTTTACAAAGGTTTACATATAATAATATATAAAGAAATCAAATAAATAAATGTAATGCAGTAGCTGATACATTTTGACAACATGTATCAAACACGTAAAAAAAAAAAAAAATCACAATTTCCGTCTCAAAACCGCCCCTCACCACCACTAACTTAGTATATATAAATACTGACGTGTTTTGGTCAAAAAACATGTTCTAACAGAGCTCTGAACATGAGCTCCTAACCTGCTGGTAAACATCCCCACTCCGTGTACTCCCACTGCAATGAACGCATGCTGCACATCATGAAGGAGGAAGATGGTAGTTCGCTAACGCGAACACACCCCCACATCACACGGTCCGTCTGGAAGGGGCTCGTTGTTATTGTAGCCAGCCCTACATGCGCACTGTCACCAGCAAGCCTCTTTCCGCTGATAAACCTGCCCGCAAAACATGCCCGCATGCTCCCGTTGTACACCGAACAGCTATATTCATTGTGCGGCGTGAAATCGGGCGTCCTCGCCTCGTGTATTAAGCCAGATATTATGTTTGTATTAGCTACGTAGTGACTGTAAGGAGAGGGGGGGAAAACATGTCCACCTCCCATTTTCCTATGCATCAGCAATAGCCCCGATGGCTAGCGTGGCGTACAGCGTAGCATGGTAGCTGTCTTAGCTTATCAACAGAAACCATTTACATTTGTGTGTGAGCCTTGCTAACTTTAGCCCCTATGCTCCCACTCGACTGCGTAGCGATGAACCAGTCGGATGTAAACACAGCAACCTCCTGAGTACAAAACTCAACTTTACCAGCGTTTCAGGCAGAAGAATAATGGTGTACTTTGGGCTAAGGTATACAAACAGCTAGCATGCGAGCTAACCAGGAGGACGTCGCTAAAAGGTTAACCACCTCGATAAAACGAGTTAGCCCTTTTAGCTTATTTTGATTCTACGGGGCTATTTAGCTGCCAAAGATTTACTCCTAGAAAGCTAAACACGGGTTACGCGAGAAGTGAACAACCAGTGCAGAAATACGCTGCACACAGCTAGCTTCACGTTAGCTCATCACAAACCACAACTGTACTCTCTCGCTTCCTTTAAGTTGCCTTATTTTTTCTACGCATTACATGCTTACTACAAAGACAGACGCGCTACATTTGGGTGTTTAAGTGCTAGTTAACAGTAGGCCAGTAACGCCAGTGCTTACATGGGACGTCAACTTTTACATTGTGAGTGAGGATGAATTTTCAGGAGAACATGTAGAGCTCTAGCGGCTCTACATCAATTTAAGTTAAATAACTAGTAAACCATAAGTAATGAAATACGTGTAAAGTCTACTGACTTGCATTTGTTCCGTGTGTTACCGGGACTCTAGGATGTAAGTACCAGTGTAACACAGGGGGTTTCTCTGCTGTGGTTTGGCTAACAGAGTAATGTTAGCTCCAGCTGAACTGTGTGGATGTAGCATCTCTCCTCCTCCGAGAAGAAACTTTCCTTCATTTTAAATGGTCGAGCTACACAAAAACAAAACTTACTACCTGTGCTTTTTCTAACTAAACTTGCAGCTGCAGTACGTTATAGTATAGCTGAAGGCCACACAGCTCAGTCAAAGTTAACCGAGCATCCTTCCAATGACAAGTTTAGCTGCTCTCCACGGAGGGACCGAGCGGTCCGTCCGCCGACCGGCCCGGGTGTCTCGGAGCTGTCTAAACCCAAGGCTCCCGGCTGAGTCCCGGGCTTACCTCTGCGCTGCTAGAGTCGCTCGATTCCCCCAAAACATCCCGAAATTTCTGCAGGTTGCTCCTGATGACAGAAGAAACCTGTAGTGCAGCATCGAACCCGGGTCCGAGTCCAGCGGCGTTTGGCTGGGCTCCCGATACGCTCCGCAAAAAGGCAGTAACCCTGATACGGCCCGCTCTCCTCCCGGTACCGGAGTTGCTGCTCCCTCCGGGCCGAGCAGGGAACCGCCACCGACAGCTGTGCGCCATTTTACCTCTCTGCCTGTCTGCCCCTATGATCAGATACCTCGGTGGGCGGAACCCTAACCAAGCACTCCACATAAACAACCTCTACCACAGCGCTCCGTTCACACTGGCGAGCTCATCGTAATGCATGTTGCGGGGCGACACTGAGAGAACCCGGACAATGCATTTTCTTAGTGGTCCTATTCAGGATCTGCATGGCTGAATCCTAATCAGGTTCAGGGGTTTTGCCCGGGAAATAACTAAACATTTAAACTACTGATCTGGGACAGATTGTTAAATAAGGCGTAAAATGTGTTTCAAAAAATCCGAGTGGCACAGCATATTCAGAGCTAGAATATGTTTAAAAACGACACGTGTGTTCAATAAGTAACTAGAAATGCAAAACAATCATTGTGAGTATAAAAGGCAGGTTGTGTCAAAACTCTTAAACTTGGCAGAGCTTCAAACGGGTTGCTCCTTTTGTGCTCGGATGGTGGATTTGCCAAGGTGCCAATCGGAAATTCCCCCCCAAAAAGTTTTCTGAATCCTGACTGGTAAGTTCAAAGAATGGAAAAATATTTTTCTTCTTTGTTATTTTTTGTTTGTGTTCATTACATTAACAATCTACTTTCATGAAAGTCTCCAATAACATCAGGAATCGCAAAATTGTCCAAATAAGTCAACTACATTAAACTGCATTAAATTATCTAATACCACCCTTAAAATGGGAAGTCAACCAATACTACAACTGTTACCTTCAGTTTTTATGAAAATACTGTTTATGACTAAATAAATTACCGTGTTTGTTTTTAATGACATTTATAATACAACTCATTTAACTAATGTTTATTTAGAAAGCAGCTTATAAAAACCAAAGCAAAAACCCCCCCAAAACATTCAAAGCTATTTAGACCTTTTATAGACTTTTTGAAATTTAGCTTTTTGTGCAAAGTTGAACAGGATGTCTGTAGATGTTAAATATCTAGAGGTGCGGCCAACATGTAGCTGAATGGCTTGGTTCACTTCCTCCGCTGCCATTGCTAAAACTACAGGCAGGCTATAAACCTATACCAGCGCAGAAAAATTGACGTCATCATTCACAACTTCTTCTGCTAGCAGATTGGCCCGGCTGAAATTCAACTGGAGGAATCCAAGTCAATGGGAGAAAGCCCAGACTGAGCCGTCAAGATTAGAATCGCGTGGAATTGGCCAGGAAGGCAGTGGCCAGGCTAAACTACAATAATTTGTTCTTCAAAGGTCCTATAATGCTAAGGAAACACGAAATGCCAGCCTAGTCATCCTGCACACTGCACCTGGCACTTTTTTGGAGAAGAGGGAGGGTCCTCCTACTGTCCTTTCACATCCGTCTCTTGTTATCCAAAATGTAACTATCCTGTCCCTCTTTTACAACTCAACAGCCTGTATTTTTCTTAAACTGGTAAAAAAAAAAAAAGAGGAAAAAAGTTATATATTAATGAAAAACAGAACAAGACAACTTGATGTATTGTCTGTATAATACACACTTTCTCCTAAAATGTTTTCGCAATAAAGAAATGTCAGCCCTTTTCTGGTCAGCCGGTATGTATGGATTTTAATTGATCAAGCAAATTAATCATTTATGCACCTTTGTGGTATAATCATTTATGGTATAACACTGCTGATAAGCTGCCTTTAATGTTCCCTGTGCCCTAAATACATAAAAACCACACATATCTGAAGTCTATGGATGGGAAAAGGCATGTATGTATTTGGAAATCCTGGTTTCAGATTGTGGAGAGAAACACAGAGTCCAAGTTGCTTGAGATCCAAAGTGAGATCAAACCATGGATGCACTCAAACTTCCTCAAAATCATCTGGGACAAGTCAGACATCATCTCGATCGGTCCCAAATCCTTTGCCAAAACTGCCAACAACTTCAGTCTCCCTCCACGCACATCTCCTCTGAACACCACGTCAACCATATCACAAGAACTGCCTTTTTTCTATCTAAAAAATATTGCTGGTCTCCGCCCATCACTCCCCGTCTCGGCTGTTAAAATTTTCAGCCATGCCTTCTCCAGACTTGATTACTGTAACATCATTCTTTATCGCTCATGGTCCAGTCCTCAACAAACTACAGCACACAGAGTTCTGCTGCTCACCCACACCAGGGGCGGTCACCCACTCTGTGACCGCCCCAGAACCTCCCTGTCCTTCAACATATTCATTTCAAAGGTCTTAAACTCCTAGCTTGAGCTAAAAAATAGGCAATTATGATATAAAATATTGTTTATATTTATGATTGAATAAACAAAACAGATTTTCAGATTTATATTAAAGTTTACACTCCAAAAACTGTATGAATAACAAATGTTAAAATATTTTTAAGTAGTCTAGTTGGGAAATAGTCGGTGTGTCAAAGTGCTACCAGTAAATTCATCCCAAATCTTTAAACATCTTGATTTTTGAGGTGCAGGATTTTCATAAATACAAACAGAACGTTTATGTTAAACTTATTTGTAAAATATGTTTTTGCTCCGTTTCCTTACATGCTACAATTTTTGAAAAATAGAACCTCAATTTATACACATATCAATAAGTTGATATAGTCACAGAATTACTAAATGTCTCTTATAATTTACATAAGTTTATTTCTTAATCATTTTGTACATCCAAAATATTTTTAAAAAATCACATTTAAAACAAAAGTATTGCATTGTAATTTAAACCAGGAGACCGTTAGGATGGTAAATATTTAAAACAGAATCAGAGCGTGCCAACAAAGCCACTCCTCACATTTTATCACCTCCTACTTGAGTTAAAGCTCTTTAACTCAAATACACTCAAACAAGATGTAATCTACTTTTCTTTTACAACAATCTTCTGCAAAGCTGCTTAAATTCACAGAAACAAATTAGCATGTGCATGTTAAAGGTTTGAAACTCATTTACTGAGATTTACAGCAGAGCTCTGGATTTTAGGCACCAATTCTACTGATCGACTGTTTGCTCAAATGTTAATGCACTACATTTAAACCAAAAGCAAAAGTGCTCAAAGGGTTCACCAGTTATGATCTGGTAAGTTTTGCTTTACAGGATGAAAAGGGGTAACAATAGCTCTTTTTTTGCCTTTTAGTTCAACTAAGTGTGGTTGTAAATGGAAATAACTTGAATCTGTATCAAGTCAGAGAAACAAACCTAAGACGACAACACAGGCAAGTGGATTCTGTTACAGTGATGACATACAATAAAATCTGGATAGCATTTTCCTGTCTGTCTGGGCCAAGACCACCTAAGGAGTCCTCCGTTACCACTGCTAGGTGTCTGACAGAGATGATCCATAATTTCACACATGAAGCTAGTCGGCCAGGTTGTCTTGAAAAGCTGGCAAATGCTCTGAAAAATTTGATTTTAGACCAACTCTACTATTATACAAAAAGACCTTCCACCCAACAAGAAAGATTTCTTTTTAAGCAGGAAAATATTTAAAGGAAAACTTAGATTTTTTGGGGGGGGAGTGGTTGTGTGGAGTACTCTTGAGAAGAAAGTGTATAGCCTGAAGTTGATGAACAGAACCCAAACCCACTATGAAGAATCTGAAAAAAATCCTGGCGAATTAGCTCAAAATTGTGTTTTCATTTGTTCTGTAGCAAAATTTACTCTTGTTCTGAGTTGCATTTAGTTTGACTTTCCAATGAGAATCCTTCATGCCACATTCAGGAAATTGAAGTCACACTGATCAATACACTTCATAAAACCCCACTTAAAAAATGTCCTTATAATCTGTTAAAACACAAATGGAACGTTTAAGGTTTTTAATGCCTAAATGTAGAACTTTATTGTTAATCAATTAAAATCTATGAATGTTTAGTTTTATGTTACGTTGCCAATTTTATTTACAAAGAGCCTGCCAATTGACGTTTAACCAACAAGTGCAAACGAACGCAGTATTGAGCGTATGGTATTCTTCACAAGGATAAATTCAGTTTGAAATGTTAAACACCTCGTGCTTCTATATTATTAACCCATGACTTGTCTAAAATACTTACCTTGCATTGTAAAAAGGTCAGATCGGAGGGTCACACTGAACTGCTGCTTCTGGCTCTAAATCCCACTGCGATAACTGCACAAGCAGAAGCAGCCTCATTCTGCACGTTAACCCGACAGGGCACCTTGCGAGGAGCACAGCTATAGTTTATTGATTTTAAAGTGAAGTTTGCATGGACTGTTGTCAGAGAGAGAGTCCATTATATACTATAGCAGAAAAGTAAGAAGAAATCCACAGAGGAAAGCATACTGTGGATTTGCCACTGAAGCAAAGGAGCAGAACAACGAAGGGAGAAGTCACTGTATTTCCACTGTGGGACTAGCCGCTGGGTCACTGCTGCTGCTTGTCCTGCCTGTGCTGCTCCAACCACTGTGAGATCTGCTCTTTGAGCTCCGTGTTCGGCTTGATCTGGTCCATGGTGAGAGGACTGCGGTTGAAAGGGTCGGTTTGGTCGCTGCACAGAGGACATTACAATAACAAGAAGTCACAATTTTAGCAATTCAATTTTCAATTTCTGCATTCACAGTTTTAAGAGTTGATTAAATGTCGGAAAAATAGCTTATAGTACAGTGAAGGGCCAATATTATACTTTATCTTAATCTAAAAAATAAATGTAAACAGGAAACAAAAATTACAGATCCTTTCAACATTAAGATTTGTGACTTTTTGTTATATAGAAAAACTAAGTGTTTTTCTCTTTAACTCTCACTTCAACTTTTGGTGCTGATGATACAGTGGATTTCTCCTCAACCAAAGAGAAAAGTCTCTATTCTATATATTTTATTTTTTTTGCCCCAGGATGGGGCTTCAAGGGAAACAACTACCTTCAGTAGTTACTTCAAGGAATGAATTGTCTGTGGCACAACACAGTTCATGCCATAATGAAGCTACATTGCTTGAGCAGTGAGCAGGCAAGCGGACCATTGAGGCAACCACACGTTGTTTGTGAGCATAAAGTTTCTTTTTGTTTTTAACTTGTATTTGATCACTGTCTGAAAGAAATATCTGCCGGTCTGCGGATCACGTTACTAAATAAATCAATAACTCCTTGTATAGCCACAATAAGTAGCTGCAGCAGCAACTCAATTTTCCCTCAGTCTCATTCCAATAAATAGCAGCTTATATATTAGCATTCTGACTTCCTTAGGAAACAAAACGTGTAGCAAGAGTGAGCCTTTTGGGGCTAAAACAACAACCACTAAATGGCTCATTTGTATAAATTAGGCTCTTCTGGTGAGACAGTGTGCCGATGCCGATTTGAATCAGGGTAACAATGTTGGTCAAAATTGTAGCAAAAGTTAAAACATTTAACCTCAATTCTACCAGAAATGTAGAATTTCTGTTTGTAATTTTGTCACAGTCAGCACTGTACAGCATGAATCAGGATATTTTCAGACTGTGTAATCCCTGAGTCAAGACACAACATTAGCAGTTAGCTTGTAAAAACCAAGCGAGCGACGCAATGTGCTGGATTGGTGCTGTGTCACAGCATGAACGGCTCAGGGCGGTACGGAGATCATGGTGGAAGAGGAATTGTTTCACTCTGCAGAAATGAACTGTGTGATCCGGTGAATAGATCATTTGAGTGAACTGATTCTAGAGATTCAGTACACTCAAATGGACTGCCGTCCCATCACTAATCTACAAAAGGACAGACTGTAAAAATGGCATTTAAACAAATGAATGACATGGTGTTTTTCTTTTTTCCCAGAAGTTACGAACCTGAGGAGATGTCTTGCTATAGTGGAACGATCTACAGTAACATTAGAAGAGGGAAGAAGAACAGGATCCGACATCAGGGTGGACATGATGGGGTCCAAGAATTCATCTGGAGCATCTGCATACGTTTCCTCTTCTTGCTGCTGCCTGTCTGCATGGGACTAAAATCAAGTGACCCATGAAATAAATAAATAAATATTAATTACTGCTTTTTTTTTTTTACTGACCACTGAAAAAATATATATTTCTGTCATCCTACAGGAGAAAAAGATACCTTAATTTTATCTGCAAGGAGTCCAAACGCCACAATCATGTCACCAGGCTTATTGATCTTCTTTAGCACACGGAGAGTCTGGGAGAAAAGTGTCGGTGAATACGATCGTCCATCCTTCGGGACTGTGGCACAGAAATTTTCCTCATCACTGCAAAAGACATGCGTCATGTTCAAATTTTACTCAGAAATTAACTTTTTACTACAAAATCCATCTCTCCCATATGGAGAAAACACAAATTTTAATGTTCAACAAAGTGTCAATAAATACAACAAAAACCATTTAAGAGATTATTTACTTTATCAGATCAATTTATGACAGATGAATCTTTGTAACATACCCCAGGTTTAGGTAGATTGTGCAGATGTCAGAAACGAGCTGCTGTGGCTTAAAGTCAAACTCACTGAAGTCCTTGACTTTAAGTGCACCCATCTTTGGACCAACCAGGTGCTGCAAAAAGTAGTTCAACATCGAGATGATCCTCTCAGCCAGAAATGGGTGCACAAAGATGCCCTTGATCTCTGAACGAGGGATGGAAACAGAACAAAAGCACAGAAGAATAAATTATTTAGGGCACATATAGCTTAGTTAACCCTTTGAAACACTCTGATTTCTAATTCCAACACATCTTTTAGGTGAGTTTTAGAGGAAAATAATTGAAACAGAAAATGAACACTTTAGTAAGTGTCACAATCAATTTTTAAAAATCTCAGCCTGATTTTGCATCCACGTCCTCCAAAGCTGTGTTATGTACCAAAAATACCATTTAGCTAATCTAACTAATCTGGGGTTTGCACAACAATATAAGTGTTTTCCACCCTTGACATTGATGTTCCCAGTTTGTAATGGTTGTAGCAGCCATTACAAACTAAAATGGCTGCTACAGATTCCTGTGTAACTGTAGGATGTCCCCCAATACAAATACTTTCTTCCCAGTTGATGTTGGTATTTTATCTGGGGACGAGATTCTGTCCAATTAGGGTTTAGGGCTGCCAGTGACCATAACATTTGTTTAAACTTAAAAAAAATTAAAAAAGAAATGTATTATTTTCCAACTCTAAAAAAGAAAAATGTGCCAATAATCCAGAATACTGCCAATGGCAACAACATTTTATTTTAAAAGAAAATGTCAAAACTTTCTTTCTAAAGGACAATTAAGGTAAATGTTTAATTTAATTTGGCTTATTTATTTATTATAAAGATTTCAAATATCATGATATATATTTAGATAACTATTTATTTAAAAAGGAGGTAGCCAGAAGTAGAAACTTAACTTGACTGTGCCCCTTTTCTTACTTTACACATTATTCTTTAAAAGACTGCAATATTTGATACGAGGTGTAATACTTAAAAGTCATTCTAAAAACAACATTCTCTCTTTCTCGGAGACTACAGATGGAAACTAACATAACCTAAATCTGGTGCAAAGCATCTTTTATTAAAGTTTATTGAACATTGTCCTTCACTGAATTATAAAATGTTCTCTGTAGTTGTTTGGTGCATGTCTCTTAACATTTTCAGGTAAAATTTTATCATTTGAATATTTGGAGAGATTACATTTAATAAGGGTTAAAAGTGGGTTTTTTTTGTCCTGCCTGACCTGAGGTAAGGAAGGCCAGTGTGCCGATAGTCTCATTGGACATGATGTTGTGGAAGCGTCCCAGTTGTCCAAACATCTGCAGGCTTGACTCTTTTTCTCTTCGGGCATCAGGGGCCAGGCTTTCCCACTCCCCTCTGTCACGCTCAAGCTGCAGAATCTTAATTTTACTCAAGTACTACAGAAAAACAAAAAATAAAAACTAAGTTTAGTTATTTTGACATCACAATTAATGATTGGGGTTCCCAGTACGAGGAATAAATGTGTTCTCATGTGTTGTATATTGAGAATTAATTTCCATCAGTCCCACCTGAATAGCCTCATCCAATAAGAAGATGGCATCATTCATGAGCAGGTTGAGGAACCTGAGGAACAGAGGGGGGTTCATGGCCTCCAGGTTCTCGGATGCATAGTTTGCCAAATGCTGAAACAAGCATAACAAAGCATATAATCTTACATGGAATTAGAAGCATTTTAATTCAGACTCCTATTTAACCAACATCTTTCTTACTTTTTAGTGTGTTTAGAACATTGGAAAAATTTAAGAAAGCACCATTGAACTAGAAGAAGATGTTTTTGCACCCCTTTGTTTATTCTTGGTTAAGGTTTTTATTCCTCTGAAATTAACCTTAAAACTATAAAATAAATTATCAGAGTTCACCTGCTCTGTGACCAAACATCTACATTTTCAAATTAAAAGCCGGCCAGATCATCAACTCTGCATTATCTTTGAAAGCTTTACATCAATGTCTGTTATGAACGTCAGCAAGACAGTTAAAGCTTATTTTCATGCTGTTATCCCAACCATCATGTTCACCTTTCCTGCTGTCTTTTTTTTACTGAATTACTGAAGTGAATAAGACCAAATTTAGCTTGCTATGTTTGGACCAGCTAGTAATTTCTTATAATTTTTTATTATTGTTGTGAAGAAAACAAAGGTTCAGAGGAATTTAACTGAGCTGAATTGAACAGAATCAAATTAAACATAGCTGAAGAGTTATGAACAAAATTGAGTTCACTTAAACAATGCATTGGTAAACTGAACTAAACTGAACAAAACTGAGTTGAAGCACAAACTAATATTCTGTGTAACGTCAACTACGGGGCTTCATGATGCTATACTGGGACAGCAAAACAACCAAACTGGAAATCATACAAGAACACTTCAAAGTCAGAAAAACATCCAAGTGTCTAGTTATAAAGTAATACCAATCCTTTTACATAAAAATGCAAGGCATTGAGATAAGTTAGGTTCAGACATAATTTGTTTATTCACCTTGATGCTCTCTCTATAGCTGTCTTTGCTCCACATGTACTTCAGAATCGGATACATCGGTCTCCTGTAGTTGAATTTCTGTTCAAACTGATGAGGGTCACCTGGATAATAAATGAAAAGAAAAGTTAACAAGCTAAACTCTACTTGTTTTACACCAAGCAGATTCTCATATTTTCAGTAGAACTCACAGGTAAACCCGCACAATTAATGCAAACTCACAGATTATGTGAAACATCCAACTTTAATCCAGATCTTGTTTTCACCTCTGACCTATCTTTTCAGACGAGGCTAATTTAATAGTAGTCTTAAATAATTGTTTAAAATCAGTAGTAATGACGGAAATACAATATCAGAAGATGGTTCTGCTAGATAAAAGACGTGGACAAATTTAACCCTAGGAAATGAACTTTTACCTACCTGTAAATTCAATGTCGACAAACACAGTGATGAGGGCCTCAGCCAGCTGAGGTGCATGGGCGTAGGAGCAGAAAACTCTCTCCCTCTGGAAAACGATGGGCTGAGCAGCACCAGGAGCCAGCGGCTCCATGTGAGGCATCACGGCTTCCAACACTTCTGCAAGCTTTGCTCTTAAATGGGGATTCTTCATCCTGGTTCACATTTCAAACATGGGGGATCACAGAAACAAGTTGAAAGATGTGTATATATATATATATATTTTTTTTTCTTTAAACCTGTTCTACTACTCAGAACTGATCTAGTGGTGGTTTTAGCTTCACCTAGTCCAGATTCTGTAAAAATCTCTTATTAGGCACCTATAAAATAATCAATAAATAAGTTCTACATTGTATCAATGCCAAGTCAAGCAGAAAGGCCTGAGCTCTTCACACATTTATGTTAGAAGGATCTATTTAGCTGCAGATGCATCCTTTGCTACAGATGATCAAGTGTTCACTATAGGAATCTTGTTGCATTTTAGGCAAGGAAATTGTGGTTTTCTTATTTGAAAAGAAATTACTATTTTTAATTATTTGCATTTTTATGTAAAATAAGCTTAAGAGGTTACATGAAAAATCTGCAGAACGTGGCAGTTTCTTCAAATGTGATTCACAAATTAATCATCAGGATAATCGATCAATGAAATAATTGTCACGTACTTCTCCACGTTTCCCATGAAGACAGTTATGAAGTTAAGGATCTGCTCCAGACTTTCCGTGGAGGTCTCCAAGATCTCGTCTGCAAAGCGGCGCAGGAAGATGAAGAAGTCTCCCATGTTTTCTGCAAAAAACTCTGAGAAAAAATAAAAATAGTCCAGGTTTACGCACGGCTGTTGTGTTCAGGGACTTTCAGATTTACTCAATGAGCATGTTATCAGTAACTAACCACAGCCACATTACATGAACAGCTGCAACCATTTTAAAATTCCTCACAGAGCTGGCCTTTCTGATATTATTCCTCAGCCAAGCCTCTGACTCCGACATACCCGGTACGTAGCAGAGCATGGTGTTGTGCAGGGACGCCAGGGGAAAGCTGAGTGCTACATGTTCGGGCCCCTGGTTTCCCATGCTCAGCTGAACAAGCAGAGCAGCAGTGGAAGCTTGCAGGTTAAGGCAACATTGCAGCATGGCGGGCTGCGTTGCGGCAGCTTTGGTTGACAGATACACGATCATCAGACGCTCAAACTGCTCCAGGAGCTGCTCGGACAGCGGGCTGCCCGCGCGTTGGGCGTCCTGCCAGGTCACCTGGAGCCGATGGAGTGACTGGTTCATCTTGACCATCTGCTCATGGAGTCTGAGCGGACACACACACGCCACACAAGTACAGGATTTAATACAGGAAGAGAAAACAAATGAAAGCGTTTTGTCTAAAATTGGGAAATTGCTGTTATAAGATACTGTTAAGTGATTCGTACCGGTGAAAGCCAAGATGCAGGGTGAGTTGTGTGAAGACGAGGTTTTCAGTCAGCAGGGTGTAGGTTCGTGCAGATTCCACCTGCTGCTGAGGGGGTAAAGGGATCAAGCAGGTCTCCTTCTCAAGACCTGGTAAAAGAATATTTACTTGGTAATTAGTATTAATGTTAACAATTGTTCCTTCAAAAACTACAGGCATCCGCTACACCAAAACAAATTCATGAAGTGCTTTACAAAATATTCAGACCCATAGAACTTTTTCATATCTTGTAACTTTACAAAAACAAAACTTTATGTATTTTATGAGAGAAGATTATATGTAATAAATAGACCAACAAAAACAGATGCGTGACTTTCAAAATATTTTTACCCCAGTTTGCCAAATGACCCGACTGTGTGAATGCGAGTGTCTTTGGCTGCGTTCATGCAGCAGGTCTTGATGCTCACTTCCAACAGCTGAAATACATATTGCTTTCTTTGCGTGGTTGTTCAGACTACTAATTAAATGAGATGTCAACTACACTTGTGTGTGTGTGTGAATGGTTTATGACCCAAAGTGACCCGGTCAAATGAGTAGTCAGGGCCAGAGGTTGTGGGATTTGTGAAATGCTTCACTGACACAAACTTCCTCCGTAGGTTTACCATTAAAGTCTGGCTTCTTCTGGTGCAGAATTAGGTCAGATAAAATGCGACATGTCCTTTTACGCTGCATAAAGCCGTTTTGAAAACAATCAATTAAGTATTGGAATTAGTACCACATATGCAAGTGGCACAGATGTTGTGGGATGAAAAGATCAGAATTGGGCTGTTCAGACTGCCGTGAAATGTCAGATATAGGTGACATGTGAGCAAAAAAAGTGGACTTGGGTCACATTTGCCTGCTGTGTGCTTTGGTGTAAATATGTGTTGCATCTTTTTCATTTATGGCACAATTATGTGCTTGTTTGTGTAGGTCTGTCACATAACATTCCAATTGAATCCATTAAAGTTTGTTGCTGTGACGTGACATGAATGCGAAAAAGCTCCAGAGGCAGAGTGTGAAAACTTTGACATCTCATATAATGACCTCTTGCGTGGACGTTGCGATTACGCCGGTCTTCTTCGCTCAGGTCTTTGAGAGCGCAGTATGTCGGGTCGAAGGCTAGCAGCTTGGGTGAACGGGGCTTGCAGAACGGCTGACACAGCTTCAGCAGAACGGCCCCCAGGTTGAGGAAAAATGCATCGGAGGCGTACATTTGGAAGAAGAGCTCTGGCACCTGGTTGGCCCATATCTTAGCACGACCTGCGTTCGCCTGCAGACACCCGCCCAGCCAGGTCAGCAGCAAGTGGCGAGTCTCACCGGACCGCTGCAGCAAACTCTTCAAGATCTGGTGCAGTTTTTCATGAAGTTGACCCATAAACTGCAACAAGAAGAAAGTAAAGCTTAGTTTCCTTCTCGTAAAATTTCCAACAAAACAAACTGATTATGGCCATATACCTGGTGAATGTTGGCTTCCTGGACCTTTGTCTCCTGGGCACTGGAGCGAGAAGGGTTCAGGAAGTAGCCATGCCCCTCTACAACCCCCGGGGTTTTCAGCAAGCAGGATATGTTCAAAATCATCCCCAGCAGGCTGTTCTGGTACTGCAGACCATTAGCTGCGTTTTTGGGCTGAATGTGCTCCATCAACACCTGCAAACACCAAACAGGAACAGACAGGATGATACTAAAGGACAGTCTCGTGAAAATGTGACTCAAATTACACGTCTGGTTTTGTCTTCTGACCTTGGCGATATCCTTATTGTGACAAAAATAGAGGAGAACATCCAGGTAGTCGTAGAGCAGAGGCTGGCAAAGGTCCAAGTCTTTGATGCGCCCCTGGAAGATATCAAAGACCGGAACTACCACCTCCTCAAAGGTACGCACCTCTTGGTCAGAGAGTATGCCAGCAATGACCTCCTCCACGAACTCAATCACCTCCTCGGGCCCTGAAACACCAAGAGTGTGTGGAAAGAATATTTTACTGAGCGCAGACGAAGATGAAAGTAAAACTGATACAGTCAGGACTCTTAACTCCAAAGATGGACCTACGTGCTGCTTTGAAACCTTCAAGCCACAGGTCAAGAAGCTGCTCGTAGATGTTCTGGTTGACATAAATCTCTGGGGTGAGCAGAACGGTGCGCGCGTTGGACACCGTCAGGTTCTTGCAGCATATGGCAACTGAATGTAATTTTTCTGGGACTTTTGTCAACTGGTGCAAAAACAAAAAGGAATTCATCAAGTTACTTTGGAAGATGGGTGATGCTTATGCTCCAGTTGCTGTAAAGAGTTTGAGGATTCTTTAAAGGAAAAAAAGAGCACCTCCTCCTTTGCCCTCTGGTAAGAAGCAAAGAGGTAAGGGATGGCACATTTCTCTCCAGCATCCCGGTCAGCCGACAGGTTCACTGCACTGCAGGAGGTCATGTAGATGAGATGGTTTCCTGGCTCCAGGAGCAGCAGGCGGTTAAACAAAGCCTAAAGGGGAAGAAAAAACACCTCTGAGCTCATTACATTCATGTTTCTAAGGCGAAAGACATTGTTACAAAACAAAATGCTCTATAAACTGAATCAAAATCAATGGAAGTAGAGTGCTGCTTAAACATTTTTACAAAATAATATATGATTTAGGGGTGCACCAATTGTAATTTTCTGGCTGATCATCAATTACCAATCTTTAAAAATGCTAACCCGACGATTTAAATTCTGTCCAACACTAATTTTTATGCCCGAAATGTTACTAAACATAGCAAGAAAATCGTCAATTAGCAACAGTGGGGTGACTATTATTAACTACAAACATGCAGACATGACTTGGTGGGCCGGCCTGTCAGTCAAACCTCTCTCACGGCACAGCAGAAGAGGACAGTCGTTGATTTTTGGACCTTTGCAGAGGTAAATCGGTGGATAAAATTGGCTCCACATGTAAGTATCGACCAATCACGATCTCCCAAAATTAAGGAAATCGGAGCCGATAACTCAGCAGGCTCTAATTAGATCATTTGATATTTTCTGTGGCTTTTGTCAACAATTCATGAAAAACTAGCAAAAGGATATATAATAATGACTAGACTAGAATAGAATAGAGTTTTTTGTCCCTCAGTAAGGTAGTTCTTGGTCTACACCAGCAAACAGGTGACAAATAAAAGCACACACTGTATATGAAATAATAGTTAAAAAGAAAAGCCGGAAATAAACCAGAAATTTCAATTGAAACAGCTGCAGTCATGCTGAAATAAAAACATATCTTTACAAATTGTGCTATCTATAATGTTTAACATGGTTTTTAACCTGCTCTATGTTGTCCCTGTCCAGCCAATCCTGGCCGTCCAGATCTGCAGCCATTTCTTCCAGGTAAACGCATCGAGGAGGGATCCCATTGCCTCCTCTCAGACTGGGATCGCCTAGTGTGATAAAAAAAATCCCAAAATGAAAATATTGATATATTTTAAACTTGACATAAAGTAAAGAATAAAACAAGACTCAAACATAACTTAAAAGAAATTTGACTTTGCAACATAGCTGACCCCTTGGAATTGGGCCTCTCCCTCTTTAAGAAGCTCCAACCCTTTCCAACACTGCCCTTGAACACATCATCACGCCAATGCTCCTCCATTATGCCGCTTACAGCCATTCTTAGGAGTGTGAGAAGTAGTTTGTATAATAAACTCAGCAGACTACCACTTCCACAAGTTGTTTGGTAACTGCTGAAGGAGCTGAGTGGAGGAGTTGCAGGAGAGGGGATCTCTGTATGGGTGGGAATTCAGCTGGAGGCTCCGAGGCAGAGCTTTGGATAAATAGGCAACACATCGTATGAGCAAGCCCTTATGGTGCGCTCACACCAAGCACGTTACACGTGTTCGACGTGTGTGCACTTTGAATGCAGACGCTTGACATTTTTGCTCTACACCAAGCGTTTTGTGCATCTGGTTTACATTCAAAGTCTATGTGGATGTGCGTCAAGGGCACGTCAGACGCATCAAAGTTGCTCTACCTGTTGTTTTCCATTGCTGGCCTATTTGTCGGACACGCTTGATGTGTCAAAAGTTTCAAATCGCACCATGCTAGACACACAAAAACGTGCCACGACGGGCCCTCGACGCGTTTGGTGTGAACGCAGCATTAGGCGCCCCTGAATGATTGCCACGGGAGATTCAAGGACTCCTCAAAGAAACACAGGTATGTTTTTGATGAGGGAATAACGTCCTAACATAATATAAAGCTCAAAAAAGTAATTTTGTCTAGTAACAAATCATGGGTCCATCCATGCTTTGGTTGTCATATCTCCATCTGGTCTAGCATCTTTGGGTTGTGGTGAAAGGGACTCCTGATATAAAACACAAAGGAACCAAAAGCACAGCATTTATTTACAACACAGAGGTGAAGACTCACTCGTGCAGGAAATGTGTGTGGAGTGCAGGCGGCATTGGGGAGGTGGCTGGGGGGTTGGAGGTTCTATAATACATTTTCTGAACATCATGACTCATTTTTGAACAGTCTGTGTGATGAGAGGCCCAGCCAGCTCACAGCAAGGCCATGCAGCGGTGGAGGTCTTTGTGTCATCTGTAAGTGCGTTGACTCATTTCTGCCTGGCAAGTTTGGCTTTTAAAAGATAATGAGCTGCATCCAAGAACGTCCCCAGAGCAAAACAGACCCTGCAACTATTTATGATCAGTCTTGTCATCAGCAAAGCCTCTAGCTTTCAACTGTGCTTTTCATGCGAAAGAAATACCTCCAGGGAAAACATCTTTTACTGGTAATATTCAATTGAATTACTTTTTAACTGCATTTGACAGACTTGTCTCGTCTCAGTTGGAAAATCATCCGACTGAGAAGAATTTACCTCATCAACCGTGATCTCAGAACCGAGGAGTTCCCTGAGATACCGCTAGAGTTAATACCAAATAAGACACACTAATTAACTAAGTATCCCTTGGTTTTTGGATAAAACAAATCTTCCAAATACTAGAAGATTTTACCAACTGGTGTCACCTTAAAGCCAAATGCATCTTAAAAGCTGCCAGACAGCATTGACCCTCTGAAAACATGACATATTCATCACAATATCAGAACTTCAGGCTGCGAGTGTTTTAACCCAGCAAATTTGATCTCAAAATAATCAGCTTGTACTCACTGTTATCAAGCGTGATTAGAAATATTCTCTGGATGATGTGGTTGACATTGAGCTGTTCACAAAGCTCCTGCCGGGACCGGAAGGAGCGACTGATTTCTGCTACGGAGTCGTTGTCGTTGACGCTGTCAGAGACGGATGCCTCCAACTCTGAGTGACTTCCTCCCAACTCCTCCGCTGTGACAGCAGACAGAGCGAGGTCATATGAAAAGATTGTATTGACTTTGGAAGCTTAAATTATTACTAATTAACCTCTTAATCTTCAAGTGTTTATGATATGTGACTTTATACTTTAAGAGCATCACATAAACTCTTTAAAAAAGTCACATTTCTGTTTGGCTGGTTATTATTTGTTGTGACAATGGCAATAAATTTGATACCTTTAGAAAACCTGTTTATTAATACGAAAAATAAATTTGTGGGAATAAGCAGCAAAGTTGATTATGTGAGTTGTGCCAATGAAAAACATGTCAAATCCTCTAAACTAATGCCAAAACAGCTTTTGATGGAGGCAGTGTAATGGTGTGGAGTGGCAAAATTATTCACACCTCTGGCAGAATTACAGTAAAAGATACTTTCATTCAACCAAGAAGTTTGTTTCTGATAGAAAACAACACAAGATCTCCCAAAAGCTAATAAAATTGTGTAAAATCAGTATAAATTTAGATTTTAAAAAATGTATAAACTTACATTTAAACTTGCATTCAAATAAGAAATGCCATGTGAAAAATTTATTATACCATTCACAATGGATAAATCTTTATTGGCATTAACTGCTGACCAACTTTTTTGATGTTTCTGCTGGTGTCTCCATCTCTTTGAGGTTGGAAGGCCTCCTTGCCATCACTCTAATACTTTGCTTCCTCCACAGATTTAAATCAGCTTCAAAACACTAATTTCAGTCAGTATAATGATTGAAACATTGACACTATTCACCAAACACAAATTAAATGTTGTTTGGAAATGGATAAAGAAGGGTAACATAAAGCTTTATGAATGGCCTCAAGCTCAAACCCATTGAGTTTGTAGTAGAAAACCACCCGCTCTTCACAACCCTGCTAATAAAAGTTGTGAGTATCTAGCCAGAAGCTTATTGATATCTGAAAAAATCAGTTTCTCTGAGACTTGGTGAAGGACAATTTAAGCAAATATTGGTAAACGTGTATATATTTTAGCCTGTTCTTATGTAGATAAGAGAAAATGCACAATAGACTGAAACTTGTGCGTACGACTCCTGTTTATAAAATTCACTGAAATTCCACCTTGTACAATACTTTCACATCGGGAAAAAAAAACCTCAAATGAATCATTAAAAGCTTCAAATCCATTTATGCAAATTTTAAGTGTGTATGTAAAGGAAGTAGGTCAATAAATAAAAAAATAGTTTTAAAAATGTAATAAAACCCAAATATTCCTCCAGTCAAGTATTTCTACAGTAAACCAAGGTAGTAAACTTTTACCAGTTGATGAAATTACATTATAAAAACTGGGACTTTATTTGATTAGTCTGGATTGTTATTACCACTGAACAACTGGCATAAACAACATATGCTTCAGACGTTTTGCTAAAACCTGCTGTGACGTTTTTTATGAAGAAACAGCAGAAATGAACTGAGGAACCCAGCAAGGTCCAAACAACTAACATCTCTTAAAAGTAGAGGAATACTGAACAAAACCTCTATGGACTGAAGCTCCATAGAGGTTCAGCTAAAACTGTTTCACTGAGACGACAGGGACGAAATAATGTCTTTTATCCTTCAAAATAAATACATAGAAATATGTTTATTACCTTTATCCAACTTCTCTACAGAAATAACACATCAGAAAGACACATGGATACAAACAGTTCTGAAGTATACATTCAGTGTGTGGCTTTTGTAATGGACTGACTTTTAATTCTACTCACATGGTGGTTTAGAAGGTTGCGGTTGCTGTTGTGGGTTTTGGCTTGATGCAAACTGCTTGGCATCAGCCAGTGAGGTGAAGAGGGCAGCGAAGGGGTTGCAGGAGATGTTGTGATTGTTGTTGCCCTGGTCAGTCATCTCACTGGGGCTCAACACTCACTCCATCTAAGATCACAGCCCTTATGAGTAATGCAGAAGAGCAAATATTGATCAAATAAATCGCTCATGTCAAACTCAAGGCCCGTGGGCAAAATCCGGCCCGCCATAGCATTTTATGTGGCCCTCTAGATTCTAGACTAGACACTAAGTGAGCTTAAATATGTAATCAATCAAAACAATGCAGGTTTTATCTGTTTACTGCCAAATTATATCAATCAGTCCCTCCAGTTTCTTGAGAATTTTTGAGGAAATTCATGTAAAATCAACAAATCCCTGCAATTATTTGCGCTAATAATTGGGAGTTTATTGCAGATTTTTCTCAAAAATTGTCAAAAACTTTCTTACTTGTATCAAAACAGCTGCCTCAGCCTTAATTGAGGTCAGATTATAGTCCATGATCTATTCAGCGAGTAATAAAAGTCACATTTACTGTCATAAATAAGCACAACTGTTGCAAATATTTTTAAATTAGTACCACAAACACTTTGATTTTTATTGCAAAAAAAATCACAAAATCCTGGAGGGACTGAAAAGATGTTCAATAATATTTTAGAATTCATTGATATTTTAAAGTTTGTGGAGAAGTTTTATCAACACATTCTGGCACAACCAGCCCTTTAAGAGAATTCATGATCTTGAATTGGCCCAAAACGAAAATGAGTTCGACACCCCTGAAATAAATGAGCACATAAGTAATTACTGTGGTCCAGATGTCATGTTAATGTAATCACAGCCTCTCATGGTGAACCTCCATCCAACTCTTACAACCTCTAAGAGGTCTTTTTCCAGGATTGTTCCATATTTAACTCTGTTCATCTTTCTATCGACTCTGACCTGCATCATGATAAGGCTATGTTTTACCTTTGAGCGGTGTATTCAGGGTTAGTTTTTCAATAAACATGTTTTGCATGGAGGCCAAAAAGCTACATGTTGGTTGTATCAAGGTTGTAATATTGAAATCCTGTGATGTGAATCTCAGTTGCAACATTCTTTTCTTTCCTCTTTCTCGTCTGTGATTCCATCACTGTTCATTTTAGCATTTTGAGCAAAGTTATTTGTGTCTGCAGTGAGAGACTCTACATATTAGATTAGCATGTAAAATGCCACACTACAATTATTTTGTAAAACCGTGTATAATTTTCCTTCCACTTCACAATGACACCATCTTCTGTTGGTTGAGCACATAAAATAAAACAAAAACAAAACAGTCATGTTTGTGGTTCCAATTTATAAGGTGACAACCTTGACAAATGTTTTTTCATATGCTCAAAACGTTTCGACTTCTCTTTTTTTTTTTTTAAAAAAAAGGGAAATTATCGTAACTCAATTTGAGTTGGTGACAGTGATTTACTTTATACTTCATGTTCTGACCAATTACTATAAGAATGCTGCCGTTAGCACCAAGTTTACCAATATTAACTAATAAAGCATTTGTTGGAAGCTGACAAAAACGAACACCATCACAAAATACTGCTTAAATGGACCCGTTATTGAATACATTTGAAGGTTTTCGATGTGAAACATAAAGAGACCGTGTGAATCTACCAAATGAAACAGAAAGAACGTTCATTGCTACATACTCTACATGCTGCTCACCTGTCAACAGATTAACCGTCTTCTCGCGATATTAGTCACTTTAAACAAAAACTCCTGCATTTATTTAGCCGTCTTTTAGCTTTATTTCATGCTACTCTGGGGATGGAATAACAACCAGTGAGCAGCTTTAAAAGCAGAGGCAGGTTTCGGCAGTTGACACTGTTTAGCTAACTGGTTAGCAGGTGGCTAGTTAGCTCTTACGTGGAGCAACAAGCTAAACTGTCATGGCGTCTCAACGGATCAACTTCAGCGTTTGTTTAAACTCTCAACACAAGGACTTGGCGTGTTTTCGGTCTAAGTAATGTGTATAAACAATATACAGAGCTGCCGTACCTGGCTGGTAAGCAGTTGTTGGAATATTTGGTTAGAAAACAAAATGCTACAACGAAGCCAGGGGGGACAGTTCCTTAGTAGTAAACAGAAACGTCATCCATGTGAGACAATGTTAAGGCGGCGGTTTATTTAGTCATTTATTATTGTTTTACATAGCACACAGTAGCGCAGCAGTGTAATTTACAGAGCTCATTTGGTGACTTGGGACAAAATACAAATCGTGGACACGACTTAATAACATTAATTATTATTATTACAATGGCAATAATGGACAAATTAGATCTAATTTCGTTGTATTTCAATTTGGGAATCAATTAAAATCACATTCTTCAGGCACTTCCGGTTAGGCATGGAGTAATTCCTAACTAGAGATACTTAAAAAGCAGGGGCTGAGCAAACAATACACTGACCTTAGGGCAGTGCTTCTCAATTCTGGTCCTCAGGCCCCCCTACCCTGCATGTTTTAGGTGTTTCCCTGGATTGAATCTATGAGTGATTAACAGGCTTCTGCAGTACTTGATGCCTGCAGAACAGGTAATGCAATCATTTGGATCAGCTGTTCTGAAATAGGGGCACATCTAAAACATGCAGAGCAGGGAGGCCTGTGGACTGGAATTGAGAAGCACTGCCTTAGGGGAAGTCTTTTGCAAAACAAAATGGGTTAAAAATAAGTTTGCCAAAACGGTAGAAACATAGCCTAAAGGTTTTGCAGAATGTCACAGCTGCGAATGGTTGTTCCACAAAGTATTAACTCAGGTGGTTGATCACAAATGCATGTCGCATTTTGTGTGAACATTATTGAAAACTGTTTTATTGTTTACTCATTTCACAACCTTGCACTACTTTGTGTTGGACTCTCACACAAATAAATAAATAAAACATTGAAGTTTGTTGTTGTAACGTGACACAATTTGAAAATAAAACCCCACAGAGGGAAATTTCAGGTGTAACATCAATGCCAACATCACAAAAAGTGTTGAGAAAATATACAAAACAAGAACAGTAATAGCAATATACTGTTCAAGATTATGATGTGATATAATGCAATTCTTAGAAATAGAAATATTATGCTCACAATCCAAAATATGCAACTGAGTATGATGATACATAATGTGCATGTGCATTGTCACTGAAAAATAACAGACTATTTACAATATATCAGTGCAGCGCAATTATGAGTTATTCATGAGTATTCGTGAATAAAACAGACACAATTTACTCATCAATTTACAGTAAATGACTGTGCAAAGGCCAGTGGGGATGTAAACACATTGATTTTGGTAGGTTCTGTAGATGTTGTGTCCGCTCTCAGAAAACCATGGTGTCCGCTCTCAGAAAACCATGGTGTCCAATTGGACTAATTTAAAACCTGCAGTGAGTTTAGACCATCAGTAGAGGGTGGCAACACACTGTATCTCTCAGGGAGCCTTTTTCAAACGGGATGTAGTTTTAGAGCTTCCTTCATATTGGCTTTTCATGGCAAATAACCTACTTGTTCTTCGAATAAAGTAATGGATTATTAGTGATCCTAAGTAACCCACAGTGTGATTACAATATCCTGAAAATTTTTTCATCTGGTGTTAATGCTCTCTTGTGGCATCATTAGTTCAGTTAAACTAATCTGCGTGCATTAAAAGTAATATTTCATCTGACACAGAGTCTTTGAAAGCCAAGGGACTCTCTTCAGGGATAAACTTATGAATGTGTGCTAAGGGTGGTTTTTATAATACAATTTAAGAAAGTCATGGACTCCATCGGAGCACTACCATATTCAAGCGTATGCATCAAATTACAAAGAGGAATTATGAAAAAGATGTTTTGTTCTTGAGAGTTTTTACCAGTTGGAAGTATCAATCAAATAAATACAACAGTATTTATCCTGTTACTGACTTACCAAAATGTAGAAATACTCCAATTGTGTAGCAATCTGTGACACACCATATGTCTGCTCTAAGCATCGTCACTAATGCACTGCAGCATTTTCATTTAAAAATTATTTATTTATCATTTGGTAAGCAACATTTCATTCACCAGGGATTTGTGATTATTATAGATTTAATGGAAGAACTTTATTCAACCCTTTTAGTACCTGGATCAAAGTCTTAGAGCATTAGCTGTTTAGCAGTGGTGCGTAGATCCATTTGTCCACCTTTGGTCTCTGTTTTAGTTGGGACATTTACAACTCGGTGGTGTAGGGTTCTGATGACGACAGCTACAATAAATTAATCACTCTACATTAGAGAGACAAATATAACAAGACTAGAAATCCAAGACGGACATTCGTTGTGTTTGCTTAGGCTGGTTACCATATCAGCAGAAACATAGAAACGGATTAGCTGATGTCAACCGATTTGTAGTTCAGAAGTGAACTGATTGCCTTGACCTGATTATATGATGCTGAACAAGATAGGTGGTGCAAGTCAAAGATCATGTTGTGGTTTCTATTATGTCATGTGTACAGTACACTTCAATAAAAGGGAGTGTGTTATCTCTTCTTCTGGATGAATACTGTCGTCAGTCAATTTTTTTATCATTGACTTTGATGTGATTGTCTTCCATAGGTCAGATGTTGTGGTGTTGCTTGTGCATTGTAAGACTGGTAACACTGGGTAACACTGGCACATGGATGATTTGGTCTTTACAAAGCAACACTGTATTTAAAATAGAAGATCAGTGCATGCGGAAGCTGGGCCTACTGTTTTTGCAGTAATCAAACTGTAATTTACTGATATTCTTTACAGCCTCAAATTGAAATTTAGATGTCAAAAGGCGGCACCATTTCATCTAGGATGAAATGGTGCCGCCTTAGAGGAAATAAATTCAGTGTAGCTGAAAATTAAGTGTTTGATCGTCAAGTCGTTTCAACTTTTGTGTCATAATACCATGCCAGTCCAAATAAACATCACACACCATTGTATGTTGTTGTCATTCAGGATATTCAACCTGAATGACCTCGTTCTTTGGGCACATGATCATAGCACTGCTCCGACAAAGGCCTGCATGATAGACATGAGGCATGATGGGTGAATCACTTCATGGGACAGTTTTTAAGCAGTCCATAACTTTTAAATGGGGCTCAATTCACTCCCATTCAAACCATTGCCTGCTTTGTCCATTCCAAAACCAGTTTTAATGTATGTTTGGGATCTTTGTTCTGTTTAAACAAAAATAAAAAATTCAACCAAACTGTTCCCCTCAGATGAAAGGAAACTGGTTCAGCAAAAGCCCTGCAAATACCAAGACTCCAGCCTTACACAAAGCGGTCGCTGCTTGAACACCGGTCTTACAATTCACTGTGAAACCAGTTTAACCTCAATATGGATCAACAAAGAACCCGCTCCAACGCTGATGAAAACATAAACATTGCTGAGATGATAGGAAACTAACCAGTTTAAATCAACTTCTTCAATTCTGTAAGTGGTCAAATGAGGACATTTTTACACTTCTACATGATCTGAGGTTTCTTTCCCTCTGGAGGCAGGAAGCCTATATACACAATTTGTGGAAAATTGGAAAGTCACAATTTTGTGAACCAAGCTTTTATAAAAAAAAAAAAAACAACATTTATGCTGTATGCTAAAAATGAAGGATTGAATTAAATAATTAAAAGCCCAGACTTTGTATGTGTGCATACTAATAAAGTCTCATTACAGACATTATGCCTGTAATGAGAGTTTTTAATATTTTTCCCAGAACTATTTTTTGCAAAACTAAATTAAAGTAGAACCAGAACAATTCCCAACCAGAATAATGTCACCTTTGACCTATTTTGTTTGAATGGAAGGTCAGCTGACCAATTGTTCTTTTTTAAAAATGTTATAATAAAAAAAAAAAAAAAGGCTTTTTCTTAATATGCTACGAAACTCTGAAATGTAAAATGCGCGAAAAACAAAGCCAGAAAGTTTAGGAAAACAACACAGTTTATGACTGAGCGACTTCAAAACTGAACAGTCAGACATGTCTGCAGCATAACACATTTCAAGTAAACATAAAAAAAATAACTTTTTTAATAAAAAACAAAGTGAAAATTATATTTAAAAAAATACATTACTGTACATCTCAGAAGAAACTGAGAAGTAACTGTTTAACACAACCTTCAAAGAACATAAACTTTTACATCCAACTTAGAGGAAATAAATTCAGTGTAGCTGAAAATTAAGTGTTTGATCGTCAAGTTAAATAAACCTAAACAAAAACTTTCCATTGAATTACAAGCGTTGTGTAATTATTATACAGTTTTATATAATAAACAAAATGTTTGTTAGCCAGTTTTATGAGAACGCAGGTGTTTCCACGTTGTCACAGCTTAGATCTGAAGATGGCTGAGCCTTCACTGAAATGTGTTGTGCTACAAATGTCCATCGATAAAGTGTTTGTTTGTGTCCTTCATCTCTCAGAGCCGACTTCATGGCTCCCTCGTCTTCACTTGTGACATTCCCTGATCTCGTTGCTTCATGTTCCCTCAACCAGCGGTCCGTGGGGCTGTGTAGGACATTATTTTCCGTATTGTGCCCCTTTCCCCAGTCTTAGCCATTCTCTCCAGGGGGCCTGCACTTTGTCCGCATTACTGTCTGAACTCCACGAGGAGGAAGGGGAGAGCTGGCGCGTCCAGGTGGAGGCCGTTCTGCTGGGTCGTCGGAAGAACGGCAGGCCGTTGGAGGTGGGCTTCTTCTGCGGCTGCTCCGTCTGCTGCTGCGACTTCAGCTGCTGGTTGATGACGATCTGGATGTCGTCCTGAGGCAAAGGAAGGAAAGAGCGGGTGAGCAGGACAGAATTCACAAACTGCGATAAATTGAGACTCTCTCATTTAATTTTCTTATCTGTCATTAGAAGGATCTCAGCGCTCTTTTAGACCTTTATCATCTTAAAGACTATTTGCAGTGTCAGGTATGAGCAACTAATGTTGCTGAGTGCTGCTTTCCTGACTGCACTTTGTCAAGTGTAAAGTTTGATGACAGAAAGGAACCTAGTTTTTTAGGAGTCGGCCATTTTTTTCCAGTGAAAGGACCCTCTGAGCAAAAGACCTGGTTTCAATGGTAAATGGTAAATGTAGACCCCCATGTTAATTAACAGAGTGTTTATTAATGTCTTTTTTGGAAGTTTTAATTTAAAAATATCAAGTAATTAAATGACGTACACATACACTTTCAATTTCCCTTGCTAATTTCCTCAGATGTGAAAATTGGAAATCCATTTTAAAGGTTTTTGATCATTTTGTGAACATTTTTGATCCCCCCCCCAAAAAAAAAAAACGTTTTACGTTTGAACCAATAAGCTTCAACTTGCAGAAAGTCACCATTTCAAAAGTTACTTTCATGTTTGCGTTTGTAACTGATATAAAACATGTGAATTACTATAAATTAGTCTTTTAGACCGAATAATGAATCTAAATCACAGAAAATAAAATCAGCGTTTTAGTATCGATGTTATCAAGACGCTCAGACAGGGCAGCAGTGGCTCGGCTTGGCTTGGCGACTCATGGACTCCTGCTGCTCATGTCCCCCAAAACTGTTGGGACACAAATGTCTGTCCCTTGTGCCCCAGTGGGGACACGTGGACATTCCTGGTTGTCAAATATTGCAGACTTCCAAATACAAGTTGTTGCTTCGACAGTACAGCAGATATTAAAACATATTTTGTTGGAGCTGAGCTGACATTAGAAAGAGTCAAAACTAAGAAAATAAGCTGACCTGCCAGGCCTCCAGCTCCTGGGACAGCTCCAGCTTACGTTGGATAGCGTCTAATAACTGGTTGTTCAAACACATCATGTCGTTTTTGCTTCTCACCAATTCAGCCTCCATCAGGTTTTTCCTGTTGAGAGATAAAACAAAATGCTTCTAATAAATGAGGATCAGATTTGCCACAACGTAACAGCTGTAAGAATAGCTACAGCAAACATGAACTACATCCATCATTTATCTTTGCCTTGCAAGTGTATTCATCCATTTTTTCACATCGTCACATTACAAACTTCAATGTATTGGATTTAGATTTTATTTAATAGACAAACTTAAAGTTGTGAATAATTGTGGGGTGGAGAAATAAGGTTGCATTGTTTCTTATGAGCAGATAAATGCGAGGAGTGTGCCGGGTCAAGACTACCTCAGCCTACAGTCTCTGGCAGCTTCAATCAGCTTTCCTTCCAGGGCTGCTTTATAAGCTTTATTCTTCTTTACATAACTCTGACCAACTTTTCTGTCCCTTCTGATGAAAAGGACCCCCACAGCATGATACTGCCACCACCATGTCACACAATAGGCATGGTGTGTTTATGGGTGATAGGTTTCTGCCACACACACAAGCACTCTGGATGTAGGCCAAAAAGTAAACTTTTTGTCTCTGTACAGAGCATTCATGTGTTTGTAAACTGCAAACAGGACGTCTTTTAGCTTTCTTTCAGCAATGGCTTACTTTTTTGACACTCTTTTTTACAATTACATGACTAATAGTCTAATAGTTGTTCTGTCAACAGATTCTCCCATCTGAGCTTTCAATTGTTGCAGTTGCTCCAGGGTTACAAGAGGCTGCTTTTCCCTGACCTGTCTGCTGTGTTTCTTAGTCTTCCTGATGCTAATGTTTGTAAGCTAATGTTCTCCAACAAACCTGTAAACCTTTGCCAACACCTTGATTCATACCGAGAAGAGATTTGTGCACAAATGGACTTTATTACCAATTAGGCAACTTATTAATGCAGTTTATTGCATCAGATTTTATTTATGGGGCTCTAAGCCAAGTCCCCCCTTTCTTTCCCCCCTAAGCAAAGGGGGAAATGAATCTCAATATGTTTTAGGTATTATTTTTTCAAATAAGCTTGTACCCTTTTCTCAGTACTCCAAAATGCAAAATCCCAATAAATTATATTCCAATTTGTGGTTGTAACGTGGCAAATTGCGAAAAGGTTTAGCAACTACTGATATCTTTGCAAAGCACTTTATGTAAACTGTAAACTATTTGAATATGAATACTTTAACAATTATGAGTTATGTACTTGGCGATAGCTTCATCCCGGTCTCTGACGGCCTGGTGGACGAAGTCCTTTTGATCCTGCATGCTCTGCAGCTTCTGCAGCAACTCGGCATTCTCCTGCTGCAGCTGGATGTTCTGCAACAAGAAGACAAAATAACAAAAAACTAAACAAAATCACGTTATCCCAAGGGAAGCTTACCCCGAAATTAAGATTAGGGATGTGTTACGAAAGATTGTTTTCACTTGTAAATAAAATGAAGATTTTAAAGGCAGCATTAAACAAAGTAGCCAAAAGATGACTACACCTGTATCCATACTGTTATATTAAGTTTGTATGAGTTAAGTCAGCTACTTTGGGATGATAGTAAGAGAGAAGATTTAAAGTCTGTGCTGCAGCCCAGTTTTGATACAATAGGACGCCACAGGCAATGACCCGAATTCTTTTCATCACTGGTTACCTGATCCCTCAGCTCCTGCGCTGTGCTCAGATTCCCACAGTGATCGGCCATCCCGCCAACAAAGGCCAGATTCACCTTCTAGACAGAAACAGACAGTAACAGAGAGATCAGGTGTCAGCCACGCATGTGCAACAGAAGGGGTTTCTGTGGCTTCTGCCTTCTTGGAACGATACTCTAAAGGTGGAGGAGGTGCGGCTGGTTATTTAATTACAGTACAAATGCAGTGAGACACAGATTGACGATGCATGATAGCAGTAAAAAGAAACTCTGTAAAATATCAACTGGGACAAATCAGAGGTGAACAGTGATTATACGTGTTCAGCTGTTTTTAATAACCAATAAACATGAGAAGTTTATTTATATATCCCTTTTAACAAAATAAATCTAAAGAGAAAACTTGAAATATTTTCTGGATAAAGACATTGATGGAAACTGACGTAATTTTATTCTTCTCCAGAAAACGTAAACTGTTCCGCCATAATTTTCTTTTTTCTTTTTGACGCAAAAGGGCAGCTTAAATAGCCGCGTGTAAATAAGAAAGACTAAATAAACAGGATGGCTAAGGACGCGCTTTTTACTTTTCTTTGTTCTGCATGCATCTCTTACCTCTAATGAAAGAGTGAAGGTAAACGTTTCACCTCAGCAGATTTATATATTATCATAATGAGGTATTGTGTATGCTTCTCTAGAACTGAACATAAGATATAAAAATACAAACCTGACTTTCAGGTAAAGCATGCTTACCCATAAAGTGCAGCTCACGTGATTTACTGGATCATTCTTTATCTGATACATATCCGTGTACAGTGACTCTTTACTAATGAAAGTTGAGACAACTTTTTTTTTTTTTAAAGTGAACTCATCTCGTCCTTTTTAGATTTGAACCAACAATGCAGCCTTTTGTTCCCATTTTCCTGTCCTGGCCCTCACCTGGGAACTGGATGCGTGTGACAGAGATTGGGCCGCTCCCTTCAGTCGGTGCATCAAGGCCTGCAGGTCGTCCTGCTGATCCGTGACCTCTGAGCTGCTGAGACCCCAGGTCAGAGGGCGGAGTAACTGGAGGACGGAGCCCATTTCTTCAGTTATCTAATAAAAGGAGGCAAGGACAGAAACACGTTAATCTATCCTCACTAAAAAGAGTTAGCATAATTAAAATCGGTTAAGGAACCTGGCCCAGCTTCTGGGAAGGCTAACATATTTGTGGTTTTCAAAATGAAACACATCAAGGATGGCTTAATGGAAGTCAAAGCAGGTCAACAACAAAAAAAATCCTTTGTTCTGTTTCCTTTCCGTCTGCAACAGCGTAGTCTCATGACTCGAGTGACTGAGTGACATCTGGTATTTACAAAGCAGGAGTTGAGTGGAATCAGCTCATTTCTATTTTTACCTGAACTGATGTCAGGTGACTGGGATAAATTTTATAATTCGAATATCAGGTAACATTTTAGAAAACGAGACATTGCTCAAACAATAAAATGTTTCATTTACCACCTCAGGTCATAAGCTTGACCAGAAATGGACCGATTCTTTAAAATGTTTGTGATATGGTAGCTGAAGAAAAAAAATAATAATAATGGAAATATTCCCACAATGCAGCCAGGACAAACGAGAAGCAAAGCGAATGACGCACAAACCCAGGAACGTATTAGATCTTCCTGTAGTAATGATGTTTTAACATCCTGAGTGTGAAGACTCATCGACCTCATTCACTTTTATTTTCAATCTCTCCGCACAAAGACATTTTGACTGTGTCAGATACAAGTCACACTGTCATGTAGAACTTGTCATCTTACTCCTTTCTGAGGGAAAAGAGGGACTGTGTTTTTCACTCTGTGTTGATTTCCTGAAATCTCCCGTGTCGACCGGGTTTCTGCGTGATCTTCCTGCACAGGACTTTCAGGAAAGACATTAATATTCCGAGTATTACGTTTGCAAAGTTTTTGCTCAAAACACACCATCAGCGAAACACTGCGGGCAGGAATACTATAGAAACAAGTGATGCAGATAGAGCGTGTTCAGCCCAAACAAGACGCTGGCATCTTTGTCAGTCAATATTTGCCAAAGATTATTGTCTTACTGTTGAGCACGATTGTGTTTAGTGTAATTTTTAAAGAGAAGCTTCATGACTTCTAAGAAAAGGGCTTTTGTTTCTTTCTGGGAAAGTAAAATGTGTCTCAAGGCTCTTATAAGTTAACAAATAGCATAAATAACTTTCAAACAAACTGAGATTTTTATCAGAAGGAGCTTCTATTTCTGTTTTGCATGTGAGCGTTTTAGCAAAATCTTCAAGTGTGCTTTATAGTTTAGATTTTTATTTTCAAAAAGAGACTTGTAAAGGGATTAAAAAAATGCTACTAAAAAAATATCCCAAATAAATCTAAATTACAACCACTATTACTGTTTCTTTAATTATTTAAAGAGAAAACTTCTATTTTAATGAAGTTCTAATAAAACTTAAATAAAAATACTTACATTTTGTTCCAGAAATAAAATGTGTGGCCAACATAAACCCAATTTCTTTAGGTTGATGACCAAAGTTGCAAGCTGGTGTAAAATGTATTTATTTTTAATCATTTTGGATTTCCAGTCATTCAGAATGTCTCATTTAGCACTTTTGTGTGTTGTTCCAATTGGCTTTGAAAACAACAGAATTTGACCAAAGTCATCCATGAATCAATGAAAGACAAACATGAATTACAAAGTTATTAAACGAATTCCCAAAGGAATTAATATGGGATATTTGGGAGGAATTATAATGGGACATTTGGGAAATTCCCCCCAAATGTCCCATTATAATTCTTCCCAATTATCCCATTACAATTCCTCCCAAATATCACATATTATTTCTTCCCAAATGTCCCATTATAATTCTTCAAAAATGTCCCATATTAAATTCTCCCAAAGGAATTAATATGGGACATTCGGGAGGAATTATAATGGGACATTTGGGAAATTCTCCCAAATGTCCCATTACAATTCCTCCCCAATATCACATATTATTTCTTCCCAAATGCCCCATTATAATTCCTCCCATATGTCCCATATTAAATCCCCCGAAAGGAATTAATATGGGACATTTGGAATTACTTATAATGGGAAATTTATGAAAAATCCTCCCAAATGTCCAATATTAATTCCTCCCAAATGTTGCATATTATTTCTTCCCAAATGTCCCATTATAATTATTCAAAAATGTCCCATTATAATTCCTCCCAAAAGTCCCATATTAAATCCTCTGAAAGGAATTAATATGGGACATTTGGGAGGAATTATAATGGGAAATTTGGGGAAAATCCTCCCAAATGTCCCATTATAATTCCTCCCAAATGTCCCAAATAAAATTCTCCCAAATGTCCCATTATAGTTCCTCCCAAATGTCCCATATTAAATCCTCCCAAATGTCCCATTATAATTCCTGAAAAATGTCCCATTATAATTCCTCCTAAATGTCGAGCTGATCTAGTGTTGCCCATAATAATCCTTGGACATGTCCCAGACTCCTTGATAATGGAGGCAGGGACATGTCCCACTCTGTGTGGGCCATGTTCCACCCACTTCCTCCAAAATATGTCTAAAGCACTATCTTTGTTGTTGGTCAGTTGTCACTTTGAGCCCTACACTGTATTCGTCCCGTCCTTCTGTGGCTTTTTCGTAGATGTAGATATACCCGTTGCTGCAAACGTCAGCTCCACAGTCGATATTCTCCAGTGATACCCGCTCATCCTCCGCCTTAAACACCAGTTCTCCACACACCAGATATGTATAAAAGCTGCTGGTGTCAGAAGTAGTTTCCTGTCTCCGGCAAATGACGGAGGACAGATGATATAACTGAGTTCCATGTTTTACAGGAACGTCAAGGACTGGGTCAGGTATCACAGGTCGTCTGATATCGTCTGGACTGTCTGGCCATGGCAGAATCAGGGTCATCACATCAGTTTCATTAAAAAAGCAATCCCTCTTTTTGTTGGACTTGCAGGTGTCGCAACTTTCTGACATTCTGCTCCAATAATTCTCCAGAAGAGTTGATGTGGTGTCATTTTGTTGTTCCTTTGGCAGAGGAATGACAGGACCAAGGTTGCGAATAATTCGTGAACACTTCTGACATTGTTCACAGTGGTCAGTTGTATACAGCTTAGAGTTTGTGTAGATTCCACACTGGGCCAGATAGTGCAACATGTAAAACAACAGGACTCCTGGCTTGTCCTGATGTTTTACATCCTTAATCTTCAGAGTTTCAACGAGTTCATTCTGAACAGCAAAGATTTCATGTGGAGGAAAGTCTCTTCCTGGATGGTACATTGCTGTAAAGAAACACCTTGCAAACAATGGTGTCTCTGCAAAAAGTTCCGAAATCTCCTCAGGATACTGAGCCACAAACCTTCTGACAATAGTCAAGTTCATGGTGCTTTGTGTTGTGGCATTCATCCAGCTGTTAAAAAAGGAGTTGGAGAATTTGCAAAAGTACATTCCTGGGTAAATATTTACATCCACAGCGTCGAAATCATCGGTGTCATTCTGAGTTCCATCTTCTGAGTTTTCTTCTTCAGAAGACGATTCCTCTGAAGAAGAAAACTTATACACTTCTCCAAACTCTGTCCACATATCCTCTGCATTTGGGCTTCCAGAACAAACTTCCTCATCCTTAGTGGAAGCATCAACGTCCTTAGCGTAAATGCTATCGTAATGGTCAGGTTCATTTTCAATGTCATCTATAGAGCTTTCTTCATCTGAAGACCATTCTTCTGATGAAGAATACTCAGACACTTCATCAAAATGTGACACATCCGTTGCAGCATTTTTGCTTCCAGAGTCAACTTCCTTAGGTGAATCATCCATATCTTTAGTGTCCAGGTTCTCAAAGTGGTCCGTGTAATTTTTAATTTCACCCATTGAGTTTACATCAACTGAAGCGGTTTCTTCTGTTGATGGATTTTCAAAGACTTTTTCAAAATTCGTCAGACTTTCCTTGCTGTCACAGCTTTCTTTCACAGCCATTTGTTCAACAAAATCGTCAAAGTATTCTGAGGTGTCATCAATGTTCATTTCTCTGTCCCCAGAGTAGATTTCAAATTCCAGCTCCATTTTGATATCAGGAAGACAGACGCTTTCCAAAGCAGCAGTGTTTTCAGATGTGTTGACTGTCAAAGGCGTATTGATGGCAACTTCCTCAACTTTAGAGGAAGCATCAATGTCCTTCTGATCTTCAGGAAAAATTTCAAAACCCAAGTACTTTCCTGTCTTATCCTCTTCAAATTCTCCTGAAATTCCATCGACTTTTACATTGTCTTCTGCGACAATGTCAAATCCAGAGTACTTAAATCCTTCATCTTCAGATGAGCTCTCTGCTGAGGCATCACTGTGTTTTACATTGTCTACGGCGACAATGTCAAATCCAGAGTACTTAAGTCCTTCATCTTCAGATGAGCTCTCTGCTGAGGCATCACTGTGTTTCACATTGTCTTCGGCAATAATGTCAAATCCAGAGTACTCAAATCCTTCATCTTCAGATGAGCTCTCTGCTGAGGCATCACTGTGTTTCACATTGTCTTCGGCAATAATGTCAAATCCAGAGTACTCAAATCCTTCATCTTCAGATGAGCTCTCTGCTGAAACACGACGGTGTTTTACACAGTCTTCAAAGAAATCTTCGAATCCAAAGTACTTATGTCGTTCATCTTCAGATGAGCTCTCTGCTGAAACATCAGTTTGTCTTACATTGTCTTTGGCGACAATGTCTAAATCAAGGTGTTTTGTACTTTCATCAGTTGAGCTCTCTGCTGAAATGTCTTCATCTTTTATCCGATATCCCAGCAACTTCTCTACTCCCTTCGTGACAAGAAACCCAAGGCCCCAACCGATAGTTAAAATCATTTTGATTGCAGTTGAAATGGTTTCTAAAATCACTGTCCGAAATCGTCTCTCTATCAAAGTGTTGTACCTCCAACGACGTTGAAAAGCAAACTGAGAATTCTTGTATTCCAAATGATAATAATAATCATTTGAACCTTTATGACATCATCAATGAGAACATAGATAATATGATGATATCAAATGACCTGTCAGGCTCTTGTTTGTTTTAGTTGCTATGGAAACACCAGGAGTTATGTATGAGATAAGACTACTGTCAATTAAAAATGCATGCATAGACATCTAAATTTGTGAATTTAAGTCAATAAATGCATAAATTTAAGATTTGTATTTATTGACTTAAATTCACAATGTGTTTGTCCTGTCTGTCTCTGTGTTGCCCTGCGACAGACTGACGACCTCCAGGGTGAACCCCTGGAAAGGGTTTTCTCTCGCCTCTCACCTTAAAAGTTAGCTGGAGATAGGCACCAGCACCCCTCATGACCCCACTAGGGAAATCTCAATTAAATCTGTGTTCTCCAAAAAAGTCACTCATAAATATGCTCATTTCCATGAACTTATTCAATTTGTAGTCCACCTGTATGTATGTCCAGATAAAGTGTTTCACACAACTGGAGGAAAAGCACAAAGTATCAAGTTCTACAGACAAGATGCTTGGTGTTGCACAATCTGCAGCTCAGCATCAGGAAGAGGAAGCAGCTCAGTGTAAGAGACTAAAGGGAGGAGAAAACATCTTCTTAAGGATCAAGAGAAGATGAGCTGGCCACATCACACAAACATTAACAAAACACAAAGGCAGAAGCTGTTTTTCTTCAGCAGCTATTATATTTTGTCATTGATTCAAAGCTGCTGACCAGATGCTGGTGCATCATTCAGTGTTGCAACACGCTGCATCATAGCCTGTGCCACTTCCATGCCTATGAAATGAATATTTCCACTTCCAATGACTGGTAAAACTGTTTTTATTCAGCCACTGTTTTATGTGTTGAAATTAATTGTTTCTTTTCACATTAAATTATGAACACTGTTGACAGTGATGTAGTTAGAGATGCAGTTTATTATTTTAATAACTAAATCGTTGAAGTTCAGTCTGTCTATAAAGTCAATATATTTAAATGTGTTGAGCAGTTAGTAGCTGCTTGGTTGCCTGTCAGGCTGACTTGTCTCTCTAAGTTCTCCTTAGGTGTGAGTGTGTGTGTGCATAGTTGTTTATCCTGTCTGTCTCTGTGTTGCCCTGAGACAGACTGGTGACCTGTCCACGGTGAACCCCACCTCTCGCCCATTGACCGCTGGAGATAGGGACCAGCACCCCTCATGACCCCAACAGGGATAAACATGTAAGATCATCGAAGGATGGATGTTAAAATGTGAGCAAAAAGTAATAACTCTGAAACAGGAAGAACAGAGGAGTGAATGACAGCCTTTATTCAACCCCTTCTGCAAAACACAAAGTATTTGCATCTCTCGACACCATAACAAAACAAAAAGAATAAGACACAGTGCCACATGTCTTATTCTTTTCTGGGAGCTGATGGAAATAAGATGCAAAGGTTTGTATTTGACTGATGCATCTAAAAGTATTTCTATCAGGGAATATATCATAAGCATCAGCTTGCAGCAAGGACCATCTGCTGAGTTTAGAGTGGGTATTACATAAACTGAGTTATTTTTGGTTTTGATGAAGGAGGATGCAGGATCCAGCGACAGTCACCTGTGTTAAGAGCAAATATTCTAACCCTTAAAATGTTTCCTAACCGAAAACAGTGTGAAGTCTTTTATTTGGTAAGCGGCTCACGTCATTCACATCTAAGCTGGCACTTTTCATATACAATATTTAAATATTCCAGTGAAACAACCCAGCATCTTTAGTTTCACTGTGAGCTTATTCCAGCCTCACTTTGAGTTAATCAGGTTCTTGCTTGAAATGTACCACCTGTATTGATGCAGAGGAAGTAGCAGACCCGCCTCTCCTTAAGAGGCGAGCCTATCTGGAGGAAAGATTTTTGAAACCTAATAGTATGACCTTATGATATTTTCATGAGCTGAAACCTGTAAGTGAGACAAACAGATTGGGATGATTGATGCAACCGTCTGGGCTCTGATTTCTGATGTTAAGATTGCTGCTGCATGTCCTCTCCCTCTATCTTTGCCCATGTCTTCTCTGCTTCCTGTCAAAAACAACAACAACAACAACAAACTAGTATGTACAACCACCGGCCACTTTATTAGGTACACCTGTTGGCTGTACATCCATGATGCAAAATTCGCGTTCCACCACATTTGTCCCATTATAATTCCTGAAAAATGTCCCATTATAATTCCTCCCGAATGTCGAGCTGATCTAGCGTTGCCCATAATAATCCTTGGACATGTCCCAGACTCCTTGATAATGGAGGCAGGGACATGTCCCACTCTGTGTGGGCCATGTTCCACCCACTTCCTCCAAAATATGTCTAAAGCACTATCTTTGTTGTTGGTCAGTTGTCACTTTGAGCCCTACACTGTATTCGTCCCGTCCTTCTGTGGCTTTTTCGTAGATGTAGATATACCCGTTGCTGCAAACGTCAGCTCCACAGTCGATATTCTCCAGTGATACCCGCTCATCCTCCGCCTTAAACACCAGTTCTCCACACACCAGATATGTATAAAAGCTGCTGGTGTCAGAAGTAGTTTCCTGTCTCCGGCAAATGACGGAGGACAGATGATATAACTGAGTTCCATGTTTTACAGGAACGTCAAGGACTGGGTCAGGTATCACAGGTCGTCTGATATCGTCTGGACTGTCTGGCCATGGCAGAATCAGGGTCATCACATCAGTTTCATTAAAAAAGCAATCCCTCTTTTTGTTGGACTTGCAGGTGTCGCAACTTTCTGACATTCTGCTCCAATAATTCTCCAGAAGAGTTGATGTGGTGTCATTTTGTTGTTCCTTTGGCAGAGGAATGACAGGACCAAGGTTGCGAATAATTCGTGAACACTTCTGACATTGTTCACAGTGGTCAGTTGTATACAGCTTAGAGTTTGTGTAGATTCCACACTGGGCCAGATAGTGCAACATGTAAAACAACAGGACTCCTGGCTTGTCCTGATGTTTTACATCCTTAATCTTCAGAGTTTCAACGAGTTCATTCTGAACAGCAAAGATCTCATGTGGAGGAAAGTCTCTTCCTGGATGGTACATTGCTGTAAAGAAACACCTTGCAAACAATGGTGTCTCTGCAAAAAGTTCCGAAATCTCCTCAGGATACTGAGCCACAAACCTTCTGACAATAGTCAAGTTCATGGTGCTTTGTGTTGTGGCATTCATCCAGCTGTTAAAAAAGGAGTTGGAGAATTTGCAAAAGTACATTCCTGGGTAAATATTTACATCCACAGCGTCGAAATCATCGGTGTCATTCTGAGTTCCATCTTCTGAGTTTTCTTCTTCAGAAGACGATTCCTCTGAAGAAGAAAACTTATACACTTCTCCAAACTCTGTCCACATATCCTCTGCATTTGGGCTTCCAGAACAAACTTCCTCATCCTTAGTGGAAGCATCAACGTCCTTAGCGTAAATGCTATCGTAATGGTCAGGTTCATTTTCAATGTCATCTATAGAGCTTTCTTCATCTGAAGACCATTCTTCTGATGAAGAATACTCAGACACTTCATCAAAATGTGACACATCCGTTGCAGCATTTTTGCTTCCAGAGTCAACTTCCTTAGGTGAATCATCCATATCTTTAGTGTCCAGGTTCTCAAAGTGGTCCGTGTAATTTTTAATTTCACCCATTGAGTTTACATCAACTGAAGCGGTTTCTTCTGTTGATGGATTTTCAAAGACTTTTTCAAAATTCGTCAGACTTTCCTTGCTGTCACAGCTTTCTTTCACAGCCATTTGTTCAACAAAATCGTCAAAGTATTCTGAGGTGTCATCAATGTTCATTTCTCTGTCCCCAGAGTAGATTTCAAATTCCAGCTCCATTTTGATATCAGGAAGACAGACGCTTTCCAAAGCAGCAGTGTTTTCAGATGTGTTGACTGTCAAAGGCGTATTGATGGCAACTTCCTCAACTTTAGAGGAAGCATCAATGTCCTTCTGATCTTCAGGAAAAATTTCAAAACCCAAGTACTTTCCTGTCTTATCCTCTTCAAATTCTCCTGAAATTCCATCGACTTTTACATTGTCTTCTGCGACAATGTCAAATCCAGAGTACTTAAATCCTTCATCTTCAGATGAGCTCTCTGCTGAGGCATCACTGTGTTTTACATTGTCTACGGCGACAATGTCAAATCCAGAGTACTTAAGTCCTTCATCTTCAGATGAGCTCTCTGCTGAGGCATCACTGTGTTTCACATTGTCTTCGGCAATAATGTCAAATCCAGAGTACTCAAATCCTTCATCTTCAGATGAGCTCTCTGCTGAAACACGACGGTGTTTTACACAGTCTTCAAAGAAATCTTCGAATCCAAAGTACTTATGTCGTTCATCTTCAGATGAGCTCTCTGCTGAAACATCAGTTTGTCTTACATTGTCTTTGGCGACAATGTCTAAATCAAGGTGTTTTGTACTTTCATCAGTTGAGCTCTCTGCTGAAATGTCTTCATCTTTTATCCGATATCCCAGCAACTTCTCTACTCCCTTCGTGACAAGAAACCCAAGGCCCCAACCGATAGTTAAAATCATTTTGATTGCAGTTGAAATGGTTTCTAAAATCACTGTCCGAAATCGTCTCTCTATCAAAGTGTTGTACCTCCAACGACGTTGAAAAGCAAACTGAGAATTCTTGTATTCCAAATGATAATAATAATCATTTGAACCTTTATGACATCATCGATGAGAACATAGATAATATGATGATATCAAATGACCTGTCAGGCTCTTGTTTGTTTTAGTTGCTATGGAAACACCAGGAGTTATGTATGAGATAAGACTACTGTCAATTAAAAATGCATGCATAGACATCTAAATTTGTGAATTTAAGTCAATAAATGCATAAATTTAAGATTTGTATTTATTGACTTAAATTCACAATGTGTTTGTCCTGTCTGTCTCTGTGTTGCCCTGCGACAGACTGACGACCTCCAGGGTGAACCCCTGGAAAGGGTTTTCTCTCGCCTCTCACCTTAAAAGTTAGCTGGAGATAGGCACCAGCACCCCTCATGACCCCACTAGGGAAATCTCAATTAAATCTGTGTTCTCCAAAAAAGTCACTCATAAATATGTTCATTTCCATGAACTTATTCAATTTGTAGTCCACCTGTATGTATGTCCAGATAAAGTGTTTCACACAACTGGAGGAAAAGCACAAAGTATCAAGTTCTACAGACAAGATGCTTGGTGTTGCACAATCTGCAGCTCAGCATCAGGAAGAGGAAGCAGCTCAGTGTAAGAGACTAAAGGGAGGAGAAAACATCTTCTTAAGGATCAAGAGAAGATGAGCTGGCCACATCACACAGACATTAACAAAACACAAAGGCAGAAGCTGTTTTTCTTCAGCAGCTATTATATTTTGTCATTGATTCAAAGCTGCTGACCAGATGCTGGTGCATCATTCAGTGTTGCAACACGCTGCATCATAGCCTGTGCCACTTCCATGCCTATGAAATGAATATTTCCACTTCCAATGACTGGTAAAACTGTTTTTATTCAGCCACTGTTTTATGTGTTGAAATTAATTGTTTCTTTTCACATTAAATTATGAACACTGTTGACAGTGATGTAGTTAGAGATGCAGTTTATTATTTTAATAACTAAATCGTTGAAGTTCAGTCTGTCTATAAAGTCAATATATTTAAATGTGTTGAGCAGTTAGTAGCTGCTTGGTTGCCTGTCAGGCTGACTTGTCTCTCTAAGTTCTCCTTAGGTGTGAGTGTGTGTGTGCATAGTTGTTTATCCTGTCTGTCTCTGTGTTGCCCTGAGACAGACTGGTGACCTGTCCACGGTGAACCCCACCTCTCGCCCATTGACCGCTGGAGATAGGGACCAGCACCCCTCATGACCCCAACAGGGATAAACATGTAAGATCATCGAAGGATGGATGTTAAAATGTGAGCAAAAAGTAATAACTCTGAAACAGGAAGAACAGAGGAGTGAATGACAGCCTTTATTCAACCCCTTCTGCAAAACACAAAGTATTTGCATCTCTCGACACCATAACAAAACAAAAAGAATAAGACACAGTGCCACATGTCTTATTCTTTTCTGGGAGCTGATGGAAATAAGATGCAAAGGTTTGTATTTGACTGATGCATCTAAAAGTATTTCTATCAGGGAATATATCATAAGCATCAGCTTGCAGCAAGGACCATCTGCTGAGTTTAGAGTGGGTATTACATAAACTGAGTTATTTTTGGTTTTGATGAAGGAGGATGCAGGATCCAGCGACAGTCACCTGTGTTAAGAGCAAATATTCTAACCCTTAAAATGTTTCCTAACCGAAAACAGTGTGAAGTCTTTTATTTGGTAAGCGGCTCACGTCATTCACATCTAAGCTGGCACTTTTCATATACAATATTTAAATATTCCAGTGAAACAACCCAGCATCTTTAGTTTCACTGTGAGCTTATTCCAGCCTCACTTTGAGTTAATCAGGTTCTTGCTTGAAATGTACCACCTGTATTGATGCAGAGGAAGTAGCAGACCCGCCTCTCCTTAAGAGGCGAGCCTATCTGGAGGAAAGATTTTTGAAACCTAATAGTATGACCTTATGATATTTTCATGAGCTGAAACCTGTAAGTGAGACAAACAGATTGGGATGATTGATGCAACCGTCTGGGCTCTGATTTCTGATGTTAAGATTGCTGCTGCATGTCCTCTCCCTCTATCTTTGCCCATGTCTTCTCTGCTTCCTGTCAAAAACAACAACAACAACAACAAACTAGTATGTACAACCACCGGCCACTTTATTAGGTACACCTGTTGGCTGTACATCCATGATGCAAAATTCGCGTTCCACCACATTTGTCCCATTATAATTCCTGAAAAATGTCCCATTATAATTCCTCCCGAATGTCGAGCTGATCTAGCGTTGCCCATAATAATCCTTGGACATGTCCCAGACTCCTTGATAATGGAGGCAGGGACATGTCCCACTCTGTGTGGGCCATGTTCCACCCACTTCCTCCAAAATATGTCTAAAGCACTATCTTTGTTGTTGGTCAGTTGTCACTTTGAGCCCTACACTGTATTCGTCCCGTCCTTCTGTGGCTTTTTCGTAGATGTAGATATACCCGTTGCTGCAAACGTCAGCTCCACAGTCGATATTCTCCAGTGATACCCGCTCATCCTCCGCCTTAAACACCAGTTCTCCACACACCAGATATGTATAAAAGCTGCTGGTGTCAGAAGTAGTTTCCTGTCTCCGGCAAATGACGGAGGACAGATGATATAACTGAGTTCCATGTTTTACAGGAACGTCAAGGACTGGGTCAGGTATCACAGGTCGTCTGATATCGTCTGGACTGTCTGGCCATGGCAGAATCAGGGTCATCACATCAGTTTCATTAAAAAAGCAATCCCTCTTTTTGTTGGACTTGCAGGTGTCGCAACTTTCTGACATTCTGCTCCAATAATTCTCCAGAAGAGTTGATGTGGTGTCATTTTGTTGTTCCTTTGGCAGAGGAATGACAGGACCAAGGTTGCGAATAATTCGTGAACACTTCTGACATTGTTCACAGTGGTCAGTTGTATACAGCTTAGAGTTTGTGTAGATTCCACACTGGGCCAGATAGTGCAACATGTAAAACAACAGGACTCCTGGCTTGTCCTGATGTTTTACATCCTTAATCTTCAGAGTTTCAACGAGTTCATTCTGAACAGCAAAGATTTCATGTGGAGGAAAGTCTCTTCCTGGATGGTACATTGCTGTAAAGAAACACCTTGCAAACAATGGTGTCTCTGCAAAAAGTTCCGAAATCTCCTCAGGATACTGAGCCACAAACCTTCTGACAATAGTCAAGTTCATGGTGCTTTGTGTTGTGGCATTCATCCAGCTGTTAAAAAAGGAGTTGGAGAATTTGCAAAAGTACATTCCTGGGTAAATATTTACATCCACAGCGTCGAAATCATCGGTGTCATTCTGAGTTCCATCTTCTGAGTTTTCTTCTTCAGAAGACGATTCCTCTGAAGAAGAAAACTTATACACTTCTCCAAACTCTGTCCACATATCCTCTGCATTTGGGCTTCCAGAACAAACTTCCTCATCCTTAGTGGAAGCATCAACGTCCTTAGCGTAAATGCTATCGTAATGGTCAGGTTCATTTTCAATGTCATCTATAGAGCTTTCTTCATCTGAAGACCATTCTTCTGATGAAGAATACTCAGACACTTCATCAAAATGTGACACATCCGTTGCAGCATTTTTGCTTCCAGAGTCAACTTCCTTAGGTGAATCATCCATATCTTTAGTGTCCAGGTTCTCAAAGTGGTCCGTGTAATTTTTAATTTCACCCATTGAGTTTACATCAACTGAAGCGGTTTCTTCTGTTGATGGATTTTCAAAGACTTTTTCAAAATTCGTCAGACTTTCCTTGCTGTCACAGCTTTCTTTCACAGCCATTTGTTCAACAAAATCGTCAAAGTATTCTGAGGTGTCATCAATGTTCATTTCTCTGTCCCCAGAGTAGATTTCAAATTCCAGCTCCATTTTGATATCAGGAAGACAGACGCTTTCCAAAGCAGCAGTGTTTTCAGATGTGTTGACTGTCAAAGGCGTATTGATGGCAACTTCCTCAACTTTAGAGGAAGCATCAATGTCCTTCTGATCTTCAGGAAAAATTTCAAAACCCAAGTACTTTCCTGTCTTATCCTCTTCAAATTCTCCTGAATTTCCATCGACTTTTACATTGTCTTCTGCGACAATGTCAAATCCAGAGTACTTAAATCCTTCATCTTCAGATGAGCTCTCTGCTGAGGCATCACTGTGTTTTACATTGTCTACGGCGACAATGTCAAATCCAGAGTACTTAAGTCCTTCATCTTCAGATGAGCTCTCTGCTGAGGCATCACTGTGTTTCACATTGTCTTCGGCAATAATGTCAAATCCAGAGTACTCAAATCCTTCATCTTCAGATGAGCTCTCTGCTGAAACACGACGATGTTTTACACAGTCTTCAAAGAAATTTTCGAATCCAAAGTACTTATGTCGTTCATCTTCAGATGAGCTCTCTGCTGAAACATCAGTTTGTCTTACATTGTCTTTGGCGACAATGTCTAAATCAAGGTGTTTTGTACTTTCATCAGTTGAGCTCTCTGCTGAAATGTCTTCATCTTTTATCCGATATCCCAGCAACTTCTCTACTCCCTTCGTGACAAGAAACCCAAGGCCCCAACCGATAGTTAAAATCATTTTGATTGCAGTTGAAATGGTTTCTAAAATCACTGTCCGAAATCGTCTCTCTATCAAAGTGTTGTACCTCCAACGACGTTGAAAAGCAAACTGAGAATTCTTGTATTCCAAATGATAATAATAATCATTTGAACCTTTATGACATCATCAATGAGAACATAGATGATATGATGATGTCAAATGACCTGTCAGGCTCTTGTTTGTTTTAGTTGCTATGGAAACACCAGGAGTTATGTATGAGATAAGACTACTGTCAATTAAAAATGCATGCGTAGACATCTAAATTTGTGAATTTAAGTCAATAAATGTGCATAAATGTAAGTTTTGTATTTATTGACTTAAATTCACAAGGTGTTTGTCCTGTCTGTCTCTGTGTTGCCCTGCGACAGACTGACGACCTCCAGGGTGAACCCCTGGAAAGGGTTTTCTCTCGCCTCTCACCTTAAAAGTTAGCTGGAGATAGGCACCAGCACCCCTCATGACCCCACTAGGGAAATCTCAATTAAATCTGTGTTCTCCAAAAAAGTCACTCATAAATACACTCATTTCCATGAACATATTCAATTTGTAGTCCACCTGTATGTATGTCCAGATAAAGTGTTTCACACAACTGGAGGAAAAGCACAACATATAAAACAAAAGGACTCCTGGCTTGTCCTGATGTTTTACATCCTTAATGCAGAGAGATAAGTCTGTATAAACACTAATGCATGAAATTTTCCTAATTTAGACTCTTTCACTGTACACAAAAAAAGTAAGTGATTAGTCAATAGATGCAGAAGAATGCAGAAGTAGGTCTCTGCCTGAATTGGCCTTTAACTCATTGTCTTCTAGGATCATTACCACTTTCTAAAGCAAACAAAACAATAAAGTAGAAAGACTTTTAATTCAAAAGAGGAGTCATTTCAAAGGATTGTTCCAATTAGAACAGTCGCTCTCGATTTACTGAGCAGGTATTGAAGCATTGATTTAATGTAGCACCATAAATCAGACGCCTGAGATGATTTAGCAAGTCATTCTGTTACATAAGGATGGTTATCAAAGTTGAACTCTTGTACCTGTTCTTTGCTGATGCCCCAGTCTGCCGCCTCTAGCTCTGATAGCAAGGAGGCATCCAAGTGGGTCCTGCTGTCCTGCAGGGACACCTCCTCCTGCAGCTCCTCCACCTGAGCCTGAAGCTGCTGCGAACGATCCCGCGCCACCTCCACCTCCTGCCATGCTTCACGAAGCTTAACAAAAAAGAACAATTATTTCTATCATTTTTTTTTGTAAAACTTGCAATTACAATATGAGTATAAAGCTGCAAAGTGGAGAAGAGTCTGATTCTGTTTATTAGAGCTGTTCATGGTTTTCATGTGACCTGTGCAAACATTCATCTGAAGACAAATCCTGACGGGCCAGATTCCGGCTCTCAGCAAACGTGAAACCAAGCGAACAAGTCAGGAATCCGGACTTGTGGGTGGAAGTTACAATAGCAGGGATGAGGTGATTGTTTTGCAATTCTTTCTACAATCCCATCGAAACCCAGGCAGCCAGGCAGAGCGTAGAGCGTCCCATTATCACTGAGGCTTTTATTCATTCACCAGCAACATCACAGTGATGTTTAATGTTGTTTACTTATCTAATGAACTCAATCAGGAGCGGTTTTATAGCTCTGAAGAAGAAAGGGCGCACTTGCTGCATCTGATTGGTTTAGGCATCAGCGTGTGTGTGTGTGTGTGTGTGTGTGTGTGTGTGTGTGTGTGTGTGTGTGTGTGTTTACCTGCTGGCTGTGCTGCTGGTCGAGTTGGTCGTGTTGGGCCAAACGTGTTTGTAAAGAGGCCAAACTCGCTCTGAGCTCAGCGTTTTCTTGACTGACACTCTCCAAGCGTCGCTCCAGCTCCTGCTCCTTCTGTGTGAGTCTCAACACCTGCACAAAAATGGCAAAACAGATTTTTATCTAACCATCTGATCCTCCTACAACAACTGTACGTCTGAATCTACTGCAAAACGGAAACATGAATTTGTTCTGAGACGGTACGAAGGCAGTGAGGATTAAAGAGAAATGTTAAAAACAAAAAAGAAGACTTTGGAGGCTTAAAAAAGGCTTATGAATACATTTTGAGAATGGTTATAATGAATAATAAATACAGTTGCCACTTGAGTATTACGTATTGAATTATTCCAATGTGAATGTCACTGCAACTTGCTTAGAGACATTTATCCAAATCTTAAGAATACTTGTGTACAAATTTGGTTCTGTAAGTCTAAGGATTACAATAAATCCATGCTAAATTCAAAAATGCTTCATTAAGAGCCCAACATGACAGTTTGACCTAATTATTTTATATTTATGCTGGAGAAAATCAGAATAAAAACAGGATATCAGGCAAGTTGTCTTGTACAGATTTCCTTTATTTATGAATCCATTTTTAATTTGCTTCATCCTTTTAACTCTCATCATTTTTATTTCACCTCGTTATTCTCAGTGTTTATGAATAGTTTTGCCTGAGCTGCTGTTTGTTGCTCATGCTACATGAAATGAAAACACATTACTGACCGAAAACATGGAACAAACCGCTAAAAGATAGGGCAGGTTGTTCTGGACACTCTGTCAGTGTGAGTAGAAAATAATCAGACCGTGTTATTAGCAGGGGTGCAACACTGAACTTGCTTTTATCATGTGTGAGCGTCTGCATTTACCTGCTCCTTCATGGCGCTGATCAGCTCCTCGTCCTGCTGCCGGTTGTGGCCTCCTTTCTGCTGGAGCTCCTCTTTCAGAGCCTGCAGCTCGCTGGACATGGCTCTCTCCACCTCCATCGCCTTGCAAGAGAAAAACAAGACAGGCTTACAAAGGAGCAGAAGCTTGTGGCCTTTAAGTATTACAGCATTCAGAAGCAAAGCGAGCATAAGTATCACTTATGTTTACAAACTACGTAATAACTAGATCATTAAAAAACAGCTCCAGCTCTTTAAAGGGCCGGCATTATGCATTTTCCAGGCTCATAGTGGCATTTTGTAGCACAATCGAGTGACTATGTTACCTTCAAACATGAAAAGAAATATGACTTTACAATTTAAAGCCTTGAAATTGGTCTCTGTCTCTTTAAGAAGCTCCTGCTCTTTTGCACATCTTCAGCCTGCAATCACAACAATGACTCTCCATTTTCCCGTTTATAGCCGTTTCTAGGAGTGTTGAACTGAGAAGTAGTTTGCATGATGAGCTTAGCTGATGAGTAGCTCCACCAGGTGTTTGCTAATGGCTGCTGCTGCTAGTCTGAAGGAGCTGTGTGGGAAACTCGACTGCTCCCAGGAGGAAATAGTGGAAGTAGTTGGCGCTTTGTGGGGGCAAAGGTTAAGGATTTCTCAAACATGCATAAAAGTTTCAAGGCAACACTACAGGTATGTTTTTGATGGGGGAATAACTTAATGATATAAAGCTCAAAAAAGTTGATTTTACATAATACCACCCCTTTAAAGAAATACTCTAAACTAAGCCTCAACAAGAAGTTGCATGTCAAGTGGTGAAAAAAATAGTTTTTTATAAGTTTGCATGATTCATGTAAGTTTTTTAAAATAATGTTTGGACCGTTTATATCACAGGTGTCAAACTCCAGTCCTCAAGGGCCGTCCTGCAGTTTTTAGATGTGCCACAGGTACAAAACACTGGAGTGAAATGGCTTAATTACCTCCTCCTTGTGTAGATAAGTTCTCCAGAGCCTTAATGACCTAATTATTCCGTTCAGGTGTGGTGCAGCAGAGGCACATCTAAAAGTTGCAGGACAGCGGCCCTTGAGGACTGGAGTTTGAGACCCCTGGCTTAGGTAGATTTAAGAGACAAATAAAAGCTGTTTTACAATTCAGAAGTTTTTCCCTGGTGAAAATCTGATTGGATTGCAGAATCTGGCCTTGAGCACAGGAAAAAAAACAAGCTGCAATCCCTGAAAGTTCCTTAAAATTGTAACATCCAACATCAACAAGATTAAGCTCAGAGTACCAGCTCTGAAAGTTGCACAGTATCTCCATGGTGACCAAATATCCGCCGTGCTCCCCGCCTCCAGCCTCCTGAACCCGGACCCTCGGTTCCCCTTACTCAGCAGTTCGGCATGAGGCTGTCAGGTTCCATCACCCCCACATAATACCAGACGAAAGGCTGGCCTCTGCGACAGACTGAGCGCAGAGGCATCTTGGTCCGCTTTGTGACATCTTCATGCCACATTGGACAGCCGTGGAGCAGGGGGTAAACTTGGACACGACGGGGGCAAATGGGCTTCAGAGTGAGTGTAAAGAGGAAGTCAGGCTTAAAAAGGAGAGGACGCGTGATGAGAGCGAAGGAGACACTGATGGACAAAAACAAAACACAGCCCACAGAAGCAAAGTTGTAGTCTGGAGGGGAGCTAATAATGAACGTCTCGTCTCTCTGTCATTTCACAAACATGGGCCTCCTCCACAATAGAGACCCCAACCCACTGACGCTCAGCAAAACACCAGAGACAGGAGAGCCATTCTCTGGAAGAAGTATAAGGCCTCAGGTTTCCAGAGATATCGAGCAGCTGACATCCCCAGCCACAGCCGACGCCACCCTGCAGAAAAGGTCGGCTCTCCCTCTGGGACGCAAGGATGTTTGGGTGTGAGAGGCAGCATCAAAACGGTCAAAAGAAAAGACAGATTTATATCTTAAAAGTAGAACGGCTTCTGTTTTATGCCGTTTGTGAGCTCGGTGATGCTGACATTAGGGGCAGAGGTCACGGAGGCTTTTGTAATTCAGGCAGCCACCTTTTCTAATAACGGAAATCCACAGGGAGGGATTTATCACAGCTGTCTCATAAAACAGTGATCCACAGTCGGAGCTTGTGATCGCGCTGCAGTGAGTGGGAAACGAGAGGTGGAAAGGTGAACTGTAGGTCAATGTGAAGCTTGCAGAATGGAGCTCCGGTGGCCCAAATGTTAGAAATGCCTTTGGGGAAATAAAAATAAAGTTCATCTGCAACAAAACCTGACCTTTCCCATATTGAGAAAAATACATCTTTAAAAAACATAATAAAAAAAAGATTTATGTTGCTGCTTTAAGAGTTTAAAGAAATGAGGAAATTTTACACCGCCCAAAAATAATATTATTTTAATGAACACTTATCAAAATTAGAAGTTTTTTACATTATGTTTAATCAAAAACCTAGGTTTAAAACTTGTAATGGTGACATCAAGATTTTACAGCAAATAATGAGTTTAATAACGTCTGAGTGCAGGAAAAAAAAACAAAATACAATTTTTTTCCTCTTAAATCATCATTATTTTTTAATCTTAAAAGAAAAATCTATTATTGACTTTTATGGATCGTTGTTATCTATCTATTAGGAAAGCCTCTTTGACAATACCAATAAAATAAAGTCTCTCTTTGGTCTCTGCGACAAAACCTGGTCCTTACTTAAAGAATAGTGTTTAAAATTTTATTGAAAGCAGCTTTTAAATAAATGTAAGCAGGAACACATCATCACATTTTTATTTAAAGCTAAATAAAAATGCAGAAAAATGATGGAAAACTGAGCTTTTCCTTCATTGATGTACTACAAATGCTTCTTGGATTACTTCACTCACAAATAAAAAACTTTTTTAGGGTTCTGCAGAATAAATCTTAACTTCTTGTCACAATTTCAAACAGTGAGGATAATGATCAAAGACTGGTGCAGCAAACTAATAAATAAAGGGAATAATGTTAAACCTGTATGAAAACAATAAAGACATAAACTGTTATTTCATGTTAGTTATCCATCCTGTGCACTGCTATATTTTTTATTCCATCTCATTTGAATTTATTTATTTTTTTAAACTTTATTTTAAAAAATACATTTTGTGTTTACATGGCATGTCATCTACTCATTCATATAGCATTACTACCATTTTCAGTATGACTCTTTGTTTACATAATTAGAACATTGGAAAGTCATAAACATGGTGGGATAGTCAGGAAGACTGGAGGAAAACTGGACCCGTGTCACCGAGTTTGAGTGAAGCTGATCTGTTAATAATCTCAGTTCTTCTTTTTCCTGCAGCAGCAACTGAATATTTCTGGCCTGCCATCATAAACAGACTCCTGTTGCAGGCTGGTATTTCTTATCAACTGTAGCTAAGTTCACGTTCAAGTTTCCAGTGAAGTTCCTCCTTTTTCATCCCGAGAAGAAAATGTCAAAACCTCCTCTTTCTTCTGAATTACTTGTCATGTTTTAGCTTGATAAAGACTGACAGGAAAATTCCCCCTAATGCAAAATTATGCAATTAAAAACAAACGGATGCATCAGGCAGACTGCAGGAACATTAATGTGATTAAATCCTGTCGGCGCTCAGTTCTCCCTGATGTTTAAACTGTGCGTCTCTGGATCTGGACCGTTGTTTATCCACTCACTTCTGAACTCTGTGGACATTTGTTTTTAAGCTGCTGCTTCCAGTAAAATCTTAAAATAAAAAGACCAGATGGAACGTTTTCTCAAGCCCCCAAACTGAAATAGTTCATCCTGAACACGCCGTCCCCACAGTGAAACACGGTGGTAGCCGCATCATGATGTGGAGGCGCTTTTCTTCCATAGGGAGAAGAGAACCGTCACAATCAGAGTTTATAAAAAAAAAAGAAAAAAGAAGATGGATAAAACTCAATCCTGGAAGAAAACCCGTCGAAACAGGACAACAACGCTGAGCTTACAGCCAGAGCTACACTGAAACGGTCCAGTCAAAGTCCATTCCTAAATCTAACTGAGAATGTATGACAATTTCCAATAATTTTCTTCTTCCGACATGAATGAGCTTGAGTGATTTAGCCAAAAAAAATAACAAAAAAACATTTAGCACCAATATGCATCAACACATTCCACTTTCAGCTGTGGCTCGAGTGAAAGGTGGTTCAACAGATGTTAAGTTTTGAAAATAAGTTGTCTCTGTCTGTCTCAGGACACTGACATTTCATTTGTTGAGGTGATTATTGTCCTGATTCTGAAACTAAATGATTACTAGTAAAGAAAATAGAAACATTTGATCAATCTACCATCTTCTGAATTTCTTGGCTTGAGACATTTTAATGCCTGGGATACGAGGTGTTACTCCTCTCGAGTTTAATCAAGGCTTAATGCAGTAGTTGTTTCGAGAGCAGCTACACGAGGAAAGGAGAAAATTTTATTGTTTTTGGGTTTGCTGAAATTAATTCAACCTTTCTGGACCTAACAGGCAACCAGTCTGCAAGCTGCAATAAAAATAAATTTTAAAAAAACATGACAAACAGCCACAACTCACCCGAGCGGGCAGCAGCGGTCCACTTCACCACGTCTGACCACCAAACATTCAACACAAAGCTCCTCTCCAAAGTAGTTCCACCGACTTGTCCGCTTTAGTTTCTGACATTTTACCAGCCACACAGAGCCAAAAACTATGAATGACTCCTGCCAGCCAAATTAGGCATTTCCTTCACTTTTCTCTCTCTTTCTCCTAAAGCAGCTCAGAGAGTTGAGCTTTTTTTTTATCTAAATTGACTTTTTCCTGAACTTTAAGGGAGTCTGTTGATTCCCAGCAGTGGAGGAGTTCCTTGATTATTTGGACCTTGACTTCTGGGAGGGTTTAGCTCCCGTTTGGATTCATTTTTAACTTTTGAGGCAGATTTCACAACAACACAAAGGAGCGCGTCGAGCGGTTAAGCGACCGGTCGACTGGAACGCAACATTTTCACAAATGTTTGAGAGAACACGACATGTTTTCTAAAGCTGGAAAGTTACTCAAGGTTGTCCAGCTGTGGGATCCGATCGGCTCCTCCTTGTTTGCTGATAAGAAGCAGTAAAATATGTCAGACCTCATTTTTGGCTTTGGGAGGGTTTTTTCTGTGAGATCAGAAACCGAGGATGATAAATGTTCAACTTGAACACATGCAAGACGAAGGACCTGAGTCAGCTGGATGCTGTCATTGAACCCACTTGTGATGTCAAGCAAGTTTTCGAGTTAAAACTTAACTTTGTGTAACTCCTTTAACTGATCTGGAACACTAAGCAGACTAAAGAGCGAATAGGGATTGTTTGGGACAACTTTGGGGCAACTGAAACATTTGCCTGAGCCTGATGAATTTAAAGGAAGGTTTTAGTTATTTTTGGCATCTTAAAAACACACACACACATCGAAAAACACATTTCAAGAGCTGGAATCTTTGAAATAGCTGCAAAAGTCACTGAAACTGGATTTATTGTGCATTTATTTTTGTAAAGCGACACCAGCAGCGGTCAGATACGGTCTAATCTCGTGTCCAGATCTGAAATAAAGTCACGGCATTAACTTTCACTCCCCTTCTTGTTTACATATTATTTCCATCCTGCTCAACACCAGAACAGATCTTCCTTGGCATGCCAAAAAAAAGAAAGAAAGAAGAAACACCCAGCTACTGACTGAATGTCCATATACAGTTCTTGTTAGAAGTTTAAATACGCTTCCATTTTTGTTTTAATCGTAGTATTTTAATGATGCATTGGACCTTTTTTTTATTGCAAGTAATAATGATTACAAGACAAATTCCTCAGATTAAACAAATTGTGAGCTTTGTGGCCACTATGGGGGTGGTAGCATCATGTTGAGGATCAGTTTTACATACTGACAGAGGAAGCCTACATCAAAATTCCTAAATTTCACCTCAAAATCATCAGTTGGGCAGCTGCAGATTGGATCTAGAACTCAAAAGTTCTGAAACGCCTGGAACATCATCGTATGTAAACTCCTGACTCTTCTGTACAGTAAGAATTTCTTTAAGGACCTCACTCTGAGCGCGTCAACCACCTGAGAGTCTCAGCTTAACGCTAAGACAGTTCAGACTGATACACAAGCAGCTTAGTTTCGTATGATCGGATCAGATTACACTCCAGTTATCCGGTTCGGCCCAGATGGCCTGAAGAAGCGGGTCCGTCGTAACCGTTGCAGCTATAAGGATGGGAGATTTTTTTTTTTTTTTTCCAAACTAGACCTTTGTGTCAGACTCACAGTTCTGAGCTCCTCCCGGAGACGCTGCGTCTGCTCGCCGTGCTCCAGCTGCAGTCGACCCTTCTCCCTCTCGGCCTCGCTGAGCGCCCGGGTCAGCTGCTCCACCTGGGCGCTCAGCTCCCTCGCGTCCCGCTCCAGCTCTCCCACCTGGCTCTCCCACTGGGACTGGCAGCCCTCCAGCTTCAGTCGCAGCTCATGACGCCCCTGCTCCAGCCCCTGTAGACGCAGGTGAAAACGAGGCGAAAGATGAACAGGTGACGGCGGGAACATCAGCTCCAACATCATCGAGTCATTCATGCCCTTCATCCAGCATGTGTGCATAGGTTTTTTATTTGATCATTTACGACAAAATCCTCTCAGAAGGCATTATTGCATGAAATACTTGGTAGAATATACAGTACAAACAAAAAGCAACCGTAAAAATCAAACAAGTGCTCTTTTATAGTCTTTATATATTTAAGTAATATCTTCTTTCTCCATCTTTCTGATAAATGAAGAGCCTCCAAATTGTTTCAAATTTTTCCATGTTGCTCTTCAATACACGTGTAATCCTATCTGGTGGAAGAGTGGATGTAATTTGTAGTATCCATTGATTTATGGGACTTGTTCCAGTGTAGTCATCTACTATCAGTAGCTCTGAATCTGTTCGTTCTGTATAATTGTGTCTCGCAGGTTAGGAGCCCAGACAGAAACGGCTTAGAGTGCATAATCAAATTTCCCCCATCACCACTTTCATCTCTCCCCAAAAAAGTATTTATTTTTGGTTTGAAGGTACATGGCTTTCCAGTGGCAATAAATACGGACAATGTAAGTCTAGAGAAAGTGTTCTCTTTTGCAACACTTTGGAAACTGTTGCATAAAATCCAACACTTTTCCAGACTGCAAAAAAAAAACTTGATAATTGTGCCACAGACTCAACAGCTTTTCAGCATTTTAATCAACTTAGAAAGTCCCAGAGTGTGTGAGGAGCCCTGATCCTGCAAAGGTCTTTGAAGCAGACGTAGATCAGAGGGTAGAGACACTCCGATGACCCCTGCAGCTCCCCTCACCATCATCTGCAGGGCCAGTTAAACATATCAGTCTGTGAGTTTTTACAATTATTTTTGCTGTTGCTCTTTGTATCCAACAGGGGATAGAGTTACATCATATCTGAACAGGACTTCATACTGGAGAAAAAGATGACGTGTTTAATCGTTCAAGTGTGAGATTTTATGCAACAAAACACCTGGCACATGGGAACAGCGCCCCTCCTCGTGGTCTGATTATAACACCGGGTGTTGCACAAGAAATGTTTATCATAAGAGGGAAGTCCAGAGCAGTTTGGCAGCTTTTTTTCCCCCTCACTTTGCATGATGTGGCATGGGAAACATTTCCGTGTTGACATTTCAGTTAGATAGAGATGCTAGTCCAGTCACCGAAACTGAGTGATTGTTTTGTTTTTAGAGAGAACAAATAGGCAGAAACCCGATTTTTCTTACACTCAAGTAAAGCAACTTAGGGGGGGAACAAATGTTAACCTTTATTGTGCATTTTATAAAGATGGGAGATAAACCTGGAGCACTTTTCAGAAGAGGTGAATGGATTTTTCATGAATTTGGCAGACCATATACTTCCAAATCTGTTCATTCCGCCCAGTTTAATCTGAGTATTTCTCTCCGTTTATCGCTCTCTTTAAAACAGAAGACGTTTCCCTCCGAGCTGTGAACACTCATTATCCCAGTTACCCGCCCACCCAAAACGCAAACTTTTTACGCAGCACATTTCGCTAATTATATCCCTTTGGTTAATTAAATCCTGTTTAAAACGCATGAAAAAAGAGAGAGAAATCTGTTTTTTATTCCCCCTTACCTCCAGCCTGTCTGTGAACTGCTCATGAAGCTTGTCGCTCTTCTCCTTCAGCTGACGGTTTTCCAGGAGCAACGCGTTTCCCAGCTGCGCTGCCAAAATAACCTCTTCCTCCTTTTGTTTCAGAGCAGCCAGGAGTTCAGAGGGGTCCTGGTAATCTGTTATTTCCTCAGCTCCATAGTCAAAGTAGAAATCCTCCTCCAGCTCCAGTTTCTTTGGCTTAAAGCTCCACTCGTGCAGCGGCTCCATGACTAACGCGATCGCTGTTTTTTCCTGCTACAAATGAAACACTGATTCTGGTTCTTGTTCTAAATATGCAGGGAATAAAAGCGCAGAGCTGCTGCCATTCATCGATAGTCCCTGAGAGCGGCTCCTGTGTCTCTGTCCAGACCACAGTTGGGGAAAAATAGTCCTACTGCCAGCAGCAACGATTGTTTGGTCTCCAGGGGGCGTGGCTCCTCTCACCTGAGCGGCTGCCTCCGCCCCGCCCAAACAGACACCTGTCCTCCTCTCCGGGCCCTGTGTCATGTCTCCTCGTCATGGAAACATGACAACTCCTGATTGAGACTCGGACATGCAAAAAAAACATGTTTTTTTGCGGTGCTTTTTTTTTTAACCTCCCTAGTGAGTTAGTTTGAGTTTCAGTAAAGCTCCAACTCAAACAACAGCAATGACTCCACAATGTTGATTCAAATAACTGTGGAAGAGAAGTCTGTTTTTGTCCCAAATGGTTCAGCTTCAAGACCGATGTCACTTTTTCTGCAGTACACCTATACAAAACAAAAGATATTCGTTCATATTCTACCTAATGTTCTTGTATTATGTGTTTAGGCCTTTGATTAATAACAGCTCTGTGTGAAATAAACTGTGGTTTGTCTTTCAACCTGTAATTGTTTTTCTTTACTTTGCCACGAAAATGTAATGTTTTTCATGCTTGTTTGTTGTTTTATTTTCCTTTTAATCGTGTAAAGAACTTTGAATTGCAGTGTCGCTGAAAATGTGAAATAGAAATACATTTTAAAAATCTATATGGTGAGCATTTTTCAGATATGTAGCCTACTATAGGAGTGATTATAACTCTCACTTTCTCCCTATAGCTGACCTTAAGGAAACCCTGAAATTCAGGACATTTACTGAAAACAAAATGAAGATTTTAAACATGACCTAGTCAAAGTCTGGATCTGAAGTCAAACAGATGTTGAAGGTCTGAAAACAGGTTGTTTGTGCTTAAAACCTTGAATCAGAACCTGCTCTATAAAATGCATTGCCCTTAATAAGTTAAATAATCATTCGCAAACTGAATGTTGTGCTTCCTCTGGCTTTCTTTCTTTGATTTAAAATTATTTTTGATGATCTGAAAAGGTTTAGCATATGTCATGTTACGGATCGTTAAGAAATTTCTACCGATTTACTTTTTTTTTCTTAAATTAAACCAATAAACAGGTGTTTTGTCATAGTCCTTGCTATAAAGAGTCTGTTTTGGGAGATTTCTGACTGCCTCCGAGGGGGAGTGTTTGCCCTTTTTGTCTAGACGCTCTTCAGAGGTTAAAGGTCGTCATCCGTAAGCTTTCCTGGAGCAGGAACCGGTGTCTGGGGAATAAGAGACAAAGCATCCTGACGCATGGCAGAGCCTCATAGTCAGCGAAGCCACAGCTTCTGTACATATGGTATCAGCAAACATAGAGGGACTGTACGTCAGCGCTCACTATTGTCTCCATTGTTCCTGTTGATGTGCCACCAGTGTGACGGGTTGTTTAACAGAACGCCTGCTGTGAAATCCTGCAGGGCTTAACAATACATGCAGGCAAAGCTAATAAAGCCCTTGGGTTCATACATGTGCACATACAACCAGACATGAGAAGGAGAAGGAGCAGTCTGACTAAAGCTAATAAACATGAACTACTTGTACAAAACGTTGCAGCACAGACACCGACTTCTTTTAGGTCAGACCGATAAGGCCAGTTCTACGTATGTTCCAGATTATCTGTGGTTAGAAAGTGCAGAAGGAGGCAGGAAAGATGGCCTTGAAGCAAATCTGACAACCATAAAATCCTCAGAGGGAGGCGATAATGGCACCCTCATCAAATCACGCTGTGTGACACCAAGCATTCGGCCAGCTCCACGTTATCAGCAACACATGACGCAGCGGTGAGAGAGCACTGGGTCGTAAAGACTAATTAAAGTCAAGAGAACATTTACAGAGCCTGATAATCAGATTTTAGGTGGATTTATGTAATCATTTACTAAGTCAGAAAAAACTATTTGACTTGGGATCATAATTTTAGCTAAGTCACACTATATGGTATGAGGTCATCTTTCCTGCATGACATAAGTTGTAAAGAAAGTTATATTTAGCTCTCCTTCCTTAAATGAATGTTTCATTTATTTAAGGAGTGAATCATGCTAGTAAATGAACTAATAATCAATAGTAATACCTTTCTCTCAGTTTGTTATTGTTGTTAAACCCTCAAACAGGATGAAAACCAGCCGTCATAAAGAGGGCCGATGATGAAAAAAGACAAGAACAGGCTGCACAATTTTTCAGGGCTCTGATTGTTTTTTATTTTACTTTTGAAACAGATTTTCAGCAGGTCTCACTAGTCTCAGTTTTTGGCACCAAAGTCACATATGCAGTAGCTTAGGTTTATAAAAAAACCACAGTCCAACCCTACTCTACACGATGAAGTTCAGGGGATTCATACACAAAGCATTCAGAAGTTAATATACACCCTTTGGGTCTAAGATTGTTTTACAGACATCTCACTACCAATTAACAGATTAAACATACAAAACAAACTGAGTCAAATCAAACCAGTTTGGTTTGACTAGTTAAAGCTTCCCCTTCCTTACATGGGAATCAGTCCATTTCCTTAAACAGCTCTTGTTTGTTCCAGTAAGGAAAAGGATTAGGGAATTCCTTCCAGCTGAAGTCATTAGGCTGTGATCATGTGTGCATTCCACTGATCTGGTCTTCAGGAACTTGACCCATCAAAGACAGAGAGAATAGTGGTCTTCGAAATGAAAACAAACCTGTCAGCCAATGTGGGTGCTCTGCCTAGTGAGATAACATATATATATATAGATATATATAGATCTATATATATAGATATAGATATAAATATATATATATATATATATATATATATAAAATTCTGTAAAAGACATAGGATCTTCTTATTATGCAATAAGTTAGTTAATAGATGTAAACCCTCAAACAGGATGATTCTCAAAAATGAGAAAAATTGAAATATTTTGTTAAACAAAATAGCAACTGTCATTACACTGAACTGGTTTGAAACTTTGCTGGAGAAGAGTATGCACCTAATAAATAACCATCTGTTAAATACAGGAAATGACAGAAGTTTACAAAAGCGTAACAGAGAGTTAAATGGCCTTCTTATTACAGAACTTAAGTCACATCTAACAAAAAAGAAATACAAAGAAAAATTCACAACCCTTTATATTACTTTGTTCTGAGGGAAGGTTTTATTAATGAACATACTTAAAAAGTTAGAATTTTAAAACTTAGATGATAAAACTTTTTTGTATGCAGTGTTGTGCAATTCTGTCAGAACAAAAACAGAAAAAACAACAACAACAACAGAAGTCAACATATATTAGAAACACATCCCAAACATGAATAAGATTGTTTGGTGGAAATTATGGTAATCCTATGTTTATGAGAAATCACAAACTTATTAAGAAAGCAACAGAAAACTAGATAATGATTTAGAAGGAAGCAGAGGAAAGTTTATTCTGGATTACTTCAGAAGGTTTTGTGAGTCTGTAGGAAATATTTTCATAGTGTGACTCTCAAAAAAGCTTCGTATTGGTATTAGAATTAATTTAAAAATTACGTGGAGTTTTTGTTCATGTATATTATTTAAAATTAAATTTCCTCATTACGTTTTTCCAACAATTGTGCCCTTGTTTTTCTAAAGAAATATCAAATTAACTGGGTATTTTTCCTGTTTAGATGTTGTGTATTGTCTATGCCTCCCCCGGCCAGTAGAGGGCGATACAAAGGGAGCAGGACGTCCAACGGAAACCAGGCTTTGTAAACACGCCTGAACTTTCACCTGCGGGTTGAGAAAACTGGTAGAAGCCGATGTGAATTATCGTTTACTTTTCACGGTGGGAATGGAGAGGAGCGTGGAGACAGTTTCAGCTATTGTATCTCTGGGGTGAGAAATAATTACTTGAACTTTTCTTGCACTCCGACCCGGCTAAATCTGGTTAATATGGCAAATCGTTTAAAAGGTAATAATAGCTTCGGGTTAGCTTAAGAGCTAGCTGTGATTCATGGCTTCATATTTCTCAGTTAGCCTTAAAGTTTACTGACTCGGGACTTGAAACTGGTTGGCTGTCTGCTCTGAGTTCACCTGTCACTTCCTGTTCAGGTACCCTAGAGACGGCCGCTGCCTCCTGCGGTGCAGGTGTGACGAGCTCCCCTGTCCGCTGCTCAACTGGCTGTCCGCGGAGCTCAGGACTCTGTGTCCGGAGCTAACAGGTGAGGCCACAGCTCCTCCGTGCGGTTCAGCTCATAGTTAATTCATAATTACTAACATACCATTGCCTATGGTTGGCAAAGGTTTAAAATCGGGTAAACGAGTAGTGTATAACTGTAAAATGATTGGAAAAAGGAATAGCGTAACGTTCAAATGTGCTAAACTGTCCTTGGTTTATTGTTTTTAGACCTGAGGGGAGCAGGTGACGTCTTGTTGGTGGAAGAGTTGAGAAATTTGATGTCAAACATGTTCTCGCCCCTCGCTGTTATGACTGATTTGCTGGAACCGTCTGCCCTCGACAGGATTACCGGTGAGGAACTGCTTTCTCTTATGGACGATGATAAATTCTCTAAACATTTTGGAAATCGCATCTTTTATTTTGTGAATCTGCAGAGTTCCTTGTCTCAGAGTTGCTTGCAGCTCATGTAATCAAGGAGAAGGAGCTGCATCCCAAAGAGAATTTGACCAGAGAAGAAGAACCTGTGAAAGAGCAGCGAGTTGAACATTACAGCTATGATGATTTGTGTGAAGAATGCAAAGACGGAGATCCTGCAGACACGGAGAGAATGAAGGCAGAGATGCAGGCGGAGTGGATTCTACTGCTGCATGCACTCGGTTTAGATGCTTCTTCTCAATTTGAAGATGTGGAGAATGAAGTGAGCCCAACAGCAGGACATTAATAAACTTTATCTACACTGAAAAATCCTGAGATCTTAAGAATTGTTTTTTTAAATTCAGGTGAAGTCAAGGCTTGTCCGTCTGCCAGGTGGAGATATGACAAACCCTCTTCTGAAAGCCAGCCTCAGCTCAGAGCAGTGGGTAAGTTCACATGAATGTTTGCCTGTCATGTAAAACTTTGCATCAATAATATTTTAAGCATTTTTCTTTTGTTTCTTTGAGATGGAGCTGCAGAAGATCAATCAGACTCTGTCTGTGGATTATCAGTGTCGGCGACAGATGATGATTAAACGCTTTCAGGTCACACTCGAGTCATTTGCGTGGGGAGAGAAACAAAAGGTATTGTGACAAATCCTTTCTTTCAATGAACTCGAACTCAACTAACAGCTGAAATGAAAGTGGATCCTTCAGTTTGTGGTTAAGAGTTTAGATTTTCTGTGTGAGCTTATTAGACAACAAATTAAACCAAATTTTAGTTTGAATTGCAAGTTTAATATCTTTTACATGACAAATGGCAGTCAAATTTCCTGTTTTCGTTGAAATATTCCTTTATATATTTTTTGAAAAGTAATTTAGGTAGTTTACAGTGATTTTTTCTTTTAATTACACAGGTCGGTGATAATTACATAATTAGAAACATAGTTTCTTACATCTGTCTTAGACTGTAATATATTCAGAATAACAACCAGCACATTTTGACTGTTACGCACAATGTCACAGCTTCATGACATAAGTTTTAAAAGTTTGCTTTGTGAGTGAAGGTTAATTTATATCAATAATTCAATTAAAAAAGAGAAACATCATGTATTTTGTTGACTCATTACACAAACAAACGCTTGACATACTGTACATCAGTGACGTATGTCAAGCATTTGTTTCTAATAAATAAACAAACTTGATGATGGTGGCGTACAGCCATTGAAAAGCCAAAACTCAGTTCCTCAGAACATTTGAACATCACATAAGACCAATAAAAAACAATTTTGGACACAAAACTATTCTGACTATGTTGGCACCTCCACAGTCATTGTTGGTCTAGAGTGCTGTATCTAAGCATAAGAGTGGAAAGCTTAGTGGAAGGAAAAAGTGTGTTGGGTAACTTCAGCCTTGTGAGAAATGTGAATCCATTTAAAAGTGTGGAGGAAAGTCACAAGGGCTGAATTGGAGCTGAAGGTGGTACATCAAGACCTGACATGCCGATTCATCCTGGGAATGGGCTCCAAATGTCACAAACTATTGGATTACTGTCTACCACCTGAACACGTCTAGTACATGTTAGCTTTAATTAATGACCTCACTAGAGCTGCGTAGACATAAACTTCCCTGGTTTAATAGCTATTTGTTTGCAGGAGCGCAGAGCTGCTCTAGGTTCGGTGCCATCTCTGGTGACCCTCACCGGATCCTCCCAAGTGTCTCCATCACTCCTGCTGGCTGCCAGAGAAGATCAGTCCTTCATTGAACCAATAAAAGCTGGGAAGAGCACCGCCGTCTACAAGGTGGAGCTGTGGACATATTTTCATGGGTGAAGCCATCTTTATTTATTTATTTTTAACATCTGGTGTTACTCTCCCTAGATGTTAATGGGCAGCGTCCCAGACAGAGGAGGCCGGCCTGGGGAGATTGAGCCTCCTATGCCAACATGGGGAGAACGAAGAACACAAGGAAACAGAGGAGGAAGAGGAGGCGGACACCAACATAGGCACCAGAAAAAGAAAGGGAAAAAGGAGTAGCCCTCTTTCTAGGTGTTATTTGATAGTATGTTTTTCTTTTTGTGGGCTATAAACGGGTCAGAGGATGGTGCTTGTAATATAATTTTTAAATGATTAAATTATTCATAATTTTGTACATACTTCATAGAGTACATTTCTGAAGTACTGTAAAGTGTATAATCAGTACATGCTCTGGTTTATGATCAGATATTTCTGTAAGATTTATTTCATTTGAGAGATAAATAAGCCATATTTTCTTTATCTGTTGGCTTTCCATATTTGCAGATGAGTTTAAGAATAAACTTAAGAATAAACTTGTTTCTGTCACTCATTGTTCTCATGTTTCCATCATATCAACTATTTTTAACCTGTTTTGAAACTGTTTCTATTTCAGTTTTTCCAAAGTATTGGAACTATGGTGATTATTGCTCCCATTTTACAGGATTATTTAATAATAATATCCAACTTGGCATATTGATGATTGGCTGCTATGAAATATTAGCACCAGCTTCATCCTTAAACAATCCATATCAGTCCACCTTTACTCCTGACCTTCAATTCTCTTTGCCCTATTTTGCCAAATTTTCTGACCAATCACAAAAGTTCCCACATGTTATAGATTTTTAAAAAACCCTCTTCAAAAATGTTTTAAAATTTGCGCATTAGTCAAAGGATTTGTATAAAACGAATACAAGGAGACACAAATAGTTATTTAAAGCAATTAACTTATAATTTGTGAGTTACACAATTGTTTTTGAGGCACCGGAAGTCACCCGGAGGACAGCTGATGTAACACACGGAAAGTTCCGGATTAACTAAAGGTCGAGATAAAACTTGCTGCGTGTGTCGCTGCGGCTCAGAGTTGCGTCGGTCTTTTCTCACAGTGACAGTGAAACAAACCTAGTTATTGAAAATGCCACGGGGAAGCAGAAGCCGGCCCGCCAGGATGAGCCCTCCCGCCAGGTAATAATATATGTATTGTTGTCAGAAGTTGTTGAAACCGTATGAATTTGGGGCGCGAGTTAGCCTACTTGCTAACATTGAGGTAACGTTAACAGTGTCATGTGTCAGACAGAGACTGAGCCAGGAAACTTGATGAGATCTACTGCTGTCAGTGATGTAAAACGACATTTGGATATTTATGTTTTAACCAGAGAATCTAGTTGTTCCAGACGTCATCGACTGAAAGGACTGAAGGTCACACTGCGCTAAAATGTCTTACAGCAACGAACATTTCTATTTAAACCAGCGTTTGTATTCTATATTTATAAAGAATACAAACGCATATAGACATTAAGGCTACACAGATATTTCACCCAAGATACTGGTTGTATCTGAAACTGAGGTAACATTGTTTTGGATTATAAATAGTTTTTTGTTTTTATTTAGGTTATCGAAAACCTGGTGGCTTAATAGTCTAGCTGGTGTTTTTTTTAAGTGTACAAGTGCACATCAACATAATGAACAGTGATGTTTAGTCTGACCAACTCTGCTGTGTAACACAACCTGAAGAAACCTCCAAGTCAGTGACCTTAAACAACACCAGGCTGCACTGTTGTGTAATTTGTACATTTATTTTTTTTCCAAATGGGAAAAACTCGTTGTGAAAAAACCCCTGTATTATTAAACCCCATATTTAATTTTAGTTTATTAGTCCACAGTGGCGCAAATTTAATTTTTAACATTATCTCTGCTAGAAAAAAACAGTTTTGTACTATTAAGTTTGGCCTCTAGTTAATTGACCTTTTAAATTGAAATTTGCTTTTCACAGCCGGGCACCACCATCACCTCCACCAATGGCCAGTGCACCATCTCACGCCCCAGTCCCCATGCAGGCCGCTCCGGCTGCAGCGCCCAGACAGCCAGGTATGTTCGCACAGATGGCATCGACAGCCGCCGGTGTGGCGGTGGGCTCTGCCGTGGGACACACCATCGGCCACGCCATGACCGGAGCCTTTAGCGGAGGACGCTCTGAGGCTGCCAGTCCTGACGTCACGTACCAGGTAAACCGATGAGCAGCCTGCTGGGATACCAGGATCGTGTTAGAGAAGATTATTTTGTTTACCAGACAGCTGGCAGGACTTTAATCACAGATCCAGTAAAGAAAGGTGATAAAGTGTACATGACAGCTAAAGCTCTTGTTTGGATCAGTGAAGAGATGATAAAGATTCAGTACTGTAAGCAAGAATAACCTCTTTAAAGAAAACAATGGAGTCAGTTCAAATCGAGAAGTCGAGTTCAAAAACACACCTGTTGGCATACACCAGAATTAACCTTCTTTGCATTTCTATGTAAATAAATGTTTAAGAGCTAAAATATGTAAGTGCAAATAATACTTGAAAGATGAATGCAGGAACAAAATTAAAAGAAAAAGAAGCACATTTGACAACAGAAACAGGAAAATATATGAAATGCAGCCTGGACGTATTGCTTGTAATGAGATAAACATCTTAAGTGGAACACATGTAAGCCCAACGTGTGTTTTACACTTTGTACTGTAAGAATTATATCTCTGGAAGGAACTGCAGACACAAAAAGTTTCTTTCTACACATTCAGTGGATCTGTCAGCACATCTTCATGTGGTTTCTGTCCATAGGAGCCGTACCAGCAGCAAGCAGGCCAGCAGCAGCAGGAGGTCTGCTCCTATGAACTCAAGCAGTTCCTGGAATGTGCTCAGAACCAGAGTGACCTGAAGCTCTGTGAGGGATTCAGCGAGGTACTCAAACAGTGCAGGTCTGCTAGTGGTAAGTGTACATATGCAAAAAAATACAATAAATAAACAAATTTGGGTTATTTCTGAATCTGTTTGTCATGTAGCTTTATAATTTTTTTAATTCTATTTAAAAAACAGTCAACTTCAAGTTTTATCTCCTTACCAGTGCATAATCTGAATGCTAAATGCTTTTATAGAATATATTTAAAATAAAGTTAGATTCTTCAATAAAATCCAAGCCTTCTGCTTTTCCTTTTCCTCCTGCATGTGATTCGGAAATCAAATTTTAATACATTGTGTACTGAATGTACGGGCTGAAACTGGTTTAGGCTCCTTTTGCATGAATTACTGCACTAATGCAGCATAGCATGGAGGACATCAGCCTGCAGTTCTGCTGAGGTGTTGAGGAAGCCCAGGTTGCTTTTATGCGACCTTCAGCTCTTCTGCATTAACTTTTAGTTGTCATTCATCTTCCTCTTGACAATTTTCCAAAGACTGTTTGAGGTCACCCCAACATTGTTGACCAATCAAAAACCAATGGTCAGATACTTTTAGGAGTTTGAAGACATCTCAAGTCCTCTTGAAAAAAAAAAAAAATCAGCATCTCTACAAAGCTTGACAGAGGGACGCATGAGGTGCTCTATTATTTCCTTATAGATATCCTATTTCTGTCTCTGAAGACTCAATCCTTTATCTCCTTAGTCTAATTAAGGCGCTTCTGATCATGCCTGCAGTTTAGAAGTGGCTTTAAAACAAGGAACGTGACAGTTGTAGTCCATGTTGTGAATACGTATGTGTCGGGTGGCGCATGAAGCTCTGAGTCCAGCCACAGTCCACATCTTATGAATCACCTCCAAACTCCTTAAACTGCTTTGCTTCAAAAACCTCTGCTACTGGTGTTCCTGGTGTTTACACAGGAATACCGCTTTTAATCAAACCTTTACCTTCCACTCAACTTTTCATTAAAATGATTGAATACAACACTGAACACATGCAAAGTTTGTTGCACAATTGTCACATTAGATTGTGCAGTAATTAAGAAATGGTAAGCTGTGTCATAGTTATATTTTTTAATAAAAGCTCATTTACATTTTCCTCTATCATCTTTTTTTTTTTCTGATGGGGATAAGAAAATGAGAGAAGTTTGAGACAGTAAAATAGGACTCGGGGTGACTTTGCAGTATTATGGAAGACGGTGTTGCATTATTCAATACTACCACTAGGGGGAATAGTGTGACTTTTTAATCCTCATTCCTGGTTTGCTTATTGTATTTATAATATAATCTATAGAAGAATATTTCCTGTTATTGACTAAGTAGAACACACCTCTCACTGAACTTTTCTTTGTCTCTTTAGGTTTTTCTTGAGATGGAGACAAAGTCCTGCAGAGTTGAAATCACGTCAGCTCACCAGATTCTAGTGGGGCGTAATCTAAAAGGGATCAATAAATCAATCAATAAACATGCTTTATTTAAATAATTGACTTTGGGCAACATTATTTTGTTGTGAGAACACTTCTGCAGCATTTGTAATGATAGTCTTATAAATACTGTTTATATATTTTGGTGTCACGTTTTGAGTGTAATTTTAACAGGGCTTTTCATTAGCAGTGCTTTCATTATAAAACCTCAAATAACGTAGAATAAAGCTCCTAGTTCTCATCTTATGGTTTGGTTGTAACAAGGAGAAAACAAATAAAGCACTTGGATGATAATGTTGCTGTGTTTTATTTCACTGCCTCCTCAGTCAGACTACATTACACTACGCTCAAATGTTTCTATTCTTATCTGTTACACTCTTCAATTAGATTTAGGAGCTTCAAAGCAGGGATACCTCAGGGCTGCAGCACCTGTCGTGTCACTCTAATCTCAGTGCAGGCCACAAACTGAACATGGGAAGTGTTTCAAAGTGTCCACAGCTGAGAGAGAAGAAGCTGCTGGGTGTGAGTGTGGGGATCTCTACTGTGTGCATGTGCTGAGCTGCTGCTGCGGAAGAAGCCATTTATTTTTGGCATTTGACATTAAGGCTCAACCTTTATAACATGGGACCAGCAATCCTACAGCTATTCCGCAGCACTGGGGTCTGACTGGATTTCTTTGTGGTAGATTTTACGCTTTTTGGAAGGACGTCCAGTTTAAGCATGGAGTCCCTCTGGAGCAGCTGAAAGAAAAGACTGAAAGACGCGGTGAGTAAGCAAAGCTTTTACGTTTGGCTTTACTGGAGATGGATAAATGAAGATACTAAAAGGATCTGATTTTAAATGGAAGCATAATCACACAATGAAAAATCTAGAACAGCTTTTCATTTGAGTACTTTTATTCAATGGGGGGCAAAAATATTACTTTGTACGGCAAAACTTCTTCAGACATCAGAAGTTTGAATTATAAAAGAATGATCTCTGACTATTTCCTGGTCACAGTCACTCTTGTCCTGAGTCCAAGTTTTTATCAGCTCACCCTCCATCTTTCTAAAGAATTTAGATCTGAGGACAGATATGGCCAGGGAGGAAAATGTTTTTGGTGAATCATTTCTGTCTTCATTTGACCATAAATTATTTGTTCAGAGTATTCTGCTTCTAAACAACCGATAATGACTCATTCCCACTTTTCTGGAAGAAACAGATCTGTATTTAAAATGTCCTTAAAAGCTAAAAGGTTTGTGATGCACTCTCAAATTTCCCTGGGCCCACAACACCACAGGCTCTCAATTATACTTAACAGTGGACATGAAATGCATTTTCGTCTACCCCTTGTTTTAGTGCCAGTCCCATTTTGGAGTGCTTGCATCCTAAAGGCTGATCCTTGGCATCATCTGGCTACTGCATGCAGTTCTAGAGCAAATCCTTTCCTCATTTAGCAAACTCCCTACATTTATAAGTGAGAGTAGGACAATTAAATCCTTTGATTGTCCTTTGACAGCATCTAGTGGTTAAGGAAACTTGTTGACCTCCAAAGTACCCCTTTAGTATCCAATCTCTGGGCTTGATTGAAATATTCTCAATTCTTTCCTATTTAGAAGAGTAGCTGAGAAAATCAGGCCATGCATGTCATATTTATACCAAAGGAAATTGGAAGTCACTGACATATCACACCTGCTACATGCCTACTTAATCTTAAAGGTCAAGAGGAAGTGAATACCCTGGACAGATGGTCAGTCCATCACAGAAACAGGAATTAATGAATTGCTAGAGATGGACGATGTGACTGAAAAACATATCACGATATAAGTGTTTAATATCAGTCTTATAGATAATTATTGATTTGTTTTTTTTGTTTTCAATATCTGAAATACTCCCAAACTGGTGACATGACCTTTCCTGTTTTATCCACAGGAAAGGTGTACAGGTCTGCAGCAGTTAAGGTGGCAAAGCCAAGCCACACCTGTGTGTGTTACTCAACAAGTTGTTGCTTAGTAACCAGACAGCGAGTGAGTTGATGCCACCAACCTTACTAAGGCTTAGAGGCTAAAGCAAGTCCTTTGCCTACCTCTTTGTCACTACATCTGTTGTTCACGATTTATTGTCCAGCCCTAGGAATTACTCATTAAAAGTTATTTGACACTCAGATCAACTTGAGAACCGCCTGTGTTGTGCCAGTGTTGTTTTGAGAGTGTGTGTTTCCTGCAGTGTGCTGTGAGCTATAAGAGGAAAACAGCTTTACACACATTTGGAAGTGAACCAGCGTTTCTCCATCATGACCAAAGAGGAGGAGATCCCAGACTGGGTGGGAGCGAAGGAGTTCTACGACAAATACGACCCCAAGGAGATTCTGGGCAGGTATATGAGCAAGCACAGTGAGACACAGAACTACTGAAGGTTCAAACATGTTCTGCCCTTCAGAGACTCGGTTGCGTTTTTTTTTTTTTTAAAGAATCATAAGGTAAAATTGTCTTTTGCATCCTTATCTGGGTTGCTACAAGCACTCTGTTTGCCTGTAAACATTTATCCTGCTCTTCTTAGGAGCTAGGATTTTTATCCGTAAAGTATAGTTGGCAGTACATTTAACCTCATGCACCGTATTAAGATTTGATGTGATAAATTAACAGAAAGCATCACCTAATTGATATACAGGGATGCAAATATAGGTTCTCAAACGACTGAGTTAGATTTTAGTCTAGACTTTGTCAATGTTAGTCCATATAAATATGCTTTGAACTAAACCAAGGATCTCCAGTCCTTGGAGACGGATGTCCTACAACTTTTATTTGTCTCTGCTTCAACACACCTTAGTCAATAACGTAGGTCATTAGTTGGACTCCATCAAAGTTGTATGCAAGCTGTAGAGGTTATTCAGTCATTTTAACAGGTCTGCAGGACACGTAATGACGCATGTAACAGATGAAGGATGACAGTCGTTGATGGATAAGAGTTTGAAATCCATGATCTAAAGCCTTCAGATTTCAAAATACAGGTATTACAGTAACATCGAGATATCTAGGTTCACACAAAATCAAAAAGTTAAAAATATATAAAAAACAAAAATAACTAGAACGGCGAGCAGTTATAATGGGTTCCTGGCCTGACGCGGCAGGCCCTTGGGAAGATGTTTCTCACCTGTTTAAGCATGTCATGTCATGTCAAGGTGCTTCACAAGAAGAAAAAAACAAATCAAGAAAACACTGTAAACAAACATACTGAAAAAAACCATAATAATAAGTCATGCAGGCAGCACTGCATGCATCCAAATAAAACTATGGCCGAATTACTTTACATTACTTTAAATACATAAAATGGTATAAATGGTTCATCTCACCTTGAGATTCTACGTAGATAAAGTCAGACAAAAAAAAACAGACAAAGCTTTACTATACAGACAATAAAGCATGTCAAAAATTGTTATATAAAAATGATGCCTCGTGGGCGGAGGGAGTCAAATAAGAAGACCATGACTTGCATTGGCCATGTGCTCACTCCATGGGCTTGGAACAATAATAATAATGATAATAATAATAATACACTGTACAAGATTAAAAGATAAAAATGACTGTGTAGTTGTCAGAAATCACATACTCAGATACAACTGAGTAGGATGTCTTTTTTAAAATGTGGATTATGGACACATGTTTCACCGTAGCATGATGCTGCCAGCACAATGTTTCATAATGAGGAAGGTGTGTTCAGGGTGTCACTGACTGTAAAACACTTTATGTTTTACAGTTAATCTGAAAAGTTTAGTTTTGGTCTTATTTGACTAGAGTAATGCTGTTTCCTCTACAGGGCTTGTGCAGCAAAAAGGCTCAGTTCAACAATGGCATTCTTCATATTAATTTTCCACAAATATTATATTTACAGAGCGTTTTCCATACTTCTTGCCCAAAGAGTCAGTTTAGATTGGCAGATATCTCTTGGTAGGTTTGCATTAGTGCATTATTGAACCAGCATTACTATTGATCTAAATTTTATAATAATTTAACAAGAAGGTCAATTATATTTTAGAGACAGACCAGTTTGGATAGTTTGGATCTAATAACTTAAAGCATAATTTGAAAACTGTATTTGGTTTTTACTTTATCTGTGTTTGGCTGTCTAATTTGTTTGAGTATTAAAAACGTATAGGTGTAGGAAAAAAGCAAAAACACAATGTGTCTCAGGGTGTGAATAGTTTTTATTTTAGATCATTGCATGCCCGCCCCTCTTTTCAGGTTTTTATTTGTAAAACACCCTGAAGTCCATGGATCCCTTTCTCTTCGTTTCCTTCGCACTTTTTACGTTTGTGGTTGTGAATTGACTAAATGTGAGATGCGTCCCATGAGTTTTTAGTGAATTGCCACGGAACCCAGAGCTTGCTCCTTGTCATTCCCGCCGCCTGTCAGATGTTACGTAAGGCTCAGTGTGCAGGAGGCAGCATTCATTAACTTCAGCGTGTTGTGGACAAAGGTTTTAGCTCTAAGAGGGTTTTGGTAAAGGCAGTCATGCTGAGTCATTACATAACGTCAATGCATTTCTCACATACAGGTCAGCGGGTTGCTGGAAGTGAGGACATTCTGTTCATTGACAGTCAGATCCGCAGTCAGGGGGGTTTCGTTTCAGCAGGTTCAACTCTGAGACTTAACCTTTAAAAAAAGTCATCAGAATACTATTCCAATTTTAATTCATTTGTGTGTGCAAATGAATGTTAAAAAGGCAGATAAAAACCTAAATTGTCATATAAAACTGAAGTTCCAACTAAAGTGAACAGACATGTAAAGTTTCTGCTCAGATATCAATCAAGTTCCCACACAAGCTGATGTTTTCTCTCTTCGTTCGACAGGGGAGTAAGCAGTGTGGTCCGTCGCTGTGTGGACAAGCGCACGGATCAGGAATATGCAGTAAAGATCATAGATATCACCCCGTCTGACAAAATGACTCCGCAGGAGATCGAGGAGATCAGAGAAGCGACAGTGAAGGAGATCGACATTCTTAGGAAAGTTTGCGGGCAGGAAAACATCAGTAAGCACTTTCTCTTATTCTTAGTTTAACTGGAAAGATTTTTTTTGTACCTTTATCCAGTAATATTTAGCTGACCCACTGATGAACTGAATTCTCATCTCCAGTACGGCTGAAAGATTGCTATGAGTCCAAAGCCTTTTTTTTCCTGGTTTTTGATCTGTAAGTGTCAGGATTGACAGATATAACACATCAGATAGGCTGCAGCTTCTCCAATGTCTCATTTTCTTTCCCTCAGGATGAAGAAAGGGGAACTTTTTGACTACCTCACAGAGAAAGTAACTTTGACAGAGAAAGAAGCCAGGTCAGAAAGCAAGTTTTCTTAGTTACTGTAATGTTTTTAAAGACATTTTACAATTTAACGTGTTACTCCTTTTAGAAAGATTATGCGTGCTTTGCTGGAGGTGCTCCAGTTCCTTCACAGCCAGAACATCGTTCATCGGGACCTTAAACCTGAGAACATCTTGCTGGATGACAATATGAACATCAAACTCACAGATTTTGGCTTTGCTGTGCAGATCCAGCCAGGACAGACACTGAAAGGTGAGTGAACTGTTTCCATAGTGACCAATTTAAACACGGCAGACGTCTCATCAAAATTACCTTTTAAGTTACCATATTTTCCGGACTATAGAGGGCACCATACTATAAGCCCCACCTACAATAAAAAAATAATTAATAAATAAACAAATAAATAAATAAATAAATAAAATTAAACATGGCAGACGTCTCATCAAAATCACCTTTTAAGTTACCGGTACATAAATCCTTACAAAACAGACATAATGACAACTCCAAGCTTTGACTCAAAGTTCAACAATAGCTACAGTGTCACTTCCTGCTCCTGCAGAGTGTGCTGGTCAGCACAGCAGCAGTTGGTGGTCGGGGGGCGTAAATCTGGATCTGGTTGCAAAGTGTGCTTCCTGCTATGAACAGCACAGGACACAGCGTACCGCCACCGAGGGTCGCAGTACGCTGAGCTTTCTAAATAGACTTCTCAGAAAGCTTAAGATCATTAAGAGTAGTAGCTGGCAAGGAAATGTTTCTGATGAACTGTTCCTCTGCTGGATGACGTAAATGGTTTGGGTGGAGATTTATCATCTCAGTGTGGTGGTGTCTCTAAAACACGCTCTGAAAAATGCCAATACTTAAACTTGACTTTGAGTTCTGGCCCATTCTCAAATCCAAAAATGTAAAAAAAAAAACACCTAAAAATAGATATTTTTTTATACATTTGTAAAGCAGATTCTTTTGTGTGTGTGTGTGTGTTAAAGATATAAAAAAAATAATGCAAGCGGTGAACTGAAAAAACAAATCTATTTAGAGGCTCAGTAGAAGTTCTCACATCCCGACTCTTTTACTGCATTTCCATGTTGAATGTTAGTATTTATAACTCAAAGAATAGTACTATTATTTATCAGTCATCACTGATCATACAATTATGAAAATGTTAATAATGCTGAGACAAGAGTGTAATGATGGGAACTTATTTACCTAGAAAGGATTTTTTTATTAGTCACATTTATTGTTTATTAACATTTACAATCATGACAGGAAGTAAAGTTTTACCTGACATGTAGCACCCTCATTTAATGTCCATAAATATCAGACTTATAAGATTATTGATGCACAATACATGTGCCGAAATATATCAGTCTTCTCATTATAATATAAATTTATATTAAAAAAACAAAAATAGAGAGAAATTTCAGCAGTTATCCACATCCATTAAAGAGGTGAAAGATAGTTTCCTTTTAGTAAATGTATCCACCAAATTCTGGGTTTGGATTTTTTTTTTTTTTTCATGCAAAAGAGATTCAGATATTTTATAATTTACTTTTGCAAAGAGATATTTACACACACTGGTGCACTTCACCAAAACAGAAGACATAAAGCAGGAAAAAACATTTTTGAAGTATGAAAGTTTCATATTATGACATTATACAGTACAGACCAAAGGTTTGGACACACCTTTTAATTCAATGAGTTTCCTTTATTTTCATGACTATTGACATTGTAGATTCACACTGAAGGCATCAAAACTATGAATAACACATGTGGAAATATGCACTAAACAAAAAAGTGTAAAACAACTGAAAATACCCTTATATTCTAGTTTCTTCTAAGTAGCAACCTTTTGCTGTGATTACTGCTTTGCACACACTCTGCATTTTCTTGATGAGCTTCAAGAGGTCGTCACCTAAAATGGTTTTCACTTCATAGCTGTGCCCTGTCAGGTTAATAAGTGGGATTTCTTGCCTTATAAATAGTCATGAAAATAAAGAAAACCCATTGAATTAGAAAGGTGTGTCCAAACTTTCGGTCTGTACTGTACAAATAAGCCTTCGACTTGGACATTGACCCTATTCATACTGCCAAATTAGTTACAAAATGGTGTAAGGACAATAAACTCCTTATTTAGTAGTGATTATTACAAAGCCCTGATCTCATTCCTGAAAAAAAAAAATGTTTGCAGGCTGAGAAAGTGTGTTTGAGCAAAGCAATATACAAAACTGATTCAGTAAAACCAGGAGCAACGGGCCAAAAAATACAGTTTAAGTTTTTAAAAAAAAATTATTTAAATGAGTGACTGTAAGAGAAAGTTGAAACAAATCTAATTTCCACATTTAAGAAATAAAATGAACACTAAATGGCTTGAACAGGAAAGGTTTAAGTCGACTTGGGGTGAACAAGGTCATGTCCTTTCATACAATGTATCTGATTTCAACTGCACTTCAATTCATACAGTAGATATTATTCAGTTCATTTTAGAAAATGTCAGTTTTCTACGTAGTTCTGAAAGAAGGATGTTTTTTGATTAAACATTTAACATTCCTGTTCACCAGTACACATACTTGTGGATACAGAGTGCGGTATGTTTAAAAAGCAGAAAGAACTGTGCTCAGTTTTTAAAAGTAAAAGTTTCCGTCTGTTTGAATGTGTGTTTATTGCAGAAGTGTGTGGGACGCCTGGTTACCTGGCTCCTGAGATCATCGAGTGCTCCATGGATGCAGGACACCAAGGATACGGTACAGCTGTTGACATGTGAGTGACCAGAGACAAAACCATGTCCGTCTCACATGACCTTTTCCGTTTATGCTGCTATTATTGGAGCTTCAGTTAGATAGTTGGTATATATGGTTTCTGCTTAACCAGGTCACAGATTTGCTGTTGTTGGTGTTTGCAGATGGAGCGCTGGTGTGATCATGTACACGCTGCTGGCCGGCTCTCCGCCTTTCTGGCACAGAAAACAGATGCTGATGCTCAGGATGATTTTAGCAGGGAGCTACGACTTCTCATCTCCAGAGTGGGAGGATAGCTCTGACACAGTCAAAGACCTGGTAGGTTTGTTTCGCTTGTCTTTGCCTACAGTAAACTTTGAAAAATCTAAAAATGGCGTTGTGCTATTTGCTCAGATCTCCCGGATGTTGGTGGTGGATCCAAGGCAGCGATTCACTGCTTCAGATGCTCTGAACCACACGTTTTTCTCCCAGTATGTGGTGAACGAGGTGCGACAGTTCAGTCCATACAGGCGGTTCAAGGTAAGGAAACGTCAGATTTCCAGACAAACGGAATCAAAATAGTTTGCTAGCATTTGAAGAGTTTGCCTGATTCGAGAGTTTTCATCCACAGGCTAAAAATGAACCAGATGTTGAGGTAACGGTTTCCTTAACAACAAACTATTTCATTAACTTGTGGACTGGAAGATTTTTGAGATCTGTTTTTGATCTGAACGATCTCTTAGGCTGTGGCCAAGTCTGTTCCCATCAGTTCTACACTTTATTAACAGAATTTGAGTCTTTTTTCTCCCTCAGATTCTATTGATAAATGCATCCAGGGAGGGGAAATAGTATTTAATCCCATCCCTAGGGATGTAAATCACACCAACAATAAAATCAACAGACTTACATTTTTTCATTTGAAAGTGTAGAGAAGAAAAGGATCAAAATACCCACAATATTTCCAACTCATACTGTACAAAGATTGATTTGCACATCACAGTTAAATAAGTAGTAGATCCCCCTGTAAAATATTTAGTCCTATTGCTTTGTGTAAAATCTCTTCTGGAAAGCACAGAGGTGAGATCTTTTTTGTGGCTATTTTTACAGAAACATTCTAAATTCTTTGGGTTTCTTGGCATCTTGTAGTTTCAGCCCAGATTTTTTTGTATGACAGAGATGTGGAGACTGACCAGGTCTCCAATGAGCCGTCTTTGGTCGCTCTTTTATTACATTAATGGCACTTCTGGGTCTTCGTTGAGCTTAAAGACCCATTTCCTGGGTTCTGGTTGAGAGCCCCTCAAAGCAGTTAGATTGTGAACTGAATCTTCATTAAACACCTATCATTTACATATTAATGACAAAATACAAACAGTCAATTTGGATTATGATTCAAGGTGAAACTACCACTCCGTTGTTATGAATGGTTATGTTTCTCCATCAGGTCATCTGCATGACTGTGCTCGCCACGATGCGCATCTACTGCCACTACCGCCGTGCCAAACCCGTCACCAAGGAGGTGATAAGGAGCGACCCGTACGCCGTCAAGCCCATCCGCAAACTCATCGACGCGTGCGCCTTCAAGATCTACGGCCACTGGGTCAAGAAGGGCCAAACTCAGAACAGAGCTGCGCTTTTCGAGAACTCTCCGAAGATCGTCCTGCTCTCCCTAGCCGCCGAGGCGGATGAGCAGGGCCAGCACGGCTGGTAATGTGCCCGCAGGACTGGGAATCACTTCTATTCAAGAAACCGAACTGGTAAACTAAAATACAGCCCAACTCGGGTGTTCTTTGAATGTTAAAGTTTGGAGAATGTGCTTCAAAAGCTTTCTATGGAAGAGAGGCTTTTGGATTTCTGTTTTGAACAAGCAGCGAATGTTGTGGAAAGTAAGTTCTTAATTTAGGTGAATGTCGCCTCCAAGGCGCTGAGTCAAGTCTTCATCTTTTGTCAGACTATTTATTCACTTACTGTAAGACCAGTATGTAGATTTTAGTTTTAAAGCTTGTTTTCTTCCCCCAAAATGCCTGGATGGCTGAAAATTCAGTGAATTTGTATATTTGAAACTCTACAGGCTAAAAAGATCGTATAATGACAATTGCTCTAATAAGAGAGTACTTTAATTTGCATAATACAAACATAATTATTAAACCTTCCATTTATTTGAAGGTTGTGTCTTTGAGGTGAAGATATTTTGGATGTGTTTTATGCATCTCTCCCAGAGTGCTTTGTTTCCAACTACACAAATGCGGCACACACAGGGTTGGTTTCAGCACAGTGACAGGTTTATTATGAAGGAGTGGGGGCAAGGGGTCACAGAAAACACCACAGGTCACAGAGGGCTTGTTTCTGGCACAAGGTCTTCCTCATTCCTGTTCAGGGGTGGCCCTGCTGTGTCTGTTTTTAGCTTCATGTGCGATCTGGCTGTCTCCAGGTCTGAAAAGTTATTGTGTTACATGAAACTAGATGTAACACGTAGTTTTTAAATGTTGTAATAATAATAATAATAATGCCACAGACAATTGCTTTGTTATTGCCAAAAGAAAAAGAGGGAAAAGGCATTTCAGTGAAGTGTAGTTACCACAGATGAAAGTGTCGAGTCTCTTCCCGTTTGGAAACTGGGCGCCCTGCTGGAAAATACGGCAGGAAAATTAATTTCTACAAACCTATCATGAATGTCAAGTACGTCACTGTACTCATTCCTGTGTAGCCAGACAAAGCTGAGGAAAGCAGTTGCCCAGGTGATTTTGTTTTTGGCAGAAATGAGACGAGGCTGTTGCACGGTGTCTGACTGTGTCCAGCACAGAGCCCAGCTGGAGCAGAATTCAGCCGTGCTACGGGTCACCTTTCCTTTCCACTGATCGCAGTAATTATGTAACGTGTGTGACCATTAACGGTGAGAGTAAAACATACCGTCCTGCGAGAAGGTCGGGTCAGTTACAGCAGCCGCCGGGTGTAGTACAGCTCAATCACATGCTGCAGGACTCTGACGAATGAAAAGCAGAGCAGACTGTAGGGAAAGCCTCACTGATTGTATCAGTGATGCAAACAGAGATTTTAATTTTTTCAAAGTGTTGTCACTCTGACGTAAGAACGAGGGACATAATGACCACTCTGATCTTGTCGTGTCAGTTTGTGAGAGCAGTAATTTAGCATGGTGTCTGACTGTATTTACTACATCCAAAGTAACACAGAATTCAGCCATGCATCCAGAAACATGCTATAAACATGCGGTTTTAAACACACTATGGCTAGTAACATGTTCTGTGGTGATAATTCAACAAGATTAAAGAACTAAAGCACTCAAAGCATGCTTGGTGTGTGGATGTTAGGATACCCTTTAAAAAATAAAAAAGATATTTGAACAGCCATCCTAGCAGTTTAGAAAACCATTACACTACCTTAAATACATAGTGATGCCATATTGTTCAGACCCAATATTTTCTGATTATTACTGTTTTATAATGGAATAAATCAGACTGATTTGACATGAATTTGGACTCTATGGATTCTATGTGTTTCAATATGAATTGTCTTGTAAAGTTCATAACATCTGTTGTGAAATGGCAGTATACAAACGAACGAAATTATTTTACGTTATGCATTACGTGAAGTTCTGCAGGCACAAATTCTTAGTGGAAAAGCCTGCAAACACAACCAGAAGCTTCAAAATGCGTCCTGTGACGCTCCCCTGTGGTGTTTCTTACTGCTGCCACATGAGGGCAGTAAATACGTGTGTGCGTATGTGCTGCCTCCTAAATTGTGGCGTGCAACCAACCAACACCAGCTATATTTGTTGGAGAAAATTAAACCTAAAGTAGATCACAGAATACAACACAGTCCACGTCTTTCACAAACGCTTTCTCCTCTTTGTGGTATTAATCCTGACAATGTAGCAGGCAAACGGAGCTTTGCTGCTGCTGCTTCATTTTTCTGCTCGTAACATTAGTAAAGTTTAACAGTAGACATGCCGATTATTAAAAACAAAACCTACTAAAAACATACTATTTACAATCTGGTTTCACTCAGAGATGGGACTTGAATGGACTCTCCTCATCAACCCAGCACCATATATGCACGCTGCCCCTCCTCACCTCTGCCAGCAGCGGGTCAGCGTGGTGTAGCATCTGTTGTAGCCTGGCTGATGGCTGGCATCAGGCCACCGGCTTCACTCTCCTCCTGTGTCACAAGAGAAAAGGATGCACAGCAATATTATAACTATTTACCGACCTGTAAACACTATAAGCAACACATACAATCACAGGAGACACGTCATCATCACTTTATAATGCATTTACAACCGTGAAGAGCCACGTCCTGTGCCCGCATTCACACCAGAAATTAAGATTTTTAGATTTAACACGCAGTTAAATTACTTATAATGAGCTGGATGCGGCAATTCCATCTGTTCATCTTTCAAATCTTTAAAAAATACCACGTTTTCACGAGGTTTTACCTCTAACCCTTACTTCCTGCTTACCTTAACCGACGTGGACCATCTGCATCTTTCTTCTTCTTCTTCTTCTTCTCTGCTTTAGAACGTTTCTTCTGGGGCTGTTCTAATCAACAACAAGCTCATCAGCGCCCCTCGCTAATCTACAATCAAAACTGCAAGTACTTAAAAAAAACGGTTTCCTGGAAATCAGGTTGAACGCTGTTGTAGTACACTGTGTAAAAAGAGAAGAAAAGAAATAAGGTTTCCTAGAAAGCAAAGCAGGCTGAATGCGATTACAATCAGATATTTAGCGTATAAATAATTTAATAAAAAAAAAAACGTTTTCTGGAAAGCAGGTTGAATGCTATTGTAACCAGATTTACATACCCTTTAAAAAACATTTTTAATTGTCCTGTAAAACATTAAATCATCTTAAAAGTTCCTTGTTTTAGGTCAGTTGAGCTTACAAGTCATTTTATTTGATAAATGCCAGAACGATGGATTACACGTTTTTGGTTATTTTATTTAGATTCAGAAGTTACTCTAACATAGATCAAATCGAATCAAAATGTTCATCCACAGTCATCAACCTGAATTTGCCTAAAGTCACAGAAGGAAAGACAAAGTTTTCACAGGTTAAGCCTTTTTCAAGTTTGGGCAGAAGAGAGTAATAATAACTTGGCCCCATCCCAAATGTTCAGGTAGTGGTAGAATCATCTTAAATGGATTATCTGCTGCAAGAGCAACGGGTGCACTTCACAAAATAGAGGTCATTGTTATACACAATCAGAGAGAGAGGGAGAGTTTACACTTGTAATAAACTTAAAAGCGGACAGCAGACAAAAGCAAAACAGGAGGAGCGTCAGACGGCAAGCCTCAAACACCGGCGCCATCTTCCCCACCCACAAGTAGTCTTGTGGGTGGTAAACTCTACAACTCTACGATCACAACTCAACTCTACGCCATCAGCCAGGCAGCACTTCGAAACAGTGATCCATGCATTTGTGACCACACGGCTGGATAACTGTAATGCACTTCATACAGGAGTCAATGATTTATATATTTTCCAGCTTCAGAGGGTACAAAAGGCCGTTAAAAGAAGTTGGTACGTCTTTTAACAGGTACACGAAAATTTGACCATATTTCCCCTATTTTAGCTTCCTTACACTGGTTGCCAGTACATTTTAGGATTAATTTTAAAATCCTTTTATTTGTTTTTAAATGAAAAAAAGCTCTTAATGGCCTTGCCCCTCCCTATCTGTCTGAGCTGTTACACAGCCTCCTGTTCCCTCAGGTCAGCTGATCAGCTGCTTCTGAAGGCACCAAAGACAAAGTGCAAGCTCAGAGGGGGCCGTGCTTTTTCTGTGGCAGCTCCCAAGTTATGGAATGATCTTCCTTTGGGCATAAGACAGGCCTCTTCACTCGCTGCTTTTAACTCCTTTCTTAAGACCCATCTTTTTTCTTTGGCTTTTGGCACAATCTGAGAGGTTTCACTTGGTTTTATTGTGTCTGTATATTCATATGTATTTTATATTAGATCTTTTCTATTTTATAATTGCATTGTATTTTATAATTGTGTGTAGCACTTTGGTCCTGTCAGTGTATAAAGTGCTTCATAAATAAAGTTGGTATGGTATTATTATGATTATTGAATCAGAATATTTAAGACATCTGCCAGAAAGTTAGACACAAAGAGGTCCTTAAAATGGATAATGTCTAATCACAAAACCAAATTAGTTACAAAGTTTCTGAAGGACAACAAAGTCAATGTTTTAGAGTGGCCATCAAAAAGCTCTGATCTCAGTCCTAGGCAGCCTACGGGGCTGACACCAGTTTAATAGGGAATTCCAGTGAACTGTTGTGGCAAGACCTCCCGACCCCACTAGGGACAGGGGTGTAAGAAAATGGATGGATGGATGGATGGATGGATGTTGTGGCAAGATTTTGGAAGGAAAGCAAAATGTTTTATCAAAGACAACACCTGGGAGTTGAATGCCTACAGCTCACTTTCTTCCTTTTTAAGCTGGTTTTCAGTGGAAATTTCCACTGTTATTCTCCTGGTTAAAATTGGGGACTGGGAGGTAAAAGAACAGTTGAAGCCATACATTTAAAAAAAAAAGAACTTCAAGAGAATTACAAAATGTACAATATACCTCACGGGATTTCACTCAAAATTTAGCTTTATTAACAAAATGCTGATGACAAATGTATATAAAAAAATGTAATTTGTTCATTTCAAACTTATTTGAGTTTATTTTTTGTTTACATCAACTGACAATATGCCTTACAAGTTTTCCAACCTTTTCGTAATTTTTTTTTTTTTTCCGGCTTTGCTAACGCATGGTATTTGACCGTTGAGGTCGCCATGGCAGCGAGCCAGCGGGTGAGTGGGCGGGAACCTTGTCGGCTTCTCTCTGATTGGTCAGCCGTCTGGCTCATCTCTTCCTCGTCGGTGAGCGGTCCCAGTCGGTTCATGTTAAAGCGACCAGCATTCTCGATCCGTATCAACCCTCTTCTTTCTCGGTATGTATAAAGATACCATATTCCATATTTATGACCACTATGGTGCTGTGGTGCTGTGGTGCAGGGTTATGTGGCTTTTTACTGCTGACAGTTGCAATAGAAGACCTGGGGGTGTAGGTAAAAGTCAACCCTCGTATACAAATGGAAAGACATTCCAGAGGCTCCCCGTGTCGACTGAAGTTTTGATATGTTACATAAGAAGAGTAATAGTAGCAGCAGCATTTACGAGTGTTATTCTTTTCTGTTTTGTTGCGGGTTCAGGGGGTGAACCTTTAGTCGTCTGCATGCCGCATTGGGGTGATGCAACAGGGACAGAAGATGTCCATCCACCGGTCTTCCCGGCTTCTTTAATTGTTAACTACTGTTAACGCCTTTTCTAGTTCAAATTATTGCGTTGTAGACTCGTTTTTAAAAAAAAATGTCAGATAGATACACAGTTTGCACATGTAGGTATTTCAGTGAATAGCTGCGTTTTCTGCTCCAAAGGAGGAACGGCGTCCTCAGCATGCAGGAGGAAATCAGGCGTAAGAGATGTCCCCTTAAACCAACAACACAGCAACAGACCGCCCAGATGACTTCCCAGTGTTAGCTCTTCATGTCACCTGACATCCCCAGTCTGAATGACCAGGCTTAATAGCAGTGCTGCTCATCTCATGTTGAATTTTTGTCTCCCTCCCCAGCACAATGACAACTATCCAGGAGACAAAGGAGCTCTTCAGGAGAGCAGATGCTGTCTGCTTCGATGTGGACAGCACAGTCATCAAAGAAGAAGGCATCGATGAACTGGCCAAATTCTGTGGGGTGGGGGATGTGGTCAGAGAGATGTACGTAAACCGCTTCTCTGCAGAAGTACTTCTACTCTTTTAGGTCTTCCACATTCTGCCACGTTACTACAACAGATGCCAATTGATTTTCTTCGGGGGGACGTATATGATTATGATAGATCAACACAGAAGAGGAAGAAAAACAGATTTCCCCCCCCCCATCTTTCAGTGCAAGCTGCACCTACCTCTCAACGAGAGCCACAAATCATTGGGGTATACTTCTAGGAGCTTTGCACATCTAAACTGATACCTTTATTCAATGTTCTTTGCAAAACTCTTTGACCCCTCAATTGGATAGAGACTTTCTCTTGGCATCAATGTTTAAGTCTTGCCACAGCTGCTAAATTCGATTTTGGTCTGGATATTGACAGGACAATTTTAACACAAGTTTGTTTAGACAAAGCGTTACCGTAGTTTGGACTCTGTACCAGTTTTAAGTCTCCCACAGCCTCTAACATGTTTTCTTCCAGAGAGGCAAGAAAGTTCAGAGAGGCATGCCCATAGCATGATGCTGCCACCACCAGCATTGGGGTAATGTGCAGTGTTAGTTTTCGACACATTTAGGTTTGTATAGGAAGATCACTTGTTTCGTCTGATCAGATCACTTGTGGCATACTCCAAATGGGACCCCTCTCGTCATGGCTCACCTTCAGCTATGACTTTCTTCTTCCTAATTGCATAATTAGGTAGCAACAGCTTGCTCTGGATTTTATTTAGATGTCTCAAAGTAAAGGAGGTTGAATGCAAAGGAACACCAGTTTCCAGATTTTGTAATTGTAAAACAGTTTGAAAACCTCAGATCATTTTCCTTCAACCTCACAATTAATCCCATTAAAATCCCAATACTATAAATTCAAATTTGTTTATTATGTTTCTAAAAAAAAAATTGTGAAGTTGACAAAAGTGCTATATAGGTACAAACAACACTCCCACATATCTTTCGTTCACATCTCTCAATAAAATGTCCAAAAGTTTACAGGATATTTCTGCAAGGTGCTGCATCTGTTCACATTCTGTCCTCAACACATTTCTATGTTTATTTACTCTGTCTTCCTAAAATTAACCATATTAGTAGATATGAACCAAATCCACTTTGACATTTTAGGACTCGTAAAGCCATGGGCGGCTCGATGACGTTCAAGAAGGCCCTTACTGAGCGTCTGTCCATCATCCGATGTTCCAGAGAACAAGTAAACAAACTCATAACGGATCACCCGCCTCAGCTGACTCCAGGCATAAAGTAAGTGTGCGGAGAGCTGATAAAGTAAATCAATTCAGCAGACTTTGTTTTGCACTGCATGCAGAAGCACTGGCTCCAAGTGTAAAGAACAAACTGGATGTTATATGTCTATATATGCTATGCAGGTATTTTGTTGTTGCTGTTCTGATATGATTTGGATGTTTTTGTGACACATAGCTTTTCCAAAACCCAGTCCAGACAAATTTTGCCCATATTTTCCTTCCTGTTTTGGTAATGGCAGTAATTGGTGTCTTATAGTTTAAACATTATGAAGTAATCCATGCGGACTGGATACTGTGTAGTTACACAAGTTATCAAGGATCCAAAGAAACCCATTTTGGGGCCTTTAATCTACTCAGCTCTTATTAACCAGTTGATACATAGTTCAAAACCTATGGAGACAACTTAGAAATATACTATTAAAACAAATCAAAAGCTCAAAAAGTACTTCAAAAGTTGAAGAGGGTACAAGTGATCAACTGATTTTATACTTTGAACACTAATGGTGTTCCATGAATTCTTTGAGGTAAATATAGACATCTTTCAAAAATGTACAGCTGAAATGTGTGAAGAAAATTCTTCACTTCTAAAGTTATATTAAGCCATGCTGAGGCATATCAATCGATTTTTGTGTTTCATTCAGATCCAAATACTCTCTAAATCAATTATAATTGCACCACTGTAGCATAAACATGACATTCACTCCAGTGAATATTTATAAGTGTTTTCAATTATTCTCATTATAAAATGACAGACTTCCTATTAATTTAGATATGGCCTAAAAATCCTTCCCAGGTTGACAGGCCACAACAATTGCTTCTTACGGGGATTGCTGATGCCTTTCCGCTTTGGCATTGTTAACACACACCTTTATTCTTCAGGCTTGTAAACTGCCAGAATTGCCCACAGAGCTGCGTCTTGCTACTAACTTTCCCTATTAAGTGATATGGAAGCAGCTGGAAGTACTTTCCCATGACTGTATACTACACAGAATTTGTTGAGAAGTAATTTAAAATGAGATGAAACTGAATAGAAACATTCAATAAATAATTAAATATTTTCCTGTTATTTTTTTCTCTCCGTTTTCCATATTGTTGACAAACGCTTTTCATTTTTGTCCAGGGAGCTCGTGGACCGTCTGCACAAGCGCAACATAAAGGTGTTCCTCATTTCCGGTGGTTTTCGCTGTATCGTCGAACACGTGGCTTCTCAGCTAAACATCCCCCTGCATCACGTCTACGCCAACCGACTCAAGTTCTACTTTAATGGTGAGAACCGGGCCACGCTGTCTTGTCCTCGTCTCTGTCCATTCAGCTCTTTCAGGTTTTGTGTCTGTTTCTAATCTACAACTAAATTTGCAGGTGAATACGCAGGTTTCGACGAAACTCAGCCCACAGCAGAGAGCGGCGGCAAAGGAAAAGTGATAAGCATGCTGAAGGAGCAGTACGGCTTCGAAACTGTGGTGATGATCGGAGATGGAGCCACTGATCTGGAGGCCTGTCCCCCAGCTGTAAGTGTACACTGGAGAAGATCTGCTTTAATATGTTAGAAATTAGAATTTTACAACCAGTTTCTGAATTTTGTAATGCCTAGAGTTGCTGATCCCACATTTGATTTTGATTCTCTTTCTATAAAACAGAAACAACATTCATAAAAGATCATCTAAATGGATTACCACTTTTAAACAACAACAAAAATGTTTTACTGACTATTTAATAGCACATTATATGTTGAAAATTATTCATATCCTTCACAACAATTAATGTAAAAATCTTCCATTCCAAGTTGTCAAGTCCTCTTTAAAGGCCGCCTTGAAATGACTAATCTTTTGCACCTTCCAGATTCTGTATTAAATTTACAAAACGTTACTTCCAGTCACAGAAAACATGTTGGTAAAACTATAACATTACTTTACATCTATGGGTGTGAATATTTTTGGGCTTGTATATATTTTTTAATTTATGTTTTTATTCCTGCAGTAGCTGTTCATTATTCATATAAATGTAAGGAACAAATGGTGCAGAATACAGTACAGAATGGTTGCTTTAAAATAGGATTTTCCTAATACTTTAAAACAAGGAGAAACTTTTTAGGAGTTGATTATTAGCATTTTATATTATCAATGACTGCATCTAGCATTACTAAAACCATAAACCTGAGATTTTCTAAAGGTTGCCACATTTTGACATCCAGCGTTTTCCATAACAAGTTAAAGAAAAATATAGAGCAGTTTTTCTGTTATTTTCTGACAATTTGCTCTTTTCCTTTTCAAAAGCATGTCCCAACATAAAAAAAGTTTCCATTTAATAGCTTCTTCCTCTGGCCTAATTTTCTTTAAATACTTCACTGATACTGAGAAACAACTTCTAGAGTTCTTTACCCAGTTGTCTTCCACACTAGTTAGCGTTGTTAGCATGGCCTGATGGCGCTCACCTACACCATCAGGTGTAAACCTTCTTCACAGATCAAAAGGGAAGAGTTTTAAGTTGATCAGGGTATAAATCAGCCTATTGCGCTCACCAGTGATGTATCTTTAGCATCAGTGACGACGTGGCCTTTTACATAAAAATATCCAATCTTTTCTTCTTCAGAATGCTTTTATTGGATTTGGCGGGAATGTCGTCAGAGCTCAAGTCAAGGAGAGAAGTTCCTGGTATGTGACGAGCTTCGATGAGCTGCTCAAGGAGATGGAGAAGATTTAAATATGCTAGAGGAGTTCTGTTACTAATTTAACCTTTTATATATTTGCACCCAAAGGTGTGCCAGTCAAGCTTTTTATCCAGTACACTCAATAGACTTTTTTATGAACAGACGTATTTACAATAGACAAACTTCACTTTAATGTTTTTTGTACTAAAAAAGTTACCAAGTCCTGTGTGAGAGGACATTAAGTTTTAGTGTTTTTGCACTTATCACATCAGAATCTGATAACTTGTAGGTATTATATAGTGGCATGTGCAATAAGAACTGTACTAGAAATGTGTTCAATACTAAGAGAACTGTAACCTGACTTGACTGTCAAAAACTGTGGCGACTTCAGTCCTTTTAGGAGAATCCCAATTAAAAACCAGAACGTGCTGTAAAGAATGTCTGAATGATTTTAATTTCTTTCCACTCTCTCTCATCTCTTAATATTTCTTCTTAAAAACAAAATGATAAATGTGGATCCTTTAATGATAAATCATCCATTATTACAGGACAATGCAGCATCCCTCCTACCAGATTCACCCGACCGCTGATGGACAACAGGTTCCCACGCTTTTTCTACACAGTTAAGAAATGTTTGATTAAAAACAGATTTTTAAAACCAGGCATGCCGTCTCAACAGGAAAAAAAGTTACAAACACAGCACCGGGAAGAGGTAACATTGCCTTAACAGGAAACATAAGAATAAAACACAGAACAGAACCTGGAGTGTTCATAACAAACAGCAAATATAAAATTCTGATATCTGCATTGTACAGCATGTCTGACTTTACCACCTTGATAGGTCACTGAAATATATGTTCTTAAATTAAGAGGTCTCATGTCGATCAGCTTACATCAAAGAGTCACTTTGTCAACACATTGAAACACCATGTACTCTACATTAAATAAATAAATGGCTACTGCACTGAGCAATAAATTTCAACATTACTATCCTGGCCGTTCTTTTTACACACTTGCACTTTTTCAAGTGGCTTTTGTTGCTTCCTAAACTGGAGACGAGCTCTTCGTCTGGCCCGCCTTTTAACGTGGCACGAGACGTTGCATGTGACAATCAGAAGGTTTCAATTTGGTTAATTTCGGCCGTCTGTGACCGAGAGCACGCTACCGTCCACATCTGTTTGAATTGAAATGCAGATATTTTTAGGAGTGGATTCTTGACGTTATAAAGCCAATATAGAAACAAAAAAAGGGCTGTTTTTTTTTTTTTTGGTAGCACTGCCAGAAAGTTGGACCCATGATGGCGATCCACAGAAGAAATGTAACATTCGAAGGGGGGCCAACTTGATAACAGATCGTCCCTCCTTACTGCAGCGGGGAAGCTTTAGTTGGGATCATGATCCTAGAATCCATGTGCTGAATGAGAGGGACTGCAGAGAGAAATACATGAAGAGGTTCATCAGGTTGACTTGAGGAAAACCACAGTAGCTGGAGTACAAAGGGTTTCATTTAGCTCACCAGTGTAATACACCACTTCATGCCAGCCCTCCTGCTGCCACACGGCGTTCCTGGTGGCTTCTCGGGACAGAAGGTCTTTGTAAGCTGCAAATCAAAGAGTAAAGGGACAACTCAATAAATTAGAATACCATCAAAAAAGATAATTTATTTAATTAAAAGACACACAGTAATACACTTAAAGAGTTTATTCCTCTTCGTTTATGATTATTGCTTTCAAATAATGAAAATCCAGACTTAAGCTTCTCAGAAAGTTTGAACATTTCATGGACCAGAGAGTTTGATTCACAATTTTTTCACAAAATATATGACCTTAATGATTAAACTCCACAGTAAGATTTGAACTGATCTCAATAATCACCATTTTTAATTAACAATACAATTCCACAACACAATTCCCCAGGATATTACAAGCCTGGCGGGCCACCAGGCTTTACTTGCACCACCACCACCAGGCTAAGCATTGTTTACTGACTTACGTTTTTATTTGACTTTTTTTTAAAAAGACTTTACAGTTGGGATTTAGGTATTTCTAGTAATGCCTTCTAATAACACATTATTAATTAGTAATTTTTTCAGATTTTCTGTCAACATTAAAGATTTCTTTACTCGAAAACAATGGCAGGTAGCTAGATGACTTTTGCTGGGCTTAGCAGGTTTTCTGTGGGAAACCCTGCACAAAATAAGTAGCATGCAATAACTGCTAGGTTGGTTAATTATTGCCATGTAGAATATTTTTCTGTCAAAAAGAGCGACGGAAATCAGAATTGATGCTAATTTGCTACCATTTTCAACACAACAATATTTCAATACACACAGTTGTGTGTTTAAGTGTCTGTCTTCTTATTAATTTTAGTTTTATGGTTCTTAACCATATCCCAGTGTTGTCATGCTGCGTTGGCCTTCGTAGTTCAACGCCTTTCTTAAAGACACAAAGAAAGTTTGCTAGCATTGATGGTTTATGTTTCCGCATGAGGGCCAATAAAATGATCTCATCTAATTATGACAATTTTATATAGCCATTAAAACATTTCTTATAAAAGTTAACTTTTTAGGATTATATTTTGCTTATTTTGTCAGAAATCCTAATGCAAGATTTATGTAACCAAGGTGAGGCTTTGTAACAAGTCTGGAGGTCTAATTTAGCTTACAATATTAAAGAGAAAAAACAAATCGGTAACAGGAGAAATGATGTAAACTTGGACATGCTTGTGTTCAGTCATACCCCAAAGGTGATGGACCATGTAAAGGTCACCAATCTGGGAGAAAAACCCTCCCACGGCCTCTCTGTTGCGCTGGCGGTATCGGATTGCTCTGGCCCTGCAGGACAAGAAGCAGCTCGAGTCGTAACCGGCGCCAAAACACACCGAACCTTCTTCAAAGATCATAAACTCTCCTCATGTCTGAATTAACTGTGGCCCCTGTCTGAAAACTGGCATTAACCTGATCGATCAATGAGCTGCTCTGAACCCTAACACAGGCCAGGATGGGTGAGCTGCTGTGAAAGGAATGTTTTAGTCTCATTATGCTCACCCCAACGCAAACATGGGTTTTCAGATCGTGTCTATTAAACTCTGAAGGCTCATTTCTACATGTTGTTGTAACTTGAAGCAGAACTTTAAGCTGTCACCTACACAAATTACGTTGAAATTGCTTTAAGTAGCTTTACTGACATTATTTATAGGTCCACAGGGGGTTCTTCAAATAACGGCGAATTAAAGCAACCATAAAAGCAACAAAAAAGGCAATACTAACCATCCCTGAGTGATGTTGATATATTTCTCCCCCCCCCAGAGACAGAATGAAACACGAGGCCTCACATTAGAAAAGCAGCTACACCTAATTTCTTTGTTCTAAAGTATATAAAAACTGTGCTAGATGTGTTGACAGAACGATTTTTATTGGAAAAAAATCGTTAGCTGCCTCAATTATGTTGCCATTTGTCATTAAGAAGATGGCTGCTTAAAGTAACGTCTCTTTTATTATGTACAAATCCTTCAAGCAAACAGCTTCACTTGAGATTTAATCTCAGTTACAGCGCGGCTTCAAATTTGAAGCGTCTTCGGGGAATATCTCTTGTTAATGACAGTGTGATGAAAGAGGGTTCATGTGCTGCAACTGCTCTGTAACTACAGTTCAGTGAGTCAGATGAATTCAGGCTGCCTTACCAGTAATTACCCCACTCGATCATGGTTCCTGGCTGCAGAAGGAGGGAGAAAACACAACATTCCTTATTGCAATAAAACAGTGTTCAAAACTTCTGTCCAGATTAAATACATTAAGATGGAAGAATAACGACACGTGAAGGCTTCTTCAATCATCTGACTGGGTTTAAGACAACACGTTTCCTGCCGTTTCTCCGATATAATCTCAGCCTGAGACAAGGGGTAATGGAGGGCATTTTTCACATGTTGCAAGGGGAGCATAGCTAGATGAAGGCTGACCTTTTCAGATTAGAAAGGAGGACTGAATCTGCAAGAGAGGGCTTGGTTTTGAGCAGATCTATGTTGAATTTAACAGCAGGCATGATCAAATACTAAAAATGTTTATAAAAAATTCCAAATGCGTGCGGGCTAAATGCACAAACCAGGTGTGTTCCTCCTTTATTTGGTATGATGAACGTAACAGAGCTTCAGATAAAACTAGAAATAGTTTTGTGAGAAGCGTCACAGAAGAAAACGTTGCAAACTGATTTCATTGGAAAAAGTAAGGCGTTAAAAAGAGACTTTGTTAAAATCTGTAAAAATTGTAATAATATTTTGGGCTCTTATTTATTTACTTTAAATGTTCCCTTTTTCAGTGTGGCATAATAATGGAAACTTCAACTTCAAAAATCTTTAGGACCAAGAATTGGGTCATGGTTCACAAAGAGTAAGAAAATCTTCACACAGGCTTGAAGATAATGAATTTGTGTATGTATATATCTTAACTTGTATGTATAATTTTGACCCTACGTGAATTAGATGAAATCCATAACACAAAATGAAACATTTTTATAAGAATCATTGAATTTAATTGAAGAAAATGGATTAAGAAAAGTAAATAAAAGCTCAAAATGAATAGAATAATGCTAATATTGAGATTTTTAAAGTTTAATATAAACTAAATTCCCAAATAAACACAAACAGTGATACTCTTGATGAGTTTGAGTGTGGATATTTAAAGGAGATTTGCATAATTTTATCTGTTTAAACAGATCATGCAGTCAGTTACATTTCTGCAGTTTCCTCCTGTGATCCAGTGCAGCGATGACTCTGAGCACAGAGCACCACTGATGCAATGGCGTGTTGGTGGCGTTCCTCACCCTGAGCTGATAGGACCTGAGCTCGTAAATGTTGGGGCCTTCCCGGGGCATGGGCTCATTCCAGAAGCTGAACTCCAGCAGGAGCTGATTCCTGCGTGACAGCAGCATCTTCCCGCGCTCCTTTCTGTACGCCGTGAACTCCTGATGTCCGACAGACACGGATCCGTGAGATTTACTTTGACTTTATAGAGCGAGCGATAAAACGAGAGCAAAACAGAGGTAAAGCGCAGGAAACGGAGGTCACCTTATTCTGCCTGAGCTTGTTCATGACCTCGGTCAGAGCAGGGTAGCCGCCTCTGTAGCGCCACAGATGAACTGCAGAAACAACTTCTCATTAACAGCAGTTCAACTATAATCAGGTGGAAAGTTAGTTCAGCTCAGTTACAATTTTAACAACAACGAAAAAAGAAATATCAAAAAATCCAAAAACAAACAAATCATAAATTACAAATCGGCAGTTTATTGTCTGTAAATGATGGATTTTATGTTGATCCAGCAGGCCTTGCCTGCTGATTGCAAAACCATGCGCAACAGCATAGACCTGCTTATACTGCAGATTTGTGTGTTGTTATTAGCAATCCTACCAGCTTGGTCTTGTTCTCCATACCAGGTATTCCAGGTTCCCACCAGCTCACAGGGGTAGTACTTATCAGCATGGATGGAGGGCAGAACGTCCTCGCTGCGACAGAAGAGACAACATGAGGCCGGCAGGCATGACGGACATGAGCACAGGTGACTTTAAAAAGCTAAAGCTAACTTCTAAACAGCAGTAACTGAGCAACAATCTGATCATGTACTTAGATTTTAACCATAAATACATATCCTTCCGTCTTCATTAAGTTGAGACAGTTGAGAATGAATTTATGCAGAGCCTTGCAAAAGTATTTAGACCGCTTCATTTTTTCCACATTGTCACATTACAACTGTAAACTTCAGCGCATTACATTGGATTTTATGTATGAGAGCAACACACTGGTGCATAATTATTAAAAGGGCAAACAGTTTTCTATTTTTTTCCCAACATCAAAAATTCTATTTTTCAAAAGGTTCTCTTTACAGCAGGAAAATTAGCCAGAGGTGCAATAAAAGGGTTAAAAATCAAAAAATCTTCTTGTGTTGGAATGGCTTATTCAAAGTCCAGCCCTAAAACTATGTGAAAATCCACAGCAGGATGTGATTAACGATCTTCTCAGGCACTTTCTGGGGATGAAGAGTAGACTAGAACCACAAGACCTGAGTGATAGAGTCTAAAGTCTAATGCAAATTGCATGAATATTTTCTGCAAGGCACTGTACTTAATTTTAGTAATCTAATATAGACACATTTTAGTCATAATTACACTTACCACAACTTATTGTAGTCATCCAGGCACTCCGGCTTCACATTATGGACTGACGAAGGAAGATATGTCATTACTATTGGTCTTATTATTAGACACATTAAAAGTTGAGGACCCAATATTCATGTGGGGACCTTACACTGAATTTTGTAGAGGTTACTTTCCTCGTTTTTGGTCAGCAAGGTGGAGTGTGCATCTTTTCTGGGATCGACCTTCCGGACAAACAGAGACCTAAACCAGCTGTCCTCTCTGTTTCTGCTGTTGGATGCTGAAAATCCTCTGAACCAAGAACACAGGAAGAAAAGACGAAGGGCTACATCACGAACTGCTACAATGCAGCTTAAAATTATACAGTGCATATAGCGCATTTCCACGAAGTGTGATGACCCAGATGCTGCTTGAAAGAAATAAAAAGACCTGTGTGTTTCTTATGATGAAGCTAAACAAGAAGTAACAAGCTGACCTTGAGCACTGCACATGGTTAAAGGCAAAATATGACAGATTATTTCACTTCTACCAAAAAACACACGCAGCTTTTGTCACACACCTCCCGGGATAAATCAATAGGGATGAATCTTCAGAGGGACTAACAGCTGAAAGCCAACCCCGGTTTGCTAACAGTCAGCGGGCTAGCTTTATCAGGCTCATGATAGCCACAGAAAACAGGGTGAATATTTCACACAACAGGCAAAATAATAAGCTGCAAACACGACAGCCAGGTGCCCAGTACTGTGACTGCTCACCTGACCCAGAGCGAGAGGTTTCCGGCTGAAAGAGCCCTGCTTTTAGCCGGAGTGAAGCCTCCGCGGACTCTCTGAAGGACTCCTGTCGCCATCTTCCGTTTAGGAAACACAGACAGTGACCGCCGCTGACCGCCAGGTGGCGACAGAGCGCCGCTTCTACACAGGCGAAACAACATCTCCAGGGTTACGCATAAAGCATCCACTGTCTGCCTCATTAAAAACAAAAAAATCTACTATCTGCTTCATTAAAAACAAAAAATCCACTATCTGCTTCATTAAAAACAAAAAAAGAAATTTTGTTGGATTTTAATCTGACGAATCAATATAAACTAATACATACTAGTACAGAGGAAGACCAATATTTTTAAACCTATAAAAAAGAGCATTTGTTTTCACTTGCACCTTGTAAAACTATGTAGAGTTCAGGAGACATAAAATAACTAAATACATAAATAAATACACAGTGAAATAATCAAATATTTTCATATTATATATTTTAATATATTATATATTTTAATAATTTAAATATAAAATGAGATTTTACAATTGAAATTTATTATTTAAGAAGGTAGATTTAATTATTCCATGTGACATTTAATTAATTTAATTGAAATTCAGTTTTGCACATGTTGAAATTGACATATTTATCTATTCTTGTTAAAGGAGCAGTATTATGTGTAGTGCCGTTTTAAATCTTAAAGGAACTGTGTTACCTTCAGCTTCAGAAATTGGGCCTCTGTTGCTTTAAAAACTCATGCTCTTTCTGAAGCTCCGCCGTCAGGAAGTCATCACAACAGCGCTTCTCTATTAACCTTTTAACAACGATTTTACCAGCGTTTCACTGATAAGTAGCTCATATAATGAGTTCAGCAGATTCCACCAGGTGTTTGCTAATTGCTGCTGGCGAGTCTGACGGAGAGAGAGTGGCTCTATTAGGCCGAAGCTTGGAAACTGCAGCTCCGAGGAGGAACTGCGCCTTGAAGGTGGTGCTAGGTAGGTCTGTCATGATAACAAATCTTGCTGGACGATAAATTGTCCCAGACATTATTGCGATAAATAATAATATTGTTTTGGGCCATTTTCAAGTAATGCAATGGCTTGATAATGCAGGAACACATTCTCAAAGATCAATAAAATCTTAAATTCTAACGAGAATTTAACAATTTAACAGTGGATCTGGAAGACATTTTAAATATCCAAACAAACAAAAACAACAACAAAAACAAATAAAACGAATTATAAAGTCTTTGTCAACAAAATTGTCCTTCTAAAAAAGGACTAATTGAGACCAAAACACCAGACTGAAAACTTTTGTCATCCAGTTTTCGGTGGAAAGAGAAAAAAGATAAATTGTGCAAATAGACATTATTGTGAAGTTATCATGCGATTAATTGATTTATTGTTTATTGTGACAGGCTTAGTGCTTGATCCAACCAGGCGTTTTGGACAGCTGAATAATTACCATGGGACGTTAAAAGATTTCTCAAACATGCATGAAAGAATCAAGGCAACAGTCCAGGTATGATTTTGAAGAGTAAATAACATTATAACATGATGTAACGCTCAAAAACGTTGATTTTACATAATACTGCTCCCTTAGTTCTGTCTTAGGCAGCATGAAAAATGTCTGTGAGCTTCAGTGTTTTGAGCCCAACACATTTCTACTTGCATTTATTCTGTCTGGACTTTGACTGGACCAGTCTGACAAAATGTCCTTGTCTGGGTTGTTCCACTATTTGATGTGCAGTATTGTTGTCCTACTGGAAAGTGGCTGTCTACTTCAGTCTCAAGTTTTTTCACAGCCTCTGACAGGTTTTCTTCCAGGACTGCCTGTGTTTGGCTCCATCCATCTTCCTATTAACTCTGACCAACTTCCCTGCCTTTGCTGAAGAAATGCTCTCTCACAGCAAGATGTTTTGGGGGTTTAAGGTTTTCTTTCAATTAGCTTTTTTTCTTGCTTGTCTTCCATAAATGCCAGCTACAGAACAACTTAATCACAGTAAAGGAAGCATTTATTTTGGTACCAAATTGATGATAAATCTCCTCTCAAACACTGTTTTCATTTACCTCACAGCTATTCTATAAGATTGTGTGTCTGAATTTACTGTACTGAGATGGCTGTGGTAGAGGTGAGGCATTGATCATTTGTGAAAAAAAATCCCCAAATTTAATTCTCAAATTAAACATAAATTAATTTCTTAGCTTTTGACACTTTTTTTTTTTTTTTTACCAGTGATGCCGAAAACTGAAAGGTGCTGTTTAAACAATTCAGGATCTTTTAAAATCGAGTATTAGAGTTAATAAAATTCAGAGCAAAATTGAATGCAAATGTGGCATTTTTTTTTAACATGGGATGGCGCTATAATCCAGTTCATCAACTGTCTTCAGTTCATCACATCTGAGATGGCTTACCAGCATGAAAACCTTCTGTAAGTGATCATTTTGTGAGACATAAGGCTGCTAAGCTTTGATTTTGGCATGAAGAGAAACCGTGTCAAACTGTTGGTAAAGAACCAGTGCTTCTTTTTGTGAGAAGACAAACAAAATCAGATTGCTATGAAAAGCAAAAGCATTGAGAATAAAGAGAATATAACAACATAATCCCAGTTGGAAACTTGCGTTAAAGGACATTATGATCCTGTTGCTTCTTGGAATAGTGAGCACTGTAAGCTATGCTAAGATAAGTTAAAAGAGCATTCAGGCCCCAAAGAGAAGATCCTGACTCTGACAGGGAAATCAGAACCTGGCCGGCAACTTCTTACTGTATTTATTCCAATCTGAAACAGACGAGCTGCGGCGTTGTTTCTCCAAAGACTTCGGGAAGAGCCGGTCGCCACAGGTGGATGCAGCTGCACATGGGTGTCTGGGGTTTGCCGCAAAAAAGAGGAGTTCAGTGCAACTTAGACTGACTTATTGGTTGACAGAGTGACTATGAATTTAACGGGGACCACATTGCTGAAGCCCACTTGGCTACTTTACCACCGGAGGAATTCAGAAACTATGGAGGGATTTGTATTAAGTTCACAGACATAACTCATGAAGGAGTATACGCACGGTGAAACATTTTTGAACAACAACAAGTACAATGTGAATATGTCTGGGAATTCAAAGAATGACCATATCCAGCCAAATTGTGCTATTCAAGTAAAGAAAGTACCTATGCTGCATTTGTGGAAAGATTTCAGTAAATTCGCCCCCCAGTGAACTATTTAATCAGTTCAACTCATTCAAAAGGTTTTAATTAGGTTTTTGATTTTGTTGTTAAAATTGAAAAAAAAAAAAGCTCCCCAAAAACCATTTCAATACCCAGAAGGATTGTAAAACAGAGCAGCAGGCGGAAACTGCTATAATGTCAGGACTATTCAGAGCAGTCTGATCTGCATTTTTTTTTTTTAAGCAAACTTAGCTGGACATGTAATGGTTTAACAAACATTTTATTATTGGAAGAAGTGAGATCAGCTCTAAAACAGAGTTCCACATTCCCTGCTCCAGCTGTACATGATGCACACCATTATCAGCACAGAAAAATATGTTTTGTAGAGTCTTAAAACAATTTTAAAGCCCCTGTTAAAACAAAAGAGTGGTTGCTCAATAGTGTTTTGCCTTCATAGCTCCCTTAAGTCACATATCAGAAACATTCCTCTGAGATTTTGGTCCATGTTGACATAATAGCATCAAATAGTTGCTGCAGATTTTTCTGTTGCACATCCATCATGCTGGGCTTCCTGTTCCTCCACATCCTAAAGGTGTCCTGTTGGACTCGGATCTAGTGACTGTAGAGGTCATTGGAGTTCAGGGAGCCAGTTTGAGATGAGCTTAATGACGTTTTCCTGCTGGAAACGGCCTTCAGAAGATGGTCAGAAAGGGGAAGACATGGTTACTCTGACAGGTTATGCTTTTTAAAACAATGATCAACTGCTAATAAGGAACAAAGTGAGTCGGGAACATTTCATCCAGACCATTAGACCACCACCACCAACCTGAACCACTCGGACAAGGCAGGATGGATCCATGCCAGTTCTGAATGTTGCAGCTGGAATCCAGACTCCTTGGATACAATTTTCAGCCCTGTTATTGTCTGATTTTGGAGCCTGTTGAAATTGCACTTCCCTGTTCTTGACCGGCGGGAGCGACACCTAGGGGATCTCTGCTGCTGCTGCAGCCCAACTGCCTCAAGGCTTAATGTGTCATGAGTTCAGAGATGATATGCAACACACCTTGGTTGTACGGAGTTGTAATTTAAGCTACTGTAGCCGTCCTATAATCTTGAACTGCCCAGTCTGCCCATTATCCTCTGACGCCTTCAAGGCATTTTCGTCCACACAACTGCTATATGGATATTTTCTCATTTTGTGTAATAACAAAATTGTAGTAAATCAGAAGTTTCTGAAAAACTCAGGCCTGTCCTGTCTGGTGTGAATTTCGGCATCTCGTCTCCACCATGACTTTCTAAAAATGGAGTTGCTGCCGTGTTACTGGCTGGTTCACAATGATTTTCAACAAGCACTTTAACCTGTGTGCCTAATAAAGTGGCCAGTGAATTGTGCTACTGTTGTTATGCGGTTATGTAAGCTTCTCATGGCAGAGCTTAAAGTTACCAAGTCAGCAGATGTGATTTCTGAATTCTCTTCTTACGATTAGCTAAGAAATTGTGAAAAAAACAAAACTATGATCTTATCCTGGCATTGTTCACGGAATACAGTTATGATTAATGTCGTTTTATTACTCAATCCCTGGACAAAATTACAATATGTCTAGAAGCCTGGATAGAAAAAAAAATCCCCCCCAATGCTAAAATTGAATATATTTCTTCGGCATTGCTTTATTTATTCTAAAATAATTAGAAATTATAGTGTGATCTATGCCAGTCGCCTGTAACCTTATCCGCTTACATTCTCACTCATTTTGATTGTTTAGGCACCAGCCTGCGCTGGGCCTGATTCCTCCCATTTTGTTTTCGAGTGCATAAATTGCTCTAAACCAAGGCTTTGAGAGGAGCAGCTGTAAAAACAGCTGACATGATTTCTCTGCTAATGTGCCAGAAAACATGGGATGCCATTCATCTGACAGTTTAGAAAAATTAAAACACATGCACATTCTTCAACTAATATGGCTTTGCCCCCGCCACCGGTCTCACACACACAGGGTGGATCTTCTGTAATTTAAACATCGCAAAGCAGCATTATCTGATTAGCTGTCACTGAAATTTCTCCCACCATACTCCTATTATCTTTGGCTGAATCACAGATTTGCACGCTGGCAAAAGCTTTCCAAGAAATGCAGCCGGACGTGTAAGAAAATACTTTGGACGTTCTGTTTACAGTCTTCCAACTTATCTTGTCTGGGCTCCACAGTGAGTGAGTGCAGCTTTGTGGCAGAAAGTGGCACTAAGGCATTTATAGTGTTTGCATTAAGTAGATTAATATCCAGGAATCAGCCTTTGTTGATATTTCAATAATCTAATATAGATAAGAAAATCAGCGCCTCCATACTTCTCTGGAGTTAGGAAATATGGCTGATGGTAGCAAAACAGTAAAATGATTATCCTGACCTTGGCATTTTTTTAACACTTAAGTTATATGTGTGTGCATGGTAGTTTGTTCTGTCTGTGTTGCCCTGCAGGGTGTAACCCGCCTCTGGGCCACTGACCTCTGGAGATAGACACCAGCAACCCTTTGACCTCACCATGGATAAGCTTGTAAAGATAATGGATGGATGGATGGATGAAGTTGTACTTTGTTTTTGTTTTTTCATTTTTAACATGCTTACATTCTTTTCTGGGGCGATTGTGACTGTGTGGGTAGAGTAGTTGTTTTGTGATCGGAAGGTTGTAGGTTCAATTCCAGCCTCCTCATGTTGATGTATCCCTGGGCAAGGCACTTAACCCCAAATTGTGATCTGTGTATCGGTGTGTAAATGTGTGCGACTGAGTGCGAATGGGTGAATGTGACTCTAGTGTAAAGCGCTTTGAGTGGTCAAAATGACTGAAAAAGTGCTTTATAAATTCAGTCCATTTACCATTTGCTCTTGCCGCTCAGTCTAATAGTAAGTGGCAGTAAGTCATCGTCAGTATCATCGTTCACAACTTCTCCTTCTGTTCGCTGATTGGCGCAGTAGAATATCTGCCAAAGAGAATCCAAGAGAAGGGAAGAAAGCCCAGACCGGGCTGTAAGCGAGGTTATCTGGGACAGATCTATGGAAGCAAGGTCGGCAGCCAAGGAGGGTGAAATGTCTTGCTCAAAGACAGAGACAGGCGGAATGGGGCTACAACCCACTGGTAGGACGAACTCTTACCACCGTTGTCGACCTTGAAAATTTTATTTCCAAAAGCAAAATTAGGCAATGTTGATAAGAAAACTGAAGATAAGTAGTGTGCTACTAGAGGCCTATTTTAAATCTTTTTGAAACTAAAAGGAAAAGAAAACCCAACAGAAAAAAAGGAATAAATAGAATCAACTTATGCACTTTTAATAAAGAACTAATTAAAATATGCTATCTTTTTAGCCCCTAACCTAAGATATTTTATAACAAAATGGTTAAAAAATGTAAACACATGATTCAAAATATATATACAGTATAAAGTAACAATAAACACAATGATTAAGGTGCAAATCCTTAAAAATACCAAAACCGTAACCCAAGATCACACCCATGACACTAAAAAAGGTCTCTGACCCCAATTTAACTTGCTGTACAGACAACGAAAATCAAATTTAGGATTTATAAACTAAGAAAAGCAAAAGGCTAAATACTCTGAAATATATCACCACAAGCTGGACTTTCACAATACATTATGCTCAACAGAAGGTCAATAACAATTCCTGGCTATGTTGAAATTACATTCTTTTCCATAAATAGATTTTTTGCTGTATAAAGGTTAAACCACAGTGAAGGTAGAGACTTGATAAACGTTTTTTCTGTAGATCTCGAACAGAAACCCTGAAAGCCGTGTGGGAAAAATCCCTCCAGATGACATTTGCAATGTAGAAACTGAACAATACTCAGAGGTTTAAAGGACTGCCCCACATACGACATTAAGAAAAACATGATATACATTGTACAACACATCAGCTGTGTCATAAAGGGGCTTAGGTGATAAATCTAGCTGTTCCCAGTGTTGACACATAACATTCCCCAGCTTCCCAACTTTTCCAAAGTTTCGTTCACTACTGCACGATGCGCCTCACTTGTAAACATGTCCTTTCACTGGTTTGTAATCACATTTAAAACAAAGATGTAAGAATTATAAACATTCAAATGCATTTTGATCCACAGTTGAAATATTATTTGGTCTAAAATTTCAAAACAGATTAAGATGGATTTCTTCACGTTATAAAACACAGCTGGGAAAAAAATGAGGGAGAATTTATGACGACATGAATAAAAACTGACACCGAAGCACAAAGGCTAATGTCAGCAGGGTCGTGACATGGACTTCGCCCCTGACCTGTGTCATGTCGTGTCATAAATCGGCTTCTAAGAAAGGACAAAAAGAGGTCTAGGGAGACAAAGGACATACTTCATGCATGTCTGCTTTCTCTGTCTCATCTGCACTTCTTCTTCGCAAAGCAATACTCTGACGCCAATGAGAGGTGCGATCGACAAATATGTGTTCAAGGCCATTGTAATGTTTTCTGAAAGGAAGAACTGCTCTCCTGTGGTCTTCTTTCACCTACAATATGAGATGTTTGTCTGGAAGCAATTTGGCCTGTGCATCAAATCCTGAGACGCGCAGGAACGTGTCCACAGATTACAGCTTTGCTTTTGCTCATACATCACAGGCCACTTCACAAGGTCAGTCCACTGATTTTAGCCGGGCCGGCTTCCCAAAATCCAGCAGTGGACCCATGTGAGGGAATGTGCTGCAGGGGCATGATGGATGAACATGGGCCTCAGTATATTCTCTCTTTTGTCATGATAAAACATCTACTGGCATTTCAGACCTCATTGTTTTTAATAGATGTTTTTAGTTTGTCATATTAAACCTATGCAGTATTCCTGATTGTTGCAGGTAGAGTATATTAAAAGGAAATAGATTGGTGTTGGGAGTACATCTGATTGTTGTGCATTCTCAGCTGCAAGATTTTTGCAGGTGTGTTTGTTCTTTAGTGTGCAGAGTGTGTCATTTCTTTTCCATATGGTTTATTTTCTCTTTTCACTGTAACAGGTGATTGAACCGTTTTACTTTTATTACCACAATGACCTCATATCCCCATGAGTACGAGCAAAGCTACATCCACCAGAGCAACTACTTAGGAAAGACTATGTGTCTTTTAGTTTATTTCTCTAAGTCTATTAATTGATAAATCAATACATTTACGGTAAAAGGTCTATGCATCTTTACATCCAAAAACTTAATGAATCTGAGAAAACAAAGCTGCATTTCTCAATTAAAAAATTCTTATTGCCACAATCAATCAACAAAAATGTTACAGTTGTCTGTCAAATGCCAAAGATTTTTCTTTGACAGTTTTTTTAATCAGCAGTTTGTCACAACTTGAAAACCACAAACATTGTGAATTACATTCTTAATGTCTAAAATACAACCAAACGTTTAACTGCAGTTGTTTTGATAAACATCTGCATTATTTGTCTTGACATTAAATTGTCAAAGTGTTTGCAGAGAAAACAGTCTGTCGTTTTGACAATGCTGAGGTAATTTTCCAAACTGTGGCAATTAAGATTTTTCACAGAACTATGATTATTTTTTTAATAGACATTTACCAAGATTTGGTGCTAACAGGTTAGCCAGTATGTTGAAGCTACAAGCAAATTACTGATGCTGAGATTACAAGACTAATTTCCTGCTATTCATTTATACATAACCTGATTAATAAATCTGCAGTCCTAAAGTAGTAACTTTGTGACTTAATAATCTGAGGTCCTTTGTTTCTTTTGCACCAATGCTCTATTTCTACCATTTTATGGAATTAGAAAAGCTCTTACATTTCTGACAAGTTTCATCAGATGCCAGTCCGTCACACTGTCTGCGGAGACAACTTTTAAACCGATGTTTCACCACGTAAAAGAGAAGCTCTCCTGCATGTTATTCTGGAAAGAGTGGGCCCAGAGGAATGAAACGATGATGTCATGTTTTCTTTTTGACATTTTCTTGCTCTTGCAGCACAGGTGCTGTCGTGAGGTTGGCTTTTTCCTTCCTTGCGCGTCCATCTGGAGTGTGTCAACACTTCACCCCGGCTCACACGTACCCTGTAGCATGAATGGAGCAGTGTGCATGTTCTCGGTCTTTTCAGTGGTTCATAAACCCTTCACGCTGGATATGCCTACCATCAAATTAAAGTTTAGAGTCTGCTCTTTTTGTCCATGCACAGTATATATCCAACTTCTGTATTTTGCTGTATAAAAACATCTAGGTTGTAGCTATGCTAGAAAACGTAGTAGATGTTGATTTGGGCAAGTCTTTTTTTATGACAGGGAGTATGATATTACACTCCTCTGAGCTCTTCTAGGACTAAATTTATTATTTTTACTTGATGGCTACAAGAGCTGCTGGTGTATTACTACTTAATCGTTTCTTTATCATAGTTGTGTGGCTATTAAAAGGTGTTTATTGTAATTTTCACAACATTCCCCTTTCACTTGTATTCATGTTTATAGCTCATAGGGCAGCACAAGCTAGCAGAAAGTTGTTGAGGTGTGTTGGTCAAACGTCTTGAACACCAAGCATGCACATTAGCGCATAACACAGGCTCCTGTTGCAAGATTTATTCTGCATTTATTTAGTGAAGAAGAGGACGTGAGGATAAATGCCTCAGAACAATATCTTAAAGATATAACTAACTGGCACCATGCAGAGGAAATTAAAGCCACTCTGTTGTGAGTCTAGTCTGCCTGAAATTCACAGAATCAAATAAATAACTGTAACTAAAAGTATAAGTCTTGTTGCACTCAGGTGTAATTTCTGCTTTTTCAATATTACTCTGCTGTGCACATGTATACATTCCTCCTAAATTAATGTCACCAAACTAACCCACTTCATATTAGAAATTTACAGATCAGTCTGTAATTTTTGTGAAGGTTTAACTACAGCTATAGTTCATGAGGCTATAGTTCATGTTGTTTGGTCCTTAGGAGTCACTTTAAGCCGGTGGTTCCCAAACCAGGCCCCCAAGCACACCGTCCTGGATGATTTAAATGCATCTCTGATCCAGAACACTTGTTTCAAATGAAGTGCTGTGCTGCAGAGGCCTGTTCGAGGGGAAACACCTAAAACATGCAGGGCAGTCCCTGAGAAACACTGCTTTAAGCTAATGGCGCGCGTGTGCTGGAAGGAAGGTTACACAAAATAACGGAGCAGCTATTTTCCGACACTGACTTAGGCTACCTTCACATTACAGGTCTTGATGCTCAAATCAGATTTTTTGCTGAGATCAGATGTGTGTGTGTGTGTGTGTGCGTGTGTGTGTGTGTGTGTGTGTGGTCCTTCATAATGACCCTGACCGCAATGAGACTTCTGTGTGAATGGTACCGAAGTAGTAATGAAGGGATAGATAGATAGATAGATAGATAGATAGATAGATACCTCCATTTCTTACACAGCACTATTAGACATGCATAAAAATGATTAAAACATCAAAAACTTAGCCACACTGGCTGATTGACTAGCTGGTCAACAGACCTAATGGACTCTTACGGATTAATTTTAAGGTTTATTCAGCAATGGGAGATGACAGGAAGCTTCTAAAAAGAAAGCATAAATAATACCACTAACCTTTTGTGGAGCTTTGACTGAAGCCTCTGTGGAAAAGTCTGTTTGGATGCGCAGCTAAAGCCAGTTGGAGTGGAGGGATTGTGATGAATTGCGCTTCAGTGACAGACTTCTTTCATAAGCTCATAAACATACTTTGCAGCCATTGTTTACGTCCTGATTTACCACGTCTGGATTTTTCTGGTGCAGAATATGACGCATGTCTCACATCAGTGATATAAAAGTCGGATAAAATGCGACACGACCGTTCAGACTGCTGATGCTATGAAAATAATTTGATACATACAGAAATTAGTACCACTAATGTAAGACTTAAATGGCAGAGATCAGATTTTTGGGGAGAGGGTGAAAGGATCGGAATTGGGTCATTCAGAGTGCTGTGAAAAAGTCTGATAATTATAAATACATTTAGGATTAAGTAGACTGTTATTTTACAGGTAAGAATAATGCATTTGCCCTCTGTGCAACTAGTTATCAAAGAAGGAAATATGTGCTGTTCTGTCAAAACACACTACCGACAAGAATAAAGTGTCTTTCTCAGGAACAAATACTGAATATTTGTGAGTTTGTTTATGTTGGTGTGTGGTTAACTGTGTAGAAAATGTCTTTCTCAAATGTCCTGTTTAATTTTTGTTCAAAATCCTTGACCAGATCAGAGTTCTCCCTAAGCTCTGTTTTGGCAGAAAAAGAACAACTGGCTTAGCGAATTTGCAGTTTGCAAAACTCCCACACTCATGTGCATAATTTGTATTATTTACTTGTGCAATCTTTTTTATTCCATAACAAACTGATGGATCACAAAACTAACATAGCATTTTGCTTAATATGGAAACATTTTCCTCCTAAGATATGAAGTGCATTTTTCTGGGAATCGATGGTAATGCTGAACTGGCTTGTTTTTCTTCGAAAATCAAAATGCCAGGAAAATGTGCAGAGATTCTGTGTGTTGGGAGTGTGGGAGGTAAAATAAACATGGGCAACAACAGCTTTCACTCATTTGCACCAGGCCTAATCATCCTAATTACGTCATGCTGGAATGAGGGTCTAAACTGAGTTCATGAATGTGTAAATAGATTCATGTATTTTACAATTAGAGCTGTTAACTATGAGAGGCTGTTGAGAACGCTGCTGAAAAGGTCGAACAATTTACACAAGAACATTTTATGCGAGAGAAAGCATGTAACCCACATCATCAAACTTTATTGTAAAATGTAGCTAATAGATTTTACGTTGCCTGTCAGCTTTGATACGCTTTTATGGGAATGTGTTGGCGTTAGATGAGCGATACATTAGACAAGTAAATAAAAACAATGTGGCAAGCCGTGTAGATTGCAGCACACCAAATCCTGTGGCATTTGTAAAACAACAAAGTGCCTAGATTTGCACATAAATTTGAGCACTTGGAGGGAATATTTAAAACAATATGCAGACTTAAAGGACCGCATAGTACTGTGTGTCCATAGTACTGTGTGCATATTAAAGCTGCTGATATTTAAACATCACACAATAAAATTTGGTATGTTTAATATGCATTGTGCAAACATGTTTAAACCCAGGACGGTTTGGAGTGTCCATCAAAACTTCTGCAGTCTTCAGGTTGACCTTTAGGACGATGCATACAGAGCAGTGGAAATATGACCTCCAGAGCAGTAAGTCCCTCCATCAAGAAAACTATTGATTAGTCTGAGTTTGGCAGTTTGGTGTTAAGAAAATTTGGTGATTAACTTCCAGGAATCCATAGTTACAGACTCAATCAATTTGATTATGTTCAAAACTACTTTACTGATCTCAGGGGGAAATTAAATGTTGTTGTAACTCGTATTAGTTCAGAATCTTCAAATCGTTATGGTAGATGGTGATGAGTGTTGGCAGGAAAGACCTCCTATAGAAATCTGTGTTACAGCGAATTTGAAGAAGGCTCTGACTAAAGAACTAAAGTCTCTTGAAGAGGATGGTCAGGGTTGTCCATAATTGTCCAACATCAGTGTCTGACCTCACAAATGTTCTCCTACAACGATTGCACACATAATAGCAAAATTAGATTTGTACAAAACAAATGATATACAATGATTACTATAAAAAGAGAAACCCAAGTGGCATTTAGAGCATCGATTCAGCACAAACAAACATCGGCATCAGCTTGTTGTCCTTGTAGAGACAAAGACAGTTGTGCCCCTTCGTCAGAGGTTGTATGTTGATGCAACTAATGCCTTGTACTTAAGTTCTTATTCCAAGAACCACCCTTGACATTTTATGAGACACCATGTTACCTTTCACTCAGCCAAATGTTTGCAGAATTAGGTCACATGCAATATGCTGTCTGAATGCATGGAGCCAGGCTACACATCTGAATTTCATTATCACGAAACACTATTTCCGTGAATGAAATTGAGATGTATAGACACAGAGTGGAGCATTATTAAGTTGAAGTTTTAACAAAAACAAAGGCGGCGGTATGCAAGATGGCTGCTTGTGAGGCCCAGCACAATTTGACACAAAACAAGAAACGGCAATTTCTCAAGTTAAACGCGTTGTGTCAGCCCAGCCCTGGCTTACACAGACACGGCGTTATTCACTAAAAGGATGTCCAAGATCAATCTTGATTTTACCCAAGTGTCTTCTTTTTAAAATCCCATTAATGCTGTCGTTAAGGAGTCATTAATGATTTATACACAGAAATGTCCAAAGACTCGGCCAGAGTGGACAAAAGCAGCAGATGGTTTTGCTTAAAGAGAAGTTTATTTTTCAACAGTGTTTGCATGTTTGATAATATTCTCATCACGGTTTGTATTTATTATGCACATGCACGAATCTCTGAAGGGGCATGGTGTTCCAGTGCGATTACGAGACGTTCCTGCGTATAGAGATGATCTTATCGATATCGTGGAAAGATATCCGAACAGATTTAGGAAAACATTGCAGCCATCTGACAGTGATTACCTGCTTACCTTCAAATGCACTAGAAACATATTGAGGCATTTTGTTTTTCTTTTTGTCTATGGGGTTGATAAATACGTGTCAAATGATAGTTATCACTTTAAACATGTAAAGCAAACCTCATGTCATAACAGGGGTTTCTTTATAAAATGCTCTGATTTTGCTGGAGCTGAGAAAGTGAAAACAGTGTTGGATGACTGAATTGTTTGGACCGGTTCTAGTCTGTGCTTACATTTTACCTCATTCTTACCACAGGATAAATGATAAAATGTGATGTGCATGACACGTCCAAGAGCCTATTTCTTGAGAAGCGGTTTGCAACTGTAAACGCAGAGATTACAGTTGGCACGCATCGATGGCAGCGGGTCAACCGTTTCGCCGCTATTATTTTTGTCCCAGCTGAATTCAATTTATCTTTATTAATTTTATAGAGCCGACTTGTTTTCCAGACTTACATTTGCGGTTACGTTTTTTTTTACCCAATGTTTTCTTTTTACATTGTGAACAACAATTGTGTGTTGGTGCGTCGGGGGAATAGTAAAACTTTGATGGCGATTTTCAGCATGTGTGATATTGCTCCACCATTTGGGTTGCACCATAAATCAGCAGAGCTAATACTTGGAAAAGGTTGGGGAAGTGGGATTTGGGTTCTTTATGGCTAGAGTGAGGGAAATGATCACTCCAGATCTGCCCCTTTTTTTTCTTAGTAAATGTAAAAAATAAAAAAGAGAAAACCCTGTGAAAGTGGTTACCAGAACTGTTTTATCTTCATGGATTTCCCACATTCCCAAGGCAGAAAAAATTGCCTCTCACAACGCCAAGATTTTTGTTACAAAAGTCTTTTCTGATCACTGCGTCTCTGACCTGCGGAGGGGGTCAAGCTGTGCTGTGGCGACGTGCTTTGATTCAGAAACAAATGTGAAATCTCCTGACGAGACTGTCGCTCTCTCTTGCCTTTTACTCCGTCACTTTAATAGTTCTCAAAACAGCTAGTGTTTGATAGCTGTGAAAGTGCGCTCAAGGCATGCTGCAATATTATCTGCCTGTAATCTTACCAAGCGTTTCCCGCAACTGCTCTTCTCAGCAGTAAGTAATGTTCTGGTTTGTCAACACATGACATTATGTAGCGACGCTGGAATCTATTTGTGCCTGTACTGGTCACCAGAGGCTGCCAGCAAAGATGACAAGTCACCAGTAGGGCATCTGAGAAGCCAGACGTGCGCAGTTATTCAGGGAATTTTGTGTCAACATGACCTTGATATTAGTACAATTAATCTAGTCTTTTGGGATTTGATGTTGCACAGATTTGAGTGATAAAGAAATACTTAGTATTGGGTTGAAAAATCACAAGACTTTAATGTGTATGTTTTGTTTAATCATGAAATTTAATTATATTTAATAAGTGTGTTTTCACTGTATGCTTTACAGGCCTGATTTCAAAATCCCAGATATAAGTGTTTAGTAGTATTTTTAGTATTTAGCTGGGGTTTTTTTTAGTTTTTTTTGAATTAAAAATCTGAATAGTGTGGCATGTATCTGTATCCAGCCCCCTTTATGCTGGAAGGCAAATGGTGCCTTTTAGGTCACCTAATTAGAAGATAGAGTGTCTCAGTGTGTTATTTTATTCCTTTATAAATTCAATTGTTCTGTGGCGGACCCAGAGGTCTGCTGGAGAACATCAGAGAACCAGCAGGGAGACGGGGAATGATTACAGATTATAAAGGATGGAGAGAGGTAAATACAGAGGGATCCTGGAAGAAAAGTTGCTGGAGACTGGAGAAGACTTTAGTTCATTTTCCAGTAGGTCAAAAATAAACTAGAGTTTAGATTAGATTTATCTGTAAGTATAAGGGTGAAATAAAAGAAAATAATATCCTTTATTAATGCCACATTTATATATTAAAATGTTTTTTATTGTTCTGAGGTAATATTCTAACCTCGAATGTCATGTTTTCATTAGTTACTGAAATAACTAAAAAAAAAAACAACCCAACAAGGGTGGGCGGAGGCACAGGAGGCGTTCCGCTAGTGGGAGGTCCGGCGGCGGAAGAGCTCGGGCCTAGGAAGGCGGCAGACCCCACGGAGGAGGTCCGGCGATCGGCGATGGAGCTGGGGGCGGAACCCTGGAGGGTGCAGGAGACAAGACGTCCGGCGGACGATGTCAGCTCAGGGGGCGTTGAGGGAGGAGCAGTGGACCGGCAGATGGTTCAGGAGGGTTGGCAGTTGGCTCGACGGAATCTCTGGGACCACTGGGGGGCGACGAGGGAGCTCTGGGTGGAGACAAGGGGTCTCGGAGGGCACTAGGGGGCGACAAGGGGACTCGGAGGGAGCACTGGAAGGAGGGGACAATGAGGAGGCACTGGGGGGCAACGAGGAGGCAGTGGGAGAGGGCTCAGAAGGATCACAGGGAGAGGGGAAGAACCAGGGTTGTACAGTAACGAAGTAAAAATACTTCACTACTTTACTTAAGTATATTTTGGAGTACTTCATACTTTCGAGTATGAAAATTTTTGATGACTTTCACTTTTACTTCACTATATTTCCGAACTTAATTGCGTACTTTTACTCCGATACATTTTCAATGTGTGGTTTAGTTACTCGTTACAAAAAAGCGAGAGAGAGAAACAAAGTGTTTTGACCCCACCTACTGATTAGCAAGTACCAAGCAGGCTACCGAACAAAGTCCGTAGCCTACTTGCCTGGGCTTGTTCATCACCACCAATAGGATACACCTGTTTCGCTTCTCCCATTAAACACAAAGCAAGTCTCGCAATCAGCAGCAGCCACATGGAGGAGGAGACGGAGACCACAACGACTGCAACTACGTCGGACACGGCTCCAGGGGAACCACCAGCTGGTGATGAGAGCCCATGGCCTTATTTAAACACAATATACTCTTTCGTGGGTGTTAAAGATTCGTCATACCGCATGAAGTTTATGTTATTCCTGCCCGAAGATGTGGAAATTCTATCTTACAAAAACTTCCCGTCCAACTTGAAGAAACACATCGAGGTAACGTCTTATGAAATGGTTATAATCCTCCTGTTTCAGTAACTATAGCTTGGTCACTAGGCACTATTGAGAAATCTTGACCTGTATAAATGAACTTTGTTTGGCATTGTTTCAGTTCCATACGTGGTGTATTTAGCTGAGGCCTAATGTTGACTGTAGCAGGCTACCTAGACTCCTCTGTTCAAGGGGGGACAGAAGCCATAGCGATAGCAATTTAGACTAAATTTAACGAATATAGGAAAGGCATGCAAGTTCAAAACCAGGTTTACAGATGCCAATAAGCTGCATTTCCCTCCCAATTCTTTTTTTCTTTGCATAATGACCAGTTGTGTGCACCACCTACTGACTGTAGCATTGACTGATTCACTGATTTGTGAGGTAGAGTAATCGTAACAGCTCTTTTTCTTCATGTTGGCCGCATTTTCTGTACTATTTATTTTTCTCATTTTCAGCACTGACCTTACTTGAAGGGAAAACTTGAGGCTTACAAAAACTTTGTATTTTCTGTCCTGGAGGGTATACTAAGAAGCTGGTTCAGTTGTAAAGCAGGTTAAGTTAACCTTGTGCTATAGGTAAAGCACCTAATTTTCTTAACTAAATGATGCCTGCAGGTATATCTATTAGCAGGTTTAATTTTGCCTGCACTTGGTTGTGTACATTATTTTAAGTGTATTTGACAAGTTTACCAAAATATAAAAAATGTCATTCAAACTGCATTTGCTTTGTTTTACTTTTTACTTGTACTTTTCATTACATTACTTGAGTACATCCATTTTTACAGCAATTTCCATACTTAAGTACAAGAAGTTTCAGATACTTTAAGACTTTAACTCAAGTAACATTTCAGTCAGTGACTTGGACTTTTACCAAAGTCGTATTTTGGAGAGGTACTTATACTTTTACTTGACTCTGAGATTTCAGTACTTTATACAACACTGGGAAGAACCCACTAACTGGGGCCGGCCACGCCACCTGCCTTGACGCCTGAGGATCGGGTGATAGCCTGGCCGCCTGGAACCCCATCAACCATGGACCTTACTAAGCTCCGCCCACCACCGACCTAGATAATCCCACGTGGCCGCAAGTCTCACAAACAAAGCCTCGCGGCGCGTTGTTTCTATGTGAACATGGCGTCTTCCACTTCGACTGATTCTCTGCAGTGTATTTATGACTCTATTAGTGCATCATTTCTACCAGATTTTCACAATATATCAGCTACTACAACGGACAGAGGAACTAAGATGTTCATGTCATCTGTTTTGGATGAGATCAAGGTGTTTGAGCCACGCAATGCCTCCAACATTGTGCCTCCAAAATGTTTTTGCTCGATGAGGAAAACGGCAGATCCATACACCCTCTGCATCAATATAGCTGTGGACAAAGATCACTGATGCCTATTGTCCTTGCAAGGCTGGGTAATTCGGGCATTCATCGTTGTGTAGGTTACTTTTGAAATCAGTGGGTGATTCCTGTGGTTTGTTGGCAAATGTTTGAGTGTGCCTAGGCCTGATACACTGTACTTGGTGCTAGCGTGGCTAACACGAGTAACAGTTTAGTCCAAAGCCTTTTCTGCTAAAATAAAATATTTAGTGTATGTCAGATACAGACACATTGCATATTGATCTGTTTAGCTAACATAAGACTGTGTAGCAGACAGGCTTCAAGGTGTAGAAGTTGTATCAGTGCTTCCATTATGCTGTTCTTAGCTAACGGAAAGCTAAGTGTGTTTGTGAGACGGCCACGCACGTGGTAGCCGCGCTACTTCTAGAATGGGCATCAGCCAATGAAAAGCGGCCCCTGTGGTAAGGTCCATGGGGACTGTGGCTGGAGCGGCAGCGAGAGGCAGAAAGTGTGCAGCAGCTGCGGTGGCAATTGGAGGTGTGGCGGGCGCAGGAGATGAGACCGGAGCTGTGGCTGGAGCTGGGGTGGTGGAGCGGAAGAAAGGAATATCCGGCTTTGGAGGCAGAGGGTCGCCAGCCATGACAGCTAAAGCTGTCTGGCGTTCCCACTCTGCCTCCAGCTGCAGCTCCACCAACCCCAGGGACGAGAGATGGGCGGACCAGTCCTCCAGCACCAGGAGAAGCCTGATGGCGACCCCAAGGCGTCTTTACGCGAAATATGGCTCTGGCACATAATCTCTTATTGTTTCTTTTAATTCGCTCCAACGTGTAGGGTCCATGTTGATGTCCTTCCGTTTTTCTTTTTGCATTCCTCACCTTAGTTACGTTGGTCGGGTCCTTCTGTCATGAAGTGCGGTTGTAGGGTGGTGAGGAAAACGCGGAGGATCCAGGTTGGAATGATCAAGTAAAGGTTTAATATTGAAAAAAGGCAAAAAATAATCCAGGCAGCACAGATGAGCAGAAAGCTAAAGCTCAAAACTGGTAGCGACTGGAAACATCAAATGCAACACGACAGAACTGACATACTGGTACGACTTCAAACGAGACAAGGCCCCAACAGAGACACAGGTGGCATTAAATACACAGAAGGTAATCACTGAACGAGACACACCTGCGAACACTCAAGGGGTAGACAGGACAACACGGAGACTCAAACGACACAGAAACCCAAAATAAACACACAGAAAAACTCAAATCAATACAGAGAAAACCCAAATCCTTACAACCAGAGATCCAGTGAAGTTTATTTTCATAAAAGTAGCATATGCTAAACTCAGCTGAAATATCTCAACGTTTGAACTATTAATAGTTTTGTTACATTCACTTTATGAGCAAATTCTAACTGTAGACAATGAAGACATTGTTGGGATATGCTGTCAACTAAAAATCCTCTCCAGGAAAGTAAATATTGACAAAAGAATGTGTTCCATTGTATGATTTTATGTGAATCTAATAAACACATGTGCCTTTTTATGGCTGGACTGAAGTCAAAGCAAATCAAACACAGTCAGCGTTAATATTTAGATCGATTTCTTTTTGCAATTGATCGTTTTTGAGGCGCAGCAGGTGTAATATCTCTGTCATGTTTTTGGCAGTTTTGGCATCAGTAAACTAACGTGGATCTGTTAAAGTGAAATGCACTTCAGGGGATTTAACCAGGAGCAACATATCCTTTTTCCTCTGCAGTAACTCAGCTGAATCAACAGCTGGAGTCCTCAGCAGACTGTCTGCAGGATCATCAATTTATGCTATGGGAAAGGTATTTACATCTAACATGCATGCATCAAAGAGAACCAGTTACATCCCCTGATAATGTAGCATGGATGCTGAACTTAGGTTAGGAAAACAAACCAAAAAACTGGACACAAGTATGTGTACTTGAGACAGGGGCAAATAACGTTTGTTGGAATGTGATCTCATGTTTTTGGCTTTCTAGTTCATCACTGACCTTAGAGTTGTTTCTGCAAAATACATTAGGTTTTTTTATTGACCTACGATAGCTTTTAAAATTGCCTGACATTTCAGAAATCTGGGTGAATAAGTACATAAAGTATGTGGCATACTAAATAATGTTAGCATGTTTGTACATAAATAAGTCAATTTCTGGATTTTTCTCCAGGGTTTTAGATGGTGTGATTTTGGGGATAAATACATGTTTTCCTCACTCTTGTCTTTGTTTTTCATCAAAATAGCTTCACCACTTTCTGCTACTTTATGTATCACAGACTCTAAAATCTACATCTTAGGTCATGATCCTGTAGACATTTTTGGTTTTTGTGATAACTAGTTTTGTTAAAGTTTACATCTTTGATACGCCGATTTAAACTGACGTTCTCTATTGCTGTATTTCTTTTGAGTTCTCTGGGATAGGTGGAAGACGTGCTTGAATCTATCTCTTTCCGTCACGGAGAATGTATAACCTCTGACCTGTCTGCTGCAGTACCAACAATAGATTGCTATGCTCTGAATCTCCTTACATGGAAAGGTTTGCGTACGCTAACTTAAGCACCAATGGTCACCTTGGTAGGTATAAAACCTCTCTTCTTGTTTGTGTAAGGCACACTTTTCTCCTGTGTCAGTGTCACTTTAGGTCTGATGTGGTCATTCTATCCATCATTGGTCAGCAGAGGTAGGATGTCTAATTTGATACGCAATGGCAACCTGCAGGCATAAGCTCCATGTTCAAAAAGACCAACAATGTTTACAGCAACATGTTGAAATGAAATGGGCCATCTGGAAATGTGATGGGTTGTAATGGTGCAGGTGAAACAGTAGATGTTTATCACATCACTAGCACCTTGTGCATGCTGACAGAATTTTATGGAAAAGCTCATGCATGTGTGGCCACCAGTACAGTTCTTGAAGACGTTGTTTGGTGGGAACTATGCCTTGATGTCTGTTGGGTGCACAACCTTTTCTCACATAGATGTAGGAACTGTGAGCCTGTTTCCTCTAAATATCAGAGGTGACTCTGCTGCCAGGTCATGTCACATGAGGAAATAAGGATTAACTTAATCTTGTAGAGTCTTCTTCACCTTCAGCCAGCCTGGAAGAACAGCCAGAACAATCTTCACGTTATCTTTCTGCGATTAGATCCTATTCAGAGTCTTTAGCTGTGTCTGGTGTGCAGGGAAACATATGACAGGCAGTCTGCCATGATGTTCTGACTTCCTGGACGGTACTCCATGTCTTATTGGAAACACATTGGTCTAACTGACCAACAAGCCGTTCTCATGCCAGATCTATTCATTTAAGCCTAAAAAGGAACAAAGAACAGTCATGATCTTTGGTGCAGGAGCTTTAGTGACCTCAGGCAGGTGATCTGGGCTAGGGCGCATAATTCCTGGCAAATTATGTGTCCCAGGAACAGGATATTTTTCATGTGACCCCATGAACGTTTGTTGGAATTGATCTGCAGACCAACATCCTTCAGGTGCTGGAGAACAGCTTGTAGGCGTTCATCATGTTCCTTTTTGGAATGTCCACACACTATAATGTCTCCCAAGTAGTTCTGTACTCCTGTCAGATCTTTCAGGACTGCGTGCATCATACTCTGGAGGGCAGATGGCCCTGGCTGACGCCAGTCCAAATGGTGAACTGAAAGAGTCCCTTATGGGTTGTAAATGCTCTAAGGCTTCAACCATCAGGATGAAGAAGGAGCTGATGGAAAGTTGAGCTTAACTCATTATGGCTAAAATGTGTAGCGCCAGCCAGTTCTGTGGACAAATATTCCATGTGAGGTAAAAGGCTGACAGTTCATTATCACGCTTTTATTTTGTTCACGCAGATCTGCACAAAGTCTCGAGCCTCCTTTACTTTTTTCAGATGCATCCGTTGGTTCAATGACGCCTGCTGAAAGTAGACGGCATCACGACTATTGAGTGGTAGATACTGCAGTTTTTGGTATACTGTTTGTGGATGAACCTTTTAACACATTCAGCATGTATTCAAAGAGAGATGAGTGACTAACTTTGAAGCAGAATCAGTGTTATTCACCATGAATGTTTGTTTTTCAGCTGGAGATCCTTTTGCAAGACCCTCTTTTTTTGTATGTGACATTTTCATCAGCACTTTGATCAATGAAGCCTCAGCAAAGTCGATCCATCTTTCACTATGATCGTGGCCCTTTTGTCATAATTTGCAACTCTCACTGCAGTCTGTAGGCATCCAATCACTGGTAAGTCACCTTTTGTATAAGTGACCAGTTTAACTTTAGGCTCAGTAACAGCACAGGGTGCAAAATGTTCTTTGTAGATGGTTTCAGGTAGTATAAATACTGAAGCCCCAGTATGATGGGGCTTGATGGATGATGGAGAGTTTCCCTTGAGTGTTTCAGAGTCCATTTTATCACACGCTGCAGCCAACAGTTTATGATCATCAACACTTTAAACTACTAACTCAGGAACAACTACTAATTCCCCCAGTGCAGCAACAGCTGATTTACAAACTCTGGTGAAGTTTCATTTATTATTGCATTTATCACATTTCACTTTTGCTACAGAACCATTTTTATCATTGTCCAGGTGTTTGTCAGATCTACATCTGAAACAATGATGTTGTTGCTCTTTATTGTTTAGCCTTTTATGTTAAGTCTGAGCAGTAGGTCCGTGGGCCTTAGCTGGTCGTGCTCACCTTTTTCCTCAAGCACATACTTCTCACCTCCACAGCTTGCGCTGGACCGCTCTAGACTGCAGGTGCAGCACAGCAGCCTCCACCTGACATTCAGTAGTAACAGCTTTGTCCAAAATAAGAAACCCCACCAGCAGTAATTTATCTTTTACAGTCCTGAGATTATCGTTAGCAATTAGCTGATCCTGGATCATTTCACTCTCCATTACTACAAAACCACATGGTGCATCTAAAACATTGCATGGTGCAAAAGGTACCTTGATTCTGCAACGAGTGGAACAGCTGTTGCCCCTCTGGTCCCAAGCAATGTATCAAAACAGTACATTAGCATCTGGACATGCGTCTCCTGTAGCATTTATCACTGACTTATAGTTGTCAGAAAACTTTCGCCATGTTACAAACGGTATAAGTGAGTCATCCTCATCGCCAATTTGTTCTGTCTATATGGAATGGTCTGAGCTTAGGAGCTTTATTTACAGCTTTAACAACATCTTACGTCTCTCTTAAGGCTCCCACATACTCTGGTGTACTATGTGTACGCTGTGAGCGGGCAAATTCTGCATGCCCTGTCCGGGTACGGTTGAAATTTCACAGTGAAGTGTACCAATTGCCGACATTTCTCATAACAGATTCCTTCATTTCCCACAATCCGAATGGACACTAGCAAGTTTAACGAGCTAGTTGGGTGCCCAGCCCACTTTCTTGTACACCAGGTACTTTTATGTGGAGTAAAGTACATCTGAGTATGTGAAGGTCTTTTGTCTGATCATCTCTCACTTCTTCTTCTTCTCTCTGGTTACATTATTGCACAGCGCCCCCTCTGGACTGTAGGAGTAACAGCATTAACTCAAACACAACATTCACATTCATTGTACTTTTGCTTGTAAGCACAACAGGTGTCAAGAAAATCCGAGCTCATCCCACTTCCCCATGCTGGAGATTTTAGTTTAACAGTAATAATAAATAAAGTTATCTTTAAAATGAATCACTCAAGTGACATCAAGGCCCAGCAGTAGACTTAAGTGTCAATAAAGTTAGTTTAACAGTAATAATAAATAAAGTTATCTTTATAATGAATCACTCAAGTGACATCAAGGCCCAACAGTAGACTTAAGTGTCAATAAAATAAATCTAGTTGTGTGTGTTGTTTTTGTCTCATGCAAACTTTGTTTTAATTCTACTTTTTTCTATCTAATCATAAGAAATCATAGTCAGTCAGAGAGAGTCATTAAACAGGAAAAGCAGGTTTCCTGGAAAAAGAGGAAGTATGTTTCCAGCCTGCAGATTTATAAAAATAGCTGAGACTATTCCTTATTTTAAAGCATGAAAGTTTTAAAAAATAAAATCTAAACATTTTGAGTAATTTGATAAGATTCAAAGTAAAATACTTATATTAATATTGATTTACTTGTAATAATACTTACACTTATATTTGTGAGAACACTTATAAGAAAAACAAGCAAATGTAACTTTGGTATCAAATAATTAGAATAATAGATTATTCTTGGTTTCTTTTCAGAAAAACATCTGTAATAACTCACATTAAGATCATAATAAGAGTAACTAATAAGTTATGGTTATAAAATTATAAATGAATGCTAAATCAGAGAAGCTAAAGAAAATAAATGTGATATAAGTTATGGTTATAAAATTATAAATGAATGCTAAATCAGAGAAGCTAAAGAAAATAAATGTGATATAAATGTGATTTTGACATTGAACTTGAAATGGTGTAAAAGGTGTAAAACTGCAATTAAACATCACTGATATGTTGGAGGTAGATGGTAGGTGAAAGGTGACAGGAAGGGAAAAAGGGGAACTAACAGGAGAGCAGAGATGATCAGCACCTTATATGGAAACAGGAGGTTGAGCAACCCTGAGACATTGGCACAGACATCATGACATGATGTCTCTTAAGACAGTGATGGATATGAGATCATCTGTCTAAGCAGACAGCCAATGAAAACGCACCAAAAGGTGGATAAACCCTATATAAGGTGGGTGCAAAAGAGGAACCTTTCGTTGGATCCTCCGGGCAGCTTCGAGCCAAGATCGAGATGGACAAAGAACTCTGCAGCTGAAGAAGAGCCGGGGCCACGGAGCCGGAGACTGTCCTGCTCATGGAGACCAACCCGTCAGCCCCACAACCTGTGGCTTCGAATCGCACTTCTCTCATCGGCTGGGTTCAGACCCCAAAGACAAAGATGAAGAGAAAGACAAAGGCAAAGACAAAGAAGAAGAACTGGTGCCTTTTTTCCTGCCAGCACCAAGTCCTGTGTGACCTCAGCATCCATGCGGAGAGGAGGCTCATCAGACCTGCGGAGATCGTGGCCTTCATCGATCGGCGTCTTCCTCCTGCTGCAACACCTTCTTCATCATCAAGCCAGGTCTGGGGTTCGAAACACCAAACTCCGTCCGTCTCTCTCAAAGGTTCCCTTTTTTAGTTCTCAGTGTCAGCAGTAGGGAACGATAGACTAGATGATTGATTTTACTTATTTGATTATTTCTGCTACTGAATTAAGCTGTACTGACCCTTGCAAAAATGCCTTACTAATAAAATATTTAGCATAAAGAAAATCTAAAGATGTTGTGGACATTCAGTTAATGAGTCACCTTAAAGTTCTTTGATGGTTGTAAAATAGCTGTGATGTTTGATTCTGGAGAGGAAAAAGTGGAAAATGTTTTTAGGTTGCTGGTAGCCCATATTTAAAACCTCATCCTTGGGACTCGCCCGAGTCACTAAAACCTACCTGGTTCAATAACAAATGCAAGTTGCAAAATAGAGAACGAGCGACCGTTAACAGGTGTGCTCTGTGAAACTAGTTGGCTGTAGGCTGCTCAGTCTGGCTAATTCACAGGGGGAAGAAGGGTGGGACACCTGGATGTAGGCCGTCAGATAACCAGGCGAATCGTTTCTCGAAACCAGCTTAAACAGAGTTTACTTCAGTTCTGGACAGGGTAAATCCCAGCAGATTTAGGAAACTCAACGGACCCGTTAGACGGAGAGCTGGTAGCACATCTCCCCTCTCAGAAGAGGAAGTACGAGAGTGAGAGAGTAGAGACAGAAAGGAGGGGGGGGGGGGTGTTGCGCAACAACACAGGCTGTACATAAATTATGAATATTTAGGCATTCAAAAAGGTAACGGTAGATATCAAGATGTTTCTAGACCACGACAGCAATCTCATCCCAAAGCAATAGCGTGAGAAACACTCATCGCATTGTGAAATGCCCTGTTATGTGAATTTGCCAGGAAGCTTATAGAGCGAAATCAGTTTACACACACAAGCAATCACCAATGAAATAAATATCCCACCTTTTGGTATGCTATTTCAGATGTTTGGGGATTAAATGTTTTACTTTAAAGACTCTCAGAGTTACTGGGGTTATTATTTTTGTCGTGACAATCTTTCAAAGTCCCACAGCCTGCCTGATGAAAGACAGGGTGCTCTGCAGCACAGAGAAATGCTTATCACTTTATTGTTTTAGTTTGATTAGCTTCACTGGGACTGCTTAATTCTGCTGGAAGTGATTTATTAACTTGTAAACCAGAGGTCATGTGAAACAGTTTGCATCCTGCCACTTTGTACTTTCTTCCTCATTTATCTATAGTTACTTAAAATGGTTTAATGTCGAAGTCACAAAATAAAATAAATATTTCAAACTCATACGCATGTAAATATTTAATGTTATTGTTGAACCAAGCAGGCAAAGATTGACTCTCCTGACAGGATTTGATTAATCTCAGTCAATATTATACTGTGATAAATGGCTTCTCTGATCTGCTGTTGTTGGAGATGCATGTTGGATCTCCCTGTGAATATCAAATCACTTAAGCAGTTGGAAATTATCTAACACACACAGACATGAGCACGCATATAATAAATCTTAATCCAAAGCATTGTTTCAATCCAGAATATGATTTGCGAACACAAGGTTTCCCTTTGAGATCAAAAGTCTAGTCGTTGCTAAGAAAGAATGACAAAGACAACAAAACACGTCACCCTGTCTCATGCTCCTTGTGAGCAATATGTCAGTGCTGCTTTAAACTGTTTTTTTTCCCCCTCATTTGTTGGCTAATGTGGCTCAATCACTGTTATTAGTCTTCATGCCCCCTGGCTGTCACCCGTTGAGCTTTTTTAAATTATACCCATCCTACCAAATGCCTTGTTTTTTTGTTTTTCTTTCTATTTGTTGATGTATTGCAGTTAATGTGGACAATCTGGACGGATGTTTGTCTGTCTCAGATACCTGCATGAGTTTCAAGTGATAGGACAAATTTAAATGTCAATTATATTCAAATATAAACTGAAGAATTTTACAAAAGCATTGAGACAAATAATAGACTCATTTCTCTATTTTAATTCAGTTTAGAGCTACCCACTAAATCTTTGGATGTATTACAAGTCTTTTTATTAAGAACAGCTCAAATGTTTTTTTTGTCAGTTGCAAAATCCTATGTCATGTTAAAATATAATTTGCACAGATGTTCTTTATAAGTGATGAAGCTGATAAATCAATGAAGTTCTACCTCTTCTAATGTTAAAATAGTCTGGTTTCATTGCTGCACTCCTACACAAATTATTGCACCATTGTTTCTACTAGATTTAGGCATTTTTTGACTCCTACTTTAATTTCTGAAATTGTATCCAGGAGCAAGTATAGATTCCGAATATTTTTTACAGATGTTAGTTGAATAAAATCAAATGCTTGGGTTCCAAAACTATGCATGTACTCCACTTGTTCTCAGCAAGTGTGACTCACATGTTTCAAAATTCTCCACTGCACAATAGCTGGGTGTAAGAGTAAAAATTCCCCTCATCTTTCAGTGCCAGATGACTTCATATTTTGCATTGACAAAGATTAACGTTTCAAAAATTACAATTTTAGCTCTATTGTTCCCACTGAATGATGTCAAGATAGTGTAATATGCTGTAAAAATGCATTTTGCCCATTGCAGATTTCTTTCATTCCTTCACAACCTTTGTTCTTTGAGGCACAAGATCAAGGTCTCTCAGAGACTGAATAAAACAATTAACTTTCATCCCCAGAGGGTCATTTTTGGAGGCTGTGGGGCATGTCACAATCAGACCTGGCTTAGGAGGAATTTAGCTTGGAGTCACATATAACTTAGACATGAATAGAATCCACATGCTTTTTATTTATATGCATAGCTTCACTGTCATATGGAGCCCTTACTGCAATGAGGGTGCAGTCAATTTTACTGACTGCACTACGTTCACATTTGGAAAACCAGACATTACTGCAAGCTGCCTTTTATTGTTGGTATGTTCTTCCAAAGTGTAGGGCAATTTGATGAATCGACTGGACTTGTTAATAATGCCATCCAGGATGGCAGGCGTTATTGCGCTCTCCTCCCATAGGTGTGATATCTCAGACCTATGGATGACTTCACAGAATTATGTTGTTCGTTAACGTAGCTTCAGACAAAGAGTTGTTTAATTCAAACGCATACCTGTCTGCTAGCTTGAGCTGGTAAAAGTATCCCCAGAGTGGCTAACACCTGGACATGGAAAGCGTGGTTTTGACGGGTTGATCTCTCCAATACTGGATCCATTTCAGCATAGATCCAAGAGCAATACTATAGGGTAGTAGTCTCAAATTTCAATCCTCAAGGGCAAGAGTCCTGCAACATTTAGATGTGTGTGTTGTTCTACATGCTTGAATTACATGGTGAAATGCCTCCATAGAGCTCTGCTAATGAGTCAATGTTAGAGCCAAGAGTGTTGAAGCAGAGAGACATCTAACTGTTTCAAGCCCTTGAGGACAACAGCCATAGGGAGTCTAAATCAGTCATCATCACAGGCCAGAACGTCTTGGTGATCCCTGAAAAAGTGTTTCATCCTGATTCTCCCATTTACAACGTCGTCTAGTAGCGCCAATTCATCCATCTCGCTCAACGATGTTTAGATGTTTGCAGCAATCACTGTGAATGCCTTGCATCTTCAAAATATTTATGAGTTAATCTACAGTATGTCTCATTCTGGTAATTATCAGGGAGAGGAAAAGGTTTAAATACTGTGTGGATTCTGAGGCTGCTTTACACGTCTCTATAGTTACGACTCACTAGCACAAGCATACATCTCACTGAGTTTTTGAATGCATATGCTTATGATAAAATCTATTTATGAAGTTTGATGTCAAATGTAAATACAGGGTCATGATGCAGTGTGGCTTCAATTCCTCACCTCACCATCAGTGAGGTGTCACCATTTCACTCTGTCTTCAAAACAAGTGTATGGTACCAAACAAGTGTATGGTACCAAACAAATGTATGGTACCAAACAAGTGTATGGTGTGAATCCTTGATTATGTTTCCATGTTTGTGTTTTTTGAAAGACTTGCATCCTGTACAGAGTCTCTTTCCTCTCATTTGTTAGCTGCAGAGTGGCTGCAATAATCAAACAACAGGATGAAGCACATGTGAAAAATTAATGCATCTATTTAATGAGTTGCAGTCCTTAACTATGGTTATTTTCTGTGGATATTGCTGTGTCTGTTTTATTTTGAAAACCCTTTCCTTGACCTGTACATCATATTTAATAGACATTTCCTGTTTCTTAATTTCTTTATCACCCTTTGGTTTAAATTGAGAATAATTCTGCTGTTAGGTTGTGCCCTGGTTCTGGTTTGCACTCTTTCTGGCTCCTGTGTCTTTGCTTCCCTGGGGACTCATCAGCCATTTCCTTGTATTTCTTCAGTTTAACTTCATTTACCTCAGCATGTTCCCCTAACAGCTGACATTCATTCTGCTAATTAGACCCTTCTGTGTCCTAGTAATCACACTCCAGGGTATTTAATTCTCTCAGTTTCTGTCACTTTCTGGTTTCTGTGTGTTTTCCCTGCATTCACTAAGTTTTCCTTTTTTCTCACGAACCCACAACGTAACTATGCACATCCCTTTGTTCTGGTGTCATTCGAGTCGTCAACAAACCACAAATATGACATACGTAGGTTTGCTATTTGATTGGTATTTTCTAAAATACGTTTGGGGCTAAATTGCTGCTATGAAAGAATATTATAGATTTAAAAGTTAAAATAAGTAAAGATAAGTTATAGTGTTCAATATTTTTGGTTGCACACTCAACACCAATTTTACAAAATCTTATTACCTACGGTAAAGTGGAATTGCATTTTTATGATTGCTATGAGTCCAACAAAACATCAAAATCAACAAATTAATGGCTTCACCAGTGAAAGATTGAAGTTTTTAGAATAGCTGAGCCAGAATTGAGAACTCAATCTGACAGTAAATCACAGGGGTCAGCTAAGGAGAGGTGTGGACAGGAGGTGTTTCCAAACTTTATGCATTTTTTTTTTTTACCAATTCTAATGGGGGAAAATGCAATTTTAAGGTCAAGATATGGAATACTGATAGAAAGATCTCTACCCAAGAGTACTAAGTGCTAAAATTGACTCAAATGGTGTTCAATAGTTTGAAAATATACCCCGTCTTAGAGTTGAAAATTATAGAATCTATGTAACATTTAAAGGTTTCTTTATGTTCTGAAAACCTGTAGTCGTAACAAGGGCGTGTATACTTTTTATGTTCACTGGACATCTTGAAAAGAGGAAAGGGATTTGAATTGGAATGCATCTGATTGAATGGAATGCATAACTCAGTTTTGCCAACTTGAATCGCATGAAGCGAAAAGAAAAAATATGCTTTTGCACAGAGCACATGTATAACCTAGCATAGTGCAACATTAAATGGTTCAACATGAGGAAGAGGCAAATGAGGGAAGAAATCCCACAGTCGATACAGAAGGTTTAATCTGTTGTAGGAGACAAACCAGAGACGGATAATACCTTAGACAATTTTGGAAAACACAAAGATCAGCCGTAACCAAGGCAACCACAAGGCACCTTAAACAGCAGCAGTTTATTTGACACAATACGAAGAGCAGTTTTTGTGCTGGCAGCCGGATAGCAATGACTGCTTTGAGAAAGGAAAGAAAAGCTCTCAGTAGTTGTTTGCCAAGGTCAAAGATTTTAATAACCTGTGGTTTAATGTTTAAACCTGGAAGGGGATAGTTCAGTTTTATGGACGGATATTCATTTTAGAAAAACTGGAACCTCGAGTGTTCAGGACCCCTTTTGCAAAGCATCAACAGCAACGTCCAAAAGAAAGGAGCTGAAAATGATTTCCTAGATGCCAGAATCACTGGTGGAAAGAATGAAGAAAGCAGTCAGCCTATACTTTGTTTTACCTGCCAGTTTCACCCATGTGGACGACAGAAAAGACAAGTCAATGTGGCTGGAAGAGATATTTATTAGTAAAGTAAAATACCAGGTACTCTTGTTTCCTGACGAGATATATCACGGAGAATGTATTTGGAATTTAACCATCATTTAGTTTACTGAAAGGCGCTCTGTTTTTAATTCAGACCGTTGATTATTTTAGAATTACCTGTTTTCCTGAGCAATTATCCAGATATGTTCTTTTCCTTCATGCTGCAAGTGTTTTTGTTGTGTTTTTTTTTTTTAGCTTATTTCATGACATGCCAGAGTTTTTGTTTTATGTACAATTTGCCTGTCAGACTTTATTTGCTCAGCAAAGCTTTGCCAGCAAGTGAGTCAGTAGTGCTCCTCCAGTAACTCTGGGACAACCTACTCATTGATTTACTAACCCCCTGGTGCATATGCACACAAAGTCTCTGCATTCCACTTTCAAAATATAGACTGTTCAGGAAGATCACGCAAGGTTTCAAGAGCACCATACTACTGTTTACTGAGACTTAAGAGGTAAGATAAAGCATTAGCATGTCTATCAGAACATTAACATTCTTTATGCTACAGGAATGTATTTTAAAAAGCTACCGATTATTGAAATAATTGTAAAAAAATATGATTAGAACCATACTGACAATCAATACTCTAAAAACAAATAATCCAGATAATAGTAATCATGCATTTCATTAAAGAATGTTTGATGCCCATTCATCCACATGAAAGCTGTTAAGTTAATTTATGAAACATCCATTTTAAAAAAAACAAACTCCTCTACAGGCTGTTTACAGGACCACAAGGTTTATTAATGTCCAATTATGTGATCCAAATTCAAGTCAAATCAATCCATCACAATAAAAAACCATTACGTAGATTTGAAGGTAGTGATGATCCAGTTCAGTTCGGTCCAAAAGTAGACTACAAGGTTCTTGGTGGCAATAATTGTAAATAATGCATAATGAAGAGTAGCCTTCTTCATAAGCCGAGCTAGTTGGTAAGTTTTCCATCAGTCTAACCTACAGTAGAATAACAACAGGAATAGTTTAGGAAAAAAAAGTTTTTATCAGAACAAAGAGCGTTGACTTACCATAGGTTACTCACTACTTTGTGGTTGGGTTAATAATTAGACTAATCTAAACTTTTGTTTTTCAGACTATAGGTATAACTTGGTCAGTAATTTTAAATTCAATTCAAATTCAAAAATACTTTATGTATTCCAGAGTAAAATGTCATGGATGACAAACTCTGCAACAACACTTGACTAACAAGAAGCTCATATTGTCTGCCTCTTTCTCATGTAGATCGCCATTTGTTGGCTAGCAGCTGTTTTTAAAAGCAAAGACAACTAAAAAGAGCACATACATAAATAAAATATGAAGAGATCAAAGAGGCATTAGATTCCTACATAAAAAAGGAGAGAAACAAGCAAAGCATCAGAATCAAGGAATATCCACAAGGGGAGGAGTTTTCAGCTGGTCCTAATCTGTTGCAAGGTGGTGACTTTGCTTTCCCACTAAGCCATGCATGCACACAACCTTTGAGGATAGCCAGACACAAACCGAGACCAGCAGGACCCCAGGCCACCCAGTGTTCCCATGATAAGATAGAAGAGAACAAGAGTTACTGAAGCTTTCTACGAGTGGAGCCCTAAACGCTGATGATTTGGAAGCTCAGATGCCATTAATATTGAGCTCTTTGATCGCTCTTTATTTCTTCAGGGTCACAATAAGCAGTCGACACAATCCCATTCATTCTCAATTCATATTTAATTTAGGAAATCAAAGGCTAAATATTTATTCTAAACATGTATGAAATATTTTTTAATCAATTTATAGCATTTCTGGGTCTGACAGTCTATTGACTGAGCCATCCTGGTATAAAAACTTGTTTAACGTCTGAAATGATAACGTCATGATCTCCGGGACTTTGATTTTATGCTTTGCTTTATTTTCTAGTTCTACCTTTTGCTTTCTATATTAATTTTATTTCTTAGTTTTAGTATTCATTCTATTTTGTTTCTGTATCTTAGTATTTTATATGTCCATATTTTGTGCTCCAAGTTGCTGTCTTTAGCTAAGGTTAATCTCTGTGTTCTTAGTTCCTGCTTTATTTTGAAAAACTGTACTTCCTTGAGTTCTTACTTAATGTTTTCCTGTTGTTTCTGTGTCTTCGTCACCTTTTGGTTTAAATCTTGATGATTTCATATGATGGGATGTTTTTATGGTTTGCTCACTTTCCTGTTTAATGTGTTATTTCTTTTCCTCTCACTGTTTACTCCATCAGCCATTTCCTCCACTTAGCTTCATTTATTTGCCTTCCTCCCATCTGCACCTGTTGCTAATTAACAACCAGTTCCTCTTTCTGGTAATCAAGCTCTCCTGTATTAATGTCAGATCCTCCATGTCTCTGCCAGTTTATGCTGCTTCCTGACATGCCTCTGTTTTTGGATTTTCCATGGACTCTAGCGTTTTGATTTTCTGTATTAGTTCACACTTTTTATGTAAATTTGCCTGCCTCCTCTCTGCATTTAAATCTTCCACCAATATTTGACATAATAGTTGCATCACTTTCTGAAACAACTGATAACAAAATGGAGATTCTGATTCACCTAAAACATTTCTCATGCTTAACATTGTAACTTTGAAATCTTGGATGCTAAAACACTTTTGGGGGGTTTTCTTGAAACAATGTTAATTCTAGGCAACCAATATAAAAGTAATAAATATGAGCAATAAGTCAAAAGATACATGGAGTTCATAAGTTATTATTTGAATGTCCAGATATCTGAGAAAATTAACCTTTTTTTATTGAATTGAATACATAAGTGAAGCATAAAGATGCATTGCTAGGATTTTTATTATGGATATGGTGATCTACAATTTAAAACGGCAAAAAAAAAAGATTTAAAGTAGTCTAGTATTAAAATATGAATTTAGTTTGTTCTTCATATGTACATTAAGTAATTTCTTATCCTTATTTTACTGCCAATTACAAACATTTTTCATATGATGCATCTGTTTTATGTTTTCACACCTTCATTGTCATTTTCTGAAATAAAAAGTTACAGAAAATTCACATTGAGGCAATTGACTTTGCAGCATTAATTTTCCAGATATTTGTGTGTCTCTTCCAGTGCAAGTCGTTGCTTCACTTTATTTACTGTTGACCTTAATGTTGCTATTGGTGTGTAAAGCAAACCTGCCATGCCAGAGCCAGATCCCAACTTACTGTCAGGAATACACAACAATTTAGATGATTTCACACCGTGACGGTACACAAATACAACGTCTAAATCAAATATATGAAAGCACATTAATTTTCAGGAGGGAAAACATTCAGTTATGAGGGGAGCTTCATATGCTTGATGGTACACAACGTAGTTCTTGAACATAGCATAAATTCTGCAAAGCAACAGGAGAACATGGGTCATAATTAACAACAGGGCTGCATGTTTCACAATCTTCAACTCAGCAAACTGGAATTATCACAGAGTGGGAAGGTGGAATGAAATGTGTGGCATTTTGAGAATTAAGCCAAGCGATAAGACATTAAACCCTCTTTAGACCTGATTTATCCACGTGTGTTTCTGACTTTAAGGAGAGTATATTTGTTCTCCTGTTTGGACTGATTCACCACTACAAGGTGCTGCTTTTAGTTCTCCACTACATCATCCTAACACTCCAATCCTTTAACAATGTGTGTAAAACTTGACTCCCTTGATAAACTACAGTGCTTACACCAACCAGCAAGACATTTGATATGACCATCTGCCTTGCAAAAAGTTTCTCCCCCTCATGGTGCCAAAACATCTCTGAGCGAGTCAAGACATGAACAGAGGACATCTGGAGGTGTCCAGAGAGGTTTGACTTTGGCAGGACATTTCACGGTTTCTAGTGTTTGGGTCTTTAAGGGTTGAGATTACTCTCACAACTTAGCACAACCTTTTCACATTTTCTCATGCTACAATCACAAACTTAAATGTGCTTTATCAGGATTTTAAATGGTATTTTAAATGGATTTGGTTTTAATTGACGCTACATCAAGCTATAATTTCAAAATGAAAGGAAAACGATAATTGGCTTTTTATGTTTTTTCTTTTTTTTTTGTATTCAGCCCACTCCGACATATGTATTTTATCCAGAATAATTCAAGCCCAGTTCGATTTGATCGAGAGAGCATCTGAGAACCTCGGTTTTTAAGTCTTGCCACAGATTTTCAGACCCTTCTCAAATCTTTTGCAGCCCAGGTTTTGATATTGTTCATGTTCTGTTTAACTGTGACCGCCTCTCCTTTCCCTGGTGAAGAAAAGCGTCACCAGAGCATGTTGCTGCCACCATCATGTTTCACTGAGGACAGTGTTAAATTTCGATTGATAACACTTCTTTACACAAAAGCCAAATGCTTAAAGTTGGTCTAATCTTGGCAGAATACCTTCTTCTATGGCTTGTCTAAAGTCTTCTAGGACTTTAATTGATTTACGTTCAAAAATTCAATAACTTTGGCCTCTTTTGCATAAAGTCCAGATTTGCAGTCGCCAAATTCTCTCACTAAGCACAATGGATCTCTGCTGCTCATTTTCTGTGACCTTTGACCTCTTCTTGCCTGGTCTATCAGTTCAGACTTGCAGCCATGACTTAGTTGGTTTGTAGTTGTTTCATTCTCTTGTGGAAGATTGATTTGTAATGTGAATCTGCTTTGAGCTTCTCCACAGTTTTTTTCCTGACCTGTTTCTTGAGTTCCTTGAACAATTGTTTGTTCACTAATATTCTCTAAAACTACATTCATACAGCAGGTTAATGCGACCCGTATACAACTTTGGTAGATTTTATGGCAGTCTGAATGACACCAATTCAATCATTTTATCCCCCCCCAAAATTAAATTTGTGTTACTTCTGCATTTGGTACAAAATCGAATACATATCCAATTTTAAACATACCCTGAACTGTCGCATTTTATCCGACTTTCGTCATTGATATGAGGCGGTAAATTCAGACCTGGTTGAAAAATATAGTTATGAACTTATGAAAAATGTCTGTGTTAGTGAAGCGCATCACAATCACATCCCAATAATCTTCTGACAGTACTGTCGGCTCCATTGCTGAAAATAAAAAATCTATATCCATTCTTACATTTTCTTGTTTTTAAACAATTGTACCCATCAAGACGATGTAAACAGAAACAAAACAAACAGGAAATGCTGAACACAGAGAGAAATGCAAGGGGGCTTCAGGTGCTACCAAAGCATTCAGTACAGTATATGTTTCAATAGTTTGAAATGCCGTTTTTTATCAGTCTTTAATTGTCTGAATATAATACTTGACCTCATTGTAAAAGTAGCAAAGCTTGACTTCCTTTCAGAGTATTTGCTACAATAAATGTGATATTTTGCCAATATTGGTATGAGATTTATAAGGTACTCAGAATTATGTATGTGTTTTCCATAGAAGCCAAGCAATGCATTCTTCCACAAAGCACAAAGTGTGCTTCAATTTTATCGTGAAAGAGTTTTATAGTTTCTGCCAAAACAAATTAACAAATGGACAATACCAAAACAGGTGGAGAACCGTTTTAGGCCAGGTATCACAAAAATTATAGTTAATATCAAATTCTTTCTTGAATCTGGATTTATACATCTTAACTGGATACATTTTATGGATAAATTTGTAGGATATTTTTCTTTCTTAAATCCTGTTAGAAATCAAATATCTGCCAGGCCCTTTCCCATGATATCCCCTCAATAAACCTGTTGTTCCAATGCGTAACAACAGGGGTTGAAACAGGACTCACCAGACAATCAAATTTTCCAAATAAGTGTATCTGCTGGGGATGGATAGGTAAGAGAATCAATCCTCTTATTTCCTTTAAAAAGCGTATATACACCAGATGGGGTGGCTTCAGAGACCTTGGCATGGTCTCCCGGGGTAACAAGGACATTATAATTTCCAAGAAATTGTTCATAGGTGAGCAGTGGGCCTTCACTGTTGAATTACTGGTCAACCCTCAGTATGCACACACCACATGTGAAAAGGGACTTCAAACTTGGAAAGTGGCATGAACAGCCAGACTAATCTGGCTTAAACTGGTTTTTCTTTTCGTGCAGTTTTATTGTTGCATTACTGCCCCCTTATGGTCAAGAGAGGTATCGGTGTGCTAATTCTCTTAACTAAATTTAGTTGTGTTCACACAAAATAAAATTATTTCGTTAGGTTAAAATGTGACTAAACCATGTCATCCTTACTAGAACGAATTAATGAAACACAGCAAACACATTTTTTATGTGTTAACCTGAAATAAAATATTAGCATAATGTCAACAACTGCCTTGTCCCACTTCTTTGAGGGCAGTAAACATTTGTGAGAACTTTTACTTCCCACTTCACAAATATCCACAATTCTGTGTTGGACTTTCACAAAAAACAGACCAAAATATGCTGAAACCCATCATAGGTTTTCTATTTTAGAAGTTACGTGATAAGAGTATGGTGTCAGTCCTCTTTTCATTTAATCATTTTCCATAAAAGGAAAACTATGATGGTGGATACTTTTCACCTCTTACCGAAGTATTTATATTGTCCTTATTTCTGCTTGTTTAAGGTTGATGGCTATCATTTAGTGTGTTGATACTGGACTTACTCTGCCATAATTATTCATGCTCCTATTTCTCATTAAGTGTCATTAAGTCTCCTTTTAATCTTAAATTGATGTATCTTTTACTGTAATATTGATGCAGAGCAATCTGTGCCATTTGAAGACAGTTGAGTTTAGTTCAAAATGCCTCTAATTAGTTATTATTATACAGTCATTAAATCCTATGTGGATTTTAAAAATATATGATCAGATTAAATTGCTTTGAGAACATCCTCTGTGTACTTATCTTTGTACCTTAAGCTTATCTTTGAATCTTTAAATTTGAAGTTAACCATCAGACAGCAGTAGAAAATGTTTTCCTGTTATTTTTTGTTGTTGTTGTTGATTATAACAACTTTATTGATCGCAATATTATTTGGGAATGCTTGGTACTCTGCTAAACTGTTACAGAAGTTATTTTGTAGGAAAAAAATTTATTTCTCAAAACACCGTTTTTAGACATTTATTCAATGCCACTATAGGATTTTGCAGTACAACATCTGTCCTGATGACACACAACTTAAATATTGCATGTCATCACTTGGCCATTCAGTCACTGGGTGTCTCCAAAACATCCAGTACTAGATGGGTCAGAATTTCATCCAGTATAATGCAGAAAAACAGAAGTCATTGTTTCTGGTCCCAAAAAATTTGAGGTAATAAATAAAAACTCAAAGAGAATTAATAAAGTTAAAAACCACAAAGTAGACAAACGATGTATTTAAAATGAGTTTATGATGCACTGAATGATCTTGTGACTGAATCCTTTTCAGAGATGTTGGACAGGTCAGAACCATGCAGGTCCGTCGGGCCATCGAACACTTCACTCACTGTTCCAGAACCAGAACTAATCACATTTAGTTTCTGTGCTCCTCAGCTCTGGAACAACCCAGAGATGTGCAGAAAGGCAGAAGTGAAAGCATTACATTTTACTGCAGCATTCCCATGAAAACCAAAGGTTATTTTATTAGGTCATTTTTATCGTGCCATAGCTTTTTATTTATTTTAAATATACTGTTTTATCCTTTCTTTTTATGTGATGCCTAGATTTATGTATGTGCAGTCACACAAGGGGTGAAAAAGATAGAGAAATAAGACTTAGAGACTGTACAGAAAGGACAGATTTACAACATAAAAAAAGATACTGTGCAGTTAGTAAGAAATGGCACACTCAGATTAAAAGTAACCAGCAGCTGAGCAGGTTAATTTAGAGAATATCAAAGTTTCCCAAATGGATCTTTAACTCCAGCTGTGCTGTAGTCAGAAGAAACTAAGAGGTTTCTTTTTTGCCACAAAATCTTCAGGTGGGTGAAACAAATTATGGATATGTGAAAAAGCACCACAGTTCCTCTAACGTTGTGGGTCTGTTTGTCTCCCAAAGGTCTTTACAATAAATCATTAGTGATGAGTATCTAGCTAATAAAAAGTGAAACATCAATGTAAACTCTTTCTTCTTATGGTTGTAAACTTGGACAAGATCCTTCAGTGGTGAATGGCGGACTCGAGGTTTCAATCTCTGAACAATCAGAAACACCATTTTGAGTTTTAATATTTTTTTTTGTATTAAACTTGCGTGTTATCTTAAAACATGAAGAATGTGCTTATATCCAGAACTCATGATTGTATTTTCCCAGACCTGACACCCAGTAGAAAAACAAAGTTCAGATGCAGATTTCTGTAAAGTACCTTCTTGATCCTGAGCCCCACTTTGACTTTGTGTGAGAACCCACTGACTCGCTTCATCAGTCCAGCTATTGATTTATGTTTCCACACGAAGTGAAATATGCCACTTAGCACTTATCGCATGGGAACTCCCTTCTCTTGGGCTTCAAGTTATTCCCAGAACTTTTGTTATGGTGACATCAGGAAGTTGTGTTAAGGAAGTGTGTTAGGGTACCTTTCGGAAATGAGTGCCACTGGAGTTAATTAAATCATGAAAAGTGATCTTTGACGAGCTGCAACAATAGAAAGCTTTTATACAAATGCAACTTTGATCTGTGAATGCAGGAAATATTTGAAGTGTTGTCACTCTTTGACTTTGTGTCTGTCTTTTAAGTCGGTGAGATGCACATTTTTGCATTTTCTAATTAGTTTTTTCCGTGCCCTTGGTACCACAGCATGTTGTTGGCATCTCACTCATTCGTTGTGGTATCTTAAGCATTTCTCTTTAGTTGGACACCATCTGGCCTGATGAAAAGTTGTTTCATCAGCAGTTTATAATGCCCATGAATAATACTGTCTACAGCTTCTCTTTCAGTGTCACATTGCTGAACTTCTCTGTCCCAGAGTCCCAAAGCCAGCCTGAGAACCTCTCTGATAAGACAGATATCAAATATTATTAAAAGATGAAGACATCGCTGTTCTTTCCCAGTCAACACTGCCTTGTACTGCCAGCACATATATTGTTTTTTTTAAATTCTTTTTCTCAGACAGTAAAGAGGCAATGGGAAATTCTGTTCTGTTTAGATTGTTTATTGTGGCGCCAATTCACAACAAATGTTCCCCCGAGGGACTTTATTACACCAAACACATTTAGCTGAAGCTCAAATATATAAATTATATTTGGAGCAAATTCAACTGAAATTAATTTCATGTCAGTGTAACCCAAACCCTTCCCAAGTAAAATGTAGATAAAGTTCATATGAAGACTATTGCAGTTTGTGTTATAGCTATACAATGTGAGTGTGCAGTATGAAAATCCATTAAATTTCTAAATATTTTTGTAAACATGGCCTAAACATGGGCTGCACAGTGGCGCAGTTGGTAGCACTGTTGCCTTGCAGCAAGAAGGTCCTGGGTTCGATTCCCGTCCGGGGTCTTTCTGCATGGAGTTTGCATGTTCTCCCTGTGCATGCGTGGGTTCTCTCCGGGTACTCTGGCTTCCTCCCACAGTCCAAAAAGTTAATTGGTTTCTCTAAATTCTCCCTAGGTGTTTGTGTGTGCATGGTTGTTTGTCCTGTATGTCTCTGTGTTGCCCTGCAACAGACTGGCGACCTGTCCAGGGTGACCCCGCCTCTCGCCCAGAATGTAGCTGGAGATAGGCACCAGCACCCCTCCCGACCCCAATAGGGACAAAGGGTGAACAGAGGATGGATGGCCTAAACATGCCATTTGCTACAAATTGAATGAAAATCACAGTTTGAATTTTTCTGCAGCCAAATAACACAACCCTCAGTGCTCTGGATGTTCAGTGGCTTTTGGGTGCACAAATGGTGTACGGTTGGTGTACGGACAGCTGCTTTAGTTTTACAAAATAAAAAAATCCTGCACCCATTAACAGCCACGACCCAGAGGAACACTGTCATTCTATTGGCTGAAATGGTTGCTAGGCGACGACACTCTTCTATCGGAGAGAGAGCATAAGAAAAATTTGATTCCCACTCGCATACATTTGAGTGGAGAAAATACAAGTGCAAAAAACAAAGATTTGAAGGAGAAAAGAGAATATTTGAAAGTTTTGAGAGCAAAGACATGAAATCCTGCTTTCAAATTGAAAATGTAACCGCTTGACTTTTGGCAGTAAAGTGCCCCCAGGTAATTGCAAATAATGTTCAAAATGAGAGCTAAACAATGAAATCTAAAAAAGAAAAAGAAAAAAAAAACTTCCGCTAATTCAGAAATTGTGGTCACTATAATAGATACTTTATGAATAATTATTTCCCCATGAATAAAAATAATAAGAGACATTTACGAAATACCTTTCTATTATCAAATTACCCAGGGAAGAATTGGGTATGTTCACAAATCCTTTGTGGCATTTCGGAAGCAGCATTTGTGCAGATTTTGAGGATCAACTGTAACCTTAATGGTGGTTTTAATTTAAGCACCATTTCAGTTTGTCAAGTTGGAAACATTGATTATTTTTTTAAAAAACATAATTTTGAGACACACATTTTGCTCAACTTTAACCTAATCTTGGCGAAGATGAAATCCACCGGGCCTCCTAAAGTAAGAGGGAAACCAGAACCTTTTTGGTGTATTTGCTCTGTAAGTAACAGAGGTGAAAGTCTCATGGTTTGGGGAAGCTTTGCTGCTGCAGGACTTGGCCAGCTCCCCATCATAGACTCCAACGTTGATTTGACCATGAATCAGAGTGTGCTTAAGGAAAATGTGAGCTCATTTAAAGCTGAAGCTGGACGCTGCAATATGATAATGACCCAACATAAACAAGTTAAGTATTGGCCTAGAACTAAGGAATGGAAACTGGTTGGACAAGTCAAAGACAAGTTTATCTCATTGAGGGGCGACTTCAACATGCAAGAAACCCTGAAAAAACACTCACAGCGGAGAGTGAAGAGTGGAGTAAACTTTTACCAGACTGACGTCTCAGACAAACTGGGGTCAGATTAGCCATTAGGGAATAAAAAGGTCAAACCTTTTCCAGACTTGAACACTTATTTCTATTGGTATCTATTGTTCAATTGTTAAAGCAAGATGTTCTGTGTAATTGTAATTAGATAAAGAAGACATTTTTTCTTTAATTCCCACCTTAAAATGTTAAAAATGATTAACTTTTGTATTTGATGTTGTGAGTTTGTGATAGGGCAATGCTCCTGTTAAGATAATTGAGTGAACCCATTAAAGCAGAGGCTCACCGACAAATCTGTGCTTTATTTCACACTGTATGTAACCAAATCCATAGCCTGGCTCAAACTGCATGCGGAGCTCAGACCTGCATTATGAAATTTATTATCATTACCGAAGTCTAAGTAAAAATGATTTATAAGGACTTGGATGTTTTGCTTGAGTGCCTCCACTGCACTGTGCTCCTAAGGTTTGATTTCTGTGCCAAACATGAGTCACCCTGCTTCCTGGTCTGGCCCTCACCGAGCTCATCAGTTTTCCCCGGGTTCCCGGGCTTGGATCTGAGGTTTCACTGGAACCTGCTTCATGTTCGGAGCAATGCTCGCTAGCAGAGCAACCACATCTGGATCGTGGTCTGGTCGTGCATCACCCTTTGGAGGCGGGCCAATGCTCAGGTCTGTGTATAATGGTGACACCACAGGCCAGGATGGTTTTTACTCTGCTGTGTAAAAAGATAAAGACAAAGGAGCTTCAATTGTGGTTAGACCATTGTGGTTTATATTCGGCATGTCTTTTGATAATATTAATAGAGTAAATGCACCTCAGAGCTGCGTTTAGTGTCAGCGTCAGTAAGAGTATTTGGCACAGCACGGCACCTCTGCTGGAACAAACCAGGATTGCTCTGTGATTATTGCATGATGATGGTATCAAGGCTGATCCAATGCAGCACCCCATACCGAGATGTAAACACTTACCCTCTGAACAAAGGTTCTTTGTACAAATAGTAGCACATATGCACGCTGTTAAAACGGTGAGTTTCCTCATGATGCAAGAAATATACAAGAAAACACCAGCACTTGTATCAATGTGCTGGTTGTTTAAATCCGAGGCCATTAGAGAGCCAAATCAGTTCATGTTTCAGTTCATGGAACAGATGTCGTATTTATTATATATGACATGATGTCCATATGCTGTGAATAAGTGTTACAAGACTGAGCTCAGACCAGAGTATGTTTCATTTACATACATTCAGGACATAATTAAGTTGTTGTAGCAATGCCTCATTTGTAACTTTCACACACAACGTTGCTTTCACTTTGACTGGTTTGCTTCAGCAACGTGGATGGGTTTGAGGGCCGACTGAACATACAATTAAAATTAACATTTTTTTATTTAGTAGTGAATTAGCAAATCCTGTTTTGTTGCAACATCCTTGGAACTGAAAGCACAAACATGAGCTACATTTTGATCAATTCATTCAATATTAGTCAGAGGGAAGCGACGGTGATGTCCTGTTATTTCCCGAAACCACAAAGAAGAAAAAACCTTGTAAAAGGGTCTGGGAGGTCAGCTTTACCCTGCTGGGACGTCGCACATGTAGGAGAGTTGAAGACATTGCTTTTGGTTCCTTAAATTCTGCTCCCCCCCCCCCCCCCCCCCACCATTCAGACCAGTGTTGGATATGATTTTAAATATCCTTCAACAGCTTGTAAGTGTAAGGATTTGAGTTTCTGTCTTGTTTTGTAGTAAATTCAGTTCCTGTGTTGTCCCGTCTACCCCTTGACTGTTTCCAGCTGTCCTTCGTTTCCCTCTGTGTATTTAACCTCACCTGTATCACCTGCTCCCTGTTGGATCCTTGTCGTGTGTCATTTTGTTGTGTCACTGCAGTCGCGTCTTGTCTCCTCGTGTTTTGGTTCCAGTTGCTACCAGTGTCTGAGCTCCTTGTATTTTTGCTCACCTGTGCTGCCTGGATTTCTGTTCACCTTTGAACTTCTTCATTGAGCCATCATTTTTCACCATATATGGGTCTCTCAGAAGCCTGAAAAGGGGGTTTTAGAACAGTAGTAGGATCTATTTCTACTAGCAGAATGTAGCTCCTAACTTACCTAGTCTGGTTCTGGTTGGTGCTTCATTGTGTCTTCAGCCCCTGCAGGTTTCCAGGTTTCTCTCCTTACATTTTGTATATGTACTCAGTGCCATTAGTAACCCATTTCTGTGACCAAATCAAACTGGGTGAACTCCTGATATTAAAAAACCTATGCCTAAACAGAACATCACAGCCTACTAGAGGCTGACTGACCTTTGACCTAAAGAATCCCTGTTGCAGCACAACCAACTATCTCTCAAGCAGGAAAGACGGATTCAGATAAAAGCTGCACCGCCCACATCTGACCCAATTTAACCGTTTTGTCCTGAACCTTGTTTTCACTTTTCCACATGGTTTAATGTTCCCAAAATTTTAATTTCAGGCTACAACCAAACAAAATCTTGCGACCAGGAGGGGTTTTTACTGCATCACCTCCTACTGTTTGATATCTTTCATAATATAAAGTCTGTTGCAGGAGCAAATATTATGTAAACGTAACTCTGCAGCTGAATTGTCCTCATGATTTCAGTTGAACTGGAGAAACTTGGCACAAAGTTTTATGGTAAAGATGCTCATAAATTAGTAGTTCAGTGGTGTTCAAACATTTCAGCTTCTGATCCACAAAATCACAGCTTGAGTACTAAAAGACAGCTAATAAGCCAATTAAACAAGGATTTAAATGCACCATAAATCCCGATTTTTAGATCTGCGGGACGCCCTTCTTCTCCTCCAGCCGTTGTCATGGTGTGATCAATTCTCTGAACCCACATGTGCAGAACACACTCCGGAGGCAGATCAGGTTAGGGAAATTTATTAGAAAAACAACGTGCAGATATGTACAGGTGAAGGTGAGAGGTCTCTCTCTTATTCTCTCTGGCAAGGGCTGGATCTCTGGGATCTAGTGAGAACAGAATAGGGTGAGTACAGGGGCGTGGGAGCCCTCAGTCCCTAAGCCGGCTATGGTCTTACTTGAGGATTTACAGGGGAAAGCTCAGCTGGAGATCTGGGACTGGTGGGTCCGCGAGGCCGGGGCTCAGGGAAGGGAGGTGGGCTGGTAAGCGGAAGAACAGGAATCCAGGGTGGAAAAACCTTCCAGCCAGTAACTCGGGTCAGGCGGCCAAGGCGTCACCTGGGAAGAGGTTACACGAAATTAGTTACTTCAAGAGACAGGTTGGTCAGAGGATGGCTAGTAACAACAGATACCATAACTGGCTAACACTCTGGCACTGGAGTGTCGGCAGCTCCATCCAGATATACTCCTCCAAATGAGTCAGATATGTGTCAGGTGTGCAGCCGCGAAACCACGCCCCTCCAGGAACCTCCAGGAAGCCCCCTGGTGGAAAAAGTGGGAAAGAACCCCAGCCAGCCTTCCCCAGATCCCAACAGCCGTCAAGTTGAAATTCTGCTGAACAATTAATTAAACATTTATTTGGCATCCAGAAGATCCCCGATTTAATGTTTCTTGACCCAAAGTGGTGTCCTGACCTCTAACTGGGAAACCACTGCTGTAACTATAGTTACCACTGGAATTTACTAGACTCCAATGGGATGAGTTCAAATGTGAAAGGAAAATCTGTTTGCTCTTGGAGAATAAAGCTGTCTTGTCTTCTCCAAAAACTAAAATCCAAAGTAATTATTTTGTAAATCAATCATCTTTACGAGTTCAAGATCTAAGACTTATTTACAATACTTCATATTTGACCTTTTAGTGACCTTTCACCGATGACAGGAATCCAACTCATCGTCAGTCAGCTGGTATTATCCAATAAGGTAAGTTGGATTTGGAGTAAAAAATTTTAAAATAGAAAAATGATACTGACAATAAGCCAAGAAGTTCAATACCTTAAACATTGCATTGTTCATACTCTGGTTTGAAAATAAAATGCTGGGAACATTCACAGTTTTAAAAGAACGTCTTACGTCTTATCACATAAATTCTCTTCAAATGGGTTTTGTCAGATGTCTAAATTGTCCTTAATGGTGCACAAAACCCCAGATTCACAATCTCCACAGTTAATGCAGCTTCTGCTTCAAAACTAGCTTCCTTTAATCTTCCTTTAATCTGCTGTTCAACTTTGTTCCTTTTTATTTACATAGAAAATAAGAGCTGTTAATTCATGTACTTTTTTTCTCCAAGTCTGTCACACAAAGGAAGAGCACAGGTGAGGTATAATAACTGACAAATACTACACACGTTACAGATAAGTACTGATCCGTAACAATGTTCTATAAATTAGCATATAACTGAAAAGCCCAGATATTTCAGGAACCTAATTACTAATTGAAGCACATTATTAAAGTCAGATGAGTGTTTGAAAGCCTTTAGTTCTGTCAATTGATTGATGATTATTTTCCATAATGGAAATGTGATGTTTAAAATTTGAATATTACATCAGATCAATAAAACAACTATTTCTAAAAACAGAAATTTGGGCTTTTGGAAACATTTGAAAACTGCTTAGATTTTATTTTGAAAAGGTATTTTTAATCTGATAAACGAACCTCATCTGAATGAATATTCTGATTTATTCAACATGACAGTAAATGTCGTTTCCTTGCTGACGGACGGCTGCATGAACTCCCCTCTTTCTCTTGGTGTCACAGTGACAGATATTTGTAGCTGTCTGTTTAATGCAAGAAGCACAATGAAGAAACAGGAACAAACTAATCAACATTTGGTCTATTTTTTAAAACATTAATGCTGTAACGTAACTGCATGAATATGAAAACAGTAACCCTAAAAGTTATACGGGGCAAGCAGTTATTTGTTTTATTAATTCCAGTTTGTTCTATGTGACCTGTTTCTGAGCCTTCCCCAAAGTCCATGTTCTTTGCTTTTTTGGCAAAAACACCAGTTAGCTCAGCCCAAAGGATAAAACCCAGACATTAGCTAAAATAGACATTAAGGTTTGCAAATAGATTGAGGAAAACACTGCTCCCATCCAGAATACACTTCTGCTTCCCAAGCAGACCGGTCATCAAATATGGAAAGACTAGTACCATGGATAATACAGCATTAGGTCAATCTCCTCCTGATGTTTGGATTGTAATTAATGATTTACTTTAATCATAGAGTTGAGAGGCCTTCAAATATTTACACGGTATTTGCTTTTGTTTTAAATTTTTGAGTTGTTCTCCTTATATTGTGTTTTTCCCCCCTTTCTCTCCATGTAATGGAAGACTTTAGAGCAGAAAACAGATGATTTCACTTGTTTGAATCGGCATCCCAGGGTGCAGGATATCTGCAGCTTATTAGCAATTAAAACTTATGTTCCGAGTTTGATGAAGGTTGATGAAATGCATGCACACTGAGGTCTTTCTTGATGTTGTTTTTTTTTTTATTTATTTTTTATTCATTTTTCAGGTGTAGGATATCTCAAGGTGCACCGATAGAGATAGAGTAGCTCAAATTCATTCTACAACAGAGGCCGAAAAAAATGGAACAAATTTCTGAAAAATCTGGCTTATCCACAGCTTCATCATTCACGTGAAAGCAAACGTTTAACAGCTGACGTTGTCAACATGCCTGAGCTAACTTCAATGAAACAAACATGAGGTAATGTGGACATTAATGCGGCGAACGTCACCGGTATGAAGGATGCTGTGTGTCTTGGAAAGCAGAACCCATTAGACCGCATGCAACAGTCTGGTCCGTCAGGTCTGTGTCTGAGAGAGTAATGACTTTGGCTGCGGCTCTCGCCAATAAAAAGGACCTCACTTCAACCTTCTCTGAGTTGAAATCCTAAATATGTGCCTCCAGGGAGAGCGGCCCGATGGACACTGACAGGTCTGTCAGCGACGACGTGTCAACTAAGGTTTTCACCATGCAAGTCACTGGTGCCTTTCACAGGCTCTCATATTCATACTGTATTTGGTCAACTTGGGACTCACATTTTTACACTCCAGCCTAATATTTTGAGATAACACAGTTATTTTCCCATTGCCAATTCAAACCACAAGACAGAGTGAGGTGCGTATGATGTCTTTGTAGAGTTCCTCCTCACTTTTATGTGTCTTTGTGATTCCAGAGTAAATTCTTTAACTGTGGACATCACAAATCATCCTCAGTGTTTCCTCATTTACTCAAAGCAGGTGTTCTCGTTGGTTTTCATCTTCAGCTTGGGATCTGGGTTACCATCAATGCTCTTTGGTTAGTGAGTGGACTACAGCTGGATTACAATGATCCACTTTATTCCAAGTAAACTATTACCTAAGGAATGTTAAGAATGGATTCTATGATTGTTGTCAAAGCAGTGTAAGGTTCTATATTACACGGTTTACTGGAAGGGCACTGAAATAAGTTACGACCAAAATTATCAACAGGTCTTATCAAAACAGAGTCAAGTAGCTAGTGTTTGCTTAGCACCTCACTAAACCCCGCCACATGCGTGTTTACATGGCTGGTATATATACACATGCTGCAAATGCTGTTTGCATTTCAGCTACTCAAAAATGAGCATTGATTATCCTAAACGGCCACTAAAATGTGAGTTTTAAATGGAATTTGCGTGGTTTAATGCCAAGGAAAGCGCTTAAGCTGCAGAATAAAGGTATCACAAATCACAGGTTTTCATTTAAAGAACCCAGGATAATCTAGTCTAATTTTGGAGGTTTAAATGTTTCACTTTTGGAAGTGAAACTGATTTTAGTCCAGGGGGCATAAACACTGTGAAATGAATCAGAAGCCATCTCTGCATCATATTATTTAATGATTTGGAGAATATAAAGACTGTAAAACCTAATTAGGTACATGTTTTGTCATCAAATGTTCTGTTGGAAAAACTGAATATAATCGCTTGCTGTTACAAGATTTCCAATGCAATTTCTATTTTTGTTTTGCTTTGTGGCAACTGTTTGTTGCCAAATGTGTTCTTTTTGGGGATTTTTTAAACCTCTCTCAGCTATTTATGGAGTTGCTCAGTCTGCAATGCCTTGTTCTCAGTGTTTTTTATTTTTATTTTATTTTTCGTCACTTGTAGTAAAAACAAAAAAGAAAAAAACTGTAAGAAAATGTTTTCTTACTGCTTGTCAGGAGTCGGTAATGAGTACCATAACAGACGAATTGTTATTCTGGTATGCAGTTTGCTCTTCTTTTATATTCAATCTGACTCGAACAGATATTTCTGTGTATCCATGCAAATGTTTGGCTGACAGTTCAATTTATTGTGGATTGGGAGCACAGGGGCCGGGGTGTGTGTGTGTGTGCGCGTGCATGAGACAGAGAGTGCGGGGGTGTGCGTGTGTGTGTGTGTGTGTGTCTTTTTCCCTCTTCTTTTTCTTTCCTCGCTGGCAGCCGCGTCTCAGCAGTTGGCAGCAGTGACCAGAATAAAAACAGCAACACCAGACTCAGAGTGGGGGGGAAAAGCAGAGTCGTCTCCCCTCTTGTAATGACACAGCGTCTCCCCCGTATCTTTTTACCTTTCTCACTCTACTTGTCCGCTCTTTGAGACCTCGGGGAAGAGGTAATTAGCTGGGAGAGAATAAAACCAGCTGATCGGGAGAGGGGTGGTGCATTCTGGAGAGAGATGGCTAACAGAAACACTCTCTTGCTCGTCTGTGGAGTCGTCCTCCTAGCGTTGATTCAGTCCTCTCTTCAAGGAGGTAAGTGTGCAACAGGTGAACTCTGTAGGAATTTGGGCTGCATCAGTCACAGACTTAGCACAGGCACAATTTATGCATTATTTTAAACAAACATTTCCAGCTTAAGGTGATCAAATTAAAGCTTTTCATTTTGAACTCTTGTATATTATTGGTTTTTGGGGGTTTTTTGTGAAAGTGCACTTTAATGTATTCTCCTGTGAAATAAAAGTTTGATTTTAGTTTAATGGAAGTGCTTTTGGAAATGCATTTTTCAAAATGACAGATCAGCAGTAGCAAGCTGATAAAAGGCAGTGTCATTATTTTTGCTTCATGTTTGCATCAAATATCTGTTGCTGCAGTTTTAGAAAAAAAAAAAGTGAAGATCTCTGCTCCGACCAGACGTCTGCGTCCAAAGATTTTAACTTGTTATTGGATCTAAAAGTGACTCCTGCACCAGATAGTAATCCTGGCCTATCGCCTCTTGTCATGTTGTGCAATCTAGAGCTGAATTTTATTGCGTTGGTTCGTTACTCAGGCTCGTTTCTCATGGGTTTGAGCATTTTATTGTATCTCCCATAGCTGAACTGGCTCCTGCACACACCTTTGCATGTGTATGTGTATGTTCACTTGGCCCCAGACCCCATCCTTAAAAAATGTCAGACCCAGAAGCTTCCAGCTGGCCTCTCTTTCTGTTCAGAGAAACCACACACAGATTGAATACACCCCCGGCGAGCCCCCTGGGTGGATCAGCTCACTGCGAGGGTCGCAGAGAAAGCTTTGACTAGATAGTCTGTTGTTGCAGATATGAGAAAGTGGCTTCGAGTGCAGCTCAAAGTCACGCCTAATCTGTTTTAGACAGAGAGGAAGAAAAGAGCGAGACTGTGAGCATGCCTTTTCCTCCCACTGTCATTCAACTCGCCAGATTTGTTTTTCCTCCTCTGTTTGCGTTGCTTTGATTGGTTCTCAGTCTGTGTTTTGGCCGAGAGTCTTGAAGTTATTCAACCTCCAAATGGAAAACATGTTAATCATCCGAGCTATAAATGCTGCCGTGAATCCCATCTTTCTTTCTTTTTATTTATCAGCTTAAGAGTCACAGCTGTTTCTTCTCCCTGTCCTCCAGTGTCCCAGCTCCTTTTATTCTGAAATGTTGTAATTTTTCCAAAATAAATATTTAGGCAACCTACAGTAAAGTTCTCCTCGCTCCAGTTGCCCATTTTAATCAGTCCATGTGGTGAATAATTTGCCAGCTGTCAGTTCGAAGAGCGCGGCGTCTCTCTTTTATCTCGCCCTCTTGTACAACATTCGTCTTTTGCATTCCATGTTTCAGTTTAAATTTTGAGCTGCTGTCAGGTTAAATATGCGGCACAAAAAAAAGAAGAGCCAAAACATTTCAATACTGACTTTGGAGCACAACTTTGATCTCAAGCGAATACTGAATCCATCTCTATCAAACATTTCTGCGAGGTTTAAAGTAGATCCATCTGTGTGTGCACTTTAACCTGACAAAAATGCCTCTGTGCATGGTCCAAGGGTAAATTATCTGTGAGTAACATGAACCTCATTAACACCCCACACACCCATTCAACGCTCCTGGCCAGAAAACACCTCTTAATGTCTGAGAAATTCAGAATTGCAGTGTGAAGCCAGGCCTGTCTGAAAGCTTTCCATCGACAAGAATAAATGAGTTATAGTCTTGGAGGAAACATCTGGCGTGTTTTTCGTTAATATACAGTATGTGCCCCCTCCCATGCTACTCAGTGTCTGTTTTGCTGGTTCCCTGAAACACTGCAGAATTTTAATTTGTTTTATTTTTGTCACACTGGAACAATGGAATCTTTACGCAACTTTTAACACTGGACAAAGATAAACTGAGTAAAAGTAAAATACAGTTTTCAAATTCAGATGTTATTTATGAAGAGGGAAAAAGTTATCCAAACCATCTTAACCAATTTATTAACCAGTTAACCACATTTTTCTGCAAGAATCATCTCTCAGTAGGAGAAGGGTAATAATCCAAAACTGATCTTGCATGTAAATGATCCCAAATGCTTTTGAGAAAATATTCTAATAGTGTTTCAGAAAATAACAGTCAAACACAGCGGTGGTTGCATGATGCTCTGGACCTGTTTAACGTCTTCTGCTGCGATCCACACATCTTTGTCTCAGCTGGTTTTGTTTTGGATTATTTTAGATGCTTGTGTGCAAGTTCATTCTTTTGTGTTGAGATTCTTAGGGTCTTTTATCATTTCTGCTTCTTGCCGTTACTTTCGACCAGAGACATCAAAGTCCGGTCCACATCAAAAAGTTGCAGGTCACCAGCTCTCGAGGACTGGAGTTTGACTTGTGTGGTTTAGACTCTCTTTTACGTATTTAGTTTTTAGTTTAGTCAGGTTCTTGTGTGTCTTGCTGCACTAGTCAACTTCTCTCAGCACCTCCATTCATTTTGCATCACTGCTGGCGCTAGTGAAACCCATTCACAGTTCCTAGCTCTACTGTTTGTATGAAACCAGGGAAATGGATTCTCCATTGACGGCACACTGCTCTGTAAGCTTTTGTAAGTGCAGCTGGAAGTCAATTTGTCTCCTTTGGCTCCAGCCAGATCAGTTTATTATTCAAATCAGTGAAATTTGCTTGGCGTTTATTAAGCTTGTTGAAAATATCTCTTTATACTGTTGAGCAAGCCTGTTCGGTCCAAAAACATGAAGTAATTGTAAATCTTTTGTACCTGAACGATTACCTTGATGCTCCAGGACTTTTTGGTAGCATGTTGTGTGCTTCTCTTTGGCTCCGCTCCCCCTGTTCTGCCAAGCTAACGGGCCAACTAAAGCTCATTGAATCTGACATTTACTGTATGGGTCCCATCACTCAACAGGTCCGCTCTGCTTTTAAAGAAAAAGACCAACTGAGCCCAAGTTTGTATAAAAACACAGATTGTTCTCTCACAGTGAGGTTTTAATTTAGCTTCTTTATTGCTTGATCCACTAAAGCAGTTTAATTTGTTCATATTGAGTGGCTTTGTGTGATTTTGTGGCATGATGACTTCATTCTGAACACATTAGGGATGACTCTGTTTGGTTTCAAGCACTGATTCAACTCCACTTGTTATTGTGAAAGTACTTTTGTACGTAAAGCCCGGATTTTCATAAGTGAAGTTCTCATGTAAGGATTCGGTTGCTAATAGCTCACTTTCCATAATTGACTAGATTAACATCCTCACTTTTTATAAATCCAGACTGGTTTCTCCCAGACTAAACTGCTGTAACGTAAGAGTGGAACTATATGGTCATTTCTCAGGAGTCAGAGCTTGTTACCCACCTCAAAATTGTTCAACTTGAGCATCGTGCAAGAGCAAAAAGAAACCAAAGCCAAATGCTAGATGCAACATGAGATTTAATTTATCTTAGCTTTTCACATGGTAGAAATCTGGCAAGTTTTTAGCTTCAGTCACTCGTAATAAGTCTGTTTTTATATGAAGTGAGGGCACAAAATAGGGCTTTTTGCTGCTCATAGTCAGCAAAGCCCCAACTCTAAAATGCAAACAGCTTAACTAACTGGTCACAGAAGTTGTCTTGGCAATATAAATCCACTTGCATCTTCATTCCATTTGGACTAATAATCAACTTTAGGCTCTTGCAGAAACTAATCTGTGACTACAGATGAGGATGATAAACAGAGACCTGTCGACTGCTCTAACAATCTTTTAGCTGAACCTCACTTTAAAGCATCTGAGCTATCTATTTTGGAGGGACACTTCCATCCACATTTATAGATTCACATCAAAATCTCAGCCAGAAGCGATTGCTAACATATTGGCTAAAAGTTTCTCTTATCAAATTTTTTATTACAACTGCTGTGAAAGGTTTTGCGAGGATTACGCCACAGATTTATGAATGGATCGGTTGTTTTAATACGTGGTCTGTTTAATCCAATCCAGTCCCTTCAAAAAATAAATGGACAACTTTGTAATGTCTCAAATTCTCCCAGATCTGTCCTCCTGAAGCCGTCGCTGTCACGACAATGTTTCCGTGAAGGGCATTTACATTGTTTTCCCTCATCATCATCAGTGCATCTAACACTTATCTGCACAGCGTTTACTGCTTAGGCTTGGATAAAGTCAGTTTTAACGTCTCACAGTCATGTGTTTGGTCTGCAGTTGGTCTGTGCCAAATCCTTCCTCAAAGAAGAAGCACATTAACTCACCACGCTGTGATCTATCAGCAGCAGACTCGCTGCAGTCTGGACTGGCTCCTGTCGGGAATGTTTTCATTCTCCTTCAGGCACTATTGATGTCCAAGATCTTTTAAGTTTAGAGACAACATGACAAGATGTGAACACTATCATGATTTTTTTTTTTTCTGGCTGAATAAATGCCAGCAACTGGAACCTTCTACAGAGCTATTGATGCCCTCTAAATAGTCTGTCAACTTAATGACTGCACATTTGAACTGTTTGTTCCACCAGCTTGTAACGATTTCTCATAGTGAACGGTTATCTTAGTGCGTGGCTTTAAACAATTATGTTTTGGGTTTTTTGTTGTTGATTCAGAAGACATGACTTGCCTAATCTTGCAATGATTCCCTGTCAGCTTCTAGAGGAAAAGCTTCACTCAGTTCGTTGGAAGGCACAGTTACAGGATCTGTGCCTTGTCTTTGATTCTTACTTCAATGCTTTGGGGAAGCAGAGACAAGGTTGGACATGACCAAGAGAGAGATGGTGACGTAGGATGAAATTAATTTTGTGAGATGCATTTGACATGTTTTTGCTTCATCCTGACTATGTAGATAGTATAAAGGTGACAGTAGGTCGGCTTTGCTGAGTCTGGTACTAGCATGGTTACCTAAATGCACTATACCTCGGATCGGCTGTGCATCACACTGCAGCCTCAAGTGACCCAATTCCGATTTTTTTTTATGTAATGCGACCTGTATCTGATCTTTTCATTACTGTTTGAACAGCACAGGTGAGATTCTTTTCAAATGCAACCCAGGCCACCTGCATATCCGATACGTATCCAATTCAAATGCGACGTAACGTTTTTGGGGTTGTTTTTCTAACAAAAACTCTTTTCTCAAGCAAGAAAGCGATTACTAAATGTTGGCTCCAACCTAGACCTCCAACTCTGAAGATTCTTGTGCATATTATAAACCTGATCCACAATATGGAAATGTTGACTTTTACAATACGGCTCAAGAAGGAGAAAGGAGAGAAACTCTGAGGGAAATGGGATCATTTTATTGCCAAAGGTGTGTAACAGATGATGTTTGTGACTCCACATCACTCGGACAGACACCTGGGAGTCTTCCTTGTTGCTTACCATTTGTGATTTTAAACAGTGAAATATCCATAACATTGTAATGTCCATCACTGTGAATACATGCCACCTGCCCTAACCCTCATGTTCGATTGTATGTAATTGTATGTTTAAAAATTGAATAAAAATATAGTAAAAAAAAAACAAAAAAAAAACTTTTTTTATTATTATTATTGATAATAAATGGGTTTACAAAACAGCTAAATTGACAACACAAATGCGTAACAAAACAGACAAGACAATAATGCCGGGGTGTTACATAGCAAGCAAATGCGACCGAACGTTCAGGTCACATTCATCCGGACCTGAACGTCACTGGTACTCGACAAACGTCACTATTCTGCGTCCTGATACGCGCAAGCGGGAGGAAAAACAACAACCACGATTATAATCTCAGTATAATTCTCTATAATGAGAATTAAGTTGTTAACGTGCTGCTCCGTTAGCCTCCATGTTAACGTCCACAAACACTGAGCACTTCTTCTTGTTATGGCGGTTGGCAGAACACTGAGAACGCTGACGCTATTGCGCCCTCTACTGCGCATGCGGGACACTTTCAGGTCGTTTGCCCGTTCACACATACAGAACACATGCAGGTCGCATATGTTTGGCAGTGTGAACGGTCACGGCAAAACACAAAATTCGATTTGACACAAAATCGGAATTGGGTCATTTCAGGCTGCAATGTGAACGCAACCAAAGTAACCACAGCCAACAAAAAAAAACAAACACTTCCGTTCCACAACCGTGTCTCCTAGCAACAGCGGAGAGATACTGATCCCCTCCATAACCATGTCAAATTGCGACACAACTAGTAAATAACACACGCACAAAAACACAAAACAGTATTAATTAACCTCGACTACTTCGTCAACATGGCCTATGTGCCACATATGCATTGCATTTTTAATGTCAGATAGACAAGATTAGTAAACACAAAATGTAGATTTCAAATGCTGATTAACGTTATTAAGGAACAAAGCTATCCAAACCAATCATATGAGAAAAAAGTAATTGAAAAAAGTAATCATATGAGAAAAAATCTTATAACTAGTTGTGACAAAGTTGGCAGAAAGAGCGACCATGAAAAGCTTAGGAAAACTGGGAGTAAAGCTTTGACATCACTTTGGAAAAATTTTGTCCCACGTTTCTTTTTTTTTTTCATAATTGTTTTCATTCATTCGCGATGTGGGGTATGGTGGCAGTTCACTGTGGATTAATTTTTTATGTTCATATCAGCATTTCAACCACATTCAAATCCAGACACACTAAGCCACCACCACCAAAGCGTCACTACACTTTGCTTTTCTTTTATGTCATTCAAGGGTTGAGTTTCCGCTGTGCTTTGGACCTTTATCCTGGTGAATAATCCAAGTGTGCTTAAGCTTAAGGTCTCAAATGGTGATACTGGAACATTCTCCTTAAGAATAAGCTGGGCTTTGGCAGAGTTCATAATTTCCGATGCTACAGAAAGTCTTCCAAGTCCTGAAGCAGCTGAGCTGCCCCAGACCTTCCCATTACCATGACCATGTTTGACTACTGGAATGATTTCTTTCTTCTTTTTTATGCTTTATTAATAATTTCTCTGACTTAAACAACCAAAGCAGACAAAAAAACAAAATATTAACATAAACAAATAAATGAATAAAAACAAGACCAAACAGTCAAAACAGTCTGTCAGCCTGCTGGTGTAATGATAAAATAAAAATCTAAACTTTTCTGTCCAGAGTGGTTAATCGAGCACAAGAGAGAGTTGAGGGGGGCAACAGGCAGTTCAGAAAACAATGTGTTTCAAACAGTGCACCATAAAACAATGTAAGTAAAAAGAAATATAATGACAATAACAATAAAAACCAAATCCAAATGGTGAAGACAATCATTTTATCCCATTTCTTTCTTTATATCTCTTGAAAGGAACCCAAACATCAAGGAACTCATGATGGTTGTCTGACAAAGAGTAATGAATCTCTTCAAGATAAAGACAGGACACCATGTTATTAAAACTTTTTTTGAAGCAAGAACGGGTGGAGGATTTCCATTCCCTCACGATAAACCGCTTGGTTACAACCAAACCTAACATAAGAGCTTGCTGTACATACATGGGAAGAGTAAGAGAAAATTTAGAGCAACACAAAATTATCAAATCAGGAGTCAGATGTCTGCCATAAACATTTCTATAAAATCGAAATGCCTTGCACCAGAAGTCCATAAGTTTAGGGCAAGAGCAAAACAGATGGTCCAGAGTCCCATCATCTGATTTACATTTGCCACAAGTTGGTGAGACACAGAGAAATGGTTTAGATTTAGAAAAGTGCAGCCGTTGGATAACTTTGAATTGAATAAGTTGCAGTCTAGAACTGATGGATCAGGTTTTAATTCTCGACAGACTCATCTGAAATCTCACCTATCGGAAGTCCAGACCTCTTTTACTTGTTTAGAAGGTGGAGTCGAACTGAAACGATTAACAAAATGAGAAATTAGCTTTTTAGAGGTAGGGGGCATTTTTACAAGCTCATAAAAGCTGTGCTGCTCAGGTTGGGTTTCAAAGTGAGGGAAGTGCTGCCTGACAGAATCACAAACCTGCAAGTATCTGAAAAAGTGGCTTAAAGGGAGACCACATTTTGATTGGAGTTGCATTAAGTATCCTTCATCCTTAAGATTCTTAATGACAGCTATGCCATTATTTAACCAGTGCTTAAAAACTACATCCGTTGTGCCAGGTTTAAATGCAGTGCTCTGAAAAACGGCAGGATGGATGAAGAAATCCGGGAGACTAAGAACAATCCTTATCTGCTTCAAAATCCTGAATGAATTTTTTAGCAAAAATCAGTTCGAAAGGTAAAGAGAGATTGGAAAACAATGCATCTACAAGAGAGAAAGCAGTAAGTGCTAAGGAGGAAAGGTTTTCATTCAGCGGCCAATTGGGCAATAGTGAGATATGAGGAAATGCTCCCAACCTCACTGAAGAGTTTCCTGTACGCAAGGGGCAATCACATCTAAATGACTTTTATAGAATCCTATTCTGAACCCGTCAGGATGATGTTCTGTTTCTGAACCACTGCGTTAGTTTCATGTCAGAGGCAACAGGGGGCAAACCGCCCAAATAATGCTGAGAACCATCAGCAAGATGTTTTAAGGAATTGACTGAGAGGCGTTTGCTTTTCTTTTTGCACTCGGTCAGCATTGGGTTTTGTCTTCGAACTGTCTCATGCATTTTCTTATCATTGAATTGTGGATGTTGCTCTTAACACAAGGAGGTGAAAACTCCTGTGCTTTAAATGTTGTTGTTGGAGAAAATTTGGGAGAGATTTTTACACCCACTCATGGGAAGATTTATGACTGTTCCATATCTTCTCACTTCCTCCAGAACAATAACTGTCAGTGACTTTGTTTTTTTATCTGTTCTTCAATTTCTGTAGATCAGTGTATGAAGGTGTTGGATTTTAAATTATTTTTGATTGAACAGGTCATGTAGTTTTGTAGCTTGGACATGGTGTGGCTACAGGAACTGAACCCAAAAAATGTGGTTAATCACATAATGTAACAAGTGGGTATATTTTATTTTATTTTTTTTACTTAGGGCCAGATTGGTATGGGCAACTCTATTTCTCTTAACACAAAGCATTTTGATTTAAAAACAGTATTTTGTATTTTATCAGGTTGTCTTGTGTTAAAAATTTGTTTGATATGAAACTTTTACAAAAGAAAACTGAGGAAATCTGTAAGAGGGCAACATATCTTTTTCACAGTTCTGTATACATGGAAACTCTGTGTTTGTGATTTCCTTGCACATGCATTCAATTCAATGGTGTGAGTAGTTGTGTTGCCGAATCTGAAGAGGTGATAAAAACATTTCACAGCAATTTCCCTCAAAATTGACCAAATTGTCAATTACGATCATGTTGTGTAAACTGTTTATTCAAGCAGAACACCACCTTTATTTCTCCATGTATACTTCGTTTGCACCCACATTAATTTGTTTTGTATCCCTACAGGGAAGGTAATTGTCATCCCTAGCAGTCAACCATTAAACAACCACAGCACAGGGATTGGGGAAATGTCAAATTACTCACCAGGTTGTTGTAAATGAACTAAAACACACAAAGAAGGGTTGTAAAAATTGCTGTTAACATGGGAGGTACTGTGGAAAAACACATCATTGGCTTTAGTTTGATCCGAAAACAAAACAAGTTCTGACTTAAAATTTCCAAACATTTTTATGTTCAGTCATTAGCTTTGGGTGCAGCAACCCATATTATCCATAAAATAATGTTACAGTTAGACTTCGTAGTAAATCATCTATTTTTATCGCTAAATTATTTTGCCAGCTAAACAGATAATAAACACATCGCCTCTCTGTTTTCCACTCTGACATTTAGAACATGGCATAGATCAGAATTAAATGTGCATACAGCTGGGCAGAATTAATTTTATTTTCTTTGATCCTTTTTGGTGAACTTCATCTCTATTTAGAAAAAATCTAAATCAATAGCATTTCAATACCATTAGAGTCAATAGCACTTGTTCCTAAATTTGCCTCTCTGGTTTTTACAATAAACTGAATGAAGTAACTTGGTTTAGACTTGTGTATTAGTTTACATGTATGAAATTGCAATAACAAAAATTAGAACATCAACCATCAGTACTCATGTTCATCTAAAAATAAGTCACTCTGTTTGGTATTGATCTTGTATTTCGGTGGTATTACAGAGATGTGCAGCAATAAATGTACATCTGTGATGAAGCGTTTTACTTTCGGTCCAAAATGATGATCATTATGTGTGTAAAAAAAAGAAAAAAGGAGACTGTGACATCATGTAAACACCTATTAGAGAGGGCTGTTTAATTTTTCACAACCCTCAGCACACACCATCGTCATCTCAATACACTCTCAACTCACTTAACCAAAAACATAGTGCATCATAGAGAATACACTTAGATGTGAAAGAAGGGAATATTCCTCAAAATTAGTTCAATTTCAGAACACAGAGAAAATTGAAGCTGACGGTTTGTCTTTTTTCCAAGAAACACTGTGACAACAACTTTGCTCCTGTAACTTCCTCGGTACCTCAGTATTAGATGAGGGGTGAAGCAAAGGAGAAATAGTTGGAAAAGTTCTCTAGGTTTATTGTGAAGCACGGTAGCAGATCTGACCTGTTTCTCTTAACAGAGGCCATTTAAAATGTGTTTCAGTGCAAAGTCTCGAGAAACACTAGGACAGTAAAATAAAAATGCGTTGTCATCTGGAGATGTTATGCAAAGAGAAATTGTTAATTTTGACAGATGTTGCAGGGGAAGTTCTGTCCTACTGGCAAAATGAGTTTTAGAAATGTTAATTGCAAAGAGTGTCAATAAATCTGGATAATTTTGAGGGGGAAAAAAGCATATGTGTATTTAAGCAAAGATAGATTTTTTTTAACGGTTCAGAGTAGGATGATGCCACTGCATAACAGATGAAACAATGTTTAACACTTGTAATTTTACTTTAAATCTTACTATAATTTTAATCAAGAGTGCCTGACTCAAGTCATTTTGGTCTCTTATTTGTGAAGCTTTATAGTTGTCAAACTTAGCTACAACTCAAACAGTAAACTCTTGACCTGAGTTAACTCCTGCATAAATTCAGCCTCATCTGATCTCTTTTCCTGGATAGTTTTACCCCCTGAAACACATTCCAGCTTATTCCCGTGACCTGGTTGAGTTCTCCAGGAATGCAAGTGGTGCATGGTGACTTGAATTAAAATGATCAGGAGACAATTTTTTAAAATTCTTCTCCTGACAAAAGTCAGCGTTTGCCATCTTTGTGAACTTCATGCACTCTGTAAGAATGCCCCAGCAGCGAGACATGGATTTTAAGCTAAAGGAAAAAGTGCTGCTCACAGACTCGAAGTTTCCACTTTCCTGCCAAGACAGGAAATCCTTCTTTTGAATGTAAAACGAAGGAGCGAAAATGAGAACAATCACTCCACACCAGTCGTCAGTTAAGGACTATATATAATCTATTCGAAAGGACAAAATGTCAGATGCTCATAAACACAGATATTACATTTCTCACAGATGTTACATTTACTGTTTTAGTTTCAGTTTTTTAGTCTGCAGGATTTTCAGTTCTTTTTGGTCAGTATTGCAAGGCCAAACCACGGGAAATTTGAGCAACTCTACCATTGTTTAGCTCTCTGATCTTCTAAATTATTTGCTCATTCATGAAATCATGCACAGCTGTCACTGTAACTGTTGCCATTAACACGTCTGTTCGGAGAAGCCACATTCTCCCGGTTTCAACGTAATCAGGCTGACTGTAAGCCCTCTTTGGCTCCCTGCTGAAGAAAAGATTTTGTTCATGATCATGAGCAGATGTCCTTCCGATTAGATTGTGACCACATATTTGCTTTGTATAAAGGAACATTGTTGTTCTTTCAATTTACGAAAGATCGTTGGTGCATCAGCACATTTCAATGGCATCCCAGCGTGTTTTCTTTCTTATAGGGCATATCTCAGTTTTTCTGTATAATTTTGCAGCTTATAGCTCATTAAAGTTACATTAGCTCTATGACAGAAATCAAGATTTAAAAAAACAAACAAGGTGTAAAAAAGTTGAAAGGTGCCCAAGAGTGATGAGGCTATGCTTCCATTGCTTAACTCGGGGATCAACCCGAATCACAAAGTCCACCCAAGACATAAGGAGTGATAGAAAAGCCTGCAGCTCAGATTTGAGAAAGCAATTTTCTCAAGTGGGAAGCAAGAAGTCAGAAGAAAATGTTCTCTGAGTACACTGTGGTGAGCCCAGTGTGCCTGTAATTTATGACAATAGTGAACGACTGTGACGAAAACCGTTCAAAACACTAAAATTCTGGCAGTGTTCAGGTTAGATGTTGCAATATCGGTGTTCTGACCAGCGTTGTTACTCTGCTGCCCATGGGGGGCAGCACTTCATCTATCTGTCACCAGAATACTTCGTATTAATGAGCCATGCAATGATTGTAAGTCTCACTTTTCTCTGCATATGTTCAATCCATATTTTACTTGTGACGGCAAAACTGCCCCACAGTAACATAGCTTTCTGCTAGTGCTACACCTGTGGTTGAAGGAAGAGTAGTTAAAATACTTGAATGGCATCTTCAATCAAACGTTCGCTTCCTCATAAGAATCATGAGGAAGAGCAAAAACATGCAGCTTATTAAACATCAATAAGCTGATGTTTATTGATGTAACACAATAAACATCAGCTGATGCTTTGTACTGAGAAGTGCAAGATGTTTTACATTTTAAGACATTAACAGCTAGCCAAAGTGCTGCTCAAGGTATAAAGTCACCAGCACACATGGAGCAGGCCACTTGGGGGACATCAGGCTCCTATCCAGCAGGGTTCCCACTTCCTCCCTGAATCCTCCCTTTCGCTCTTACAAAACGGTCACTGAGAAAGCGGCACACTTTTCCTCCAGGAGTTTTTTTTTTAGCCATTTGACAGTCTTTGAAGTTATTTAGCGAAGTCTTGTAAAAACTTGACATAATTCCTCAATGCTTTTGATAATCGTTCCTCAAAACGTATTCACGCCCCCTGTGGATTCACGCACCAGACAGTGGAAGCAGACTGGTTAAACTGAGACATCAACATTGCAGTCTGAGCGCCTTTCCACACAAAACATAGCAACAAACTTCCGACCAGTCACACAACTCTTTGCACAAAGATGTACCTTATCGTTCAACCCAGGCCCGGTGTTGACTTTGGAAGATGGATTTCTCTCTGTGAACAAAAATGATGCAATTTTCGTCACGCCGTCTGGATTAAGTCAACTGAGTTTCCTCCAATGAAGTATGTGGGAGCATTTGCTTTCATGGAGCTTCCCCATGTTTCCTGTTCATGCAGAAGCACTCACATTTTCATTTTTCTGTGGACTGACACACAACCACTCATCCTGTTAACATATTTTATCAAGAAAATAATATTTTTTCTAGACAATGCTGTTACAGGTACTACATTGTCACTGATATGTGGAACTATCTTTCTGTCTTGCAGGATATGAATCCAAAAGGCTTGTTTTCGTTTCTGAAAAAGGGTTTTAAGTTTACATGTTGGCTTTGTAAAATATTGAAAAAGCTGACAGTGATTTAGGAGTTTCATCCTTTCTACATTTTTATTCATTCATTATAAAAACACGTCTTCACACGTCATAGAAGATGGCTCATATTTTTTCATGTTGAATGCCTTCTCAATGGCACTTTCTTTTCATTTCCTGAGCCTCAGCTGTCCAATAAAGCAATGTGGGATTTCATCATGGCACTAACCGAAGGTATATTACACATCTCATTAGTGGAAAAACTCGTAGCCATCCTGGATTTAAATGTGCTAAGGCAGGAATCCACTTAATCAAACTATGTAGGTTTTACGTTTTTTAGGTGTCATAAATATCCCTGCTGGTAGACCAGACAGTAATGCCTTGTAATGTTCTTCCCCTAACGGCCACAGCCAGTGTGAAGGACTGAGTTCACACAGTCTTCTCTAATAAACACATGAACGCCTTTGACATGTGGTTTAAATTAATTGGTCTCCCAGCACATGTAGGAGCCATTAGGCATAATCACTGTGGTCCGACTGCCCTAGCTCTCTCATTTGCATTGTGTTTTTTGATACGAACCAGCTTTTTCAGAATATACTTTTGTAATTTAGGCATTAGCTCACCCGTCCCATCGGATTTAGTTGTTATTTGTCCCAGAACAACCAGTAATTCTTTTTAATCCTCTTTGCAAAAAAAAAACAGAGGTTCTTCTGCTGTTGGTGTTCGTTGCACACATGAGGCCATCGCGTCTAGAGTCCAGAGCGATCATCTGAGGAGTTCTAGCCAGAGACAAAGCTGTGGGGGATAACGCAGGTGGGGGTTGACGGGGTGCTGCTGCAAATTCCTCGACCCAAAGCTGCAGTGCCTCATCAGTATGAGAACAATTCAACAGGACTCTTCTGAAAATCCATGAAGTTCTGCTTTCGCTCCGACTCCAGCAGCTTTCACCTTTCGCCGTGCACTTCATCACAGCTGTGATGAGACCCAGATGTGATCATCAAGGACAAACTTTAGTGGTTCTACTCGGTTCCAGGCTGATGAATGTGTTTGAGAATGTTTGCCTAATAAATGGGATTCTTGTTTAGAAATAAAAACTATTAGAATGGAAATGGGGGGAAAAGAAAAGTGGTGTCTGCCTGATAAAGTTTCATTCTGACATACAGCACACTGATGATTAAAAGGTTTTTTTTTTCTATGTGTGTTGCAGGTGTGTATGTGCCACCTGGTTCTGGATATAGACCAGGCGCTCCTTTGCCAGGGACTGGATATTTTCCAGGTAACAGAAAACAACTCCAGCAAACTAATCTGTTTGTCTTTAGAGGGCTATTAAACCACTGTAGAGGAGAAAACATGAGGTACAACATGTATGCAGCTGATTTAATTTTCTAAATCCCTGTTGAGTTGGATGACGTTAAAGATTTTGATGTTTGAAGATAGTAAACCCAAAATAAATGTCTGTATTTAGGTTTTGTTCCAAATTTTTAACTTGAATCTGTGACTCTTACAGGGTCAGCTGGAGGTGGTCCTGCAGGCTATAAACCAGCAAAACCTGGAGGTAAGTGGAAGAGACTTTGGATTCAGGATATTTACTATCTCAAACCATTATTTTTAGTAATCTGGTTTAAATTAGATGAGTTAAAATGTAAAGCTGCATATTTTATGAGGTTCTCTAAATATGCTTTTCTTTATTCTCATTATTTTGATAATAAAGTGGTCAATGCTTCCACTGGGCTTGCTGCAAAGCTGCACACATTCTGTCTGCTGCTTGTCACTTCACACATCTATCACTCACAAGTCTGCAGCACAGCTCAATTTAGCAGCAGGTCACACTCTGTATTCATAATACAGAGCTGGCCAACTTTCAGCTCCCATTTGCTGAACAAGTTTGACCCTGTGCAGCTTTTGAAAGCCAAAAAATATTAAAGCTACGGCTGCAGGAAGACTGCTGTGACCTTTGAACATTTGACATCTTTATGTTTGTTGGAACATTCAGCAGTTGAACAAACACAAGGTGGAACAGTTTGCTGCTGTGAAGAGAAGTGGTCCTGTTAGCAGTCAATGGTTTGTTCAGATCATAAAGTACCTTAGATTTACTTCTTATATTGAGAATCTACAACTAATTTACTGCAGTGTTAGTGAATAAATCAAGCATCCACAGACAACCACTGTGCTAAAAGGATAGTTTACTTTTTTAAGTTTTAAAGAGTTTTTCAAGACATTGATTAATCTTACCAATGGTAGATTACTCACTCAACTCAAAATGATGCAAAGAAACATTCATTTTGCAATATGTTTATTTTAGAACATTATTAAGGACCAATGACAAGTCTGTCTTCAGTATAAATTACTCAAGACACAAATAACCACCAACTAGAAAGTGATGCAAGGTTTTAAATCAGCATTTTGGATGCCTGAGAAGTTAATAGCTGAAGAAAACTTCATTCTTTTTATGAAAACACTTTCAGGTCCCCCTTCTTAACCTTTACTGTCCTAAATTTAAAATCTCCGCCTCGCTATAATTGCTTATTTTAATTGTACGCAGTTCTTAATTTAAATGTCCTGTGAGTAAATATATTTGCCCATTTATCAGTAACAACTTTGGAACCTTTGGAACTTTCAATATCTAGCGAGTTATTTTCGCAATTTACCATCTATTAAAAGATTAATGCCGCTCCCTGTTACCGCGAGGGTGAAATTACCGTAATAACCCAATATTGGTTGGAAAGCGCAACGTCTCTCCTTTCAGAAACCGTTGGAATTTTTTAGATAGCGCAAAGTGTGGCAGAATTACGGCACTGCAAATTTGGCTGGATCGCCGACGCTACGTTTAGGACTAGTGTGTGTTTAAAAACACAATGTTCGTCACTCCATCGGAGTTGACTTTTCCACTCGGAGGCTTTTTAATGACCTTGTAACCCGTTTTCCAATGTCAAAAGAGTTAAGAGGTTTTCTCCTGAGAGTATTAACTCGGAGTTGGGTGTGACGTCAGACCTAAGGTAACAGCGTTCTAGTTAAGAAGTCGAAATTTCAACATGGCGACGCCCAGCGACTACGCAGCATCTCTTATGAACATCATTGATTCGTTCAGTTTAGAGATGCAAGCTCTACATTAACATTAACGTTAGAGGCATTGTTACATGTGTGTCCTGTAAAATAAGCATGTTTTCCACCACATCTTACTGCCGTTGTTGCGAGGAGCGGCCATATTGAAACATGACGTCGACCTTACAAGTCGTAACTGGGGGTAGTTGGGAGTTGCGCCCAGTTCCCCAGTGGGGAAACTTTGGAGGGCGTTCCGGTTGATTTTTTTACCGACTGGGAAGTTGTAATTTCCCACTTCCGAGTACAACTGGAACTAAATATCAGGTTCTGCCTCCTCTGAGAAGGATCTTATGACCGAATTGAGAAAATCCTAAAAGTGCTCCTTCCATTACCTAAGAGCAATGCTTGTCAGCATCAACAGTTGCTGCCATAAACAATACTGACCCTTAGCTGGTCCCTGCTTTCCCTTTCTGAGTCGTTCAACAGTTTTCCAGAACTTTCTTGAGGTCAACCAAAAGCCCTTCTCCATATTCTCTCCAGATTCCTCTTACACCCAAATTGTTGCGTTTGCAGCCACAATAGCTGCAGTCTTTCTTCCCACCTGGTGCCAGTTTGCTGTTTCAGGAGTCCCAAAGAAAACCTAAACCCTGAAGGTTATTTTTCTTTAGTGGACGGCTCCCAACGCTAGTGTCCACAAACACGTTTTTCTGGTTGCTACCGGGTCAGACATCCTAACCTACAGGTAATAGTTCCTGAAAAACTGAATGAATAAAGAATACCGCAAATCCTGTTAACATGCTCAGAGCAAGACAGTTGTTCTCTTCAGAATAGTTAAGTCAGATATAATTTTTGTTGTCATTGTGATATGTAAAATTCAGCATGGTTTTAGTATTGATTCTGATTGCAGTCACACATGTGCTTGTTTGAACCCAGCAGTAGGAGGTTATGGCGGTGGAGGCCGAGGAGTTGGGACCGGCGGTTTGGTACCAGGAGGAGTGGGAACGGGCAGCCTTGGCTACGGAGGGCTGCCAGCAGGTATGATGTTGGATTTGTGGCCTGCAAACAGGCCACAAATCTTTATCAGTTGCAAACAAACTAAATCAACTTGTGAATTGTGTGTATTGGCAGAATAAAATATTTTTGTACCAAAGATTTTATGCAATTCACAAAAACCATGCTTTCCCCCCCCCCAACAGGACAAGGAGGAAAGCCTCCAAAACCAGGTAAGTCTCAGACGTTTATACAATCATTTTCCTGTTTTATGAAACGTTTTTAAAATTTTTACTTGGATGCATGTTACGGCCGTTAAAGATTATGAAGTTGGAAGATGTGTGTTAATGTTACCTTCTTGCTCAGTTTCAACAACGCAGACAATCAACATGGAAACCTTCTCTCCATAACTTGCAACACGAAAGGAAGGAAATCTGATGTATTGTTATTGAATTGATAAAGGAGCCTAATGTGTAGACGTCAATCCCATCAGGTTGCCCAGGGGTTCACCGATGCAGGCGAACGGGTCTTTGGGGTTGTCACCAAGTTTTTCTTATTGCCTGGTGTGAGTTTGTTTTTTCTGGCCTCGCAGCTGTTCAGTGCATCCTGAGTGGGAGCACTGTGGGTGCCAGCGCTCCTTCACCTCTGCTGTAACAGGAGCATTAGGGAACTGATGGTTGTCAGAATGCAAACAGTCATCTGCAGATGCCAAACAATGGTGCCAAAGCACTGATTAGTGTTATTGTAATCTTAGAGCTGTACAATATATGGAAACCTTCTTGTTGAAACTGAGCATGGCCCTTTTCTTCGATACTTGTACTGTAAATATTTTCCCTTCTGTATTTTAGTATTCGCCCATATTGGTGCTTCAGTGGTGTTTAGCTATTGGTTAATTTCCCCAAGCGCAGCTGATACAATCTCAGCCCACCTCAGTGTGTTTAGAAAGATAAGGAACCAGGCAATAATCTTGTAGTCCTGATTACACACAGAGCGGGTTACAGAAGGACCCGCCACACCCCGTCCTCCAACATGACTTTCCAGAGGGCCATTTGGTGAAAATGAGCTAATTTCCGGCATGGAGCGGAAGTTGATTTTGGCTGCTTGCTGCAGAGCATTCCTGGAGAAATATTTCAAACTTTCGAGCGACCCACCCCTCTCCTTGCACGGTGCGCTTGGAAGATGTTGAATTTTGTGAGAAAATAGGAAACAAAGTGAATTAAAAGCTTGTTTTTATTTTCTAATCATTACACTTTTGGATCTGTGCATTGGCATTCATCATCCATGCTAATCCCAGCTATGACGAAAAATCAGAGCGGTAATTAAGGCCTTATGGACTTTTGAATTCAAGGGAAAGGCTTAATGAAAGTTTTATTTCTGCTCCAAAGCAGCACAGTAATCAAATGTTAGTGCTGGTTTTAATCAGCGGGACGTTTAGATCCATCAGAAGAATTATTCTTAAGATCATCACTTTACAACGCTTTACAAAAGTTTTCAAACCTCTTGAACGTTTTCATTTGTTTGTCACTTTATAACCACAGCCCTCAGTGTTTTGCTTTGTGGTTTTATGTGACAGACCAACAAAAGCAGTACATAATTGACAAGGAGAAGGCATCTTTTTATTTTTTTTGCTTTGTTTTTACATGCTTTACAAATAAAAATCTAAAAAGTGTGGCATGCACATGTTTTCATCTCCCTTTGGTCAATACTTTGTTGAATGACTTTTTGCTGCAGTTCCAGGGTTTTTTTTAGAGGCAATGTTTCTACCAGCTATTGACACAAAGAGACTTTGTTTTGCCTAATTTTTCCATGTACGTATGGAATACTGAATCATACTGAATCCACTTGGATATGGAGCGTCACTAAACATAAACCTTTCTCTTAAAACAGATCCTCAACTGCATTTAGGCTTTGACTAGGCCATTTTGCATAGGACAATGTTTGATCTAAAGGATTCCAGTGTAGCTCTGACTGGATGTTTACGTTTGCTGGAGGTAATACTCCTTCCCTAATGAAATACACTGACGTATGTGGCTGCAATGCAACAAAATGTGAAAAGGTGGCATGAACAGATTTGCGTGGCTTTTAATTGGCTGGTGTGGATTTGTCTACATCTGAAGTTTTTCTAGCTGTACAGACATGCAGATCACCTGTTGGCAAACCTCACTGAGGCTCAATCAGATCCATCGGTGTTTGGTTGGTGCAGTAGAAACAAACCTGATAAAACTATTTGCTACCAGAAAACCTAAAACTGATTCAATGTTTAATCAGCGTTCAGAGTCCCATTGTTGTGGATACCTGCATGCACATAAAGAGCTGCCAGTCATTTTAGGCATAATCCATGTAACAATTTTGCATTCCACATGTGCACCTTGCATGGCCTGTAGCAGAGAACAGCAGCTGGATGTGTGAGGAGCGTGACTACAGTGATTTGCACCACAGCTCGGGCAGAACCTTGTAAATGTTACACTAATTGTGAAGCCTGTCAGCTCTCCGCTTTGACAGCGCACCGAAAGCTGCAGCCTTGTTCTTATAAACAGCTGTTAAACATTGCATATTTTCCTGTGTTGCTGCGAGCAAAGGTGGATCCAGCACTTACGGCATAATTACAAGAAGTTGGCTGTTGCAAGTACGCTTCTTGTCTCTTTCAGGCAACTTGAAGGTAGTTAAAATGATACACGGAGTTTACTGTTGGTGGTTGCTTTATTACACCAATACAGGACCTTGTTCTAAGATGTAAGAAATGTGTCTGGAGAGGAGAGGGATTTACAATAGAGTCTGTGTTATTGTTCAGCATGTCAGCCTGAAGTCCAGAGTGAAAATCATCTTTGTATCTCTAATATTTTGTCAATTTCTATTAATAATGGGATTCCTCAAGGCTACACATGAGAGAAATCTTTCATTTCTCTATTGACCATTAGATTGATGTGCATTCAGCTTTTGATCAGAGTTTAAACTCTCAAACCCTGGACCAGAAAAGTTCCTGCTGCGTCCTTCAAAATACCAGCTTCTTGATCAATTCAGTGACATTTATTTCAGTTCCAATGTACTTTATTCACTCCAGTTCAGATTATTTTTGTTTTTCTGCCACAAGCTAACTACAAAAAGTAAAGTTTGAATACGTATCAGGTTGCAGATACAGATGGGAGTTCATTAAAATCTAACTGTAATTTATTTTTGCTAGATCTAATGATAAACCTTTTGAAATCCACAAAGTACAATTTAGTATAACATTTACATTTTAGCAGTTTCTGCAGATCAAAAATGCCGTTTGGCCTGAGAAGATGGAGCTCCATTAAAACACTGCGGGTTATAATTACTTTATCCCCTGTTGAATTTATAAGTTTACTCCCTTGAAAAAAAAAAAGGAACAGTCTCAAATATTTATGATACCTTCAATTTAATGTGGAGAGACAGAGCGTCAAACAAAAATCCAGAAAAACACATTAAATAAAAGTTTATTACGTCTCTGCATGTTGCTGAATAAAATGTTTGATCCTGAAGCAAAATATGACTTAGAAAATGGTGGAAAAATCTTTGTTGGCAAGGACATCATGAGACCATTTATTGTAGGTTGTCACCAAGTGTAACAGCCCATCTCTGGTGGTATTTTGGCTCAGTCCAATTCACAAGAACTATAAACTTCAGCTGCCTACACCGATTTCCCATTGAACTGAGCTTAGGAGAGTGACAAGGCCACACCAGAACCTTGATCATTTGTTTCCTTTATCATTTGCAGTCTGTGCTGAATCATTGTCTTGCTATGAAACCCAACAGAGAAAACCACCTTCAGTGATCAAGTTGAGGAACTAAGGTTCTCGTTTAGCATGTTATGGTCTCTCTTTTTGAACACAGCAGATTGAGTTGATGCTGAAAAGGTTGATTTTAATCCAATCTTAACAGCAGATCTTTCATTTCCTCTCTGAGTTTTTTAAATATTCAAAGTCCACATTTTCCATTTCAGGGGGCTGCAAAGTTGGTGAAACATACACGTTCGAGTGACCGTTTCTAACCTTGACATAAATCATTGATCTGTTTTGAAGGTGAAAGGTTTAAATATGTACCAATCAGAGATTTAAGGCTCAATCTTTTTTATATTTGAATTTAAAAAAGATTTTCTCTTTAAAAAAAAGGCACTAAAAATAGTTTTTCTAGGCTTCTTGTTGTGATAAGTCATTAAATATGTACTGTATATTTGCAACAGAAGCAGTGCCAAATAAAATGGGTGTTGGATAAAGTGAATAAAGACAAAATGTTTATGAAAATTGAAGGATGGATGGACAGATCTGTCTTCAGCATCTTTGTTTTAGGAATTGGCATAATAAATGACTGATTCTTCCAGCTGTGTTCTTCAGAGAACGAACAGTTCGACCCAAACTCTTCCACATCCCTGGCAGATTTTCATTTAAAGTTTTCATTTACGCAATAAGTTTTCTGCTTAACATAAATCAGATGAGACTCTGTCAAAATTATTTTTATCATACGTGTAAAACAATCCTTTTTTGTTTTACATATGGGTAAAATAATACCAAAAGAGTATCAGTTTTTACATTTGCTTTCATTTGCACCATATTAGAATATGACATTTTCAAACTAATTTACACACTTCTCAATATTCAGTGGAAAATGTTTGTTGTTGTATATTTGACGAAGATCTTGCTGCATGTTTTCACTGTTATTTTGATGATTTATCTTTGGTGTTGAGCTTCAAACCACTGAGGCTGGAAGGTATCTTTGTCATAACCCTAATCTGTGGTTCCCTCCGCAGATTATCAGAGTCAAATCTGATCTGATTTGACTCTGATAATTCAAATCAGATCAGAAAACGTTAATGCTACCTCAAGTCAAAAGAAACGTGGGCAAAATTAAAAGATTACTCTAAATCTAAATCTGCCAGGAGTATGAATAATCTCTGGTTATTTACAGGCCATTATCTTAATTTTGAAGATTCCCAAAGAGCTGCAAAAGTCAACATGGTCCATGCCAGACAGCTCAGAAAAAGAAAATAGAGCTGCTTATCCATTCAGCCTTTCTGGTGCCTCCTGAAGTCGACTACGGATCAGTTCCGTCATTCTCCGATTCATAAACTTCAGGTACAGAGCAGGTATAAATTGACTTCTCTTAGCCAAGAGCTCGTTTCTGTTGCTGGGTGAAATTAGTAGAAGGATTGAATTAAGCCAGCACCCTCTGAAACCTTGCTCTTTTTTTTATAGCAGCCTGAATGAATGGCTAACATGGCTCAACGGAAAATAAAATGTCAACAACAACTTACTCATTGAGAAGGGTTGCAGTTAGCAGTTTTTCTTATCTTAATGATAAGAAAAAGACCAGAGGTCAAACTTTCAATTATGATCTCAAGTTGTTTCCTCAGTGCACCAGAGATTGAAACGCTCCTCTTTGGAAACAGTTTTTCACCCGATTCGCTAATTTCCAATCTGCAGATCTTAGTTCGAACATTAAGCTTTCACCTCTTGGTACTTCTTCAGATTCTGGTTCACATTATGGTCATTGTTTGAACTAACACCAAGTGACCTCATGTTCTTCATGACAAAGAGTAAGGGAAAAGGTGGAAAGATACAAAGATATGATAGACATTATGAGGACACACAGGGCGAGACTGTGTAATGCACAAAGGACGGGAAGGCCAAATAATACTTGTAATCAAGCCAAACGTCATATGCATATATCACTTCCTTTTCATCAAAACAGAATTATTTCCACATTCATTTTTGCAGCACACATACTTAGAGAGCCTGCTGAAAGAAAGAAGACGGATAGATTGAGGTGAGGACAAGAGAGTTTGGCCAAAAGAAGATGAGCTTGGAGGAGGTTTAGTGTTTGGAACGCACATGTTTTTCATTACTAATGCTCAGACCCGTCGTCTGAGCTGCCAGAGGCTCCAAGGATCTGTATAAGAATGCGCATGATCAGAATTATGCTCATAATCTTCATATGTACGCAGTTACAACTGTGACCGAACACGTTTGGACATACCAGCGTAAATAAGTAAAATTGTACTTCAGCCTGTCAGGGAGGCATGCTGTTTTTCTTTCAACACGATGGCAGCCATACACAGACATACTTGCTTATTCAAACAGACTGAAAAATGGCGGCATTCTCCCCTCATCTATCTTCTCACTTTGTGTCCCTAATCTGTCCAACATCAAATCTTTATCTGACGCTTTTTGTAATCTTGGAACCTGCACCGTCTGCAAGGGAAACTTTGTTTCAGCCGAGCCACAGCAACCCCACAGGACCTGGCCCACCCAGCACAGGCCGGCCCAAGCACATTGTTTGTTCACTTTAGAAGGTCCTTTTTGTTTCTTAAACCATAATTTTTGGATTATGTCACAAGTTTTTGTCGCAGACGTCTTCAAAAGTCTTAGCAAACTAATCTGGAGGAAAATAAGCAAATAGCGGCTCTTAATCTCTTCACCACAAAAATGTAAAAACCTGAATCAAGTGGCTGAATTCCCCCATCAGTATGTCATTCGGCTTTGCAGGGGCCTGGTAACGAGCCATTCGATTTAGGTGTGTTGGAGAAGTGACGCATCTAAAAGTTGTAAGACATATCTTTGGATCTACCAGTCGTTTTCTGTCGTAGTCCTCAGGATTTGCACTCTGTACTTCACCTCTTGGTTGTTTCCACATACCTAATTTAATTAAACGGGTGATTAACACGCTTCTGTTGCCGTTTTTGTTGTCCTGAGGAGGTAAGGAAACTATTAGGTTCAAGAATGCTGGAGCAGAGAAACATCTAACACGTGAAGGACAGTGTGTCCTGAGAACCACAACTCCATATTTTATAGGAATCCACAGCCGTGGGTCTTTAAAAATGCTAGACACTCTTACTATAAATAGCCCTTTAGAGATTGTGTGTTTGGTGCTTTCTACTTAACTTTATTTTTTTATTTTTATCAGCGGCATTGTTAAATCTCTTGTCTTGCTCTTAAATCCTCTCCTCCAACAGGCCAGGAGCTTGGATATCTATCGTTATCCATCTGGAAGCACTACTTAAGTGCCGTTTATATGATGATGGGGAGAGTTTTTCTCTCTTATTTCCCTAAAAGCTTAAGAAAAACAGATCAGAAGCCAAAAAAGTGTGTTGCTTATTTTTAAGAGTGCACTTCAGACTGTTAAATAGGAGGAATGTTTTGTAGATTTGTGGAAGCTGCTTGGGGTTTGAAGAGCTGGGAGGTCCGTAATATTTCACAAGCACTTTAGCTGTACAGTTTGAGTTTTCTTCTTCAATGACGATGATGGAAATCAATCTGATCATTGATTCCTTCACATCTAAAATGCGGTATTAAAAGCTAACCATGAGCCTGTACGGTTTTGATATGTTTATTTTTACTGATTTCCAAATGATTTGCTAGTGGAAAGCATTTTCTGTAAGTTTTGGTTGCTGTAAAAACTCAGATGTCTTTTCTTTGTTCACTTTGTGCTCACAGTGATGTGAGTCAGTGTAATCATCTCATCTCAGTGAAGGATTTCTCTTGGATATTTCAGTATTTATCAGCTTCAGGGCTGGGCTAGATGACCTTAGGAATGAGCTATTTTTACATTACATCAGTGCTTGCCCTTCAGGCATCTGGCTTATCCTGTGTTGATTATCCATGCAGTAATATCTCTACATACAGCAATGTGAAAAGCTTTTAGCCACCTGACATATTTCTTCCCTTTATAATTAAAAAATATAACTTGGTAAATAAATTTTTAATCTGTTAAGATAAAAAAAACTATCCATAATATGCTAAAGTAATTATCCTTCTTGTCAAATTATGAATTAAGTGTGATTAACCAACTCTTTTGTTCAGCTTAAAAGGACACACCCAAGTCTAATTACTGCCAGATTGACAGAATCAGGTAAATCTTTTAAGTAGAACCTATTAGACAACATGAAGTAGGCAAAAAGATGCAAAAATGCAACACATCATGGGCCGATCTAAAAACATTCAAGAAGAGGGCAGGAAACAAAGTAAGGAAGCCAGTTTTGGGAAGTTGTTGTAAAGACTCGTAGGTAGTTGTTGATACTAAAAGTGACCGAAGAATTTTGACGACAGTTTTGACGTTAACCTAACGTCAGCTTTTTAATTGGTACATATCGAGGGGGAGCTCGTCTTCCTTTTCAACCCAGACTTATCAGGAAAGCGTCCAGTGGATGCATGTGTGCACCATCTGTGCGATACAAAACAGGCACACTTGGCCAACATTGCATACCATGGCCACGGGCTGAGTTTGTTGACTGGTTTTCTCATCCTGTGTGTAATTTGCACAGTTGAACATCCCCGCAGATGGAACGCCGTGAACAGAAATGATCAGTCTTTCGAGCTGTTGTCCTCACATGTATCCAGTGTGCTGCTGCTGCATACAAGCTGGAACCAGATGGTATGAGCTCTGGATAAAGGAGTCAAGGCTCAGTGTTGGCAGAGGAACTGTGACATTCCTTTTGGAGGTGGATAAAATGTGAAGTAAGACTCTCATCTCTTTGAGGAACAAGAAAGAGGGAGAAATGTTAGCATGACTTTAAAGTCTAAGCTCGATTGCGTTCTGCTCTGTCAGAGTTGCAGTGTAAACAATGACATCAGAGACGCTGCGGATCCGCATGGTGCTCAAATGAACTGAGCACAGACTAAAAGCGAGGAATGGAGCTCTTTTCCGCTGATGCATTTCGAATGAAGTTTGTGGTGGTGAGAGACCACGAAGTCTGGCTGAGGTCACCCAGCAGCAGGCGTCAGCGGGCATGGCAGCCGGGTTTGGCAGCACGGTGTTGGTGCTTGTAATCCCAGCATCATGCTGTGGTGACTTTAATGGTTGTGCTTAATTTGGAGCCCTTTCTAAGAATCACCCCAGTGCCTCGGAGTTGATATATATGTTTGATGCCCAATTTAGCTGGTGAGACTCTGGGTAAGATTGCCAAATTTCCTTCATCTGTGTTAGTTCCTGCTACGCAATGAAGCAAACTGCTTTTGCTTTATAGTGTGATGTAGAAGAGCTCTATAAAATTTTAAATTGCCACCCAGAGCAGCTGAGATGGCAGATTTATTGCGCATATTTTTATCTGGACACTTTCCTAACCAAAGGAGAAGGAGACGGCCCCGGTCTGTTGATGGGACCTCTGGCAGTTTTGCACTGGAAGGTCATCTGGCAGAGAGGGCGGTTCAGGCTTTGGGACCTCTCGTCGATCGTGTCAATGACTGCATGGAAAAGGAAACGAGAAAACAATAAAAGGCTTGCCGCCAAAGTCCAACTGGCTCACCCCAAGTGAGCGAGGAAAAGAGCTTCGGTGCGACTGTGTGAATGCATAATTAGTCCCGCATGTGTACAGTCCTGCTTTTTCCCAGCCCGATGCCCATGACTGACAGCGCACTGCACTTTGAGGTGACAAAGAGTAGGGGAGGTCACCAGAGAGGAAGCAAGGGAGAGCCTTAGTATGTCCACTTGTCTCACGCAATCTGGAATCACTGCGGCACCTCACATCATTCAGTTTCTGCGTCAACTTGCAAGAATGCAATCTATCCACCAACTTGGAAGGAAATAAGCGTGATAATTTGATACTGAAAAAATATGTCATCATAGTGACGGACATGATGAGGGGCTTAGTTTTTGAAGTGCAAATCTTCATTGGACCGTAGCCGAAGAAGAGTCTCACTACCTGTCAGTCACTGTGAACCGCTGATTCTCATTTGGCCTTCTGATTGCCTTTCAAGATTTGGTTCATCTACAAGAACATATTTGATTGCATTACATGAAAACACAACATTACAAAGCCTTGTGAAAGTGTTTCTGACCCTTGAACTCCCTTCCGTTTTGTCAAATTACTACCACAAATTTTAATGTGTTTATTGGGGTTTTATGTGATAGACCAACACAAAGTAGTGCTTAGTTGTAAAGTGGAAGGAAAAAATGCATGGTTTATACATAAAAAATAAAAAAAACAAATCTGTGGGCACATGGTAGTTCCCAAGTAAACACTTTAGAGCTCCTCTGTCTGCAATTGTAGTTGAAAGTCTGAAATGTTTTCCTATTTCTCTTTGCAAAACCCCTCAACTTCAGTAAATTGGGTGGAAAGCGACGGCTAACTCTAACTTTCAAGTCCTATCATGGATTCAGGATTGGATTTAGATCTGGACTTTGACTGGGCCATTCTAGCAGCTGAATATACTTTGGTTTAAACAATTCCACTGTAGCTCTTGTATTTTTAGGATTTTCATCCTACTGGAAGGTAAAACCCTGCACCATTTTCATTTGCTTTCTGAAGAAAATCATCCACGTAGCTGACATCAGAAAGTGTCACAATGGGGATGTTGTATCCAGGGCTATTGCTTTTTGGCCATAATTATCCATTTTGTTCTCATCTAATCATAGATCCTGAAAACTGTGAATGGGGCCAGTTTTTAAAGCCAGTTTTTATATGGCAAACAACTCAGTTGTTATTTCAAGAGATTCTCCCTGTAAAGACACTCAGTTGTTATTTCAAGAGATTCTCCCTGTAAAGACACTACTGCAGTAATCAATGCGACCAAACATAAACACGTGGACGAGTTTCTCTATATGTTGCTGCAACATTAGTCCTTTAAGCCTGGAAATGTTTTTGAGGTGACAGAAGGCCGACTTTGTAACTGACGTTTTGTGACTCTGAAGGTTCAGATCTGAGTACATCACTCCACCAAGAGTTCAGGCTTGACTGCTGGTTTCTAGCTGTAATAAGTGAAGATGTGTGCTGATTCTTCTACATCATTCCTCTTTAGGTCCAAAGAAGTACACACCTATACTTCTATAACTAAATAAGTTACTTCTAAAGACGGACTGAATTTTATTTAGTGGGATCAAAATAAAGGGGGAATAAGACGTAAGGATTTTTTTTATGTATCATTTTTCTTCAACTTTCAATAACTATGCACTATTTTGTGTTGGTCTGTCACATGAAATCCAAAACCACAAATTTGAGGTTGTAAAGTGACAATAAATGAGAAGAGGTATGAATACTTTGGCAAAGTGTTGCATGTGCTGCCACAGCATGCCTCTGTGCAGCTTTGAAGCCCCCTTCTCTTTGCATGTTTGTGGTTTCCAGCTTAAACACAATGTTTAGGTTTACACAAACAGAACAATTCATCATCCATCTGTCACCCTCTTGTCACTTTGCACACCAGTGCTGCTTTCCAGCTGTGAAATATGTGAGTCAAGCCCTTTTTCTGTGGTATTTGACTAAACAAACAATTTGTTTCTATAAGTTCGCCTGATTGCAAAAGGGACTGAACAGAGAAAGCCATGAGAAACAAGTCACAGATATTTCCTGGACACTCGGAGAGCTCCAGCTCCAGAATCCGCTCTCCTCGCGTCTGCTGTCAGTTAAAGTGGATCTCTGCCATGGAATTCTTTGCTCTCCTAAATTAAACCCTTCGCCTGAGCCAGCGGGTTCACAAAGCAGGGAGAAGGGGGAGGAAAACAGGAGATGGAAAGGAGCGAGCTAATACTTCTCCTCGCTTCTCACGTTTGGCTTGCCTCTGCTACTAACGCCTCTCGTCTGAGCGGCGTAAGCCCCTCAGACAATGCTCTGGAGAGGACAGAATCAGGATGCTGAAACATGGAAAAGAAAGAACCCGAGATTGAGGACACTGTTTTGATTAATGGTTCTTGTGCTCCTCTGGTTCTGAAACAGAATTACCTTACTTAACCCCAGTGGAGAATGAGCAAGACGTTTCACTGCAGATTGAAACCAGATATTTCTGCTCACACTGGATCACATCCATCATTTGTACTGGACCCCAGTTTGAGAACATGGCTAGTGACTGAAAGACTGACACATGCAACGTCTGGGCTGTTTTGCCCCAGTATCTATCTTCACTTTGAGTAGAGATATGTTTGGTACAGCAGGGGGCATACAGTACGAACTCGAGGGCACATTTCCATGACTCCTTTTACAAGAAAGAAATACTTGTTCTTACTGAGATCATTCCTAAACAAGCAACAACAAATGACTCACCGCTGTTGGGCAATACTGAGTTGGAACCCGGTTTCTCCAAAAGTTGGGGTGCTGCATAAAATATAAATCAGAACAGCTTGCAGTCATTTGGTGGAGGAAAAAAACTAAAAATATTCCCTTGAAATCTGTACAAAGAGCAAATCTAATGTTTAAATTTATACCAAAGACACATGTTGATCGCTGTGTTTCAATCTTTTTTTTGAAAATAACAAACTTTGGGTATTTCCACCATGACAGATTCGGTGCTCTGACCGGTTTTTAAGCAGTTCTTTTCCGCAATCAGGGAGTCAGATCAATACCACATCATTACATCACATAATACGGCCGGGATGGGCCGTTAATGGTTGATCCTCTGTCTGTTTCGATGCATGTTTATGAACAGTCCAGTGAAACAGCTCAGCTACACAAATCACATTATTTTCTTCTGTGTCCCAACAAACAGATGCCCTGATCTGACCAGCTGAATTTACTTAACACTATTTATTAAAAACAAGCCATGTTTGTGACTGCTTAAAAGCCCTAACCATCTCTGATCTCTGATCAGATTGCTACCAGCTGCAGGGAATAAAAAAGAACCATAAATGGGCTTTTCCACTAAATGGAGCAAATGATATGGCTACTTGATCATATTTATGTTTAAACAATCTAATAAATGGTAAATAGTCTGTACTTGTTTAGCACTTTATCTAGTCCAGAGGACTCCAAAGATCTTTACATGACATTCGCCTATTAAAGCCCAGATTCTCATACTGATGGCCTGGGACAGCCCGACTGAAACAAGACGGCCGCCAGGCCCTCTGACAGCCACCAGAGAGTATAATAAGAGCCGTATGCCAAGATTATTGTCCATATGAATCTCAAATCTATCAGTAATCATTCTAAAGGAATACATTCTTTATGCTAAGGAACATCCTATCAATAGAAAGGTTGTTGTTTTGTAACTGTTACTGGAATGAACAATTAATCTGTTGGTACTACTACTACTACTTCAGATTATTATTGGGTTTATTAAAGATTCTGTCAATATTTCTTTCATCTGAATTTCTTTTACCTAACTTGAGACTTTAGAAAACTAGAGCCCTACCAGAATAAGGGAGGCTCTGACACCAGTATACAGCAGGAAATGCCTAACTTTTGGCCTGGGTCTTTTCGTTCCATCTTTCAATGAGCTGCGTCTCTGTGTTCCTGACAATCAGTTTTTTTTACTGTTTGGATCTGGAAATCTCAGTTCTACATCTGTTTGACGGAGCCTCAAGGTGGTCTTTACCTCTAGAGAAGGAACTCTTTCAGAGAAAGAATTATTGAAAAATATTTGTCTGGCCGGAGGCAGCTGTTTAATTAAGGGACGTTCAAGCCTTCAGAAAAGATACATTTATTCTAAAAGCTAACCGATGAGATCAAAACTTCGAAGAGCGTTATTTTAAATAGAGGATGTATGTGTAGACATGCATCAAAATAAGTAGCTGTAGCTTGGCTTCAAGGTCACAAACAATTCTTGGTTTTGATAATCCTAGATAAACAATCTGCTAAATAGTACGTTATTATGTATTAATCTAATACTGTGGCGAAAACCTTTTTAAACAGTCTTGGACATAAGAGTGAAAGATGCACATATGTGAAAGTAAGTCTGATTTTTGAGAAGCGATACCACTAAACAACAGTACTGGAAAACAGAAGTTACACAATGCCTTTGAGAGAGGATTTACGAACACAATATCATGGTGTTCATAAATCTTCATAATAATGAACACCACCTTCGGATAAAAACACCGTGGCAGGTTCATCAGAAGTGACGGAGCAGGTTATGAAAAGGATCACAGATTGATCGCACCTTGGAGCGTCGACTGGTCTTCAGAAGGTTCTCGTGTGTATGCCAGGAAATATCAGAGGCACATATGTTTTAAGAACGTCACGTGCCACCAACGTGTGCTGCCTTTAAAAAAACGTTGTAACACCGTAGAGGGAGGGATGTCTCAAAAGAATTATGACATCAACAAGATCGCATAGATGTCATCTTTATCTTCGGACGAGTTGCATGTCACTCACTGCTGTTCTCATTTTAAACACTACATGTCAGTTCAGAAGAATTTTGCCTATATTTAGCAATTAGTAGAGGAATAACAAAATATCTAGCTATACAGTACATACTGTATATTTGAAACTTTAAGGCATTTTTTGAAGCGCATTTGTAGCCTCTGTAGATATATTCAACATTTTTATGCTTCAACTTCTGGTTGAAATGGGAACACATCCCCTGATGAATGGCACATGATGGCATTCATCAGCCATAAACTAGGTGTAACTCGGGAGTTTTAAACGTGCTGCTAGCATTTTATTAGTTTTTGGTCATAATGAGCCACCTTCAGACGAAAGCTGTTCTTTTCCCAAGACAAACGTTGGTGATAAAACCAGTTAGTCTGTGCCAAATCCAGTGCTTGTAGAGGTGGAAACAGAAAAAAGCTGGCTTGAAGCAAGCGTTCGCACCAGTTTAGGGGAGGAACTGGTTTAACGGGGAAATCTAAATAAGCTTTTTGAGACAGAGGAAAGGGGTGTCAAGAAGTTTATTCCAGATTTGGAGTCATGGTCCTGTTTCTCCATGAGTGGTCTTATCTGGATGGAAACTGGGAGAAAAATCATGTTTTTTTTAAATTTGTTTTTCTATCCAAATGAAGGAAAGTGTGATGCTTGGCCGTACTGTTTCATTTAACTTCTTCTTTCCCTTTCTTGGCCTTCAGCCCTCACCTTCTGGGTAATATCAGGTTCCTGTCACTTCCATCCTCCATGTTGAGTATTGATCTTCTAGTCCAAGGTCCAAAGTCAAAGTGGATCTCAATTGATCCCCGGGGGTCTCTATTTTGCCTTGAGGGTCGTGGAGAAAATGAGTCGTAATATTAGAGTGCAGAAATCCTTCAGGATGTCAGCAATCAGCTAAATACTGGCAGCAGCTGCAAAGAAAACTGAAGATTTGATATCGGGCTTCTACGTGTGTGGCTCATGACAACAAACACTGTTGCAACAGACGTCCAACACGTAGGTTTCTGTCGTCCAACAAAAGCATGCTTGTTTTAGCTTACAAGATGGTGTGAGTGTGACTGAACAGAGAACCTTTGTAGGAAACCTCAGTGGATAAACGCCAAACAATGAAGCTCCTCATGCTATGACCCTGGACATGTAGCACCACCTGTGTGGTATTTTTGTGCGTTGGTATTTTTGTTTTCACAATGTTAGATGATGTCAGAACTACAAAAAGTTAATTTTCTTTCCTTTTTTTTACTTCTTGTGGAAATTTTGTGTTTGTGCTCAAGGCCTGTAGTCATGGTCTCAGATACAGATCAACACCCTTACGGACCAAAATCTGAGTGTCTGCTTCTCATCTCCCCGTCTCAGTGGTGAGAGCTGAGCTCAGCGGAACAGGTGCGGGGTGACTCTGAGCAAACCCGGTGACTGAAAGCACATGTGAGCACAGGTGATTGATTTATAAACAAAGAGTCTCCAGAATCCTGTTTTGATTCTGCTGCTCGCAGCATTTCTTAAAGACGTGCTGACAGGCAGAACACATCTAAATCTCCTGTGGAACATTGTGTAAACCAGTCAGTTTGGTGAATTTAATGGCGTTATAGATCATTGCTGTTCCATGGATGCTGATCAGAAACCTTCTTGCAGTCATTGTCCAACAGATCCCGGAGATATGATAAGACAGCGTCCTCGTGTTAACACGGGAATGACTGGAAAATGGAAAACGATCAATTTGATTTATGTAAAAATTGATTGCACTTATTATCTCAACATGTGTCTAGAGATGGTTGAGAAATCTGGAGGAATAAGGCAGAAGGAGACGGATTATCTCAAATCTGAGATTGTATTGCATGCTGTCTCTGTTGCCAAGGCTTTGGCGAGAGCTGTGCCCACATTTGCTTTGATCCACTTTTGATCTTTCCTCCTATCGCTGCCGGTACATTCCTCCTCCTCCTGCCCTCCTGCTCCTCCTCATCAGAACAGTTTCCTCACCTGCAATTGGCTGGACTGGCTCCACCCTGATCTCTGTATCCTGGTGAATTGTTTCCCATGCACAGTTGTTCTCATCCCAGGTTTTTTTTATTTTCAGTTGTTGATGAAAGTAAATTCCTTGCCGGACAAAGTTGTTGGCAGCATTAATGTTTCTCATCGTTTCAGAAAGAGTCTTTGTTTAGAAAGGTTGTTGTTTTTAGGCCAACTTTGTTTTAATTTTTTTCTGAAACTGATTTTATTAAAATGTCCTTCACACAGAGTCCAAAAATCACTAACAAATTAAGAAATCTGGAGTTAATGTGCAAAACCCTTCAGTCATCCTTCATTTCCTTGTGCATTTCTTCCAACAAGTCCAACTTTCTTCTATTATTACCGTGTGTTTCTTAATTTCTGCTTTGTCGTTTGGCTGCTCTTTCTCTAATGTTTAGTCATACAAGTCATACGTTTCAAAGGAATGTTTCATTTGCTCTTTAAAGTTTTCTTTTCTAGAAGCATGTGGAAGTAGGTGCTTTCATCTGACCAAGATTAAATTTTTTGGCTAATATTCAGAATCAAAAATCGGAAATTACAACCTTTTTTAAACAAACCATTCCCATGATAAAACATGGTGGTGGCTGCGGTGATTCTGGTTTGAGTTGAGGGAGGTAATTAAAGACTACCGGTAATCTTGCAAGGAAACATGTTGAAGGCTGCAAAAGGAAAACAAGGATTTGGATAGCCAATCAACTTCTAACAGGAAAACAACTCTAAACATCCAGGCAGAACTCAAAGGAATGGATTAGATAAAAGCAGAAGGACCCAGTCAAAGTCCAGACTTAAATCCAACTAAGAAGTAGGCCTGTCACGATTCAAATTTTGCTGAGCGATTAATTGTCTCAAAAATTATTGCGATAAACGATAATATTGGGTCAGTATATATAGGGTCAGTGGAGAGCACCGGAGTTGAGCCTTTTTTTCCATTCAGTGTCATCAACAGAAAGAGAAAAAGGCCGGAAGAGACGATAAAGCCGATAATTTAAATGAGGTCGATAGTTTTAATTTATCGTACGATTAATTGATTTATTGTTTATCGCGACAGGCCTACTAAGAAGTAGCCTCCATCTAACCTGAATGAGCTCGAGTTATTTTTGTGTAAGTATTTTCAAGTGGGCAGCCGCTGTGTGCAAAGCGAGTGGCGACATTCTGCAAAAGATCTGCAGCTGAAGTTGAAGCAAGCAGTGGTTCTATAAAATACTGACTATAAAGAACTGAATACAAATTTGTCAGATTTGTATTTACAAAAAAAAGTTGAAATGCATGTTTAACTATCCTTCTTTTTCACAATTTAATTTCTTTATTGGGCAAGATGTCATTTTCAGAAAATCGGTGTGAAAGTATTAAGTTAAAAGAAAAACTTTGGGAGATCTTCCGAAAGCCTAAAGAAGATAATTTTTTTAACTAATGTTTAGCTCTTTGGAAACAAAATATGAAAAAAGTAAGCTGATTTAAACACTTTTACTCACTCCTTTACATAAGACAAGTAAAAATACTTCTGTATTTTCTGAACTTATTTTATCCAAGGAGTGAATTAAAGACTGTCTGAAGCATAGCATCCTTTACTCTAGGAGAAATCCAAACGGGATTTTCGACTCTAGTGGGGACGATGTGCAGCAAATGGCCCGAGCCAGGAGTTAAACGAGGAACTGCAGGGTCCAGGATTTTTGCACCTGCTCCACTATGATGCAGGAAACCAAGACCTGACCTTATTAAAACGTGTAGCCGCTGGGCTAATGATAGTTCTTATGACAGGATCTGTCGATAAGTCTGTTTCACGTCCCATAAATGGATGATAAAATCGTATTTGGTGCCTTATTTGAAATCCTCCTGAGCTTTGGCTTTGATTCCTGCTGGAAAAGCAGGTGGTGAGTGTTTTATTTTCATGTTCTTCTTCTCCTCCTCTCTCTCCCACACTTTTTCCATCTCCATATACAGTACTTCCCTCTTCAAATGTTTCAATCTTGTCATCAAGAGGAAACCCAAACTGAGACGTGATTTAATTTATGCATCCAACTGAACTCAGCTTTTTTCACACCCTCAGATTAAAACATAGATACTTTTTTTCTTTAAGCTTTCAGAAGAATCCATCGCTCCCCCCAATGTTTAGATCACAATACAACCAGGCCGACAAGCTGGACTCACACCATTTCTGTCGGGCGTTGAGCTTCGTAAAAGTCAGCTCCCTTCCCTTGACAACGCTTGTCTCAAAAACAGAATTTTAATGCGCCTGATTTTGTTTCGAGTGTCTCAAACTTAATTTTTTAATCCACATCATGCAGTTTTTGCATGGCTCTGGAGAGAGTTGTGATGAAATGTTGAATGATGTGTTATTTCTATTAAAGGGTAATTACAGCAGTAACTCATTACGCATTCCAGTAAAGTAAACCATGGTCTTAGTTGCTCCTCCAAGAAAGCTTTCATTGAGGTGGCCTGACAGGGGAAACAAAATACCACAAATCCTAAACATATTTCAGAGGTTTCAGTCAACTGTCATATTTAAAGTCATATACAGCGAGTTGGAGCTGAGGCACTCAAAAGGGGCTCAGTGTAGGGGCCAAAAAGTGAAAAATAAATGAGCAATTATTTTGAGATATATTCTTATGTGCATTGTGCATGTTCAAGCATATAAAATTTCTTGACCAGCGAACATTCACTGCACCCCCAAACCTGAGCTTGGTGCTTTTTGTGTTACACTTCACTTTATTTATTCACTTAACTTTTTTTTTTTTCCCCCTACCAAGGTTATGGAAATCTAGGAACTGGGATCGGTAGGTATTTTGTTTTATTGAATTAAAACTGATTTGGTGCTTCAAATTATTTACTTTATTAACGGATATTAAAGAAGTTAAATGTTATTTATAAAATCATTTCAAATTAAATTATTGATAATGATTTAATGGTAATTTCTAAATGTTTGTCTTGCAGGCGGTTACGGAGGATATGGTGGCGGTACTGGAGGGTTTTACCCGTCACAAAAAGCTGCTGCCAAAGCAGGTACAGTGAGTGATAGGTTGGTGGAAATATGACACTAATGTTGTTTTAGTGGTGGGATCCAGGATTCATTTGGAGTTGAGCTGATTTGCTGTCTGCTGTAATTTACGGTAAAAGTTACGTTATTTTTAGACATAGTCTGACTGTCTAGAGACACCCCACACTACAGAGGGGTGACATGAGGCAAATCAGAAAGTTTGTTCAGACTTGCGTTGTCTGAACATTTTGTTTACTTTATGTGGTTGCTCAGTCAGTGAGAATGAACGCCCCCTGTGGTGGCTGTCATTGTAATTACATTCCACACAAAGTGGCTGAAAATGCTCATATTTCATGTTTTTCTAAGGAATTAAGACTGTATATGACCATCTTAAACTCAAATTATTTCATATTTAAGCTGTACAGCCCTGCCAAGGTCTATTCTACGCTGAAAAGAGATTCTTTAAAACACAATGAGACTTTTTAGAAAGCTTTTATTCTGCTCAGTGCTTCCTTTTAGGACTAAATTAGGTTGAAACATGCAGGATGTGTTGTGGTGAAACCTGCAAGTTAGATTGCTAGACTTTTTTGTAGGGTTACGGGTTTGTGTTTGGCTGTGTGCAGGAAGTAGCTGGCTGGAGTGCCATTCATACGAGAACTGACACTGCTCTCAATCTTTGTTTCTTTTATTTCTTTTTTTATAAATGAAACAAAAAAATCACATTTTTAATACACTTTTTTAAAATAGCAATATTTGACTTAGTAACAATATGTTTCTTCAACTGAAATATAATTTGGTTTACAGCTGAGTAATGAAGACACATTGTTCTTTTTTGTCTTTGAACTTGCATTAGCTAATGTTGTAGAGGAAACTGCTGTCAGTAGGCCATAAACGAGGGGAATGAGAAAAGCAAGACTAAGTTTATTTTTTTTCTGTAATTAAAGTTAAATTAAAATCAAAATTAAAGTAGTAAGAATCCAACTCTAATAAAGATATTGTTTTAAAAAGCTAAACTTAATGAATATTAAAATTAAAGAATAAAAATCCTTCATTTATAATGATAGATTAACTGATTTAAATGTAACTTGTAAACGTAATACATAACTTTAAGTAAATTATTGTAAAGATAAAATTGGCAGGATGATAACATCATATTCAATTAAACCTTAGTTGGTAAAACTCACATCAAAACGTGCATAAAAATTAAGCAAAATTAAGAGAATGTGATTTTTTTATGGTAGGACCCGCTGGAAGAGAAGTGAAACCTGTGTTGCACCGGGAGTGCAACACAGGTTACAAAACATGCCGCTAAGGACCATGGGAAATAGTTCCCACTCTCATAATGAGGAAGGTTTCCTTCGAACCTGATCGCAAATACAACCCATGAATGGGCTGATGGTATCAACTATTGCCTTTACAATCCTTCAGAAACTGTTGTATCACATAAAGCTGACTGGGTTTAATGGAAACTGCAGTTTATTAAACTGAAAGATTAATGATTGCTGTTGGAGAAAGGCTAAGCTTATGTTCTGTGATATCATGCATGATGGAGAAGTAGATTTATAAATACATTCTGACCTCATGGAGTCACATCTTCCAGAGGTGTCGGAAAATGCAGCTTCTCTGTGAACGTTTTACAACCAGAAACTTCATCTCTCTTTGTCATTCCGAAAGCTTTTGTGTTACTAATAGAAAACACCCTGTTCCTTCAGGTTTTCTTGTGAAACATGAGTTAGCAGCACTAATACTTTCCATGTTGACTGCAGTACTGCTACATCCACTTTCATTTCACTCAAAGTGCAGAGCCCATCTATTCAGTCACCTGCTCAGTGAAGACATGATGAACAGCATTCTGCCCGGCCCGTTAGGTTCAGTCTGTGGCAGCATTTCCATGACAAACCAGCCGGAAAAACAATAAAGACGACAGACTTTCCAGCGGTGATTGTTGCTCTCAGTCTGTGATACTGACAAATGCGCCTGAAGCTCTGGTTGTTTTATGGACAGGTGCAGGAGGCCCACCGCCACCAGGGGGTCGTTTTCAGCCTGTTGGCAGACTACTGTGCAGCTTCCAGACCTTACTGACTGAAGCACTCTCAGACTTTTGATAAATGAACATGCTTGCATGTTTGGAGAAAGCCAGAGAGTATGTTGTGCATTATTGGAAGTGCAGTATGAAAGCCGCATTTGGCAAGCGTTTACATTTTTATCATACACTTGCAAACCTTCGACAGTTTGAACCTCCGCAGAGCTGGATCTGACGTTAAACTCTGGAGCGTGTGCGTGCACATCATTTGCTTTAAATTAGCCTGACTGATTAGACATGAACTCAGGGGGCCTCAATCATGTCTGGGGCTGCTCCGTGGCACAGAGCCTGCGCTTAAATATTGGTTGGCAGTGACAAAACATCAGTCCCTGGAATCAGTCTGTTCTGCTTTCATGACACTTAAAATAACAACTCGTTTCTCTGAAACGGCGCAGATTAAAAGGCAGATTCCTCGCCAAACTTTGTCTTACCAAATCTCCCAGACCGCATACTTTCAGGCAGTGCGCAACGTCTGTCCGCTTAAGTATTGGGATTTTAAAATTTAAAAAAAAAGAAAATTTGGGGAGGGAATGGATTAAACAAATAAACAGCTTGTTTCATCCTGCTGCAAAGTTCATGTCGAGCAAAACCTGACAGCTACTTTCCTGTACAAATAAGAAAAGAAATGAGGTATTTGATGGGGCACGATGGCATGGATTCTCCCTGTCTCCTCTGATTAAGGTGAAGTCAAACATGAAGCCTTTTGCGTTGTCATGCCGACTGGGTTGGCAGAACCAGATTAGATCCGCTCGGCATCCAAGATCACTTGGTGAACTTGTTCTCAGGCCCCTCAGAAACATGTACTGAAAAGAAATACATCAGCTTTTTATAGAAAAAGTTAATTTATTTCATTTCATTTGCACAAGATGATACATTTCAAATTTTTATTCCTGTCAACTACAGCTACTAGTTACTCAGATTATTACTTAAATAGAATTGTAAGTAACAATCTGAAATTTACTTTATTTTCAAATGAAAGTAAATTTTACACTTTATCTGGAATCAATACGTGTTTATAGTGAAAGTTTAGAGGCACAAAGTTTATGTCACCAGTCAGTGATGGTTTGGGGCGCCGTGTCATCTGCTGCTGTTGCTCCGCTCCGTTTCCTTAAGTCCACAGTCAACCCGGCCGTCTTCCAGGAAACTTTAGAGCACTTCAGGCTTCCTTCGTTGTTTTATGGAGACGCTGATTTCGTTTTCAAACAGGACTTGGCATCTGCCTTCACTTCCCAAGGGACCAATTTCTGTTTTAAGAACCATTGCATCATGGTGCTTTATTAGCTAATAAAGTCACCTGACCTGAACCCCATCCGGAATCGGTGGATCATTGGAGATGAAAGGCATCAGACCCACTAAAACAGACGAGCTGAAGGCGGCAATCAAAACAACCTGAGCTTCCTGAACACATCACGCATTCCCAGACTGATCATCTCCACTCCACACTTCATTGTTGCTGTAATTCACCCTAATAGAGAACTGAACTAATGTTAAAACCACACACATTAACATACTTTTCAAGAGCCATGAATTTAAATAATCAATTTTTTAAATTTGTCTTATTTAATATTGTAATTTCTAAGACAAAATCCCTTTTGAAGAATATCACTCTGTTTTAGTGAATCATTATAATATGAGTTTGAATTTTTGAATTAAGTTTACAAAATAAAAGTTTTCCATGCTATTTTAATGTATGAATATGTACCTGTAAATGTTTTTTCTAATATTCTGTGTCTGTTTCTACTTTTTGATTAGGTGCTGGAGCAGGAGTGGGACCTGGAGGTGCTGGAACTGGACCCGGTGGAGGCAAGACATTCACTCCCTGTTTTTTTTTCTCGTTTTTTTCTACATTTTGTCTTTTCATAATTACACAAATGCACAACTGGCTTCATTTCTATCAAATGACAACCGGCCTGAAAAAAGCATATTTGAACTCAAAGCAAAGAGATTTTCCTAATGCAATAAAGCAAAATCTGACACGAAAAAGTCACAGTTTGGGAGAATAAATCAGTTATAATTGTCCTCATCGCAGCACTTTGACTATAAATGTGCTGTTTTAGCCAGGGCATTTTGTCCCTCCCTGCTTGATGAGCCATGTAACATTTTATGTGTTGTTTTTTTTTTTCCAGCACCTGTTATTCCTCAGACAGGCCTTCCAGGAGGAGCCGGTGGTGCAGCAGGAAAGAAAGCTGCCAAAGTGCCAGGTTTTGTAGACTCAACAATAAACTCATGCGGCCGAAGACAGACAGAAAGCAGCTCTGAGCCACATTAAAGACAAACTCTCACTGCATGTGGCAGATGTTTGGTGCAGCTGGAAATGTATCCGTAGTGATTCAAATCCCAGCCAACCGACTGGAAAAAAAGCTTAAATGGGTTTGACAAATTTTATAGAGATGAGTTACTGTGTAAAACTTTGAACCCTTAATACAGAAAATGTTTGAGACTCACTGTTTGAGTGCATTGATGCTCTTACATAAGGGCCACATGTTTTTGACCTAAAAAAAATACCAATTGGCTTCACCTTAAAATAATTTAACAGTACTATAAGATACCGTCAGACTCATTACTGTTCTCTTTACATGTTGAATACTGACACCTAGAGACTTAATTTGTATGTGAAACACAGGACCATTAAGATTTTTTAAAATGCTTCATCAGCATAATTTCTACTGTCCAGCCGACAGAAGCAGAGAGAAGACAATTGGTGAGTCTAGGTGTTTAAAGTTAAAGCTCATTCAGACTGGACAGAAAACTTTTAGGTTTTCCCACATATTCTTAATCTTATGCCTTCACAGAACAACTGGATTTACACAGAGTGGGATGATGGTTGTAATCTTAGACAATCAGGACAAGTTCAAGACAGAATACATTTGCAAGGTTCTGTATTTTTATTGTATTGATTTTCTGGGGCCTCTTGCATGAAAGAGTGTACAGTTTTCACACTAAAACTTGGCGTACGGAAAAATTTAGAGAAGTGCTGTGCACAAAAATTTTTGGATGTATACAGCCGTGCGCACGCACGTGGCTGCGCACCTTTCCTTTATAAATCCCAGTTTGCGGGAAATAGAGCACAGCTGCTGGTCCGCCCTGTCGCCACCCATAAATATATATGTAAATTACTATAAATACCCGGAAGTCTGCCACCACGTGAAGCAATAACCATGGCAACGTTCTTGTTCGAAGCAGTATAAATATTTATTATAATAACTATATATTTTATTTAAAATGTGCTTTCAGGACACATAAGGTCACCTCACAAAAATAAAAATAATGCATTTCAAAGAAAAAAAATCCAAATAAAATAAATAAATAAATAAATAAGGAGATTGTGCAAGTGCCTGTTTGTCCCGGGACCGAGAGTCGAACCCGCGATGTCCGCATGGCCTCCAAACGTGGGGCGTGCTGTGGTGGCGCAGGGGGTTAGCTTCTTCTTTAAGTTTTGCTCAGAGCTCCAGGATGATCAGTCTGAGCAATCTAAACACTAACAAACCATCATCATTTCCCAGCAGATCAATATGATCTCTGATCGAAAGCTCCCTCTGAATCCTTCCATTGGCGATGGATCAGAGCCAATGTGCTTCACAATTACGCGGCTCACCTTTATGCAGCTACTTGAATCCGTGTGATTATACACACCTTGATCACATTAAAAATAATCAAACATGTCTGGAGTTAATCTGCTGATCCAACCCTGTTTTCTTTTTCAATCAGAATGAAATTACCCCATAGATGCAGTCCATGCGCTTAGGCGCACAGACCAATGCGTTACATCTTTACGAGACAAAAACTGAGGAAAAGTACTATTTACATTCTAGTAAGATTTTCACATACTTTTATTTTTATTTTATTTATTTTGTGTGTGTCAGGTTATTTGATTATAAATACGGTTCAGTTTCATCGATTGCATTTAAACAATAAAATATAAAAATAAAAATTAAAAAACCGGTTTGATGCTTCTTGGTCTACATAACACAGAATGTAGTCAGATTTCAGTGTATTTAGGTGAGTTTTGACGCTCTGTAGTTTGAAATTGTTCGCAAAAAAATTTTGCGTGGCTGCCGCACATTTTCACGCCAGCAAAAAAGTGCATATATTTACGCAAACTTTGACGCAAAGGAAATTTTTATACATGCCAACTTTTGCGTAAAATATGGCGCCGTGCACTTTTTGTGCACACGCACACTTTATGCATGAGGCCGCAGATCTTTTAAATTAAAATTCTCTTGCCCATTTTGAGAAGCGGCTAGGTGACATCTCTTTTTTTTTTTTCTTTATAAATCAAGGCAACAGATAGTCATGGATTACTAATTAAAAGTTTCTCCACTCTGATCAGCTTTTTGGGTGTCATTAAGTGTAGCATTGCTTATTGTATTTGAAATAATTTATTTAAAGACTTCTTACACATCTCTACTAGGAGAGCAAATAAACTGGGAGAATGATTTTGTTTAATGCTACTTTTAAAAATAAGGCATTCATCACATTTTTATGATAATATTTGCCTTGTGTGTGCCATTAAATCAGAAACCATTCACAATGTATGAAGACAGAAAATGGTTGCTTTAATTACAGCAAACTGATAAATGACTGCAGAAAACATTTTCCCCATTTGTTTTCTGCACATTCTCTTACTGCTTATATCTGTATGGAAAGTTTTCATGTCTGTGAGGCCTTTTATTTCTAACCATGTTTTAGAAAAACATGGCATGCTAACAGATATCTGCTGGCATGCTAATAGATATATATCTATTTTATACGTCTGTTAGTGGGAAAGCACATTGTTATGTCTTCGGTTGTCGCAGGTGTGGGTGTTCCTGGACTTTACCAAGGAGGAATTGTACCAGGAACTGGTTTGTTTTCACTCTCAGAAAATATTTACCACAATCCATAAGATTGTCATGTTTATATGTTTGTTTTCTTCCCTGCAGGCTTTGGTGGCCGTGGGGTTCTGCCTGGGGTCGCTACTGGAACAAACCTAAATCCCAAATCAAGTGAGGTTAAGATTTTGACTCTATGTGTTGAGTGATTTTGAATTTTGAAACATGCTGCAATATGAAACACAGTCTTTACAAAATCAACACGATTCACAATCAAATTAAATGTAAAGTATCTTCAGCTTTTGGGAAAAGTAATTGCAGATAACCATAACTATATCTGATTTCTTTATACAGTTGGAGGACAACAAGGGGGCCAAGTCCCAGGTTGATTTTAAATATGTATATTTATATTATTATACAGTTGTTTATACATTGATGTCAGAATTAAAGTACTCCTTTCTTCTCTGTCTCAGGAACCAGAGGGTTTGGTGGGCCAATGCAGCCAGGTGTATTCCATGGTTACCCCCTCAAATCACCCAAAGCGCAAGGTGCTTTTAGATGCTTGCTCCTTTAAAATGAAATATTTTGTTTGTTGTTTACTTGATATGTAATATTTTCAATGTTGAGTTTGTTCATATTAAAGAGGAAAAAATACAAAAAAGGTTGAACAGTTATTTATGTGTTGCACCACACATTGCTAACTTTGAGTCATAAAGTTTATATTTTGTCCACTAGGGGGCTACGGTGCTAAACCTGGAGGTGGCAAAGTTCCCTATGGTAAAAAAATTGTTTTAATATGTAATTTTACACAGGCTTGATGTCAAATGAAAAGCAGCCATTAATGATGCGTCACACGACAATCACAACAATCTATGATCTAGGTTACGGGAGTTATGGTGTTGGTGGAGCCGGACTTCCAGGAGGAAAAGCTGGTCCTGGATCAAAGCCTGGTTATCCTTTCGGAACTGGTAAATATTTCAAGAAATTATGAGAGAAATATTTCTTTGAAGATAGACTACAAAATATCTCTTTCTCTTTGTTTTCTGTAGGAGTGGGTCCTGGAGGCTTCTTACCTTCTCAATCTAAAGCTGCTAAATATGGTAGGATTTCCTACTTATCATGTTTTAGATTCTTCTTGTCCTTAAAGCAAACAAAACACACATTAAAGAGTGATATGCAGCATGAATGACTGAATCTGTTTATTTCTTCAGGTGCTGGCGTTGGTGGTGTCGGAGGCGTTGGTGGTGTCGGAGGTGTTGGTGGCGTTGGTGGTGTTGGTGGTGTCGGAGGTGTTGGTGGCGTTGGAGGTGTCGGAGGCGTTGGAGGCGTTGGTGGTACTGGTGGACTATATCCAGGGCAGGTGCCAGGAGGTATTAACATGTAGCAACTGGAATAAATACCAACTGATCTTCCTACTCTTTCTGCTCTGATTCATAAAAGCTTAAATGTTAAATAGTAGATGATGAGACCAGACATGAGGTCCTTCAGCTCATATGACACTTTTCCTGTTTCCATGTATGTTGCATCAAAATGCACAAGGTAAAGTTTGTGCAACATCAAGTCCTATCACATGTTATTAGATGTATTTGGGTTGCTTACATTGATTGCACCATGTTTTGTATAGTGCATGTGTATTGGGATAAAAGGTGTAAAATTCTAAGACTTGTACTGTATAAGGACACGGTGCGGTTTATTTTTCCTTTCCCCCCTCCAAAAGGTGAATTATTAATTAATATCTGATTGAATTTGATTCTTTATCAGTGCAGACAGTGTCATTCTACAGTATGAAAGTGAAGGCAATGTTATGCTTTGAGTCTTTGCTGTGACATTTGAGTAGCACCGTATTGCGATACAGTAATGGTTTTCTTTTTGTTATACTTCTATCTCAACATTGTTGCCTTCCACAGTATGACATTGCTGTGGATACTGCACATTTGTGCTACTGGTACAGCATTTACTGTATATAAGCACTACTTGGACATTAGAGAGATAACCCACTATGGCTATTCTATGCAGATTTTCTGTCCTCACTGATGAAGATTCCCCCCGTGCATTTCAGCATTCCTAATGCTTGAAGAGTCTGTATTCTGCTCAATTAAGCTAGTAATAAATTATTTGGCTGCCTGGAGTCACTCATTAACTCTGGAGTTTGTAGCAATGTTAGAAATACTATGAAAGTTCAGAAAGTTCACTCATCTTCACATGTTTTATTCACAGGATATGGACCTGGGTCCAAGGCTGCTAAATATGGTGAGAACTCTCAGGTGTCTTTCTTATTTGGTGAATGAAAATGAATGAAAATTCTACCTATTTGTTTTATTGGCAATATGTAATTAATTATATTGGCAAAAATATAATTTAGTAATCAAATATTGTGTCATGCATATTGCTTTTTAAAAATGTTATGCTGAACTGTTTCCTGTACCAAGGATGATTATCAAAGGTGTAGGAAATGATAAAGATGCCGAATATGGAGGAACATTTAATGTACCGATTGTTATCGGTCCTCTCTTGTTTGTCAAATTTCTTGATAATTAATCTGAGGGAGAAAAGGGAGCCATCTTATTACTTACTTTGCAGAAAGCAATTAAATATATATATTATAAGAGTTTACTCATAATTTTAATTATTTTACCTAACTTAATTTTAGGACAAGTTGGTAGATATTTTTTCATTGCTGGAAGTAGAGGATCTATACAAGGCATGCCGCCATTCTAGGAAAGACCAGACAAGAATGAATTAATTTCTAAAAGCTTTCTAAGTTCTAAACTTGCAAAACAAGATAAATATGTCAAAAATCACAGATTCTAGTAACAGTATCTGGATCATTAATATGATAATAATAATAATATGATTTAATAATGTTAGGAGCACAATCAGTAAAATGAAATGTTCTTCTTAGCTCACTGTTATGTTATAATTAAGGATTTCTGCAAATCTTTTTTGTACAAACTATGAAAAGTGTAAATAAAGTCATCATTCGGAGTGTCTATATTGCTACAAGGAGTACCAGGAGGAGTACCGGGAGGAGTACCAGGAGGAGTACCGGGAGGAGTTCCTGGAGGAGTACCTGGAGGAGTACCTGGAGGAGTACCGGGAGGAGTACCTGGAGGTGCACCAATTGGAGTACCAGGGGGAGGTGGATACCTCCAACCAGGAAAAGCTGCCAAATATGGTAATTTGTTATAATATGCTCATTTAAAATCTCGAGCTTAAGGAGGTTGTGGTATTGAAGGAGGATGAGTTTAAGTCTCTGAGGTCAAACATGCAAGGTAAAAATGTGAAATATCCTAGATTTGAATCCCAGCTGGAATACTCTTCATTACTCCACTGGGTAATCACTGTGCACTGCACCAGAAAAAGGCCTGACCACAGTTCACACCGGATCTTGTAATAAATGTTAGTTTTGTTTGGACTGTTCGACCAATGAAAATAATATTTTTAGATAATTGTTAACATTTTATAAACATCCTCCTCCAGTTGGGTTTGAAAAAACTTAAAGCAGAGTTAGCATTTTGACCATATCATTCATATATTTCAATATCGGTCTCTGTGCAGCTGAAAAAGTGCAAACATATAAATGTCTGAGCTTAATTCTATGTACATCTTGCATGCAATGTCTACTTCTTGCCCATCTTACTTTACAATATTTAAAGTTGCTTAATTTAACCTTTCAACTAATAATTTGTGTCTGCAGATAAAAAGTTGTAAAAGAGTCCATGGGGTTATTTTTACACGCCCATTCTTAGCTACATGACTTCATAGAACCATTAGTGAATATATCATCCTAATACTGTTTATATTTTCAAAAAATAATTTTAAAATACAAAACCTTTGAAAAGAAAGATATGTGATATACTTCTGCTCTTTTGAAATATAAGAGCTAGATGTTTTCTGATTTCAGAAGTTTTTTAATCTACTCTTTTCAAAAATAAACAAAGCCGCTTCCTTCAGGTTTCATCCCAGTGCCAGAGTGGTTGTCTAAACTCATAACATGACTCCTTATCCTGCTGTATAGTGAACTGTATGAGTGAGAATATACAGTATGTGTGTGAGAAGGAGTGGGTGAGAAACAGATTCCTGTTAAAAGCCACAACATGTGCAGATAATTTATAATTCACTTTGATGGCACATTTTTAGTTATGGTGATCAGTTGTGGTAATAAATAAATTTGTCTGCAGGACTAGGCGGAGTCGGGGGAACGGGAGGAGTCGGAGGAACAGGAGTAGCAGGAATAGGAGGAGTCGGAGGAATAGGAGGAGTGGGAGGTGGTGGATACTCTCCTGCAGCCAAGGCTGCCAAGTATGGTAAGTGAAATGAAATAAGTTAAAATTATGACTGTGAAAACTCTGTTTTTTAATTGTTTCTGTTGTGTGTTTCTTTTTAGGTGTTGTACCAAGAGTTGGTGGAGGAGTCGGTGGTGCAGGTGTTCCTGGAACACAGTTTCTACCTGGATATGGATGTAAACTAACAGATTTGTGATTTCCCTTGGCTGTAAAGCAAATCTTTAATTTGTTAGAAGTTAGAGAAACTCAGCTTATCTTTTATCATGTTTGTCTTGTTTCTGGTGCAGCTTTGACAGCTGGTGCCAAACCTCCAAAATACGCTGAGATCAATGTTTCATCAAATCTCACATTAAATGCATTTAGAAACATTATTTGGTTAATAAATATAAAACTGAATCTTTCATCTGTTCCAATTAACAGCTCCTCAAACAGGCCTCGGAGGAGTAGGAGTCCCTGGTGGAGGAGGACAGGTGCTACCTGGCGGTGGCTATGGTGGTACGCTGGAGATCAAGCTCAAATAAATAAAAACATAATGTAACACTTCATGTTATAAAGTCTATCCTAATAAACCCAAACACCTGTGCAGGTTATGGAGGCGGTGCAGGGGTCAAACCTCCAAAGTATGGTAAGACTTTATGATTTTTTTTATTGGTTTAGATGACTATTTTAAAAAATAATACTAGAGTGATTCATATTTTTCCATAATTTGGAGCTGTTTAAGGTTAGAACCAAAAGCAGTGAAAAAGGCTAAAATATAGCGAGACAATCGATAAGGAAAAAGATTAGCTGGAACTGCTGGAAAAGTTGCAGGAAAAAGAAGCAGAATTGTTTATTCTCATGTCAAAAAAAAAGACTGATTAAAATATGGTTGTCAGGCATTAACGCAGCTTGTTGCTTTGTTAGTGAAATCTTCAAACCTCAGTCTCTATTCACCTCAAACAGGAGTTCCAGGAGGAGTTGGAACAGGATTTGGATATGCAGGACTGGGAGGAGCAGGAGGAGCGGGAGGAGGGCCTTTTGTCCCAGCAGGGGGACAATACTCTGCAGCAGCAAAAGCTGCCAAATATGGTAGAAATAATGAGCACACATGGAAATTTTAAATGAAATAAAACTGATTTTCACCTAACCTAGATGCTTATATTTTCCGCTCATGACTGTAACCTTATGATACAGTACGGCTTGTTTCCATGAACTAGGAGTTGCAACAGGTGGTGCTGGAACAGGAGTGGGAGCAGGAGGAACATTAGGAGCCCAAGGAGCCGGACAATATTCTGCAGCAGCCAAAGCAGCTAAATACGGTAACATATTGAGTACTACCTCCTAAAAATATACGTTTTTTTGTACATATCACTGGTTTTTGAGTTATGTATAGTTTTTCACCAAGGTTTGTATTTTAATATTTCTATTAGCATAAACCTGTAAAAGGCTCTTCTAGATAACGTCTAGAGGAATAATTATTATAGTTCCTTGTAGTAGTTATACTTGTTAACTTTACAGATTTTGTCATTTAAGAGAGGTTTTAATTATAGTACCTGCTCCTAATTAATTCTATTTGCTCCTCCGAATCAGGAGTCACAGGTGGTGCTGGGACAGGACTGGGAACAGGAGGACTGGGAACAAGAGGACTTGGAACAGGAGGACTGGGAACAGGAGGACTTGGAGGGGTACAAGAAGGTGGACAGTACTCTGCTGCTGCAAAAGCTGCTAAATACGGTATAAATAATGAGCATCAACTATCAAGAAGATAGTTGTTACCAAACGTAATGTTTCTTGGGGCACATATGGTATTGTGGAGGTTTTCCAGTCTGGTTGCAATGAAACGGTTCTGTTAAGAGTTTTTAATGATATTTGTTTAGCAAATTACTCAGAGATCTGTGATTTTTGTACTGTTAGATCTCCCTGCAGTATTTGAATCTCACTGCAGTATTTGACACTGTGGACCATTGTATTTCTATCCCTCAATAGAAACACTGGAAGTACCTTGTTCCTATTTGAGTGACAGAACAATTTGTTGAATCTTTACTCTCCACATTGGCCCCTTCTTTCTTGCAGATTTCTGCAAGGGTCAACTATTGGTCCTCCTCTTTTCTTTCTAATTTTTCTTTTATATACCTGCTCCCTTTGGGCTCTGTTTTTAGAAAACATGACATCTCTTATTTCGGAGACCAAAGAGTTCAGAATTTGATTTCACATTAACACCTCCCCAAACAAACTGCACTCTCTGGGCAACCGAACTAAAGTTGGATTAAAACAGACAAAATAGGACTGGTGTGAATGCACCCTGAGATTCAAACAACACAGTTTTTATGCGATTATCCAGTCTGACAATAAGGCTGAAAAACATATCACAACATAAGCATTTCATATCAATTGATATCAATGATTATTGATCCGTTTTTTGTTTTAAATATCTTAAATTCTGTTGAACTGGTGACCTTATCTTTCCTACTTTATCCACAATTTCTTCTCAAGCTGTTGTACTCATTTTCTCTCTTCACTCCACGCCATTGGTTTTTTAATTTTTAAGCAGCAACAACTGTTGCTGTGCAGGTTGTTGCTAGGTAACCAAGGAGTGAGTGAGTGAACCTAGCTTAGCTGACGGTGAGAAGTTGAGTAAGCTAAAGCCTTTCCTCTGCCTACATCCCCCAGAATGCTGTGTGGTTCTGGATCGGAGTTATTGAACATATTATCTATTGATATTGATCACGTGTTGTTATCGATGTATAGGGCAGTCCTATGTTCACTTACACATTTGTTAATTAAATGTAGAGAAAATATGGTGGAAACCTGCTTTTGTTACAGGTGGTGCTGGGACTGGACTGGTACCAGGAGTAGGAGGAGGGACTGGACTGGTACCAGGAGTAGGAGGAGTACCAGGAGGTGGACAATACTCTGCTGCTGCAAAAGCTGCTAAATATGGTGAGACTAGTATGCACAAAAATGCAAACTGAAAAGTCTGGGATGTTTCTTTAATAAGTAATGCAACTCTTACTGAATGCAGTTATCAGTATACGTCTGTTTTCACTTTTTCCAGTTACAGATTTATTAATTAAATTCCTGTAAAATTTGTTGACTACCTATTTGTATTTTGAATCTGGAGTTACAGGTGGTGCTGGAACAGGACTGGTACCAGGAGGAGTCGGAGGAGGAACAGGACTGGTACCAGGAGGAGTCGGAGGAGGAACAGGACTGGTACCAGGAGGAGTCGGAGGAGGAACAGGACTGGTACCAGGAGGAGTCGGAGGAGGAACAGGACTGGTACCAGGAGGAGTCGGAGGAGGAGGAACAGGACTGGTACCAGGAGGAGTGGGAGGAACACAAGGAGGTGAGCAATATCTGCAGCTGCAAAAACCGCTTAATTGTGGTACAACTAGTAAGCACAAAACTCCAAATACTGAAAAGTTTGGGATATTTCTATACGAGTAAGGCAAATCTGATTGACTGCAGTAATTGGTACGCATTTTTATCCATTTACAGATTTACTGTTTAAATTGCTATGAAATTAATTAGCCACCTATTTGTAGTTTTGAGTCAGGCGTTAAAGGTGGGACTGGTACCAGGAGGAGTAAGAGGTGTACAATACTCTGCTACTGCTAACGCTGCTAAATATGGTCCAAGTAATAACAGAGATTTAAAAGAAATACTTACGGCTAACTTTTTTGCTTAGGTATTTGTGATGACATTTTATGAAGATTGGAACGGTTTACAGTTTTAAGCCTCTCTAATAAATCAACAAATAAATACGCTAAAGGTTGTAAATTGAATCAGTAATGATTACTAGTAGATATTATTAAATCTATGTTAACTGACCCGCTCATAAAATATGTAACCGAAGAGTCACAAAGACATCAACACCTAACCAACAACGGCAGACTGCTTCTTCAGACTATTACTAAAGGTGAAATTTGTTTACTACATGAAAATTGATATCCATAATATTATCTAAACAGATTATTGATGTAACGTTTATCCAGATTTTCTGACTCTCTGAAGTCAAAAGAAAAAAAACTTAATAAGGAGTACACTGATCAATTGACCAGCTGATGAATCAGTCCATTCAATTTTCTTAATTTTGGGCAACCAATAAGTAACTAACTGAAACATAAAACATTTCTGGAGGAAATTGTGGGATTGCACAAAGATAGGTAAAAGTAAAATATTGATATATAACATCTTTATTGAAAAGGTTGCCCAGGCAAATAAACCTTCATGGATCGTATGGTTCTTTTTAGCCTCTTAATCTCAGTTTAATCCCTGAGGAGGAACTGTCAATTGGGACCAATTGACCAATGAGAAACTTATTTGGGCAAACATGACAGCTACATCATGTTAAATAGTCACTGAAAACAGATTCAGCTATTTATTTATTTTTTTATTTTTTGGAATATGGATTCAGAGATACCTTTTTAAGTGTAAAACAAATTTAAACGCTATCCTTTTGGTCATAATAACTGCATTATTCTAGTTGATTTCATATGACTGTTTTGTAATACTAAGTTATCAGAAGTTGTTTGAAGTGCAATGATGAAACGCATGCAAAGTAGATTTAAGTTCACAGCTGAGGAAGGTAGGCGTCACGACCACCTTATTCCGAGCCCCCAAGAGGCTTTGCATGATTTATGGGCCTTCCACCGCAAACTGGAACCTCCATTTGTTTACATGTTAGCAACTCGCTAACCGGCTTTTGTCAGAGCTTTTAGGCTATAAAATATGTGGGAACTCCAGCTGTCACAGCTTAAATGCGGCAATATTGTTTTACCGCAACGTACAGCTATTGCGGGGAAGGATGGCGACTTGAAAAAATGGCCGCAAATAACCCGCATTAGCATATTTAGCTACTTCACTGACTCAGTTGCTATGGATACAGATGCGGGTTTCTTCCGTTGGTTTTTTTGTCCACACAATGAAACGAGCACATATAAAGCATTTTGGGTTCTCTCTTCAAGTTTTGAATTTTTAGCCAAATTCTTTTTGTTTCCTTATCCGTAGTATTAAGGAAGAATTATTGTTAAAACTTTGAACAAAACGTTTGGCTCGTCTCTTCCTTAACACAGCCGGGTTCTTCTCGGCGAGCAGCGGCCAGCTGTAAAACGAAACTAAACAAAGCGTGTTCACGTCACAGATCACAGAGTTTAATTCCATACAAAGCAATGAACAACAAAGCTGCAGAGATACAGAGATATGCATTTTCTCATAAAAATAACAACAGACAAAGACAAACACGAAACACACAGACAGACAAAGGCGCCCACGTGGAGAAAAAAGATGGAACAAAAAACTCTCCTTCTTTCTCTTTTCATGTCTTCTTAATACAAAGGGGTGTTTCCGTATTTTAATTTATGCAACGAAGGCGTTCCGTTGTTCAACCAATCAGAGACCTGTTTTCGGCCCCAGAGAAACCCGCGAAACTCCCCTCCTTACAGTTCAACTCAAATGTGATCTGTTCTCTGTCACACCAAACAGGGAAAGTTCCCAGCACCGAAGTCCTGATATAAATCTCGCCGACTCCCCTGAAGTTTCTTCCTCCCACATTCCAGCTGCTGTTTCCATGGAGATGCTAATTTTATGGCCCTTGTGTGCTCTTAAGCAGACAGTGGAAGGCGTCTGCTTGTCTCCTTGGGCCTCTCTGAAGGGTCACACAAAACCTGTTTTTCAAATAAGACTGCTTAATATAGCTTTACACATGTTGTAAGATTAAGTGTATTTTTAGCACTAAAATAATCATTTTCCTTAACAGTAGGTAGGCGAAGAAACACGTTAATGTGTGGTTCGGTTCGGTTCTAGTCCAGTGGGGAGATTCTCCAGATTACGGTCTGAAGCGCAGCAGCTGCGGTCATTTCTCCGCTGATTTGCAGCGCAACGGAGAACCTCGAGGTTCTGGTTCTGATGAACTAAATAAACCCAGATATTTTATTTTGTATTATAAAAAAATTATTGCTGGCCCAAACATAATTATAAAGACTCGGATCATGAACTTAATTATTTTTTTAAATTCAAACAAAAAATCAAATTCACATCACGCCAAGTTTATATTATGTAGTTCTGTTGTTTTACACTGTCGGCGCAAAACTGCAGCTCAGATCTCTAACCAGCTGCTCTTCTTTTCTCTTTATTCCGGTCCGTTATTCAGAGGAACGAGCTGCTAGCAGCGATTCTAATTCACGGTCATTCTGTTACAAAACTTAACGCAGTGTTCCTGTCCTCCCCGTGATTAAACTCATAATTACGATCCTTTGTACTGAACAGCTCTCCGATAGCATGCGGCATGTCCGTAAACAGGTATTACTAAATATTGTACAACAACTGAACAGAGAGATGTAACTTCTATCATGAATATAGACTAGCAAAAAACCCTTCAAGTTACAGTGAATTAATGCTATTTCTGGTGGGCGCCGAAAGTAAAACCGTATTCGTTTCCACAGTAAGCCTCCCAGGAATAAGGTGGATAAGGGAGACCTGATTGTAGTTGGAATTCAGAACTAATAAAACAGCACAGAGTCTCACATACACAGAATTAAGAAAGTGTCGTTTTTGGTAACCTTTGTGCTTCGTGCATCAGGTATCGGACCTGGTGCGACTCCGGACACGTCCGTCAGCGGCATTGCAAATGGCTCCGTATCGGCTGTAAAACCAGGTGATACTTTAAATCCAGTTTCTATCATCACTGAAAGACGAAGTTCAAACATCATGGAATTAGAGATGATGCTTTCGTGCTTTTACAGGGAAGGAAGTAGGTGTTGGCGGAACTCCTCAGCCAGGTAGATCACGTATTAAACTCTGCCATGAGCATTAGCTGCTCAAACTTGCACATGTAAGCTTCAGTAACTGCTGTATCCCATGACCCCTGCACATAAAACTCACACATTGTTTATACTGCTGATGCTAGCAGCTAATGACCTCCTCCAGCTCACAGGCACCCGCTGTGGCAGTGTTAGGATCCACTTCACAGCTTCTACCTTTTCTGGCCTCTCTCATGCACTGGATGAAACTGGAACCTGTTGTCTTTTTGGCAGGGCCCACTCCTATCGCTGCACTTAATAAGGCCCCAGAGGTCCCACAGCCCTGTAAGACCTGTTGCTTGCCTTAAGCCTCTCGCCAAACTGTGCAATGTGGCTTATTTATTTTTTCAGTAGATGTTGAATGTTTCATCCATGTCAGTATATGTGAATGTAAATGTTTCACAGATAAGCATCACTCTCTTCCTGCACGACAGCATGTATGGGAATGTTTTTAATGGTTTACAATTTAAGCCAGATATTTATATTCTTTATAAATGTATTTATTTAGTGTCTGACATAAAATCAGAACAAATCTTTTCTGTTATAGGAAATTAAAATTATTTTAAGAATTATGCCAGAATAAGAGAAAAGTTTACTTCATTAAAAATAAAGAAGCCCAGTTTCAAGCTCCCTTTCATCTCCCTTTCTCAGCTCCTTCAGACTAGCCAGTACCAATTAGCAAACATCTGGTGGAATTGCACTTCAGCTGAGCTCATATTAGCAGGTATTTGTCAATGAAACGTTGGTAAAAACGTTGTTTAAGGGTTAATAGAGGAGCCATGTTATGATGACTTCCTGAAGGGCGTTTCATAAAGATCAGGAGTTTTTAAAGAGACAGAGCCCCAATTTCAAGTCATTAAATTACAAAGTCAATTTTTTTTTTAAAAATCACATTTGCTATATGCAGCATTTTTATAATAAGTAAATGTATATGCTGATTCAATGTCAGACATAGGGGAAAAAGGAAATTGTTTTTTATACAGAGTTGGTAAAAATCTGTATTCAGCTGCTTATGGCCACAGCTTACAGTGTAAAATTTGTTTGCGTTGTCTGACATTTTAAATGAATTGAATGCTTTCAAACTAACTTGTAAAAAGCAGGGAATTTCCTGTTTATTGCATGTTTATTGTACTAACTTGTTTTTGTGCAACATAGTTTTAATGTCTTACTTTGGTCAATCTCTAAACAGAAACAGAATGCAGAATCAGTGGCTTTTAACTTGTCAAATATAAATATTAATTATTATTGTAATTAAATTAAAATAATTGTAAACAATAATTTTTAAAAAGCCATTTTATTTACAAGACCCACCATACTTATACTTAACTTGGTTGCCCTAAATAAAAGTCCTAGAATAAATAATTTTATTGCAGTTGCATAATCCCACATTAAGATTTTTAGAATTCATTCAGTGCAAAAAATAAATAAATCCAATGTTAAAGGTTCCTGTTAAGGAGGAGTATAACCATTGACAGCCCCAAGAATTCAACATTAAAACAAATTACTTAGTAAGTTGTCTACTGTTTTTAAAATCATAGTTAATTATTGTTTATTCACACAGATATATGCGCTCAAATCAGTCTCAAAACTTGCGCAGATGGGTCACTGGTCATTAATTTGGTGAGGCAAATAATAGGATGAAAGAAACGGGAAGAAACCTCAGAATTATATTTCCATTCGTAAACAAAAGAAACAGCAAAGCATCATTTCACATGAACTACTAAAACACTAAACTGCTTTGAACAAATGAAGAACATGCAAATTGATAAATACAAAATCAAAAAAAGCAGGAGAAATGATTACGTTCATCTGTCCTACTTATCCTAGTTAAACTACTTCATTTGAAGACATTCTGCAGACTGTGGATTTTCTGTTTCACAGTTTCATTCAGTCACTTCGATGCATTTAGTATGATAGTATGATAATTAAATACGGATATTTAATTATCCGTATTTAATTAAATACAGATATTTAATTATCAGGGTACAAGATGTAGTAATGTGTACATAAGGAAGAGGGAGACTGATGTGTTTCCTTTGTTACATCTTAACAGTATGGTCTGTTTGTGTTTGCACTTTTCTTTTTGATAACTTTTCATTCTTTCTCACTAACATTTCACTTTTACCTCACTGGTTAGCTTTCAAAGTTCAAACTGTCTACATGTTTCATTTTTAAACTCAAGAGTCACAAAGAGGATTATGTTCCCTTAATTTCATTTTGTTTGTCTACAGCTTGTATTAATGTGCTCTGACACTGTGGTTATTTCACCTTTGTGTTCAAATTCAGATGAATTCATTAATTTAAACCTAAAGTTTTAAATGAGACACTGTTTATGCACTGTAAATCCTCATACAACATGAAAGTAATTGAAGCAGAACTTTTACGTCATTTAGTCCAATCTGGTAAATGGATAAATGAAAAAGGCGTGACATCTTAAAAAGTGTATTTTGATTAACTTTGTTCTTTTTTCTTTTTGCTCCATCTTGTGGCGGCTTCATGAAAACAGGCGGTAGGTTCGATATATTTATTTTAATTTGCCTTACACAAACTGTCTGCTTGTGTATTTCTGTTACATGGTGTGTGTGGGTGTGTGTGTGGGTGTTTCTAATTCACCATATATTTATTTTTGTGAGGTTAAAGGCAGTGCTTTAACCTCACATTAGTTACATGCTTCGTATTAATTTATTTCAACCTTGTTTTTCCTTTCAGTTGGCACAACTGGTGGACAAGTTCAACCCGGTAAGTTGAGAGGTGATATTAAATCTATGACCACCAGGGGGAGACAAAGACAGCGTTGTAATTCTGTTGTTTTTCAGGCGCTGGAGTCAAACCACCAAAGCCATATGTACCAGGTAAAGATGAGCTCAGCAGTTTTACTGTGGTCCATCTGGGTTGTGATTATAAAGTAGAAGCAACGTAATCCCCCTCCAGGTTTGTTAATTCACATTATGTAGAACCAAACAATATCCACTAGTCTTTTATCCATTGATAATGAGCCAGCAGAAATATACATTAACCGTTGCAAACTTTAGTTTGATATCATTTCAGTATCAAAACATTCTTATCAAATGATCAGTACACATTTTTAGCTATCCCTCTTTCACATGCAGGGTGCATTACTCTGAGCAAGCAGGTTCTGTCTAGACAATAAATGACCCAAACTGAATCAATAAAAGCAGTTTGTGTAAAAGGAAAAGCTGCATCAGGTCTTTTTCAGCCCAATCAGACCTCCACCGGACTCGACACTCGTTAGATTTTTATTGCACATCCAGCTTTACAGTTTTGGAAAGGTTTTGCTTTTTTGCTGTATTGTCTTTGTGGAACAGTTTAAACGCTAGTGTAACAAAAAAGAACGGTATCAAACTAGAAAATGTCTGAAGAAATTTAAACGGGGCCTGCCAAAGTGTGCCTGTCGGTTGGAACCCAGCGTTCTGATGCTAAAAATTAGCATCAATGCTAAAGTAAGCTACAATGTATTTAATAGCATGTGGAGAATCACAAGCATGTTGAGCAATGTGGATTTACTGTCATTGGTGGTGAATATATTATAAAACAGACCGCAAATGTAAAAATCCAATTTATACTTCGTATTAATTTATAATTAATACGAAAAAAACCAGAAAAAAACGCTAAACTCTTAACACCAAATTAATAATTTTTTTATAAAACATAATATCTTCTGAAAAACTGCTTATCTGCTCAGACACAAGAAATTTACAGGTAAAATTCAGATGTTTACCTCGTGGCACTTGGTTACCAGAAAACATGCTCATCTCTTAGCAACAGATTAACAACAAATATTGTTATTGTTCAAAAACCATAAGATTTCTTCTGCTCTTTTGAAATACAACTTATCTTATACTGAAGAAGAATTGTGCAGGTGGCGCATTTTTCAGAAAAGTGAAAATGTTTTTTTTTCTGCCATTGTTGGAGAATATATTGTAAAACAGATACTCAATGTAAAATTCTGATTTATACTTTGTGGCAATTTGTTACTAGAAAAAATCGTTCATCTCTTAACTCCAAATTCATAACAAGTAATAATATTGTTTATAAAACATAAGTTAGGGTTATGTTTTATAACATAACCCTCTGAAAACTGTCATGTGTGAGTGAGACATAGAGGGGGAGACAAAATTCTCCCTCTGTTTTGAGTCTGACACAAAACTGTGTCAATTAGGAATTGTTTTGATTTGAGTTTGGCCCGTTTTTTGCTAACTGCGTCGCCATGGTAACTTGAAATGCCAACAGAAGTAATAGCCCGCATGCCGAGATCCAGCCACATGTTTTGATATATATATATATTGTGGGCGTACACGCAGCGGTACGAGCCGCATTAACGGTGAAAGGAAGCGGCAGTTATTTTGAGGTGTACAGTAATAGGTGCCTTCATGCATTTCGTTGCTCTCCTATGCTCTGCATTGGAAGGCCCTAATTAAAAGAACTTAATGCCACATTAAGACAAGGAAGCTGTAACCTGTCATGGGTCTTTGTTATCGTCCCACACAGGTGCTCATAATAACCAAGCTTTTTAAGATCAGTTTTAAGGCTTCAGCAAAAGAAAAGTCCCAGTGTGGAATAAGTAAGAGGCTATGGCTTAAAAATACTCTGCTTGTTTAAATATATATTTTCTATTATTGATTTTTAACAGGACAATTCATACAATTCTTTGCTGACCAACATTTTGCAATCAAGCTTGATCTTCATTAGGAGCACCGTCTGCTGTGGTATCCTCTTCTGTTTTCTACTTCCCTCAAACAGATGAACAAACAGCCATCAGTTAACCCTCCAATCTTCAAAAAAAATATATATATCATATTGTGAAATAAAGTGAATAAATAGAATTAAGCAAAATAGTAAAGTATGTAAAAAAAAAAACTAAAGAGACATAATTTAAATATAACTTTACAAATACGGATGACAAAATTGATACTAAATTCCACATGTGTTCAATATTTGTGTTAATTTTTAAGCTTTGAAAGAAAACATTAAACTGATATCATTTTAATAGTGTGTAGTTTATATTGGTTTTCATATAAATGTAATGAACTGAATGAAGAGTGCAATGCTTTTTACATAAATTAAATTAGGCCAATAATGAACATGTACAGTCTGAGGCCTACTGGGAAGTCTTTACTGTTGTTCTCTGCAGTTCCAGGTGCAGGTGGATATGGATATCCATATGGAGGTACGTTTCTTAATGTTTCTTGTTAGACGTTCATCGATGTGATGGAAACTGCAACATTATGTCTGTAATCTTTGTTTCAGTTCCTTACGGTACTGGTACCGGTACGGGTATCGGCACCGTGCCTGGGCAGGGAGCAGGAACAGGAGTGAAATATCCAGGTAAAGATATTTCTTTTTCACTTCAGACAATCAATCAAACTGGTCCTCAAAGAGGTGTGAGAGGTTTTCACATTTCTCATGCAAAAACCAAGTTATGATAATTCATAAAACACATTTGCCTTGCTGTGCTGTGGCCTCATGGATCTCTGTGGTGTGTTTTGCAGTTGCAGGAGGCAGAGTAGGAATCCCTCTGGCTGCAGGAGGCTATCAAAGTCAGTGCTTGTCGACCTGTCTTTTTGCATTTCTACAAACTCTGATTTATGAAAAACAAGAATTTTTGAGAAATAATGTTATTTAACATACCCATATTACATAAATGGATACAGGGGAAAGGAGGAGGTCACAAATGCCTTGTAAAAAAGAAGCCATTCAACATTTTCTGTTAGTTTGTTTCTCTATCTGACCAAACTGTTCTTGTTTTAGGACGCCAGAGTAATGTGAATTCAACAGTGTACACATTAAGATCAGTTTGCTTTTAAGCCTTTTAGGAAAGCTCGGATGATGGGCCATGGATTTTCATGTTTCTGATAATTTATTTCCAGCATTTGAGTTAAATGGAGTCACAGCTGTGGATGTATTTCAAGTGTAAAACCTCAACCACACTCATTCCTGGTGTGACATCATTGAAAAATGAAAAGGAATCTGTCAAGAAATCAGAGATGATTGTGGCCATTTACACGTCTGTTTCATCATGGGGAACAATCTTCAGATGCCTGAAGGTGCCACATTTGTCTATTTATTATTTGAAATTATAAACATCAGGGCAATATCCAGCCATCATACGATTCAGGGAGGAGACAGGTTCTGTGTTCACCAGATACAACGGTTGCACCAGTTTTTGGTGCAAATTCTGAGCATCTGACAAAGAGGAAATGCACAAATTACTCTAAAAGCAATATCAAAAGTCAGAAAATAATCTGGAAATAACCTGAGGAACAAATACCTTAGTTTATGGAGAGATTTCTTGTCATCTGATGAAGCTAAAATTAAAGTGTTTGGTCATAATGACTGTTGTTACAGTCAGAGGCATCCTGTATGTTTTGTAGCAGGAGAAACTAGGTAAATGTATTTTTATACAGACTATGTAAATATCTGGTTTCAACTGAATATGACTAAGGATTCACACTTCTTCAATATTTCGATGGGTTAGCGTCATACAGTCAAGATTAAAAACAGTGTTGATATAAAAGGAAAGGAGCATGAAGAGCTAAATAACACAGTTTTCCCCTGACAACACAATCGTCCGGTCCAGCGCTCAGAGTGACAGTTGGTCAGGACGTGCCATCACATCACATTTCCTGTGCAGGAAATCGGCCAAAACCCTGATAAGTGACAAATGAGGAACTGCTTTGATGGTGTTTCAGAGCAGAAAGTATTTACAGCTTTTCTTGTCCTGCATTTGTTTTTGCATTGTTTGTGTCTTTGATAGCCTATGAAACAGTAATTTCTCGTCTCTGCTGACCCCTGTCTTTCTCCGCCCCTCTGCAGTTGGACAGGCGGGAGCTGGTGGTGGAGTCAAACCACCCAAACCAGGTAAAATACCAGCTTTCACTCTGTCACAGCAAACCCTAATTTATCCTGGTTCCCCTCTAAACTACAAAGAAATATTTTTGCTCGTATAGTCCCAACACAAGAAGAGTTATTTACCAGTTATTTACCTTAAAAAGTCTGCAGAATCCAGCTCCACCAAATACAGAAATCCCAGGAGGGTTCCTGCACCATTAGGAGTTTGCAAATGGAGCAGACTGGTGATTGTTGGTAATACTGAAGATAACATCGCAGTTAGGTTTTGTTTTTTCTTTTCCAAGAAAACAAGCTGTGGTGGAGCCCTTCCCAGAAAAAAGCTCACATCTATTTTGAGGAATGAGGAATTCTTATACGACCTGAAATGCACTGTGTCGTCTTGCCAGAAAGAAGAAACAAAATAATATCTATAAAAATGAAATGTTTTGGTAACAAAAATAGTCTAGCATTTGCTCTTTTGTGCTATATTTGATCAGGTTATGGTAACCTTGGAGGAGGAGGAGTTTATCAGCCAGGTGAGAGTCACATTATGTTGCTCTATCTTACTTTAAAACTGTAAATACAGAAACAGATAAACAATTTTTTTCATTTTATCCAGTTGCACATGTTAAATTAAAGAGTCCAACCCTCTAAATCTGCCTGAACCTGGGGTTGCAGGTGGTGCTGGGACGGGACTGGGACCTGGAGGAGCACCAGTCGCACCAGGAGGTGGACAATACTCTGCTGCTGCAAAAGCTGCTAAATATGGTAAAAAAAAAATTAACACTCAGGTGCAGGGTTAAAGAAGAAAGAAATGCTCAACTTTTTGTTTTACAGCGTATGTGTTGAAATGTCACTTTTATGTCATTAAAGTATGTTGAGGTTGATTTTTAAATGTGGGGGAGAGTTGTAAAGTGGTGTACAGTTTTTCAGTGTCGTTTCTGTTCATCAGGTCTTCAATCAGGAGTTGGACCAGGAGGAGTTCAAACAGGTACACAATGTTTACTCTGTTATGTGGTGCAGCTTCTTCAATTTGCTGTTATATACTGGAGATGCTTTTCAGAGACCTGAAAAATATTTGTTTTCCTTAAATGTTTTAATTTCATATTTTTGGAATAATGTGGCAGACCAACAGGTGGAAACGATATGCGTGCTTTTCAAAATACTCTGTACCTGACTCAATACTTTATCAAACCACATTTTAATCCAACTGCAGCTGCAAGTCTTTGAAATGACTTTGGTCTAAATCTAATCCATGCCGTTGTAGTTCAGACTGTATGTGTAGGGGTTTGTCGGACTGGAAGGTGAATGTTTTTTATTGCACCTAGCAGGTTTTCTTCTTGGTTTCTTTTAACAATTACTCTCTTCTCGCCACTCTGCCATAACAGCTTTTGTGGCGAACGTGACTAATAGTCGTCTCTGATTGGTTCTCTCTTTGCTCGGTCTCCCAGTTTAGGAGGGAGGCCTTATCTTGACTTGTTGGCAGTTTTGGTAAACTGTTTCACTCACTTTTAATTGGTTGTGCTGGCTTTTATTTCGCAGTATCAGTAAAATGAGATGAAATCCAATGAATGCCATAAACCTAAAGTTTAGCTTGTAAAAGAAATTTGGGAACAATGTATTCTTCCTCCTTCCACGTCACAATCAATCGTTACTTTATCACATAAAAACCCAATGAATACATTCCAGTTTGTGAGTTTAATGTGACAAAACATAAAAAGGTTTATATTATATTATATTATATTCTTCTGAAGTGTAGCAGTGTGTCGGTCCTGTTGTTTCTCCACCTGTGATGAATGAGTGTAATCACACAGCAGCAGCCAGCAGCACAGACTGTGTACAAGCTCATCACAAATAGATACGTCGCTAATCTCTCTCCCAGAGGTCAAAGGCCTCTTTGGCTGTGCTGCAGATGGTGCAAAAAAATAAAATAAAAATAAAAAATTAGGAAGCTGCCCAACTTAAGTAGGAGAGACATTTTTCAAATTGAGTAAATAAAGAAAATGAGGTCAAGCTGTGCTGTGTTCTGCTTGTATTTCTCTGAACTGATTGTTGCTGTTTTAATTTACTAAATCTTTGTATTTATTTATTTTGTTATCTGGTTGAACACAGTAACTGCTTTTTAAATCTACAGGTGTGGTTCCTGGTTATGGTGGAGGATACCCTCAGCAATACGCCCCAGGTACTTATCTGCCTTCTTGTTATATTTTCTTTTTGCTTATAAATGAACGTTATGTAACATGCTGTACATTTGTATTTTTGATAGAAACGACTGATTTGTTGTGCCATAAATAAGCAGAGTAAATGTCTTAATTAGCTGAATATTGAGACAGACAACACATGAAAACAAGGGCTTGTGTTCAGTATTACAGTCTGAAGCTGCATTCAGGCAGACATATATTATAGAGCAGATGTAGCTTTCATTTTTCATGTCTGTTTCTGGATCAGGTGGATTAATGCTGATCAGCTGCTTTTCATGAAATGTGAATAAAAAAAGGACAAGTTATTGCATCATTCATATTTATAAATAATTTATTTAGAATAAAGGCTAAAGAGGGATGAAGCCATAAGCTTCTGAAAATTGTGCTTTTTTTCCGTAAATTAATATTTCACTCATTTAACAAAGGAAGAAGAAACCACAAGTTTAAAGAATTTACTAGGGCTTATATGTTAATAAGATTCAAATTATTTCTCTCCCGTCTATGTTTGTTGAAATTTTTACTAATTCCTATTCCAGATTTTCCAGATTTATAGTTTGACCTGTCCACATTGTTGAAGTCTGCTGTATTATGTAGTTCAGCTCCATAATATAATGTAAAATAAAAAGACATTTAATCTTGTGACTGTGTGATGTTAATGAAATTATTTGCTTTTCATGCCTCAATTTTAATTTAAATTTGAGCTGTTTTGGATTCATAAAGGTTATCCTATTCGAAACCCACAGGATGGTTTATTTGTGTCTTATGTTCATAAAGAACTAAATTACTTTAGAAACAAAAATAAATGACACTTTTAACTGCAAGATGTTTTTATAGTTACGTTTTATGGAGCAAGTTCTCTCTCGCTGTCCTACTTTAAGTAAATAATGATCGAGGTTAATGTTCACAAATGTGAGCACATATTTCTAAATATAATCTAAGCGAGGGAACCACAAAAAGTTTGGACACTTTGCAAAATTTGGTGTCGTGAGTCTTGCAACTCATGACTCGTACCACAAATATAATCTACTGATATTAAATTTATATAAGTGCTACTCAGATGTTGTAGCAATAAGCCAATAAAAGCATTAATTTTCTCATGCTACACTTTGTGAACCCTCTGTCTGCAATGACTCACATCAGCATGCCGATTGCAGAGGAGCTTCTGACATAACCATGTTTCTGATTGGTTCAGTTATTTGAATAATTGGGAATACTCATAGACTGGATAGGTTAAGGCTATGATACTAAGATGTCTCATATTTTCTGTGTTTTTGATGTTGTTTAGGTCAATATGCGCCAGCCTCACTGACCCCACAACAAGGTACCAAAGACCATTATCACCTTGCTGCACACTTAATTACACTTCCTTATGAAGGTGTCCATTTGAAACAGGGTGTTCATGGTGGACGCATGATGATCTTTATTTTTCTCAGCTCAAATCCTAATTCAGATAAACAGCTTAGAGATGATGACATTTATCCAATGTATGTGTCAATAAATTTGTTGCCAAGATTTCTTACATAACAAATGCAGAGCTTTATAAAACTAAAGGAGTGAAAGCAGCATGGAGCAAACATCTGGTTTATAATATAATACTAACACATCCATAAATTTAGCATATAAAGTAGCATAGCTATAATAAAGCAATGATATTTGTTTCTTTTGTCATTTTGCAGCCAAGGCAGCAAAGTATGGTGCGCTGCAGGGCTTCCTTGGCGGAGGAGGAGGCGGAGGAGGCGGAGGGTTCTACAGAGGTGAATTACAGTCTTTAAACCTCCACAATTATTAAAACCTCTTGCAAAATGTTTTTAAAAGCCTTGAAAATAGAAAGGTTTGTTGTTGCCGCAGCTAAATCTCACACAGAAATTAAGAAAAATCCAACTTTTCATTTGAGTTCATAGTAATGATTAATATAAATAATTGTAGCCTAAGCATTTTTGGGGGTCTATACTTAGACTTTGTAAGCTGATTGGAGTGTCTGCAAGGTTTTAGTTAGTAATCCAAGACTTTTTCTTTGTTCCTCCTACAAATGGAAAAACAAGAGAGCATGGCAGTGAGCTATATAAAAAGACTGATCATGTTGATCTTCATGATTTCTTAATGCGGTATTTATTTTCACATTAAAGGTTGGATTTTTCTGCTTTTTCCATTTTGCAAATGTGATTATTTCAAGGCAATAAGAACACACAGAAAAACTGCAACCTTAACATGATCGATTATTGTCGAAGCCACTCCTGGGTAATGAATTAATAACCCAGCTTACTGCGGTGTTCTCTGTAGGTGGCGCTGCAGGATGCCAGGGTAAATACTGTGGGAGGAGGAAGTAGAGGATCTCCAGATCCAGTGACCTCAAGACACCATGGTGCTACTGCATGATCTAGAATGTACATTTTATATGCAAACAAAGCCCGATTAGACAACCTGTATAGATGTTTGTTGTTGCTTACTTGACTTCAATGTCTGTTTTTCTACAAACCCACCGACCCAGAATTTTGTACACGTTCTGTTGTGAACATATGTTATAGATAGTGCCTTTTGATTATCATGTATGTGTTCCAGTTAATCAGCTTTGACTCTTTGTACCCCGTCACAGGAGTTAGAAATGCTTTGTGTCTTCAGTGAGTGTGTGTGTTTTTATTGTGATGATCAGGCTGACCTTTGTGTTTTAACCCCTATGGACGTGTCTCGCCCGTCTGAGCAGAACTCGCCGCCTCTCGGGGAGGGTTGGTTTGGTCAAAGCTCGCCCAAACACTGATCAGATCTGTCCAATCTGCTCCCCGCTCTTCCTCCGCTGCTATTTTTAGCCGTGCTGAGTGTAAAGCGGCAGGAGCTTGCTCGGGCCAACCCATCTGCTCTGAGATTTTGCTGATTCTTGTCGCTGTGCAGTGAAGTCTTCTCAGCACTTTCTGATCTTTGAACAACAGAGAGATGAACGCAATTGAAACGTCTTTTAATGCTTTACAGGGAGAGAAAAGCAGCCGGCCAGACGTAGATGTCAGGCTGACATGAACTTTATGTGTGGTTGAATGTTGGGTGTGTAGTCTCATTCATTATTATTTTATTTTACCTGTTATAAGTGTTTGGACTCATAGCTGTATTGTTATCAGGAAAGCATAAAACAAGAACAATCTTTTTGCATTTATCCTCTGTTACTAATTATTGCAGGCTTTGTTTAATGGGGGAGGATGTGCATTTATGTGAGACATAAAAATCCTCTTGATTATTTACTTGAGCTGCTTTTATCAGGCTTTACTGACCAAAGGTTTCTGAGTGCTGTTGCCAATGTGACCGCATCTCTCCGTGTGTAACTATGTACTGTATTTTTGACTAATTTTGATGTTAGCTGGCTTCAGTTTCTTCCACTCGGGGCTGCGTGAGAACTGTCTTTGAGCCTCGCCGGGTTGGACCATGTCGGATGTGACGTGGGACTCTCTTCATCTTTATTTAAAACTGTTGTCAGAAGGAGGAATGGTGTGGTTTTGCACTTTTTTTTATGATCTCCACGACACATGCGACTCGATCCTAGACATCCTGGCAATGTCTTTTCTTTAACAGATAACAAAATAAATGTGTTTAAAGAATTTGTTTTCCATTTGTTTGTTTGCTTCATTCATTAAACATCAGAACAACTCAGTTGATCCATCTTAGCTGTTCCTAATTTTTCTAATAAAATTGTTTTGCAGCAGTATTTAGTTGAAACCAAGAGTTTGCATACATTGAATAAAAACACATTCACCTCCTTTTCTCAACGTCTGAAGTTTATTTTAGGTCAGTTAGAATTAGCAAAATTATTTCTCTTTGTAAATGCCACAATAATGAGAGAATATGTCAGATTTATTTAATTTTGTCTTATATATTGGAGGTTTACAAAGTCAAGACATCATCATCGTGGCATGTAAAATTTAACTTTTTTACATTTTATCATAGCACAACCACAAACTTAAACTGAATTTTTGGGACCTTTACGTATTGCATGAATGGAAAATAATGTTTATATTCATCTCCTTTTATTCTAATACCCCAAATCAAACATCATAGCTCCAGAAGCCAGCTAATTATGTCAAAAAGTTCAAGGATATAAATAGTTTTGCAAGGCACTATGTAAATCCTGTAGTTAGTGTCCTAGATGGAAATGATAAAGCCATGCTGCTGTTTCCTGAGGCTCTCCAGGGACAGCTCTGACCCAGGATCCTGCAGAAGAAGCTGACTCTGCTTTCTATCTGCAGCAGGGTTCCTGTGGAACTCTACAATGTTCACACTGTAGTTGTACAACTGGCTGTCTATAATGACATAAGCTGATTTCTTTCAAATGTCCTCAAATAAAAAGAAAAGATAAACAAAAGCTTGTAAACTTGGTCACAAATGTCAGAAAAGCACAGTTATCTTTACTGCTACAACTGGAGATCGTGGGAAAATGTCATATAAAAATATTTTGAAGAGTAACACACTTGTCCTCCATGTTTTCTTCCCATTGGATCAACGGGTTATGATTATAAGTAATTTAATATAACTACAGTGGTCTTGGATGGTGACTTATATTAAGCCATTTTTTTTTCTTTTACAGGTAGACTTTTAAAACTTTCCAGTCAAAAACAGCAGTTTTTGCTTTTTCTTCTTTTCAGAATATGTCTTATATGGATACTTTCACCTCATTCTGTTTATTGATATGTGTCTTTCTGTTGTGACTATTGCAGTCATTTTTTTTTTTTTTTTTTTTGCAAACATATAATGAAGCCTTATTTTTATCTCCCTCGGGTGAGTTTTAGTTGTGTTTTTGCAGCTGTTTTTGTATCCTACACAGTGGTTAGATTATATGTTACAACGACTTGCCATATCTAGATCCCTCTCTTCTTCTTCTCCCTCCCTCCGAATGGGAAACAAATCCTGAATTCATTAACTGGGGCGTGTTCCCGGTTGGCCAGCCTCTATATTTTCCTCTCCCCGGCTCTGCCACTCCATTGGTCGGCGGATCTGTTGAATGAATCGCCGGAGAACCGAGCGAACAGCAGCGGGCAGGAGGAAGCAGCGTGGGCCGCTGCAGCTGCGGGGATCGACCGAGGCACAGCCAAACACCAGCACCGGGGGGAGCGCGCTGCGGTGGGGCCGCTGGGGGGACGTCGGTTACCGGTTCTCTGTCGACCAGAAGTTCTCCGGAGGAGACCAGAGGAAAGTGAATGAGGTTGATGCTGCTTTGCTGCACCTGGAAGGACGAACGCATGGGAGAGGAGGAAGGTGAGGAGGAGCTGGCTGCAGGGAGGTGAGGGCGTTTAAAAGGCAGAGGACGCTGCAGGCAGAGGGGCGATAAAGGCGCAGTTCTGTTGCTGTGTTTGACATCCACTGATCAGATATGGACGTGGCAGCGTTTCATCCAAAGGGAGGTTGTTTGAGCATGTTGGCGCTGATTCTGAAGCCATGTTTTCCTCGAGTTGATGCATCCGTCATGTTTGTGTGCACCAGAGAGACTCGCACCAAGCTCTCTCTGCATGTGCAACCAGTAAAAAACAGGATTGTTTATGATCAGATTGAGAGAAGAACAACAAACCGGTGAAAAGACAAGACTCTTGGGTCTAAATGAAACAAACAAATGCTTTTCTAAGTACTTTTTACCATTTGGGTGGGTAAAAAAAAGAACATCATCTCACAGAAATGTAGGGCTTAATATTAGCTGCTTATTTTGGTTGTGTTGTAGATTTTTCATCTGTCCCTCTTGTATCAGACTGTGTTAGTCCTGTCCTCTCATGTTCTATGAATAGAGCAACACAGACTTTGCATGATGTTTACATTTGCATTGCAATGATTCTGCAAGACATGAGTTACCAGAGCTTCACCTGTACAGCTCATGCTGTGTGTGGGAAGATGAGGGTGTGTCTGTTTGCTTTTACTATCTGGTCTTGAGAAATACAGGAAAGAAATAATGACTCTTAGACATTCAACTTCAGAAACCAGTGAGTGTAGTAAACCTGAGGCTCCATTATTGATATTAGTTGATTCTAAGCTCCTCTTTCCTTCATTTGTCAAAGAAACGGATGTCTTCCAAAGTCTCCCGTCTTTAGCTGCAGCCAATGTCTCCTCTAATGATGCCTCGCATATTAACTCATCCAAATGGGTTTTTTCTTCCTGAGACCAAACATTTTTCTCATTAGTGAGAAGGAATGGAGCAGTGAACAGCCCTTTGCAGGCCGCTCTTAACACTGAGGTCAGGTTAATGTTTGCACACGTTGCTTTGTGTTGTGCGGATTGCCAACTTTGAGGAAAACTGTTGTGCAACCTTAAGATCTCGGGTGTTTAATAATACATGAGCGACCACATTAATGCTACTTAATCCCATTAGCTGTTGTGATCTGCCAAAAATAAAAGGAAGCAAAGTTCCTAAAACAAATGGAGAACTTGGATGCAAAATGGTTTGTTAGACGGGCGATGACTGATGAAGAAACTTTTGGTTGGAAACATTTTAGTACCTTGTCTGCTGTTGAGTAACTTGTTAAATCGTTCTGTGAAAATGCTTTTTTTTTACTGGAATCTTCAGGAAACTTTCACTAAAGGTGCTCTAAAAGTTTGCCTCAACGTTGAACATAAAACCTTATGAGAACCAGCAGAAATTTCTTTGTAGAGGTTTTCCAGAACTTTCTGATTGTAACATTCAAGAACCACTCCCTAAATCTTTCCTGAAAGTTGCTTCCCTGAGTTGTAACGGCAACTTTCACAATGTGAACTCAAGAAATCCTCACCTAAAACGCGCCTGATGGTTTCTACAGTCGCAGTGTAACCTTTAAGAAATCATCCAGAAATGTTCTGCATTAGTTTCCTGAAGTCTAACCAGAACGTTTATGACGTTCCATAAAGGTTCAATAAAGATTAACTTCCCTCTGACTTGCAGGACGTCATCTAAAGACTAATTAGTGGGAAAGTCACCGAAGGGAAAATAAATAAAAGCTTTCACAATGTAGCCAATGGCACATATTGAGGGACGTTCACCAAAAGATAGCTTGAAGATACCAACACCTTTCATTTTTTCAGAGAGGTTTATTGGATAATTTCAGAAATTTTCATTGGAGCATAGAAGCAACTTTTACAAAGACAACTAGCTTTATCAAACCTTATGAAATCTTCCCTACAGGTTCTCTTGAGGTTAGTTTCAAGAATGCAAAACAAATACTAACTAGTGGTTTCCTACAATTGTCAACATGCAACCTTATAGAAAGTTTCATGTTTAGTCAAGGTTTTCTACAAGTTTCAGAATGTAACCTTCAGAGGATCCTACAGGTTCACTGACGCATTATGCAACTGTGTGATCTTTGTGGAGCTGCCAGGGAATCTTCTCTAAATGTTCCCCAAATGTTAAACCATAACTTTCAAAATCAAATCTTTTAAAGAACCTTTTTGGGCCATTCCTAAAGGTTTCCCTGAAGGAGAAATGCAAAGCTGACAGTGCAGTCTTTTAGAAACCGTTAGAAATGTTTGCTATTATTTTCCAGATGTAATGTAAACAACACCTTTTAAAAAGTGTTGCATCAAGGTTAAGGGCAACTTTCCTGTAAGGAAACTTAAGAAAACTTTCAAGGTTCCCCTGAAAGTAAGTTTGTAGAATCACAAACTTACTTTAGAAATGTTTAGAGATTTATCTTCTCTAAAGGTCCAGATTTTAAACTCTAACCTTCTGAGAAGCTCTTGATTGGATTCTACAACGTTTCTGAAGTAACCTTTAGAAAGAAAGACTGAAGGGAATTTTTCCTAAAGCTTCGCTGAAGGTTCACAGCAACTTTAATTATTTATCTTATATATTTTTGTTGCAATCGAAAGCTTAAATATTAAAGAAACTGAAACATCAGCACATTATTTCAGGTTCTAACTCTTAAATATAAATACACTGTCACCAGCTTATCACCATCTTATTACCAGTTTACCCAGAAGTCAGACTGGCACCAGAAGCCTGGCTGCTGTGTTCGTACAGCTGAACCAGAAGTGATGTCAGAGCAGAGATGCTTGTTGTGTGTTCAGTTTCTTCCTCAGGTGAATCATAAACCAGCTGGGTAAGTTTGCATGGAAAGCCAGATAAAGAGTCTCGTGCAAACACGGACACAATCAGAACGTTGTTGGATCTGCTGAGGCCCAAATAAAGCCTCACATCCGTGTGGGTTTGATCCTGTTTTCCTACGTGTCTTTGCAGCTGGAGGACGTTTGCCGGAGTGTGCGGGATGCAAAGAGAGGATCTACGATGAGCAGTACCTCCAGGCCCTCAACGCCGACTGGCACACCATCTGTTTCAGGTAGAAAACTGACCCCACTTCGCTGCCGACACAGGAAGGTTGACCAGTGTTGTGGTCGCATGCAACCATTTGGGGAAAAAAACAACAACACATAAATCATGTTTTGGCTTAACAGATCAAATATCCTTGGGTATAAGTGTGTATTTATTTACACATCCAGCCAAATAATGACCTATTATTAACTCTGTTTACTATTTGGCCATAATAGAAAATCCTCTTTCACTATTTAGCACTAAAAGCTAAACAGTGACTGAACCACAGTTTTCACTTATTTCTATCCTGCACCAAAGGACAAAGTCTCCTTGCTGAATAAGCCTAAGAGACTGAAGCTACAACATATTTATCAGGTTATTATAAAAGTCTGACAGCTAATTAATCAGAGAGGCGTTGTGATTGTTTACTCCTCCTTCCCTTTGTTTGCTGCCCATGGATTTTATGTAATTCAATAGAAATACCAAATGTAGCAGCTCCTCAGAAGGAGAAGTGACATTAAAGAAACCTAGATGTTACATTTTTAACAGTTTGGGGTTTATTGTTTGGGTTTAACAAAATAAAAGGGTAAAAATCAACAATAATCAAAAGGTAGGGGCTTACAACCAAAAGTACTAAATAAAACAAAATCCACAAAACAATCAGAGGTGTAAACCAAAGATCTTAACAAAGCAAAGCTGCACCTTTTGTCCAGGTTAAACAAGGTTAAACAAACTACAAATCTCTAGTAGAGACACAAAACCCACACAGGGACAAAAGCTATCAAAGGTTACAAAAGCTCACAGAAAGACAAAGCTATTCAGAGCAGTCAAACACCCAACAAAGCAGTAAGCTATCTCAACAAAGAATCAGCTGTGCCTTCTCCCAGGAAGTCTTGGGTTTAAAAAGGGAGGCGTCATCACAGATTGGTGGAGCTGACAATTGGTGATCCAATGAGCTCTGCTGTAGGCCTCAGGGAGTGGCACAGGAGGATGAGGGCTGCATCCACTTCCCAGTGGAGTCAATTTGGTTGGAAAGCTGCAGATATACAGATACGGAAGAGAAAAAGAAAACGTACGAAGGCCACTGGCCGTAACATAAATACATTTTTAAAAAACTTGTAGAACTGGGAGATGGACTCCTTCCTTGGATCGGATGGGAAGCTTTCAGGGGCAGTGAGGTCTGGTCAAATGAAGATTAACCTTACATTTGTAATTTCCCCCCTTAAATCTCAAGCATTTAATGATGTTAGTGAGTAAAACTCTGGATTCACGTTCAAATTTTGAAATATTAATCAATATTTGCATTTAAATTTGTGAAACAAAATGCATTGATTATGACTTACACTGTCCTGCCTTTGAATAAACATTTGGTCAGAATAACTTAATGAGATTTGAACTTCTTCATTCTTGAATTTGCTTCGTCATCAGGCTGTCTATTGGTGAGCTGCAGCTACATAGGTGAAAGTTTACATCTGAGGTGTGTGTCTTGTTGTGCCATTTATTTGCACCCCCTCCAGAAGACTGTTAAATGAAGATCAAAAATAAAACGCACAGCTCAATTAATATCTCGTCATACCTCAAAGCTATAGATTACATTTTTTTTCCTGGACTGTAATCCCTTTGTGCCTTTAAGCCTTTCGTTCCAACTCGGCACCTTTTCTTCATAAACGATGAATATGCAAATGTGTCCAACCTGGTTATGGCTTTTCAGCTCACTCAGCCATGTCTCTTTAATTTCTCAGTGTTTAGGTAAACGCTGCCAGTTTACGGTCAACATAAAGTCTCAGGTGGTCTTACTGCAGCTGAAACCCTACAGAATGATCTTGACTGCTTGTTTTCTAGTTGGTCTGCAGAAATACCTGCAACTGTCTCGTTAACGGCGTAACGCTGTACCAGCCTTATCTTCCTGACGAATGTTGAACATGTTTTGACTTGCATGCTGCACTGAGAACAAGTCTAGCTTGGATGTCTGAGACGATATCAGCAGCTTCTGCCTGGTTTAAACTCAGGCGGCTCCTGTTGCCCTGGTGACATGCCAGCTACAACCTACTTAGTCCTGCAATGAGACTTTTTATTATTACATTCTGTTTCATTTGTATTCCTGTTCTTCTTTGCTTTAGGTAAATTTACTTAAAAGGTACTGATGGATGGCACGAGCGCTTCTTCAGAGACAGAACATCAGCTTTCCATGTTGAATTTCTGAAGTTTTAGTAACTTTATTTAATCATCTATTGCCCCTAATCTAAGATGGTATTAAAGTGTAAAGTCAAAAAACGTAATATATGTAATTAACAATGCTTTGCTATTCTAACCACGAGTGTCATACCAGATTAATATATTTTTGAATAAAACATAATACATTTTTAAAATATAATTGTCTAAAAAAAAGAAGAAAATAACAATTTACCTATAAGATCAGACTTGAGCTTGTTTGCCTCGGTGCAGCTTGTAGGAATGTTGCGTTGCGGCTCCCGTCAGTCACACTAACGATCCGTCGTCACATCAGCAGCAGCAGGCCTTCACGTTCACACAGGAAACTGACGCGATGTTTGAACAAGTCCTGACTATGTTAGAACTTGTTCAAACAAGTCGTTAACGCCGACTTGTTTGAGTTCCCTCCGTCTAAACCAGGGGTGTCAAACTCATTTCTGTTTTGGGCCAAATCAAGATCAGGAACGTATTATGTATTAATAAAACCTGTTAAACTGTTAAAATATCAACGAATTATTAAAATTAAATATTACTGAACGTCTCTTCAGTCCCTCCAGGATTTTGTGATACTTTTTGTGATTTTATTTTATTTTTTAAAAAATAAAATCAAAGTTTTCGTGGTACTAATTTGGAGATATTTGTGCTTATTTGCTACGGTGGATGCGACTTCTCATCACTAGCTGTATAGATCGTTATTATAGACATCTATTAAGGCTGAGGCAGCTGTTCAGTACAAGTAAGAAAGTTTTTGACAATTTTTGAGAAAAATCTGCAATAAACTCCCAGGGCAACAAAAGGTGCTAGGATTTGTTGATGTTGTGGGAATTTCCACAATAATTTTCAAAAAACTGGAGGGACTGATTTAAATAATTTGGCAGTAAACAGATAAAACCTGCATTGTTTTATTTGATCACATAATATTTAAGCTCACCAAGTGTTTAGTCTAGAATCTAGAGGGCCACATAAAAAGCTGTGATGGGCAGGATTTGGCCCGCGGGCCTCGAGTTTGACACATGTGATCTAAACTGTCTAGAAGCTCAGTTTTAATACAAATTCCCCCGAACGTCATAACGAGGATGGAAGTTGATTTTAGTCACAAACCAAAGAGTTGAAGCTCAAGTGCTGGAAGCCTCATTGAAACCCCGAGCTTAATATATTTGTGCATTTCTTTTATATACTTAATTTTACCATCAACGAGACGATGCAGAGGTGGAGTTTGTCTCTTGGTCATGTTGTCACTACAGGCCTGCAGAGAGTAAATCTAATACTTTATCCAACAGATTGTAGGTTTCACTTTCCACACAATCACCATGTTCCTTTTTATTCATATCCACGTGTTTGTGAAATCTGCACAACACCTTTTTGTTAATGTGTGCCATTTTTCACTTGCCTCAGAGCCTCAGTGCTTTCCGCCATGCAGCAAAACAAAATGAACGAAAACCTCTGGGATAAAATTAGTTTTCAGTGTTTATTTTGGGGCTAACAATTAATGGTTAATCAATAATCACATAAAAAATTGACCCATTCTGCAGATTTTTCATTTAACCACATAAGCCTTTTTTTATACAATATAAATACATTAAAAGATGAAAAAAAAAATTTAATTCCTTTTTTAAATAAGGAAATAAATACATATTTTATTGCGCAAAGTGCAATGACATAGCATTCTTGTTTGTAGCAAAGTACGCATCTGCAGCTTAAAAAATACTATAGCAGCTTCTTCTAGAAGCTGTTGGGACATTGTAGAAATTTGCATATCTTAGTAAAACTATTTTCAGAATTGATATAATGCACTGATTTATACGTCTGCACAGAAGAAGAAAAGAACCAATAAGAATGAGTGAAAGTTTCTGGCCAGAATATCAATGCAGCTTTTGTACGCTTGTTCTTCCTGAGAGATAAATTATTTTTGTTGCTGGGAAAACGGCTCATCTCTCCTCACTGTTCTTTTTTTTTTTTTTTCCATCTTTGTGTTTTGGCGCCACCATCTGTCTGGAAGTCCTACACTTGCATGATCTCATTAAAGTGGAAAATTTTGACGTTACTAAATGTTCAGACAATTTAAAAAGTTTTTGCACAGCAAAATGTGATCTTAACGTGCAAAGATTTGTTATTTACATTTAAGTTCTTTGGTAAGTTTTGAAAACAGTGATAGAGATCATGCATTTCTCAAATAAATCTAAGGTAAAATATCCTGTAACAAAACTGGTAATTTTCCTAAAATTTCTATTCAGTCTTTTTTTTTTTTTTAGCCACAGGAGTCTTTTGGTCATTGATCAACATGAAGGTTGGATCAGATTCAGAGATTATAATCTGCTGAATCTGAAATCTCTGTGGTAATTGGAAATAATGCAGCCTGCAGCTTCTAGATTAAATATCCAGTTTTTTATGATTGTGCATGTTTGACCCGGAAATGTTGTGTAAAACTTGTAGAAGTGTTTAAGCAGCAGAGAAACCTGAACAAGAGCAGCTGAAAACTCATGTTAGCACAGAAAACGTGTTCTCGGTGTTGTAATCGTAGGATCTGGGGCCCTGAGTTTAACTTGAACCTTTTCCTGTTTTCGATGTTATTGTCATCTACCACTAGATGTTCCAGTAGAGCTGCAGCAGCTTCCTGACCTCCTCGCCACGCTTCCTGTCTCCCATGCTGCTTTTCATTGATTCGCTTAATGCCTTGTGCATGTCTGTGCCGGTTTAACCGTGCTCATCTGAGCCGATTGATCATCGGCGTGGTGGCTGCTGCCGCCGGGTGGAAAACTGGCAGCTCGATGTGCCATTAATGATTTCCTCCCAGCGGAAGTCTGAATGGGAAACCTGAAACCTGAGGAGGGCATCCGTGCAGAGGTCAGAGTCTTTAAAGGCTTTGTCCTCCGTGTGTGTGTGGCACATCCAGACCCATGTGGATGATGGCTTGGTGCTCGTCTCTATGCATTCATGCAAAACATTCCCACAAGCTTTCATTTGAATATTTAAGTTGGAAAGTAAACACACTTCTTTGTAATCGTAGCATCGGTGAGAAGCTTTTTCCAGCTCCGTACAGCATCTCTCTTTTGAGGTGTCGGATATCAGACTGAAGCTTTGGCCTCTTTGTGTGGCATGCTGTGACAGAGCAGAGAGGAAAGTTCCCTTCTCTGGAAAAACTAAAGATATTTCTGTAAGCATCGCATGACTGGATGCTGGAAAGAGGGCAGGTTCAGGTAAATTTATTGGCAGTTATGCTTTTTAGATTCTAGAGTATTTGAGTTAAGAGAAAAAGAAAGCAAGATTAGAGATGGGGGTGGTTGTAAGCACCCGGAGGCTGTGCAGAGAACCGTCCCCCTGGGTGGAAAAATAGAAAACGTTCCTCTTAAAATAGCCTCAGTGTTGGTCAGGCTTCATGGGAAAATGGAGCCGAGCTCCCGCTGCTAAATATTTTCCTTTTTTTCTGCTTTCTGTTGCATATTTCAAAGGGTTTTTTTCCCAAGCCACCAAAACAAACTGTTATAGTTGAGATGCATCTCCTTGTGACCAGCCTGAAGAAAGTCTTCTTCCAGCAGTAAGTGAAAGCTATTGGTTGTAATGTATTTCTGCTTTGTTGTGGTTCCGTCTCAGACGCTTATTGACAGTGAAGCCGGCCGCTGGGACAGAAACTGTTTTAATGAAAGATGAGCACAAGTGGATCTGAGTGAGGAACGTGACCAGAAAAAAGATTCAGTCTGAATGCAAATGGACCCTGAATCCAAATTATGTCAAAGGTCACAAAAATAGTGGTTCAAGTTTTTGGATTTTTGAGTCGTTAGAAATCCTGACAATAAGTGAATCTCTAGATTAACCAAGATCTACTGTTTTACAACATAATGTCATTGTTTGAGGCATGGCAACCAGGGAAGTTGTGTTTCTTCCTATCGCACCTTTTCACTCGATTCCTTCATGATAACCATACAGTTCAGAACCGTCTCAGCTGCTGTGCCTCTGAAACCGAGAAAAACAATTTGGAGAATTAGAAGAAAATTTGCTGGCCTCCACTGTCGAGTCAGACGACGACAAACTAACCTGGTTTAGTCATAAAAATCTTTCTCCGTTGGGCTCTGCTTCCATCACAGCATCTCACAGTGTAATGTCATCTACTCGTGTTTTCTGGCAGCATTATTATGTATTGTTTGTGCTGCAGCTTAAAGAGCTTCTTCTAACATCAACAGAGCTAATTTACCTTCTTCGTCTTTGACAAACCCCATAAAAAACTATAATATTTGCAGTTTAGGGAATTTAGGTTGTGGCATCTTTTCTTCACCTTTAAGATGTTTTCCAGGAGATTAAGTTGAAGAAACACCTGACGAATATTTTATAAGACAGTTTGAAACATTACTGTAAAACATGTATGTATTTTACCCCACTGACTATTAGAGATGAAAAACCTCTAATGCAACTTATTCATTATGTTTTTTTAAAGTTATTCTCATGAATATTGCAACATAAATCATTAACTAGAAAAATATTAAAACCTATTCTGGTTTGCATCCTTCTTCTCGGAAAAAGCATCAGAAATGTGCATCAGGAAATGAGGCTTTTTTTGTAAATGCTGCAGTGTCGCTGCAGCACTCTCCAGCCCTCCATCTTCTCCAACTATAAAACTACACCTGCTGTAGTTGCTACCCTGTTCATCACCCCACAGTCTGCTGCTTACTTTGCACTTTAAATAACAGTCTTTTCCCCCCCACATTCATTGTAAGTACTCACTGTGAGCTCTTCTAGTAAATGTTTGGACAAGGCTGGTTTGTCCTCAAGGACAGACTGACACCAGATCTGCTGTCCTGTGCGGTTCAGCATGTTTGTTTTGCAGATGGAAAGCGTGCAGATGTGTTCGCTTCTTCGGGGGGGAAACGAGTCTTAGTGATGCTCTGAAGTTGGATTTTCTGACAGGCAACTTAAAGAGCTGCAGTGACTCAGCATCTGCAGGAAAACTCTGCCTGGCAACAGAGTCTGAAGGAGACGAATCACGTGATGAATGATGTGTTGAGTTAAAAGATTCATCTTGATGCTGCCTTTTGTAATATTTAACATATTACAAAACCTGTAATATGTTAAATAATGACAGCAGCAACAAAAACAAAGGCAAGTTTGTGTTCAGCAACTTGGTTTCTAAACAGAAAATTCAGAAACTTAAATATAAATAAATATGTACTGATACTGATATTTAATATCTTTGCTTCATATTTTAAAATCTCAAATCCTGTCTGTGATGCTGGGCAGGGAAACTGCTGTTCACATACCTTCCTTAAAAACCTCAAACGTCTTCAAGTAGAGATGCACCAATTAGGCCTTTACGGGCTGATAGCAATTTACTATTTTCTTAAAAAGACTATAATATATATGCCCTGGCTTGCATTGATATCCAAAAACATCAAAAAAAAAATTTTTGCAAGTTTTTAATGCACGTTTTAAGTTTTGAATCCAATAGAACACACAAAAAAGCATACGTCTCAAATCTTACATTTGATTTTTGAAGTCTTAAAAAATTGCTAATTGCATTCAGAATCACATATTTAGGAAACAAAGTTCAGCTGTGTGTAATTAACCAGCTGTTCTTTCAGAACTACAGAGGAATAGCTTCGATCAAAGCTTATTCTTCTCCTATATTGGACTAGTCAAAGTCTAGACCTGAAACCAATTTGGAATCTGTGGCTTGAAAACCGATGTTCACAGATTCCCTCCTTCCAGTCTGACTGAGCTTTAGCCATTGCACAAAGACAAATGGATCAGGCTCCTTCGATTGCTTACAATTATGCATGGTAAGACATTGAAACATTTGATTGGAAAGTGAAAAAACATAAAGAAATAAAAGCACCATCAACGCTTTTGCGTCTCAGCTCAACACCAGTTGAAGTCATATTTCCTATTTGTGGCTGCTGAGATTTCATTAAGGTGACACTTCACCATCTGCTGCCTCACTTCCCCTCATCTTTCAGAAAGCCTCGCTCCCCTGCAAGGAGGCTGCCATGTCTGATTATCCAGGGAGAGGTGTGAGGCTTTAACAGATGATGGAGAGCTGGCAAATTTGATTTGTGCTGCCAGAACAAATTGACACGTCCAGGAAATGGGCCGAGCCCTCAACGCGATTAGGAAGGAGACGAGGTGAACTTCAGCGGGTGAATCCTGAACCGTCACAGGGTCAGAGGATGGGAAACGGCAGATTTAAAAAAAAAACAAACAAAAAAAAACGTAACCTTCCCTCTCCCCCGTTCTCTTTCGATTTAACTGCACTGAGAGAGGAAGTAGAGGAAGGGAGGGACGGGGCGCAAGGAGAGAGACGGGGACACTGAGGCTTCTGACAGCCAGGCTGCCATAGCTGAACATCAGAGCCGCTGACATGAGTCTGTCTTCGAACTGTCAAAACAAGAGCTTCGCTCCCCGGAGCGGCGCGTCAGCAGAGAGCCGGCGCAGAGGGAGGCAGCCGATCCTGTAAGCACCAAGTCTCTGTGTGTTTGTTGACTTTTAACCCGAAGGTTGAACTTAAACTCAACTTGGGCTGATCTGGTTCACGTTTTCAGTCTCAAAGTTTCTACCAAACTTTGAGACTTTAACTTTAGCTGTTAAATAAACAAATCTGCCGTAAAATATCCTGTTTGTACACAGTTGGTTATTTTGATCCAGCAGAAGCTTGTAGATGCTGCAAAAGCTTCATAAATTTTAAGCTTTTGCTCTAAAATAAGAGAAATTTTGCTCTTATTTTAGCCTTAAAGGTGTCAAAATGCCAGATTGAGGTGTCAGCTTACAGACACAGGTAAGATGAGCGTTGACAAACATTAATTGGGTTAGTTTCTGGCTTTTCCTTAAATTTAACATATATTTCATATTAACCAAACTAAACATGGAAAAGTTCTCTATTTCTTTCTCTAACCAAGAGTTTGCACCTGAAGAAGTTTGATTAACTTTTATAGAAAAGCTGAAAATACGTGCTTTTCACTTTCTGTTATAATTTGAAACTGACAAAATTTAATTGAACGGAATCGTTTTGGGGTTTGTTTTTTTTCATCATTATTTTAGACTTTTCCAGAAGCGTGTAGTGGCTGAGATTTGCTCATTTCTCTCTGTGCTTCGTCTTACTTCCTCAAAACCCAGAACACACATCGATCCCCCGCCTCCGTCACACTTCTTTAACTCGGGATGCAAAAACCCCAAATTAGTTTTGGCTTCCCTATTTTATTTTATTTTTTTCAGTGCAACATTGAATAAAAGCCCGTTGCTAAAACATGTGACTCGCATCTCATGTGCGGTCTGGTCGTTTCATCTCTGTCATTGTGTGCGAGCCGATTCGCCTTTACCAGACAGTTTCGGATCATTTTGCGTCATCATGATAACTCAGATTGTCATGAAGGAAACTTGTTGTTTTTTTGTTTTTTTTATCCTGTCCAATTCATGAGATGTTTGCCAAAAAACAAGACAACAAAACTTTTGTGTGACATTTTATTTTCAGAAAGTTTTGGAGAACAGAACCTGGAAATGAGAATCAAAGCTAAAGCCACAACACAAAAATACAACCTCGGCTGCAGAACCGGCTGTGAAAGTTAAACATCGATGTTTGAAATGATCTTAGTAAAATAAGCTTAAATTTTAAAATAAGCTTCATTTTCATTTATTTCCTTTCACATTTTCTGCTCATTTTGCTCTAAGAACACAAATAAATATTTTTTAATAAATGCATTTTCTGCCTAAAGGGAACATTTTCACTGAAAAAGAGCAATCTGCTGAATATTTCCTGTTTTTTCTCACATTATCTCACTGTACATTATTTCCTTTAATTTTACTTTTCTGAATTGCAAAGTTTCCTCCACTTTTATTTAATCCCTGCTGTTGATGCATGAAACCTCCAGACATAAATCTTTTTTAATGCAGCTTAAAGTCACACATAAAAATAGAAAAATCCACCTTTTAGTTGGAGTAGATTTAATCGGTGGAAAAAAATGTTCAGAAATAATTGTTTTCAGAAAGTCACTTGTGGCAATCATTCTCCTAAAATCATCTGGAAGATTTATTTTACCCTCTAGGAACTATTCATTTGAAACTTAGGGTTTTCTTCTTTATGGGGAGTAAATAGGATGTGACACAGAGGCCTCTTTCTCATCGGCGCCGGAGGAGGAGCTGAGATTCCTCTGGACAGGACAGTCACCGTTAGAGAAATTCAGTAATAAGTCCAGAGTGAGATTACAATACTTCAGGACAAAACTAATTTAAATTTGGGATTTTCTAAAACAATTGAATGCCATATTTTGCTGAGGTTCCATTTAATTGTTTCTGTAAATTTTGTCACTTTTATTTCTCGATTTCAGACATTATGGATGGATTAAACTCTGATCCTCCTCCATCACCTTGAGTTCATTCAAGTCGATGCCGTTCTCTGAGAGGAGGAGACACCCTTCCTCTTTGGTGGAATATTTTGATTAATTGATTAACTCTAACCTTCGGCTCTCAGCTCTACACTTTAATCACACTATGAAAATTACATTTTTGTTGCACTGTGACCTGATAGAGTCTAGACTCCTAAATCCTCAATGTGACTTCAAAATAAAAGATTAAAGAGCTAATTTATTTATTTATTTTATTTTTTGTACCTTTGTCACTTTTGACCTTAATCATTCATGCTGAGTTTCACTTCATGAACGTTTTAAAAGCACGCGGTGTTATCCTAGTGTCTGATTGGTCGGCTAAGTTTGGCTCTACCACCAAGGTGTTACTGTCAGGTTAAATCCGGTTAAATCTATCTGAACGTCTTGCAATAACCAAGAGTTACATCTGAGACATGATTGTCTTAAAGTTTAGTTTTATGCAGCAACTAAAAATACAACATGTTGAGAGTCTCGCACCTGCTCAGTTGTGAAGTTAAACTTTAGTTGAAAACATTAAAGAGTGCATTAAAAACCAAAACAATGTAAGTCAGTAAACAGATTTGTTTTTGTCGTCTTTCTGCCTGAATCCCCGCCTGGAGCTGAAACAACACTCATTGTGGCTCCCAAAGACCTTTTATTATTCATCCGCTCTGGAAGGAGAGAGCGAGTCCCAGACTGACCGTGCTGGCGGTCGGGGAAGCTTAGCAGACACAAAGAAAAGTGCCGGCGTGCTCTTCTTTCACTGGCCGGCTGCTAGGACTCCTGTTTGCTGCTTGAATAAAGAACAGGCACTCGGATAAAGAGACGGCCTGTCGAATGAGGCGGGCCGTTTTTAAATGCACGGCCCGTCGCCGCTGCGTTCAAGACTGAAAGATGTTAGACAGACGTCAGAGTAAATGCTGCTGAGTTTAAGGTTAGGACATCAGAATGAAGTCTGATTGGCTGTGGTACTTCCTGAATGAGACTGAAGCCGCCCATTAGACAGAGAGTGAGGCTTATCAGAAGAAGATGAGGTAATGTCGAGTGTTTTTATGTGTTTGAGGCTGACATCATCACCGTGGCATCCAGGGTTACCATGGCGAAGGAGGCGGAGGGGAAGATGAGGGGTTGATGAAGTGGGGGGGGAGTGTGGGAATTGAATGTGTCTGCAGGGAACGGTAATTAGTGAAAGCTTACTAAATCAAACCCGTTTAACTCTGGTATAGCTGTCATCAGAGGCTAATTGGTTTGGCTGATGATGATGGTGATTAAGCACCTGGATCACAGGTGAAAAGGTTTACCTGAGACAGTTTGGAGGTTTTTCCTTCATTTCATCAGTGGACAGAGTTTGGCTCTAGACCAGAAATCCCCGTCTGTTCATGTCTCATCTGACTGGGATCAACCCCCCCGGCAGGCTGACATTTCCTGTGGTTGACTTTCACCCCTTGTGTGTGTGTGTGTGTGTGTGTGTCTGATCTTTCCTGTTTTTAATGGAGCAGATCGGAGTATCGGCTTATTGATCGTATCCACTCGGAGCATTTCTGCTGCCTTGGCAGAGATATGGAAGATGGACGTCCTGAACGCGAAGGAGACGAAGGCACATTTAATATTTCATGAAGAGCAGCGTGTGTGTACGTCTGTGGGTGTGTGTCTTAGGCGGACAGGTTTGGCTCCTCGTAAATCTTTCGGCTCTGCGCTTCGCACCGTTTCCTTTTGAGCCCTTCTGCTTCCTGTAGCCGCCTCACCTTCTGCGCCATTCAGTGGCCTGTGGCTTTAAATCTACACACAGTCACACATTATAAATGCTGACCAGAAGAGGATGATGGTCAGCGAGTGTGGTTGGTGTGTGTGGGAGTCGGACCAAACTGTTTTTCTTGTTGCGAGGCGTTTAGTTTCACAGTCACGGTTACGTCAGACACAGTTGGCTATCTTCATGCTTTGTGTTGCTTTAAGCTTTTGAATGAAATGTTCTGATCTCGGTTTTATAGCTACCAATCAGATCCAGACAAAATACCAAAACACCCATATCTCTGCCACTTTATGACGTACACTTCAGATTATATCAGGTTTTCCCTTCAAAGGTGCTGAAATAATTTTTCACTTGAATTCAACAAGAATTTTTTTTAAACTTTTGGTCCATCAAACCGTTTTAGGTGGAAGATTCACAATCCACACCTGTCATTCCACCACATGCCAAAGGTTCTCTGTTATATAGAGATCTGGTGACTGTGGAGATCAAACTGGTGACCAGTCTGGGATGATTTGAGCTCTGACTTGGTGTGTTTTTCTGCCGGATAAACCATCAGAGGACGGGTACGCTGTCAGCAACATGACAACTTTACAGCTTCAAGTATCGTCCATATGTTCAGGTGCATTTGTAGTTAACAGATTATAAAGGCACCTGAACAGTTTTATTCATACCTTATGTTTGAAATAATCACTTTATTTCACCAAAACGGTAATTTTGACTGAGTCCTGATTCAGAACACGTGGAGAGAGCTAAAGAATTGGGTGAAAACATGAAGGTCTTCTAAGTTTGAAGATGATTTGATTTTTATAAAATGTAAATAAAAGTGTTTGTTTTAAAAATGTTCTTAAATTATTTTATTTTTTGAGACATTCCTCTTATTTCCTATCCAATGAAAATGCCCTGGTTCAGTTAACACATTATCAATCTGAATCTGCCGACAATATGGATGGCTTTGGCGTCAGCTGTATTTACGTTTTATTACACCGTTTTATAAAATTTACATTTTATAAAATAACCGTATTCATATTTTGTTAGGGTTGAACTTTTAGCTCAAACATCCAGATTTAAATCAGTCAAAGTTTGAATCTTTGCATCGGGACTGAAAATGGACCTGATGACCCTCATGCTAAAAATACCAGCATTTCCTGGCATCCTCTGAACAGATACAATGTGCTATAAAAGAAAAGATAAGGGGAGTTTGATTGGATGCATCTTTATCTCAATGTTAAATGCTAGAACCATGGCTGACATTGAATTTTGTTGTTATTTTGTTGCAATAACCGTGGTGAATTTCTTTAACATTTGTTGTTAAAGAAAGAAATCAGGTAGAAATAGCTGTGAAAACAGAAACAGGGGCTCTAAGCAAACTAACTTTGCCAGTAGTGTGATTTGTTTTTCATAAGCCTCAAATATAAACCCTGAAATCATGGTTTATGAATTGCAGGCAGTAGTAGTCTTCTCAGAGGATCCTCAAATGCTTTTTTAATGTGAAGGAAAAAATTCACAAGTTTGCCTTTGGGATAAAAAAGGCAAACTGGGCCGGGTTGCTTTTATGTGGGACAGATGATTTACCTCCACTCAGTTGTTCACACAGTTTATTTATATCAGCTGGAACAGAGTAATCATGTCTGGTATTGACCCTTTCACAGGATAAATCGATAAAACGTCCTTGTTAAAAGAGACGCAAATGGAAACGCTCTCACTATTATATGCATTTTACTGTATGACTGTGTTTAATTAACACACTGAACATTTTATGTAATCGCATAAAGCAGTACATCAGGGAGAGCCATTACTTTTCATGCATCCAGATGATCATTTTAATTTTTTTCAATGAGTTTTTAACTCTGAAATAAAACTTTTCATGAGCTGAATATGAAAATTGATTTGCAAAACCTTGTTAAATATATATTTGAATATACAGATTTCAGTTTTTCCTATAGATATTTTTTTGATTGGAGTTAAAACGGGATTCATTTGATAGTGGAACCAGTATCTGCTCCAGTTATAACAGGGTGGTATTCATTTCTGATCCATAAAGGTTTTCACTTTGAAATACAGTCGTATTGTATTGTCAGCCTAGAAATGCTTGATATGTTTAGCCAAGATTGATTTCTCATTAAGAACTACAAAATAAATCAAAAAGAACATTAGAAATATTTTCTATCCTTCAGCAGTCATTAAAAATTATTAGAGTTGACATTTTGGGAGCTAGTTTGGTTAGCATTCAACTTCAGTCTCTGAGTTTCCTTGGAGAAGATAGTTTCTTACCTTAATGAGGAAAAAAAAATGTTTTTCAGCATTTCCAAATCCAGTGATTTCTATGAAGGAAAGGAAATAAAGCTTACAGGTATAAAATTGAGCTACTTTGCTGTATTCCCATGTGCCTTCCTGTTATCTGCTGAAAGCGCTCTCTCGTTGTCTCTCGCAGTTTAAACTAAACAAAAAATCAACAATGCTTTTTATGCCGTTTTCAAATATGGTAAAAACTGCAATACGGTCATTATTTTTAATATTTTAGTCCTTAGTATTAACATACGCCCCCTTTACTGTTTAACGACAAAAGAAAACTGTGGATATTGATGTGTAATTTCCAGGACAGATTAAATAGATGTGGTGAATTGTGGACAGCTTTTGGCTCACACACACCGCACTAAAACGCTCTGTTTCCCCCGTCTTTTCTTCCCCACCATGTTGCTCCTCTCATCACCCACTCAGAGTTATCTCAGGTCTGGAAACCAGACCTGACAGACTACAGTCAGAGTGTAAATAAACGTGACAGTGCCGAACATTAACCAGACTGTTGTGGGTCCAGTTGGAGGTCGGGGAGGGGGCTTCTGTCAACAAGGCCGCCTCCTCTCAGCCTGGAAGAGGAATTTATTACCATCTTCGACACGTTGAGCTGATTCCATCAGGGATTTTAACAGGAGGGGGACGGTTTCAGAGTTACTAACTCTCCTACCCTAATCTCAGCTCCTTCTGCTATTGGCTGCTTCGTCCCCTCTAGGATCCAGAAAAGCTTGTTGAGTTTGCTTTTGTGTCTGAGCAGTCTGTGTGTTTTATTTCTTTGTCTTTGAAGTTTTCATATCATTATCCATATATTTTTTTAAAACTTTTACTTGGACTCCATTTCACAAAATCTCTACTTTCTCTTCACAGAACTTTTGTTTTTGCTGCAGGAAGATGTTGCAGCTTGGCAAAATGTAAAAAAAACCCACCGAGCTGTCGCTGTTTAAATGTATTTCAGCATATCAGAGCATGAAGAAGCTTTTTCACTCTGCTAATCCTCTTATCATGTGTCAGTGCCAGCACACAGGCGACCGTATTCAACCAAAAATACACCGAGCGGCCAAAAACGCACGATTAACACTCCAACCACTATTTTTAAAAAGGCGTTAAAGCTTTAAGTTGTAACTCTGCTTTGCAGGTTTTCTGCTTCTCCTTTTAGAGAAGATTCTTATCCCGAAGGCAAGAATCCAGCCCCTCTGTATTCAGTCATGTCTTTGAAACTCTGCTGCTGGTTAGCTTTGATCTGAGAAAAATCTCCATGAGGCACCTCAACCTTAGAGCATTAAAATCCCCCCCAGGCTTAGTGAGTGCCAGCTTCACACCCAGGTATGACTTCTGCCTCCGCAGCACTTTGCAGTTATCGAGCGGCTGAGGGTAAAGACAGCTGAGTAGCTGCAGATGTCTTCTGGAGGGTTTGACCCACTTCCAGGCTCCCCTGCCCCCCGGGTTGCTCCGACACGCTGCAGCTCTGCATCCACACTGGGGAGATACTGTCTGGATCTGTCTAATAAATGAATAGCATGTGGGTGTGTGTGTGTGAGTGTGTGTGTGTGTATGTGTGATTCAAGGTCACTGTGTGCCTCTGTGCAGCTCAGAGTATCCAAGACCTTTAGTGGAGTTATTTTGAGCTGCTGGTTTTAGGGTAATACGCTAAAGCAGAGCTTTATGTCAGCAAAGAAAAAAAAAAGAACGGCTAAAGAAATGATCAAAAGCAGCTACAGTGGCCTCACAAATTATTCTTATACTTTTAATTTTTTCTGATTTTTAACATTACAACCAAAAATATCAATGTGTGCTTTTATTTTGCTGGTGTTGCAGCTTGGCAAAATGTAAAAAACCCACCGAGCCGTCGCTGTTTAAATGTGTTTCAGCTGCTTTATAGATCAGCACAAAGTAGTTTATATTTGTGAAGCAAATTTTAAAAGGCTTTCTGATTCTCACATTTTTGTCATGAATTAAAATCTGAAAAGTGTGGTGCGCATATGTAACTCATTTTCATTTTGGGCCTAATCAAGATCATGAATGTATTGAAAAACACAATTAACAAACTTTAAATATTAATAAGTAGTTGTCTCTGCACTCGATGAAAAGCTATTAAAACTAAATAATATTTAGCAACTTCTGAAACTGATGTTGCTTAGTTTTATACAGACAAAAACTAAACAGTGAACAATAACATTTAAGCATGCTGCTCTTCTTTGAAGGTTTGGTTTATGTGGCTTTCTGTAATCTAGAGGGCCACATAAATAGCCACGGTGAGCTGGATTTGGCCCCAGGGTCTTGAGTTTGACCTCGGCCCTAAATCAATTTAAAAGCAATGACCTTAAACAAATAAAACGAGACCAAATTCTTCGACTGGAGTTCGTTCTGAAGACGATTCCATGCAGATGGTGCTGCAAAATTAAAAACCTTTTAGCCAAAATCAGTGCGGATTTGATGATTTGGGTTCCTGCTGTAGTCTCAGCTTCAACTCTACCTCCACTGTCCCAAAATCAATAACCAGCTTCCCTGTTCCTGCTGAAGAAAGGCAAACCCACAGGATGATGCTTCTACCACTGTGTGTTACCATGGTGATGATGCATGCAGGGTGATGTGCGGCGGAGACGGTGTCTCAAGACTGAGAGTCCGACTCGAGTTGCACTTCAGTCATAAAATTAAAAACTTGACTCGACTAAGACTTGTGATCTGGAACTTGAGATTTAACTGGGACTCCTGATCTGAGACTCAAGTTTTATTGCTGGTTTTCATCTCATAATGACGAGACTTTATGTTTTACTTGATTATCAGCCGGTGTGATTCATGGGTTATGGGCCGTTAAAATAAATCTGTTTATTTTAGCTGTAGCCTGATGCAAACTAGATGTTGTGGATTTGATGACTAAAGTTTATATCAGTGGTTACAGACTTGAGATTTGACTTGGACTTCTAGCCCGTTTCACGTTTTATGAAAGAAAAAAGTCTTTTAAACGAAGCTTTATTTACCTTACGCTTCACAAGTTAGTACTATCTGTTGGCTAAAACATCAAAATGGAAAAAACAAGAGGAATATAAGTACTTTTGCAAGACACTACACAACCGCAGAGAGCTGTATTAAATTTAAATCACAGGAGGAAGATTGTACTACAGAGGTTTGCACAACTAATTTTGATATTGATCAGGCAGTTGGACTAATAAATAGTCCAATAAAACATTTACAAATGGACTCAACCTTTTTCTCCAGGGCATGGTCGTTATTTTATTGCCACTGCAGCAAAGTTTAACAATTGAAACGTATAACTGATGTTTTTCTTTATTTTTTTTTTTTTTTGTTTCTGACTCTGATGATTAAATTTAACTCTCTGTATTTTCCAGAAAGCTTTCCAGGATCTGCGCTTTGTTCACAGGGATCCTGGACGGTCTGCATTATTTATATGCATAGTGGCAGAGGATGGCTGCATGAAACTGGTTTCCTGGAAAAGTCCAGTTTAAAACCTGAAAACACTGCAGCTTTCCATGAACCTTCTGATTGTTTGACAGACACATCTGTAAGACCATATGGTGTCATCTTTAAGACATACGCTAAGCAATGCCACTCATGCATGTTCATTATAACAGTCAGTGTAAACAGTTTGCAGAGTTTCCCCCAGTGTATTATAAGCCTGGCGGGCCACCAGGCTTTACTTGTGCCCCCACCAGGCTAAGCATTGCTTATTTTCTTAAGTCTTTTTAAAATGTTTGCATCTTTTAAGACTTTATAGTTGGTGTTGGGGAGTTAATCTTCAAATCTTTCAGTAACACATGATTATCAAGTGATATTTTCAAATTTCCTGTCAACTTGAAAAATGTTTTAACTCAAAAACACAACGGGCCTCTGGATGAATGTCCGCCCTAGAGCCCAACCAAGGTGGAAAACCTTGGTTTGGCACCGAACAGCTGGACAAAGCGCTTTATGCAGCGTTTGAAGCCGTGTTCAAAGCCAGTCCAGTTTGCGGACTGCTTGAAGCAGCGCTGAGTGAAGACAAGTCCAGACGGCGGGCTGACGGGAGGGAAACTTCTCTGGAACGGGAGTGGAGACACTCACTCAGTCATGGACGTTAGACGCAGAGATTTAGTCAGATTACCAAACAAGCACTCACAAGCTTTCAGACACATCAGCCTTTCCTGTGCTCACAAATGCATGACTGTGTACGTTGAGGGGATTAGCACACATTATAAATCAGATTTGTTTGGACATATGGGCATATACACATTTTTTTCTGGTTAGACCCGCTTGACTTCAAATCGTGGTTTACCAGAAGCTCCTGCATCATATGAGATAATCAGGAAAGGTGAACTTTCATTCATCTGTATTTATTTAGATTTTCAAACCTCCGTTGAACTGGGTCATGGTATCTGCAGCATGATCTTGAATTCGGAGGGTGTTTTTTCTCCAGCTGTGTGTTTATCAGCCTCTCTCTGAGTGTAAGCAGCCATGCTAAGTCCGATATCTGTCAGGCTCCCCGACCAGTTTCTGTTTGGATTACACAGGTGTCGTAGGTTCAGATTCAGTCCTCAGTCTCAAGAGTGTTGTAAATTATTTGGCCTGATTTTGGTCCACATGGCACATTTTTATTTTTAGCAGCATTGACATATCCCAGGAGAATCATTCGCAGATGTTTGCCAGGTGTTTGCTCAAAGCGTATTGATTTTTCCTGGAGCCGTCAACAGGTTGCTGTTTCTTTCTGAACAAATCTCTCCTTCTCACAATCTGCACATAAACGGCGGTCAATAGCGTCAAGCGACCGGTTGATCGAAGCGGCGAGCTCAGCTGCAGATTTATTTTGTGGTTTGACGTCACTCTGTTTTCCCAGATGGGCAGGTGCTGCGGTGTCTTTTGGTGTGTGATCACATGTAACTGTTGGGTTCGCCGAGGAGCTCGCAGTCGCCATGAAAACTGTAATTTGTGGCTCTGGAGGAGATTGTTAGGAGGGTGCAAGTGCAGCCGCCCGAGTTCAGCACAATATTATGTTCAATCAAAACAATAATGACTTATTACAGGGTTTGCTGTCTGAACCGCTGATGGAGGAAGAATACTAATGCACCATTTTCTTTCCTGTGCCAATGTTGAGAAAGTACCAGTCAGGGTTTTTTTTTCTTTTTTTTAATTGCTTTTACTGATCTGAGTCAGTTAAAATGGCGTTTGCTGACACCAATCCAAATCTGATGCTTGGTACTAAAATCAACTGCACGTTTTTACTTAAAGAAATTATGATAAAGCATGTTTCATCAGTATTTCTTTGGATTTGTGTGATTTATGATTATTTCTCCATTTTAACTCATTAACCAATGGCATGCTACAATATCAGTTTCCATGACAACACAGATTTTGATCTAACAGGAGTTTCTTCAGGACATTATTTTGTTTCTAAACTTACATCTGACTTGACAGACAGCTGCAGTCTTCAGTAAATTCACTCTGGTTGGACATGACTCGCTAGTAAAATGCTTCAGTGTGGCTCCAGTTATTCAAATGAAATCAAAAGTTACTGAAAAACGTATTTTCATGCTACAAAAACCTGGTGCTTTGCTTTAAAAGATGTACAATTCAATTAATTTTGGCCCCACAGCTTTCGGGGTGTGTCAGAGACACCGGGTCTTCGGTATCATGCAATTGAGCTCAAAATTATTCATACCTTTGCCAGATTTAGATTAAAGCAATTTTCATTCAACCAAGAAGTCTTTCAATCAGAAATGAGACGATTATCTGCCAAAGGAGATTAAAATAATGTACAAAAGATGTATTTTCTTCTTCAATTATTAGCATCCCTGACAAGTTTTCTGTATATATTCCACTGTCATTCTAACAATTCATCTTTTGCAATGAGCTCGAAGTCTTAAGGTGGAAGGCCTCCTTGCCATCACCCTAATTTATAGCTTCCTCCACAAATTGTTTAGCAGATTCAAGACAAGAGTTTGCAATGGTCTCTCTAAATCAGTGTTTCCCAACCCTGGTCCTCAAGGCACACTGCATGTTTTAGGTATTTCCTTGCTTCAGTCCAGCTGATTTCAGTTTATGACTGATTTACAGGTGTTTGTTGAACTGCAATCAGTTGAATCAGGCACATTAAAGCAGGGAAACCTCTAAAACATGTAGGACAGTGAGCCTTGAGGACCAGAGTTGGGAAACACTGGTCTAAATGATTCATTATTCTTCCTTCCTTTCACAAAGAACATGTTAGTCAAATTAAAAGATAACTTTAAATCTGACATTGTTGAAAATGATTAGCAAGACTGTTACTTATTAATTATTGTGAATGAGATATGGATTAAATTACAATATGCAATATTCCTGTGGTTTGTTTACATTCCACGTTTTTTTGTGGATGTTGAAACAGGGATGCACCAATGAATCGACTTTAGTTCAAAACTAAAGTCACCTTATTTAAAAAAGCTCATAATTGTTTCTAAAAGCATCATTTTTTTCAGTTTTAAGAAAAATCAGGCAAAAGTTAAGGGCACAGGCTTTGACCAGTAAATAAGGATAATCCTGCACTTCTTCCTTTTAATCAGATCTCAAACAAAACATGAAATCATTACTGGCCAGTAAAAGCCTAACTGGTGCATCTCTGCTACATAATTTTGCTAAACGTGTCCGTTTCCATTTCTCAGGTGTTGCAAGTGCAGCGCCTCACTTTCCCACTGGTATTACGAGAAAGATGGACGGCTGTACTGCAAGAAGGACTACTGGGCCAAGTTCGGGGAGCTGTGCCACGGCTGCAACGACCCGATCACCACCGGCCTCATCATGGTAAGAGCAGCCTCATCGCTCAGCGCCCCCTGTCCCCTGCTGGCTCTTTGTTTGCTGATGAAACTCAAGTTACACCTGAGTCCACACATTTTAGTTGCCCCGGTTATTGTGTGCCAACATGGATGGATGCAGGCCAGACCTGTAACTGACCCTGATCGTGTTAGCGGCTCTGTGAGATTGTTTTCCAGACCGCCATTGACAGAAACGGCTGTTGTCGGGGCAGGAAGGGCTGATCAGGTGGACAACACATGTGGTCACAGCAGCAGATAAACAGTCGCCTCCTTCTGCTGAGAAGTGACGCTGCATTATTCAGAAGACAAGATGCCAACATCAGAGGAGACTTGTCTGTTCACTGATGAGTGAAAATTACACACATTTTTAAAGCTTAAGGAAACTAATACATTAATTTAATAAAGTGTTTTCTATGTATGGCAGAGAGCCTGGTGTGGATTTTGTTTACAAACAGCAGAAATGCAGATAAAATGCAGGTGTTTGTGTGCTTAAGAAAAAGATCATTTTACAATACAAAGCAAATTGATCAATAACTACTATGAGCTGATTTTTAAACCGTCATTAGGGTTGGTTTTTTTTATCGTTTAGCTTTTTTAATAGGAAACTTAATTGAAAAATCTGTTTTTTTGTCTGTGTTCTCATTGCTTAAGAAGATTTTCAAGTTTACATGATAACATTAGAAGTTAGTCATTAGATATTTTTTTGTTGTAGTTTGTAGTTTTCCTTATTACTCTTTACTTCTCTAAAGGAGCAACAGTTTATGTGTATTTGTCTTTCTTTTAGTTTGATGTTTTCTTCTTTTTGCAGCTAGTCATTTCCGCTTTTCTAATAGTTACTTACTTGATAACTAATCTTTTTACAAAAACACTGTAAATAGTTTAGGAATCGGGTCTGTTGCATGTTTTAAGATATTATTAAACACTAGAAATGTTTTCAACTAAACATGTCCCCGTATCTGTACAGGGCTAACTTCGGTTGAAATTAAGTTAATTTAACAGACCGGTCATGCTGTTGACATTTTCCTACTTTACTCCTCATCTGGATGTTTTATATTACAACCAGTCATTAAAATGAAACATTACAGTCAATCAAGTCAATGTCATGCTCAACTTTGTTGCTGCAGATGTTTCTGCCTGACGGCGTTAATATGCTGCTAAATTCAGGGCTGGATTGATTAAGAAAACTGTTTCTGACAAGACGCCTTAAATGTGCGTCGCTTTATCATTTGTTTCTAAATATTCAGCACATGCAACTACTTCTTCACTATGCTCCTGTCTTGCTTATGTTCCCCGTGGAGAAGCTGGATAAAGATCTAGGCTAGTGTTAGTATGTTTATTTTCTATTTTCATATGACTTGTTGATATTTCACTCGTAAAAGATTCCAGTGCAGTTTCGGTATGAGGACTTTTTTTTCCCACAGCTTCGTAAATGTAGAGCGTTGCTTTTAAAGGCCATAAAATTTAATGTCTAGTGTTTTACCTGCTCTCTTGCTAACTCTCCCAAACATACAGACAGATCTTTTAAGATATCTAGCAGCACACAAATCAGGCTAAATGGCTCATCCAGGGAATTGCAGCAGTAAATACTGTCTCTCTTAGCAGTAAGTAACCATGTAAAGGGTGAAAAGCACTAAGATTGTTTTGAGAAAAGGTAGGAAACATCATATGGACACCCTAAACTGTAATTTTGCAAACCTAAATTGGATCAAAATGTATGCTGTGATTTGAAAAATATATATTTATCTGTGTAGCTTTCTATTTCACTTCCTGCTGGTGGAAGACATGACATCATAGTCAGTAGAAACAAGAATTTGTGGTGAAGTTTTGTCAAGCGCTCTGATACAAAAGAGCCAAATCAAATACTTGGGATTACTCTGGAATTGATTGGATATTCCAAATAGGCCTACATAGACAGGCAAAGTTAAATCTGTAAAGTCATTTTGATACCCGTACGAATGTTTGTACAGCACTGAACTGGTTGGATATTATCAGAGTGGAAATATCACAACACAAACATGCAACAGTCCGTTGCAAAAGCAGCTTGTTAGGACACGTATCAGACCTGTGGACGCAATGTTGTCCAAGCTGAAAGATTCTTATCTTCAGGTGGCTTTAGCGGGAACACCAACATCCAGAAGCCTTATCTGACGCTCCCCTCCTCCCTTTGCAAAATTGCCAAGTCTTGACCAGTCCGCGGTAATAAAAAGGTTGGGAACCACTTTAACTCCCACAGGAGTATTTTGGAATATTTTTGGCTTCAGGAACAGAAATGCTAGAGAATGTGATGAGGATATTGTAGAGTCAAGAAGACAGTGTGGAAAATAATGTCAGCTGATTGAGGGAATAATATGCAGAGGCTGCATTATGGAAATGTGTCATTATTTAGTATGTGTCATTATTCACTATTTAGTATGAAATGTAAATGATGAGCAGTTTGGCCACCAGCTGATCGGGGGCAGTAAAACGTAGCTCGTCTTAAATGTGGTTAACATTTGTGGCTGAGCCGAATCACAGTGGCTCATTTTACATTTTATGGACTCGTTGCTGACAAAACGTGACACCAGGAAAAATGATGTCTGAGCTTTTGTTCTACAAAACGTTTAATAACTAGTTGAGGTGATGGATTGGTCTGCAAAAGCAAGATTTAATCATTTGTTCACCGACTGGTGTTCATTTGAAATGAATTATGATCTTTGCTTTTCTCTAAATCTTAGTGTAGTGCGTAGATTAACATTTGCATTACCTTCAGACAGATTACCCTGGGCAGTGCAATCTCAGTGAGAGTCTCTATAAAGTGAATGAATTAGGCAGAGAGATTGCTGCTTCCCTCTTCTCTGGTTTATTGCCCCTCTCACTCTGCAGAGTCCCTGATTGACCGCAGCTGCACTTTAACAGATTTGACATCAGCCACTCAATCTGCGCTGCTGAGTCGACCGTACCAGCTGTATTACCTTGCTGACGCTTTCGCCAAGGTCAGGGCTGCACGGCTGACCTCATTGGGCTCAGGAGAGAAACAGTCCTATTTTAAATGTTCACTGATGAAACACAGTTGCCACAGTGAGTCAAAACAATTTCATGTTGCAGCGATGAGTCAGAGACTGCAGAGACGATATCTACACACCATGGTCAGTTTGTTGGAAATGGGCTACAAGGAGCTTTGTTCTCATTTCACCTGATTTCATCAAAGCTATTTTTTACTATGTCTGTCATAGGAACTAAGTGGGGATTTGCATTAATTTTACCTGTTATGTCAGAGTTGTTTGCTTGTGGCAGTGGGGTTTCTGTTGAGGATTAGCACAGCTTCAGAAAACTGTTTGTCATGAACGTTTTGAGGAGCAGAAATCATACAGCGTATCCTTCATGCATCTGTGTTTCCGCTGAAATGCTCGTCTCTCTGCATGCACTAACCTCACTGTAAACACACATTTTAAGCTGTTTTGTCTGTGTTGACCGGGTTACGGTCCACTAACTATGTTAACTATGTTCCTTTCCCAATCAATCGCTCATTTGGTAATCAGCGCCTTTAGTAATAAAATTTTTATTCACTCTGAGATTGATTTACTAATGATTTAATGGAGCAGAAACAAGCAAGTCTAAAGATAAACAATATTGCAGTAATTACACATTACTACCAAAAACGAGACGTCAGAGCTTAGGAAATTTGACGCACAAAATATTAATTAAATTCATTGACGTTTAAGGTTATCAAGAGGATTTTGGTGTCTCAGGAGTTTAAGGAAAGTTTCTGATTTCCAATAATTAACAACAGTTTGAGGAAGAAAAGAAAAAGAGGAAGATGAGGTCAAGATCTCAAACCCATCAGGACCGATTTTTCCAACAGAACTGCAACTAAAGAAAGAAATGAATGACTTATTTGTGATTCAACATCTGATTGTTGCCTCAGCCGTAGGGAAAATCTCTGCAGAAGCAGCGATGGCTAATATGTGGAGTGGAAACTCATACAACATATTGGTTTATTTAACCAATATGTTTATTGGTTTATTGTTTATTATTATTGCCTATAATACTGTTTATTATAGGCAAAATAACAATGCCACAAGATTTAAAACTTTTTTTCGCTCCATTGAAGGTTTTTGTCATTTGTATCAAAGTAAAAAAAACAAAACAATTTGTTAAAAGCCTATAGAAAATAAATGAACCATTTTAAACATATATATTTTTTCTACTACTTGCAATTATTGGTTTAGTTTCTCTCCATTGTTTCCTCTCTATGAATCAACTATTTGCTTAGGGCGGTTGTTTTGCATATTTTAGGATAGTTTTGTGTTGGACAATCACATTGCATTGTGTTGACTGACTGTTTGCTCAGAATGAGCCTTTTGTTCTCTGCAGTGTCAGCACTGGGTAAATTGGGAGTAATTCAGCCAGAGACGAGGCTCTCAGTTATTTACAACCTTAGGCTGATTGATGTGATTACATCAGAGTTAGCTGATGTAATTTAAGTTCCTCTCCTTTTCCATCTTTCCTGCTGTCTGTTTCTAATCAGTCACTCAGAACTAATCAGTCGGCAATAATCCAAGATATCTAAACGTTTAGTTCAGAATCAGGCACTATTAATTCAATTATTTTAACAATTTATCAATGTTTTTTGGAAGAAGCATTTCTATTTTTTTAAATAATCATGTCTATACAGTGTAAATAAAAAGCAGTTTTCTGTTAGGTTAGCAGAGTATCCTGTTAGCTAGTAGCTATTTACCTCTGACATCTCTAATTTTACTTTTTATAAACATATGTTTGATTAAAATGAACATTGTTCTTTTATTCTACGAACTACTGACTACATGTCTCTGAAATTCCAAGCAGAGATTTAGTATTTATTTGCAGAAAATGAGAAATGGTCAAAATAAAGAAAAAGATGCAGTGCTTTCAAACCTCAAATAATGCAAAGAAAACAAGTTTATGTCAATTTAGAAACAACAATACTAATGTTTTAACTCAGGAAGAGTTCAGAAATCAATTTTTGGTGGAATAACCAGGAGGTTTTCAATGGGCTTTAGTGCAGTGGTCCCGTAGGTATTTTCTGTGAAATGTAACTCCTAATCATATCTAAAATATTTTTTAAAAATGCAACTTGGGAAGCCGGAATATTGTCACAATGCTACTTTACATGCTACTGGATGTTGTTTGCAAAAAGCATAATTTAATACACAACACCCCAGAAGTGAAAGGGATTTGCTTTAATTTTCCTAAATAGGTATAAAACCTTTTATATATTAAACTGTCTTTCAAAATGGACATGAAGCAAAACAATTCGATAAATACCACAACACAAAATTTATGTCCACTTAGTGTCGAGTAAAAACTGTACTGAGTACACATTAATAGAAAAAAAAAGTTCTTGCTTACTGCCTCAGCTAAATTCATACATTCACTATTATTATTTTGACATTTGCAGCTAATATGACCTTAATCAGGTGTTTCCACATGACCCAAAGCGTCCTACATTAGCAGTTTTCTGTACTTTCCATTGTGATGCTTCACTTTCAGTTACTATCGATCTTTGGAGTTATGCCAGTTTTGGGTTTTTTCCTTTGTTTCACTTTCAATATTTTTTTTTTCTGGTGCAACAAAATGTTTTGAAACAGAAGGAGGAGGAATTCAAGATCTTTCTGCGAAATCACAAGCAGTTGAAAATCCTCTGAGGGAACTTTGTGTTTCCTTATGAAACTCCCTAAAACATGGAGAGCGCTAACATCAGGGAATGCACCTCTTTTACATACAGAGTCATTTTCTGAACATTTTACAATAAAGTAAAATGGGCTGACACATTAATGAGTGGGGTATAAATGTTAACTTTGTAGCAGTTTTGGGTTGAATCCCAAACCATTGTTTGTCATTGTTGGTACAGAAATAATTGCCAGATGTTTTGCTGAGTCAACATTAAATGGAAAGTCCCACATCTACATTTGCAGCTTACCAACTCCCACCAGTATTACAAAGCTGTGTGTAACTAGAAATCTTCCTACTGTTTCTATAAATACCTCCTGGTTGGTTTTGCCTCTAACTGATCACACAGCCATGTGTTGTTGGGAAATAATTTTTCATCTTTTTGCAAGAAATGCTGCTCCTTGTGAGATTGTAGGAACTTTTTCAATTGTGCAACATGAGGGATGAATGTGACTTGACCTCTGGGAGGTCGGAGGCCCACATCACATACAGTCGGAGGGTTCAGCGTGCTGGGCCTTTTCAGTCAATCGCACGTCAACTGTATGGATCAGACGCCATAATTTGATCAGTTTTTCCATTCGGTGCTTCAGTCAGAGACCCACATTGACTTCTCATTTCCTCCCATTGGTGTGGAAACCGTGACGAAAGCGGCAGCCTCTGTAGGCTGAAATCCCCCCTGAGGTGTAGCTGCGGGCTGGGCTGGTTTCACTTCTGACCTCAGAAACAACAAACTTGACTAAACTCACACTTTTGCTTTTGCTTTTTTACCATGCAAGTAATTGAATTTGAAGTCATGGATTATATGGGGGGGGTTTCTTCTTGGTAAGGAAAATTCAGTAGATTTAAAGAGAAGTGGAACAAACAAGTGACTGCACTAAGTAATACCTGTTTTGCAGCAGTTCTTAAGTCTTACATCATTGTGTCATACCAGACAAACAGGAGATCGCCCAGCAAAACAAGCATAATGAGGTTTTATCGGAATGAAATGAAGGAAAAACAAACAGACTTTATCTGAAGTCTAACGCTACAAAATAAGTGATTTATGAGACCTGAGTCTGGATAGGATTTAAATAGCAAAAACATTTATCCCATGTGATAAAAGGAAGCCAGTAAGTGTGGATCATTTGGGTAAATTATTAATGTTGTCACCTCTTTTAGCTGTTTGGTTGTCATGGAAACACATTGTATAGTACACACATTTCTTGTCACACTCACAGAGGTGTGTATGTTGTCATCTTAAGGGTGTGTTGGATTCATCATACTGTGAAATTTGGTGACCGTTGATTATTTATGTTATCAACGGACATCTTTTAAAAAATAGATAGATATATATATATTTCTGTTTTGATTTTCTTTTCCAGAAATGTGGTTACACTTCATAACACAAATACATCTTTAGTTAATCACTTAGAGTAAATCTTTTAACACCTTTCACTTATCAACACTTAAAGTAAGGAGAAGAAAAGCCTTTAAATCCTACACAATAGCCTGTTATTAACAGAGTACAAAGTATGGAGATTACCAGGTTTTAGCTATGAAAAGAGACATAAACCTTAAAGTCTAGACTTTAGAAAAAATGGCTTATGAAAATATTTTATCTATAACTCACCTTACAGTACTTAAATTAAATCTCATTTGAGTTTTTCAACCTAACTGCTGTTGTAGTCAATAGAAACCCCTCGTTGAAAAAGAGAAAAGTTAATCATGGCATTTTGACGTATCACATAAAACTCAAAATTATTGAGTGAAAACAGAACAAACAGGTTTGGTTTGCTTGTATTGTGTAACTTGTTGAGTCCTCCTGATACTGGCGCACAAAGTAAAACAGAAAGAAAATGAGATTAGCATCTCAGTTGTTTTATGGCTCATGTTTGTTTTAGATCGGATCGATTAGTCAAAGCAGTAGCGGTTGAGTCTGGGTGTGAAGAGCAGCTATCGGTTGCTAGTTTGATTCCAACTTTATCCTAAATGTTTTCACGTATAAATATATAAATGTACAACAAAGTTCAACCTGGTCAACTTTGTATGGTTGAAACAGTCAGATTAATTACATTGGCTGTCCAGCCTTCTGCCGTTGATGTCTGGATGTCTCAGTCCAGTTTCTGATGCAGCATCCAGAACTCCCACAGTAACTTGATAATGGTCCAGCAGCCTGGACCAGTACCTGGACTCTGTCTCCACCACTTTATCATGACAACCAGCAGGAAGCACACAGAGTTCATTTGACCTTCTATTAATAACCTCACGCTTCGTCGCCGAGGACGGGGTCAGAACCCGCTGGACCGCAGGACGTTTCATTTCTGTGATCTGTACAAGTAAAGAAAGAGAAAACCGTAATTAATTAGATGTACTTTACAGCACTAGTAACTGAATGTTTGCTTTACTTTCAAAGTATTTAACCCTGCTGAAAACCTAAACGTAAGATGAAGAGGCCACTTAAATCACAGTACTATTTTGTTTTATATGAAATCCGTCATTTCCATTCACATGCTGATAGTGAAGCTACTGGGTTGCAGTGATGGCAAAGTTACTTTAAAAAAGTAACTTTAGTCAGATTACTGATTGATTACTACTTGAAAAAGTAACTTAGTTAGAAGACTGATTACTTGATTTGGAAAGTAACTACGTTACATTTAAAGTAACTTTTTTAGTTACTTTCAGCAGCTGCTAACAACAATGGTGTGAAAAAGTTCAAAGTTTCGCAAGGCTTTCTACTCTTGCTTTTCTTAAAGTTTGGTGGTTTTATTTATTTAGCAAGTCTCGACAAAACAAGTCGTGCCAGCTCTCGAAACTATCAGAAAGTGATGTCACTAAAAAACTGAAAATTATAAAACACTTTCATAGTTAGATTGCGTTTCTTTCTTTTTTTTGTTAAAAATTGGCGCAATTTGTGTCTCTGTCTGTTTAATAGTTTTGAGATCTTGTCGGGTCCCGTTGCTGCCTGTTGACTCAAACCTGATCTGTTGTCATTTGGTTTTGTCTGAATGATTCATGGGGCTGAGAGGCTTAACAAACAACGAAACGTTATTTTGAAAGTAGTCAGATTGTTGATAAGAAAAAAGTAAAATAAAAAAAAAAACAACAACTTACAAGCAGCACCTAAGAAAACCATTTAAAAAAAATCCCACACAAGTCTCAACATCCCAAACAGATTACAAGAAAATGCGTGTTTTTGATGAGGAGATTTCTAAAGACAACATCAGGGGGTGTGTGTGGAGGTGGAGGTGGAGGTGTGTGTGTTGGCTGCATCTGGCTGGCGGGCGCATGTGCCAAGAGTGGGCGGGTCCAAACAGGAAACGATGAGGTCATTGCAAAAAGTAAGAGGGTAGAGGGATGGGTGGAAGAGCCTGGAGGAGGGACATTGATTCAGAGATGAGCTAAGCTGCAAAGGCGTGGGCTGCTCTCCCCTCTCTCTTTCTCTCCCTCCCTCCGTCTGCAGCTCTGTGACTCCGCTCGGCTTGGCTGCTGCCAGTGTTTTGTTGTGACAGCGAGGGGAAACGCTTGCCTCAGTAGAATGAACTAGAAGAGCAAGGAGGAGACTCCAGCTCTCGCTGACATGGTGGGAGACTTGTTTTTCTGGAGCTTCTGCTGTCTCAGGCTGTGGAGACGGGATAAGAAGGTGAGGACGGCCACTGCTCTCACTTCCTGGGTGCCTTTTGGATCATATGTAGTATTCATGGACGGGCCAGGACGCAGGCAGGCTCACGGAGGGGGCGGGGGACGGTCTGCCGGGTCGCTTTCCTGCATGCGTTTTAAAAATTTAACGCTGAATTCAACCCGTGATGCTGCATTTTGTGGGTCATTTGAAAGTAGGCCACTGTATCACTCTAAAACTACAGTCCTGCTCTATTTTTGCTTTATTGCGAACAACTGACGAGACATGCCTTCCAGTTTTAGAAGCTCCTCTTTCTCAGCTATCTAACATAAAAGTACAACTTTCAGGGTATTTTTTTAATTTGCCGCTTTCTAAACACAGCGATGGGTTTCCTCATTTTACCACAGTGGATGTGGGATCTGCAGAGCGAGAAGCCAGAATTCATTAGAGGAGGCCTGTGTGTATCTACTGTGTTACTGTACTGTTTGTGGTGGAAGGGGGTTTCCATTCAGAGAGCATCAATGTGGCTCACTGTCTTCATTCCAGTTCTGTTTCCCTAAATTATTCCCACAGCAGCTTAAACGTGTGAGCAGCGCTCTTGGTAAACTTTGTTTGACCGTCTCTCTGCTCAAACAGTCTTGATCACAGCTTTCTGCAACATTTTAATCATATTTATGTGAATGTAAGCTCTGTGGAGTCCCTTTGATATGTTTATTTTTCTTGGTATTTGGCACTTTTTGCTTTCTCTCTGTGTTACGTCAGATAGAGCTGTTTTTATTTATTTATTTAATTAATGAACATAAAGTTTATAGGATCAAAAGAAAGGTAAAGCAGATTAAAAGGACCAGCGATTGAGTTTGCTCTCAAACTGCAGATGAATATATGAGCTAAAGTCAGTGTTAACATTGGGTGCTAAGGTCAGTGCTGTTATTTATCTTATCAGTACTCTTCTCTGGAGTCGAGTAGAATGAAAAATATTTTGAAACCTACTGGTTTATTTTCATCCTTGGTTCCCCTTTTTGTCGCAACTCATCTGTTTTTATATAAATAACTGCATGACTTCATCTTTTTAAGGGCTCTTCTCATGTTTGCAGTGTGCTCTGCTTCAGTCTGTTTTCCTGTTGCAACATTTAATCCACAAGGGAATTGTGAAATTACGTGGGGAATTTGAAGAATGTTACGGTGGAAAGTCTGAAATAAAACTTTACTAAAACGGGAACTGAACGACGCGCTTAGAAACATGACTAATGTAAGAAATAAAAATAATGCATTCATGAAATGTATGAATAACGAGGAAAAAATCAATAAATTAACTTCACATTAACATCACCAAATACCTAAATTATTAATAAGTACTGCATATTATTCAATTTTAAAAGAAATTGACGATGGTACAACCCAGTAGATAAGCCAGGATTGGAAACCCCAGGAAGGTTGATGGCGTAACATTAAAATAGAAATTAAATGAAAGATGCAGCTCATAAACAGACAAAGTTTGACTTCAACAACAAAGGAGAACAAGATGGAAGACAAAATAAAAGACGAAATCAATCACAAACCTTAAAAGTGGTTGCAGGTTTGGATATTGTTTAAGATATTTTATTTATTTATCTATTATTTATTTAGCTATGGACAATTACAAATACAGTGGAACTCCAATTGCATTGTTTTAGTGTTAAAGTAGCTTTGCTGATTTTCAACACAAGTCCACAGGAGACTTTTGATAGATCAGAAAACAAAAACAGGAGAAAAGTAAAAGAAGTTAAAATCTCAAGCAGCAAAGTTGGGCCAGTGTTCAAAGACCCTTAAACACCCATAAAAATTACATCTCAACAAAAAGCCCTTCTGGTTTTCTTTGAGCTGTTTTTCACTTTTGCATTTTCCATTTTTCCCAATTTACCAGAAATCCACTCAAGACAATTCTGTAATGCTATAGAACTATGATTTACAGCCTGCACTTTTTAAACAGTTTAGCTTTAGGTGGTTAATATGCCATCATAAAGTCCTCAGAATAATGCTTAAGGAATCAGCAAATTTCATAAATTCTTACAAACTAAGAAAACTTTTGTGCCAAAAACTGGTGATTTAATGGATCTTCCATCACCTCTGCAGTTTTTCTAGTCGATTAGAAAACTGCAGTCAACGGCTCAAGTACAGCTGGCTTTTTGTAAAAATGATCACAAATAATTTATTTTATGCTCATGGACAAAACATTTTAAAAATGTTTTAAATTTGGACCAGTACTTTAACTTTATAGCCGTTAATGGTATTTATTTTCTACAAATATTTGGATCGGTGGTGAAACAACACCGTTAACTTCACTTAAAACAAAATTTAGGATTTATTTTAAACTTACATTTTATTTATGGTTTTTTTTATGTACAGTTGTAATTTTGGCTGCTGAATCTGTTAAAATGGACAAAATCCATGCTACCTAATTTGTGTTTCAAATTAACAAATTGATTGAAGTTCTACTTTGGACTTAATGAAAAGAAAATAATAAAATAGATTTTTCAGAATTCCTGCTCCTTTTAACTTAAATATTTTAGCCCTCCCAAAAAAATATTTTATTGACGGTTTTGTTTTTTTAACATTTCTCATAAGGCTTATTTGGTCAATTATTAAAGTGAACTCTCAATAGGAGCTTTTTGTTTGTTTGTTTTATTAAATTTATCAAAATGAAAAAGCCCATCGACACACAGTATCTTGTCCAAAAGTTTAGTAAAGATAGGTAAAGGTTCTTGGCAATAACATGAATTATTTTCTTATTCTTTCATTTTACGTTGTGTTTAATTGAAAATGTTTCACATAAAATTGTTGCTTTAAAACAAACAATGCAAAATTAATTTGTGTTTTTTTGTGCAAAGTGGAAAGTAACCAGCAAGTCAAGGCCTTATAAAAATATAAAAATCTGTGTTGGCTAGCAAAAGTCTGACCAGTTAAATCTCTAAAGACAATAAAGTTAAAAAACAGTTACTGTTTCTGTATAATTAAATATCCTGAAAACCATTTCTGACTATTAATTGATGCAAAGGTTGTGGAGAAAGTGTTTAGCTCACACTAATACAGTTGATCTGAATGCAACCCCCCCTGATTTAATAAATTAGCCTTTCATCCTTAAGGTTATTAATTTGTGATAGAAACGTATAAAGATGCCTTATTGTTGTGCAACAGTGTTTAGTCGTGCACCGTGTGGACTCACAGGACCGAAGGGGCGAAATCAGAATAGTCTGTGGTTTGTTGTTGGAGGCTGATTTTGGTCAGAGATAGAGATAAAATGAAGAGCCACAGTCAGAAGCGTGATGATGAGCTCATCCACATTAGATTCACCACAGACACAACACACCCGCAGTCCTGATGAGAAAGACGGTAACATCCAGAGGAACCAGACATGTGATGCGTCTCTGCTCCGTTTTAAGAAAGATTCTGATCATGTGGTTGAAATTAGTTTTATTTTAATTAAAATATGTGAGTTCTCTTCATTGCCCTGCTTTGGAAAGGAAGGATGTGTTTTATGGGAAGGGAGCAGCTGTCTGTCTTTAAATGGGTGTGTGTGCCCACATGGCAGACAAATGGCAGCCTTAGTGACAGGCTGAGTCGAGCCGACACCCTCGACGTCTCTGTCCAGCTGTCCTCTCTTCCTGTCCTCTCCTTCTTTACAGGCCTGCACCTAAAGTGACGCAGACGGGGAGAGGAAATCCACATATATCCATAAACAAATGTGATTCCCAAAGTAATGAAGGGAAAGTTGTTTTCCTTCTTCCTCCTTTGCGTTCAGATCTCGGATGTCACACATGGGTCTGTTCAGGTCAGATCCAGGCTCTGATTTATGAATTTATTAGATTTCTGTTTCACTTTTATGCCCTGATCATAAAGGTTGGTTATTCTGTCTCTTCTGTTTTTTGAGGTAGACAAAAACGAAATGCATCACATCAGATTGTTCTTGTATTAAAGTCACATGGTGCTTTATTGCCACTGTGGTTTTTTTAGAGGGAGTATTTATTAAAATAAACACTTTGTTTCTGTGAAGCCTGTGAGTGATCAGCTTATGTTGACCCTTTTCTGTCCAACTTTGGTGTCATTTCTGCTTTATTATTAACATTGTTTCTGTATTTTTGTGAGGGAAGGCAAGCAAAAAATGGACCAATTACAATCCCCAGTCAGTTTCTCAGAGTATTTCTATTTATTTGCATGATTTAAATGCTTTAATTTAAGGCTTTTTTTCTTCAGGACACAATTGAGGAAAATTCAAACTGGCTTTCGTGGCCTTTGTGTTTTTTATTCTGCAGAAAAGCTAGATTCACAACATGTAGGGTAATTAGATGGATTTAACCTCATTGTCTTGTATGCAGAACTCCCTTGTTAGCCTTTCTTTACGTCATTAGCATTGCAGATTGTTGCAGTTGATTAGATCTGTTGAAGGGTTGAAGAAAGATTAAAAATCTGCCTCTGAAAGCAAAAGCTGAGCGCAGCCTCTAGGGAGGAAACGGCTCTGGTGGGCTCAACCTTTGGCACTGACCGCTGCTGCTCATGTTTAACCATAGGCCCTCATTGAGTGTTTGAGTGAGTGCGTTATCTTCATTGACGAGCGACCGATTTACCTGAGAGAGTTGAAGGAGGTCATTAACTCAGGAATGTGGAGGAAAGAGCCATTTAATCAGTGGTTTCAGCAGAAGAGTCAGCAAGAAGGTGCAAGCTTATTTAAAAAGGTGCTTAGTAAGTTGTTTTTTTAAAGAATGTTTTAAATAAATGAATGTTATAAACAGTTATTGTACTGCAGAGGGTGTACTTTAAGTGCTTGTTTTCTCCCCAACACTACAGTTAAAGACTTGTTTGATTATTTTAGCTGTTTTCTGTGTGGAGAACAATCAGAGATGTGAACCCCCAGCAGAGCAGCATCCACACATCTGTCAGCGTGAATCATTTCCTCCTGCCCTGCTCTGTTTTTATAGCAGTAATTCAATTGCACTTCTTGTTTACAAAACTGCCCCCGGCTGCCGCAGACATCTGGCTGCTGCAAACTCGATCTCGGATCTTGCAGCTCTGCTTTAACCCCGGTGACCGAACCTCACCCTGCTTCCCAGATCGGCCGTAAAAACCTCGTGTAGCTTGTAACTCGCCCTGCTTAAAAGCTTTTCTTGTCAGCAAGTTGCTTTTTATTTGATCAGTGAAACAAGCTAGCACCTTGCATAGTTTGAAGGAATAATTAATTTTCTTTTCCCCCTGCAGGTTGCAGGAGAACAGAAGTATCACCCAGAATGCTTCAGCTGTCTGAACTGCAGGGCCTTTATCGGTGATGGAGACACATACGCGCTGGTGGAGAGATCCAAACTGTACTGGTGAGCATCCACCACATCTTGCTGCATTTAAAACCTTAACCTTCAAGTGTCGAAATGGTTAAAACGATGCTTTTAAATAATTTTGTTCATGACAGATAAGAGGTGTGAGCTTCATAATCCTGTCTACGTTTTGTATATTTGCTCAAAGCCGCGTTACCAGCGGGGATGTTTGAGTGGGACTGTCACAAGACGCACGCTTTCAAGCAGATGATTGAAAATGAAACTCCCAAAAGCTTCAGGCGCTCTCCAGTCTTTTCCATCATGCTGCTTCATCGCGATGGCATCTCGCCTCACAGGGAGACACTTTTACCTCGTCATGACCAAGAAAAAGAAAAAAAAAAAGGTCAATCAGCAAGTAACGCAACAGCTGTGATCTCACCATTACTGAGTCATCCTGAGATCCAATGAGGCCAATGGTTTCTACCGACATTCAGTTTCGACAGCCGGCTTGTTAAATAGGTTTTCTACAATTTAAGTTGAAAGTGAAATTACATAGGGAGCAATAAATGCAGATCATAAATTACTCTGTAATCATACATTAGGTTAAGACACAGAACTGATTCCCTCGTAGGTTAATTCCCAGCACATTTCTTATACACAAAACGTCTCGTTTGTTGGCTTTCGAAACTAAGTTGCTCACGTTGAAGGTCAGCCTCCACACAATGATTGCACAGTGAACGCCATGTGCTGGAGCTGGATCTCATCAACAACATGTAATGCTTAAAACACAGATGTAATGAGAGCTCGGCTTTCTTTCACATGGTTTCTCGCACCCTGCAGAGCCGCTTTTCTCAAACCTTCGATCGTATTCCCCGTCTCTCTTCTGACTGCAGCGGTCACTGTTACTACCAGACCATCGTGACGCCCGTGTCGCTGCCGGACTCGCCGCACTCCCGGATCCCGCACACCGTCACGCTTGTGTCCATCCCCCCCTCTGGCGAGGGGAACAACGGATGCAGAGGGCGGGGCTTTTCTGTGGCGATTGACCAGCCGCTCAGCCCCGCCAATGGCTTCAGCCCGGAGCATGGGCGCACTGTCAGGGTGTCCCAGTGAGTGTCAAAGGGTTTTATATTTCATTTAGTCTTACTTGTTTCCTTCTACTTCTGACTTTGCTGTGTGTTGTTTCTATCCTTTTGTTTAAATGTGCTTATTGTCCTGTTTTCTTGTGTTAACTCCAGAGTGGATCCTGACTGCATCAGCCCAGACGTAAAAAACTCCATCCATGTTGGGGACAAGATCCTGGAAATCAATGGGACGCCCATTCACAACGTTCCCCTGGATGAGGTAGAAACTGCCGTCAGGATCTTCCCTCTACTGTGTTGCAGCTGTTTCAGTGAAAAGAGAGCCGGGTTATACTTTCTAGTGTTCCCCCAGTGCACTCTGAAGTTTGGTCTTCATGTGAACCCTCTCTTTTTCTCAAGATCGACCTGCTCATCCAGGAGACCAGCCGGCTGCTGCAGCTCACCATCGAACATGACCCTCATGCTCAGGAGGGAGGCTCCTCGGAGGCCGAGGATCAGGTGGACGGCTGCCTGTTCACCCCGGTGTCGGACGGCCCCAGCCCCACCCTGCCGATCACCCAGGCTCCCAACCCTGACATCAGCAACCTGAAATCACGCATAATCACGTAAGAATAGCTGTTTTTTTAAAAACTGTAAAGGAAGAATAATTATTAAAAACTTTAGACAAATCGTTTGGCTCGTCTTCTTCCTGAAAACCCGGGTCCTCTCAGCGGGCGGGGCAGCCGCTAGAAAGTGGAACCACCACACTGCGCGTTGACGTCACAGATCACAGAGTTTAATTCTATATGAAGCAACACATGAATCAATTAACAAAGCTGCAGAAATACAGAGATATACTCATTACCTGTAACAGGAAAAAATAGAGAAGGAAGAACACGAAAAGACAAAGACGCGTCTTTGGAGAAAGCTTATGTAAAAACCAAAATAGGGGTAACTTTCTGAATTATTACTCCTGTGCACGAACTCTTATACTGAAGGTGTGTTTTCCTTTTTAATATATTCAATTAAGGCGTACCTCTGGTTGACCAACTGGAAGCTACCTTGGACACTCAAAAAAACTTAGAACTCCTCCTAATTTACGCCAAAGATCAAAGGCCATTTGCTCTCTGGTTCACAAAAGAGCGAACAGCTGCATCCTGGCCTCCTGGTTTCTACGGTCATTTGGGTAAAGAAAAACATAAGATAAGATTTCACAGATACTTGTGGAATCCGGAGTCTCTCCCGTTATCTCTCCTTACATAAATTCTCAGGACAAACTTAAATCCAGTAATTTGGTTCAAGGAAAGGTTATCTTCACAAAACCCCATTTAGCATAAATCCTGAGCAATTTTCTAATAGTAAAACAAAACATTTCATTGTAACAATTTCCATTTGCTTCTAATATTGTCACAGATAATACAGTTTTCAAATACATTCATCATTTTGTAGTTTAAAAATGGAATAATACAATCTTCAGTAAAAACATGGTATTAATATTCAGAAATTAAATGTTAGGGTTTCAATCTTTTATTTTGCATTCATTTTACACCATCCCAAATGCTGGCCTCTGGCAGGTCTCCCCCACTGCCTGCAAGAATGTTAATTTTATGGCTCTGTGCTCTGGCCTCTGCGGGAGGCCCCATTTGAGTGATCTGCATTTTGACCCCTGTTTGTCTGATTCAAAATAAGAGTGTGAAATGTACCTTTTTCCGCCTGCCGTCAGATTAACTATTTTAAACACTAAAATAATAATTTTCCTCAACAAAACACATACAAATTATGCAACTGCAGTGTGGACTGTAGTCAGATTGTCTTTATCTCTTGTCTCTCTCAGGCGGAGCTGCAGCATTGATAAGTCACCGGGCTCCAGCAACGCAGCATCACCCGTCTCACACAGGAAGGACATCAATCGGTCAGAGTCGCTCCGGGTCGTCTCCAATCGGACTCACCGCATCTTCCGCCCGTCTGACCTCATCCACGGAGAAGTCCTCGGGAAGGGATGCTTCGGACAAGCCATAAAGGTAACCCTGTTTATATATTGCACATTTCTGCCAAATGTGGGCATACCTAAAGCCTCCAGAAGATGGCAGCATTGAGAGAAGCTGGATGGAATCTCAACGCAGGAAGGGAAGATGTTGGTTTTAACACTTCATGGACATTTTTTCAGTTCTCATGTCGTCATGAATGAACTCTTTACGGTTAATGCTCTCCCTTCCTGTCGCTCATCTCTGTCTGTACATGGCTGTGTCATGTTGCAGGTGACTCACAAGGAAACGGGGGAGGTGATGGTGATGAAGGAGTTGATTCGTTTTGACGACGAAACACAGAGAACATTTCTGAAAGAGGTGAGCGCAGACCTTACAGGGCAGGTTAGAGGTTTAATGTAGAAGATTCAGTATGTTCACAATTAGTTTGAGCACAACTTTTACAGCAACACATTACTGGTCAGAAGAAGCCACAAGGTGCAATTTCAGGGAATAGGCGATGCCTTGCATAACCTCTGGTAAAGTTTAAGAGGGGGAGTGCTTTCATTCTCTTCTCCCACAAATGACAAATTTTTCTCTCCCACACAAAACCTTAACGCCTCCCTAGACTCTTAATTCATGTTTAATTATAACAGAGAACAAACATTTGGACTTCTGTCGCACTATTTTATCCTTTTCATAAAACTAATGTACTGTGTCTTTACTAAAATTACAATTAAATTCCCTTTAATATGGCCAGAGCCAACAAAAAGAATGTTATTCCCCTTGAAGATTTTCACCTCCAACATATTTTATTGGGATTTAATCTGGTAAAACAGCATGAAGTACTGCATTGTTGTAAAGTTAAAGTAAAAATACTTATCTAAAGAGCTGGTTATGGATTTATTTAGTATCATTAAGTTAATGCACAGATGAATTTGCTTCAATCTACACCGACCCATTGTGGTTCTGGTTCTATGTTGTCTGATTGTGGGGTAGACGTTTTAATTTCCAGTGTTTCAAATTTAATTTGTAACATACTTTTTCCTTTTAAAACCAAGCCTCATTTCTTTTCCACTATTATGGGTTTCTCACATAAATTGTTAGTTTCTGGTTTTAACATGGCAAAATAGAAAAAGCTTAAACGGTACGGACACTTCATTGTGTCTGTGTCCATTATGTTTATTTAAATAGCAAGCAGACATCCAAGACCTCAGGATACAGTCTGAATTTAGCCTTCTGCTTAGTGTTTCATCCTCAGTATTGAAGCCTCAAGCACCTATTTATTAATGTTTCTGTGTATTTATGTGTGTGGTTGCAGCTTTTACTAAGGGCTTGCTTTGTACTTTCCCCTGCAAGTCTCACATTACCAGGTCTCTTTTAATTTTGCTTGCAACAGGAAGACAAATGCTTGGTGTGATTGTAGCCCTAACCTCTCAAGCAGTAACAATGCCCAGTCTGAGAAGGCTGCGGTTGTGGCACCATTTGTAGCAACCTAATCAGTTTATAGTTACATTAAATGTGATTAAATGAACAAATGTGTTTGCTGTACTGAAGTCTTAACTTGCCTTTTGCTTTGGATGTTTATCGTCCCAGGCATTATATAAAATGCTTCAGGCCGACATTATTGTTGACTTTTGCTTTTTTTTTGCTCCATAACTGAAGTGACTGTTTGTTAATCCGTCCTCAGGTGAAGGTGATGCGCTGCCTGGACCACCCCAACGTGCTCAAGTTCATCGGAGTCCTGTACAAAGACAAGAGACTCAACTTCATTGCAGAGTACATAAAGGGAGGAACCCTGAGGGAAATAATCAAGAAGATGGTAAGAATGACATGGGATGATATGTGTTATAATGAAATTATCTGGTTTTCTCACCCTTAACAGTTTTGTCTGCTGAAACCTAAAATTTAAGTGCAATTTCTATTTGCAGGACAATAACTTTCCCTGGAACCAGAGGGTCAGTTTTGCAAAGGACATTGCTGCTGGAATGGTGAGTTCAGAAACTGAGAAGTCAATCTGATTCCAACAGCAGCAGCACAAGGTGCAATGACCACTGCTGCCTCCCTCTAGTGGTCAACGTAGAGCAATACAAGCCTTGTGTAAATCGTTCCTGTAGCTCTCACTAAAAGTGTTCAGAAGCTTGCAAACATCAGCTTTTTTTGTTTTGTTTTTCTCAGAATGAGTGCAGCTTAATTTTACTTTTCTGCTTTGAGGCAACTTTTGATCACCCAGTTTAATTAATTATTTTTATTTTCCCTCTCCCCTCTTTTATCTGTCTCTTAGACATACTTGCATTCAATGAACATAATCCACCGGGACCTGAACTCGCACAACTGTCTTGTCCGAGAGGTAAGGAACGTTTACTCCACTCAAATATGTCTGTGCTTACACACCTTTATTGTTTAAGTGTGTTAATATTTTGTGCACTAACCTTTTTCCATGCTGAAAAACAATTTAAAATGTACAGATTAATTTTGCTTGACCTAACAGAAGAAAACATTATACATAAAAAAAAGGCATCTCTGAAAACCTTGAGTTAAAAAATTCCAACCACTTTGCTAAAGCACAATATTTTGAAGCTTATATCTTGACTATCACACTTACTAAAAGCACTTTTTTGAATATCTGCTCATTTAGGACCACACTCTGGTGGTGGCAGACTTTGGCCTGGCTCGGCTCATGGTGGACGATAAATGTGAAAATAAGCTGACGCAGGGAAAACTGTCGGGCCTGAAGAAGCCCGACCGCAGGAAGAGGTACACGGTGGTGGGGAACCCCTACTGGATGGCTCCGGAGATGATTCATGGTATGATATACAGCAGAACATGTGGTAATCTAAATAATCCTGACTTTCTCTGTGCCCTTTTCCTGCTGATTTATGCTAGTAATTTATATACTATCATTATTTTATGTCCTGTTTAGGCAAAAGCTACGATGAGAGAGTGGACATCTTTTCCTTTGGTATTATGCTATGTGAGGTAAGTAGCTGTTTAGCTTGTATAAAGCTAAGAACTAATGTGCAATAAACCTGAGCATAAATACTTTTATTTGCATGTTTGGGATTAATAACCTTTCCCTGCCAACCAAAAGATGCATCAGTTTATAAAAGATAATTTCCCTTGTCCAATATTTAGGATCAGAATGCAACATCCTTGCAATGAACCCGATTTTAAGGCAGATTTACCAAAATGTCTCCAATTGAGGCTTTAAATCAGACAGGAGAAACACCCTGCTGATAAAAGGAGATGTGATTGATGCTTTTTAATTGTCTGTTCAGTGGCTGGCAGCTCCGACTGAGTGCTGCTGTGTTTGGCTGACTTTTTCAGACCCTTTAAAAATAAAAAGTTATTTTGCCTCAGAACATGTACCTACCAGAATCTGTGGTCCGCCGCTGCCATAGGACAACTGCAAACCGCTCCGTCCTTCTGCACAGGAAGGAAGGGTTGTCCGTGGATGCAGTAATTAGAGGTGGTACCAAGTGCACTGAGGGTAACCACGATGCCAGTAAAGGGCCTCATTTTAGTCGGTGTCCGGCAGTGGAGTTTGCAAAATGTGAGCCCTAGTAGAAAGTTTGACTCATCATTTTTTCCTTTTTTGTTGTGTCTATTCTGCTTGAAAAATCTGCCATTTTGGCGACTTTTGATGGATTTTGTCAACATTTCAAACTCATTAAATGCATTTTCCATTTCATTTTATGAGGGAATAGTTTCACTCTGCCAAATTTCAACGTCTCTAAAAGTGGAATACATTTTTTCCAGCAGCCCTGCTGAGTTGTTGGAAGGGAGCCTGGACACACATCATCCTCCTGCTCCTATGATTTGGGCTCATGGGTTTAGTTAAGTCGGTCAGAGGCCCCAGACTATGACTTCTCCAGATGGACAGCATTTTTCAGCGACTGTGTGACGGATTAGTGTGCAGTAGAGCAAAGCCTTATGTGGCGACTGACAGACAGATTGTTTTGGTCTGGCGAGAGCAATCTGCTTTAGTTGGGAAGGATTTACTGGTTTCCAGTAGAAACTCTTCAGACACCTCCATCTTCAAATCTTCTCACTCGTGTTTTTAACCTTTTCCCTGTTTTGCCCTCTGCAGATCATTGGTCGGGTCAACGCAGATCCAGATTACCTCCCCAGAGCGATGGACTTTGGACTGAACATTTCTGGCTTCCTGGAGAACTACTATCCTCCCAATTGTCCCCCTGCCTTCTTTCCTATTGCTGCTTTGTGCTGTGACCTCGATGCAGACAAAAGGTCAGAAATCTCCCAAAAAATGTGCACTGAAATCGGACTTAAAAATATTTCATTACCTGGGATTTTGTTTTATTGGGAAAGTTTTTTACCTGTTTTTACAACCTTTTCAGACTTGTCTGTAGAGGTTAAATTGATTTCATTGTCCAAAAGCAATAGATACGCAAGAATCACAAATTAAATATCCAAGAACAAAAAAGGTTATAGCTTTATGAACTCAGCTTCAATTCATGAATTGAACATTTGTATGGTGATTTGTTGAATGAAGAGGAGAATGTTAAAAGAAATGTAGCTGAACGTATCAAGTTTAAGACCCATCCATACCTGCAGTTTGCCACAAATAAGAATATGAAGATGTAATTAAAGTAACTGACTAGCCAGCATATTTTAACTTTTTATTTTTGACCAGCATTGTTACTCTTCCTAATCTCCCAGTGACTATCTGATCAAAATAGTCTAAGATTATTCAAAACAAAGTGAAGCATTGGAAAATCTCACCTTCTTGGTCTAAATGTTCCTTTCTGCTCGCAAAATCTGCTCCTTTGATATATTTTTTTAAAGTTATGTATCTGTTATATATGATATTTGCTTTTAAGTGACAACATCTACAGCAGCACAAAACTCTGATTTCTAAAACTACTTAGATGGAGGAATAAAAACTGTTAGAAAATTCTGGGTGAGAAGGGCTTTTGATGATGAATCCAAAGGTCATTTTTCCTTGTGCCCTTTGAACTTTACAGACCTGCATTCTCTAAACTGGAGGAGTGGTTGGAGAACCTCAAGATGCACTTGGACATTGGTCTGCCGCTGATGTCTGAACTGGACCAGTTGCACAAGGCTTTCTGGGAGCACCACAGCATCCCACGCCCTGACAACGGCCTGCACACTCATCCGGAGCAACCCGAGTGAAGCGCCGCGAGAGGTGTGGCAACGTTGGAGTTGACCCCTCAGGAGACAGTGACCCACCTGCCTCGGGCGGCAGAACGCTGCTGGAGGAGATTTTCTAATGGCCCGTCACGACTGAAGCAGATGACACTGGTTTTAGCTGGCGCAGGCCGGATGAATAGACTCAGGGGGAAAATATGAATTTGAAAAGCCACCAGTGTGTGATGCCTGCACGTGCACATACACACACATTCTCACTGCAGCTGCTTCTGAAGCTAAAGTAAAATATATCATATGCAATCAGAAACAAATTTTCACGCAACACTTCAATCACATAGATTTAGCAGAAGTGGTCCCACTAGAGAATACTTACTGTGCTTTTTACTGTAGTGTGTAACTTCACATGCAAAACATAGCAGCAAATCTTCAGCCGCGTCGCTTCATGTCTCCAGACTGCATGATGCAGTTTGTGTCTACGGACACTTGCTGTGTTTGGTTTTCTTTTGGATCTCAGAACAGAATTTATTAGAAATGCAAGCAAAATGCAACGGCCTCCCAGTGTCTGAGGGACAGTTTGTAGACCTTCTTGTACAAGTGAAGTGAAACTTTTCAAGCTTTAAGTATCCAATTGACAAATGCATGGCTGTAAATAATGCTGCCACGTCAATTCCCGCTTCAGTGTGCCCCTCTGACCCCATTCAGTCATGAACCACTTGGAGTTGCCCGTCTCTCCTGTTTATACTGTAGCACTGAATTTATGGTAAAAGTACACGTCCTACATTTGGTACTTCTTCTCTCCATTTAGAGAGTTCTTAGTGCATACCATTGACATTAACACTCAAATACATTATGTGTACATAAGCGGCAACTTTGTAAATGTTTTAAATATTGAAAATGTACAGACATATTTTATATACGTACGTTATATCGCCATATTTTTATTGGCTGGCCAGCTGAAAGGAGACTGGAGGTATCACTGCAGTTAAAAAGGCACGGCAGAAATATTTTTTAATTTACGTGTTGTCACTGTGTCAGGGTAAATGCTTTGAGACCATCTTCAAACACCTAAAAACCTCTGCTAAAAATTATTTTGAAACAAAAAAAAAAACAAAAAAAACCTGAGAACCAATTTTCATAAATGTACGCATTCACTTTTCAACCCTTCTGCAATCAAGTCAAATGTTACTGCAACTTTGCAGCTACAGTGCCTCGATGAGTATTTATACCATAAACCTTTTCACAATTTGTCGCTTTAGTTTGGAAGGATTTACTGGTTTCCAGTAGAAAGGCTTCAGAACCATAAACTTTAATGTATTTTATTGGGATTTTAAGTTGATGAACTGGTTGGACTTGTCTCTGCTAACTTTGCGCATTTACCGACTGAGATCTTTACCCATTTTTCTTTGCACAATAGCTCAATATCAGTCAGATGCCAAGTACATGGTATTCAATTCATTTCAAAAACGTCTTATGAATCCTAGAGAAACAAATGATTAAATAAGATATACATTTTATAGCTATCATCAATTTTCTCAATTGGATTTGGGTCTGGACTTTGACCTGTGATCCATGATAAAGCTGTAGCTTTGACTTTATGTGTAAGGAAGTTTTGCTGCTGAAATCCTCTACTTTTTCACTAGAAAGTCCCAATTTAAAACATTGAAGTTTCTGTTTGTGTTCTGAGAAAGTATGAAAAAACTTGAGGGGTGTAAATATGTTTGGAAGGCGCTGTACGTATTCTGATCATCTCTATTCCCCATCCTGGAAAAAAAACCAATAATCCATGCTCTCATTTCTGATGTACTGCATCATAGTGAAGGTGTTACATCACCAGGTACTGCCTCATCATGTCAGCTGTCTGTCCATGTTCCTGTCTGTCCTCCTGAGGATCGACCCCACTGTTTGTTTACATATAAGAGCTAGATGTACTGTAAATATCTCTGTATATACGCGTCTGTCTCCTCAGAAATAATCTCCAGCACTGTCAGACTTCTGCGGCACCTTCTAACAAACCGTCTCTCTGTCTTTATTCTGCGAATCTTTTAGTTTATTTTAAATTTGCTGCATGATGTAGTGGCCAGGTCTTCGCCGCTTTTACTACAAACTTTTGTTTGCACTAACTGGCCGATCTGGGCCGTGTCTTCTTGTTTCTTTTTCTCTTGGGCTACTTGTGATAAGGAAAATGATAAATGTGAGTTCAGGTTGATATTTGAATGCAAGCCGCTGATGGAGCCTTTCAACTGTTAAAAAAAAGGGATCTGGTAAGTTCACCCTCTCAGTAGCAAATTGAACTTATTTCATTATTTAGATGCAGCTCAAATTGAATTAAAATCGTGTGTGCCATGCAATATAGTGCTAGGCACAGAAAAAGCTAGCTGGGTTGCATTTTAGAGATGAAACGCTGGTGTTTTTGCTACTGTGAGGTTGTGATGACCCAGTTCTGCCTGCCGTCTACAGACTGGCTCTTTGTGAGTGCTGTTCTGTGCTGTTTCTGACTGCTTGTGATGCCCACAGAGGCTGCAATCACTCTTTCTGAGAGCTGAGCACTAAAAACCTCACCTCTTCCTCACCTTAAATCTTTTTGGCTCAGGGCCGTAATTTCTTCTGGAGCTTTTTCCTCAGATCTTAATAAGTACCCACCGGTAACAGTGAGACTGGAAGAGCATGTTAAACGCCTGTCACTCTGTAGGGGAAAAATTAACAAAAGCCCTCCCCCGTTTCTCACATGCATGCACACACAAGTGGCTCCGTGTTTCCTCCACTGCTCCTGTCTGAGCCATGTCGAGCATATTAGATGTCAGCCAGGACGTGTTGATCACTGAGAATGTCACCGCAGCACTTCTTCGCAAAGGATCGTTACCTCTGAACAATGCTGTGCCTTTGTTGTAAGCTAGCCTTGCCAACGACTCGAAAACATGAACTGATTTCCTGTTGAGTTTTTATTTTAATGCATCAGCCTGATTCAAGCGAACTGAACATCAGAGTTGACACCATGACCTGTAAGATTTCATCTTCTTCTGTATCATATTTATATTTTCAGGATCTCCATTGTGAGTTTTGATACTTTGTTATAATATTCTTTTTTTGTCTTATTTAATTTTTTTTTTTTTTTTTTTTTTTTTAATTTTTTTTTTTACACAAGCTGTGAAAAACGATTCTGCACTTTAATCCTGACCATTTGGACTCTGAGGAGGTTACTGTGTTTTTGTTTGTTTTTTTTCTTTATTTTTTGTCACAGCTGAAAATAAAATGATGCTTCTTAAGCAAATTCAGATGTTTCATGTCTTCTTTTTGCTTTAAAACAAAAACACATTATGTAAAAGTTATATCTATTTACAATATGTGCAGCTATATCACAAAAATATTCATACACCTGGCAGATTTGGGTTTAAAGGATTTTTTAAAAATGTTAACAGCATGCTGAAAGTACTATTGAAATCTTGAAGTGGCCAAGATGGAATAATAAGTATGACTTGATTGCTGTAATGCTAATGAAAATACTTCAACTGATTTAGAAGATTATAAGCAATTTTCTGTCATTTTTTATGAAATGTAAATAAAAACTGATTTATTTTTTTTAATGTTTCTTTTACATTCGTTTGCATTTCCTTCCAGATCCAAACTACTTGACTGAATGAAAATCCTGGCAGCAAAAGAGGCCAGACAGAACAGTACAGCTGGGATCCTGTGGGATTTCCAGATCCAGTCCAATAAAAAAGTGACGGTTAACCAAACAGGGCATTGTGGTGGACAAAGCAGAAAAGAGTGTTGTAGTGATGTAGCAGTCCCTAGTGATGGCAACATCAAGAACACAAGAAGCCCGAGAAACACCAGGGGCTAATAGAGGAAATGGAGACGCTGTGGAGAGACCTCGGTGGTTCCAGTGGTTGTGGTGCGCGTGGAGCCGAAACTCCCAAACTGGAGCAGTCAGTGGCTGCAGCAGATTCCAGGGAACGACCTCTGTCCAGAAAAGGACAGTCGTAGGAACAGATGACATTTTTCAAGGAACCCTCAATCAAACAGCTGCCTGGCAGAAAACCTGAACTCGAAGCAGAACTTCCTGAGTGGAAAATCCAGCCAGAGTGATAAACGCAGTGTTTGTGTTATTCCTGCTCTAAAAAACAGGTGGGCTTGTTTAGAAACTGACCAGCAGATGTCAGTCTCTACTGTTATATTTAAACGGAAACATTCATATTACCTTTGACGTCTTCTCAAGAGCCAGTGTCCTTAATGTGTGAAAGAAAAATCCTTCAGGATATCTGAAATGTTCCTTTTGACTGGAAAAAAAAAAATCCATTGCTAATTTTTTTATATCTGATTGACACCTGGGCAGATCACAGATCAAAATTTTAAATATTATAACATGTGCACATATTTATACATATGATAGTTTAAACAACTATATCTAATTTTTGATTGAATCATTTTATATTTCGTGTGCAACAGTCCATTATGAAGTAATTTGAACAGACACTATGACTCAGATGCACCAGTTTAACTACAGACCAACGAAATGTCAGCCTTGTTAACCGACTTTGATGAGTAAAGCAAATGCTAAACAATACTTTGAAATAAACACATTTTGGGGAAAATAAAAAATAAAATTATTTTATCTAAATGATCGCATACATAAATATTTAATTCACGACTTATTTACTGACGTAAAGACACGCAGAGTCCTGGGTGGATGGATATAAAGATCAGCCAATAAATGTTAACATTGTTTTAAAAAAAAAAAAGCTACTTTAAATTCTTCGTTTCCTTTTGCATTTTGAAATGTTCAGATCTGAAAATATGAATGTAGTTTTGTGACTCATATCTTATGAGAACAGAAAGATGAGATCGGGTGTTATAACGGACTGCCACACATGATTACACACTACAGTATCCATATCTGGGTTCTGGCGGTCCAGTTTCCTTCAGGGCACACATACACGTGATCATGCTCCCATCTCGTCCACGTGCGATTGTTTTCATTCCGACGCTGCCGCTGCAGAGGCTGGTGCGTCATGACGTCACGGAGCCAGCGGGCAGCAGGCAGGCAGGCAGCTCATCAGTTTGGACCTCGGCGTCGAGGAGTGCGTGTGATGTAGTCAGTCCTCCTGCAGCTGCTCCCACCCACACACACACACACGCACACACACGCACAGACCGTGACAGACCGCCCCGCAGGACCGCTCTGCCCACGACGACACGCCGGCTGGCGCTTCCCGATCTCTCCGCGCTGTGAATTTGCTGGGGAAATTACCGAGGACTGCCAGAGCCAGCGGGCGCCGCTTGAAACTTTCAGATGGAAAATTTGTGCGGTAACAACCGGTTTCGGTCCGGAATGTTCAGCAACCACGGTGAGTGTGTTCACTGCTGAATGACCGATGCAGGTTATTGTGTTGCTGTTGTCGAAATTTGACCCACTACGATGTCCGCCTTGGGACAGCTTGTGTAATTGTATCCGTGAAGAAGACGCACAGCAGACCGTGTCGTGTCAGCGGGTCTTATGGCTGCATGTCACCGTTTTTATCCGGGTTTAAAGCCGGAGATTAGACGCAGATTTATTTATTTTTTTTACTGTGATGTGTGCTGACGGCACAGCGGGCGCACTTGGTCCGGTTAAGTGAAAATCCTTAAAAAACCTGGCAGCTCTGCATGAGCGGTACCAAAGAGCCAACTCCACTAAACCACTTCTGTATTACAATAAATTTAGTTTCCTGCTCCCAGAGTGGTCTGATGTTTCCATGCACTTTAAAAAAAAAAAAAAAAAAATTTGTTTGGTTTTATTTTGTTTTTTTAACACAATTCAACTCAAACGAACAACAACATTACAACGTATTTTACCTCTTAAAATGCACTTTATGGAAACCAAGCCGGTAATCTGCAAACATTTCCTTCCTGTTTTTGACTCTTTTTGTCACATGTGAAGATTATCAAAAGTTTTCAAATTATTTAATTTCTCAAGGAGGAAGAAAAAAAAACAGTTTGGCTTTATGTGAAAACTCAAATGTTCCCTGAATCTGATCAATATTCCTGCCACCAAAGGCAGCATTTGTGATGACTGGGTGTTTTACATCACTTTGGACAGTTGCTCTTGTTTCAGTCACTTTGGAGGATTTTTGAGTATTAACGACCTGTTTAAGATGTTTCCACTGCATTTTTATCATTCTTTGTCTCTTTTTGAGCAATTCAGAGGTGAACTTGCAGATGTGCTAAACGTTGTTGCCTTAACCCACGTGAACTTGAGGTTAAGGTCACGAACTCATGGCCAGACCTTCTTCTTTGGACAACTGATAGAAGATATAATCTTCTAAATAAGTTCAAGTCTTATATTGTCGCTGCCCAGAATATCATTGAGATATTTTGGGAAATATGATGTAGTTCTTTGTAGGTGTTTTAGGTCGGAAGTTTGTTTATCCTTAACGCTTGATTAGTCATTTCCTTGTATATCATTTCCCACTGCGTAATGGAAAGTTTAGACAATATTACTAATCTCATATAGCCCTGATTTTTGGAATATGACAAATTTCTAAATATTTACCTTATTTATTTATGAACATACATTACTTTACATGCAGTTTTGTGTTTTTTAGGTAACACTTATTAAGCCACCACCAACTACTTGCAAAAAAATGAAGCTGTAAAATTAAGTAATTAATTGCAATGACTGGATAAGAGATAATCGTCAGCTTCATTATTGTGACACTACCTGTAAAAAGCATTTGAGTTTGGGCCAGTCAGCTTGGCTGAATCTGAAGGTGTCAGATGCACCAAACTCAAGCTGAATTATTTTTTATGGCCTGTTGAGTTTCAACCTTTATGGGGCCAAACCACCTTGGATGCATAAATTATTTTTATGAACCACGGCTGTCTTGTGGGAGTCTTGTGTCATGGAGGTGAAGATGACAGACCAGGATTTTAGACTAAATTGTGTTTTGTGGCTTTCAGAGGCTTATGTTGATTAACGTTTCATTTTTCATTGGAAAAACTGTGGGAATGTGTCATTAACAGCAGTAAAAGAGTAAATAGTTTTCAAAAGTGGTAGCAGAAACATAAATGTTTGACTTTAAAATGTAAATGGAAGTTTTACCATTTACATTTGAAATGTGTTTAAGAGGTTGAGAAAAATCATTGTACATGCTAAAATGAACTATTCATCCATTTTCTGTTCACCCTTTGTCTCTAATGGGGTCGGGAGGGTTGCTGGTGTCTATCTCCAGCTACGTTCCAGACGAGAGGCGGGGTACACCCTGGACAGGTCGCCAGACTGTCGCAGGGCAATACAGGACAAACAACCATGCACACACACACACTCACACCTAGGGAGAATTTAGAGAGCCCAACTAACCTGACAGTCATGTTTTTGGACTGTGGGAGGAAGCCGGAGAACCCGGAGGGAACCCACGCATGCACAGGGAGAACATGCAAACTCCATGCAGAAAGACCCCGGCCGGGAATCGAACTCAGGACCTTCTTGCTGCAAGGCAACAGTGCTACCAACTGCGCCACTGTGCAGCCCTAAAATGAACTACTCTCTTCTTTTTCCACATTTATGTCTGCATTTAGTGGATGCTGGTTTGTTTCTACTAAAGATCATCCAAACTGTTGCAGAAGGACATTATTAGACCTTTTGTTATGTTCTCAGATGGGAAAACTTTTCATTCACCCCTTTAATCATTCCAACAAATGCATCTTTCTTTCTTTTCTCATAACTTTAAAATTGTTATGGCTGAATTTGTTGAACATTTATTGACTTTAAATAATGTGAAAGCTCTCTCTTAAAGTCCTTCCCACAGACGTTGTGTTAACATGCCCAGGTGTTCACCTTTAACACTTCTCCTCAATTATTCTTTTCTGGAGTTGCATCAGCTTTTCTGGAGAAAATGTTAGTTTTTCCATGTCTGGTTGCTGTGTTACACCTGTTCACATTTCTGGGAGGTTTAGATGTTATTTGTGATACTTAAGTTCTTCCCTCATTAGTCAGTGAGTTTACCACTTGGTGATGTAGTAAACATAAAATGCTATTTATTTACTCCAAACGTAGAAGAGTTTGTGCTCTTTGAACTGAAAAATCTGGTGTGCATATGTTTCCACCCCTTTTACTCTGATAATGCCAAATAAAACCCAGTGCATTAAATACCTTCAGAAGCCGCCTCCAACTGTGTGATTTAATCCCAGTATAACTCCGGTTCTTCTGTGATGGCTTTAGTGGTTTGTTAGAGAACATTACCGGGATTATTAATATTACACAGGGTCATGGAGAAAATCGGGGAGATGCAAGGTTAGGCTATGAAACGGCATCCTGAGGTTTGAACATGTTATAGCGAACTAATCAATCCGTCTCGCATCCAATTTATTTTTTTTCTGAGCAGTGACGGGGAAACAGTCATTAGTTGATGACAAGTTGAGCTAATTACAGGAAAATCCTGTTAGTAAACCAGTTAGGCCCCATAAGACTAGACAGGAGACTAGATGCTCTTTCCGGTACAAACTCACAGCCAGACAATGTTATGATTCATATCAAAGTATCTAATATGTCAGACTGGCCCAGTCAAAGTTCAGTCCCTAACTCTTACTCAGCATCTGTGATGAGACTTGAACAGTCCAACAATGGCCTCCGTCCAATCTAACGTTGCGTTCCAGTCGGTTCTGTTTGGGTGTTGTGTCTTTGTGCATATGACAGTGATGTACTACGCCTTTAAACTCAAACTCAAGACAGCACAAATAGTTTATGCGTGTGTGAGAGACGTGCCTTAAAAGACGTGGAACAACATGTACTGAAAACTCCTGTCTCAGGGTGGCTAAGCATATTTGTACAACATACTTTTTCAATTTTTGATGAAAAATGCTGAAAACCATGGATCTTTTTCCCTTTACTTCACAATGTAAAGGTCTGGTCTACTTTTGTTTTGCTCTATTACACACACTACCAGTGAAATACATGATAGGTTGTAACAAAATGTGAAAAATGCAAAGAGGTGTGAATACTTCAGCAAGGTATAAAACAACTAAATAAGTTGCAACTACAGTACACACATCAGTGCACAGAAGGAAAACTCAACGGGAAAACAGTCGGGTGTTGAGTGTTGGGGATGGTGACAGAGTCCACAGTGGGCAGCATTTCTCAGAGAGCTGTGTGGAGAGATTCTGGCTCGGTTCTGCTGTCTGTGACCACGCTGACTCCATCACTGGTGGGTATCTAAGCATGTAGGTCAGGAGATGAACCACAAGGGAAAAATGAACAGCTCAGGAGAGTGCCCATTACAGTATAGCTCAGTACTTTAACACTTATCAGATTTCCTGTGTCTGTCCAATGCTTTTTAAAAAATCATCATGTATGTTCTCCAGCATGAACTCAAGATGTACTTAAAAAATACTAATGTGCAATTCAGGAATAATAATCTGTCAATATGGCAGGAACGGCTAAATAAGCACCTCTGTTGTTCCTGAAGCAGTTGTAGACGGTGGCGATGTAATCGTTCTCTGTTCTGCGTCTCAGCAGTTTGTCCTGAGAGCTTACAGGCAGCGACGCTTAAATCAGTGGATCAATATTTGTCATTCTGCCAGTAGGTCTCCCAGTGCTAGCAGCTGGGAATAAAGATACTGGCTCTGCTTAAGAGGAAATGGAATCACTAAATGGCAACAAACATTATGAATGATTAGTGCAGTTACCTTTTTTTTTATTATTATTTTTTGTATTAAATACATCTGACATGCCAGGCTGGTTGCTCTACAGTTTCACTGGCTTTAACATTTGTGTCAATTAGTAATGGTATGTTGATCAATAATTGATATTTGATCAGAATGTACTTAACAACTAAAGAGCAGCCTTCAGTTCTTTGCAGCCTCAGTAACAACATCTACACTGAAGTGTTGATTTAGTAGAGATTGGTAAATGGTGCATTCAATGATCAGAGATGGATCAGATTTTTGAGTTTCCTACAGTTAGTGACCAATCTGGGCCGATCAGACTGCTGTTGATGGTTTCCATTCAGGACTATGCCTTTTGCAATTAGCGATTAATCAGTTAATCGCAGGATAAATTACAATTAGCTTGATTATTTCCATTCTGATTATTAATATTTTTAAAGGGTAATTCTGTCTACAGAGGCATCATAATCCATTTTATTTATGGTTTTGGTTTTATGTGATTTATTTTTTTTGTATTTCTGTTTATTGTTTTCGGTTGTGTTTTAATTTGGATATTTAAAAGATTTTATGTTTCCAGTGTTAAGTGTTAGTTACAAAATTAAAGTTTACTGATCTTTGAGAGAGCACATGTCTTATTATGCTACTAGCAATATTTGGAAAACATTGTCAAAACAACAGTATTATTGTTTAAACCAATAATTACCCAGACAATTTATCATCTAGCAAAATTTGTCATCATGACTGGTCTAGTCAAGAGTGTTATTAAATGTCTTAGCTGTATTATTTTAATTTAAAGAGCACAGAATGTTGTTTTATTAGGTATAAACGGATCCTTAAACACCCCAGAATTTCAGTTTCTGTTCCTACTGAAGATTTTCTTAGACAAAATGTTTTCTATATTTGAAGATTCCTTTATCAAAATATTAACTATGTGCTTCTGTTCCCATTGCATGTGCCTGACTGCTGCTGGATTTGGATAATTTCCTGTGCTGGTCAATCATCCTCTCCTGACCAGATGATGAGGTAAGAAACCAGAGTTTTATTCAGTTCTACCGCTGAGGATAAAATGGGCCACTTATTATGGGAGTGTTGGCTTCCATTATCTCAGTAAAATGAGGACATTGTGCGGTTTGTTTGTGTCAGGGCATTTTATCCCTGATGGCTATTGCTGCTCTGCTGGGTTTTTGCGGTTACTGCATCACTCTTAAATCATAAGAATGGTTACGACAGCTCAGAGGCTGTGATTTCAGCTGTAAGCACTTGTATGTGCTGCAGGGATGGGAAATATTTGTATGAAAAAAGAAAGGTGTGGTGCCCAGACTTTCAAGTTTTCTAGTTCCTTCCTTCGTCAGCTGAGAATGCGAGGTTGGTTTTGTTTATTTTTTTCTGCGATTGTTTTGTTTGAAGTTTCATTTGCGTGGCGATTGTTGCTTGACTTGCTCTGTCAGTGAATCAGTTTAATGATGAGGATCTTGTCCTTGCTAGGTCACTAGAAGTCATTCACTTTGCTTCACCTTTCTCCTCTTCTCTATGACGCCATTTCAACCCAAGACCTTCCAGTTGACTTGTGTTTGACCCCGATTAAAAGTCAAGGTCTTTCTTTTAATCCAAAACAGCTCAGCCTGGTGTTAAGGTGTGGCTCGGGTGTGACAACTTTCTGGTTCAACATTCCAGATCATTTTAACAATGATCTGGAATGAACGAATGAACAATGAACGTTTCAGCATCTGCCCAACAGCTCAGTGGCTGCTGCCTCACACATGCCAAAGACTTCAAGACCCTGTAAAAATCCCTCCTGAAAGCCATCACTAAGTCCAGACTGACAGAACTAAATGCCCTTCCTCTGCCACACCCACACCCATGTCTGTAAACCACAAGGGACTCTGGGTTGTGGTGTTGACTTCCTTCTGTATGCCTAAAGCCATCACAAATGTGTACTCACACAGACAAACCGATGTCACTCTGCAAGGGCAGTGCCAGAACAGGATGGTTTTGTCTCTTGAGGGAACTTCTCTGCAAACACACACATGGACACAATCCACTGTGTTGCATTCCTCTGTGGCTTTTACTCAACTAGCCATTAGCTTCTTGTGCCCTCAATTGCTGCTTGCCTCTGCAAAGTGAGTACATTCTATACTTGGATTTTATTAGCCCATTAGCTTGCCAGCGACTGAAGCTTGTTTCCATTTTTCTCCCCCCGCCCCTTTGCTGTTGCCTCAAGTGTGCAAACGCTTATTTCTTCATGAACAAACCGGATCTGCAGAACGTGCAGATATGCAGCACCACACCCATCGATCTACTGACTGACGTTTCTTTTTTTAGACCAACACCTCCAATACTTATTGTTTCAGGAAAAACATAACAAGTAATTATGATGTCTGACTGGCAAATGATGGGTGTGGATCCTGATTCACTTGTAATAAGTTGAAGAGAAAGAATAATAAAAACTTAAACAAGCATTGATCCTTCACTCTAAATGTCTTCAAACCAGCACCATCCTATCTCTCTCTACCTATTCCCTTTTTGTAACTGGATTGCTTTTGAATTAAGTTTACTTGATTTGAATTAATCATGTTGGTCTGAGTTTTCCCCCCTCACAGGATTTACTCTGTATGAAACAAGGTCACACTATGCATTATCACTCATCTTTGAATAATCTTTCTTCATTTAATACTCTTAAGACAATCTTGTGATGCGGTCATGCTGTTTGAGTGGAGTTACTGTAAAGATTTTATCATTCACGTCCTGCAGAGATTTTGCAATCATTGGCTGACTAGGCATATATTCTCCAGGTCAGAAGGGAATCTGTTGTTGGGTGTTGATGTTGTTATTTATTTAGTGTTTGGCAGTGATATTTCTGTAGACTTAATATTATTTTATCCGCAGTAAAAGTCTCTGCATCTGCAGTGTTCAGTATAAGTAGGTCCAATCTAGAAAATATGGGTTTAAGATGAAAATAAATGGAACAGTTCCCATCAACGAAAACTGTGTCATGGCGCTACATTTGGTCTATAGTTTAGTGATGCAGACCTGGTTTCAGCCCGTGGATTGGACTTTGTCGTTCAGCCCTCTGGGCTTTTGCAGCTTGATGTGAGGGCAAACAATCGGGTTAGGGAGCAGGCACGCAACACTTCACTGAATACAAGGTCACTGTAACACAACAATAAAAGGATGGTGAAAGATGAGTGCTTAAAGAGGGATTTGTTGTCAACATCAGATTCCATCATGTGTTCAGTATTCTTTGTTGGTTGATTTCTTTCTCCCTTTTTTTCCCTTCAATAACAAAAGCTGCAAAAAAAATCCCTTAGTCAGAGGGTGACCTTAGTATAGACAAGCAAACAGTCCCTACAGTTCAGTGATGTGTTTAGAATATTTCCAAGGCACTACCCCATTAAAATATCTCTAATCTCCTTTGCAATATGGTGCATTAGCAGCATTACTTTTGTATTAAATGCTTGTTTTGTTTATAAGAGTTTCCCCATCTGGGGAGAAATGCTGACAGACCACAAGAAACATGCGTTATCTATTAATGCAAACAGCTAAAGCTGCCATTGTAAACAGAAAGGTTATGATTTTTAAGAAGTACTCTTTTAATATGGTCTTCTATACAAATCATGTTAATATATCTGCTCAAGGATTTTACAATCATCCTTAAAACTGCTGTGTCTTGTTGAATTGCCCTGACATCCTGACCTTCTATTCTCGCTGCTCCTGTCCTGACCGCGCTCCGATTGCTCAACAGAGCCTTAAGCTAAGTGGCCCAAATCTTCAGTTCTGCAGATGTCCTACATCAGCTCGCCTTTTAGCCTCAGCACTCTGCAGAAGCTTTAGTCAGAGGGCGACCTTAAGCATTCTTTGGTAAGAGGGCGACCTTAAGCATTTTTCTTCTAGCCTCACAGAAGTGGCCCCTGCCAAACCCCCCCATTGCTATAAATAATCTCAGCCCAGTTCCCATGGCCCCCACAGCAGTCCTGTCACTCACAGAGCAATGTGGGATACTGGACCACGAAGAGGGAAACACTGGTAGCTGAGAGATGGGTACGATGGGTACGAAGTTAGGGCAGGTGTTGTCAAAGTGATGAATCCTCCATGACAGACATGAATTAAAAGGGTTTTTTCCTTATTGGGTGAGAGCAGATAAGATTTCATAACACGTTGGAAGAACAAAATAAGGTGCTAAATGTTGGAAGTTGTTACTGGTTCAAGAGATTTTCGTTATAAATGCTTTTACATTTCTAGCAGAACCTCTCAAACAAAATCTGTTTCTGATACCAGTCAGTTATTTTAGATTAATAAGATTATTTGCTAATACAGAGTTCTTCAGAGAGGTTGTTTTTTTTATCAGTTTCTCTTGACAGTGACATATTTTGTCTTAAGTGGATTCTCTGCAGGTCAGTGTCAACATGCTGTTTCAGCACAAACTTAACTCCTAAAATCTCCATAGCTTTAAGTTTTCCTAAATCTATATCAAATCTAACATTTTTCTAATTTTTTTCCAGGTAGCTTGAAGTGGTTATTATCAGTTCTTATGTGTAAGAACATCTGCTCATGTAGTATTTTATAAATATGTTTGACTCCAGCTGTAAACAACATTTTTGGTTTGTTGTGATGGTCAGCAGCCTGGCCCTGAATCCCAGATCTCTTGATTTAATCTTTCTGCTTTTGGGGACAAGTTCAGAGTGTTTACTTCACTTTGAGGACAGAATTAGGCAGGGAAACAACTTGGACAATATTTAAGTGTTAGCATCAGAAAGCAGTAATTTTGTTTTCCAAGTTGAAATGTATTTTGTGATGCACCCTCTACAAGTTGCACATAATTCTTTGCCGAAGATTAAAGCAGTGGGATTAAGCGTAACCCTAATTCTGGATCACTCTCTCCGGTTATTTTTTAACATTCTAATCGTTGCATTATTATGTATGATAGTTTCTGCACAGAGAAGAGACCTGCCTGGTCCTCAGCTGCAGTAGCCTCTCTTCCCTTAAGAAAACATTTCCAGATGCTCCCAAGCTGCAGGACAGTGAGAGGAAATTCCAGGCAAATTGAAAGGAAGAGCAGGAGAGATCATGGAGGAGATGTAGTGAAGGATGGCTGATCAAACAAAACTCTTGAATTCAACACATTCAGAGGAAAAATGATGTTGTAGTGAGGAAACGAATAATATTTGACATGTAGAGAAATGTACATAGCTAAATAAAATGTGCTTCTTTTGTTATGATTTCGTTTTGCTGGTCAAGATGTTATCAGTTGTGACTTCATAGCATTTTGCCAAACACTTTTATGAAGAAAGTGTTTGGCAGTTTTGCCTTTATGCTTGTTCTCTTTCTCTCCATCAAAGCAGCAGGCACACACAGACATAACAGCTTTTTATGCAGGTGATGGTATCAGATTTATGCACTTGTGTGTCTGAGTGATGTGGAATGTGTTAGCATGATGACAGGTGTAGCCTAAACAAATAGGAAATACTCTATATTCAGGATGAGATGTCAGATAGCTATTTGATCATGGTTTTACATCACCTGCTTGAATCTGATTTTCTTAGTTTCACAGACAGTTTTCCACATGTGAACATTAGGTTATTCAGTGACTTTGTGCAGTGAAGTAGCTTCACACCAGGTGTGAGCAATGTGTGAAAAATAAACTCAAATGTAATCAGAGCAGAATGAGACCAGTTGCTTTTTAGTGGGATTTGTCCTTTTCTCCATGTATTACATCAGACTGATTGTGTGTGCAAAAAGAGATGGAAAGAGAGAGAGTAATTCGTCTACAGCCCTGGTTTTGAAACCAGAAACTGAAGCCGTAACCACAGGATTGGCCGCTATTCAATAAATATTAACCCTGAGCAGTTTCAGCAGAATAGTCTTATTCTGTAGTTTTTGTTGTCAGTGATTGCATTGGCTTTAAATTTGGCCACATTGGTGCAGAAAATTAATCAATCAAGTTCATTCATATAGCACACTTCATCATCACTGCAGTTCAAAGCGTTTACATCATGAAAACACAAACGACACCACAGAGTAGGCCAGCAAACATTACATTTTGTCCAGTGCCATCATTGCGCATGAAAGTGTTGGTCAACGTTTCATTTATTTTGGTTTAAAAGCAACTGTAATCAGGTGGGTTTTAGTCCAGATTTAAATGAACTCAATGTCAAATAGTGTCAGGAACTCAAATATTATAATAAGTTTTAGTGACTTTCCATCAATCCAACAACCTATTTTATAGTTAAAAAACAAATATTTAATTTAAAAATCAGTCTTTAGTTCTGTGTTTTTCTTTGTAAAGAAGGTCTGGACTTTCGGCTATTGATAAACAGTTGCTTGTTGGAGGTGTTGACTCTGTTGAAGTTTTAAATAACTGGATGTAATTTTAACCTAACTGCTAATATTTGGTTGTGAGGTTTGTAATATGGCAGCTTGATTGCCAATGAAGCTGCACTCCCAGCTGGTTTAAAGCTCACCAGAAATTGCGTGCGTTCTCTCTTCCCCCACTGCAAAGACAGAAGTGCGGAGCTGAACGACATCTTAGCCAGCAATAAAATGCCTTGTTTATGTACCTTTTGCTCTGAATTTAATTGCTCTTTCTTCGGAAGCGTTGCCAACAGGTGACTTCGTTCACTTTCTCCAGTGGCATTGCCAAACTACAACCCTTTATAGGCAGAATACATTTTAAAAATGGCACAGAAAATCTATGTCGTTGTTGACAACTGTTTCTTCTGTTTGCTTATTGACCAGGATTAAACAAGAAATCAGATAGTGGGACAAATCCCAGACTGAGCACTAAAGGGAGATGGGAATCGAGCAGAACTGTGCGTCTAGATATTTACATACAATATTGGAAGAAGACAGAGTGGAGGGGGTTCTTTTCAGTGTGTTTAGGGGTTTTCTTTTTATGGCCTTCTTTGAAGTCAGAGGTCTACATGCTAGTATTACTGAGCTATTTAAAAGCTGTGGAAAGCCCAGAGGATATTCTCATGGTGAACTCACAACATTTGAGTCAATGGCGGCACACCTTGTGGATTTGTTCTGAGATAACACCTCAGACTGTCTTCTGGTGGGGCATAATGAAAAAATTTAAACATGGCAACGTCACAAGTCTACAATTTCTAGGTGCCTGAAGGTGCCACATTCATCAGCTCATGCAAGTGTTTACACCCTGGATTGTCCAGCTATCATATGTTTTAGCATGGAGACGGCTTCTGTATCCCAGAGATGAATGTGTTTAGGTCCAAAATGTGTGAATTAGCCCCTAATGTGTCCTTATCTACAGTGAAATGAGTCCTGTGCCAACATATGCTGTAAGGTCACTTGGTGAGGAAGAAGCCATTTATCAAAATGAAACATAAGAGACTGATTTTGTTCCAGTAAACGTTACGTTTTGGAAAAATCTCATGTAGTCTGATGAAAATAAAACAGAAATTTCTAGACGTAATCATCTCTGTAACAATTTAAAGGGAAAGATGGGAGCTACCTTTCCTCTTTCCATTTCTGTCTACTGTAAAATCTGTGATTTCCACAGTTTACTGTAGCACAGAAACTCGATTTTGTGCCAGAAACACCTTTGTGCTGTTGCTCTGGCAGCTCTTCTCTCTGTTCTGTCCCTTCCAGTGGCGGACAGTAAGGTAGATGGTGAGCTATTGATGCCACGCAGCAGGTTTACTGTCATTTCATCACCTGGACAGCAGGATGTCAGCTGCCACCCAGCTAGTTTGTCCAGTTGGAGTCAGAGCTGTTGCCATGGAGATGATCAAAAACAAACACACACTTGTGGATATGTTGCTTGTGATTAACTAGTGGTGTAATTTGCCTTCTTGGCATTTGGCCATTCACATTCTCGTTCATAAAAAGCCACTAACTATCTTCCATACCCCTTATCTGATTTGAAAGCCTTTGCGAGTAAAAGCCTTAAAACTTGAGAATAAAGCTACGTTTCCTGATGAGCTGCTATTTTGGGACATACATTGTAACAGCCGGTAAGTAACGAGGGAGCTGCTGTGGACTCGGATCATCTCCTGACCCGATGTGGCTGGGTTTTCCAGCAACTTTTCCTTTTGTTCTGCGTTACATTTTGTTTGTTTTCCAAACTATATTTTCCCTTGCTCATCAGATCTGTTTAGAGTTGGGACTGTGAGGTGGCTGCTGTGGTGAAGGCTTTGAAAAATGAAACGTCTGGAGAACCAGCAGATGAAAACAGCATTGGCGTAGAGGGTGGGTGTGGGTCTGAAGTGTGTGAAGTCTGCTTCTTTGAAAAGCATTGAAACCTTGTGAATGTGGCATATGGGTTTTATTGAAGGATCAAAGAGGAAACGTGTTGCTCCTGCATCACTCAGACTCCTTGGAGTGTTTTTTTCTCAAATGCTCCTCAGTTTTTAGCTTCTTTTCTGCTTCCTCTTTTATATTCAAAATGTCTAATTTAAAGAAATCAGTGTTTGCACCTTCAGGCTGTCTTTTTCTAACCAACATAAACATACTCGCATACTTGTGGCACATCCTACCATGACCAACCAGCCATACTGAGATCCATTTTTATACCCATCTCTCTCCATATGTCTGCATCCTCCATGCCAAGGAGGTTTCTGACTCTAAAATTAACCCCTACAGTCTTGTATTTATTGAGGAACCTTAAATCAAATCTGTGGTGGCAGGCCTAAATTAGAACAGACAGGTTCCTGTTGGTCAGGACTATATTAAAGACAGGTACCATGGAAATGACATGTCATAATTTGAAGGCTTGCACAATAAATTTCCAAATATTGCTCTAGATTTAACCAGACTTGCTAAAATAGGTTGTTGTTGAACCCCTGCTTTGTGGTGGAAACCATGCATTCATTTACTGTTGCTCCGTGTGAGGTTACCTTAATTACAGGTATCGCTCACCATTTGTGAGAGTATGCCTATAATCTTGAAAAGTTAAGAGAACCTAAAGACGACCATTACAGTTTGGTTTATGGAGCTGGCCTTATGAGCAGCTAATGACTTCCTTATTTTCACTGTTTGTAAAGAAAAGTCTTCTCTGAAAGATAAAAGCTGCAGCAAGAGTCTCTTTTATAGCATCTCATGCTCTACACAAACACAAGAAAAACATCTGGCATTTTTAGCACCTTTACAAGTTGTCAACTTATTATTGATTGGAAATTTGATTGAGAAAACATTGTATTTTGTATTTTTTATATAATACTTGACTGGAAAAAAACCCCACTTTCTTTCTACTCCTGTCAAGCCTGAGCCAACTCTGTTTGCTTACGATTGAACAAAAAGGGTTCTGGATTTAACCTATTTTATGTACTTTAGTCTCAAAAAGTCTTGGTGCAGGAACACCCTGTCTCCTTCTGCTACACCTGTTGACTACAGCCTGCCACCCTCTTGTGTCGCTCAGCTGTGGTATTTATGTTTATGAAGAATGCAAAAAACTTTAGGAGTGCTCAAGAAGCTGGAATGCATTTAACCTTTGATTTGCATTATTCAAAACACCCTGCACATTTAGAAACTGATGTTTAACACATTAAGTTTGAGAGAGTAATAATAATGTGATTCATAGAACTGTCCAATTTAGTCAAGATTAAAGGTCTCAGTTGCTTTTAAGCATGTGATCTGACAACATCAAGGGTGTTAAGCTCATTTTCATTTTGGGCCAAATCAAGATCCTGGATGCTCTTAAAGGGCCAGTTGTGCCTGAATGTATTGATAAAACCCATGAACAAACTTTAAAAATATTAATAAATTCTTAAAATTACATTATATTGGCCATCTTTTCACACTGATCAGTCCCTCCAGGGTTTTACAATTGTTTTTGTGATTATTTTCAGTAAAAGTTAAATGTTTGTGGTACTAATTTAGAAGCATTTTTGATAATTTCATATATGTATGACTGTAAATGCAGCGTTTTATTCCTCACCGTATAGATCATGGACTATAATTTCACATCAGTTAAGGCTGAGGCAACTGCTTACCACAAGTAAGAAAGTTAGCACCTCTTAAACCCAGTGTTTCTCATAATGTTTGCCAAACAATCTGCAATAATTAGCATTAGCGCAAAAAAAGTGAGGGAGTTTGTTGATTTTGCGTGAATTTCCAAAAACATTTTCAAGAAACTGGAGGAACTAAATGATGTAGTCTGGCCGTAAGTAAATGAAAACTATTTTGATTTGATTAATAAAATAATATTTAAGCACACTGTTATCTTGACTCTTCTATTTATGCGGCCATCTACAGTCTAGAGGGCCACATAAAAAAACTATGGCGGGCTGGATTTGGTCCGCAGGCCTCGGGTTTGATACATGTGGACTACATCAATTATATAAAGCTTTAAAATTATTGCCAATGGACATTCAGAGGGCTGAAATTGGTGCTCCTTATAAGCAGTTATTATTCATTGTTTTATTTGGGAAGACCAACAGAAAAGCCAGTATTTATAAGTAGTTTTTCCTTACTTTAACCCTCATCTAGTTGGCCAGTATTGGAACATTGTGTGTACACTGCTTCAGTATAATCAGAAAATTGTGAAAGGAAACAATCATAAGTCAGAAGATGTTTTTGTGAGTGTAAATATCTCAGTTAGTGTAGTGCTGTTTCTTCCTTGCCTGTAAAACTATAAGAAGAAACTTTGTAGGCGGACAGTGAAACGTAGCTGTGACACCATGTTTATCTAAAATTACTCTTGTGGTCTTTTCCACTCTGTGGCTTTGCTTGTGACATTGTTTTCACTGGGAAAGCTACCACAAGAGTAGCTCTGGAAATGATATCCCAAGACAGAACAGACCGGTCCCTGGTGGTTTGAAGAAAGCAAACTTAATGCAGCACAGTAAATATCTGTCTTCATAAAACACTCTTCACAATAAAACATAAGTTTGCAACGATAGTTAAGGTTACTATGATCATTAACTGTATCAATGCATAACTGCATTTTGATTCTTGTGTGATGCATGAGAATATGAAAACATTTTCTGAAGCAGTTTCTCTGGCCTTGGTATTACAGTGAAGTTATTCAATTGTTTCTTTGCCTGCAATCTCATGATGTGTACAGTTGTTGGATTGTTTCTTTTATTCTCATAACTGCTTAGTTATTGTTTCTTTCATGCGCCCTCGTGCTTGCTATCTGTAACCAAGTAGATTGTCAAACTATGTAAATGGAGTGAGCCTCTCCCTATTAAACTGTTAGCTGTGTTCTGGTCGAGGCTCTTTCTCCTGACTGCGATCAGTGAGCGGATCCTTTGAATAAATATCAAGGTTTCCCCCAGAAAACTTGCTAAGTGGTTGGGTGCTAGGGCAGTCATTCATCCAGTGACACGTCATGTTTTTGAGTTAAAATATTTTTAAAGTTGACAGATAATTTGAAAATATCACTTGATAATCTTGTGTTGTTGAAAGATTGGAAGATAACATAAAACCATCAATCAATTTGGTTTTAGACAACAAAAAAAAAATTGTATAGAGTTGTTTAGTCTGATTAAATGAACTCTAGCTTATCAACTGATTCAAAGTAAACTGTAGGTTTGAAAAAGGCCTTGGATTCAAGGCTCAATTTTGTTGTTGTAGTTTCTTACATTTGGTCACTCCATCAGGAACAGCGGAGCTTGTTTTTAGTTTTCTGTTTTTGTGCATTAGAGCTGTGTTTCGTCCTTTCTCTAAAGAGTTACTATCATAAGTGTGTTTGGATTTAATAGTTCAATCCAAATAAGAAAAATAATAACTCAGTCCATCTACAGCTAGACTAAAGCACGGCCCAGCACACAATCTCAGGCTGCTGCGTCTTGTGCTCACTGGTGTCTGGGCTATTAATAGAGTTAGCCTGAGAATTTGGTTTAAGGTCAGCTGTCAGACTTCTGTTCCCAACTGATGAAGAAGGAGAAAAATGCACATTTCTCACATTTCTGATCATTTATGTAAACCTTCACTCTCTCTGTGTGCCTGGTGAGGTTATTCACTACTTAACATTTCCATTAGCATTTAGCAAATGCTAAAAAAAATGGTCCTACTGCGTTTTACCTGATTTTCAAGGTTGTCTCTGTTGAGCTAAAAAATTATTAGCCGCTGTCTCTTATTGTCAGCAAATTAATTTAGTAAAATACAAAGTTGATTAACCACAGCACGATTGCAGCGTTTGGTTAAAGAAATTCTTATGGTTTAATCTCACACTTAGTCATAGAACATTTTTTAATAATTCAATTTTCCTTTTTAAAATGAAATATTCCACAATAACACATCACAATTGCAGATATTACAAAGTTTCCCAGGAAATGTTAAACAACATGTAGACAAATAACTTTGATTGGTGCATTTCTACCAGTAGCTGCTGTGTCAAACTAGAAGCAGGGCTTCATAATAAAGGAGGTAAAATCTTAATAATAAATGTTCTTCTTATTCATGCTGGAATAGGTTTAGGTTTAGTAATTAGTAGGAACATGTGAAATGTTGAAGGTAAGTGACAGCAGATGCTCCACATTGTTGGCAGAGTGACCATTGTTGGTAAACAAAAAGGTTTTAAGTGAGAAAAACTGTTTATTGTGAAGAAAATCAGAAGATGGAGGTAGAAATAGATTATTTGGCAGTTTAGTAAGTTTGTTAGGTTCCTGATAAAGTCTATGTTAAGAGATGATGATGTGGACATCTGATGTCCATTTTCTTGCCATGGACAAATTACCTTTCTAAAATTAAATTTATTATTTACCTAAATTGTTATTATTGCTAAAAATACACCAGTTATTCCTGTCTTTCCACCAGACCTTCAGATGTTGCTTATGTGTAAAGATTTCCACTGGCAGGTTCATTGTTTTTTCCCTGTACCTGTATAATAGTTTTCTGTACATCACACATGTGGCTCACTAGCTTGTTGTTACCAACCCAGTGCAGCTGCTGGCTGGACGGCTGCGGTTTCGCAGCAGAGTGTCTGTTCACTCACTCAGAGTCAATAGACACAGGAGCGTCAGTGAAAACACAACTCGAGTTTTCAGCTTCACTCAAAGACAAATACAGGAGCTCTTATTCCTCAGTCACAGATGGCTGGCAGGAAGTAAAAACAATGTTGCCAAAGTCCCTGAAACGCAGGTGACATCCAGTCAGGATCTTATTAGGATCCACAGAGATTACAACCAGTGCTTAAATATTCTGTGCTGAAGCAGATTGGATGTCTTTAATTTCCATCCACGTCTTCATCTTATTGAACTTTAACTAGAGATTAAACTTCTCTAGTTTGACCGCATTGTATTGCAAAATAATAAGTTCCTTTTTAGGGTTGAGCATTAATTCAATAACAATATATATATATTGCGAAAGTCACGCGATCAATATCAATCGATAATAGATCCAATACGATTTTCGATAATGTCACTGAACTCAGATTCAGAACTGCACGGCATTCTGGGGGATGTAGGCAGAAGAGAGATTTTAGCCGCTCATGGTCAGTTAAACAAGGTGAATGCCGTCAAATAACTCACTCAGTCTTTGGTTACCTAGCAACTCACTCACTCTTTGGTTACCTAGCAATGACCTGTTGAGTAACTTGCGCAGATATCAACTGATATGAAATGTCTATATCATGATACGTTTTTCAGCCATATTTTCCAGCTCTATGCTTTATATACCAGCTTGTAAATGAATGCAGTCTTCTGAAAAATGACAACTTTTGTCCTTTGGGGAAATCTTAATAGAGGTGGATTAAAGCAAACTACAATCCTCTCTAATGGTTGTAAGATGTTTTTATTTTACAACTTTAATTTCAGAATTTTAGCGTCAGTTTGACGCTTAAAATGTCTTCACTCTGTCCTTCCCATTGTTGTCAGTGTGTTTTAATTCTTGCCAATGTGCCCCTCACCCACATCCTTCTCTCCACATCACTGTCACTCTGTGCCTTGATGCCCCCAGACCCCGCTGGTCCCTGCAGCCACCACGACCAAAGGCAATCACACGCAAGTTCATCCCTCTTCAGCTCCCTCAGTGGGAACATAAACATGTTTAATAAACCTATTCTATCAAATCAAAATTCGTTTTATCTTGAAACTCCGGAGCCATGCCCAGTTTTCCACCATATGACAAACATTTAGTAATTAAAATGAAAGGTTTACCTCTTAGAAAGTTGTCAAGAAAAACACAGCTACCCAGACCCAAACAATATTGGCTCTGGGTGTTCAAAGTGTCAGAGTGATTGCCAAACCCTGTGCTGGCAGTGTACTGTACTCTTCATTAATATTTGAAAGGCAGAATTTTCAGCTTAGATGTTGCCCAGTTTAAGGGAATTTGCATTGGTTATTAATACACTCTGGACCTCTAATATAATCAACACAGGAAATAATTGACCTTGATGTAAGAATTTGAGATACACCAATCATTCGGTAGATATCAGGATGGGCTTAATTCTTCTTGTTAGATCAAATGCTAAAATTTTACTTTATTTTAGTAAAGTAAAAGCGTCAGAAGCAGAAACTAATTTCCCCAAAGAGTAAAGACAACTGGCTGCTGCAAAGCTCAAGCTATTGAGGTTCTCTTTGGGAGTGACGAAGATGGAAAGGATCAGGAGTGAATAGAGAGGTAGTAGGACAGGTCATGTTAAGATGTTATGGAGATAAAGAGGAAGAGCAAAAAGAAGACTTTTGGATGAAGAGGATATGAAGTGCATGGGTAGAAGGTGCAGAGGACGGGACTAAATGGAGACGGATGATTTGCTGTGGCGACTCCTGAAGTGAAAAACCACAAGAGGAATAGTAAATAAACATATTCCTTCTCTTTTACATGGGATGCCATTACCTCATTCAAAGAACTGCGACACATTGTTTTCCTTTTATCTGTCATAATCCTTGGAAAAAGTAATCATAATTAAACTAAATCTGAATCGGCAGGTGAGACCTCAAAGAGAAAAGGAAGTCAGTGCATTTCTAAAGACTGTCCTGATCTGATACAAAGTATCGACTCACTGTCCTGAATCTCGATCAAGGCATTTGTAAATGATCAGTGTCAGAATAGCTGACTTCACTTAACTTCTTATCTTTTGTTTCTCCGACAGTCTGTGACGTAATGTCCATTGCTGAAGAACATTGTGAAGGAAAAAAGTGATTCCCATGCTGCTCGTAGATATCAAACCCAGACATGGAGAAGCAGCTTTCAGCTTCTGTGCACCTCAAATCTGGAACAAACATCCAGAAAACTGCAAGGCAGCTGAAACGATGACTTCTTTTAAATCAGGGTTGTAAACCCACCTGTTGTACAGTTGCTGTTGAACCATAACAAATGAAACATTGACCAACATATTTGATGTTTATCTCAACGTATTTGATTGTAATTGATTGCCATCATTACATCAATTGAAATGAAGATTGTAATGATGGCACAAATCTAATACCTGTTACTGGTTTTCAAAATAGTTGTCAGTATGATGTGTCTGATATTTTTTCAAGATAAAGACTTTGAACTGCCTTGTTGCGGATATATGCCATGCAAATAAACTTGTTTGATTTATGTTATTATTTTATTGCCTGCTAATTACTATTTTCTAGTTTAGACTTTTGTTGTTGTTGTGAAAGGAAGTCCTAAAAACTGAAAGCTTCTCCTGCCCTTTTTTCATTCCCATTAGACGGTAGCCAGCCTCTGCTCTTCCTCCTCCTGTTATTTCTGCCGTTTTGCTGTGTCACTGTTCCGTTAGTACGCGGGAGCTAAAAGCAAAAACGTCCTGTCGGCACCCAGCTCACGGCTGGTTGGCATCCTCTGCTGGCGTGTGAATGCGTGTGTGGCTTGGCCATCTGCAGTATGGTGAGTGAAGCATGTAATCTGCGTTGTGATGAGAAGTGAAATACTGTAGATTCAGCAGCACAACTCATGTCCTCTGCATCTGGTAACCTCTCCCTGGTTGCACCTTTTTCTTATTATTCACGTCGGCTGTGTCCTCTGAACCAACGCTGATGACTTTGCGTGGAATCTGCTCTACCTGCAGTTTACATTTTCGTTTTAGAGTTGGAAGTGTAGGGGCTTTTTCCACCTCCTGGAAGGCAAATATGCAGTAGCCTAATGAGAGATTAGTCAAACAGAATCAGGTGTGAGTGAGGACATATGGTTGGTGTATGTGCTACTGTCACTGCGTCATATGGCATCTTGTTTGTACTTGTGTTGTGCACTCGAGACTTTGCATGTGTTTATGTTTGAGTATCAACATTAGAGAAGCGGCTATCATAAGGGAGGAGAGCACCAGATGAAAACAGGAGGAAGGGGACAATTATGTGTAACATTAGGTGGAGTCTGAGTAAGTTAAGTGCCCTGTAGAAGTTTTCATAGCCCTTGAACTCTAAAAGAAAACATTTAGTTGTGAATCAATCCTTTATAAGCCAACTGAATTGAACTGAGACTGGATGGATGGACGATTTACACAAAAAAATCTGAAAATTGTGTCAAGCCATGTCGGCTTTTCTCAAATTGGATTGATTAACATCTGTGAATGACAATTTTATGTTCTTTTCACAGATTCTCAGTTACATGTAGGTTTAAACCAATGTCATGTCATGTCAGTCAGTCATAACATGATAAATGCAACCGTTTTGGAGCATAAGACAAACAAATCAGTCACAGAAACCTCAACTAGACCAGAATGAGAGCCTGAGATATCAGAACAATCTTTGAACAAAATATTGGGTCCATATGAAACAGGAAATGTTTTTCTGGTTTGGAGATGAAATTGTAATTTATTGTATATTTATCTTTATGCTGAGCCAAGCTTTATTTATGAAAGGCCACACAGAAAAGAATGTTTATGTGAAAAAGTTTTAAAATGGTGTTTTTTTTTTGTAAAACAGTTAACACAGGATGACTTTCACATGCTCAGGGTTTGGAGCCAAAATATCTGGTTTGTTCTCACTTTAAGAAACACTTCTTGTGTGAGCAATTGTGTGAAAGCACAAGTGCAAATGTATACCAGCCAGCCACTTCTATGGCTTTGGTGTGTATAATTAAAATTCACAGTTAGACATCCTTTTTAACAAATTAATGTAAATATAACGTTATAAACAGATGCTTAAAATAACAGGAATTGTTTAATAATTTGACTTTTTGTGTGACATATACAGTATGTACCGGTAGTTATTTTTCAGGCTGCAGTAAGTCAGAAACGGTTAGGTTGCTAACCATTTATGATATTAGCATCAGGAATGGACACTCAGAGAGCCAATCAGAAATCAAGGTGAAGGAAATATGAAGTGGAAACCAAAATCCAAAAGACAAAACTGCTGTCTTTGTTTTGCTTTTCTACTGTTAAAAACAATCCACACACTCTCACCGCTGCTTCTACGCAGTCGGCCATGTTTGTTTACTTTGAGCTCGCCTCTGACCTCGAGGTTTTGTGAGATTTCCCATCTGACACCTGAATGTTGGCGAGTGAAATCTGTTTTTGTGTGGTGTGCTGTATTTTCCACTTGGCTGTAAACCACACACTCTATGGCCAAACCTGTTATATCTATAATAATGTGCAATTTCTCAGATTTTGAAAATCAATAGACTATTTTAAAATATTGCCATTTGTTGAATTCAGAGCAATGATTAAGCCAAAACTGTACAAAGAAAATATACATTTTGAATTAAAAAAAAAACTTTGCAAATATGTTACACTCAAAACTCAAGTGTTTTAGTTTCACCTGCTTCAAATTCTGTGAAAATATTCTTCTGTTAATCACTTTTTGCTACCCAATTATTAGTTAATATAAAAAATAGTCACCAGATCAACCCTACGCTGATAAATCAAGCAGAAGGGCAACCCTAATGGGTCACAGCTGATCGGTGGGGTTAAAATCTTTTTTTATTGTTGACAAAGTGATGCATCTCAGAGAATAACTTTGTGCCACCTTGGGTAATACACGACCCTCAGTCCAGACGTTGATATAATTTCTCTTATTGCATCTGCAGCAGACACAATGCAGCTGTGTATCTGCAGATCTGGGGCTCCCACTTCAGACCTCAGCCATGTTGTGATAAGACTCAGCAGGAGCCAAAAATCACACTCAGGGGTTTTGTGTTCATGTAACGTGGGAGCTAGACAGACTGGAATTTACCGTCGCAGCAGCCGGGCCACACACCATCCCTCTGACTTCCTTTCACCAGGGCAAATGGAGTGCACCACCCTGCAGATGTGGGGATTGTTTGTCGCCTTTTGTCTCACAGGTGTTTGCTCGACTGCATACCAGTTCAAGGAAATATTCCCCAGCCGTTTTCCCCACCCGGGTTGAGTTTGAGCTGTGGTTTCTTCATGATGCAGCAGCCGTTGGTTCAGATATCTGGGGGTCTGTTTCTGGTTCCCATTCCAGATAATGACTGAGAATAAACAGTGCGACTCATTAAAATCTCCAGGTCTCTGCCAAAGGTAGTAAAATAAAGGGTAGTTACAGTTCATGGGAAGCCAGGATTTTTTTGTTGCTGCTTTTGAAGTGTAATTTGGTTGTGTGTTGATGTGCAAGCTGTAGATCTTCTATATAAAGCTGGCATTTCTCAATTCATACAGTCTATACCCTTCATGCTACTGCTAATGATGCAGCTCAGGTTTCTCAAGATGTTAAAATATATAAACAAGGAAACACAAACACACACAGTTTGGAACAGAGGTCCTTATTGTCTACTTTTGCCTCCTAGATTCTCGCCGTTGTCTCAACATGAATTAATCAAATGGAAAAAAAACATTCTTGCTCAAGTGATCCTGAAACGTATTTTCAGCCAGCTGGAAATCACACTCTCTGCAGGCTGGCATGAGTTCCTTTGGGTTTGTGTTCTTACACACTGGTTAATCCAAAGATAAACATGTTGTACTGAACATAAGTATTTATACTAAGGCTGCACTATATATCAGATACATCACAATATATGCATATGGTGAAGAAATGCCTGGAGTGCAATTAGGGTTAGCTAATTACTGAAGTATCATATATTGAGGCTGTCTATTTCTTACATAGTGCAACTACTTCGGTAAAACTTTGTTGTTTGGATGAAAATGTGACTTTTTCATGTAGCTGGATAAATGATCAGGAGTCCATGTTTGGTAAGAAACTAAAGAAGAAAGACACTATGCCATTTTTCTTCATTTATTGCAAGTTTTATTGTTGTCTCAGCATTCACAAATATGATCACATGTGTGTTTTTCTAATATTTCGCAAGCCTAATTTTTAGCCATTGAACTTATTCACATTACAGCCACAAACTTTATTGTATTTTAATGGCATTTATAAAACAAAGCAACAAAAAGTAGTGAATATTTATGACGTTCAAGGAAAATTATGCTTTATTTTCAATGAAAATCCAGTTGTTCTGTGAAGGTCTTGGACGTTTATTAGAGAACAAACGGCGTCATGAAGACCAAGGAAGACAGACAGTCGGGGAGAAAGTTAGAAAGGTTTAAAACCTTTTGGTTATAAAAACAAAATTCCAGTTTTGAAGACAGAGTATGACACAACCGCAGACGTATCAAGACTTGACTGTCTGGACATGGAGAACTCTGGAGGAGCTCCACAGCTCAGGTGGAAGAGTCTGTCAACAACGCTGTTAGTTATGGAGGATAAAGCTGCCACTTTCTGAAGTCAGAGTTGAAAGAAAACCATAAATCATTTGCCATAAGACAGCAAACAAGTGGAAGATGGTACTCTGATCAAATCACACACTTGCACTTTTATTTCCCTACATATAAAATAATGCGTGTTGTAGAATATTACAGCCATCTCCCCTGAACATCCTCACTGTGAAACACGGTGGTGGCAGCATCAGGCAGTGGTGATGCTTTAGCAGGAGAAGGGAGGATGAAAGAGAGAGCCTTGAGACTGGAGGAAGTTCACCAAGGAGCAGGACAGTGAGGTGATAGAATGGCCTAGTCAAATCCAGAACTAGATCCAATTAAAACTCTATCTAGATTTAAAAAATGCCTGCAGGTGCTCTGTATCTGACTGAAGAAAAAAGTCTGAATATCTCTGCAAAGCTGGTTAACACGTCCAGAAGACCTGCTGGTGTAATTGCAGCAAAATGAGTTTCCATAAAGCATCAAATCAGAGAATCTCAAAACTGTATCCTTTCCTCTAGCTTTATTTAGTGTTGGTCTAGCACATAATATCACAGTAAATCAGATTCCACCAAGGGGTGTGAATACATTTACAAAGGCCCTTAACCCATGGTGAAATATTTGAGCCATGAGAACAGATTGCAGGTTGCTCTGCGGCTGAAATAATTCGAACAATGGTCTTCCTCGCTTGTGATGAGGGAAAGCCTTTCCCTTTCTTCCAGTGGAAACCCCTCCTTGCCGGAGCTGAACCTTTGTTGCAGCGAGCCACCTTATAGGGGGTAAAAAAACAAAGTGAGAAACTACTTGAGCTCCTTTCCAACAGGAATCTCTTAGCGTCAGATAAAGATCCTTAATTGAATGGAAGAGGAAGTGTAGGAAGTGTAAGTTCAGCAAACCCTGCAGCTCCTGGTTCCTTGCCATCGTGGGACAATATTTATGTTCCTGAAGAGGATGGCGATATCTGCTTCAAAGAGTGTCAGCATACAGAGGGCTAAACCTCTGCTAGGAGGCTGTTTCCTGTCCTACCTGAGCAGCATTAACTGGACCATTCGTGCATGAAAAAGAAATGTGCACTTATTGAATTAATTATGCGTTCATATGAGGCCTGTTTGTCAGATTAAAAGCAACTTTTGAGTAGATATGTATCATATTTTCATTATGCCTACATTTCTTTTCTTATTGGTTTGATGTAATATTCTAATTTTAAATATCATCCACAAGTTGAACATCATCATAATTCACAGAAATATTCTTTCAAACATGCATCTGTGTGTAAGTAACTTGGTGATAAAGTTCCTGGTATTAACAGGCTCTTCAGTAATATTCTAGTTTATTGAATGTGTGTGTGATGTATGACAGTAAAGTCTTTTACAGTCGTAAGCAGCAGGTGGCACTCTCCATCCTCTACTGTCCGTGCTGCTGGTTCTGCAAACATATCAGTTTCTCTGAACGCAGGATGAGTAGTACTCATGTAACTTCTCAGGTATCCTCTTCCTCTGTTTTTTATTTTTTATTTTTAGATTTAGATTTGATAAAAACCTCAGTCTAGTCTTTCTGGGCTAAATTGAGATTATGTTGCACATCATGTTAAACTGCATTCAACTGCAGTTCAGTGTCTGAACTGCTGCAATTGCAAAGATGCAATATTATGTTACATTTCATGTGGCATATTCTGCAACCATTCTGTTGGATAGACTTTTTTTTGTCCTCTATGTAAATTTTATGGACTCAAGATGCTGAAGCTCTGAAAAAATGCTGGGAAAATGTAGCTAAATATAGCAATATTAAACATTTGTTGCAGTATAAATTGCAGCAACAGGACATTTCTGATGAGATTAGTCATATTGATGAGCTTTTTGATATCTTAACTTTGTTTCCATGTATAAGTTCAGGTCAGTGCAGGCAGGCGGCCCGTCTAACCTAAGCCATCCGTCCACTGGGCTCTGTCAGCCCTTTTAGACAGTCCATAGTAATCACTGTCATGATGTGATCCAGCCAGAGAAGATTAAGGCAGAGCAGCAGCCCTCTCCCTAGACGCCATCTTTCCTTACAGGAAGTTATGTCTCCTGTCTCTTGGTCTACGCTATTTCTCCACCCTCTCCTCCTGACCGACTCTGACACATTTAAATCTGGGAATTACGTACTGTGTGGTTTGTTAAACAAGCATTTTGTTGACTCTATGCTATTCGTGCTGCTTACGGTCCGCTACTTCTCATGGTACCTATTACAGTAGTATAAGTTGGCAGTCTTGAATTGAGCGCGATTAAGATTGGGATCGCGTAGCGCTTAGTTCTCCTCCCACAGGCAGAAAATGAATTCCCAGCTGAACTCAGCCCTTGTTTGTCCTCTGCAGTAGATCGGCAAGATTTAATCTTAGCCCAGACTTAAGCTGGGCTTTTTCAACTACATCTTTGTTTCCAAGTATGCGCTTCATCTCAGGGACAATTATGATTTGTTGAATCAGGAAACACACTCCTGCAGATAATACCGCACTGGCATTAGGCTTTTTACAGAAAATTTGACTCACAAGATCAATGCAGTGCCCAGATTAACAGAGATTTTTTGTGCTCTGGCCCACTTAAGTGTGCATTAAATAATATGATTAGTTGTAGCATGAATGCATCAACTTTTCTTCCATGGACTCACACGAAGGCACACATGTTGTGCTGTTCTGGCCCTGGCACCGCCATCGCTCAGAGTTAAACGGGTCTGCCTCTGTAAAAACTTCTGCTCACACTTATTTTTACAAATCAACTTGTTTCTTTAACTATTTTCTCATTTTAGCTCAATTGTTAAGAGTGCTCTGTCACTATTTCAGTCATAAATTATGAATTTTATGCCTTGTATATAGAGGTATGGTTTGTGGAATAGGACGACTGATGACCTCTCACTCATGACCTGCAAATGACCACAAAATTGGACAAAATGGGTCAGCAGGGTGGCGCTCTGGAGATGCTTGACATGCAGAGGGACTGAATCTGTACCTGTCTGGGGAGAAATGTCCCCAGACTGAGCCAGATGGGAGGGGTGTAAAGTATCAGTTGCCACTGACTGACTGAGGCGAGAGAAGTGGATGTTCTTCTGTGAGTTCATAAAGACTGAAGGAGCTGCTCTCTCCGAGTCGTCGTCTGAGGCTCTGAGAGGTGAAATTCAACGGATATTCGGGCAATGATTTCAGAGGCTAGTAGTGATACAGAGGTATGTGCTGCAGCTTTTTCCTTACTTATCAAAGTGTTTTTTAGACATGGGCTGATCAGAGGTTTGTGGCTGATGCTTTTGTGAAGCTTTGATCTGCTGATGCAAATTTTAATAGATCTGATTTCCCTGTTACAGAAATAATAAACCACATTCCAGCCTTCCCGGTGTACAGAATCAATAAGTATTATTGCTACCAGGTGGAGACTTCTCAAAGTGTTTGTTAGGGCAAAATCAGAGTTGTAGACAAAATAATCAGAGTTCACAATTTAAGCAGCTTTTAGCATCTTCCATAAATGAGCAATTAGCAGTCTCTCTGACTGTATACTAGAAAATACAGATTTTCAAAAGGCTTCAAACTAGGAACGGGCAATTATTGGATTGTTTATCATGTCAAAGAAATCCTGTAATAATTATTGTATTAATTAGATTTAATTCTAATTGATAAAGCTTGCAAACCCACCAAAAGGGGAACTGTGGTTGCTAATGGCACTACTACTGTTTGACCTTATAATATCACAAAATATCAAGGCCGAATTTTTAAGTCCCTACTGCCAATATTTTCAAACATGGCAACAAACACAAATTTAAAGCCACAAAGGTTAAAACATTGCTGCAACACATTTAGCCTTCCTGTTATCATCTACAGCTGGTTGTGGGTCTTTTTCATCCTTTGTAAATTCAACAAAAATTCACCAAAGCTGGTGAAATTTGATCTTCATTGGCAGATGGATCTTTTTTTTTTTTTACCTGAAAATGTCCGGTAGAGAACAACCAAAACTGCAAAAGTACAAATTGTTGAAGAAGCCCAGTGACCAGTGACCAATCATGTCGAACTGTGTTGTATCGGTCTGAATAATTAGCTGACCCACCTTGCTTGCTCTTTGAAATAACTGCCTGTAAATGTATGTTTGTATTAAATGAATGCATGTAGCAGACGTTAGCTTATTCTCATTACTCTGTAGATATCATTCTACCCTTTTTGTCATTTATTATGAAAATAGATCTTCTATCTAGGGAAAAGTTTATCGCGTTATCTACGGTTTTGGTAGTCATCATTCGCCTGAGATGCAGAGCTGTGGGATAGTGTTTTGAAGAGGGGTTATTTTTGTCCTCTCCATCTCCCGCTCTGTGTGCCGAGCCAGCTTCACACAGAGCGCTGCTCTTACTATCCAAACAACCACAGCATTCACACAGAGCGCACATGGCTCACTTCACCACCTGCTGCTGGCCTCATCACAAGGGGAGCCTCACTGCTATTCACAGGCTGGAGGAAAACACACAGGCTTCTGTTTTTGTTATGGAATCGTGTTAAAAGGGACAGTTAAAAAAAAGTATTCATTAGGGCTGGGCAATCAATCAATTTCATCAATTAATTCATATAAATTTTTGGAAAATCTGTTTTTCTTCTGTTGAGCATCTTGTGAGCTTTACACATTTAACAGATAAGGAAATACAAAATTATTTAACACATCAGAATCAAGTTATTTTCATGTGTATTTTGAATGTGTCTACAGGGTGGGACATAAGTTTCTATACATAGAAAAAAAAAAACATTTTATATCAGACAACCGTTCTTATTTTTGTGGGACTCTGTGTAATCGCTGCATGTCTTGGGCCACTTTGTGGTTGATCTGCAACATTTCCAGTTTTCTGAAACTTGCAAATAAGTTTTGCAACAGTGTCGTGTGTGATGCTCATTCCATGTTTTCTGTTAAAGTTTTATGCAACCATGTGACTGCTTCCTGATCCAGCCATCAGTACAATTTGAATTCTTTACTCTTTTGTCAAACACATCTTTTTGGGTATCTGAAATATAAAAGAAATATACATTTTACATTCTCCTATGTATGGAAACTTATGGCCCACCCTGTATTTTGAAAGAACAACACAGACTCAGATGAAAATGTCAGGATTTGTGATGGCTATCTGAGCTTTTTTCTCACTAAAATTACTTTTGTTTTGTCATTTTAAGACATTCTTGTGGAAATTTGTCTTTATTCTGTTAATATTATGGTTCTATTCTCATATTTAAGCAAATATTGTCATAGCTGGGTCCTAATACTCCATTGAACAACAGAGGGGATGCTTGAAGTAAATGCCACATTTATTTAAAAAATGAAATAAGAATATTTGCTGTAATTCCTTTTTTTTTTTTTTTTTTTTTTAAAAGAGAAGGTCAGAAACGGATCAGATATGGAAAAATCTGAGATTTTATTTTTAATTCCTGTCATCCAGCCCTAATATGTACAAAATGTCATTCATCTATAATTTGTTCACACTCCCACACTGCACTCCTTTACAGTCATGTAATTTTTTGTGCCAACAGCTGTAAATGCTGCCAAAACAAATGATTTGGGTAATTACTGCAGCTGGGTTTATGAACGATTTTGTTGAATGCATTTCCTCCCAGGCTGAAATATGCTTTCATCACAGCAGATCAATAGCGACATGCTATACAGTTTCTTTATGACTTCTGGCAGCTTCTGATTGCGTTTCCCATGTCGCATAGGGAGCAGCTGAAGAAGGCTTTCCCCCAGAGAGCCGTGTTTAATGTAACAAATCATCATCAATCAGTCCTGTGTCAGCCAAACGCACGACCGCGTTCCAAGACTAACAAAGCAGCGTATTCAGCCGCGCAACTTGTTTATGTTCTGCTGGGTTTCATGTCCTTCGATTGTTTCTCTGGGGCTGCAGGGCTTCGCCTTCAAGGTTTGAGCCCCAGCAGAAGGCGCTTCTGTTTGACAAACTTCAGCTTATTCTTCTTACATTGGTGTCTTTCTAAAGAGTTGGCTACAAAATCTATTATCATCTCATTAATTGAGCAGCAACCTATCACTTACCTCTGCAGCAGCTTATTAAATTTGATTAAAATGATTACCTTTATTTTCACAAACTGTTTATACAACAGAAGGATTGCTCAGATTGCTACTTTGCCATCTCTTATTTCATATAACAAACAAGGCAATCCAGGCCAGATGGAGCATTTGGAGTTTATGAAAGACCTTTCAGTTGCTTCTGATTATATTCATAACCCTTGAACTTTTTCTTCTTCACAAGCTGAGACTAAAAATGATCACTGTTTGGATTTTATGCAATTGAAACTACAAAAAGTGGTGCGTAACTAGAGAATGGAAAGAAAACGATGCATAGTTGTTTGTTTTGTTTTTTTGATGGTTTTTACAAATAAAAATCGGAAATGTGGAGTGTGCGCTTGTTTTCAGCTCACCTGAATTATTATTTTGTAAAATCAGCCTTTTTTTTTTTAGCAATGATAGCGTCAAGTTGTTTTTTTATTACCACTTGTGCAAAGATGGCAGAGTGAAATCTGTTTACTAAATGGATAATCTTCAAAGGCAACTGGTTGCTGAGAATTTGATTTAAAGGTATAAGAGTGAAAAGGCTAAAAACAAATGCACACCACACTTTTCAGATTTAAAAACAAATGCAATTTCCTCTCTACTTCCCAACATCTATGAAGTCTGTGTGAATCGATTACTTAAAATCCCAGTAAATAACTGAAATTTGTGGTTGCAATGTGACAGAAAGAGAAACAGTTTGAAGGGTGTTGAACGGTTTTGCAAGACGCTGTACAAACGTCTGTGTTGAAGCTCGAAAACATCTTAAGTGCATTTTTATCAGCATTACAGGAAATGCCAAAGAAGCCGCTGCTGAAGTAAGATATGTCACTGCCAAGGCCCAATGTTTTCGTCCACATACCATTGTTTCATTTTCTCTTTTTATTTTTTTATTTATGGCTGGGAGGGGGAAAAAATGGAGACATGTTTTTAAATAATGTGGGGAAGTCTTTAAAGCATTTCTGAGTAATGTGAGGAAGTGTTTAAAGTATTTTTAAAGTAATGTTAGGAAGTCTTTAAGGCCAAATGGACTTAAACTGACTGACAGTATTAAAAAAAAGATGATTTGTCATAAGCCGGTTCTGCAGCTGCGGCGTTTCAAAGGAACTGTCATGTGTTTTGCTTCTGGACCTGATTTCATGTTAAAGCTGAACCCAGTGCAACTGTGGTATCACCTGGACTGGAGTTTATTCAGCTTTCTGTTGAAGAAAGCCTCAGATGAATCAACACTCAGCCACTTATAGAAACACTAATTGGTTCAGAGCTCAGATGAGACGTTTCCTTAAGGGACATTCTCTGGATGTGAGGAATTAGTTCACTCCATGTTCTTCTAAGTTTCTGTTCATTTTATTGCCTCACATTTTTATAGATTACAAGGCACATGAGCAAAGCTACAGAATAAAAAAGTGTTGATTTCCTGTCAAAACCTTTATTTGCACTGATGTGTTTCCACTGTAATGCTGCAGGATGTGAGGACCACTTTTTTTATTTTTTGCACACTGCTAAGCATGTTCATTTTTCTCCCTGATGCCTTTGGTTCTGTCGTTTCGTGGTTGAGATTTTGAGTCGGCATGTAATTTATTTATTTATAAATATTTTGAGGACATGAGTGAGTGTAGGCTCATGGCCTGGTTGGTTGAGTTTGGGAGGAAAATGTGCCCTGTTGCCTAACTTTAACTTTGAAGTGTACTTGCTGTACAAATGGTGTTGTTGCAGTAGAATAAATCCTCCAGCCGCTCACCGTAATGCCTGTCTCAGTAACCCGATCGGGTTTGGGGTCATGTTCAGGAATGCCACTGAAAGAAAGCAGAAAGGAAAAGCACAGACCCAACTCTTTTAAGGTCCTGCACCAATCAGAGTTTCTGATCTGTTTTCAATTGATCCTTGACCAATTTTAGCCAATTCCAATTTCCTCTAGAGCCACTTATAGCAGAAATAAATATGTAATTCCATTTTCTTGGTGTAATTGAAAATCTACCTGTTTCCCCTGCACAATTAACTCAAACTATTTCAAACAGAATTATACAGGATTCTAACTCCAGTCCTGAGGAGTAAACCAAACACAGCATAGGTTCATTTTTAGTGGTGGGGAATTGAAATAATTGAAAAGAAAGAATACGCCGGTCAGTTGTGATCAGGATCGTCATTTTAATATTATTGCATTTGCAAAAAATACTTTTTCCTTGCTAGTTACTTTGTGCTTCCTCTGGTTTCGTTTTTTAAACATTTCACTATTGAAAACAACCAACTTAATCTTCTACACTCAGTAACAAGTTTCAAAGTGAAAAGCAAACTAACTACTGATGCACTCGGTTCCCACCTCTAGTCAGCTGTTTTTTTTCTTTGTCTATCTAAAGTTTTAGGTCAGTTATCATAACTCTTCAGTCGTCCTAAGCAAGACGTCATGTGGCTCTTTATGCCTATAATGTTTTGGGGGGTTTAATTAAACCAACCACATCTTTCTTGGTAGAACGTAAAGACGAGTTTCTCATCACGTTAAATGTTTACGATGAATAAGTGCAACAGATTGTGAATTGTCATCCAGACTTGAGGATAACAGGAGGAAGCAAAAGAAATCCTCTTCATTATTTTGTCGTCTCTGGTTCTGTTCTGTGTTCGGCCTCTGAATGATGACATGGAGCTGATCAATGCTGCCGATCGGTTCCCGGGGCCCCGATTGGCTCAGTGGAGCTGAAGGACGTCGTGTCCTCTCTGTAAGCGCTGGAGCTGAAGCTCTGACTGCCGGCTGGAGTCTGAATGAAGAGCAGCGACTGTGCAGCAGAGAGGAGCTTTTGCTTTCAGGTTGCAGGTCCAACAGGTGAGCGGCTGCAACGGAGGAGGAGATGCTCTGCATGCACCGGTGACGAAGGAAGGGACTTTATAATCCAGCTGTCACTACGGGACCGATTAATGCTTTTAATGGCTTTAGTAATGGGAAGAGTTGTGATTGTTAGACTCCCCAGCTGATGTTGCTGGGAGACTCTTTGCTTAGTTGGGTTTGCAGCTTCTCAGCGTCATATTTAAGCTAAAAACAGGAAGCTGTCGGGTTAAAGCTGTGTGACTGACCGTCTCTGTGGTGTATGTGGGTCACAGACCCTCCCTATTGCTCATCGATTAGTGATTTGGTGATCGCTCAGGAAGGCAAGTCGATTTCTCTACTGCCCTCCAGCTACAAATCTTCATACATGTGAATCTCTGAACTCTTTTACCAGAAAATCATGATGGATTCCCAGTTTAAAATGTCCAAAACTTTGGCAGTGGACTAGTTTTTTTGTGTGCCAGTATTCATTTAAAACATTCATTGGATGGAAATGTGAGTGGATTAACTTTCCATAAAACATTCAGTGACTTTTTGCGTTATGTAACTGCAGCTGGGACTCAATTATTTCTGTCACCAACGTTGCCCGAATGGGTGGAAATCGGTGTTTAAAGACTGAATGGTTCGCTGTGCAGAAATTTTAAAAAAACATACACAGCCGACCTCAAAATGCCTGCATTGATTCAGTAAAGCAAACAGTGGATCCATGTAAGCTTCAGCCATACCATCTGTCTGTTATAGGGTTAGGATTAACCCTAACAGTTCCAGTTTTTCATTTCTATAACCTGTTATTTCATTACTGTCTTCTTCCATCTTCCTCGATCCTTCCACCTCACTGCTCATATCTCTTGAACCGTGTGCGCCTAATTTTCCCTCTTTGGACCCTCCTTTCCAATATCCTTCCTGGATATCTTCTCCACCTGTTCCCTCTGTTGTGACTGGAGATTGCAGGGTGCAGTGTAGCTCCCATTGCGATGGAGGACAGTGACCACGAGCCCTCCTCTTCCTCAGACGAGCAGGACTCCTGCCCGTCATCGCCCAATCAGATCAGGCACCACAATGCTGCACAGGTACAGCAGGGAAGCTTTCTGAGGGTCACGCTTTAGAGTAGCCTAGTCAAAGTCTGCGCTTAAATCGGATTTATAGTGTATGGTATGACCTTCACCAGGCCATTCACATTCATATTTATCTAAAACAGATTTGCATATAAAAAAAAACATGTTTTCCTCCACAGTGATGTTAAAAACTCATTGGCAGTTATTACAATCAGAGTTTAGTACGGACAAGAATAAACTTGAGGAGTCCATATAACCTTCAAATGAACAGTAATATTTTACTCAATTTAGTTTGTACCAGTGAAGGCTTTTCTTGCCAAAACCTAGACAACCAGAAATATCTTCTTAAATAACCAGTTTGGCATTAAATGTTGGTTTTAATTTCTCTTCAGATCTCTTTGTTTTTGCCGTCTTTGTGAATCAACATAAACATAAAAATTACTCCATCTCTAAAACCATGTGCCTTCTTGGATCTCTGCACCTTTCCCTCTACTTTTGGCACCATTTCCTCCCGGTACCTCTTTTTTTCCCCCCCATTTGTTTCTCTCCTCCTCACCCATCCACTCCGGCCTCGGTGTGTCTCCAGCATTTGAGCCATTCAGACGACTCCGAAGTGGAGAACATAATGCACGACCCTCCGCATCACAGAGGGAACGGCCAAAACCACGAAGCTCACGATGCATACGGCCAAGACCGGCCTGTCACCCCGTCTCGTTTGCAGCCCCCCGCGGCGGGTCGAGCCCAGTCAGATTCAGGTTCAGATACCAGCTTGTCGCAGAGCAGAAGTGTGGAGTTTGACTTGCCGTCTCCCATCAGCCCCAACAGGCCGAGGAGCCCCTGGGCTCTGTTTGATCCATACAGCACTAATGAGGTACCTACGAGCAGACTGAGTAAACGACGGAGGATAACTAACCCGTACGGCTAGCTGTGCTGTAAAGGCTGCAGGCTTTGACGTGTTGATGCAGACAGTTGTTTTAAAATCAGTCTGCCGCTGTATCTGAAGAACAAGCTGGCTGTTGTACCCTGAAGTCACACGTTAATCTAAAATAATCTAAATTTAACTGAATTAGTTTACATATGGTGTTTATAAAAATCATCTAGTGCTGTTGGCATGTACAAAGGATATAATAGTTGGACAAATAAAATACATTTCAGTATATCTGATGCTGTGTTCACGTACGACATTAGTTGTGTCCCAACACTCAGCCCTGAGGAACCCCAGGAGTCATGATTCAAAATCAATAACCTGCCATGTGTTTCTTGAACAGCTTTTTATCCTTTCAGCCTCTCTCCTCCAAACAACATTTTTTTTCTGAATTATTAAGAAGAATATAGCAAAAGATTGCTTTTTTTCTTTAGCTCATCATACTGTCACAGCTGTTGGACTTTTTGATCTTAAACAATCATGCCTATATTGCCTAAATATTAAAAACATTAAGATGTTTTTAATATTTTTCTAGACTAATAATAAACTGCTTTTGCAGTTTTCTCTCAGTTTTGAGGTTTTTACACAATCCTGATTGAGTTTTCCGTCTGTGTTTACTTTTAGGACCCAGACAAGGAATATGTGGGCTTTGCAACATTGCCAAACCAGGTGCACCGCAAATCTGTGAAGAAAGGGTTTGACTTCACCCTCATGGTGGCTGGTAAATCCCGTATTTACACTCTTCTAGACATTCGATCCTAAGCCCACCTTTGACTGTGAAGCGCCTGCTAATCACAGCGTTTCGAGCCTCGCTGATTTGGTCTCTGTTGTTCTTTGTTTGAAGGCGAGTCTGGCCTGGGAAAGTCCACCCTGGTCAACAGCCTGTTTCTCACAGATTTGTACAAAGATAGGAAGCTGCTTAATGCTGAAGGTGAGTGAGCTGCAGCTTTGACCTCTGCGACATTTGTTTTGATACGGCTGATATTTGAACTCTTTCCTCAGAGAGAATCACACAGACGGTCGAAATCACCAAACACACTGTGGACATAGAGGAGAAAGGTGTGAAACTGAAGCTCACCATCGTGGACACCCCTGGATTTGGTGACGCTGTCAACAACACTGAATGGTACATTTAGACTCTGTTTGGTAAGTAAAGGGATTAAAACCTCTTGTGCGCTCACTGGTCATCTCTTTGGGTTTCAGCTGGAAGTCGGTGGCCGACTACATCGACCAGCAGTTCGAGCAGTACTTCAGGGACGAGAGCGGCCTCAACCGCAAGAACATCCAGGACAACCGCGTTCACTGCTGCCTTTACTTCATTTCACCCTTCGGCCATGGGTATGAGGACGCTGCTGGTCCCTGTAGTTGGCCTGCTTAATGTTTGTTTTTTCTTTTCCTAGGGAACACTAACATTCTCCTAATGCAGTTCAACATGTTTATGTGACAGGCAGAAACCAAACCAGGCTTGTTTACATTAAAAATTAAATCTAGAGTTCTTCAGGGTTCCTCCATAGTTCTGAAAAGTGTTGGACTCAGTATAAGCATTTTGAAATTCTCGTAATGCTGGCTTTTAATTGGTAGCTGACATGATGGTTTTATCCACCCATCTGTTGACCCGTTGGTTCCTTTGATCATCAGCATCCGTTTGTCCATCCAGACTGATAACCTGTGGAAAAAATCAAGCTCTTCTTCTTTCTCCCAGAGCTCCCAATGCTAACTACCATTCAGTCAAAAACAACCAATCAGAGCCAGGAGGAGGGCCTTAGCGCTGTCAATCACCCCCCACCTCACTCTCTATGCTACAGTTAACCACAAAGGAGCCTTGCTCAGGGTAGTTACCATGGCCACCGATGACACTGGATGAACAGTTTTCCTTTAATGACGCATTGAGCAACGCGTACACAAGGGTCATTGACAGCTCTAAGACCTTCCTCCTGGCTCTGAATGGTTGGGTTTTTTTCGAAACAGGTTTTTTTGGCTCTAGTGACCTTTATTTGAAAGTGCTATTGCAGTAAAGTAGGGTAATGAGAGCGAGAGACATGCAGCAGGTTGGGGCTCGAACCTGCGATGGCCTCGTCGAGGCCCAAGGCCTCCTTATGTGGGTTGTGCTTAACCCCTGCGCCACCACAGCGCCCCCTCTGATTGGTTGTTTTTGACCAGAAGCAGTGCATTTCTTCAGATGGGAATAGTGACACTGAACCAGATGATGCAGCCTCTCAGACGCCTTCAGGAGACGTCAGATCCTGTGTGGTGCTTTCACATCGATGAGCTGCTTCTGCTGATTCGGTGCTTTGAATCACATTTGTTGGCTCTCACTGTTCCACTTCGCTGTGCTTCTCATTGATCAGACCTCTAATAAAACAATCCTTTGGGGCTTTACAGAGTTAAAGGTGTGGAGAAAGGTTTCCCTCTGCTGGTCAGTGACAGCAATTACTTATCAGATGCCACTCCACCTGCCTGCTTAATGCAGTTAATGTCTATTCATACTAAACAATGTGTTTATCAGACTTATAAAATATAAATGTATATACTTCGGTGCACTTTTAGAGGGAACTGCTTTTCCACCAGAATAGATGGACGTTACAGGCATCGTCTATAGCAGGAAATCATCCTGAAGTTGTTTCTGCTCCTTCCAGCCTTCGGCCCCTGGATGTCGAATTCATGAAGGCTCTGCATGAGAAGGTCAACATCGTACCCATTCTGGCCAAAGCCGATACGCTCACCCCGAGCGAGGTCAAGAAAAAGAAAATCAAGGCAAGACCATCATCAGTAGATCTGAATACCGATGGTGAAATTACGAGAAGTCATCCTGGTGTTTTTATCTATAGCGATGCCTAAATCCTTACATGTTGTCCCCGTAGATGAGAGAGGAGATCGAGCAGTATGGCATCAAGATCTATCAGTTCCCGGACTGCGACTCCGATGAAGATGAAGAGTTTAAGCAACAAGACCTTGAGCTGAAGGTGAGAGCCAAACCTGGGAGCAAAAAAACCTGCCGAGTTATAAACAATCTGCACTCTAACTGTGAGTATTTTTTATTTTTTTTAAGGAGAGCATCCCTTTTGCAGTAATTGGCAGCAACACAGTGGTGGAGGCCAAAGGGAAGAGGGTGAGGGGCCGCCTCTACCCCTGGGGCATCGTAGAAGGTAATTCACAAACTAAAGTGATTTCTAGTGACAAACATGTGACTTATAGAGAAGTTGAGCGCGATGGTTCCTGTGTTTCAGTGGAAAACGCCGCCCACTGTGACTTCATCAAGCTGAGGAACATGCTGGTCCGCACACACATGCAGGACCTGAAGGACGTGACCCGGGAGACTCACTACGAGAACTACAGAGCTCAGTGCATCCAGAGCATGACCCGCATGGTGGTCAAGGAACGCAACCGCAAGTACGCTCACTGAGCACTGTCAGCGACGACGCTGCAGGGCGTGGCGAATAAAAACCAACACACATCTCTCTCTCTGCAGTAAGCTGACCAGGGAGAGCGGCACAGACTTCCCCATCCCCACCGGCCCCGGAGCGTCGGAGAGCGAGAAGGAAAAGCTCATCCGAGAGAAAGACGAGGAGGTACGGACCGCCGGCCACGAGCCGGAGTCGCATCCCGACCCAGAGCACGAGTCTCAGCATGGCTCTGAGCACCATGAGTCCCCAGACCTCCAGGCCAGCAGAGGAACAAGCTCAGATCTGAAAGCTGACCAAGCCCTCTGATGACCATTAGCTCACATAACGTCTTTATCTTCTGAGCCAAGACTGAAGGAGATTTTTATGCAGATATTTCAGGAGGAAAATAGTCACAAAATGGCCGTTGAGTTACAGACAGAGGAACTAAAAAGCTCAGAACTATTTAATCATCAGAATAAAATGTTCAGAAAAATAATACACGTTACACCATGAATACCCTATATATGTTGATTTTTGGATGGATTCATGTTTCAGGATGGTTCTGGCCACAAGTTTACATACACTCATCACTATGGAATTAATCTGGGGTTTTTATTTAAATCATTACTTTTACATGGTGGATTTATAATGAAATGAAGAATAAGAAACAATTTGAAATTACACACACAAGCTCAAATTTATACTTACACCTCCACTAGTATTTGATTAGATGTTTCCTCGCAGGTTGCGGGGAAATTGAACAGTTTTTGTTGCCGTCGTCGAGCTTCTAGTATCACTGCCTGAGTCTGTTTGTTTGTTTTTATTTTTATTCTAGGATTAAAAAGGAAAGGTCAAATGAATAATAATAAATCCTGATGTTGAGGGTACAAACCTCACGACAAACGAGATCAATCTCAGTTTATTATTAGTCAAGTCTGGATTATTTATTGAGTAAAACTGATAAATTCACTTTTAAGAGTGAAGTAAAGCACCAGTTACAATACAATAGCAAACAATATTTCTTAATAAATGTATCTGTTATTAAAGATGTCTTCAATACAATGTTCCTAACATTTCAGTTCCTGAAAACCAAATATTTTATGTTTGACCTTCATGCGGTGGTGAATATTACAGCAGATAATGTGTAAATAATAATGTTTCTTTATCCCTCTCCTTCCTCCGTTTAACCCTGAGAAATCTATTTATCCATGGAAATAAAGACACATTTTTTCCTCATTTCTTTTTTATTTCCTTATGAAAGGCATGTTTTATAAGAACATAACTGCAGACTCGCTGCAGCTCACATTAATATCATCGTCACATCAACACTCCTGTTGGGAAACCAGGCGGAGGCGCCGCCGCCTCCTCTCATCCCGTCCCAGATCACGTGATCCCCGCCGATCACGTGATCTTCCCGGTGTTATCGATTACTTGTGTGTGCAGTCATGCAGATGAAGCTGACATGCTCCTCCTCCTCCTCTCTCCTCACAGCTGCGGCGGATGCAGGAGATGCTGCAGCGGTACCAGGATCACTTGATCACCCAGAAGGACGGATGTTAACGAAAGACTCGGCATGTTTTAAAAAAAAAAAAAAAAAAAAAACAGAGAGAGAGAGAAAACACCCAGACGTCCTTCATCCCTCACCTTGAACACTGAGATCCTGGGTGTGTGTGTGTGTGTGTGTCTCCTCTCAGCTCATCAAGCATGCGACTCACCAGCCAGGTGAGGAGACGGTAAGACCTCAGAGACTTTCTGCTGAATCTAACAAGCACCTGGTTACATATCAGAACTTTAATTCAGATCACAAAGGTTAATGAGGTTCACATCAAAGTGGACACATCACTTTCCTCATGTTGTTGTTTTCTCTGTACATCGTCCTGCATGTTCTTTTTACTTTTTATACGTCTTCCATATTTCTGTTTAATCACACCCAGTCACACTCCTTCACTTTATATGGGTAATATTGATTTAGTCTCCTCTGCCACTCATGTTGTCATTGGTTCATTTTTTTTAATGTATATTTGTTGTTTGAGAGTCTACATATTTTATATTATTCTCACCTCCAACGCCTCGCTTCGTGACTTTACTGATGGTTTTTTTGCACATTGGTGGCTTCACACATTTACTTCCTGACATGAAATGTCAGCAAATGGCTTCCACAGTTATTAGCAGTTCTGGTAAAGATGAGTAAAAACATCATTTGAATTGATTTATTGATAGCTGTTCAAATCAAAGGTATGTGGAAACTTGGTGTTAGACCCAGGGAATTTATTAAAATAATAATGAAGTTTGGATTTTTCTGTTTTTTGTTCTGAGTCGTATTGGGCCAGTAGGATAAGAGGTGTTTTTATTTTGAGGCTTTTTACGCACCTGCAGCAGGGCTGCTGATGAACGTGGAGGACGCTGTGAATCACTGATTTACTTGGCAGTTTATCTGAAGTTGTTTTGCGTCGGCCCAGGATTTAGAGCATGAGGTGTGATGGCTGCAGTGGACGGTGTATTTATTTCTGCATGCAGTTTTCTAACGATGAGCTCAGACTGCAGGTTTGCTTAATGAATTTTGGTTTATTTTTTGGGGAAAAAACGTCGGGAACAATGTGGGTTTTTTTATGGTTTCATTGGGTTTAGTGATGTTTTCTTCCTTTAAGGTAACTCTTCAGTCTGGGGACTGTAAATGTTAACACTAGTCCTTAATTATTAAATTTGAATTTATCTTACAAAGCCTCATTTTAGGTTTAAACGTTTTGACATTCCTCTTGCTTTTGTCAGTAATATTATATTTCTGTTCTTTTAATTTGTTTCATATTAAACCTCTGTTATTTTATGTGTTTTGGAATATATTTATGTATTAAATTTATATGTTAGATTTGGAGGGAAACATGAATTATAATGTAATAACTTTACAGTTATATTGTAATAAATTATTTTGAAACGCTGTGTTAAAATTCTTATTTCTGTGCTGTGAAAATACTTTTTTTTTAAAAATCCAAATACTTTTATTTTGGTATCCGAGATCAACAATTGTAAGGAAAAATAAATAAAAATCAGCTGCCATAGTTTTGGTTGTACACAGACGAAGAAGCTGTTTGAAAAACAGAAATCTGTTCCAGTTCATCATGACTTCAGACAAGACTCATGTAAGTGGCGTCTTTTTTTATTACTTAAATTTAATGCTAATGAAACTGATCTATACAAACATGCTCATTTTTTCTGAAATAATTGTTTCCAATTTGGTGTCACCTTGAGAATTTAATGATGAAAGGCTGTATTTCTAGGCTCTCGTTCACCATGATGGAGCCTCTGCCTTGCTTTAATGGAGGCAGGCTGGCAGGCATCATGCAGGTCGAGCTTCTTTTATAACACATTTATAACCAAACAGCAGATCCAAACTTTCCCACGCTTATGATGGTTAAACTGAAATTAATCCTCCCATTTTAAGGAAGTAATGCTGTAATTTAATTGAAATTAAATAGATATTTGAATTAAACTAATTCAATTCAGTTTATTTATTTAGCACCATTTCCATACACTCTACCGAATGATGATCCTCAGGAAGGTGAAGGACAGTAACTCTGAATATCCAGAAAGAAGTCGATGCATTCAAGTACAAATGGTTCAGTTCAAAAAGTGAAATGTACATTTTATTTCCGTTCAAAACATTTTGATCAGTTGAGTAACTTCTCACCTCAGATCAGGATTGTTTGGTATGGTCCAATATCTCTGAGCGTAGTTATAAAATGGCAAAGAAGCAAAACATTTGTAAACATAATAGAATTTATTTTATAAATTTTATATTTGACATTCTTCAGAGTGTTTTTTTTTTTTGTTTTTTACATAATAGTTAGATATATATGCAGTCCAACATTATCAAACTTATATACACCTTGAACTTTCTCCATAGGGAAAAACACACCAGTACTCTGTTGCTTCTTCAAGTACATTTATCCCTGTGAACTTTTCGGTTAGTTTTGCAGCGACGCGGCGCAAAAGATGCAGTCGACCAAAATTCCTTTGCATATAGTAATGACATTGGGAGAAGTTTTGTTTTATTTTTGTCCTGGAAAAGGGAAAAAAAAGTCCCTGCGGTAATATTACAAAATACAAAAACATGAGGGAGAAGTCTGTGAAAGTGGCCGAATGTGATTCTGGAGGTCTGTGTGGTCATCGCCACCGTTATATACAGCAATATTTTTTTTTTTACATGGTCCCAGAGGAAAACAATAAGAAAATTTACATTAAACACAAATTATTCATCAGGACAAATAAGCAACAGTAAAAATTCAGCTGTAAATGTTTCACTCTACATATATTTTAGTAACGTGATCTTGACGTCTGTGACGCGTCGCTTCCTTCCCTCCCACAGATCAGTACATTCAGGTTGAGAGAGCTGCGTGTCGCCGCACTCGCACAGTAGAAATGTTCACAGTGCAGGCTTTGTTAAAAGATGATTATTCACATCTGGTGCTGAAGTTTATACCCATGTCAGAGTAGTCGCTGTGGATTAATGCGTTTCTGTTGAGCATCAGTATTTCTCATGTGGTCATAAAAATATATAAACCAGGCTGCTGGGTAGTACGACGCAGCGACTGATTCTATTTGGCAAAAATATTTGGTACTCTAAGCAGTAACAAAAACACAACTCTACATGTGTACGACTGCAGGTAACAGCGAAAACTGTGATTGTCGAAACCAAAACTGCACATTATTTTACTGTAAGAGGGCGTTATCTGGTTATTATCCTTCAGTATATTCATGATCGGAGTGGTTTTGCACCGCACTGACAGGAGGGGGCGCTGTAGCCGTGTGCAGCGTCAGTGCTGACTCCAGTTGTGGTGCAGAAGGTTGAGTCCGGTCCAGGATTTAGCTCCAGCCCTGCAGCATGTGCTGCTGCTGCTAGAGGAGGAGCTCCTCTAAATCAGAGTCCAGCTCAGATCAGGATGTGAAAACATCTTCTGCTTCTCTGTCTAAAAAAAGCACATGCACCCGTTTGCTTTGGGCGCATGCTGATGACCTCATGCAGCCCTGATTGGCTCCCTGGCTGCTGTCGGTCTGCAGCGTCCTGCCCTGCTGATCCCAGTCCTGGACCGCTTCCCGCCTCGGCTCTTTCCGCGCCTCTCAGGCCAGCTTCAGAGTGCTGATGGGGAAGGAGGGCATCGTCACCATGGTTACGGGGTTAAGCACCGTCTGACCCATGAGCTGCGGGTGGTGCGCCATCATCTGAGTGCTCACCGCCGCCTGCTTGCCGACGATTGCGGCGGTGGCTGTGGCCTGGGTGGAGGAGGTCCCGTTGACGTGCGGGTGGGCGATGTGGCCCACCATGGCCGGCGGTGTGACCGCTACCGGCTGCGGGTAGAGGGCCGGGATGTGCTGCCCAAGGTGGGCCACTGGGTGAACGGTGATGTGGCTAAAGGGCTGAGTACTGGGGGCCAGCTGCACGGAGCTGCTGGTGGTACAGGGGCCAAGGGTCATGTGTTTAGGGGCCCCTCCATGGAGAACGTGGTTCACTGCCTGGATGACGGAGGGGTGGGAGACCGAAGCGTGGGCGATAACCGTAGGATGCAGGCTGGCGACGGGCTTGGCGGGGACGGAGGGAGGGCTGGGAGCGCTGGATGCCGGAGCAGGGAGGATGGGCGGGGCTACTGGGTTCAATGGAAGGGGCTGCAGCAGGGGGGCTTTGTTCAGGGTGGAGATGTGCTGGGTGATAATGGAGGCGGTGGTGGCTGGGGTCACAGCTGGAGTCTGGGTGACGAGCTTGAGCAGCTCGGGCTTCATGGTGTGGGGCGCAGCCGGCGAGGCACTCGGCGCTCTCTGAGCTGACTCTTCCTCCAGGTCTTCCTCCATTCCTTCCTCACCCTCTGGAACAACAACAGCACTCACCGTCAGTCTCAGGAGCATCATGCTGGGATTTATCACGAACACAAAGTAGAATATGAATGGAAGGAAGGAAGGAAATTGTGTACTTGTTGTATTTAGCCCCTTCAGTCTAAACGAGGTAGAACCTGTCAGCTGCATTGACAGTGTCCTGGGGCGTCTTTACAGTTTGCCTGAGCCAAACAAACATTAACGCTTTGATAATATTTAAGCTCTGGCTAGAAAGTGATGTACTGCTGGAGTGACTTCAATTTGACTAAATGTCTCCAGAGATCTGAAAAAGCTGCACAGACGCCTCCGTCCAACCCGACGGAGGTGGAGAAGAAGAAGGGAGCAAACTGCCTGAAGATGAAGCTGAGCCAGAGGCTTCATACGCAAAGACTTGAGACTGCAAAAGCTGCTGAAGGTGGATCAACAAGCATTAAGAAAAGGCTGACATTTTCAATAAATTTCCAAAAATTTCAACTATTTTTCTACATTGTCATATTGGGGTTCTTGGGTGCAGAATTTTGAGAAAAAAACTATTGTAATTTTGTAAGAAGGCTGTCGCATAAAAAGTGATAAAGTGAAGCACTGTGAACGTGGCTCTTTCCCTGCCTCTGGATCTCCTCAGCGTAATGCTCCCTCCAGGTGGACAGTTTTACTATTTTGAGATGATGAACAGAACAGTGTTCTTCACAGCATCCCACTGAGCTGCTGTGGGCCAGATGTGCTCACCTGAAGCGGTGGAGGTGGAGGCCTGGTCCTCCTCCGGCTGCCCCGTCTGTCTGAGGACGCGGTCGATCTCCACCACATCCATCCACTGGCTCACATCGTTCTTCAGCTCCGCCAGCCGCTGCTGCGTGGCGATCTTCTCTCTGGCCAGCCGCTCCATGTCGTGTTCGTACTCCTTCTCTTTGCGCTTCAACGTCTAGAAACATATGGAAGCGTCAGGTTGATGAAGGCAGGTCGGTGGGCAGAGGTTCAGAGTTCGCACGCTTTTCCCACAGTCAAATTCAAACATTTGTCAAACTTTTCAAGCAACACCTTTCTGATTAAAACAATATAAATGAGCTGAAGAAGACAGTTTCAATTCACTATTATATATCTTTTATTGCTGTTGCATAATATACCGTATTTTTCGGAGTATAAGCCGCTACTTTTTCCCCACGCTTTGAACCATGCGGCTTGTATCCCGGTGCGGCTTTCCTGTGGATTCGTTTTTCAACCACCAGGGGGCTCTTTATCAGGAAGTGAATCGTTGGATGTCAAAATTGGAAATCAAAGAAGAAAGCGCTCATTTTCATTTAGAACAAGCACATGCTAGCAGCAGAGAAATGGCGGTGAAAAGGCGGAGAAATGTTTTCAAACTCACATGATGCAGCTTTTAAGTTGAAGGCTATCAATCTACCAGTACAGATAGCCGCTGCGCGTAAACTCGGCGTGAACGAAACCATGGTTCGGAGTTGGAGACGGAGGGCTGCGCCTAATAAGTCCAGCAGATTTATTAAGGACGCTCCCTCTGCTGTGTCCTTGTGAAAAACCAAGAGCGGCGGAGATACCATCGGCTTACAGCCCGGTGCGGATTATAGATGTACTTTTTTTTTTTTTTTTTTCCAAAAAGTTGTAGGTGCAGCTTATAGTATGGTGCGTTCTATAGTCCGGAAAATACGGTATTATGATTGTATTATTCAGCTGGGACAAGATGAACTAAAATATAACAATTTCTTGTGTTTTGAAATGTCTCTTACATTTCAAATTGTTTGGCGATCAGCAGGTAGAAATAATACTGATTCGATGTGATCTGAAACAAGAGAAGTTTAGTTTGATTTAACTGGAGTGAGGAAACAAAGGTAGGTGTCTTTAATATCTTTTAAATATCTGGTTTCAACTACAAACATTTTCCAAATTTAGGCTTTTAACCAAACATTAGATTGCACTTTAATTCAAAACTGTGTAGTTTGAATATCAAGCATTTTAAGGACTTTACACAGAAATCAAACATTTTCCAGACACTCAAAACCCTTTCGGAAAATCTTAGAAAATTTTAGCCTTTTTAAGGATTTCAAGCATCCGTATGAATTCTGGGGATAAATCTTCGAAAAATGAATAAATTATTACCACCACAGACTGGGAAAATAGTCTCATTCTTTTTACTATAAATGAACCTAATTCACATTAGTTAAAAAGCCTGACTTATCGGCAGAATTAGCTGCTTTGTCTGGCGTAATAACAGGTTACGTCCTGTGAGCGGCTCTGCGATAAAAGATTTTAAGCACCTAGAATAAAACGTTTACCCCAATGATGAAGGAAAACCTTGGACTTGGTGTTCCCTCGCCCGGACGCGGGTCACCGGGGCCCCACTCTGGAGCCAGGCCTGGAGGGGGGGCACGATGGCGAGCGTCTGGTGGCCGGGCTTTTACCCATGGAGCCCGGCCGGGCTCAGCCCGAAGAGGAAACATGGGCCCCCCCTCCCATGGGCCCACCACCCGTGGGAGGGGCCAAAGGGGTCGGGTGCACTGTGTGATGGGTGGCGGCCAAGGGAGGGGACCCTGGCGGTCCGATCCTCGGTTGCAGAAACTGGCTCTTGGGACGTGGAATGTCACCTCTCTGGTGGGGAAGGAGCCGGAGCTAGTGCGTGAGGTCGAGAGGTTCCGGCTAGAAATAGTCGGTCTCACCTCGACGCATGGCTCTGGTTCTGGAACCAGTCTCCTTGAGAGGGGCTGGACATACTTCCACTCTGGAGTTGCCCAGGGAGAGAGACGTCGGGCAGGAGTGGGCATACTTGTTGCTCCCCATCTCGGCGCCTGTACGTTGGGGTTTACCCCGGTGAACGAGAGGGTAGCATCCCTCCGCCTACGGGTGGGGGGACGGGTTCTGACTGTCGTTTGTGCTTACGGGCCGAACAACAGTTCAGATTACCCACCCTTTTTGGAGTCCTTAGAGGGGGTACTGGAGAGTGCTCCTCCTGGGGACTCCCTTGTTCTGCTGGGGGACTTCAACGCTCACGTGGGCAGCGACAGTGAGACCTGGAGGGGCGTGGTTGGGAGGAACGGCCCACCCGACCTGAACTCGAGCGGTGTTCTGTTGCTGGACTTCTGTGCTCGCCATGGATTGTCCATAACGAACACCATGTTCAAGCATAAGGGTGTCCATATGTGCACTTGGCACCAGGACACCCTAGGCCGCAGTTCGATGATTGACTTTGTCATCGTTTCATCGGATCTGCGGCCGTATGTCTTGGACACTCGGGTGAAGAGAGGTGCGGAGCTGTCCACTGACCACTACCTGGTGGTGAGTTGGCTCCGGTGGTGGGGGCGAAAGCCGGTCAGACCTGGCAGGCCCAAACGTGTTGTGAGGGTCTGCTGGGAACGTCTGGCGGAATCCCCTGTGAGACGGAGCTTTAACTCCCATCTCCGGCAAAACTTCGAACACGTCCCGGGGGAGGTGGGGGACATGGAGTCTGAGTGGACCGTGTTCCGTGCCTCCATTGTCGAGGCGGCCGATCGGAGCTGTGGCCACAAGGTTGTCGGTGCCTGTCGCGGCGGCAACCCTCGAACCCGTTGGTGGACACCTTCGGTGAGGGATGCCATCAGGCTGAAGAAGGAGTCCTATCGAGCCTTTTTGGCCTGTGGGACTCCGGAAGCAGCTGATGGGTACCGGCGGGCGAAGCGGCATGCGGCTCGGGCGGTTGCTGAGGCAAAAACTCGGGTGTGGGAGGAGTTTGGAGAGGCCATGGAGAAAGACTTCCGCACGGCTTCGAGGCGATTCTGGTCCACCATCCGGCGTCTCAGGGGGGGGAAGCGGTGCAGCACCAACACTGTTTATAGTGGGGATGGTGTGCTGCTGACCTCTACTCGGGACGTTGTGGGCCGGTGGGCAGAGTACTTCGAAGACCTCCTCAATCCCACCAACATGCCTTCCACTGAGGAAGCGGAGCCTGGGGACTCTGGGTTGGGCTCTCCAATCTCTGGGGGCGAGGTCGCCGAGGTGGTTAAAAAGCTCCTCGGTGGCAAGGCCCCGGGGGTGGATGAGATCCGCCCGGAGTTCCTTAAGGCTCTGGATGTTGTAGGGTTGTGTTGGTTGACGCGACTCTGCAATATCGCATGGACATCGGGGGCAGTTCCCCTGGATTGGCAGACTGGGGTGGTGGTCCCCCTGTTCAAAAAGGGGGACCGGAGGGTGTGCTCCAATTATAGAGGGGTCACACTCTTAAGCCTCCCTGGCAAGGTCTATTCAGGGGTCCTGGAGAGGAGGGTCCGTCGGATAGTCAAACCTCGGATTCAGGAAGAGCAGTGTGGTTTTCGTCCTGGTCGTGGAACACTGGACCAGCTCTACACCCTCAGCAGGGTCCTGGAGGGTGCATGGGAGTTCGCCCAACCAGTCTACATGTGTTTTGTGGACTTGGAGAAGGCGTTCGACCGTGTCCCTCGGGGAGCCCTGTGGGGGGTTCTCCGGGAGTATGGGGTACCGGGCCCTTTGATACGGGCTGTCAGGTCCCTGTATGACCGGTGTCAGAGTCTGGTCCGCATTGCCGGCAGTAAGTCGGGCTCGTTTCCGGTGAGAGTTGGACTCCGCCAGGGCTGCCCTTTGTCACCGATTCTGTTCATCACTTTCATGGACAGAATTTCTAGGCGCAGCCAAGGTGTTGAGGGGATCCGATTTGGTGGCCTTAGGATCTCATCTCTGCTTTTCGCAGACGATGTGGTCCTTTTGGCTTCATCAGATCGTGATCTGCAGCTCTCGCTGGATCGGTTCGCAGCCGAGTGTGAAGCGGCCGGGATGGGGATCAGTGCCTCCAAATCCGAGGCCATGGTCTTGAGCCGGAAAAGGGTAGAGTGCCTTCTCCGGGTCAGGGGGGGTGTCCTGCCCCAAGTGGAGGAGTTTAAGTATCTCGGGATCTTGTTCACGAATGGGGGAAGAAGGGAGCGGGAGATCGACAGGCGGATTGGCGCGGCGTCTGCTGTCAAGCGGGCGCTGTACCGGTCCGTCGTGGTGAAGAGAGAGCTGAGCCAAAAAGCGAAGCTCTCGATTTACCGGTCGATCTACGTTCCCACCCTCATCTATGGTCATGAGCTTTGGGTCATGACTGAAAGAACGAGATCGCGGATACAAGCGGCCGAAATGGGTTTTCTCCGTAGGGTGGCTGGGCTCTCCCTTAGAGATAGGGTGAGAAGCTCAGTCATCCGGGAGGGACTCAGAGTAGAGCCGCTGCTCCTTCACATCGAGAGGAGCCAGTTGAGGTGGCTTGGGCATCTGGTCAGGATGCCTCCTGGACGCCTCCCTGGTGAGGTGTTCCGGGCACGTCCCACCGGGAGGAGGCCCCGGGGAAGACCCAGGACACGCTGGAGGGACTATGTCTCTCGGCTGGCCTGGGAACGCCTCGGGATTCCCCCGGAGGAGCTGGAAGAAGTGGCTGGGGAGAGGGAAGTCTGGGCCTCCCTTCTGAAGCTGCTACCCCCGCGACCCGACCTCGGATAAGCGGAAGAAGATGGATGGATGGATGGATGAAGATTTTTAAGCTGATTACTTAAAATTATTTATTGTGCTGTGCAGGAGACAAACGTAACAGTGCTGCAGCGTGAAAAAGGAGGAGTATGAAAGTAGGAGGCGCTTCCTGGCAGCGGCTCCTTGTGACCCAATTCGCCTTCACCAGCTGACTGAGCTGGACTTCCCTGTCCGAGGCATCAGGAGGAAAACACATGAAAACCTGACCACACATCAAATGAAAGTCAGGACAGCCAGAAACCCTCAAGGAAATTAGCTTTAACTAAAGACTTGAGCCCAGCATGACAAGACAAGACCAACTACATTATTATAATATTTTGAAACTGAGCACTATAATTAGGCGTGCTTTTCACCAGCGTGGCTCCTTTATCCAGCACGCGCTCTGGCGAGGAGGGAAGTGGCTCTGTGAAACCTGATGACTCAGGATCATAAAGCCAGTTTCTCCAGGGGTGGACTTCCTGTTCACGTCCGCAGGGTGAATGAGAAAAAGGGAGGTTGGGCGGCAGGGGGGTGTATGAAGCAGCAGCAGCATGAGATGGGAAAGGTTTGTGCTGACCTGCTCTCTGCACACGTCCCACAGCACAACGCTGCACATGAACGCAAATAGCAGAGGGGAACAAAAGGCGGGCTGAGTGTGAGTCGGCACCTGTCTCTCTTTAGTCCTGATCCAGGATTAGAAAAACACGGGCCGAACACTCTGAGGCTTTGCTGCGCCGCTCTGCAACGAGGCCGTCACTGAAGCACATGGACCGAGTTTCTATTTCTGGCTTTTAAAGCTACAAACAGGAATTCACTGGAAAATAATAATAATAACAATAGACTCGCTTTCAACACAGCTTTTCATCTGTAAAGTTCCTATTGAATTATTATTTGATCAGAATAAAATCAACCTCCTAAAGCCAGGTCTCTAAACACACATGCTTCTTGTGACCTCGCCTCACACAGGCCAACCAATCAGAGTACGTGTGACGTGGTGTAGAACATTGCATTGCCAGTAAAATACATGGAACGTGGTTTTTGAAGAGAACTAGGATGGGCTGGAATGATCTTATTGGCAAAGATCCACAAAAGACTGATGGGCCGTTAAATGTGATCCATCAGTATGATTTACAAGGCTGTGAAAAATTCTCAAGCGCCTCAATGTTCTACATTATCCAACTACTTTTAATATATATAACGATGCTGAGTAGAAATTGCAGGTTAAAAAAAAGTGTTCTGAACCACAGCGATGAACAAACAGGAATGTAACATACTTCACCACATTTTGAGCTCAACTTCACCTGCAAAAAGCCAAGGCCTGAAGATACCTAAAAATCCCCTAAACTGAAACTGTTTGACAACATGAATTGTTCTAAAAAGAAAAAAAAGTCTGAAAAGGCACTTCTTGTTTGAGAAAATAAAAACCAAACAAAAGAAAGAAATAAAGTGGCTGTTAAAACCCCATTTTAAAGCTTTTGGACTCCAGCAAGGTACAGAAGATAATGGAACAGTGGTGAACTACGTCAGGGGTGCTGCTATACGACTTCAACAACTTGCCATCATTGATAGAGCTATGATATCCTTTCTCTATTAAAAAAATCCCGAAAGAATGTTCTGATCTGAAGCCCGCCAGTAGTTCCCCCCGATATGAGCGGTCCACATGAATGTGGGGCTTTGAAGGGGTTTAGCCAGAGTGTGGGTTTAGCTCTGCTTAGATTCCAGGAAGACTTGACCTCAAACAGGCCTGAAAACCTTTTACTGCGGCTGAATTAAACAATTTCTGTAAAATTCTTCCCCAGCGATGAAAAACACTCGTTGCCGAGGCTCATCATGTTGTGATTTTTAAAACCCGGGTAGAAAAGGTGAAACCTGGCTGTGGACACTCTTACCTGTGTTTTTATTGACTCTGTGGTTCTAAACGTGTCTTTGTAAGATGATCAAGATTTCACTCTTTTCAATTCACCAGGAGAGTCAGATATATTGAAACATTAAAATGTTGGGCGCCATGGAAACGTAAAAGATAACGACAGCACTTTACTGCTCAATGAACCAGGCAGAACATAAACGCCTGAATGACTGATAACGTCTTCTGTGTCAAATAGTCGGAGACATCTGGACACAGAAGGGACTCTCAGAGAGGACCAGCTTCTCTGTGCTGATGTCACTGGAATGTCTCCATCTTTGTTTGGCAGGGAAACAACCAAGGACCTCCCAAGGTTTCCTTCATAACGTTGGACAAACATGGACTCTTACGGTGCCATGAGGTCATCTCTGACTTTGCCTCAACATACAAATATTGACTTTTAAATTCAGTATGGAAGAAAAAAAGACTACAAAACAGATGGAACTGCTTTCATTTGTTTTTTTGCAATCTTATATGAGTCATAAGCTGCCATAATAGTACACGGCGTGAGTCATGGAGAGAGCATGGAGCAGAGAGGAGACGTGCTCCAGAAACATGGAGACCCACTGAACCCGGTGGTGGAGGGTACAGGCTGCGGCGTGCTCACATCTCGTTAATAACAGCTGAGATTAGCCAAGTTAACCTGGTGGCTAAGTCTGCAGCAGATGGATCGCACATCAGCATGTTAATCATGTCACCAGGTTGGTAAGACACAAATTGCCGAGAACTTTATTATTCTTTGCACATGGCTGCACTCCGAGGAGCGACCAAACCTCTTCTTCAGATAGACACAGCGTCACCTGAGCTTTGTTTGTGTGCGGCGGACATCTAGATTAGCACACAGATAGGCTGAACCATGTGCGTTTGTTTCTAATACCTTATGGGGACCATTTTCCTGACATATACTATGTTGTGGGGACACACTGCTCCTTGTGGGGACCGAAGCCTGGTCCCCACAAGGGAAAATGCTGTTTTTGGGTCAGGGGTCAGATTTAGGACAACGGTATGAATTGAGTTTTGGTTAGGGTTAGGTATGTAATGGTTAGGGTTAGGATTAGGGTAAGGGTAAGGCTTAGGCTGTAGAAATGAATGGAAGTCAATGGAAAGTCCCCGCAAAGATAGCTGCGCAAACGTGTGAGTGTGAGAGAGTGAGTGCGTGTACACCCATGCAGGGTAAACAGCAGCAAAGCTCCGTCACAAGCAATGCGAGTGCCGAGCACATGGCCACAGAGACGGGGAGCGGGAGGGGGCGGATTGAGAGGGAGCAACACAAGCTGTACTCACTGACTCACTGCTGCAGAACACGGCTGGCTCCTCTTAAAGGGCCAGCAGCGCCACAGGCCACGTTGCAGACATGCTGCTCAGCCTGGCCCACCGACAGGGCTTCTGCACAGGTCTTGTGACGCTCTGGTTACCATAGACCATTGTCTTTTTGGGCCTTCCAGCAGGAAAAAAGAATTTCACATGGTGCCTGACTAACAATTAAAAGCTTGTCTGAGGGAGAGAATATCTACTTTCTGAATGATTTCCTTGTGAGAAAAAGTTAACTGACTAATATTTGGCCTAATTACCTCTTAGTTTAGATCTAATTGATCCGAGGTCCAGATATTGGTTGCATATTTGTTCTCATGATCCATGATATCACTTCAGGACTCACTTGTTTAACTTGGTCTATACAATTTAAATGATTATTTCTCTCTTGCTTATAGTGCATTTTAAAATAAACTAAGGAACTTATATTGAATATCAGTGTTTTTTTTTATTTTTCTGAACATATTTAACAAATCTTTGTATCGTTTCACCCTGCTTTGTTTTGATTTCATCTGCTTTTGAGAATATTTTTAGTTTTTATTCAAATTAATTTTAACTTGTTTGTGGTTAAAGTTGAAATGATGTAAATAGATCAAATATATTCATAAATATAAATATATTAGTATCACAATATATAATAACAATAATATGAACAAAGGTTTCATTTTATGACTTTCACATAATTAAGGTTGTAACACTGATTTTTATTTTGTTCATTATTCTGACCTTTTAAAGCTGAACATATTCCAACAGTCAAGAAAGCTAAATTAATATAAAATGAGAAAATAGTAAATCAACTAAGGTAGGATTTTCAAAAAATAAGAATAATGCCACAATCCACAAGAATTAGTTGTGTAAATATGTATAATGTGGGACATATTTGGACGAGATAATTGGGGATGGGATGTAACAAGCTCTGGTTTTCTCCTACTCCTTCGCAAACTGGATATGAAATATTGTTTTATTATGTTTGATTATTATTATGGGGTTGTTTGTTTTCTTCTTATTCATTTTAATGTATTTTCTCCTGACATTTTACATGTTCGAAATGAATGAAAAATGTCATTTCATCACAATTTGAATAATTAACCTCTAAAACCCGACTGCCACAATTTCGGCAGGAAACGCAACATGTCTCCGGCTGGCAGTGGAGGAACAAGTTGGGCCGGCGAGGGAGACGAGACGAGGCAAGAGTGGAGTAAACCGAGCCTTGTGTTTACCACTCCACACTCCCTCCCTGCTGCTGGCAGCTCAGCGCCGTGGTACAGCGAGTCCTGCCTGCTGCCGCGCTGGGCGGGGGCAGCGCGGGGGGTGACGTCTCGCGGTCTAGGGAAGCCATGTGCTCGCTGCTCATGTGGCCTTAAAAGCTCAGACAGGGCAGGGTAGAGGAAGGGAGGAGGAGCGCTAATGTGGCGGCTTAACTTTGATTTTATTTTTTTTGTATTACTTTTACGCTGCCGGCTCACGAGGATGCCTTTAGCAGCGGGAGGATCAAAATCAAATAATAATAAAAACAGAAACGCATGTAGCTGCGTGAGAAGAAAAATATGAAAGAACCTGACTCCATGTTAATCTGCTCAGAGTCACAAGCTGATAAGATGATATGAGAAAGTCCGGATGTTCAAACAGCTGGCAACTTTGTGGAAAAGTGTTAAAACTCCTGCCTCTGTGCTTACTTTAGCATTACATAAACATTCGGGTTCGGCTGCAGTAGAAATGAAATGCGATGCCAAGCCTACAGCTCTTTGCAAATCACTTTTCTGAGCCGCAGTTCAGAGCAGAAGCTCCTCCTCCTCCTCCCGTCGGCCTGGGATGGAGAGAGAACAGGGGCGGGGAGAGGAGTACGCAGACCGGACACGTGTTCCCATGCCTCCACTTTATCTTGTTTTCCTTTTAAACCAAACTTTGTGTGTGTGTCACTCCACTGCCCGCCCAGTGACGGGAAAAATCCTCTTTGTGGGGAAAAAGGCGTGCACGAGTACAAATACAGATAGACCTTTGTGACCTTACAATACATGAACCGGTTTCTGTGCAACTACATAATGGAGGTGAGAGTAATAAGAATTTTCTTTCCTTTTTGTGCCTTAAAATGTAGCAATTGTTAACGTCATTATGAGGGAAAGCTGGGGATGTCAGTGTGCCAGTTTATCACGACAGGCACAGTAGGATGCTAAATCACAGAGGGAGGCGTAGAGAGGGAGGCTGAGTGATGAGCCGTGCACCCACGCTGTCCCACTTTCCTCCTGAGAGGACCAACCAGACTCTAATTCCTGTCAGCCACAAATCAACCTCTTCAATTTCAACATTCCCAAATCTGCTCCCCTGTTCAATAATAAAATCTGGAGAGTAACTTCTGGTAGGAAGGCCTGTACAACTCAGAAGCAAGAGTGAATAAAGTAACCTCATTCATCGCTCAGTGACAGGTAGTAAAAGCGGTTTAAAACCAAAACATGCCAGCCTCATAACTACTGGAGCTGCTCTCAGATCAGAGGGATTTTAAGAGATCCATCGAGAAGAATCAGCTCTTTTTCAGGTTTGACAACACTCTTCAGTGATGAAGTTGAAGTTTGCCATTTTCAGTATTAGTAAAGCAATACAAATCCATCAGAGGAAGCACACAGATATAAGAAGCTGCTTAAATGTAAATTGTATTTTCTCCAACATGTCTGATCTGTGCAGCAGCAAACAGGAAAGGTACACAGCATGCAGCAAGGCTGATATTCTATGCCTTTGAGATTCCCTCTGTCTGTCATGGAAAATGCTGTTTTAGCAATGCTAATTGCACAAACTCTGCAAATCGCTTATGTAAAATAACCCTGATTTGTTTTTTTTAAAAGCATGAAATCTTGTTTGACACCAATTCTGATCCCAAATCAAATAATATGACCACTTGCACCAGAAAGGTAAAGCAAAGATATTTAAATGGTGATCTTATATTTTTTTATAGTTTCTAAAGAGAAATCAGAATTGGCTAAAATTGATATAAGAGTCCCAAAAAACAGTCTGACTCTTCTTATTTTATATTTAATGATCAACTGTTTAAAAATAAGTTAGAAAAGAATTCAGTAAAAACTGAATTCTCACTCTATTAAACTGGGCCAGCGGTGGACCTTTGCACCAGCAGTTTACAACCACAACACCCACACTGAATCATTGAGTCATGAGCAGACCTTTTAACAGCAGTAACAATTACACCGAACAGAATCAAGTGAAAAAGCCTGTAGTTATATAAATTCAAAAGAAGCTTAAGTCGAGCTAAAAATAGATTTAAATGCCTTGCACAAATGGTGTCTGAACTGCTTGGACACTCCTGTTGTGCTAACAGAGCTGGCTGCTTTTGAGCCAATCACGGTTTCATAGCAGAGGAGCAGGTTTCTGTCCTGCCACTCCTTCTGTTCCTCACGCTTCACTTCCAAATGACGCGGAGTCTTCAGAAAGGAAACCACAAAGCTTGTCTTCACCCAGAGAGCAGATAAGCCCGAACACTTAGGCAGCTGCTGGAAGGGCTCACCTGAATGTATCTGAGTGCACTTCTCAACACGCTGAGGTTGGAGGTTTTCTTCTCGTCGATGTTTGGGATGTTCTTTTTCAGCGTCTCGAAGCACTCCTTCAGGTGCGCTCGCCTGGCAGACGCAACGAAGACCGAATCAGTGAGAACAAACTCCTGAAATGATTAGTTTTAATAACCCCCAAGATATTTTTTTTTTTAAATAAAAAAGAGCTACACTGCAAAAGAACAAAATCTTACCAAGTATTTTTGGTCTAGTTTCTAATGCAAATATCTTATTAGACTTGAAATAAGACAAAAATAACTTGCAAGTAACTTTTCAGCAAGATATATTGGTTTGTCTTAAGTCAATAATTCCTTAATGTTGATGAAAAAGTACCAGTTCCATTGTCACATTATAAGACGGGAGACATTTCTTGTTATAAGAGAAATAATCTGCCAGTGGAACTAGAAACTAGACAAAAAATATTTGGTGAGAGTGTGTGGTTTTTTTAGTGAAATAGACCTTTTACATTTCTGTTACAGCAGATGTTATGAGGTAAGCAGTGAGGTAGTCATTAAGGAGGCGGGTAAAACTCACCTGTTCTTCTCTAGTTTGTTGTGCACTTCTCTTGTGCCGGCCCTGCAAGAACAGAGAAAAAAAACCTCATGTCCAACTGAGGCAACCTGACGAAAACAATCACAATTAATCAAATATTTTCTTTCTTCTTACTGACATTTTAGTGGGGATAAACTCTGGGTTAATCGTTATTTCTGACATTTTGTGAACCATCATATTGATTTGGTGAAACTATACCAAAGTTCTAACAGTTAAAATAACACCCAGCCTCATTTCGTTGGACGTACCCTCCGGGTCTCTTCTTACTGTCCAGCTGGCGACTGTCGTCAGGTGGACTCCCCCGGCTGACGGTGCCGTTCTGCGGGGGAGTGGGCTGGAGCAAGGGGCTAGGGTGGGGAAGTAAAGCTTGGTGCTGAGAGGCTGAGATGATTGAACCTGCATAGCACTGAACCACTTGCTGCGTCGGCTGCTGCACTTGAGTGTTTTGGTCGATGAGCAGAGAGAGGTTGTGATGGTTCTGGATGGGCTGCCTGTGGTTGACCGTCACCGCAGGAGTTGGGTAGTCGGCTTTGAGAGGCGGGGAGCACCTCACGCCCGCAGCGCTTTGCTCCTGAGGGGACTGAGGGTCTCTGTTAGGGAAGGCCAGCGACGGAGCAGCTGGCGGTGAAAGGGTGGTGACCGGCAAAGAGGGTGACCCTGTGGGGTTAGGGGTAACCACGGGGATGGGGAAGACGGTGACGGGCATGGAAGAGGGAGGCAAGGAGGGCGGTATGGGTGGTGGGTGGCACTCGGTGAGACGTTCCTTTGCTTTGGGGACATTGTTGATGTGAGGTGTAGAGTTATAAGTCACATCAGGGTAAATATACTCGGTCTTCTGCTGCAGAAGCAGCTTCGCCTTCACTTCATCCTCTGTGGAAGGAAAAAAACAAGCAGGTTACTAATCTACCAACAGCTCACTCATGCCCACGGTGCAATTCATTAGAAAAAAAATAAATATGTTTTGTTAAGGCTGGGCGATATAGCTCAAAAATAAAATTTCCAGGTTTTTTTTTTTCACGCCTGATCCGATTTTAAATACAATTTTTTCGTATTTACGTCCTTTTCTGTAAAAAATAAATTACAAGTAATAAAAAGTGTCTTTTATATTAATCATCCATTCTGTGAGGTGTAAGGCTAAGAGAATTACTTTTAATCACGGGAAAGTTATCATAATATTACCAACATAAATATGCAATTTTACCAGAAGAACATCTTAAAATTACAAGAAAAAAGCCTTCTTCAGAAAAAGTAAATTTTTTATTATTTTTCATTGGAGTTCTCATTAAAATTTCTACTTCAGTTTTTAAGTATTATGGCTTTATCCTGGTATTATTTTTGACTGGTACATTTGTTTTTATTAACAAAGGACTGTGGCATATAAAAGTGAAAATAAATGTGCTGCATTACTTGTGAATCCAACAATGGAAACATGCTGATCAGCTGACCTTTAATACCCTCAAAAGGTGCATCAAATTCATCCTGCAGGTTGATGCAAAAACAAACTAAAAATGTTGGCCATTTCATCTCATACATCCAACACAATGCATAAAGCATAAATGTGAATATTTCTGACATCATTTAGCCGGTGACGGTGTAAGACATTGACGGTGAAATATTTTACACTCAAATCCCCAAAAAATTGATTTTACTCAGCGTTCCCCTGCTGAGTGAAACCTATCAGAATTGGTTTTGTCCAACAGATAAAAGTTCAAAGGTGAGGAACTTTAGAGCCCTACTTCTGGAGGACAAATCTTTACTAAAGGATTGTAATGAACCAAGAAGACTTGGTTTAGTATAAGAAATTACAGGAAGACACCTTGCAGAAACCAAACCCAAATTTTCTCGGCTATTACAACCAAGAAAAGTGCAAACATGTTGAACAAACCAAAACATTTCACTGCTTCATGTGTCAACAGACACTGTTGTAACTTCTTGACCGTGTTTGACATAATCCAGAAAGAAAAACAGCTATGAGGGAAATGTCTGCTGTTTTAAATAACTGGTAAACCTTTTTATACCATCCCACTGACTAGTCATTTTTCTCTGTATATGTGTCATGTCACGTTACAAAAAGTTGTCCAAGTAGGGAAAATGCTGAAAGAACAGGATGTTCTGCTAACTGCGCCGGCCCACTTTTATAAGACATGGTGCGTTGTGTTATTGTAGTCGTGCTTTATTGTATTGTGACGTAGGCACATAAACAGCAGTGCCTTTTCAGACAGAAAACAAATGAGGCAGATCGAAAAGAAAAAAAACAGAAAACAGCGGGTTTTCTATAGGCATTATATAACTGCAGCAGCAGATAGAGAAACACTGGCCTACTTTCCCGCACACAGTGACCTGCTCTACAGCAGCAGAGGAGGAGGAGGAGGAGGAAGAAGAGGACTCTGCTCCCACAGTGCAGCAAAGCAGGAGGAGCAGAGAGAGGAGAGAGAAACAGGAGCTCTCACTCTGATCCTGCTCTAATAACCTTTGTTCACACCAACTTTATCAAAGTTTAGGCTTTAAACAGCCAAAGACATCTTTTGTTTTAGGAAGACGGTTTAAAATTTCACAATTAACACGCATCAAATCTCCACACAGGCAGAGGAGCTTAAATTTAATCCCAGGTGCAGCTGTAAAATCTTAATGAGCTTGCATCTGGTCCTGAAGGAGCACATTAAGGTAGCTTTGTGGTTAGGTTGTCCTTGCTGCAGAAACATCCTGGGTTTAAATCCCAGCGGTGGCCTGTTTGTGCAGAGTTGTAAACGTTCTCCATATGCATGTGTAACAGCCAGGGTTCTCCAGGTACATTTTTGTGACTGTTTCTCTCTGTAATTGGGCTGCACACTATCAGTTAAGCATGTAAGTGCAATATAATGATTTAGTATTGCATTGACTATAATGATTCATCCATATTTTCCTTACAAATCACTTCCTGACAGTACAATGCCCCCTTTCTCTGTGTGTAAGCTTTAACATCTCAGCCACTAAAATATGCATCAAAGACAGTGAAAGCACTTTCAACTGGCCAAATATGTTAGTGGTAAAAAAACAATGAATGCATTTAAAATATTGCATCCATGCAGGCCTTTGTAATTACAATATTCCACATATTAAATGTGCAATGATTGCAACTCAATATATTGCACAGCTCTATTCAGATTTATGAAAATATTTCACCACAACAAAAAGACTTGTGTGTGTCATAGTACAAAAAAACCCTTAATCACCACAAGATAAGCAAAAATTATCCAAGGTACAGTGTTTTAAAAAACAGCACTAACATGGAAATACGTACAGAAAAAAACATGCCATTATGTAAAATTTGGTATTCACTTATGAGCATCATCTTATGAATTAATTGAACATATCAAGTACGTTCTCTTTGTGTAGACCAGCGATTTTTTTTCTTGACTTTATTTAGCCTATTCAACAATATTTTTTATACCGACCCGAAGGTTTCCCCCAGAAAACTTGCTAAGCCCGGTGGTTGGGTGCCGGCCGGGCAGTCATTCATCCAGCGGCCCGTTGTGTTTTTGAGTTAAAATTGTTTTTTAAAGTTGACAGAAAATTTTAAAATATCACTTGATGAGGATGTGCTGTGGTGGCGCAGGGGATAAGCACAACTCACATAAGGAGGCCTTAGTCCTCGTCATGGCTGTCGCAGGTTCGATTCCCGGCCTGGCGACCTTTGCCGCATGTCTTCCCCCTTCTCTCATTACCCACTTTCCTGTCAATTAACTATCAAATAAAGGCCACTAGAGCCAATAAAACCTTTAAAAAATATATATATATCACTTGATAATTCCTGTGTTATTGAAAGATTGGATGATTAACACCTGAACACCAACTATAAAGTCTTAATAAATCCAAACATTTTAAAAAGATTTAGATAAATAAGCAATGCTTAGCCTGGTGGGAGCACAAGTAAAGCTTGGTGGCCCGCCAGGCTTATGTTACACTAGGTCAAACCCTGCTACCCCACCATGACCCTCATATCACCCAAAGATCCATACAAAAGTGTTGAATCCCTAATTAAAGACAATATTGCCTTGCAATGTACTTTGGACATTCTACCCTAAACATACTAAACCTGTCTATATTTTTCTAGAAATAAGGTTGTGAGTAAAAAAAAATTATAGAAAAGATCTTTCTCTATTTTGTTCAAATCTAACTGCCTGGGTTGTACCTGAACCAAAGGATGGAAACTGCGTTAGCTGGTTTTGCTAAAACCTACTGTTGAGCTACATATTCAGCTTTATGCTCTTTAGGCGGAATGAGGTTACATTTCCACAGAGTAGTGACTCATCTTTTGCATAAACAAGCTCTGGGAGGGGTAGCCCAGCACGCACGTGGTGAAGGGGGCGGAGCCAGGATGCCGTTAATACTTCGGGGCGAGGTTTGTTGATAGCGCGTCATCGACAGACATTCAAAGCCCCTCACCAGCGTCTGAGAGGAACAGGAGTTTGTTTCTGTTTTTTTTTTTTTTTTTTTTAACTGATATAAGTAGACTGAGAGACGCAGTCGTGTCTCTGTACAGTAAGACTATATAGTTCGTATTTTTAACCACAGCGGGTGATTGAAGTAGACAGATGTATGTAAACTAGTCACTTGATCCCCTTTGGACGCTGTCAGGTCATTATATAAAAAGGAGCCTGGCATTCCCGGCGCCACCGCCCTTTATCCCCCCGTTTGAGTCGATGGATTAATATATCTCTTGTAAAGCAGTTTTATTATAGCGTGATCGTGTAATCTTTATAATAATGAAGTGAAAGCAGAAACCACCTGAGAACTTTACTGTGTGAAATGCGCAGCAGGTTTCAATGCAGTAACGCTGGCACTCACTGCAGTAAAAAAAAATAATGCATATTTCACTAATATTTCTGTCAGTGACCACATAAACTGGCTGCAACCCGAGAGTCGTCTGCACGCAAACACAAATGCGAAAGTAAAACTAAAATATTCCCTGACATTTCGCAGATACACAGATCTCCTATTTGGATTAAGATACAACTGCACAGAAATCGCTACGTGGGCGACGCAAGGAAATGAATAACATCCATGATTTAACCCAAAAATATCAGTCTTCTTTGATCCTTTTTAACCCCGCAGCTTAAAAACTATACTTCGGGAAACAACATCAAACGTAATAATAAAAAATAAAATCCAAATTTACCACGTGCTTTCTGTTGCTGCTGGGCTTGTAATTCCAAAAACTTGGCAGCTTCCAGAAGCGTTTCGATGCTCATTTCTGTCCAGTGGCGAAACACTGCCTGGATTTTTCTTTAGAGAAAAGCACCACGGCGAAGGAGCGATACTGTCTGTGTAGTACAGTACGGGAAGAGGTTCCCAGACTAACTCTGGGGGGAGGGAAAACAAACTGAAAAATGAAGTAATCGGATCCTCCTCCTCCTCTTTCTCTGCACAAACCCAACCACTTACGTAGAGGAGTTACAAACAAGATGGCGCTCAAAGTAGTACGAACAACCACGGTTTGTGAATCACGCAGCGTTAGGACACGCCCACAGACACGTAGCCGTCCACACCCTCTGTCAGAGGAAGACAAAACACGGAACATGACGCTGGGCGGTGTGTGTTGTAAAAAAAAAAAAAAAAAAAAAAAACTTCAACGCTTCGGGTTGCATATTTTACAAATACAACGTTTCGCTTCCTCTGACCATTTATGGTGAACAGACGTTAATGTTATTGTGCGTCCGCCGCCATTCTCTACAATGAAGTTTACGCTCGTAGCCGTCAAAACCTCCTGCGCCCACCTTGTGACCCATGTTCACCTGTCAAAAATGGGATAAAATAAAGAAAATGTAACAGGTTTTTAAGCGGAACAGTACGCGACGGTCTGTAGCAGTTTCGAGTCGCTTAGCAACCTGCTTACGTCAACCGGTAAAAACTTTCGAACATTTAAATACATTCCCAACACAACATCTTTGAATATCTTCATGTTTTGTGGAAATGTAACTGCTGGATGTATTCTTCGATTATTAGCAAGTCATGTGCTATCCAGTGAAACTAAAACAAGTTTGTTTACTTCGTTCTTTTTGTCATTGGCCTGTAGTTTAGAGAGTTAATGTTAACAACTCAAATTGTTTATATGTTATTTATGAAGGACACTTGCTTTATTGATAACACAAGAAGTCTTAAGTGTTGCTGGGATCAAATAAGATTAATAATAATAACCCATTCATTCATCGTCTATACCCATTTGTAGGTGTTAGCTCATTTCCTGCAATCAATGAGTGAGAGGTGGGACTGCTAAAAGTATTTTTGGGGTAAAGAAAACTAATGTGAAGTAATCATATTCAATTGTTTAATAAATTGTTTAACGTAAAACTCTAGTTAAATGTCAGCTAGAACTACGCAACCCTTAAAGAACCTTAGGAGAACGTTCCCTAACGTTTGTGTTTGTTTTTAAATTGACAGTGTGACTATGACCAGGAGTCACAGTAAGTTATGACATAGTAAGTTATTTTATGCAGCCAGTATAGCAGGAAAACTGATAAACCACGTGTCCATGTAGAGCACAATGTGGAAAACTATTTTTTTCCACTGTGAGAGAAATGTTACATTCCGAAATAGCATTTCAAATAGCTGTAAAATAGTATTTTAGAGCTGTTTATTTTTAGAGGTTATTCGCAGGGGAGCAGACTAGTAAAAAGTAGCCATCCAAGAAAATTACTCAAGATTAAAAAAAAGTATTCGATATAAAGGCTACAAGTAGTAACAAATTATCTAATCAGATTTACTATTTAAAAATATTTTTGATCAAACAAAAATATAGTTGTGTGCAAATTATTTCAAAGACTACAACATATATGTTTATAAAAATATTAAATATTTTAGCAATTGGAAAACTTGTGACTCCTGGTCATAGTCACACTGTCAATTTAAAAACAAACAAAAACGTTAGGGAACGTTCTCCTAAGGTTCTTTAAGGGTTGCGTAGTTCTAGCTGACATTTAACTAGAGTTTTACGTTAAACAATTTATTAAACAATTGAATATGATTACTTCACATTAGTTTTCTTTACCCCAAAAATAATTTTAGCGATCCCACCTCTCACTCATTGATTGCAGGAAATGAGCTAACACCTACAAATGGGTATAGACGATGAATGAATGGGTTATTATTATTAATCTTATTTGATCCCAACAACACAGCAACACTTAAGACTTCTTGTGTTATCAATAAAGCAAGTGTCCTTCATAAATAACATATACACAATTTGAGCTGTTAACATTAACTCTCTGAACTACAGGCCAATGACAAAAAGAACGAAGTAAACAAACTTGTTTTAGTTTCACTGGATAGCACATGACTTGCTCCCCCGACACACACGTACACAGAGCAGTGGAGTCCAAGTCCGGCCATGACCAAGGCACATGTTGTACAATCAGGAATGGTTTTGGGTTTTTTTTATTGCAGGGATTGTGCATCTACGTGTGCAAGGCTCTAGATGTTTAAATCTGTTTTCCTGTGTTGACTGGACTCTAATACGGATGTATGTCAGCAACTACAGGGTAATAATAGAGAGCTTCAACATTGATGGCTCTCCAAACATAGGAAATATTGAGAAACTCTACAAACTTCCTGAAGAAAAACAGGCAAAAGTCAAACAAATTGTCCAAGACAGTCATTACAAAATCTGGTACATTAAACAAGAATTACTGCTGCTACATCAGAGCAAGGCAGAGAACTCTCACACCCTCCGGTGGTTAATGAAGTGTACTGCGAAATAAAAAATATGAAGCATAGATTTTCATGAAACATTTATTCCAAAAGTTTGGACATGTTTTCTGTTTGAAAACTAAAAATGATCTTAAAAGATAAGCTAGGAAGAAATAAGAATATAAAATCATGTTAATAAACTTGAAGGAGTTTTCTATTTTATAAAACGATACAAATAATTTCTAAGTACCGTACTTCAGAGTCTGAACATACCATTGTGAGACCAGCTCCTGTCTCCCTGAACTTCAGACCTTCCCCACAGATTTTAAAAGTGTGTTCCTGAGGTATGTTCGCAGCTGATTCATCAGGTCTTTGTTCTGACCCTCAACCCAGTGCATCTCAACCCCTACGTCGTTTCCCTCTGGAATCACATTCAGTAGGCACTTAAACAGAAAGTGTTCGACCCCTCCAGGAGTTTGGGGCCGTCCGGTGTCACCGGTGCTCTCTGCAGCAAGAGTTTTCACGTCCGCTTCCTGTCTTGGTTCTGCGCAGACGGAGGAATCCATGTCCACATCCTCACCCCCTGCATTTTCCAGTGCCTCTTTTTCTTCTTGTCCTTCAGCCGAGGTCTCAGTTTCTGTGCTCGACTCTTTTGAAGAAACGGATTTGCCTTTGAGGTCGGCATCCTGGCTCTTGTCATTTCCTTGGTTTTCAGTGGAAACGGGAGCAGCTGTGACCGTACTGGTTTGTATACTGGTCCCAGCACAGGGAGGCGCCCTGGGAAGTTCTCGCAGCTGACGTGTCTGTTCACGCCTCTTCTGTCGGCCGTGGATCCAGGTGTTCTCCACAGCAGTCAGGAAGAGGCTCTGCTCCTGTTGTCTGCAGGGGACCCGCTTATGCAGCACCTGTAGAACGACAAACAAGACCCCGACCAGTTCAGCATGATGGAACCAATCCAGAATAGACTAACGAACAGCAAAAACAAAAAATTCTACAAACCGAAAACCTTGCCTTCACTTGTTATAGAGATGCTGTATATGTCAAATGACTTAAAAGAAATCTAAGTAATTTAACGTCTTGAAATTTAATTTCTGTCTCTTTAAAACTTCCTTCTCTTTCCGAAGTAATCAGCACGGCATCACACCATGGCTCCTCTATTAACATTTTAACAACGATTTTTATCAGTGTGGCACTGAGAAGTAGCTTGTATAATGACTCAGCTGATGCGCAGTTCCACCATGTGTTTGCTAATTGCAGCTGGGTAGTCTGAAGGAGCGGAGTGAGGGAGTTTTGGGAGAGGGCTGCTCTGTGAGGCGGAAGCTTGGTAACTGCAGCTCAGAGGAAGAGCATTGTCTCGAAGGTGGCGTTCGGTCCTAGGTGTTTTGCACAGTTTAATGGTTGCCATGGAGATTAATGGATTTCTCAAACAGGCAGGAAAGAAACAAGGCAACAATATAAGTATGTTTATGGTGAGGGAATAACATAATAACATGATGTAAAGCGAAAACCAAAGTTTATTTTGCAGAACACTGCCCCTTTAAATACATTTTGTTGTGTACTTGCAGTCTCTATGAGTGCAGAAAAGTGTAGTTTAGTCTCTCCCAGTGATGCATAGATATCTTTTTATTCTGTTTGGTTCTATTTTTTAATCTCTTCAATGTTATCTATTCCTAATTACATTTTCTTAAATAATTCAGATAATTTACTGCAGAACTGCTAAACAAAGTCTTAGACTTTCAGACAACTAATTTTGCAAATCCGCCACTTCTATTTCTTGCAGACATTTTGCAAGTTCAAGAATGCTAAAGCTACAATTGGATAAGTCAAGATGGTCGGTTGTTGGGTGTATTAATACAACAGTAAATTACACTATCCCGCTGTATCAGAATATCTTCGAAGTGCCTGGGTAAATTGTATTTTTCTCGAAAATGTTTCCATATCAGAGGGGAAGTTGTCTCTTTGCACAAAGCACTTCAAAGACGAGTGCAAGTATCGTTTTGATTGAATAGTAATAGTTTTTGATTCCCTTTGAGATCAATAAAATATTTTTGATTTTGAATCATTTCTTTCTGTCTCTCGAAATGACAACAAACTTTATTTTAGACATGAATTTACACTAAAATTCATGTTGATGTGACGTTCTGGCCACTGACTTGATAGAAGGAAGATTGTGTCTTCTTAGCACCGTGTGCTAACTTTTAGCTCCAGAATGAGCCAGCTGAAAAACAGCCAATGGGCTAATTCAGGTGTATTTACAGCAACGGTAATTAATGTGCATTGTCTCTGCAATGCTAACTGCCTAAATAATTTGGTATTGTTTATGCCATTTTTGACTTGGGCAACATAAGATTTAAATACAAGGGAAACTAAATATTGTTGTAACTCATAATCATAAATTCTCTGGCAGAAAAAAAGATTCTATCTTGTAACTTCAAAAACTTAGTCCAGAAATATGGAGGGTAAAGGAGATTTTAATTTTTATTTGACTTTTCCAGTTGAAACATACACATGAAACATTATATAGGATTTATAACATGTAAATCCTATAAATCCTGAAATATTAAAGTAAACACAGTGTGTTCAGAGAGTTTTAGTACAAATCTTTAAGTTTATATCTAATTGAGTATATGTGGATATCTAATTCTTTTATATAAAGTGCATATAGTGAATTGTGTGAATGAATCGGTAAAGACCAGCTTCAGACAATCATTAATAATGATAGACTTAGCAGTGGGAACATAGTCGTGAAGCTTACCCGCAGCTCAGTGAGGGTTTTCTCCAGCAGAGCAGTGATGCTGTCCACAGAACTACAGCTGCTGCTGCTGCAGCCTGCAGCTGAGGCCTTGGCCTGGAGCTCCTTCACACCTGCCTCTGGTAGTGTGAATGACAGCGGCTTCTGAGCCTTCTCCAGTTTACGCTTCTTACTGGGAGGAGACTGGAGGACAACAAAACAAAGCATATAGTCCAACAGTAATCTGCACTGAAAGAAAATCTGGACAGGTGAAATGTTGCTTATCTGTACAGTTTAGACTAAAATACAGCAGGGAGAGGAATGATTTTGCTGTTACGAAGGGATTCACCTTGGTAATGCAAAATAATCTCAACATTTTTCTAAATTGGATATTAGAAATAATGAAAAGAAAGTTTTCACCACTGCTGTAACATCTATTATTTCCATCTGAATGCATAATAGTATCATGTAGAGGAAAAAGGATAATTGTGAAAGTAGAGTTCAAGCTGACAGCAGAGGGCAGGGTTTGCTCAAATGATGGGCTACACCTTTCTGACTAAATTAGCAATCTGAGATTACATGTTTTCATTAAGATGCAGTTTAATAGAATAGAAGTTTAATATATGTACCTTTTGTTTTATTTATTTTTATTTGTAAGTAGAGCACTTTGGTAAAATTGCTGTTTCTAAATGTGCTTTATAAATAAGTCGAATTAGATTTTTTATGTGACAGGGCATCTGCTGAAACACTTCATTTAGAGGTTGTATGTTGCCACAATGATTTAAACAAACACATTTTTAAAATTAAAAAACAAGCTGTTATATTAATGAGAAACGAATCAACTCATTCCTACGTCACTATCAATGTGAGCACATTCATCGCTTGCGCCACAAGAGGGCGCTGCAGCGGCGCGAGCTTCCACCTGAACCTGCAGTGCATCAAACAGCGTCTTTTGTCTAATCTCCTCTATCGTCGGGCTGTGATGGGCGGTGGAGGTCATTATCCAGGCATAACTCGGCAGAGACGCGAGCAGCGACACGAATGCTGCACCCATGAGTCACTGCGGTCGGGTCCAGCGAGGTGGAGGCGGCGGAGGTCTGCGGCAGCGGAGACGGAGCTGACAGCATGGCCGACTGACCTAGAAACAGCCGAGTGGAGGAGCGGACCGCGACCTTCACACTGCTGCACTGATCCGGAGACGAATCCCACATGCTGCTGCTAATTATCTCCTCTCTCATTTAGAATAGCAGTCTGCAAAATTTTTTTTATTTGTATTAATAAATATTTGGAAATGTCTGTGTTTTGGTTTATGTAAAACAAATATATATATATTTAAAAAACATATTAATACCGTTTTAAGGGCTCTTTTTAAAATCTCATTCATAGTTTTGATGGTTGGACTTCTTTAATAAAATGGGCTGAAGCATGACTTTTTAAATTTTTTCTTATTGTTAGTTTCTGACGTCTCTCCCTCTTCCTTTCAAGCTTTCTAAAGATCTGCACCTCATTGCACAGAGGAAGGAAATCAATAAAATTCATCAGGCTGAACCTGTAGCCCACATCCTTGACACAGATTCTTTAACTAATGCAAACAAACAGATTTTAAAATGAAACATGCACACTCAACACTCACACATGTGCTCTGTGTCCCTTTTATGATTGCTTTTCCACTCCATTATTCATCGCACTTCACAACCCTGACCTCACTGCATGCCGCATCGAACTCACTCACACAGAGCAAGTCGAGGATAACCAATGAGGGAAAATATGACATTTTTTGTTGGTTTAAAAATGCCACTTTTAAAACCTAAAAAGTATGTACTAGGTGGTTCTTTTCCGACATAATCTGCAGCTAGTCACCCCCATCTCCGCTCTCTGGCTATATTTATGTACAGGAAACCAAACATAGTCTCACTGGAGACACAAAATGCAGCAGCACCATCCACCTTCAGGCAAACATTTTAAATCATATTTGACCCAAACCTTTGTGTGAACTCTGCACCTTTCTGTCCTCTGACCAGAGGCCTGCATGAGCAACACAGAGCTTCAGGGCTGGGATGAAGCCCAGCATATTTTCTCTTCTTTTATTCTGTCCACCTCTCCTATAAATGCAGTCACCTCACAGCCTGGTAATCGTGATGATTATCGCTCCTACCAAATGAAAACCTCAACTTCAAATTCCCCTGCTTTACAAAATATTCAGTTTCAAAGGCAAATAAATAAAATAATTCTGAAAAGTTTTGTAGTAGTGATGTTATGACCTACAATGTGGATATGCCACAAGAAAATATACATTTATGGAAAGTTCAGTGGAAGGAAAACGTGTAAAGGATAACTGGAGGATCTCAAGCTCCTTTAAGAGTTTGAGAAGATTCACAGAACTTGGACTGTGATTAGAGTCAGTGCTTCAAAAGCCACCAAACACAAAGAATCTATGGAGGATTGTGAAAAGGAAGATGAGGCCCAACAACGCAAACGAATGCTACTAATGAATCAAACTGGGATTTATTAACACCGTTTTCCTCCATGCAGCCTTGGATAAGTGCAATAATTCGTGCAAAAGTACTTAATGCAAGAATATGACGTTCTGTCTGAGAATTACATGTTGGGTTTTCATTGATTATGTTTACTAAATGTCACACCAATAAACTAATTCGTTTTTTACATTTACTCAAATTTAGAGATTTAGATTCGTTAACTCGGCGTTTGGTATAATTAACTTTTAAATGTTTTGGATTATATTTTAAAGCTTCTCTTTAAAAGGTTTGGTAGAACTTTGTCCGCAGCTTTCCATCTCAGCCCACAAGTTTTCTACGGGATTGAGACCAAGATGGCCGATCCAAAACACTGACTTTATTAGCCTTAAGTTACTCTGTTAATACGGCAGCATTCTTCCAAGTCATTGTCCATCTAGGAGTATTTTTTGTGAGTCTCCTCACACAACATGAAGCTGCCACCTAAATATTAAATTATTTGCCCCCGTGTGTGATTGAAAGTCCCCCCTCCCTCCTGAACAGAACAGAGGAAGAGCTGGACATTTCCATTGGGTTTATATTATTTTGGATGAATCTGGCACCACCAGATATCTGGAAAATGTACCCAAGCATGAACCAGACTTGTGAATGTCTACACTGCATTCCTAATATTGTGGCTAGTTTCTTTTTGTTTTCAATGTTCTCACATAAAGAAGAAAATTAATCTAGGTGTTGCCTTTAAATACACATCCACAGGTTTGGCTTTATTTCACACAAACGTTACAAATGATGCTCTTAGAAGCTCACAGAACCATGAGAAAACCATTTGTATTTTCCAAAATTGCTTAATTGCATTGCAATTGTACGTATGCAATATAGGTTTGAAGAAAGTAATACAAATATACCCTAAAAAAAAATTATCTTAGTATTCTGGCGTTTTTGCAAATGGGAATAAATTTGGTAATCGTAGAATCGGAAAGGTTTATGTTAGTTTAATGTCAGTTTAATTAACTAAGTCAATTAACTTTTCAATTACATATAAACTGATGGAGATGACCCTACATTTGGATGCTTCCATGTTCAAGCTAACTTTGTAACTCCAGATATTTTCATGGCTTTGGTGTTGGTGGTGATGATATCTAGCAGCTTGAAGGTAAGTAGGTCACAGCTGAACCTCTGTCACATCTGTCACACGTTGAACGTCACAGTCATGAATGAACATTTTCATGGCCACCACAGAAACATGGGAACCGAGCAAAGAACCACACATGGATAAACTCTGCCATGTGACGACTACCAGTAAACACACACACATGCTATGAGGGGGTCTGCGTGAAACCGATGGCAGGCCGCTCCCGAGCGTGAATGATGCTGAGCGCAGAGCAGAAGAAGTAGGCCAATCATTCTGCTCTGCTGCTTTTGTGCCAGAAAGGCCAAAACAGAGAGCTGCAGCAAAGTGTCACAATCTATTCTGTTTAACCATGTTTAATTCAGGGTTAGGCAGGGTAACAGAGCTGCGGCTTCGTTTTTCATCCCCTCTTTCTGTCACAATCACTTCCAACTTTCTCCGGGTCCAGACAAGTCAGCGTGCACAGAGCACTGCCCTGGCAACTGTTGCCTGGCTACTGCATGCAAGAAATCCCATAAACATCTCCCCAGAGGACAGGAGTTAAGTGCACATAATGGATCAGGGCTTGGCGAGGAGGACAGGATCCAGATTGAAGAGAAAGAGAGGGCTGAGGATGGAGCATCAGTAAGAACGGAGGAATCAGAAAACAGGTCCTGATCAGAGTCGGTAATTTATAGGCCTAATTTTATTAACTCGCCCTGATGGCCAATGGATTACACATCTACAGGCAAGAAGCTTGATGGCAATTAGCAGCTGGTCACACAACAAGCTCTGAAATACACTTAATGGATACAAATACAACTTTGAATCTGGCTCACCCCTCCCAACTATTCCTTTAACCCAGTTTGGTTGCAACAGCATGAATCCTGGATATCATTTTGTCTTTCAACTGGTCCATCGTTTTGCCCCTGAACATAAACATAAATGCAGGGTGATTCAGAAACACGAGTCCATGCATTCACAATGTCTTCCAGGATTACCTGTACAAAGGTGTGCATAATTGATCAATTTAAAATTATAATTCTCAGACTGCAGCATTACTTGTAGAGAAAAGAGTTTGAAAGCATGAAATGGGAGTCAGGGCTTTAAGTTATCAGGCAGCTTTGTTGGAAAACCAACTGAGTCTATAGTTTGGGCTCAGGAGGCAGCTCTCTGCTTTTAAGGGTAGGATTTAAAGTTTTCTTGTGATGAAGCTGACAGGTCTGACCCAGAGCTCTCCTCTTATTTATTCTGCTACAGGCTCAGAGAGCCATGTGAGATCCTTTGAAGTAACCATCACATTCTTCCTCACTGTCCTGTTCTTTACGTACACAATTAAACAAAAGCAGTAGTTCATCTATTGTGTTTTCTAATTTCCTCCCAAACGAGGCAGAGTTTTCTGCCGTCTTTTAACCTCGTCTTAATCAGTGGATCTCTTGGATTTCTGAAGGATCAGTCGAAGGTTTCAGTGTGTTGTCGGCTGCTGCTTATCTCATGGTCAGAGGAACATGTTTTTGTAAAGTCGTTTGAAACTCCTCCATAAATCAATCAAGGAATTATAAAAGTGAAGTCATCGTGTGACGACAAATATCAGATAATGGCAAAGAAACAAATATAAATGGGATCTTCAGGCTCTTTGTTAAATGAGGGCCAAATCGTTATTTTTTTGTTGAATCCAAGAAAAAAACCAACTAAATCAGTCCAAAATAAAAAAGTCACTAAAAATCTATTCATTTCTTTTGATAAACAGCAGAAAAAAATACAGCGCAATTTATCAGCAAAAACTTAATTAAAAAGAAGGAAATGATGCCTGTCAAGTAATCCATGTATTGTCTGCCAACTAGTGTCAGGGTTCTTGTACATTTACCATTAAAAAACATCCAGACTCATATTTCAAAATTATTCCATCAGCCTTTAGGGGATTATAAACATTTGAGCACAAAATATTCCTCTAATTAGGTATTATCATCTGTTTTTGCACACCGTTTCACACTTTATGGCATCTGGACAAATGTAGATCAGTTACAATCCATGATAACTAAACTGCATTTCATAAATAATAATTTTTAAAAATCAATAAAATCTCAGTTTGTACTCTGTTATATCTTTATTCAAAATGCCTTGTTTGGTTTCTGAACCAAACCCAGTTCAAGAACCTTCGGTTTAAATCTCAGACGTAAAAGTTTCTTGAGGCCCAAAAAGCAATGAAATGTCCCTGTTTGATCAGTCAGAAGATTAAAAAAACCCAAGGTGGGTCAGGTTTTGATGTGGCAAAAGAAAATGGTAAAAACATGTCAATTGCATTTTTTTTCCTTTTAATTTTACTCCTACAAATTAAAAGAAATAAACCTTCAATCTTTTTCCTGTCTCCTTTTCTTGGAGACGATAGTGCGGTAAAAGTAAACCAAACAGAAAAAAACAGGAACTTACTGGGACCGTCACATCGTCATAGAAACTCCAGGCCAGCGCCCAGCGCATGGTCCGTCCCTGGCAGAACTCTGTGTGGGTCACTTTGGGCACCTGAGCACCAAAGAGAGAGAGTCAGAGATGGCCAACGCAATAAAGTGCTGAAGGAAATAATCTGCCTGAAGTTCCAGACATTAAGAGGATAACCAGCATTGTGCTCAATTTTCTCTCTCTTTTCCATCATCATGAGATGAGAGCATAAGGCTAACGCAGTCACTAAGTTCTGCTTCATTTTCTATCTATTTGAATCCAGCTAGGTAAATATGCTGTCATGATACACAAATGATGCGTGCAAGCATCAGGATTCATAATTACAAGACCACACACACTGAGTCAGACAGATAAAAGCTGACTAAGGATAAAGTGTTGTTTTCCTAGCATGCCTTAAACAAAAGGTTAGTGTTTATGGAGACATGGCGACCCCAAGAAACCATATTTTGCTACAGAGATTTTTAACCTCCCAGCCTTTTTCTTAACTATATTCTCTGTAGATAAAAGATAAATGGTCATCATCCAGCAGAAGACCCCAGAACATAAATAGTTTTGAACTACTGTTCAAAAAATCCAAAACACATAGATTTAAAACAAATCTATATTTGTTTTAAAGTAGTATTTATCAGCGAAAATAATCATGGGAAAGGTGAGTGTGCCAATACAACAAATCTTTTATTCTTACACATCTTTATCAGCCGTTCCCATAATTATGAATACATGTAGAGGTTTGTATGACTAATTTTCTAACTTCAAAGGAAAAACACACAACAAGGTTTAAATTGGGTAATTGGTGATAAAAGCTTTGGTATATTAACTAGAGAGGTTTTTACTGAAAGATGCTTTAAAGCGAAGCATCGGTCTCCTCCCTGGATGTTCGCCAGCCCTGCAATCACTTGGACTCAGACCTCTGGAGGAGGTTTCGGAGTTTGCTCATGTTTCTGCATGAGCAAACTGAGATCAGAGGCCAGAGTTTGGTGCTGCTCCTCAGTGGATACTCACCCCTTGCTTCCTCAGCTCCTCTTTCAAAGGTGCCAGGCTGCATTTCTTCCCCAACATGCAACTGTACCACCTGCAGAAAGAAAAATCAACATCAACCAGCTGTTTGTGTGCACCCAAATGAGCATGTGTGTGTTAGCAGCCCACTGTCCAGACCTAAACTACAAAGCAGAGATCAAAACAACCAGGCGTAGGCTTCAGGGAGCAACACAAAGGCAAAATGAAAACATGAGAAGCAGGAAAACATCCGGGTGCTCATGGTCCTGAAGCGCACAGAGAAACGGTTTTGAAGTGTTCCCGAGGCGGAGGCCTGATCAATAATCGCTGCTGCGCAATAAAGACGCGAGTCTGGTGTTGATCAATGTGCAGCAGAGTCCAACTGGGGCACACGGAGGAAAGATGAAGACATTAGGGAGCACCGGTCTGGAAACTTGGCTGGTGAAGCTGCGTCCTCCGGGCTGAAGTGGAGTTTAAATATCATCTTCTGTGATGGACGCAGGCAGCATAGGGCTCATCTGCAGCTGTTGGATCCATCTATAGAGGATCTCATAAGCATACACAGGCATGCTAAAATCCAGTTTTTCATGATAAATCGTTTCAGAGCTTTTTCCACTAGTAGTGTGGTATATACAGTATATCCAACACAACGCAATAATAATGTGTTCACACTGTTGGACTATTGCTTTACTGACTTTTGGATCAATTTCTCACATCTTGACTTGTCGATATTTACCTGACCCCACAGATTTTCACTCAGGTTGAGTTCTGGACTCTGGTTACAGAACTGCAATCGCACAATGTATCTCTTGCTGAGAATTTAAAATATACATTTGATTTGGACGTTATGTTTGGACTCATTGATAAACTAATCTTAATCCTCAACTTTCTAGCAGACACCTGAAGGTTCAGTGTTTGGGACTGTTTGTATTTTCTTAGTCCATGTGAAGAAAAGTTATGCTGGAATATTACATTTTGCAGACATAATTCCAAAGTTGACATTTTAAGATGGATTTCTAGTGAACATCAGTTTTCTGTGGGTCTTTTTAAGACTTAATTTAACAATTTTCTGTTAAAATGAACCGTTTGTGTGTGGACAGATGACACAAAGGGGATGTCCATGCATGCTGGGAAAGTGATGATGCAGGGAGGGCCTCATGTCAAACCTTTAGCTGACGTAATGAAATATTGATCAGCTGTAATAATAACAGATGTTCCCCACTTCTAATCACAGCGGGGAAGGAAATCCCCTGAAAGTCTTCCACCAACAGATGCTCCTTCAGTGTTGAAAGAGTGCAGCTGCACCAATTTACACTTTTGGTTTCCCCCCTTTGAAAAGAGAAGGCAGAGGATGAACTCAGAAATCATTTTCATATTAATAGAGAGATGAATCAGGAGCATCACTTCAGCTCTAGCTGCAGCATGGAGCTTCTGTCTGACAGTAATTACCCTTTAGTGGGGAAGCAGGAGAAGGCTGGGGTGGCAGGGTGGACCATTTCTAAAGGCTGGCACCGTTTCCATGGACACCTGGGAGCTGTGGTATTCCAGCACGCAGCTGGGAGTGACAGCCAGCTCCGCTTGGTCGGTCTAGAACCTCAGAGCTGCTAAATAAATCTGGATTCGCTCCGACTGCCTCTCCCGTATTCATGATTTTGCAACACGGAGCCACATAAGAGCAGGCAGGTGTTAACATCAGTCCCACTCCACTGAAGCATCATGAACAAACACACACACACATGCCTACACGCCCACACACACACACACACACACACACACACACACACACACACAGAGTATGGTGTGTAGGAGCCAGAGCAGGTGTGGCCTGTCTAATCAGGTCTAATAGCTCCACTCTGCTGGGGTCTCACTTGGCTGCTTGGGTGACAGGCCCGGGAGGGGGACGTGACGGCTGCCACCCAAACACAGTGGCTCCCCTGTGGCTCCCAGATACAGCGCGGGGAGTGTGTGTGTTCCTAAATCATTACAGTAACTGAGGGTGACAACTACATCAGCGATCCATCTGCCCGTTTCATGTGTCAAACTCGAGGCTCGGGGGCCAACTCTGGCCCGCCGTAGCTGCTTAGGTGAAACAAACGCCAAATTACATCAGTCAGGCTCTCCAGTTTTTTGTGATTCAAGAATTGCGGAAATTCATGCAAAAATCGAGAGATCCTTACGTTTTTCCCGCTAATGCATAATTGTGGGTTTATTGTAAATCTTACAAAGACTGTCAAAAGCATTGGATTTAAGTGATGCCAACTCCCACTTGCAGGTGGCAGTGTTTCTTACTTATACTACACTGCTGCCTCAGCCTTACTTGATGTCAAGTTGCAGTGTGTGATCGGTGTGACGTGTAACAAAAAGTCACATTTACTGTCATACATCTGTGTAAATATTGCAAAATTCCTTGCAAATATTTCTAAGTTAGCACCACAAAATCTGTGATTTTGATTGTAAAAATCAGAAAAACAATCACAAAACCCTGGAGGGGCAATTCAATGTTAAAAGATGTTCAATACTATTTAATTTAAGAAGTATGTATTGAATGCAGAGATAGCTATTTATTAATGGGTTTTATCAATACATTCTGGCACATTCACGATCTTTATATGTCCCAAAATGAAAATGAGTTGCACACCCCTGTCTAACTCTCTCTTCAGCCAATCTGAGTCTCTTCAAAGCCATCCAAACTGCAGCACACTTCAACATCCATCACGCCGCTACCATGTGTAGCTCTGATGTGTAGATATTTCTGCACCAAACATCCACTTATGCAACAACAACAAAAAAAGGACTTTTTGTCCTCACCGCAGCCGCTTCTTCAGCTGCAGGCTGTCATGAATGATCCTCTTGACAAACTCCAGTTCACCGCCCTCCGCCATGATCTCAGTCACTCCGCCCGTGTTCACCGAACTGGGAGGAGGTCTTCGTGAGTTTCTGGAGTTCACCCCCTGCAGGGAGAGCAACAAGACAGACAGAGATTAGGAGGAAATCCTATTAGGGGCTTATTAGCTTCACGTAAACAAACAGCATTTCATGCAGGAGCCGAATGAGGCTGAGCCAGAACTAAAACACAAAGATAACAAAAACATTGTGGTGAGCTTTTCACACTCAGCCACACCTCCTGCAGCTCATCAAGACGTTGATCTGTTTCAGTTTTTGTATGAATTGCTGCCTCAATGTGGTGTAGCGAGGAGTTGTTTCCGACTGACTCGAGGAATGATCCAAACAAGTGTTTTTTTAAATATCCCTCAGCTTTCCCCGTCTTTTGTTGTGACTGTCCCAACTGTTTTGGAACGTGTTGCAGACATCAAATTCAAAATGAGTGAATGTTTGCCAAAAAAGCATGACGTTTGCTAAATTTCCAAGTAGACTGCTGCTCTGGACATAATAAAACACAGTGGACCAACATCAAATCAAGAGAATATGTTTTTCTTCTTTCTACTCCATATTGAAGATGGAAAGAATAATAACCAACACGAATAAACATCTTATAATACATTAGAACCTACTGTGATGCACCTACCTTTGCTTCTAGCTGGTTGGCGAAAAAAGGTGGGTTACACATGCAAAAGTCATAAATAATTTCTGTCTCTTCTTTTAAGGCGTCCATCAGTAAAGTCTTCTGCGGGACTTTTACAACTGTCAAAGAGAAAAAACGAATTAGTAAAGTAAAGCAACATAACGGAGCCTGACGTGACACCGTTTTATTTTACTACCACTCACGATACATCAAAGCCCACAGCATCATACGACCTACATCGTGTCTGAGCCTGCATTCACCTTTCACCAGGTCTGACAGCTTGTTCTGCTCCACATTCTTCTTTGCGTAGTCGAAGCAGATGTCGTCCACCTCTGTGGCGAGGAAGAACCAGCCGTTCATGGTGGCTCCCAGTAAGGGATAAATGCAGGACGCTCCGGTGCCTGAGGAAACAGGAAACACATCTCTGACGTCTGAAAATAACGTATGTATCACTATGAAGATTGATTGTGGCCGTCGGGGAATGACATGGAGAGGTGCGCTGATATTTTAAAGTTTACAAAAGACAGGATGCGATGCGCTACTAAACACTCTAAACATCCGGAGCCAATAAACGTCAGTTCCAGCGGTGATAATCGCATTATTTTAACGTAACAAGATGCATTATTCAGGTCACACTCAGAGAGAGACGGCATCCTCTGCTAAAGGGACAACCGGCGGTGATCCATCAAAGAGAAGACGGCTTCATTCTGCTTACTAACAGCTACAGGGTCACCAATCAGTGACCTGGAGCCTCACAGAGGACACGCCCAAGCCTCTGCAGGGACAGCTCAGAGTTGTTTTTGTCTCTCAGACTGACAGATTGGACACGAGCTGAGGCATCTGGACAGGGATTTGAGTTAGCACTGGGAGAACTGGGAGTGACTAAGGTCTTGTGCTGGGGGCTCTAAATGACACTTTGTAATCCTCTCTAATAGAAAACATAAAGAAAAACAGAAAGGGGAACATGAACGGCTTAGAAAAAGGAAAAAAAAAAAAGATTTGTTAAAGCAACCAATGACCTTAAACATCCAGCCAGCGAAATAGCAGAATGGGTTAGACCACAGTACAGTCAAATCTTATAATGGCCTAGCCAAACTCCAGACCTAAACCCAATTAAAAATCTGTAGCAAGACCTAAAAATGCCTCTCCACAAATATTTACAAATATTTCAGTATGAAGTTTGTGAATGTAATGTGACTGAAAGTTGGTAAATCGAAGGGGTGTTAATGTTTTTACAACACGCTGGAGCACATCATAGTTTAAGGACACAAAGAAAACAAATCTGATTTGGTTAACCCTCCCACAGTCTTAGTGCAACACTCTGGACGAGCGCGGCAGATGTCACGGTCAGACAGCGGGGAAGCAGGACGTTTGTCCCATCAGACCGTCAATTACCGAAACTACAAAGAAATAAACTCATAAAACCAAACGTGAGGTCAGTCCCAGTGGACAGAGTAAAATACTTGTGTAGTTCAAATGACCCCATCTGTTAAGATCGCAGGAGTTTTAAAGTGCAGTCCCACAAAAACAGCATAAAGCTTCAGTTTATGTTTGGCTCCCAGTGCAGAAACCTTGATCTTAGCAGCTGTATGTCATGCAATTAAAATATATTAAATTAACCTGGAGAATTCAACTATTGATAAAGATGAGATATCCTTGCCATTTATTTCACCTCCTGTTTCTTCTAAGGCCCAAACTGTGGAAACTGTATTTAAATTTTTTTGTGTAGAAATTTTAAGAAAACAGCTTATTAACAGCTTATCAGCACCCAGGCATGATGGCGTGTGAGCAGTCAGTAAGAAATGCAGTGCAGGGTGTACCGATGTCGATGCCCCGGCGAGGCTGCTTCTGGCCGTCAATGAGGTCCTCCACCCAGTGGATGTAGTTGAGGCGCAGGGGGACGGTGGGGATGAGGCGCTCCAGAGGGATCTCAATGGTCAATCCAAAGTCTTCCTTTAACAGAGTGCAGGTGAGCGCGCGCACCGCCTCCGGCTCTTTGAAATTCACACTGCAAGAAAACCAGATTAAAGTAAAAGTTTCTGAAAAAGTTCAATCGCACACATGACAAAAGCAGATTATTGGTAGAGCTGTTAACGCTAACGAGTTAACACGTGTAGTAAATCATAGTTTTAACACCTTAATATTACATAATGCAGATTAATCACATGACCTATTTTGACCTAAAAGCCCCTCTCCTGCGGAGGGTTACCTAATTCACAGCAGCACAGTCTTGTACGAATTGCAATAATAAATTATTCTTCCCGCACAACCAATTTATAGTTAACATTTCTAAATTACAATTTGAAACAAAGCGACTCATTTTAAACCATCCTGAATATAAAAACATAGGAAACTGAGATGTTTGGTTTGAAACAGTGAAAGATTTTCTTTAAACATTTTGAAGTCAAGCATGGTGATTAATCTGATTTATTTTTTAAAATCAATTCACAACACTAGTTATTATTAACGTGGTCCCTTTTATTTGTTCAAATCAGCTTTTTGTTGAGTCAAAAATCAGAAAGGAGACTGGTTAAAATAATAATGACTTTATTTCTACAAGTTTGTTGTATTGTGACCACAGAGGATAGCACTATGATTAAATATTTAGCAACTTTTCTTACAATAAGTATACTTGCTGCATAGTTTACACACTTTGCAGTATTTAGCAAAGCCTTATGATTAGTTTGGGACCAAAGCCATAAAAAAAAACGTTAAATTTGGCCTGATTTCACTTATCTCTATGTTGGATTAACCTCTGAGGTCACTAGACAGTAATTCACCAAACTGCTCTTAAAACGCCACTTCATTAACCCGCTGCAGCTCTCTGCACCGAGCCTCATCACTTCACATTTCACACAAACATACACACGAGGGACGACGTGGGGATAAGCAGCCCATCAAATCAAATCCCCCCGCTGATTACAAAGATTTGTACACACCCAACACAACACAAAGCTCCACACTTTCTTATTCCCAGTGCTCCCTGCCTGACTCGTCTTCCCTCCTTCACGTGTTTAACTATTTCAGCTGTCGCACCAGAAGGTGTGGGCGAGGTAGCTGTAATTAAAGCTTCGCCGGGTCCTTTTACACCTTGGCAGATGCAATTAATTACATCCTGGTGATTGGGAGCTTCGCACTGCGCACACCCATGGGTGGTGTGAAAGCAAACCGGCAGGATGATAAAACATTTGCGGCTGAAAACGATGCAAATGTGACACAATTTATCTTGGATTTTGGTTTTAGATGCTTTTTAAAAAAAAACAATTTACATTTTTATCCAGACAGGGGGAAAAAAACAACTTTATAAAATGGACAGAACCTTTATCAGATTCAGCAGCAGTTCAATCATTTAACTCAAGATATCATGACAGCAAACATTTGATCTTTCATCAAACTGACAGTGTTACAGTTTAATCAGACAAACAGAAATAGATTCATGAATATGATGAATCTATTTCTGCACCTTAAAAATTTAGTAAAGTGAAAGTCATAATGTGCAGTCAAAAGCTAATAAACGTAAGATATTTTCTCCTATGCAGTTACAAAAAAATTACAAAAGATGCATTGGAAATCAGCTGGTTACTGAACTCAGACTGTTTTTAAGGTAAGAAACTTTTAAAGCTTTTTTTTCTAAACAGAAGAGAAATTAAAACGATGTATCATTTTCCTTTCAAACAACGTCTCAATAAAATTTATTAAATTTTGTGGTTCTTACGTGACAAAATATGTCATATTTTTAAAAGGCTCCACATCTAAGTGCAACCAGTTCATGCTAATAAACACTCTTCAGGGTGGAAGTTAGGAAGAAGACTGTAGGAAGCAGACTCAAAATTTGCTACTTTCATCATCACTGAGGTGTTAAAATAAACAAAATATGTTGACAGCTGTTCAAAAATAAAACTAATTATAGCAGTTGAAATGCTGGTCAAATTATGTGATTGGTCAGACCACAGATTTCTCTGCTGCAACACTTCCTAATGGGCATTTGTTAATAATACCATTACTAGTACTTTTCCTCCAACACTTACTACCTTCAGTCTCTGTACCAACAACACCTCTTGCATATGTTGAACACATTTAAATTATTATAATACTGAGAAAGAATTTGTACAGAATAATGATGGAACAATATTCTCATGACAAAACATGCTTACCTGATTTTTGAACCGAGCCAAGGCTTTGGACAGATAACAGGAAGGCTGATGAAGTAAAGCAAAGCTGCTCTGTTTTATTATTTTGACCTTGAAAACATCACAGAAGATGCTGGCTATCATTTGAAAATGAAGGTCGGCTGTTCACAGTTTTTAATGTTAATTGCTAATATGAGCTACTAAAGACAGCTTCAAAAGTTTATTTTGCAAACATTTTGTCTTTCGTCGGAGGAAGGACCGAGGTTTTTGAGCTCTCAACATGCTGCGGTACATGCTGAGCTCTGAAGTCAGAGTTAAGATACGGATCTATATTCTCAAGCAAAGAGCAGTTTTTGCATTTCTGATAAATAGTTAATGACCTGTCATTGCATAATATAATTTGAATACTATTTCTCCATTATACTTCTTCAAATCTGAATAATCAAAAAAACAATATCCGTCAAAGGGTCACAAGAAAACGAAAAAAGAAAAAGAAACGTACACAATGGAAGTCTGACACAAAATTGTGATCAGTGCACCTCTCACTGAACATGGATTGATTATGCAAGTAATTTTATTCACATGTACACCATTCGAACTCAGGCTGATGCTTTGTTTGTTTTGCTCGGAGTGAAAAAGCACCAAGTTGTTAGAATTATGCTGCTTACCGTTTATCCACTATCATCATCGGTGGCTCTGCTAACTAGCCCAAGCATTTAAAGCTGGCTCCAACGTGGGAAAGTAGCTGTACTGCAATGGGGAAGGTGTGAACAGCACGAACACAAGAATGATTAACAGCGCTCCTCCTGACTGACTGGTTGTTTCTGACCAGGAGTGGTGTATTTGCAGACGGGAGGGAGAAGGAAGAGGAGCTAGATTTTTTTCACACTACTCAACATCTTTAACAAATATATATATAAAAAAACAATTTTTTATAAAAGCATACGGCAGCTTTTAAGCAGAAGAACTCATCTCTTTCAATTTTTCCAAATGAAGAGTGAAACAGGTAAACTTTTCTCACTTCAAGTCTGAGCTCCAACGTCCGTCATCTGATAAACATTCATTAAGCTAACTGGTCAGCTCAACAGCTGCTGACCTCCAACGATCCACCGCAAGATTGTAAAAAGATGAGCCGAGGAAGAAACTGGGTCGGGTTATGGTGAGGAACCAGGCTAATGAGCGAGCCGCGGTACATCAGCGTAACGCTCAGAGCCGAAATGAGAGCCAGCCTCTCTCATCACCTCCTCTCTACCTCTCACATTTTCAGCCCTCATTTCTCCTCAGAGGCATCATTAGATAGAGATCAATATTCAGACAAGCGGAGGCTGCTCAGGCCGCTGCTCTATTTTTAGACCTTTCCGTGTGTGAGCCTGTGATGCGGGGCCGGCCGTCTCCATGGCAACCACACCTACTGAAGCTGATGAGCGGCGCACGCAAATCCGGCCACGCTGGAGCAATGGCTGATGGCAGGGGAAGAGCGTGAGCGCGCCCGCAGCGTCACGCCGGCGTTAGGGCTCGCCGTTGCGTGCCTACGCCACGGACGAAGCCGACGGGACTCAAAGAGGGACAAACACGAGACGAAAAAGTTGGTGCCGGAGTGGGATTCTGAACGAGAGCGGAGGAAGAAAGTGTTGAAACGGAGAAGGAGCTTCACTGTCGGCCGAGTCTGTGAAGAAATAAGAGTTTGTGTTCTCAGAGGTGGGGAAGTCGTTTTAGACAACAGACCGGTGAGACAACTGAACGCTTTTATGATCAGCATTAAAGCACAAAAAGTCAGACGTATAAACCCGGCTCACAGAGATAACCTTCATCTGAACCCAGTAGGAGATCAGGGAAGCACATTGTGCTGATTAGGCAGCATCTTTTCTCCTCTCAGCTGTTTTACAAACCTATCACAATCGCCTGCATGTAAAGATAAGCTGTTTGGAAAGGTCATTTTATATTTAGTAAGCTACAAATATTAAACAGCAGCTTAAAACTGCACATGTAAACTTTTTTTTTTTAACAAAAGACCACCGTCTTTAGCCAAAGACGAAGATTTGTAGGGGAACGATCAAAATTCTGCATCCAAGGCGTGCCGTGGTGGCGTAGTGGTTAGCGTGACCCGTATTTGGAGGCCTTGAGTCCTCGATGCGGCCGTCGCGGGTTCGACTCCCGGACCTGACGATATTTGCCGCATGTCTTCCCCCCTCTCCTTCCCCATTTCCTGTCAGCCTACTGTCATATAAGGGACACTAGAGCCCACAAAAGACCCCCTGGAGGGGTAAAAAACAAAAAAACAAAAAAAACCTCTGCATCCAACATCACCAGTCTGACTCCTGCTGTGATAAATCTACTGTTGCCGGCCACTTCGTTAGGTACAGCTCTTCAACTGAGTGGTGCCGCAAACAGCAAATCAGCCAATAACATGGTAGCTCCAAGCATTTAAGCATCTATAGATGTGGAGTAGAAAACATAATCCAGAGAGTGGAAGAGGGAGAATTTCAAATGATTAGTGCAACATGTCAAACCTTGAAGCAGCTGTGCTGCAGCAGCAGAAAAACAAGCAAGATGTGACTCCTTTCATTACAGGGAGCTGATCCATCTAAAAATCTTGATTTTTTTTGTACTCTTCTCCTGACTGATACCTTGTAAACTGTGTGATTGTCATCTTTTTTAAAAGTCTGCTTTTAAGACCCACCAGTACTGCCAACCCAGTAATTTTATCTTAATTAAAAAGATACATTCATAAATGAAGTTCTTTGCTTTGTAACTCTGTGACCTAAATCCTTAGATAACAAATAACAACAAGAACAGGTTAATCACATTTACTATAATTAATAATAGATTCAAAGTTAAGCTGCTGTATTTAATAACAATGTAATTAAAGCTCATTTTTAAACAATGACCTAATAAAATTAGGTAAAATTGAATTTCTTTTTAAATGAGATGCAAATAATTATGCTTCCAACCCTTTTCTTTACCCATCAGTGATGAGCACTGTGAAGAACCACACCAAGAAAAGCAGCTCACTTTTATTATTTTTTTTATAAATCAAAAGCTCTTTGGCTGCAATCTACATATTGTCCACTTAAGATTCTGCACTGCAGCTAAGGTTTTGTTTCCTAACTTACTGCAAATGCAGGACCCTCCTAGAAATGACTACAATAATAATACAATAAATGAATCACTGGCACTCCAAATGTGGGTGGGGGAGATGTCAGCTGATGAACAAAAAGCAGCAGATCTTTCCAGAATGCTCTCCCCGCGCTTTATTGTCACAAAAACACGCCCACACACGTCACTGGCTCGCTGTCTGCTTTTCTGGAAGAATTAAAGAAATCCACGACAATGATTTCCAATATTCCAACAACTTCTTCAATTAAAATAACCACAGATATTTGACAAGAAGCTTGCACAGCCACAACAGCTTAAAAAAAGAGACACTGACATCCTCATAGTGAATTTAAATTAAATAAGTGAATTAAAAACCCGTCAACCTGCAGAGTTTCCCTCACCTCGCTCTCATCAGACGGCTTAAAAGCCCCTGCATATTAGCAGCTCGACTGTGCATCACTGCTGGGTAACGATCAATTTAAACCCATCAAGGTTCCTCATTATATCTCCATTTTCTCTTCTAAGAACCTGACTATTAATACATCTCTGAACAGAAGTGGAGTGAAAATTTTACATTTTTAAATTAAGTGTCAACCAGGCTAATGCATCTTTAATAACCGCTACTCCTTCCAAATCCTATGCCTTCTGTTCGCCTCACTCCACACCCCAACACACTGAAAACAAGCCAACATTCAGGGTGATTTTTGGTGAGGAGAGGGGTTGTTATCTTTCCCCCACTTCCATTCAAATCAAATCCAGCACATTTCTGCAGCTGGGGTGCTATCAGCGCTCTCCACCGGCGGCCTCTGAATGAGGGGAGACGCGTCTCCTCTGAGGATGGAGCGAGTGTCTCCCTGAGATTACTCTTATCCCCCAATTTTTTGCTTAAATACTTTGAAAACCCAGTAGATGAGTTGGTTGGAAGATACAAAACCACGCTAATCCTCCCATCTACTGACGAACCGCCAGACTTAAGAGGGAGAGGAGGAAGAGGAAGGACAGTACTTCAGACGGCTAACCTGAACACAGGTGTCAGCTGGAAAAGCTGAAAGAACTCTGGGATGTTTTCAGGTTTTTTGATCTGTTTAGAGAGAACCGAGTGACATTTCAGGTACAAAATGTTGTGACCAAATAAAAGAAAGCAGGATTTTCATCAAAGAAAATGTGTCTCAAATCAAACCCAAACTCTCTTCTGTTGCAATATAAAATACAATATCTGCAGGATTTAATCCATTTACCAGAAGTGAAGCACAAGTCTCAGACTAATCCTTTGTGTCTCTGCTCTAAAAGCTCTAAACTCAAAGCAAGTTCTTTAATTGTCTAAATTCAGTTTTCACACTGACGGATAAAAACCTGCCAGCTCTTTGTTCATCTTCTGTCTGCAAGGAAAAAGCAGACACAGGAACGCCATCAAATGTTAATTAGCACTTGTCAGACCAGCATAGGGAACGGTGGTTTGCAGCATGCCCACACACGCACACTGCGTCCACTGCAAGATGGCTGCCTGGCCACTTCACAGCCCACACTAACGTGTTTCCACACACCAAGAGGTTTCCCAAACCCAGACGTCCATTTTCATCTGGATAATGAGGAAAAGTGGTTTCCTTACAAACAATGACGACAGTATGATTTCCAAGGCTTAAATCATTTTGCTTAAGGCATAATTTACTGGTCCTCACTGAGGGTGTTTTTATACCCGGTTGTCTGGTTGAAGCAGTTCGATTGTTTTCTGCTGGTGTGGTTCACTTTAATACTAAACCTTTTAAAAAACCTGTTCACCCCCTCGCCTGTAGTGGCACTGCACTATAATCCACTGAAGGAAATGACACAAAAGCTTCAGAAGAAGACATGAGCGCAACTTCCTTCTTCACGAAACTTAGCTAAAATGGAGTGGCGTCAGATTTTAGCTGTTATAGGATTCCTCTTAAATCTCTGGCAAAAGACCATGAGTCATTTCTTCCGCTAGCGTTAGGTTACTGCCTTTGTTTCAGTTGCATTTACCCAGAATGCCCTGCACTGTAGTCCACTTCCTGCTTTTGGAGCAGCCTCTGGTCCAATTGGCATTCACATATGCATTCAAACTGTGCCAGAGTTCACTTCAACAGAAGACCAACATTTTTAGACCAGAAATAGTTTGTTTGGTCCAAACAAACCAGACTTTCTTGGCAAATGAACCAGAGTGTGATTAAAGCAGATTAAACAAGTCTGTTCTGAATGAACCCTAATGGTTTGAAACCAATACTGCTTTCTGGTTTCTATCAAATCTGATCTGCAGTCTCTGAATTTATCTGATTCCAGTTTTATAAAAGACACCAACATATAAGAGACAGATGGGAGTAGGCTGTAAAGGCAGTAGGCTGAATCCATCAGAAAATTAAGGCATTATAAAATGAAATGAAAGACGTGTAGCGCTCTTCAGCACCAAAGACACTTTACAATGAAATTATTATCTACAATTAAGCATCAAAGTATCCCTAACATCTGATCTTTATTAAACTCAAAAAACTGCTTTTTAAAAAAAAAATTTAACCGTTATAAATTTTGTAGGCTGACGAATGTATAGGCTGAAATTGTAGGTTTAATTTTCAGGTATTCATGGACAGAGGGGTATAAAATCTGACTTAGTTCAACATATAAGCAGCTGGTTTCTGATCCAAGCCTATTAAAGAAAATTTACCTAATTCCGATCTCTGGACGATTGAACTGAACTTTGGTTTGTATCACTGGAAATAAACATCAGGCTAACATCAAGCTAACTCATCATGAGAGCTCAGTAAACAAGAAGGAGCTATGAATGTTGTTTTATTTTTACTTCCTAGTTCCAATCAAAGCATCATTAAACAAATGTCAACTTATATATTGGTACTTCTTTACCAGAATAACACAGCATCTATTATCGTCCTCCGTTAATTTGAAACTCCTCTCAGTTTTTTTCTGAGTCTAAATATGTGCAAAGGTAACCAAAACATAAATTGGAAAGCTGGAAACAAAAGCATGACAGTGAACGGTGATGCATATACTGACTCATATCAGTATATGCATAAAAAAAACTGAAAAATGATAAATGTAGCAACACTGGAGTTTCTCTTCTATAGCAGCAGCATAATCCCTACATTCACAAATTTTCTTTTTTTTAAAAAAATGATGTTTCTCAGCATTTTGCTGCAGAGGCCATACAGAGAGTTTGGCATCTGATCCAGTTTGGAAACGTAAAACTACTTCATGAAATTTAATAATCCTAAATTAAATAAAACAAATAGTGTGTTCTACATAATTGTAAGACATTCAAATAAATGAAGTCTCACTGACAAATGGGGTTGGGCTGCACAGTGGAGTTTGAAGGTGCTGGGTTTGAATCCTGAGTTGGGTTTTTTTCAGCACTTGGTTTGCATATCCACTACAAGAGGTCAGTCATTTTATGACTGGGTTGTGACTATTTAAAACAAAACGTAGAGGGGGAAAAAAAACAAACTTACACGGGTCTTCCTGTGAGGCTGGTGTGAACATGCTGCTGGAAGTCCGGGTATTTGGAGGCCAGGTAGGCGAAGTCCGGAGGTTTGTCCTTGTATCGGTTCCGAGGATGCATAGATTTATTGAGAGCCATGGGGATAATCCTAGTGTCCAACAATAACACATAAACAAAGACGAGCAGATATTACCCCCATAAATATTTGACATTTATTTTAAAACTACAAACAGAAAACATCGCTCTTCAGAGGAAAACTACTGCTCTTCTCCTGACTGGAAAAGTCAGTATTGATATTATGTTTTCAGATCTTTCAGCCCAAAAACTAAGTGCAGTAAAACACAAACCCACACAGAGGCTAACTTTGAAAGCTAACTTTGAAAGCTAACTCTATGACCAACCAAACATCCGGTTTCTGTACCTGGTTGGATGAACAGCGGCTTAATCTCGTTTTTAGCAGTATTTCAACTCTGGCGATGAAATATTTAACGCAAAAGAAGATCAAACTACTCACGTTGTTCAGACGTTTCTCTTTCCTGAACGCCTTCCAACGTCACGCTGCTGCGCGTTGACGTCATCGACACGTCCCAGACGTCGTTTTTCTTCCTCGCACCTTTATTTAATCCTTTAGATTTTCACGTTACTAGCTTTACTCGTTGAGCGCTGCTGATATTTTATATGAAAGGCGATTAGTGTCTAATTTTGAGAGGGAACGGAAAATGATCAGTATCAGAAATACTTTTTTTTTTTTTTAATTCAAAAAGTATTTTCTATTAATGTAGTCCGTGAGTATGAAAAACCTTTAAAATTGTATACTTTGACTCTACAACAGACAGGAATGAATGTGCCATCCATACCCCAAAATAAAGGGCAATAGTCCAACCCAATACTGAAATTTTTGAATGAATAAACTAGAAAGTGCAGAATTTAAGCCACTTTAATCACATTTAGACTGTGCAACATTACTTGAAAGGATTAATGTTCACAAAAGAGCTAATCTTTTGTGAACCAAACCAGCAAAATTTTAAATTGTCTAAATGTGACATACATATCCCAAAAACTTTAAAGGCACTCCTTTACTTGTAGAGGAGAAAATAAAACTTTTTTTCCCCCTCCAACACAAAATGCATGTCACACTCGGTCTATGACTTATAATCTTAAATCAAATGTGGTTTAATTCTTAGATGACTCAAAATTAGATGCAAAGCTATTCTTTAAACATTTTAGCATTTATTTCTTCCCACAGTGTTAAAAGGACTTCAAAGTTTCCTCCCTGCAGGAAGAAATTAGGAACTTTGAGCAGCATCTTAAGCCTCTTCTTGGACAAAATGCAGCTCTCATTGTGATTTGCATAGGACAAAGTAACTGATTCTGCAAATTTTTACATTTCCATGAAAGACTGCAGGAAGTCCCATATCATGATGCTTCCACCATTGTGCTTCACAGTAGTTTAATCTTAAAACCTTTTCTTGCTATTAAATCTGTACTGAAGATCAACACAATAAAAATGGTCTTTAAAAACCATAATGAACGCGTTTGTTCAGTAAAGGAAAACAAACAAAAAAAAACAAAGCAAAAAAAAAAAAAAATCACTTTTAGTGGCTTCAATGGAGAAGTGCTAAGCCACTATTTCAGCCTGGATGGGCATCAATTTCAGATATTTGGTCAATAACTGATAATAATACAGATTTGGAGACTCCACATCCGCAGCTCTTTAATCTACTCCAATAATCTCATCTCTATCCTGAACATCTTCTCAAAAGTCAAGATGTTACAACGTAAAAAATAAAAAAGCAGAACACACAAATCCAGATTTTTTTTTTTTCCTTTTATTATATCGCAAACAATAATGACATCCAGGTATTGTTAACAGTTTGCTGTGTGAAGAGTGAGACCATAGTGGCAAAAACATCATGAGCTCTCCTGTAAGGAGCTTATTGTGCAGTCTGAAGCCCTCCGATGTGGTTCGACAGGCAGCTCAGAGGACACAGAGACCTGTGGCTGGCGGACGACCTGCAGGCTTTCGAAAGGTCGCCTGTCGGTCGCTTCGCACAGAGCCACGGCAGCACAGAGATTGCTTAGGACCTGCGAATGGCAAAACTGGATTTTCCTCAAACACTTGCATAAAACATCAGCAGCAGCAGCTGTTTTAGAGGGGATTGTTTTCTTACTGACTTCTTATTAGAAAATAAAAGAGAGCACACATCAGCCCGACCTCTGGATAACCAACTTCCTTGAATAAAACCAAGGAAGAGAAAAGCATTTTTCAGCTTTTATGTGAAGGTCTGGCATGTCATAGCGTGATCTGGAGGAGAACTCCCATATCCAAAAGGCCGGAACAAAAACGAGGTTCTTTTTATTTATTTATATTTTTTCCCCAGAGATGAACCAGATTGTACGGACAAACGTCTTAATTTTTGGCTTCAGCTTGCACATTTAACACATCGTGCCGAATTGAACTACAAAACCCAACTGCTTCCCTCTTTACCACATTTTGGACAGAGAAAACAGCTTAGAGGAGAGAAAAAAAAGCAAATCAAAGGGAGTATCGAGAGTAAAATTCCCTGAAAGAGATCATTTCTCCTTTGGGGGCATACTTAGTCTGCCACAATCCGGCTGCATATACAGAAAAAATCAACAAAAAACCCCAGAATCACACACGACATCTCAACCTTTCTACAACCAAACCTGTCTGAACGCAACACGCCAGTCAGAGACCAATCATTTTAGGAAGGAGCAAAAAGGATCTGTGCCTACTTCTTTTTTAGTTTCCGGGTCAAAAATAAATAAATAAAGAGGCAAATCAGCACAATTCATCAAGCTCCCAAACTACAGTTAATTCAATCGATCAAATCGGTTCAATACGAAGGGTATTTGGGTTTTCCGACAGCTCTGCGTCCGGATGCAGGTCTCGCATGCAGCTGCGCTACATCGACCGGTCACAAAAGGCTCACGGCGGCCACTTCAGCGAAAGCAGCGGATTACCACGTCCAGCACACAGACGAGGAGGGAAACTCGCCAAAAAAGTAGCAACAAGTCAAGCGGTGCAGCTCCTTAATTAGCAATTAGGAACGGCGCTGGAATGGAGAGGCTCGTCAGAAACTAGAGGCTTATACTCGTCTCAACATCATTAAACTTTTAACAGCATCTTCAGTGAGAAACGGGGGGGGGAGAATGAGCAGAATTAATGAACACCTTGAAGGACAAAGTTGGAGCGAGAAAAGGTTTGAAAGAGTGGAATGGCTTCCTTTTCAGTCTGAATGTTTAAGGAAAGCCACTCAGCTCATTTGTGTGAATGAGCTGTGGTCTAAGGGGCTTTCACATCGCGAGCCAATCTTATATGTACAAATTTATATTTCGTATTCCTTTTTTTCCCCAAAATCATTCTTAAACTTAAGAATTTATTCAAAAATTAAAGATCTTTGCACATTTCATCCAACCGGGGAGCTGGGCTTCGCTTTAATTATCATGCCTTCGTTTCTCTTCCTGAATATTTAAACGTTTTGGGTTTTACTTCCTCTAGTGGCACCATAGGACAGCACCTTTGCAAGCTTTTCAACTCTGCTTTAGCTGAGTGATAAAAAAAAAAAAAAGAGAGAGAGATAATAAAACTCAGCTCAAAACAAGCTACAAAAAGCGAGCCCACCCAGATCTTCAAGGTGTGATTCTTGGACTCTGCTCAGGCGCTGCACAAAACTTTGCACTGCGACTTAAAAAGCCATTTATATTGAAAAGAGGTAATTTATCTAAAGCCCAGCAGCGGTTTATGTGGTCCCCCTAAGAGAAGAGTACAAAGCTGTTCAAGCCCCCCAGGTCCAAGGACGACAGTATGAAACATTCGTATACATTTATATGTGTATATAGACATATACACAGCTGTTAAAACATTACCTAGCTCCACATGTAGAGAAATGGTACGCACACTCGAGAAGTGATGTTATAAAGCTACAGATTAGGTCAATAACAACGCCCCACCGGACATCTCTTTGCATCATAATTTGCTCCTCCTGCCTCATTTCTCAAACCAAACTAGGCACCAACAGACTACAACAGTGAAGGAGAGGAAACAACAGAAAAAAAACAAAATAAAAAAATAGACAAAACAAATCTTACACATAAAGACACTGTTATTTCTTAAATTATCGGTTTTTAGTGCCCTACGTTTTTTTATTTTTGTTTAGTTTTTTTTTCTTCTTTTTTGTTTTTACACCATCTGCCTTCGGTTGGTCGGTAAGGCTGCAGGAACAGACGCTCAGCCCCGTCGTGTTAAACCTATGGTACTTCTAGACAACGTTATGTATGCAAATTTACAGTATACAATTTTGGATTACCATGCAAGAATACTTTTTTTTGTGTAACATTTAATAGCTCGATCTACATCCAGGAATAATTTAGACAGGACAAGAAGTTATCGGACCAGAGAGCGCTAAGGGTGGATAACCGCGGTGGTGAGTGCAGCCGGGAAAAGGCGAAGATGTGCGGGGGGGACGAAGTGTGGTGGAGGGGGTCGAGGGGAGTAAAAGGCAGGGAATCGAGGGGGACAGAGGGGGAGGGGATTCAGAGGAGCATCAAGGGTAATGAGGTTGGCGGTCCAGTCCTCCCAGGTCCAAATCAGCGACACTCCCAAACTTTTACTGTTTGATCTACGCTGCCAGTGACCACGAAGGGCGCAGCCTTGTGGAAATCTGGAAAACAAACAAGAAGGACTTTCAAAATAAAGCGCATATAAACAGGATATACGAGAATATTCCTCTTCAAGATAAAAGGAACAACAACATGATTGAAAATGCTAACTGGACCTCAATAGATTGATGATTACAAAGATGTTTTGAGAAAAAAAATCCTATATCCCACTTATTAGCATAGAGCAGTGCTTCTCAATTCCAGTCCTCAGGCCCCCCTGCTCTGCATGTTTTAGATGTGCCTCTATTCCTGAACAGCTAATTCAAATGATTGCATGACCATCAAGTGCTGCAAAAGCCTGTTAATCACCCATAGATTCAATCCAGGTTTGTAACAGAAGGGAAACACCTAAAACAGGCAGGGGGGCCTGAGGACTGGAATTGAGAAACGCTGGCATAGAGTAACATGGTGCAGCTCCTCCCCCACTTGTTGCTGAGCACTGCTGGTCAGCTAGCTGTAATAAGTACACTTTTTATTCTCTTACAAAAGACAAAAAATAAAATATTTTCTAGACAGGGCTCTACAAAGCAAAGTAAATGCAGAGCCAAATATTTTTGATATCTTTTGGGTCAACCAAGATTTGGGGGAAAAAAACAACTTGCTATTAGTGAAACTGGAACAACTGCACAAAAGTAACACATAAAAGGCCACGTCTTTAAGAGGTCAAAGTGCAGCTTACCCAGAGAGGTAACAAAGTGTTCATGGGCACTCAGGGTTTTCATGCAGCGCTTGTTCTTGTAGTCCCAGATCCTTAAGGTCTTGTCATCCGCACAGCTCACTATAAACTTTCCTCCAGGGTGGAAGAGGATGCCACGCACCCAGTTATCATGTCCAACCTGAGAGACAGACAAAGGCTGATGTAGCTCCACCTAAATTCATCCTGTTCATGAAGAAAAGCATTCTTCCTCCATGTTTTTTTTTTTTTATATGCATCATTTCTTGTTAAAATAAGGCGACCCATACCAGTGTCATCAGGCACATCCCAGTGCTTACGTCCCACATCTTTATAGTTTTGTCTCTGGAACCAGACAGCAGAAAAGGCCCAGGCTTTCCACTCTTCTTGGTCTACATAAACACAAAATTACAACAACAACAAAAAAGTCAGTCACATGAGTAGTTCATTGTTCTCCATCTAAAGTTTCTCCACATAAAGAAAAGTTTTACCTTCAAACAAGATTATACACTAACTTTAAATTAAAAATTTCAGGATTTAAACTCAACAACAGCTGCTGACATTTACACATATCCTACAAAAATCATGAAGCACTACATCTGACAAACCGCACATTTACACCAAATCTGGACGTCAGGAAATAGTGGCAAAAAGGGAGACATTGTTGAAAGACGCTATAAGTAGTTTAATTTACACCAAACTCTGTAAGGAACAGAGGAAACATGTGGAAAAGTGCAGTATGGTTTTTTTAAGACCAAAACTAATCTTCTTGTATAGCACCCAAAACAGAGAAGGGGAGAAATGGGAAATAAAAAAGACAAAAATAAATAAATAAAAGAAGATCGCCCTGAACACACCACCTACACCACAGGTGTCAAACAGTCCTGGAGGGCCGGTGTCCTGCAACTTTTAGATGTGCCTCTGCTGCACCACACCTGAATAGAATAATTAGGTCATTAAGGCTCTGAAGAACTTATCTACACAAGGAGGAGGTAAGTAAGCCATTTCATTCCAGTGTTTTGTACCTGTGGCACATCTAAAAACTGCAGGACAGCGACCCTTAAGGACTGGAGTTTGACACCCCTGACCTACACGGTAAACATGGTGGTGGCTGCATGATGCTCTGGGACAACTTTCAGAAGGTGAAAGATTAGAACACACATCCACTCAGACTGAGTCTTAGAGAAGTTGCACAGAACAAAGTCCAACAATTTCTGCTTTTCATATGAAAAAGTGGCAGAGGCACAACTTAAGAGTTTAAAAACTTCTATGCAGCTCAACAGAAAGAGTAGACAAATAAGCTTATTTATATAATTAATTTGTAACAGACTAAATCTAAGAGTGTGCCAACTCAACTTCATCACTACACTGAATCTGAGGTAATACAAAGAAAAAAAAACTAACATCTTCCAAGCAAGAGAGCACATTTTGGTCTGGAACAACCGCTGCAAGTAAAACACTATTTTAATCCGTCAAGGTTATGATTGGACACACTGCAGATCACAAGGCATGATGGGGAGCCTGATCTGACCGTAGGCCTTGAGGTTCTTCTCTCAGTTCATCCCAACACCACCTTCATTCCCAGCTGCTGGCTTCACGTGGAAATCAGTCTCAGCAGCGGTGACGTTATAAGCTCTACCGACGTGTCACTGATCGCAGAGGAAGAACGCAGAAGGTCTGAAGGTGATAATGCAACACGGTGTGAAAACATCACTGCGTCTCGGGACTCAACCATGAGTTTACCTCTTAGATCTGCCTTAACTCAATCGGTTTCAGGAGGTGATTGGAGCACAAGGCTAGATAAAGATTGTCTGATATCTCTGCCAATTAACCACCGAGATGATTGGTAGAGTGTTTTGCAAACGTGTTTCTAGCAGCACCGATTCACCACTCTAATCTCATACTGGCTGCTTTGTCTTCTCTCCCACCACCTGACAAGCCGCTGCCAAACAGACGCCGTTAAATGGACGCCGTTAAATGCAACGTGAGCCGCAAAACTAATAAAGGACAGGCTGCACCAGTTTATTCAAAACAGATGACCAACAACCAGCTAATGGCTGCAACCAATTTTTAATCTAATCAAACTGTTAAAAAAGTTGTGCTAATTTTTCTTTAAAGCTCATTTTACACATTAGAAATACAAAGAAATAATTCAATTTCTGTTTTAAATAAGAAAAGGACATTTTATTGCCTACATAGCAATAACTTAGCATTCCTTTAGAGAACACTCGATCATCTGAAGCAAAGAAGCATCTGCCACTCCAGGTTACTTCAAACATCAGCATGTGAAAAGCTCAGCTCAGCCCAACCCTAACCTTTGACCTGACAACATACGGCGTAAGGCTGATCTGTTCATAAATCTTTGGATGAACTGATTAATCGGGCAGCAAAAGGTGCTTAATGGGAGCCTTTTTAAAAAAAAATCAGTTGAAGCTGAAACGATCCCATTTGAGGAGTTCTGGGTAGAACATATTTACAGACAGGTTTTTTAATCATCTTAAAAGCAAAATGTATATATTTTTGTACGGTTTTGGCTCAATTACTAGTCTGAAAATGTTGACCTTTCTGCAACTGGCTTTTCTTGAGTTACAATTACTAAATTAGTTGACAATTATTTCAGTAATCGATTAATTGTTTCAGCCCTAAACCAGCTCCTCACCTCAGAGCCTGTGGCGTCTAGGATGGTGGGGTGTGCGCTCTCTGGAGCCCAGGAGATGCACTCCACCACGTGTTCGTGCTCCCGCAGCTCCGCCTTGCATTCTTTGGTGGCCACGACCCAAACACGGACCGTCTGATCGTTGGAGCAGCTGGCGATCAGCGTGCCGTCCTGGTTGGGCCGCACCATACGAACCCACTCCCTGTGGCCCGTAAAGGTCTTCACACAGTATCTATCGGGGAGGAAATTATTGATTGTTAGATCATCAAAGTGGGTGTAAAGCATAAAAACACAAAAATGATGTGATTCTTTTGCTCTTAAGAATGATTTGTGGATGTTTTGTTTTTTTTCATACCCAGTTGCCACTTCCCACATTTTAATGGTTTTGTCCCTGGAGGCAGAAACAATGTGATCTCCATTGGGCATGATGGCTACAGATGAAACATTGTGGTCATGTCCTAAAAAACAAAAACAAACAATAAAATCAACTATCAGCAAGAAACAGGAACATTTAAAACAATAACAAGTCTACTTAGAGCTTTGCTAAGCAGTATTTCTAAATAATGTGTTAATTTTCTTCACACATCTTCAGCACCAAACACTGCAAAGCCAATTGGTATGGTCGTAATTAGGCAATTAAATGACTAACCAGGCAGACTTTTTTTTTTCCAGAGAGAATAAGAGATGCCTAATTAACTAGACGCTGGGCCGTATTTAAGCTGCTAAAGTGATGAGGAAGACGGTAAGTATGTCCTAAAAGGCCAGCTCAAGCGTGTGTGCGTGCGTGTGTGTGTGTGTGAGTGTTCACACATGCCGTGAGACTGTGATATGAAGGGGCAGATATAAAGTGTGCTGTGCTGCTGAAGATGATAATTACACTGCTGTCCAAATAGCAGTAATCCACTTCACCAGTTGGCCTTGTTGGTTTTGTTTTATTAAACTGATGAATTGGTGAAAAAAAAAAAAAAGGTTGACAGTACATTAAGGAATGAAACCATTCAGCAGACTCTGGATGATAGATCTGTAGAGAAATCAGGTTAAAATCCAGTCGATATCTGCAGAAGTGAGCCTCTAGCTCACACCCTCATTTACAGCAACACAAATCTGCTGCTCACTTCAACAAAATACAGGACAACATCAAGAAACGTTACAATGGTTTCTGCTGGAACAGCAAGTGGGTTCATTACCTTCATCCATATTCACACCTCTGATTCACAGGCAGTTATTAATGGGCACCTTTAGTAAGGGTTAGAAGCAACTGAGCATGCATTGTATTTGAGTAGGACCATGTAAACTACTCTGCCATTATTCATTTCAGCCATTAGGCTGTTAAAAAGGTGAAACAAGCAAGGATCCCTTTAAACAAGGGTGCATTCACACCAGGCCTTTTAATCAAACTCTTGTGCGCTTGCCTAGAAAGTCCGGTTCATTTGAGGAGCTGTTATTGCACAATCGGAATCTGATGCAGATCAAAAAAAGCTAACTTTCCAAAAACCGGTTAAATCGGCTCAGTTAAAGTGAACTCTGGTCCGCTTGGTCACATTTGCATTCAAACCGCAACAAAGACCGCTCCACTAACAGGAAGTGGACTACAGCGCAGGTCATTCAGGGTAAATACAACAGTCATTTCTCTATCTGAAGAAATGACTCATCTTTCACAAAAGACAAAAGTAAAATCCTATGACCACCAAAATCTGACAGCACTCCGTTTTTGTTGACATTTCGTGATGAAGGAAGTTGTGCTCTGCATCTTCTTCAGAGGTTTTGCCGTCGATGGCTTCAGCGGTTCTTGGTGCAGCGCTTTCATAGGTGAGGGGGTGAACAGGTGAAAACGTTGCAATTTCTGGACATAGTTACATTTTTGTTTAATAAGGCCAATAAAATGGAAGCTGGTGGAAATTTTCCTTTAAAGGTTTTCTGGGTCCAAACCACTGGTAGGAGACCCAATGGAAGACCCAGAACTGGAGGGATTATTTACCCATCTTTCCTGGAAACACCTGGGTGAATGTCGCTGGGGAGAACCGTTGCCCCAGCAACCCACTCTCCGATAAGTTGAAGACAATAGATGATAGATGTAGGGTAGAAATTCTGATCCGTCTCTTTGCTGACATTATGGACACACTGACTATACTGAACTGCTCACAAATATGAAACTGTGTGTCATCGGCATAAATACACCAAGAAATGTATTGTGTCATAATCTGAATAAGGCGAACCGGAGCCTTGAAGAGAAACCACACATGATTAATGTTTAATCAGGATGAAAATCCCACAATCTGATCGTCCCTGTAAACGCAGTGAAGTCACCCTTGGATGGCGTCTGTTGTGACAGTCAGCTTGGTTTGAAGTGACAACAAACAGCCTCTGTGCCACCTGAACACGATGTCCAAGTCAAACAACATTTAGTCAGCAGTAACCTGGAAACAACAACACTGTGTGCACAGAGAGCGGGAACGGCTGCTTCGTCCTCTCACCGTGCATGGTCCTGATGCACTCGAAGCCTTGGAAGTCCCACAGTTTGATAGTCATGTCTGCAGAGCAGGATGCCAGCAGCTTGCCAGTCTGGTCGAATGAGATGTCCTGAACAGAATCTGTGTGGCCTTTCAGTGTGCGTTCAAAGTCTCCTGTCTCGTAGTCCCACACCTGCACACACAGTATGCATTGGTTATAATTAATTCAATTCATAAATGCTTTTTCAATTCCTAAGGAAAATTAATAAAATATAAAAAATCAACACACAAATTAGACAGCCACAATTTGTGTCAGAAATATTTTCAACCACTAATGTCATCATTTTCTGAGCTTTGTTCACTAGTACAGAGGAGTTCAAATTTATATAATATGAAACTAATCAACTACAATTTAATATGTTTTTTTGGATAAATTAATGTAAAACAAATCAGCTTGTTATTATTGATGAAGTGCCTGATAAAAGCCAGCAGACCGTTCGTTGTGCTAAGTCTGGCACCGCCAACTGGACTGCAGACAGAATATGGTGTGAACAGTGGAGAGTCTGATTCTTTAGCCTGAGAGAGCTGTTCAGTCTGTGGCTTTTGAGCAGACAGACGGTTTGTCACAGGATAAACCTTCCTCTGGTCTCTCTCTTGGGGTGAGGGGATTTTGGGCAGACGGTGACAGGAGATGCCCCCCCCTTCCCTCGTAGTGCTCGCTTTGAAGGAAGCTACAGATGGCCAGGAGGTGCAAAGTGCAGAGGGGGAAAATGTATTTGTACAGCACATTGCATTATTCATCAGTAGCTTCTGAGCTATAAAAGCTCTGCCTGTAAAGCTGTACATTTACGCTTTCTTAAAAATGTGCATTATTAGAGTGGAAATAGCTTTCATGTTTACAATTTAAAAATAAATTCAATTTGCTTTTTAGGAAGTACAAACTAAGTTAGATTATGTGTCGCTTAAATCACACAATGCCTCTTAACAGATCTCAGGGGCGCCGTAAAGGGGGGAAAAGTTAGGACAATTCCAAGGGCCCCTGACTGAGAGGGGGCCCTCCCCAAAATATTTTTTTCTTCATAAAAATAGAACAAAAATTGGGGCCCTGTCAATTACAAAATAAATTATATTGTGTTTTTTTTTATTGTTTTTATCAGTAAAAATATAAATGTTACCACTCCCAGACCAAAAAGCACACATTCATATTTGCACTGAAGACCCCTCTGGATCTAAATGAAATGGTTCCTGCTTGGCGCGCTTGACGTCAGTAGTAGACAAGAAAGACTGTGACGGTTACTACGCAACTAAGAAAAATAATAAAGTCAGGTTTTCAAGAGGAGAGATAGAAAAATGACAAGTGTCAATTTATAGCCCAGTTTTTCTGTACTTTTACAGAGAGGGGGGTTGACTGTGTGAGATTATCAACCATTTAGCGTGGTAGCTACAGTCTATAGCTGTTAGCTTAGCTACAGACTGTTTGCCTCCATTTCACTAGCATTTAAATAAGAAAAAAAAATCTACCAACATATTAACTTAACCTTTTACCAGACTTAATAGACAAGTCAGTCAGGAGCAGCTCTAACTCCCACATCAGAATAATCCCTCCTCCCTGTCCCAGTGAAAACGGTGAGCTACACTGTGTTCAGTGACAAACTAGTTAGCATCATTCCAGGGAGTCTATGTAGATTTTTTCTGTCTCACTGATCATTTTACAATTATCCAACAAAACAATATATTTATTAGTGACAGAAATTCAAACAATTTTTATAAAATTAATAAAAAACAACCACTAAGGACTATCTTGTCAGTCCAGATAGTTCTGCCTTATCTTCCATTTAAATTAGATATCTGTTGCCACATCCCTCCTGACCCATCCTTTGTTAAGTGAAATTAAAGCTACAGCATGTAACTTTTATATTTTAATAAATTACATATTTGTTAAAACTGTCAATATATTGAGAGATTATCTGAGAAAAATTTATTTCCTTTGCCTTCTTCCAGTGCTCTCTAGAAACAACCAATAAGAGGCAGTAGGTGGGTTTTAGCGCTGTCAATCACAATCTGTAGCCATCAGTAGTAGATTAGGGAGGAGGCAGAGAAGATTCACCTTTTCACAGATTACCTGTCTCATCACAAACTGTCATGGCAAGAAAGCAAGGCAGTTGCAAGCCTTTAAAATTGTGCTGCTTTTTATGGGTCAGATAGACTCAAGAAATTGTAACAGCAGGGGGAGGGGGCAATTTAATTTTTTGTCATGGGGATCAAGATTCCTGGCGGCGCCCCTGAAATAGCTACAAGGTTTCCCCCAGAAAACTTGCCAAGCCCGGTGGTTGGGCGCGATGGAAGTCATTTGTCCAGCAGCCTGTCGTTTTTTTGAGTTAAAAATTGTTTAAAGTTGACAGAAAATTTGAAAATATCACTTGATAATCATATAATTTATTGAAAGACTGGAAGATTAGCGCCTGAACACCAATTATAAAAGTCTTAATAAATGCAAATGTTTAAAAAAAAAAATTTAATAAATAAGCAATGTTTAGCCTGGTGGGGGCACAAGTAATGTCTGGTGACCCGCCAGGCTTATAATACACTGGATCTATGTTGGATGTACATTATTTTAAGAACCGGGACTTCAGCACAGTAATTTTAACTAATTACTTAGATTTTAATATGTAACAAAATTTTATGCACTTAATCAAATTTTTAATTAGTGAAGGAAAAAGTATAGAACTCAAGCTGGATAATACATTGATTGGAAAAATATTAGTGAGCTACTCCAGTTACCATTGGCATCTTGGCTTCTTTTCTGTCTAGGTAGGTCTGGGCCAGTATGGATTTAACAACACTCTAATAATATCGTTTTATAATCCAACCCTGTCTTAAATTGATCATGGATTTCCTGATCTGTCTGGTCTTCAGGTTTTTACCAAGGAGAAATTACACACACTGGTGTTAGTCACAGAAAAAGATGTTGAACAAATACACAATACTTCAGGTTTTTCTTTTTATATTTGAAAAGCGCATTTCATTTTCTTTCCACATCATGTTTAGGAAAAACATTTAGGCTGCAGGTTGTAATGTGACAAACTATGAATACTTCTGGACACAACTGCAAGACACAACAAAACAAACATTAGCTTTTTAACTGTGTATTTATAGTGTTGTGCCATCTTGGTAAATTCAAGGGATTTCTAAGTTAATAAAAGGTAAATTTAAATACACTGTTTCAACAGGAAATAATGTGTTGCATGCTTTTATGTTTGCAGGTCAGTTTGTTACCTGTAGAGTTAACTAATTAAGCAGTACTATTCCTTTAATCTCTCTATTCTGGCTCAGGGAAAGCCAACATGCGTTTTTCAGTCTGTTTCTAAGAGAACAAGCCTGTGTGTCTGAAAATGTAATAGAGCTCTTAAGGTGGAAAGTAGGACACAGTCAGGTCTAACAACGGGGAGAAAAGGTAAGCAAGGAAAGACGAGTAGAGAAGCAGGGCTGAATTCGTAATTTAGAGTCAGAGCCTGACTGCTCCTAGGGGACGGATAGCTGAAGGTGGGTACTCATGGTGGGACGGTTAATGGTTTAAGTGGAAGATAAATTAGCCAGCATGCTGAGAGGCAGGGTGTAGAGGGGGATCACCGTGCCAAAACGCTGAGGAAAAGATCCCTGCTGTGTGGGTGTAGGCTAGTAGGAAACGTACAAGTGTCTATTATTGTCTCATGAATAATAGATGCATAAGAAACAGCTCAGCAGAGTATTGGGATTGTGCAGTGAGGCAGTGGAGGGATGCTACAGAAGAGGTTGCCCAGAGGCAGGTTGACGGAGTTATATATGGATTCTACAGACGTCTGGAGAGAGATCTTTGATGCAGGGTGCATGCAGAAGGGGAGAAAAGGCTGAAGGGAATGCAGTGGAGGTGAAATAACAGGAGGAACGACCAGCTACATTTAACTGAACTGAACTGAGCTTCTGTGGAAAAGAAATTAGACAAAATGAAAATAGAGGCAAGAGTTAAGAATGCTTCTGAAACCATAGTATACATTTAAAAGTGTCCTCTCCTGCAAACGTCCTAAACTAAAATACATTAGCATATCTAAATATCATCCATACAGAGCAACAGCTGTGCCATCTATACAAGATGGGAGAGAATGGCTTGGAATTATTCCTTTTGCAAAAAATGGGATGCAACCATTTACAGAACATTAATTCAATCTAATATAAATACTGCCAGAAGAAAATATATTTGCTGTAATTAGATCTAAATTAAGATGTAAAAAAAATTTTTTATTTCACCCATTCATAACATATTTAACATCTGAAAACTATATCATAGTCATGCTGTAGGATGTTGCTGAAATGAACTTGGTGGAAAACAATGTTCATATGAAAATTATTTACGTAAAAACAGAAAAAAATATAAAATCCCACAATTTGCCACTTCTAAAAATGTACAACAAAAACCACAGTAGGTAGCCTTCTCCAACAATGACCATTGTTATAACACTGTGTTTGGCTTGTGCTGCCATGTGGAATGTGTTGAGCATATCAAGCCAGAGTAAATATCTGCTTCAAGAGCAAAATATGTCAGGAGTTTCTCTTCCATCAGGCCAAAACCCTTAACGCTTTGCATTTCACAGTGTTCACTTCAAATGGAAAGATCACTGTTATGAACTGCAACCAAGCAGGCTTCAAAGCAAATTACCGAAACTAATGAAAATAACCATTTAATGCAACTGTGAAGATCCCTAATCCCCGCATTGACATTTTTAAGGCTGCAGCTGTTTCAACATGGCAGAAGTTTTCTTTTGTCTTTGTACATTTCTGATCTCATCGTAGCAGGAAAACTATTCTTTGTTTCTTCAAACTTAAGTTGCGCAGAGTTTTCATGCAGCCAAGAAATTTATTAGTAAAAGTTTGCCGAGTCCCAATCAAGGCACTTTGAAATGATTACCATGCCAGTGTTCTTCCCTTTTCCTACCAATCAGCATTTTTTATTTTTCCAGTGACACCAACAGAAACACAGGCTGCTTCGCTAATTGTCTGTGTCATGTGACCTGGTAAATGTTGTGGATGAGAACTTTGCCACGGAAACGGACTAAAAGCACTATGCTACCGTTGTGAAGATCATGCTCTTCATGGAGAAGAAAATGAAATATTGTTCCCAAAATCTTGTAGAAAGCCAGATAGGAAAGGTTGCAACATTATCAACTTCATATGGAGACTCTGATAAGTGACATCCAGCCACCAATCACAAAGAAAAATACTGGGGAAACATACTGTGCTACTTTATTATACTTTCATGCCCTGTACATGCTTAAAAAAAACAAACTATAGCTTCGATTTTATGAACTAATGTAGCATCAGACGACAAATAAAAATGAGTGGACAAAAGGTTCTTTTCTGGACATTCCCAGTCATTACCTTTTAAGAAACCACTTAAAACTCTGAATTTTCCCTTTGATATTTACAGAATCCTCTCCTTGTAGGGGCACTGACCTTTATTGTTGCGTCCTCAGAGGCCGACACCATGACACTGAAGACTGGGTGGAAGATGACGCGGGTGACGGGGTTGCGGTGGCCGCTCAGCGCGTATCTTTCAGGCGGACGCGGGATCCACTCTTTGGGGTCACGCTTCTGACTGACTGGTCCACCCAGGGTGATTTCCTCTTTTGCTTCGTTCAGCTTCGATTCAAGCTCCATCACCTGACCAGAGTTCGCAGCATTACAGGAAAATACATTTAAAATAAACTATAAAAAGGGAAAGTATGTTTGGTTATCAAGGTCAAGCTTCAGCTTTTACCTAACATATTATTTAAACTTGTGTTCATGATTGTTTTGGTTTTTTTGCACCGTGTTCAAAATGTCACGAACTGTTCACAAGACTGTAATCTCCACAAGCATTCTTTGAGGAAGAAAAACACCCCACAAACCTTCTTTTGTAATCTGATGACTGAGGTCCATTTTTTTTCCAAAAGGCCAGCATACTTCTTATCCAGTTCTTCATTCTGTACAGCAACAAGAGGATATCAGACACAAAGAAAGCCAATCAAAGTCATGAGCTCAGCATAATCATTGGGGCCTAAGGAACGGGGGCCAGCTGGAGTGACATGTTGAGGTCTGCAGCTATAGCAAAAGAGAACAAGGAATTATTTACACACCACACACAGACCGAGGCTGGCTTCCAGACTCTGCCAACCTACTGTACACCACACACACTTATACTATATACACACACACACACTGAGGGACTAGGCCTAATCCTTCTCACACAAGCTAATCTCTTGCAGAAAGGCTTAGGCAGCTTACTGCCACACAGCCGGGACAGAGGCAGCGGTGGAAGTTAACTTGTAGCAGCGCTGGCAGACAAGCCTGATTCCACCTGCAGGCTAATACCCTGAGCTGGTCACTAGCTGTGGCCTTTGTTGACTAATTTTGCTATGTGTCCGTCAAAATTTTTAAATTGTGTTCAAAACAACTAGGTTTGCTCTGCTGTTTCAGATACTTTGATTTAGAGTTTTTACCTTTGAGGAAAGACGAGTCTAAGCTGAAAACATTGAGGAAATTTGGTTAAGATGAGCCGAGCAAATTACCAAAAAATGTTTCAGTTTTTATAAAAGCGACAAAGTGAGGGGGCTCAAGTGAAAACAAATCAAAACAATTACTCTTTAACATTGACCTTCACTTTTATACATCTTAAACTATACCTCCATTTGAGGTGGATTGAGAAATCCAGTGTTTCTACACTTGGCCAGCGTTGACCAGTGATCGGCCTGTTGTGGGCAGTTCAATTTGACTGAGAAGGAACATTTTAATGCAGTTTGATTTTATCTAATTGAAGAAGTCACTTCTAATGGTCTCGAAAAAGTATTTTTAGATATTTACTTGTTAGACAGGGAATACACTCAGACTGTTAGTAATGCTAAGAGTGCTCATCATTAGATGCCGATGCTAAAGACCGCTTAAAGCTCAACCTCGGTACTCTCATGCTGGTTTTGACAGAGAATGACAGAAAAATCCAGTTTAGCTGTAGTGCTTTGTAAGACCTCTCTCACACAGTGTGACATCACCTTTGGTCCCACTATAAAGAACTAATGATTGATCACAAACAGACTTTATAGGGAATCTCTAGAGACTTATAATAAAACATTAATTATCTAACAACACTATCAACAAATTTAAGCTTTTTCATCTCAAATACCAGGTTGAGGAGTCTTATTTTTTATTTTAACTGGATATTATGATTCGGCCTGAATACCACATTAAAATGGAACAGTTTGTCATTCCTTTTAGCGGAGTTTTATTTGTTCAGACAGTCATATCCCATAACTTGAAGGATTTTAATAATTTCTGATGATGGGGGCTCGGTTCTCTAATGTCTCATTTCCACTGTACGGTACGTTGTGGTTCAGTACGCAATCTTATGGTCCATCGTATTCAGGAAAACGTTTCCACCACATGTTAAACTCTCACTGGGCAGAGAGGTTAAACCCAAACTCCTAACGTCGTACGACTGCGATAAACTGGGCGCACTTGTACGTCTCATGCTCGTCTCAAGCAGTGACGTTTTTCTCCTCCCCAATCAATGAACTGTTGTGTGACGCTGATAGCTCCGCCCTAACTGTACCATTGTCCTATGGCTCTACAAGGGAAAGGTGATGTATGAACTGTTTTTACAATGGAAACCACAACAACCCGTGCTGTACTGCTCAGTGGAAACAAGCAGTTTAATTTTTAAGCTAGAAACAATGAAATATATATTTAATGTTGGTAATTGTAAACCTTTAGACGACAAAAGTTCTGGTCAGCATTTAACATAATCACAAATTAGAAATCTACCTCTCTAATTGGTAGATCTCTTCCCTTCTCACCTTTGTGCAATACTAGCGTGCATCTTACTAATATTACAAATAAACAGGAGGTATTGTATTATGTTGAGCAAACAACAGATCCAGTACCTCTGTGTGTGTGTCCACCCATGCCTTGAGGGCGCTACAAACTATCAAAGCATCAAAAACCCACATTGACAGACAGCTACAGCGTCAGTGAGGGGGAAAATGAACATTGTGCTCCTACTTCACAGCTACACCCTCAGCTCTAAACAAAGCAACATCATCCAGAAGAAGATCTTCTTGCAGCACCAGAGTCTCTATATCTATCTATGTAGAGCACTTTCTAATGACAGAATGGTGATTCCTCAGAAGGACCCAAACTATAAAAAGGAAAGACATATAAGGAGGGGTAATAAAGGAGGAAAAAGAAAAACAATATAAAAGAACAGGAAATTTCGTCTGGACAAGTCTTCAATCATCTAATCTGCCATCTGCCTGGATGTTAACACACACAAAGATGCAAACTGAACCACAAGTGCCAGACAGTGCAGTCTGCCAGATGGTTGATGATGAACATATGTGTGTTTTCCTGTGCATGCAGGTATGTACATTTTTCTTTCATCTAGGAAACAAAAAAAATGGAGAATGACTTCCATTAATTATTTCTGCTAAAGAGACTGCTAAGCCCTGACCTCAACCTGCAACTTAAGAAGCCACAAGGTGTAGGACGTTTTAGTGGATAAAATTTTCCCTCCAAAATAAAATATTGTAAAAAGCTTAATGATGAGGAATCAGGAATATGGGGCTAAACCACTTGGCTCTGCTAAGGTGTGTGAGGCTCAGTGCTACAACCCAACAGGGTGCAATAATCCCCTCTGTGCCATTCATCTATTATTCAGGCTGCTTCCAAAGAGCTGCCACATGGAAAATGACTGGGAGGGAAGCGGATAAAGACACACCAGCAGAGCATCACGTGGAGGCATGGTGAAAGTCTGCTATATGAGGTTGAAAATACGAGGGTGAGCTGACGATTGAAAGAGGATCTAAATATTTTAGAAATAATTGTCATGCAATGAGCAGCAGCTACTAAAAATAGCTTTTAGTTATAGCTTTGCATTTCTCCTTTATGTTGGTCTAAAGACATAATATCTATCATCTGAGTAACAATCTTTATAAATTTTAATGAGAGCAAAGGGCAAAAATAATAGATGCTATTGTAATTCTAATAAAATGTTCATATCTTTAAATATGAACATGCTTACTCTCATGTTAATCATGTTTGATACTTTTTATATATATGGAAAGAATCCAAGAAAAAAACAAAACAGATCACTACAAGAATTTTCAAGCTAATTTAATCTCGTTGTATTTTTGCTAAAGTCAAAGAAAGCACAAAAAAAATCAGGCTCCAAGAAAGCGAGAGAGAGCAAGGCTTTCAGCAGCTCACAAGAAAGTTGGATGGAGAATATTACACGTGCTTCTTTTTATCCTTTCAAGCTTTTAGTCTTTGTTGTAGAATATACACAGCAAGGAAAAGCTGTTTCTGCAATACTAATCACATTTATTCATTAACATGCTGAAGACAATGTGAAAGAAATATGAAATGTGAATCGTTTTACAGCAGTTGATCTGTCATAAGGTGTAATTTCATCTCTGCTCTAAATAATAGTTACCAACATCTGCTCAAGAAAGAAAAGCAAAATGGTTTTTTTGTTTTGTTTTTTTACATCTTCGTATATTGCAGTGCTAAAGAAAAATCGGGATGAGCCAAAATAATCAAAGATTCACAAACAAGAGACCTGGAATGAACCAGAAAATTCAGATCTGTGCATGTCTGATAGCAAGAAGAACCCATAAATTTCAGGTGAATAAAAGCTTGTGTCAAGTTTGGTTACTAAAATCCTGCTGCACCTCGGCCCCCTCCCCTCCATCACACAACTCAGGCTAATTGGGTGCAGGTGGTCCTGGTCACACTAGACAACATGTCGACTAAAATGAGAAATAAATGGGGAATCAAGACATACTGTTAGTATAAATTGGTGTTGGTGCAGGGTGGATGTGTGTGTGTCCATTTTTAATCCACTCACATTATCTAATTCCGCTTCCTTCTTGAAAGTGGAGTAAGCCTCTTCGTATCCATTGGAACGTAGATAATCGGCTATTGCTCGATTTCTGAAAGAGACAAAGAGGAGCCATAATTAGTTCTCCAGATTAGCAGACTAGATAGTGGTTAAAGTGCCACGAGAAACGACATGGTTAATGGGAATCGCATTCAGAACTGTAAAACAAAGACAGAAAATGAGCACGTTCAGCAAAAGGTGTCAGACAATGATGCAAATTGAACATGTTCCCCCCCCACACAGGATTGGATCACTAAAAGAAATCCAAATGCTTCTGCAGGCATAAATCCAGCTGGCACTGCCTGTGGCGTCATGTACACACCCTCTCATGCTCTCTACTGCAAATATATTTCTATCAGTTTGCCACAAATTCAGAGCGTATCTGTCTGGCTTCTGCAATGACTTCCTACTGCTCTGGGCAAACAAGGAGAACGGACAACTCCCCGTGGTGTATATATGTGGAAAATGAAAACCAGTGTCTCTATCTCACCATCACCAACCCCACACAGAGAAAGAAACAGACAAAAATCATTGGCAGACACAATAATCCCTGCAAACCCAGCAAGCTTCTGGCTACTGGGTAGCTGGTGCTTCTCCTCGTCAGGCTCAGGTTTACAGACAAACAAAAGCAGCACTTCGAAGACACAAAAGGTGGCAGGGATCCAAGTGGTAGGCCTGCAAATTCAAAAATGTGAAGATAGATGGACAGATAGCGCAGACAATAGAGTAGGCAGACACGGCTGAACACCAGGAGAGGGGAAGCTGCCTTCACTCTTCCTTTTTTTTTTGTCTCGTGAGCTTCCATCTAGAACACACACATGCATTCAACACACACACACACAGGGCTTGGTTACGACTGCAGAATCAGCAGCAGTTCAATTTACCAAGAGTTATTAATGAGGCTTAAGTCACATAGTCTCAACAGGTCAGGTTTTATTGTCCATTTAATTAGTTTCTCATGAGGGTGCAGGAAAGGGAATTATTTATAGTGCTGCTTCTCCACCAACTAAAAGTGCCAAACAAAAAGGTAAAGGTTAAATTAAAAACACACAAGAAAACAAAGACTAAACGCCCAACCCCCCAAAAAACATTGGGTTGTTCATGTGCCTCTCCTTTAAGAAATTAATTTAAATGTTATCACTGTAAAAGATTGAACATAATTTCAACATGTATAGTAAAATAAAAAAATTATATAGCAATGTGTTCTGTTTTTTTTTATTATTAATGATCTAATGATAGATCAAAGATAATCAAGTATTGTAGGGACAGTAAAAAAAAAATCTTGTTCATAAAACGTATTTTTAATCATGTTCAAAATAAAAACATAAATAGAAGCTTCTAAATAAATAAGAACTTAAATTTCCTAATTAGTTGTTAAGTGAAACTGTAATATGTTATACAGCTTTATGTTATACAAAAATAAAAATAAAAAAAAGTGGTTGTGTCTGAAGCACATCTTTAGAAAATATGGTGATATTTGCAATGATATACACTAAAATGTAGACATTAGATTTACATTTATTGGACCACCATCACCTGAATAAGCTTTTCGGAGTCTAAACCTAAAACCAATCCGAGTCTGAATGAACTGCTGTAGTTCATACAAACAAATCAGGTGACTGCCTAGTCACCTGATTTGTTTTGCTTGTTGAGCTCATGTTGCATCCAGAGTTTGGAGTTCAAAAATTATCAAAATTATAATAAAGACGGTTCCTGATGTCAGATTTTCTAAAGTTAGCTTTCACAAAACAGCCCCACTTTGATATCCAAAACTGCTGCTGGGTGAATAAATGGCATTAAAAGCTGCAGGTATAAAACCATTAATGGTTTGTTTCACATTAAAGCATATGACCACTGTACAACCTCAGAATTTAATCACATTCCTTTAGTGTTTGAATGCATAAAATGGATAGAAATAAACTGGCCTATAATGCTTTTCTTACTGGTTAAAACACTAAAATCTGGTGTGAAACACCAATAATTAAACTTCACAACATTCAAAGCGCAAAGTTTATAAAGCAGCAGAAATACTTCCTCTGTCAGCTTTGTCTGTGCATAATTAACTGTAACTGCAATGAATTATGCAACAAGCTGAAACATCAACAAGTCAAACCTAAGCACGAAATATGCTAAAATTACCATAGCGCTTTAATGAACTGCTGAAGAGGATAATATTGTCAGCAAGATGCGAGAGAATAATAAGGCTAATGTTCTACTATCTGTAATACAAGACATTTTCACTATGAGGTCATCTCAAAATTCACATTTTCTTTCACTCTGGTTCTTTATGAGTCATTCAGTTTTATAAAAAGCTACATAACGTTCAGTTATAGATTTCAACAGGCTTATTCTGATCAATTATTTTATAGTTTTTCTTTTCAACTTCAAAATTCTGAAACCAAAATAAAAAGAGAGAGCACAAGACAATGAATACAAAAAGCATCAAAGCACATTTTTTCTCTGCAACCCAACATTTTCCTGCCTTCCGATGTTTCCACAGACCATTAACAACAGAAGATCCCTGACAAGCTGTCAGAGAGGCAACGCCTCGCAGTGCCAGTATGAAGAGCCACAATCTGTCAGCCCAGCCTGTGCCCCCCATGCCCTCTCGGGCAGCATGCAGCATTAAAACCCCTTTCTTCTTACCACCACCTGAATTCCCATGACAACAGGAGCAGACCTCGTTACAGCTCAAGGTTAGCAGGAGGTAACCTGCAGCCCGCTTGCAAGCAAAAGAAGGGCCTTAGTGTTGCAGCATGTCTGAGAAAGTGTTTAAATATGTAGGAAACTGACGCAAAAAGTAAATCACAAGACGGAGGAGAGAGCTGAACAAAAAGTAGCTTTACGTCGGTCTTAAAATAGAAAAAAAATGTTTTTATCTCCTATGTAATCCACAGTCAGAGACTGATCAAGAGAACAGGTTGATGTTGGTAAATGTTTAATTTTTCTCCTGATGTTCCAACAACACAGTGCACAAACACATTAATACACCCACCTACAGAGCTAAAGGCACCGACGAGGCGAGCACACCGCTCCCTAAACACATCGTTTCCCCCTGGATGTGGCGAACGCATCCCACATCCATCAATATGTATTTTTGAAAAGACAGAACCGCCACTGATTGTATTAAAAAAAGAAAGAAAACAGAGGCAGCCAGACTGAGGTTCACTGATGGCGACAGAAGGGGAGCAAGCTAGCTGGTTTCCATGGTAACGAGCAGCTAGATGAGTAGTTAGAGAAAGATGGAGAGAGCTGTGGACAGAGATGACACACAAGAGGGGTGAAACAAAACAGTGGAACAATAACTATGAATCTTGCTTCCCTTGAGTGAAATAAAAGGCCTGTCCATGCGAGGACATAAAAACAGCTTTGGAGGCCCGCGAATGGCTCCAAAATTGTCGACCTGCAGGATGCGTTAAGGGTCTGAGTAAAGCTCGTCAGTCTCATGTGGGTCACATTAGTGCTGGGATCTGTGCTACGCATGTAGCTTAGATGAGTGAGGCAGCAGAAAAGGCCGCATGAACAGATACAAGCAGAGGAAGAGAGACGAGTGAGCTCATCCTTCAGAGAAAGGAGGTGAGTCAGCTGAACTGCGTCACATCCTCCCATTTCCTGTTAAATGATCACATTATCAATGAAGTGACTCATATAATCCCATCTGAAAAATAAAATGATCACCAGCTTCTGGGTGAAAGGAATAAGAATTTGTAATTTATATGAATTATTTTAAAATGTCAAAAAACTAAATAGGTGGATAATATTTACACAGTGATTGATAGGGTTAATTTTGCAATGCCTTATGGTTTTTTTTCTCTCATTTCTCAGTTTTACTTCAAAGCTAGAAATACACAAATCTGGAAGAGATCAGAGTTGGTGAATTTTTGTCCAAGTCGCGGCGAAAAGCTGATATTTCCCACTTCAAAGGGGAACAGCACTAAGAATTCCCATTATTGTAAACAAACCAACCAATAGATGTTCACCATAAACAGGTTTGAACAAAATGCTAATCCACTTAATTGCTGATGAAACAAGTGTAATTTCACCTTTCAGGCCTACAAGCTGTGTAATATTCAAAGCAAACAAAGATTATTTCGTACCTAAGGTGGAAATAAACCAAAAATAAACCTGCAGATCTGATTTACTCTTAATCTTGTTTGTTAATTTTATGTTAAACATATTAAATTAGTCATTAAAAAAAACAAACAAACATAAAAAAACACCTTGTGCTTGATTGGGTTACTTCTATTCGGGACCAAAAGAACCGTGAAACATTTTTCAAAGTGCTCAAACAAACTAACTAAATATGAACACCTGAGACTGAACGTGTTCACCCATTTCAAGAGGAGTAGTTCCTAAATAAACTTGTAACAGAAATGCTGATTGCTTAATCTAAAAAAAAAAAAAAAAAAAAACATTATTAAAAATAATCAGGGTACAGATTCAGAAAGGCTCTAGGGTAAAAGCAACAAGAGGCGCTTTCAGCTGAGCAGACCAAGCATGAAGGAAAGTAGAGCTAATTTAAGCATGTACTGAACAGCTGATGACTTCAAAGAGAAGGTTGCACAAAAACCACACAGAAATCTCATGATAGGTTTGCTTAACTGCTCAGTTATAAAAAGATCCCTGTTAAATCTGTTACTGATTAAAATTTAAGATCCATCTTGTTATCTGCAGAGTCAAACAGGAATAATTACAGTGACAAGACGCATGTCACCTGAGGACAGCCACTGCTTGACCACACTGCTGGTCAATCACATTATGTTAGGTAGAAAGAGGAAGAGCTCACTCCATAAGGAGAAAACTTCTCACGAAGCTGCTGAACATGAGAGTTTCACTTTCAAATAAAAGAAAGATCGCAGAGGGGATCAACTATTAAGCCAGGAGAAAACTTCAAAGGGGACCAGCCCAGAGACATTAAAAAAACTAAAGTAAAGTGTTTAAATCAAGCATGGATTTGGTTGGTGCAACAATGGATGTAATGTTTGCTCTTTGTTGTAAAGACTACAAGCACGTACCTGCAGTAGTAGATCTAAAGAAAAACACGGCTGAAAAGCCAGCTGTGTGGAGTAAACACCAAAACACACCCCTTTCATGAAGGGTGTGTAGCACACAGTGATGCTTTTTATTCTATGTAACAATAAGGCAGATCTTTATTAAATTGCTAATTATTTACATAACTTGAACATAAGTTGTCTTCACATTTGTGGCTCTACGCGAGTATCATTTAGCTGCACTTAGAGCGAGAATGGCTCTTTGGATTGGAAAGGTGTCAGAACCCTGGTTTAAATGAACACACTCAATGTTATCTAATTCTAGGGCGGCACAATATATTATACATTTATTGTCATCGCAAAATCACTGTATGCAACACTGATAGTATTAGGAGGAACTACTTTGACTCTAATAGATGTCTCTCAACTATAATATATTGATGTACTGTTTAAAAGTGCAAATGTGTTTGGGTGCAACCAGAAAATCATGCAAATCAAGTTCATACTAATATTTACAATCACTTCTCCATCTTGTAAAACTACTTTAATAATGGTAATCCCACTTACTGCCTGTTAGGCCACATGTAATGGCCTAAAAACCTACTTTTATTATTGATATTGTCATAGTGTATTCCTTAAAGGGGATCTATTATGCTAAATTCATTTGGGTTTCCACTGCTTCTAGAAACAGTCAAAGCACAAAGAAATACAATAAAATAAAATATGCTTAGTTAATTTTTTTTTGGTGTCTGGAAAACAAACCATTTGAAAAATCTTCTAATTACTAAGTCACAATCAGCGGGAACTGCTTCGTTACCTAGCAACGCAAGCCCATCACCTAGCAACCCAATATGCAGCTTTTCCGCTACACATTTTTCTCACTACATTCCACCCATTTTTGTACTTAACAATCCACAAACCTCTCTAGAGAGTTGCAGAAATTGGAGCCACAGATTAAGGTAGGATGATCATTACGGCGTAGATTTTACCCAGCATATTTGTCCCAGGTTGAAGAAAGTGACTCCTCTCCAACATTTTACATCTGAATCTTTAAATAACCATTATGACATGGCATTCGCTGCAGGAGAAAGATGGCGAACAGTACTCACATGACGCATCTTGTTGACTACAAAATGGAGGTGGCTGAAGGGATTTTCTTTGTAAAGCTCAGAGGAGCCACAAAAGCAAGAGCCCATTTGCACATGGCTGCCCCTGGGTATTTTAGGAGAGCAGATATTTTGTATTATGCATCTGTTTCAACAACATGCTGCCAGGGATGAGTCCTTTGACCCTACACAGAAACACAAATACGCTTTCATTGGTTGAAACAGGCAAAAATAGAGTTGTTGTGAAGATGCCGAACCAACACAGCAGCTGACTGTGGTGCTGACAAAAATCACACCGATTTAGAGGACAAAGATAATCTTTTTAAGAAGTGCTGAACTTAAACTCTGTGTCGAAGAGCAATTCATCAAGCTCAAGAAACAAAATGTGGGATTAAGAGCAATGCATGGATTTCTATATCTGTGTGAATTAAATTTACATACTGAACCAAACTGAGCAATTATTGGAAATAGCAAAACAGGGGGAAAAAAAGGAAATTTATTAGCTGAATGTGTGTTAAAGTCAAAGCAAATTAAAAAAAGTGAAACAAAGAAAGATGTGGTGTGATGGCAAGCAATCTGACAGTTATTGTGTGATGCACTGAAAAGGCCTGCTGGGTTTGTAGCCCAAAATGAGGGAACCAGTCAGGAAACTCCATCTTAGGGTCGCTTTATGGTCCGATCAATGAGAGCTCCAACTGGGAACAGGGACATCTCCGGCGGGTGGAACGCAACAGCCATTTGAATGCGACTCCAGCGGTCCCACAAGTGTTTCCTGTGAGCGATGGCACCAAAGACGTGTGCTGCTAAGAACCGGGTTTAGAGGAGCAGGGGGGCGTAGTGACTGTTGGTGGTGGTGGTGGGGATCTTCAACACTTCCTCTGAATAGCGATGATTAGCATTCCAATAGACGCCTCCATACCAACAGACCTTTGCAAGGCAACAACCACAGATACACTGAAACACTGTCAGGAATGTGAAGTGCCTTGTCATGTGGATGCTGAAGCATTTTTTTCTTTTGACGGACTGAAACAAAATGAAAATTTACCAAAACTGTCTACTCATCTCTACGATGTATTTCTGCTGTATTCTCCGTGAACAAATCTCTCTTATAACCTTTAAGATCCAATTGTTTTATACTTTTAGCACCACACATCAGGAGTTAATTGCCAAGCCCACAGACTGAGCGGGACTCAGTTGACTGCATTTATACAAATTGAACTTTTTCACATTTTGTCACAATACAACCACAAATTCAATGCATCTTATTGGGATTTTAGGTTTCATTCACACCAGCTCTCTTTAGTCCACTTTAATCTAATCTAGTTCATCTGTATAGAAAGTTTGGTTTGCTTGGATGGGTATAAATACACAATCAAACTCTGATGCAAACTCTCTACAAACCTAGGTCTAAGTTCGGATGAAATGAAATGAACTCTGGTGAGGTTCAAATGAATATTGTGAATGCCTTTTGACCGGAGACCACTCCAAAAGCAGGGCATTCTGGGTAAATGCAAGAAAAACAAACATGTGAGTCAAGCGCTAGCTTGTGGTATTTTGCCAAAGCAAGAGAGAAATCCTACCATCGCTAAAATTTGAAGACACTCCATTTTTGTTGACATTTCGTGAATAAAGAAAATGCTCTCATTTCTTCTTCGTAGCTTTTCACAATGTTTAACTCAGTAGTACTTGGTGCAGCGCCACCACAGGCAAGTGGAAGCACAGGTTTTTTTAAAAGCTTTGGTTCATTTGACAGTGCACTGTGAAAGCGAACCACATCAGCTCAAAATCTAACCAATGTTGTCTCTTTGTTTCCAATCAAACTGAGTCTACTAACCAGACTATCAGGTGTGTTTCTGACCAGAAAACATCCATAGATTACGTGATAGCATTTTGAGCATTTGCCTGCAACCTAATTTTCTAAACTACAAGAAAGTAATTGTTAAGGATGCTCAAATATGAAAAATTGGACTGATGATATCCGATAGTTACACTGCTGTTATTTTAGATTTACCAATATTTTATCCATTCTTTGTATCTGATTACTCGATTAATTGTAAGAATAATCAATAAAATACTCGATTACTAAAATTTTCATTTACAACAGCCCTACAGTAAACATAACAGTTTCTTGGTGCAAGGGAGGGATCAATAGATTTGAGCTTCGGGTCTCAGGAGGCCTCCGGAGATGTCAACAACACATTGATTCTTTGACAAGGGAAAAAGACAAATGAATTCCCCATTTCCTGAAATAAACTACATCCTGTGTCAATATATCCCCTTGCCTCAACACAGAGAGAGGTCCAGCTTTATAATGAATGGCAATATTAAGAGGCGTTTATCTCTTTAGTTTGGAAAAACAAGCTAATAATCCTATTTATAAGTTCTTTGTACAGACAGATCTAGCTTGAGGCAATATCAAGCCTCTTTGACGTTGGTTATCTGTGCTCATATTTCTGACCAGATTCAAGAAACATGAGACTCAAATCAGCAGCAACTGCATGTTGACACCTCAGATTTGATTGGACAGGTTGAAGCAGGGGGCATGGCACTGACTGGCAATTTCTTCTTTTTTGACAAAAATGTTCAAACCAGAAGAACTTCACATAAATTAGGTGTACCTTAGAAAAACTAGAATGGAATCTGAGCTAAAATATTGGCTAAATAAAAAAACCCTAAGAGATCAAGTACAGCTTTGAAGTTTTATATCCTTTCTGGTAAATCATGTACTCATTATTTCAGTTTCTTTCATAAAGTAGCTCAATTTACAAGTTTCCTATTTGATAAGCAGTCTCACAATGTGTGATTTTCTATACTGTGTAAATGTAAGCATGTTGTGAATCAGTAAAACTTATGAAACAAAATGTGTGAAGAATCTTTTGCAACCAAACTCAATGAATTTGTCCACAACTCTTCATAAAAACAGTTTTCACTCTTTTCACACAGTGTTATCAGAAACGCATCACAGAAAGTGTATGAAGTGTCACAAGAGGTAAGAACAGTTTACAAATTCAAGTATTCAATCTGAAATTGTGCAAATCTCAAGAGAGGTGCAATAACAACTTACAGTTCGTCTCGTTGCCGTTGTGACAGCACCATGGCGACGGGGGATTATGGGCGGGGCCAGGAGGGATCAGCAGGTTAAAAGTGAATCTCCTGCAGATCGTGCGATCTCCTCAGTCAAAGGATGAGCTGTGCTGAGCCAGGAACGACGAGACAGGGTGGGTCGTGTACTCCAGGCGCAAGTGGTTGGTTTTTGTCCCAAACAAAGACACAGACTAAGAGGAGGGGAACGCAGGAATCTGCCCCCCCTCCAAATTGACTATCTCCAGGAATGAGAGAAGCGGCGAGTGTGCAGACCAGTCAACAGTCAAGTCTACACCGCATCTGGGGAGGACAGGGAAATGGAAAAGTCAGCATTAGATATGCATGAAAAAACAACATGAGGAGCAGGAGGGGATAGAGATGTTTGTAGCCCCGGGTTAATGTCATAGTGTTTGCACCAGAGAGAAAAAGTTAATTAAGAGTCAGTCAACAATGTCTAAATATAACACAATATAGCTCTATTTTCGAAAGAAAATTGGTTTATGACAGAATACCTCTGACACCAATAGCAATATAGAATAGACTTCAGAATATCTGAAATTAATTTGCTTCTCTATTTTTGAGAAAATACGTCCAATCCACACACATTCGATAATTGTTTCCTCACATCTACCTTTCTAATCTGCTCTGCTAGCAGTCTTCTCCTGCAGCTACTGCCTCTCAAGCATTGACTTACATTTTTTTAAAAGAAATATACTTCACCCCACAGGTTACCAGCGCTAAAAAAAAGAAAAAAAAAAAAAACATAGAACAAAGCCATAAAAGCTGGAGTAGCACTTGTACTACTAGCAAAATCTCCTGACCGTAAAATCTCAACATCATTTGATCACAAGAGCTGCCTGGCTGAGTGATAAAAGGAAATTGTTTTGCAAAATGTGGAATAAAACGCTCTTTGTGAGCAACAATTTATAAGAGCAAAATTATTTGCAGTTAATATTTCAACACTGTTCTGTGAACGAGGCACTTAGCGTAATCGCTTTAGTCAACTGGAACAGGTATCAGACAAGAAAGGTTCAAGTTAAGCCAAACGGCTTTCTCTAAAGGCTTGCGACGAATTTATATAATTTAGTGAAGGCAGACATAAGCATATTTTAACTATTTGGGCTTGTGGCATGAATAAATATTAAGGGAAGTAAAGAAAAATTGTCATTAAGGCAGGGAGCAACACCAGCAAGTTATAACAACTAGAAATCCCTCCATCCAGAAGCTAGTGCAGCCCAGCGGTCATTGGGCGAGTGGAGGGATAATAGTCCATCACTGTCATGCGTCTCTCCTTTGGGAGTACCCAGAGAGAACTCACGCATGTACATGGAGAACATCACAAATGCCCTGCAGAAGCAGCCCAGACTGGCATTTGATACCAGATCCTTTTTGCTACAAGACTATAGTGGTAACCACGGCTACAATGCAGCTCAAAGAGGACCATTTTAGTTGACGACCAGGCCCATATCTGCTACTAGGAAGACTTTCAACTCGAACACGCAATCGAAAAATCAGCAATATCAGTAATGAAGGCAAACCTATTGAACATCTGTAGTTGGGGTTTGTGTCTATCCAGGAAATCCTCCCAGCATTCCAAACTGGACAATGGTCAGAACTAATGTTTGGATAAAAACTGCTGTTCCTAACACACAGTTCTTGGAGAGAGTTGTGACATTCTCTGTACCGTTTGCTCCATAAAATAATAATTAAAATTAAAAATTGGCTTGACATGTTCTAAAAGAGGCAATACGTCGCTTTCTGTTTCCATTCACAAAAAAAAGCAGCTTCTGTCTGATTCCAGACCGTGTTCATCCCATGAACACAGTCCAATCATCCCATGATGCCTCTAATGTAACATTTTTAATCGCTGCTGTTCACTAAAACATTTATTTGGCTCCAAGATTGTAGAAAGCATGAACAACAGAAAGCAGGCTGATGTAACAGCCTAACCTCTGGACCCTCACATCACCACTTGACAGCTGTCCAAACGTCCGCCTACAGCAGACTGCGAGTGGATTATGACAGGCAGGGTTTTCTGGCAGCTGCCAGGGTCACAAACCTAAATCGTGAATGACTTATTGCTATTAATACAGAGGATATTGATAAAAGAAAGGCACAACAAGGCAACAAATACCTTACTACTGTGTGTATAAGCTACAGACATTGATGTTCAAATCCACAATTGATCCATTCCTGTTGCTTTACAAATGGCAGCTCTAGAAATCAAAAAGATTTTTACAACAACGTCATCAAGCTAATTGGCTCTGCAGAAATATTGAGTCTTCAGGGATAAGAGACTGAGCTGCAGACAAGGAGCAGTAAATCTGCCCATTGATGGTTAATAGCCCTAATGAATCTTCCTCCCATTGATTTGTTCAGCAGCAGGAACCAAACAATTGGAATCTTTCACACACCATGCTGACTTTGTAAGATGCAATTTGCTGATGCATCCCTGGAGGTTATCTGTTGTTAAACGGCCCCATTTTAAATAATAGAAAACTGTCCTGCGTCTCTTTTGAGCTCAGAAAACAGCAACTTAGTGTCAAAATTAATGAGCCACACCCTGTTCCCATTATCAGGTCACCAGCCCTGCTTTTACTAGGTCAACAAAAGAGAAAAATAACATTATCTGCTCAAGTTGAAAATGTCCACTGCCTAATATAGAAACAAATGCAAAATAAATACAAATAGAACTTGAGATATGAGAGGAAAAATCTGGATGATGGTGTCAAAATAAAAGCATGAAAAACTTTGCAACAATAGAAAAAGCTCACTAAAATGAATGTAAATGTAGCATAATATCTGATTTCAAGATTAAAAAGTGTAGTAGTGAAATGTAAGACTGAAATGCATTTTGCCTACAGCAAAATGCTTTCATGTCTGGGGACACAGGGCCACACCCCTGAGGAACGCAGAAAAGACAACCTAGCCTAGGTTGAAGTCTGGCTGCAGGTGTGAAAGTGTCCTGATGTCTTATCGCAAAACATAGCACTGCAGCAATGTTAACAAGGCTGGCCGTTACGACCCCAAAGTCACCTCTGACTCACATTCGCTCTCCTCTGGTGTCATTGCGTCACCGTCTTTCTAAAACAAGCAGCCAAACCAGCAGGAATCTGGTGCACCTTCATTTTCTGCCGGTGATTTCACGTCACCAACAGGGATTTTGTCCTTGGCAACAGTCTAGTTCTCTTTCTAACCAAGTAAAGTGGTGATGAAATGCAAAAAAAATGTATGTTCAAAACTGTATTGTGGAAAACAATCCAAAATAATTTTCTAAGACACACTGAAATGAGAGAATAATTTTTCATGTGAAGCATTATTGGAAATGTCAAACTACAGATAAAAGAAGTGAAACGTTTCTCTTGTACAACTATTTATAGGATGCAAACTTGTAGCTCAGCCATTATATTTTATGTTGCTCTTTTGATATCATCCAAATTAGGGCAGGACAAGATTGAATATCAATCCATATTTATAATTGTTGACATAGAAAATTGTGTTTTTGTTTTAAATATCTGAAATTCTGCCAAACTGGTAGCGTGACCTTTCCTGTTTCATCCAGTTTTCATTCCACGCAGTTTTTATTTTTATTTTTAAGCAGCTATGAGGCACAGAGGTGAAACCTGAAAGTGCTGCTCTATGTTACTCAACTGGTTGTTGCTAGGCAACCAAAGAGTGAGTTAGTTGATGCCACCAACCTACCTTAGCTGGCCTTGAGAGGCTGAGTGACTAAAAACCTTTCCTCTGCCTACATCCCCCAGAATGCTGCGTGATTCTGGATAGGAGTTCAGTGAATATTCTATCCGAAGTATCATCTATTGGTATTGATTACGTTTCTATATACACTGTACTGATATATACTGTTACTGATTTATTGTGACGGCCTATTCCAGACTGACATGGGTTTGTGTTTAGGATCCTATCACCTGCTTTGAACTATTGCGTTTGCAGCACCGGACACCTTTTCTTAAATGTCAAATCAATTGTAGACGGTAGTGAGGTGAAACAATATCACAAGCAAATATAAGACCAATGTCTGCAGTAACGCCCATAGTAGCCTGATGTAATAGAAAACTCCACAGGGCAAAAACAAACCTTGCATGTGTTGAACCAAAACATCATAATGACATTATATCCTAATTCTGGCGTTTCAGTACGCTTTACAGTACAGGCATATTTTTGTGGCCTCTGGGACTGTGTGCACCGACAGTAACGACGACACTCCCAGTCTAAGGGTGGTGCCAAACATGTCAGAAAGAAAAGCATCACAAGTAGTCGAAAAAATAAAAAATAAATAAATGCTCTTTTGATCAACAGACTCATCAAAAACTAGAGTTTTGATGCATTTCTTATCATTGAAGTGTCTGGGATATCACCGTTAAAGGGTTTGAGTTTTCTACAGGACTTACAGCCGTGGGTTTTTACAGTTAGTAAATGATAAACCATGCTCAATTTTTTAAATCGATCATTTAAGATGCTAAAGACAGCTTAAAATTTAAAATCTGTAATCCAAGTTTCTTTCTTTAAGGTATTTTGTTGGACAGCAGAGCTGTGTAACACCAGCTGCTGTCTTACCTTTGGGATGGCATTGATTTTTCACAACAGAAGGGCAAGTATCAGCAGGTAACAGCTTTACAATAGAAAGTGGTTAGAAATTGACCACAAAATCTTTGGTGTCTCTCTCAATTTAACACTCTGCAACAGAAACTTGTTTCCTCAGTTTAATTCTAGCTTCATGCAACTTTATCTAAAAATGAAAAAGAATATTTTGGTTTAATTTGTGCTATTCACCCTTTCTACCTAACATATCGTCATGATAAAGCAGGCTTAAACAGGCAAGTTCACATTTTACTCAAATATGATAAATATAGAACTTGTGTAATGTCTGACATCGAAGCTGACAGACTTCCCAGCTCTGCCAGAAATTAATACATCTGGAGGGTTTTCTAAATATTTCAGTTAATGTTGGGAGTGATACCAGGTTGGATATGTTTTCAAATTAAACCTGCAGACTCTCCAAGCACATTACCATTAAGTCTAGCAGATCTGAAACCTGTTTCTTTAACAAGAATCAACAAGCCTGTCGAGCCCATTAGGTGTTATGTCAAGGCTAATGTTATATTCAAAGTCATTTGTGGGTTAAGTTGACTTACAGTTTATCCTGGCAACAAGACAGCAATGAATTACTTTCCTTATATACAGACTTTCTGATAACCCTGCCAAAAAGTCTAATCAGTAAAGGCTCAAATTGACCAAGTTGTCTGTGATCAGATCAAATATGTAAAGATTTATCAGCAGCAGTTGGAATCTTTACATTCCAGCAACTTTCCTCAGAGTCAGCTGGAAATCTGGGAAAGCAGTCAGCCATGAAAACAACTAAAACTGATTTTCTCACCATTTATAAATCAATTCTGGGTGTAAATATGGCTCAAGTTAACTAAGGAGAGTTTCAAGAAATGCATACATGAGTGATTCAATTCAAAATACCAATGAAATGTAAACAAGGACAAGGCCTTCATTGTAAACCGACCCATTTCTAAACAGACAGTCTAAAAACCTCTGCACTGATGCTTTTTAAAAAAAAAATCCCCTCCCCCCCAAATTCACATTTTTTTTAGGACAAAGTTTACTCAATTTGATAAGTTATACTGTTAAAGCTACACATGTTGTCCAATATACTTCTGGTGCTTCACACCCAGGAAGGTGTGATGAAGTATATAGAGAGACAGTAACGGTCTTCAGTTAGCTGTGTGAATCTTCTGTGAATTTAAATCTCTAGTAAACAGTCAGGAGAACCCTCTAAATTAACAGGAACCATGAGAACAACATATACTTTATTTATCCTTATCTAATGGTATGACGCAAAAGCAAAATAAACTTCCATACATAAGACCATAAAGAATAACAGATGCAGTCAGTCAGTCAGCCAAAGATCAATATCTGTCAATTTTCCTTTGAATTTCAAGTCAAACGCTGAAAAATCTTAATATATTCTTACCCAATAAATCCATAACTTATAATTTTGGATCTAAAATGCATCACAAACAACTCTCACTTGGATGAACTTTTATGAGCTTAATGAAAATCAGATGAAGGTGAAAGACAAATGCTAAAATGTAAAAAAAAATTGACTGCATTTTTTTTATTTTTAGCTTAATTTAAAACTCCTACACCTATTGAAAAAGAAAAACTACATTTGTAGGAGCTGGCATGTCAGAAAGAAAATTGAAAATGAGTTTTGGCCAGGAAAAGCCTGGTTGATGCGTATCTTAAGAGTAACTGGAGAAATGTGACAGTTTCTATTATTTAAATCTACAAAACCAGACAGTCTGACTGCAGTATGAACAAGCTGGCATAACATGGGGCTCTTTGTTTTAATTTTTCTAAATTTCAGACTTTCTCAACCTCATATTTTACAGAGGTTTCAGTCTAATATTACAGTATAAATTCAGATGGATGAATCAGAATTTAGATCATGGAATAAAGCCAGAAATTGTAAACATTTTAGCAGAACTGTAAAATAATTCAAATCCAATCCAAACATGCATATTATTTAGGTTCAGTCCTATTCATGCCAATATACAAATAGGCAAATCCAGGAGTCTGTGCACTTGTGTTTGGGTTGCATATGATTAGATCATCAACAAAGACCATAGCGTGTAAAGTCGACTCAAGACAAATCCTCTTACCTGAAAGAAGAGCAACGATTGGTGTTTATTTCTGACACAGAATGCTGATTTCAAAAGTAAACACTTTTCTTAAAAGCCCATAGCTGCCACTAAATAAACTGATGGAGAGTCCTCAGAGGTGTGTGTTTGTTTGTGTGTGTGTGTGTGGGGGGGGGGAGAATAAATCATACATGCACAGGAAAATGTTTGATATCCAAGATCCAGTCCAGGTTTGAGGAACAGACTACAGCCTTCTGAGCTCTGAGTGAAAGTGGCAAAGCACACAAAGAGAGGAGAAACCAAGACAGACACATGCTGCTGAGCATTCCTAGAAACATCGCCTCCCATGTGCTCCACCCTGTTTCCCCCCAACAAACCTCCGTGAAGCACAAGCAGAGATGATGGGAGCTTCATCAGTCAGCATCTGGCTGAATGACAGCCACCATCTGCTGAGGAAACATGCCCAGAGGTTTGTCGGTGTAGCTGGACAATCTGATGTTTCATTACTGTCACGTCCAAACAACCTGAAGCATCAGTGGAATGTCAACACACGCCCTTTGTAGCTAAAGCACAGACTACACCAGCCGTGGGAACATGCAGGAGTCCCTCAGCAGTAAAATGAGCTAATATCGATCAAACATTTGTTGTTGTTTTTTTACAGGCTGGGAAAAATTAGAATGTCAACACCTGAATCACCGCAGAAAACAGACTACTACTGCTAATGCTTACTTACCATAATATTACGGTTGTAATCTGTAAAAGCAACGGGATAAATGGATCTGCACAACAGCTTTCTTTTTTTTTTTAAACGAAGACAATCACCAGCTGGTAGCTTAGCCAAAGTTACCCTCAGTAAAGTTAGCCTCCCGGCACAAAAGTTAGCCGCTGCAGTGACTCTTCCCCGTAAAGGCCCCGGTGACGTGCCTTCAAGCTCAGCTAGCTGTATCGCACACATACAACAAGAAACGCACTCAATTCCTGCACCGTCATACGACTGTTTATCTGGAAACAGGACTAAAGTCCGCTGACAGGGTACCTGCTGCTTCCGTCCAAGCGGCCTGTCCGCCATTTTGAGACATAAAAAGGAGGTGCAACAATTACAGCCACATCGTCGTTTTCCCCACCTAACGCCACATTCCTTCGACTGTGGCCGCTGCTTTAAACGGGGAATAACAGCACTCACCCTTTTATTCTCCTCAGTGGATCTCGTCAGCCGTCTCCGACGTTAACACGACCCGGCAGGGCGTGAGATTTCCTGCTCCAAAAACGTGATCTTGTGATGTGGAGGTAAACTGTGGTCCGTCTCGTCTCCTCAGCTTCGACTCGCTTGTTGGTTTTTTTTCTTCTCTCTCTCGCTCTACCGCAGTCGTCGCCTTGGCGAGGGAGCGCGCAGCCGGGTCGCGTTCACTGCTCGACGGGAGCGCGCACGCCCTTGACAACAAAAAATCTATTTATTATTTTTATATCTGGGGATTAACTCTTTCCTCCCTGTACAAAAACAACACGTATTAAATGGGGAATTGTTGTGGGAAATATATGCAGATGTTTAGGCTGAAGTGGAGAGTCAAGGCAATGTTGTGCAGCCAAAAAGACAAAAAAAAAAAAATCATCCTTTTTTTATGTATTAATAATCATATAGTCAAACATATGAGTGGAAAAATTTACTATTTGAGTGTATGGAATACTTTTTAGTTCTGCAACTCATTTTTACTTAATATTTTTGATTATTTTCCTAAAAAAATGGGTTTATGTTTTAATAATTTACATTAATTATATCATTAGTGTAAAATACATCTAAGTTGGCATGAAAGGGTCACCTACTGCTTTCCTATTTGAGTTTGTTAATGTTTTGTGTTTTACAAGTGAGTGTTACTATTTCCTACTTGTTTTCATTTATTCTTAACTGATTAATTCTAACCTATATTTTTCAATGTGATTTTGTGGACTACATTTTTAGTCTTGTATCATAGACCTGGTTCACATTTCCTTAAGTTTTAACAAGATTCCTGAAATAATTACTTGTTTTCCATTTCTTTAACAAGATTTGCCCTCCTTGCATATTACAGAAGTACTTATTAAACCAGATAAATATATATCAACTAACAAATAAAACCTGAGTTTCTACACATTTCTCAGAATTATAATTGAAACGTTTTGCTACAAATTAAATACTCTTAAATTGAACACTGAAAAAACCCCAAATGTAATTATTAAAATAAAAAGAAACTCTGCCAAAGTGTTTCATTTTTACAAGTTTAGATCTCATCTCCATAAAACAATTTATTCAGCTGCAACAAGTAAAATACATGGGTACTGATATAAGACGGTGCAAGAAACTCCAAGCAAAATTTTAGCTAAATTATTTTATTTATTATAAAAGAAGTCAGACCAAAAAAAAAATTAGGTTAGTATGTAAATAGCATCACATAAATACCAGACACACAGCCAGGGAGCGTAGATTCAGCCACTACACGTTCAGAAAAGCTTTCATTGACAGAGAAAAATTATTCAGAAAAGGTCTTTTTTTTTCAATATTTTCTTTCTATGCTGAATATTTCGAAACAGCTAGGACATAGTCAAAGACACGTTATCCACACATGATTTCCAATTCAGGCCAAGTGATGACATATATGTTTGTTTTTTTTAAGTGCCAGATTACAGTTTATTCCTATCTGGTGTTTTCTGTATGGATTTGTAGTGCAATGCTGATAAAAATCAATTGATACTCAAACTCATCCATCATGTTCTGTAAAAAGAAACAATGCGTTTGTGCACCTGCAGCACATTTTTAGTTTTTATTATTCCCTCAAAATAACAAAAGGATGTTTGGCGCCCCTATGTGGACAATGTTGGTGTTACTGTCGACAAAGTACACGGACAAAGTCAAATTCAAGTTAAAACTAATTCAGAACAGCCAGAAAACCAAAAGAGGGAAATGTTAGTTTTATGTTCTGCTAAGGTTCACCCACCATGACCCAAGTTCAATTCAAGAACATAAACAAGAGGCACATACAGGCTCTGCAACTGCTGTGACAAGTTTTAGGAGAAAGGATTCATTGTGAAGAGCTTGACGTTTACTTCTGAACAAGCTTATCTTAAACTCAGTCCATTTTGCATGTTTTGTGCCATGTACAAAAACATTCTCTACAAACAATCAAAAACTCCAGCATCCCCTCTCTATTGCTTTAATCACACATCTACACACTGCAACAATGTAAGGAAATTACAATAGATGGGAAACATTGCATGTATACAAACAGATTTTTTATCAGTCTTTTTTTCATCATACCTGCTCTCTGCCCACTTTTGGTCATGCAGTTGCACAAGAGAAGTGCCGCTAAACCTTGGCTAGTTTTTAAATCTCCGAAAGCCAGAACAAAATAAAAGCAAAAAAAAAAAAACAGTCCAAAAGTGAGAGCTTGTGCGGTGATAAGTAGAGCAACCAACTTCATACGTAAGCAGATTTACAACATCGGTGGCCATGAATGTTTTAAGAAAATATGCATCAGCATTTGAACAGCTTTCACGTGTGCGGAGGTATAAAACATTTGGAAAGCAAACAGTCCTGCTCGGCAGATTTTCCCGTCAGACTACACACAGACGCACACCGTCAAACACACATGCATGTATATTCTATCTTGTTTGAATGTAAAAATAAAAGATTGAACACAGCTAGTATATATTTATATATATATATCTGGATACATCTACGGCTTAAAGTGGACGTATTTGAGATCTGTGATTTCCTTTAACACCAAGTACCTGCCTAGATCCAATCAAGATTTATACATCTCTCCCCCGTCCCCATTTCTATACATTTTCCATAAAACAAACATGGCTTAAATTTACTGATGATCAACACACATTAAAAACATACAAACAAAACCCAAACAAAAAAACCCCATCAAATTAACACAAATGAATTGATCGGTTCAAAGCGCCCATCCTGGGACGTAGCACGTACAAACGACAGAAAAAATTAAACCCATGACTGATCGGGGAGGTTTACGGAGGGACTCTGATTGCTACAAAGTGACTTAAAGAAGGTGCAAAGATGGGAGTTTACATTCTGCGGCCCCCGTTGGAAACAAATCTCTGGTTTACTGCCTTTATTCGGGTCTGTTCGTGCACAGTGGTAACACGCCCTGAGTTCTGGGGCCGTTTCATTCGAAGCACCTTTGAGGCGTCTTAAAAGAAGCATCATTTCGGGGTGATGATATGGCAGATAAGGCTCTGGTACATAATGTCATGGTCATTCTTGGTCTCCAGCTGCAGCCATTCTTTTCAAATGTAATTTGTCTAAGCAGCCGACACTTTTCAGGGACGTCTTACGTGAGCCCCGTTTTATTCTGATTGCACCTTTACACAGAATCTATGTCATTTGTAATTTCTGCTCCCTCCCTCTCCTACTTTGTAGGAAGCCCCTGTTCTGCATTCGTTTGTCCTACAGTCCATACGGTTTTTCTTCCCAGGACTTCTCTGACCCCACCCTCACCCTGTTTATTTCAAAGCTGATTTACTTAGTTTTCAGGTCCACAGGCTCCATCGCTTGGCTGTTGTCACAGCCTCTCTCCTCTCTTATTTTCTTTAAGCAGAAAGCAGCTGTGCCTGGAGCTACTGGAAGTTAATCGACAGGGATTTTGTCTTCTAGTTCGAGTGGGCTGCCCTCTGCGGGCTCCTCGCTCTTTCCCAGCTCTTGCAGCTGCTGCCGCCTCTGCACCTCTGCCTTCAGGTTCTCCAGATCCTTTTGACTACAAAGAAAAAAAATACAAGTAGATTTAGTTTATATTCATCCTGCTTTAAGATTTCTTTCCATGTTACTTATTCAAATTATTCTTAAGAGGTGTTCAATTTGATGCTCGTCCTGAGGTGCACCAACATGGCATCATGTCTTATTTCTGCATGTGTTGTTCACTCAATTGGGTTTGATAAAGCTAATCATATAGAAAGAGATGGCTAAATAAGCGGCGTAACTTTGGCTGATACGTATGGGTCTGAGAATTTAACATGAAATATTTGCCTTCAATTTGAAAATTCAGGCATCTCAAGCACTCCTGTTTCTGTTCTACATCTCAAAACCATTAAAAGTTTGCAGTAAATGTTCTGTTAGAACTAAAAATTAAAATGCATAAGTAACAGCAAATGTGGGTCACTAATTACTAAATATGTCTCTTCCACAACAATATTCTGCACATTTACGCTCTTTGCAACTCAAACGATTTATAATGTATTTTCATTTTGGATTCAAATTACATTAACTCCATCTAAAGAGAGCAGTCTAGCTTTTAGTGAAGGCTGGGAATAGGAACAAAAAGTCTTCACCGGGGCACCTGTTTTATCCCACATGCAATAAGATTGATTAATTTTACTATAGCAATGTAGCATAATAAAATGTTTTGCCTCAACAGTCACGTTTTTCTTTAAATGTTTTTTTTTTACCCCTCCAGGGGGTCTTTTTTTGGCTCTAGTCTCCCTTAAATGATAGTAGGCTGACAGGAAACGGGGAAGGAGAGGGGGGAAGACATGCGGCAAATGTCGTCGGGTCCGGGAGTCGAACCCGTGACGGCCGTGTCGAGGACTGAAGGCCTCCAAATATGGGTCGCGCTAACCACTACGCCACCATGGCACGCCCTCTTTAAATGTTTTATTTCTCCTTCATTTCTTCCCAAGACACAGACTTCCCCGTGGTCTTGGCTCGTCTTCTCTGACTTTACCTGAGTGGAATAAAGATGATGCCGTTGATGATGTTGAGCTGTTCCAGAATGCTGGCCATGCTGGGAGCGGTGAACTGGAAAAACAGGGCGACACGGGGGCTTCAGTAACGCAGATTTTCTCCACCCACGGAGAGAAAGTGTCGCAGTCAGAGCACTCACCTTCAGCGGCATGATGCTGGCGTTGGAGCCGTTCTTGTAGATCTCGTTCATGGTCCTCTGCAGAGCCACAGCCTGCTGGGTCAGATACTTCAGATAGTCTGAGCTCTCCTTGGTCTTCTCGTGAGCCTCGCCCATCTGGGAGGAGGGAAATATTCGCAGAATTAAGACGCTCGCTTCGACAGGAGGGGTGAAGGCCAGCGTGTGAACCTCTGCAGGACCCACCTGGTTCTTGTAAATGGTGTACCCCTCTTTCTCATGCTGCAAAGCTGAGCGAAATTCTGCCTTACTCTCATACACCCTGGCAACCAGATGATGGCTGAAAAACACAAGGCAAAGTAAAGAAAAAAAAAAATTACGCAAGAAACATAATTATCCATTTTCTCTGCATGAACTGCTGCAATAAGTCTTTGCTCACCTGAGAGCCACTTTGAGGGAACGAGCTCTGTGATACTTTGTGTTGATGGTCAGAGCGTTCTCCAGGAATCTCAGGGATAAATCATACTCCATCACTCCATGAAGCACGAGCCCAATATTACTCTGCAAACACAGAACCAGAAGAGAGAGATTAGGGTTTAAATGCCTCCAAAAAAATGTCATTAAATTATGTGATTTAGTGACATTACAACCACAAACTTTAATGTATATTATTGAGATTTTGTGTAATAGGCCGACACAAACTGGTGAGCAAAATGCCTCATTCTGTCTCTATTTAACTTGCTTTTAAATATGTTTTTCACAAATTAAAAGTCTGAAAAGTGTGACGTGATTTCATTCAGTGCAAAACTGTAGAAAAACTTTCTGGTTGAATTACAGCTGCGAGTATTTTGGGGGTAAATCTCTACCAACTTTCACATCTCAGGGTTGACATTTTTCTCCTTTCTTTCTGTCAAAATCACTCAAGTTCAGACTGAATGCAAGATTCTGGATATGTAGCAACAAATGCTCTTACATCTATTAGCGCCATCTCTGGGTGGTCCTCCCCGCACACCAACAACATGAGGTAACGAGCCCGATAGAGCAGCTTCAGGGCGGTAGAAAGCTGGCCGTTGGCGAAGCAATAAAGAGCCAAATGCATCTGACAGAAAGGGCAAGAAACACTCAGCTCACAATCTCAACTTGTTTGGTGAAACATTTAAAAAGGGAATGACAACTCACGTATTCTTGGATTGTGTTGGGATGCTCGATGCCGAGGACTCTTTCACTCATCAGAACTGCCTTTTGCTGGTTGCTGAGAGCCTGCAGAGGAATAAAAAAAGAGAGTAAACTACAGCTTTAATGAAACAAAACAAAGCGTTAACATGGATTTTATTTATTTGCTGACCTCGGGGTGGTCTCCCATAATGTAGTTAAGGCGGGCCAGCAGGCGTAGACAGGCGCAGATCTCTACGTGCATGGCTCCATAAACGTTGTTGAAGAGGTTCAAAGCCTCATTGATCAGTTCGCAACCTTCTTTCAGAAAACCTGAAAAGAAAAAATGTATGTTAAATACAGGTTTTGCATAAAAGTAGCTGCCTTTATCTTCTTTGTTTCAGAAAATGTACTAGATTTTGTTTGAGGAGAGGCAGGAGAGCGTCACCTTGCTGAACTTTAGCCTGGCCACTCTGGAAGAAGTGGAAGGCGTCTGAGGCTTTGGGGTTTACGTGTTTAACGACGGGGAAAATATTCAAGATGTCCTCCTCCGTGAAGGCCGGCTTGTGACGGCTGTCAAAATTATACTCCTTCAACAGGATCTGGAAATCAAGCAAAACAGATTCTTTAATCAAAACCAATGTAAGAGAACATTTTACAAGTCAAGTTGACTTTTCCAAGGGTCCATTTCTCAGCTCTAAACGTTTATTTTAAAATACAAGACATTAGAGTTTGCTGTGAATTTATGACATTTATATGTGCTGGAAATACTAGATGGAAGGATGCTACATTCAGACAACTAAGGAAAAAAGTCAGAAAATTCTAGTACTTTTCCCAAACTCATCCTGACTTGGAAAACCCTGAAATCCAACGTGTAACTTCCCCAACTTGCAGGAACCGTGACAGTTACCTGGATGCCAGTTTTGACTGAGATTTCTCTGAGCAGGGTGGTTTTCTGCAGGCCGTATTTCTCCACAACCTGGTCGACGCTCTCGCTAGAGGGAAACGCATCAACAAGTCAGCTTGCATACAGCAGGCCTCCGAAGGAGCTGATGGCTGAAATAGGAGACCCACCACTGCATTTTGAAGTGATAATAGCTCTGAGCCTCGGTGGCGATGTTCTTCCACAACTCGCTGGGCGTCAGGCTGGCCCACGCCGTGTTGTCACCGCCGCCGGGGACCCTGTTGCGACGCTTGCGGCTTTTGCGACGCGACACGAGCTCGTCGGGAGGCAGGTGAGCGACGGCGTCGGGGAAGGAGCTCAGGAAGCAGTTGAGGAAGTGGCTCACTGCAGCAGAGAGAGCTGATAGCTCCACACCCTGCAGGGGAGAAAACATTCGATTCCTTTCAAAATAACTTCATGTGCGTTTGCTGCTCTCACATCTGACTTTAACCCTCAGTTAACACATTTTCTGTACAAGAACAGCTTGTTGACACTTTAGGTTTCCCTCTTCTATATAAAGGAACTGCCAAGACTTGAACTGAGTCAGGACTGATAACCTTCTAGTCTGAGTGAACGTTTGGTCAGAGCTCAGAACCAAGACCTACTTCTCTTTGGGGGAAAGGAGTAGATGCAACTTCTGCATTTTCTCCACAAGAAAGGTGTAAAATAAGCAAACGTGGTTTGTGAGCAGGAATGTCATGTCAGACAAGTTAAGAAATTAGAATCTTGCTTCAAAAATCTCAATTTTAACATTATGATAGAAAACATTAAAGCAATTGAACAGAAAGTCATTTCAGTGAGTCTCTATTGAAGGTTCTCTATTTACCTTTCCAAATCAGTACCTAGTCGTATTTGTTTGCTTTCTCTGGCGTGATATTTGAGCAAATCTATCTGATTATTTTGGGCTTTTATTGCACAGAGTAGCCTAAATATTGCATAAACTCAATAGCATCTGCTTTCCTCTCATAAAAAGTGCTGTCGTTTGTAGGAGAAGGCAGTGACATGATGTTGAATCTATCAGCTTAGAAACTATTCTGAACATTCAGTTTCTCCCTGATAAAACTTCCCATCATAAGTACAGTGAAAATTAGCACAACAATCTATTTAATTTAAATTACTGATTAGGAATTTTGGTGTGATTCACCCTTGACTATGATTACCAGTTACTGTTTTTCTTATAATTCTTAAAATCAATGTAAAAGACTAAATCCTTCAAATATAGATGTCTTTGCTTCTTTAAATGTGTACAGAATTCATCATCCACGTTTACTGATTTTTGATATATTGACATAAATGAATGTATTCATATTCATGCATTTTATCAACTTTCTAAGCAGACAGAAAATGTGTGAAAAGTTACAAACCTGCAGGTATGTCCTGAAGATATGTTTTGCACACCTTGTGATCAGCTCAACGATTCCTATTCTCTGAAATAAAACGGGAAAAAGTGTAACATTTTAACACGATAATTCTCTACAACTGAGGTGAAAATGTTTGTGATTGTGGAATCGGACTCACGTAGAAATGCTCGAGCTGGTCTTTGGCCGGGGTCTTGTCCACAAACTCCAAAACTGTCCCTAAGTAGCGGACGTTGATGCCTCTCTGGTGCAAGGCCTCCGTTAGCGTGGCTCCATCCATGGGCAGAGTGCTGTGGTCCAAACAGTCTTTAACCTGGGTGATAAAACACACACATCAAATTTAAACAAGATTCAGTTCAAATAACAACTCAAACATTTCCAGACCCAAATTTCCAGATTTGTCTGAAAGTTTAATAACATTCTAGTAAACTGAGTTCATCAAGCTGAGTTTTATTATCTGGACAGTCTTTTAATCACAAAGCAACGTGAAGATAGTTATATTTCTCTTCTGCAGTGAAATACAGGATTATTTCACTACTTTTTTGGCAGCTGGACCAACTTTGATGCATAATATATGTGAAAGACTTGCTAATCCCAGACTAGTTAATACTAAATACAGAATAAAACACATTTTATAACTGATTTCTTAAGCCTGTCATTAAAACTTAACAAAAATAAACCAAAGTGACCAAGAGACAAGAAACTAGTGACCCTCACTGACCAGAGACGGGATCTGACAGATGACCAGGAAGGCAGCGGCGTCTTTGAGGAGCTGCTTCTGCTTCTGGACGTCCTCGAACGTGTCCTCTGGAAAATGCACCCCTGATTCAACAGCGGACGCACACACAACTACGTTAGTTGAGAATTCATTAAATGAAAGAGGTGTGAAGATTACTGAAACATGAGGTGGTCGGGGAGGACTCAAAAAACATGTTTGAGCTTCACACAAGTAATCGTTCTCTTCTAATTCTGGCTGATTAAACTATTTATATGCAGATTTAAAACCTACATCTACAAGAAGTAGAGAATATAACAAAAACAACTGACCTGTAACTTCTATTTTAAGTAAGAGTAATACGCCCAACTCTGGTCATTTTTGTTGTTTGGCTCAGTTGCTTTTGCACTGAAGTTACCCAACTTTGCAGCCTTTTACAAAGTAATCTACATATAAAAAGGCTTTAGCTTAGCAATGAAATCAAAGTTTTCCAAGCCAGACCTTATTAAATACAAAGAAGTATCTATTGGACAAAATAACAATCAATAGAAGAAATAAGTATATAAATTTAAGATGCAACTACATAAAAAATGTAAACCCATGAACAAAATTTTCAACGTAATGTTTTAAGCTTTAAACTGAGATAATTAAATGTAATATTTTGAGAAATTTTAAAAACAGAAGCCATGTATTTCCTGCAACTAGAACTGCTATATTTTATACTTCAAGACAAAAAACAAAAAAATTTAAAAAGTGATTAAGTTTGCCAAGTTTGTGTGTTGGGTCTGCAAATACCAGTGGTTTTCCTGTTAAGCTCACCGAGGAAGCCTTTTTACACATTAGAAATATGGCTGAATGAAAGTATAATTGACTTTGTTTACACACTTTTATGTAACTGTTTTACTAAAGCAGCCTATTGGATGAAGTCTGAGTGCTATTATTAGGCTGTTATTTGTGTTTTTGTGGTAATAAATGTGTGCAGTACCAAACAATGTTGATAAAAAGCAAGCTCAGTGTGCAAAGAGAAAAATAATATCAAGAAAGCTTCATGAAATACTGATTAAAACCACGTAATAGACTACAAATGGAAATCAATTCAAATCCATTTTTAGTTTGAATACAGGACTAAAAGTCTAAGGATCTATAAATCAATGTTGTTTCTTTACAGCTGCATAAACTAACCAGGTTAGATTCCCAGTGCACCTCCCTTTCTAACCAGTTCAGTCTCGTTTTCATGCTTACCTGGGGAGAAGATGTCAGGGTTGAAGCGAATATCAAACGAAGTGTTGCTGATGGAGCCCACGGCCTTGCAGGCGTTGAGGACCACCTCGCGGCTTTTGGGATCTGTTTGGCAGCAGATTTAAATAAATGAACAAAAATGAAAAGATGAAATTGCAACAGCTTATCTGAACCGTTCAGTTTCTTACGCCATGTCCATAACAAGTTTAAAATAGACACTTTAATCTGACTTTTTCCTTTTTTTGTCTGAAGCAGATGCTTTTCTGCTGCAGTTTTATTTAACAAACAACAATCCGGATTGAAACGTAAAAAAAATCCATTTACTCCAGCTTACTATAGACATGGCTACGTCACGGCTGGTGTCCTGCATGTTTTCTTTCTTTCCCTGGTTCAACACATCTGAATCAAATGTTTGATTCATTAGCAGGTCTCTGCAGAGGTTTGACACGCTGAGGGAGATAGATGGACTGTTTGAATCAGCTGTGTGGGAGCAGAGATTCTTCTAAAACCTGCAGGACTACAGTGTGGTAGACTGACACCCATAGTTTAATTCCTGGACCACCACCAGTTGAGCTACACTACAGACACCTCTGATTAGGTTAGGCTGTTTTAATAAAACACCATCACAAATCACTTTCGGTTAAGCACCACAACCACTGATTAGGTCATTAGGGTCAGATCCTACTGCACAGGGTTCACATGCTGGAGATGATAGCAGTCAACTCGTCCCCAACTGTAGGCAGACAATTAGCAGGGACAGCTAATCAGGCGGACAGCAGCATTCTGTTTACATTTATCCGTTTTTAAAATACTCTGCTGCTATAGTCGGAAATAACTTCAGTTACTGTCTGGTTCTCCTTGCTTTTAATCAATGAAACCATCCACTAGAGTAGCTCTCGCTGCTTTGTCCAGGCCCCAGATTGTTCTGGATGATTCTAGACGTACCCATACCAGATCCATCTTCGGACACTAAGGTCTCCGCCAGCTCTTTGGCCTGCGCTAATCCTGGAATACTTTCCTCAAGCTCCTTACCCTCCAGTGGGCTTTTGCATTCCCCGTTCTGGGTGCCTGTGGGATCTACAGGCCCGTTTGTTGTGGGCTTTGAAGAGCTTTCTTCACTTTCAGGTGCCATTTGTGGGGCAACAGAGGTGCTGTTGTCTGTCGGGTCTGTGCTATCTGTCGACGCTTGTGCAGCAGCAGTCTGTGTGGAATCAACGTCGCTATCTGTCACTGAGGTCTCAGTAATGGCGGGCACGTCTGTTTTGCTAGAGTCCTTGCTTGCCTTTTGCTGCATTAGTTGTAATGCTGCCATCTTCATAAAAAGAAGATATCTAAAGAGGAACAAAATGAATAGTTTGATTCAAATCTTAGTGGCAGGGACATAAAATCTCCAGAAAAGCAGAGCAACGCCCACCTGTGCTCGACAAAGGCCTCAATGAGCTCTTGGCGAAGACAAGCCAAGCGATGACGATGTTGCCGGGGGAAACCTTGACGCTGGCTCTCTGCAGACAGCTCCTCTCCATCCACAGGCAGGAAGTTCAAGTCAGGAGGGAAGGTTCGAAGAAGATCCAGGATGTAGTGTCTGCCGTCATTACCAATGATGCCTTTGCATTCAACGGAGGAGCACAACTCCACTGATTCTTCCTTCTCATTCAACACTTTGTGCTGCTGCACCTGGAATTTACAGGAGAAAAAAAAAACAACATATTAATAAGCCATAATAAGCCACTGAAATGAATGTTAACAATATAGGTTGAAAACAGACTTTTAGTTAGATATTTATTTCCTTTTCTTAAATAACTGAGCATACAAATAAAAAGGCAGGAAAATGTACGGACAGCTCAGTGCCAATACAGTTTACCACTTCCTTCCAGACTCTAAAGGAAGTTGAACAAATATTAGGATAAATTTGTAAAATGTAGCAACATATTTAGGAGGTAAAAAGAGGCAATGTTCCAGGGAATGGTAGATAGCTAGCGAGTGCGACCAACTGGAGTTAGCGAGTTTTTGATAGCCAAGAGATAGCCAGAACAAAACGAGAGATGGCCAACTAGCTGAAAAAGGAAGACAGAAATTGCTAGTGAGAAAAATAAAATCAAGACAGATAGCTAACAAAAAAACAAGAGATAAATAGCTAGCCAAATAAAGCAGGAGAGAGGTGTCTAAATAGGTAGACAGCAGAACACAAAAAAGTAATACCTAGATTCCCAAAAAAGCAAGAGAAAGATAAGCAGTTAGCCAAAAACACAAGAAGTACCTAACCAGGCAGAAAAACAATAAGCAACTGAAAAAAGCAGGCAGTAGGCAACTAGCCAGAGAGAGCAACTCGTAGGCAGATAGCATAACTCTTCTTCCAAGTAAATACTGAACAAGAACAGATAAGTTTGTTCTCTCAAAGGGAAGCATCATCATTCTGTTCTTTTAACCCTGATTTGGGAGTTCTTGGTGCATATTGTGGCAGAGAGTCTTTTCTAATGTCCAAGCTGGGAAACCATTAAGATTTTCTAGGAGTATGAAGTGTGAAATGTCAGCAGTGAGAAAGAATTTGGTTCTTCTTCCTGTAGCCTTGAATAAAAGAAAACATAATGTATGTTCTTGTGGAGAATGTAATGGCCTTAACAAAAGCACAGGGAAAAATGGGTGACTAGTTAAAAAAAACAAAGATTTTTTGAATGTTTTTTTTTTATCTATTAAACCTTTATATACAAACAATTTAAGGGATTGCATCCATTTGGAGAATGTATTAATTTATCTGATAAAACTGAATAGAGCAAATACGACAGTTTCTGACCTTTAGTGGCCTGCTGGTTTTATCAAGCAGCTCCAGATATTTGCCATGAGACACAACCGTCTTTCCAAAATCAATGGAGCCGTAGATGACGCTCTGCTCCTGCTCTCGCTCCAGGATCCCTGGGATGATGGACTGTGCAGTTACTCTATAGCCTCTGTAGTCCACTACTACCGTCCCCAGGGTGTAGAGACCCTCCACATCCACCGCCCCATAAGCACGTACTCCGTTCAAGTCATTAGTCGGCGCAGCATGGGCGGCAGCATCGCCACCAAGCTCACGATAGTGGTCCCGCACGTCGAAGCCCAGACTGAAGAAGATGTTGTTCCAGATGAACATCTGCATGCGCGTTTCCTCGCCGGGGTTGATCGCCATAACATTGCCATCAATGACTGCCATGGCCCCGCGAGTGGCAGCAGCTGCAAAGTCACTGTGGACCTATATAGCAGGAAAAAAAAAAACATTCAGAAAACACGCTGCTCCTGCATCTAGCATCTAAGAAGTCTCAGCAGTACCTTAAAAATGGCTCTCTCCCGCAGTAGTCGCTCAGGTAAGTTCTTCCGCGGCAGCTCCCTGGTGGTCTGCAACTCCTCGTTCCAATCTCTGGTCTGAAAGCAAACCAACACACATTTACGCCATGGAAGCTCCTGACATCATCCACAGATGAATTTCGCCACACCCACCTGTCCCGGTATGTGCTCCTCATAACCAAGGCGGGAGGTGTAGGCGTCCTCAGCTCTGACGCAGTCCATCGCATGATCGACCTGCGGAGCCGTCCAGCTGTACACCTGGAAAGGCGTGGCTATCCTCTCAAACGGATGTCTCTGCACTCTGCAGTGGAAAACCAGTGGTTATATTTTTCAGCTGTTTGGCTCCTTTTAACACATTTAACCCTCTCCAACATGTCCATGTTAATCTGAATTAGTAGACGTTATTAGCTCTATGTACGGTTTCCCACTCATTGTGGAGTTTTAGAAAAATATTCTGTCTAATAACTATGATATTACACCTTCTCGCCATTTTCTAGCACTAAGCAGTCGAGTGGTCAAACTCGAGGCCCGGGGGCCAAATCAGGCCCGCTGTAGCTTTTTTATGTGCCCCTCTAAGTCTCCAAATAAGTCCGTCTAGTTTTTCACAAATCCGCAAAGTTCAGATCTCAGATCTCTACATTTGTTTCTGATCTTACTGCAAATTTTCCTCAAAATTGTTAAAAAAAAAAAGTTTTTAAAAGACAGCTGCCTCAGCCTTACTTGATGTCAAGTTGTAGTTTGTGATTGACACGACAATTACAAAAAAAAGTCACATTTTGCATAATACATTAGCGAAACTATCATAAAAATTCCTTATAAATATTACTAAATTAGCGTCACAAAATCTGTGATTATGGTTGCAAGAAAAACCATAAAAACAATCACAAAGTTCTGGACTTATTGTTGTGAAAAGATGTTTCATATTATTTCATTTTAATAAGCTCTTATTGAATGCTGAAACAAACAGCTATTTATTGATATTTCAACAGTTCCATGGGTTTTATCAATACATTCTGGCACAAGCGGCCCTTTTAAGAACATTCATATTTTTTTATATGGCCCAAAAGGAAAATGAGTCTGACGCTCCTGCCTTAGTTAAACAGAGCAATTGCTTCCAATTACTTCAAAGAGCAAAAAGGACTAAAGGTTTTAACTTGTTTTACTAGTAATACGGACCGTAAAACACACAAGAACGATTACCAATAGAGCTTGAAGGAAATATGGGAGCCTTATACTAAATTAAAACTAGGTTATCACCTTTTCTTTTGCAGCGAGGTGAAGTTCTTCTTGAAGGCAGGACTGATCTGGCTCAGCAGCTCCACCAGAGAGTGGCTCAGGAAGCTGGGGTTAGCTGGTTTTGGGTTGAAGGTGTAGGTTGTTGATCTGAAAGTCATTAACAGAGGCAGAAACTTGAGCTTGTTCTGAATCCTATGGAGCAAATCGATTTGAAACACTATACAAACAATGTTTTACAGAAATTGGCTTGACAAATAGGAGATAAATTACAAAGCAATGATGCAGTCTTTATAGTCCAGGCTACAATTTCTTTTCTTGTTCTTACACAAAAACAAAGCAGGAAAGACTGTTTACCAATAGACTTGGCAGCATTCAGTCAGAGGAGCTTGAAGGATCTGGGAGAATGAAAAGCAGACTCACTGATTGAGGTAGAAGCCTCGCGTTGAGGCCGTGATGCTGACGTGGCGCTCCTCCACAGTCACAATGTACAGGTACATGAGGTCGCCGTGCATCTTCCTGTTTCCAGGCGGAGGGTTCCAGCCGCTCATGGTCAGGACCTTCAGGCACTGCATGGGCTGTCGATGGAGTCACAGAAACACATGTTTGGTTTCTGACTAATGAGACAAACTCAGGTTATGTCGTCACAAGAGACGGAGCGGAGCATAGGCAGATTGAAACCTTCCAGTCTTTATTCTGTGGCTGGAGGGGCACCAGGGGGCGCTCTTTGCTGCCAGGCAGGATGTGTTCTGGAGGGGTGCAGTCGATCTGCTCCAGCTCGGTGCCCTTCTTCTTTCGCTTTCCACTGTCTTAAGACACAGGGAGAAACCTCCAGATGTTAGTATGAATAAAGATGTTAATTCATCAATATGCGCATCGTCTGATTACAAGTTGATAAACCATGTAATCTGAGCTGACTGCAATGAGTTGCAGACTTTCTTATATCCTAAACAAGCATACGGCAACAGTGGAGAGGAATTCCTCCCTTTAATAAAACTGGCAAGAAAGTTTTATCCAACTTTCAAATGCATCATACCTCCAAGGTCTCCGTCAGTGAAGATGCTGAGGAAGGACAGCGAGTTGCAGTCCACGCCGTTGTAGGCGTCTGACGGGTCCAGGCTTTTCAGCAGGTCTCTGATGTGCCGCACATGAATGCGGGCTTCACGCACAGTGTACGGTTCTGCAGAATGAGGGATGAAATGCAGCAGAGTTTAGTGGGGAAACGGTACTCTGTTGATTCACACTTCATTATGCTTTTTAATGATTTCCGTTTCCTTCATGTCAATATGTTGCATCTAATACACCCAAAAGTTCCTCAGAATCACCAATGCGTAGATTTCTTTTATTCCAACCCATTTTACTACATAATTATGAATATTTGAGTTATTTAATCTGTGGCCACCGTGTAATTTGAACTGAATCTATCCCAGTGAACATGCACCAAGATGCATGTTGAATATTTACAACATTTACCGGAAATACTGGACAAAAATACTGAAAATATTGTCAGAATAAAATTGCTTACAGGCTGCCTTTGTTATGACACTAAGTAGACACATGCACTAAATTAGAGTAAGTGTCCCGATGAGTCTACTTTGTCAGATTAAAAATACTTTTTGAGAAGAACAACCTTCTCCTGGAATTAAGCACATGTTTCATTAAGCCTTTATTTCTGCTTTTGAAGTTTTTTTTTTTATTGGTCTTACGTAATATTCAAATTTTAAATGTTTTTATTAACTGTAAGCAGAAAATTCTCATAATTAACAGAAACAAAGACTTGCATAAATTTACACAAATCGATATAATGTGTTTTACTAAGTGAAAATGTTTGTGAAATTAATTGACTTCTCAATAATATTCTAATTTATTAAATGTGTCTGTATATTTAAGTTTACATTACGAGTTAAGAAGACGGTGAGGATCTAGTTAAAGTCAAGTTCCTGATGGATTTTCAGAAGTTCACCTTCAACCACTTTGAGCAGCGATCCTTCCTGCAGGCCCTCGATGGACTTGAGCTCGGCAAAGTTGTCCAGAACGTTCCCGTCCAGCTGCAGGGAGAAGCAGGTGCGGTGGCAGGTGTCCTCCCGGTCCATCAACACCTGGTGGATTTCCTGCACCATTTCCTGGGGGGACACCTGGCGAACAACAGAGATTAGGAAGTTTAAGTAGGCTTAATCACTTCGTCTGTTGTTTGTGAAAAGGTATTTTACTTAGAACCCGCTCAGACTCCCTTAATAAGCCGCCGTCCTTGTCCAACACACAACGGCTGCTGGTTTTATCTATTCGAGGAGCTAATCTGTACCTGCAGGTCGAACGGCTCTGTTCCAGGCGCCTGGATCCTGACGGTGAAGCCCGTGTCCTGGATCACTATCACTTCCTGTTCGTTGGAGTCCTCGCCGCCGTCCGCCTCGCTGTTCCCATCCTGCTTCAACTCTCCCTCCTCTGTGTGGGCGCCGTCTCCGTTCACCATGGCTGTCTCTGCGCTGTGACCTGCTATTAAAGAAACAGAACAGAAACTGTTTTTTGTTTGTTTTTTGCACCACGATGAAAGCTATTCTTCTAATGGACGTGCAACTTTCTACCTCCTCCACAATTCCTCCAGTCTTTTAGGAACTATTCTGTGCTTTTCCAGACTTCCCAGTATATTGTGTTCAACTTAAAATATAAATAATAAAAGGCAAGGCACTAGAAGGATGGAAGACCCAAGGAGAGAGAGTAAGGAAGGACACAAGAAAGGAAGCAAGAATGTAGGATAAAAAGAAGGTGAGAACAAAACAAAGAAAGGTCACAAGAAAAGAAAGAAAGGAGGAAAAGGGGAAGGAAAGAAAGGAAGATGTAAAAGGAAAAGATACAAAGACACATTTTAGACAATGGAGTCAAGTATGAAGCATCCTCTCATTCACCTTTTTCTGGAAAACTGTGAAATCAATACTTTCTGTGCCTGTTTTTCACACAAAAGATTAAACCTGCTCCCATGTGGTGAACTCTTTAAGCTAATTTTTTCCTTGTACTTGCTGGATATTTCTTATCCTCCAACCCTCCCCGTTTCTTTTCTTCTTACACTCCACAGTGCTGCCATTATGCTGATCAGACGACAAGGAAACCATCTCAGCTCACAAGCTGCCTGGTTCTGGACAATCTCACGGTTCACCTTATTAAAAAAAAAGAACTATGAAAGCGCCAACAAACTAAAGAAAACATTTTTATCTCTGGGCTCCTGAAGTAAAACTAAATAAATATTACTTATTTCACTTTTAATCATCGACTACCAATTTGACCAAAAAAAAAAAAAAAGAAGTATCTACAAATGATTATATCAAAAATGCAATAATAAGTAACCAGCTCATCTGGAAACAGCATTTCCAGCTGCAGCCTGTTCAGACAAACACTGTTGCAACACTTGTAGAAGTTCAGCCAGGAGGCCTTGGGGGGGGAAAAACGAAAAAGGTGTCAGTATTTAAATTAGCTGCTAACTTAGCATTTCACTTACCATCTAAATTTAAAGACATTGTTTCTTGTAAATACACAAACTGCACCTTTCTTTCCCGAAAACCTCCCCAAAAACACCAAAAAGAAGCACGACATTAAATTAAACAAACATTAGGCCAACTATGTGTCTGTCAGACAACTGTTTTCCCTCACAGGGACACAACTGCTGCCAGCAAATCGCGTCCTTGCTCGTTGCTGAGTTTAACGGTGTCAGGGTTACTGAAGACAGAGAGGAGGGGGGCCGTCATAGCTGGACGGTGACCCCGGTTGGCTATGAATGTGCTGAAAAGGTGGAGGAAGGCACGCTCTGAATAACAAGCACAACAGCTTGAGAGAGGTCACACCAGCTAATACGTGAGAAGCAGCTGAGGGCTCGGTGTCGAGTGTTACAGTGTAGCTTGATCCGTGTTCATTCGGTACCAGAGCGGAGCATTGTCTCAACCAGACTCTTATATATATACATACTGTATATACACACATACAAGGATATGGTTTGGGATTAATTTACGTGACGTAATCCCTCTACTCTGTGTACAGGTGTTCCTCAGGGACGTGTGTTCGGCCCACTGCTTTTCTACCTCCACATCAGACAGACCGATACACATGTAGCTGTTTTTTTTATTAGATAAATGCTAAATTTGCCACCCAAATGGGAGATGACAGTAAACGTGATCTGCAATTTATTCTAACTACATCAGTTGCTACAATTACACTGAAGAATTATGACACAAATCCTACTTTTTCATGGCTGCCTGAACGGCCCACATATGATCTTTCCACCCACAAGAAAATCTGAATTGTGCCACTTCCATGTGTGACAGGAATCAGCACTAAAATTGGCGTCGGCCAATATTTTGGGGGCAGAAAGTGCAGGAGTACATGTGTTTGTAAAGATTGTATAATTCTTTTGCCACTCACTGCCCAATAATTTGTTCATTACAATGAAAAAAATTAATTTACCTGTAAAAACATGGTGGCACCTTATAGGAAATGTAACATAAGTGCTTTTATTTTGTTAGTAGTAGCAGCATTTATCAAAGGCAACAAGGTCAACAAATCAGGACAAATTCCCAAAGACTAATCCCTTTAAATCTGAGTCCATTAAGCTCCAAACTGGAGGAATAAAGTTGTTTAATAACTGAGGGAAACATGTACTAACAGAGTTAAAGCATTTGCATTTAAATCAAAGGACAGGATCTAATGTTACTTCTAAAGAGATATCTGTGTAGCTCTTTGTGACACAGATATGCAGAACACCGTAATTACACTGATTTAAACACCGATTCAAAACCAAAACCCAGAATAGCCTCTCATTTTAGAGGCTCTGTGGACCAGAGCAACAAGCCATCAGGGGAACGCCGACCAGACCCCACACAATTAAACTGTTCGAGGCTGAGGAGGGGTTCTGTGAGGTCAAGGAATGAAAGCCACGAAACATGGATTTAACTTAGACACAATGTGATGAGAACAGCCTCATGTTTCCACTAACAAGTGAAGGCTCACAGCAAACTCACTCATTCACAGCAATGGTTCCCTTGACTTTGGGACCATGGCTGCTGCCAGAGCTAAATTAACCAACCTGACAACCCTGAAAAAAAAAACAGCCCACAAGGCCTCTCTGTAATTCTGTTTACAGGAACACAGTTCCAGGGCTCCTACACATATTTTATCTTAAAACAATATACACTGTTCCAGATCCAGACTTCAACTTCAGAACCTGAACATTTGAGTACAAAGTGTTTAACCTGCAAATCCTCATCCAGTAATGAGGATTTGTGATCTGTATGCTTGATAAATAATGAAAAGCACCACTGAAGTTGGAGTCTGATTTGGTGATGTGGTAACCTGACCTAACTTTGATCAGCTCCATTAAAAAATATCTGACACTTACATTTCTCCAGTCATAACTTGGCCTCAATCAGTAAACGTTTAACAGCTTTAGACTGCTTTAAATGTAAAAACAAAATAACCCCTGATGCAAAGTGTAACAGGGGTTAAAATAATAAAAAATTCAAATTGAGCTTGTATTTCCATGTGGCTCCTCAAACCAAAAGACAGACAGCCGAACTGGTCAGAGACAAGTTTTATGTAAATCTATGAAAAGTAGAAAACATTTTTCCAGAAATGTCCATTTCTATCTTAAAAAAAACAACAAACTAGAATAAGTCACAATGTCTGGAAACTTAAACATATATGCTTATTTCAGGCAAAAAGAAAAATGATTAAAAGCTTTTTCTATCCTTTTCAGAACTGTGTAGAAACCCAGAAGGTGGACAGACTGATTGTTTTATAAAACAATATTAAAAATATATTTAAAAAATACCTAAATGTTTATGACTGGTGAATATTTCAACTTAATCACAAAGTATTGGTATCAACAATAAGAAGCAAGCACTGGTCTCCCTCTCCATCACCTGTTGCTGTGCACTGTCAATCAGCTGGCTGAAAGAAATAACCCTCATACCTTGCATTAAGGCAACGCTATTCTAAATATAGTCAGCAAGTTACCAGTGGCTTGTCACTACCAGAGCTTGTAGCCTGACTAATTAACCAACTTGTAGGTCTATAAAGAACACAAAGGAAAGACTAATATATGCAAACTTATTCTACGTTTTGCTACAAGTGTTATTAAGTTTTAATAATTATTTCAGCAGCAGTCAATGATTGTTGCTTTTATGGTTATTAGATCATGACTATAAAGTACTAAAAATGGCAGATCTTTTTGCACTGAAGCATCGATGCCAACGGTGTCAGTGATTCCTGGATTAACCGGGCCGGGCCGCTCTTCCACTCACGAGAGCTTTAAGCTCTTTAGAGCCACTGAAAGTGACCCTCACCTTAATGTGTCCGCGGGGCCACCCGCTGAGAGCCTGCTCCTGTTACAACTCCTCTCTGACACATGATTAGGCCATGAAGCTGATTAAGGTCTCATGCAAACAAACACAAACTGCAGGGCCATTTGAAAGCAAGAAACATTTGTTCACAAATATAAATGAGAGATAACTAGATTGCATGATCAGAAAGACATGATGAGGGCAAATCCCAACTACTAAGAAGAAGAAAACTTCATAAATGAAAGTGGTGCCTTATGCTTAATCTTTTAATTTTAGTCTCCATATGGTGAATCTGATGATCAGTGAGTGACAACTCATCATCCAGTCCTGAAACCACTTCATGCGGCAGCAGCTGATCGGACCTTGTCACCCAGACAGAGCCAATTCCGTGTCTTCTCCACATGTTGAACCACCGGCTGCACCACCTTCTCCTGAAGCTCTGCAGCTTTTAAACTCCACCGTCTGACCTGACAGAGCTCAGATCAGCTACATCTGCCTCCAGCAGCAGCTCACAGTCCAGACGGCAGCTTTTGACCTCCGCCGCACTCACCTTTTTACGCGACACCTGCTGTGTTTTCAGCGTAACCTTTCCTCCTCTCGCCGCACACCATGACTTCTGTAACAGCGAGCTTCCGCTTCCAGGTGTTGTGCCATAAAGCGCGACTTTGCTGTCATCAGCACCCGGTACGGCAGCGCTGAAGTTGGTGTCCGATTTGTTGTTTGATTAAAGGGCCATTACGCTGATTTAAAAAAAAAAAAAAAATCTAACACAGTTTGTTTCCAGTTGTGAAACACAAAAGGAACGTGTTTTCCCAAACAAAATAAAGAACTTAAGAATAAATTGCTTTGAAGAGTATGAATTTGGTGTTTAATCATTTCATCCAGGTTTGACTCGTATGAAACCTGCTGTTTACAACAAGGTTAATATGTCCTAAATGTCCAAAAAAGACATTTGGTTTCTCAAATGGATGAATAGTTTGGGATATAAATAGTGGTTTAAGTCAATAGTGTCCAAACTTTTTCCCACACTGGCCAAAATCAAGTTACTTGTGGATCACAATCAGAATTAAATACAAAAATTAATAACAATAAATTTGATTTATGCTTGTGGTCCTACTTTCTTTAAAATTAAAATTAAAGTGAAACATATGGTCAAGTTATAAGTACTATTGGGCTTAAAAATTAGTATAGTTTTAAATAAAAACTGAATAATTGGCTGAATATTTGTAATCTGTTTTATAAAAAATTACCATATACAGTGTTCTTCAGAAGTTTATGCAGTTTCAAAAAACCTGTTACTAAACCATTTTTAAAAGTGCCCATATAAACCAACTACTTGAGCTAATTTTGAACATTTTTTCTATTGCAAACTGGAGCCACACTGAAATCCTCCAAGGTCCCCAAAGCTGCACTTCAGAGATTTCTGTTCTAAACATTAAAAAATGCTATTTGAAAGAATTGTTTAACTGTGCGGAAAAACCAGAAAAGATTTGCAGTAAATCTTTCAAGCATAGCTAATCAAAGAGTCTCCAGAACCCTTAAAAACAGTGTAGTAGTCCTTTAGTGGAGTGTCGAATCGTATACCAACTTCAGCCTCAACCTAACATTATAAAATAAACTATTTATAGTTCTGTTATCAATTAAAGTACATAAAAAATATTAGCGTATCATCAGCAATAACTACTTTACAAGAATGCTTTTAAATGTGCTTCTTGTGAGGAAAGTCTTTTTACGGCAACGGCGCTTTTTGCGACACAACACCGGTCAGAGCGTTGCCGCTAACCGCTGAGTGGCTCACCGGCGTCACAGCAGAAAACCCGACTTTAAACAAAGTTATAACGATGGACCACGCCTGTCAATTAAACTGCCCAACACACGGCCCCTATAGCGCGAAACTCGGCGTGTGTCCGAGCCCCTCTTTGCGTGTCTGTGGGCAGAGAGGGGCTCCAGTGAAGGTGACCTTCAGTCGGCTGTTACCGAACATGTGCGTCGCGGTGAACTGGCTCACACCGTCATGTGCTGCTCCATCGATTCAAGTCTGAACACAAGATATCCGGGTTTTTGTTTTGTTTTTTTAGCGCAGGTTTTCTGGTCTGAAAAGATTTGGACAGAGCAACAGCTAAAGTGCATGCTAGCTGGGAAAGCTAACTGTGTGGCGCTGGAGTTAGCATGGTTTAATGTTGGTGTCAGACGAAAGTGCACGACAGTCACTGCGATAAACTGCAGTGTCATTTTATGGACATTGATAGATTTTGTTACCGTCTAACAACTGGGTGTCAGACGCTTTGTATTTTGGACACAAGACACCAGAAACTAGTTGTTTGGGGTCAGGAAAGTAGCCCCAGCTCGAGCTAGCATACGTGTGAAAGCAATATTAGACTACAGCACATCCATTTAAATTAATTTAAAATAAAATCACGTTAGAACAAAGCAAGTTTAAGTATCACCAAGAGCGTGGGATGCTTCTCATTCAGGATGAGTGGACCGCATATTTACCCTTTACTCTTATACACTGAAGTGAAGGCACTTAAAAAACCATAACGATGTGACTAAACACAGTTGCACCGCTGCATCCCTGATGACCTCAGCCGGTCTGCAGCAGGACTCACCACAGCCGCAGGACTCCTTCAGGCAGCCCTTACTGGTCCCAGTGCCCTCCTGGGCTCCGTCCCGTTGGAGATCCACCGGATTACAGTCGGGCACTGACGCCGGGATGTCATCTGTCTTGCTCACCATGGTAGGCAGTCAGTGTGTGGCTCCAGAAACTCCCCCCACCCCTCTCTCCGTGCAGCTTTCAGCTCTGTGCTGTGGTTTTAAGTCGAAAAGCAGAATCGGAACCGATCCGCTTCTGAGGCTCACACCGGGTCCGGAGTCTACATGCGAAGGGTAGCAGCGGCTTACAAACGCAAGGCTACAGAGGAAGGACAGCGCTGTGCATGGTGGTGGTGCTCAACACACGTGGTTTCCCTCCCCTCCTCTTGACCTCTTTGCCTTTGCGTGGATGATCTCCACCTACCGAGCGTGGCGCTACGGAAAGCCGCATGCGACAAATGACCCCGAGCAGAGGCAACGTGGTGCAAGGGAAGGAGTATTTTGAAATAAAAAAAAAAAAATCACGATGACAGAGGAGCGCTGTTATTCTTACACCAGAATGTTCATTATAATTAAGTCATCATGAAGAGGACTAAGAATTGAAACATTAACAGAATCTAGTTAGTGTAGTATTACGGAGCCCTCTAGGGGACATGGGGAATTTTTTTTCTTTTGCGTTCCCTCGCAAAACTTTTGCGTTCCCTCGCAAAACTTTTGCGTTACCTCGCAATACTTTTGCGTTACCTCGCAAAACTTTTGCGTTCCCTCGCAAAACTTTTGCGTTACCTCGCAATACTTTTGCGTTCCCTCGCAAAACTTTTGCGTTACCTCGCAAAACTTTTGCGTTACCTCGCAAAACTGTACTGGTCAGTTATGCAGCATAATTGAACACTGCAAGCCTTTCTTACGGTGGGCGCCGTACTTTATGCTTTAATATAAGGTTATGTGAGGTATTTCCATGAATTTTAATATCTTTTTGTGAAATATCCGAAGTTTTATTTCTTTCTTTAGGATAGAAAGGCACCACAAACCTACGATATAAACAGAAACCTTCCGTAAGTAGGAAAGAAATAAAAATACATTATAATTTGGACTATTTCTGAGTTATTATCGCGGGTAATAAATCATCTGACAGTTTTGATTGTGTCTCTGTTGTGTTCGTAACCTGAATTGTTTAAAGAGCTGCTTTCAGTGCCATCTTAGTTTACAGACATAAACATGCAGTAAAAAATAAATCGATTTTCAATCAGTGTTTTGCACCAAACAGTTAATAATAATAAACAAGTTTTCACTGAGGCTCTGTAAGAGCCATATGAATGAAATAAGTAATTATTGATATGACAGGAGCAGGAGGCTTTGACACTTAGGTGTGTCGACGTGGGCGTGACGTCACCAGGTATGAATGGGAAGGATACTGGCTTTGTGTGTATTAGGAAGCAGTGAGCGGGGCGGTCAGTCCTTGCAAAGTTTGGAACCTGATCATCAAAATGGAATAAATCGATAATTGTGACAGAACAAAGAAAAGGTTTGGAGTTGATTGATAAACGGACAGATGAGATTCCCCGAGTTAACCCAGTTCGGCCCTTTACCATCATTAGTTTGTCGTGTTTTTAATAATAAAAACTTGTTAACAGTAAAAACTGTTTGGTGCAAAACACTGATTGAAAATCGATTTATTTTTTACTGCATGTTTATGTCTGTTAAGGCTGAGATGGAGCGGCACTGAAAGCAGCTCTTTAAACCATTCAGACTACGAACACAACAGAGACACAATCAAAACTGTCAGATGATTTATTACCCGCGATAATAACTCAGAAATAGTCCAAATTATAATGTATTTTTATTTCTTTCCTACTTACGGAAGGTTTCTGTTTATATCGTAGGTTTGTGGTGCCTTTCTATCCTAAAGAAAGATATAAAACTTCAGATATTTCACAAAAAGATACTAACATTCATGGAAAAACCTCACATAACCTTATATTAAAGCATAAAGTACGGCGCCCACCGTAAGAAAGGCTGGCAGTGTTCAATTATGCTGCATAACTGACCAGTACAGTATTGCGAGGGAACGCAAAAGTTTTGCGAGGGAACGCAAAAGTATTGCGAGGGAACGCAAAAGAAAAAAAATTCCCCATGTCCCCTAGAGGGCTCCGTATATTATAACTAAGCGTTTTGAAACAAAAAAAAAAAAAAACAATAATTAAAATAAACATTTTACCGGAACTCAAATAATGTCGGTGAAGGCATCATGTATTGTATTGAGCCACTGAGTTTCTGAGACATTCTGAAGGAAATTAAGAAAATGATGCAATTTTTTTTATCTCTTTGTTTTTCTGATATGCATGCTATTTATTTGTTTTCTATTATTTTACTAATATATATACAAAGTATATTTGTTTGCTTTGGGGATTAGGTTGTTTAATGTACATCTTATATCAGATGTATTGTTGTCACTTGTTTTGTATTCCCCAAAAAATCAATAAATATAATTTTAAAAAACAAAAACAAAAAAACTAACTGGAAAATGCTTAATAACAAAGAAAGAAATAATTAGACGTTAGCCTAAGTAAATAAATATACACTCTCCCTCAACAACAATAACAACATCATGTCTATAAATGTTTTTGTCTTATCCAGATCTTAACTTTTCTTTTCTAGTAATTTCTACATTTATTTGTTTGCCAGTAGTTAAATATATAAGAGAAATCTGCTTTAACTAAATTTATTATTTATTAGTTTAAAATAATACAAGAGTATCCAAATAAATATGAAGTGATTTATACTCAAGGATTATAATCTCTTACCTTTTTTAGGATGACAGTCCTGCACACAGTCCTAGTATAACATTTCTAAACATTTGTCACCAGCTGGATGTAAAAACGTCCTTAATTAAAGAGTGAAAATTTGTCTAGTAGTGTATAAATCTTTTAAGAAATAATTTTATGCTAAGCTAAAACTAAATAGTTATATACACACATGAAAAGACATAACCATTTTCTTCTCATTGCCTCATATTTAGGAAATATTTTACCCAATTGAGATAAACAGGAAATGTCTGATTTAATATCAGATAAAGACAAAAATTATGTACTTAGAAGGCCTGACTATTTGCAGGGGTGGGATCAAATTTGAACGTTTAATGTATTATTCTAAATTGTCCTTAATAATAATACCTCTAAATATAAAAAGACTGCAAAAATAACACAAAATTCTTTCTGTGAATTCATCAATACACTTGCAAAATTTCTTTTTAATTGCCTCAGACTAACTTTCAACAACAAAGTAATTGGCACACTCAGCAGTCCCCCATTTTATTCCATTTTTGGTACAGTTTCACTGTATATGCACAGTATATGCGGTAATCAGTATCTCATGCTCAGCCACAGGCCAAACCAGGACAAGAACCTTAAGGGACGCCTTTCTTCATCCCATGTCGAGTCCCACACAGCATTATTGCTAGAAATAAACAGGAAAACATGTCCAAGAAGTGGCTTGATGGAGGTAAATAAATACAGTCCAGAAGAATCTATTTGAGACCTAAACAATGAGAAAGTATAGAGGCATTGCTGCTTAGAGTAAATCTATCAATAATTATGATTTGTATTCTTCTGTCAGCTGAGATTTCTCTTAATATGTTGTAAAAAGTTGGAAATGATCAATCCAGGTTTGGATGAGTCACTGCACCTGGAATATTAAAAGAAAAATCCTAGATTTTAAAGTGTGTTGAGATCAATTTGTGCCAAACTAGAAGATGTAGAAGAAAAATGTTGCAGTAAGAGCGTCTAAAAGTCTAACGTCCGCATATTCTATTTTCAGTGCAACAGCTGTCTTGGAAAAAACAAAATAACAACCAGAAGATGGGTTAAGATATTTAGCAAAATAATTCATTTTAACTAAGACAGTCCATAATGAAACATAATAATATTCCTATTTGCTTAAGGAGTGGAAGCAAAAGAACAAATCTATCAGACAAAATTACAAACCAAACTCAGAAGGTTAGATTATTACAAAATATAAAGGTAATTCCTTTTTAGCTCGTTTTAGAATATGTAACCTTAAATATAAATACAAATAATTAATCATCTATTAACATGTTGTATATGTGTGAAACGTAGTGCTAAACATTTAACTTGGAGATTAGGAAGTAAACAAATCAGGACAGCAGCAAAATCACGTTTGACGTTAATAATACAGAAAATTCAGAGCATAACACTGAGAATTACACACAGTAAAATGATATATATTTATAAATCCCAAACTGAGAGAAGAAATGTCTAGTTTCCACCCTGCCCTGCTTGTTTTGTCGTTTACAAATCCTCTGCTATAAGGCTGCAACTACGGAGGAGTTACTTTTTAAAGATTGCCTTCTTACAGTCAGCAGAAAAAAAAAATCCTAAAAGACATAAAAAGAAAAAGTTTTAATTGAATTTATATTTTAGTGGTGTAACACCAGAGGTGACCACCTCCTCATTTCCAGACAGAGACGACTCCTGTCCTCCTGGATATGTACTGTCTTTGTGAAGATTTCTAACAGTAAAGAGACACAAACGAGTAAACCAGCCTTTAAAATGTACAGACTCCTTAAAGACAAAACTCTTTTGTTTGTTTGTTCTCCTGAGGTCAAAAGAAAGTCCAACACAACAACAACAAATGAAGTCGCAGTTCAGCAGACAAGCCACACCTGAGGAAGACTGGGTGCTGGTCACTTCGCCCCATCGCCGTTTGGTTCAGTTAACGATTTAAAGTGGTTCTGTTCATGTCCACTGCAGCGCAGTTTGTTTCTATGAATTCAATGAACAATGGAGTCATATAAACAAAGGTCGCGCAGACTTTTTTTTTGTTAGATTATTGGTCATAGTCATAGGATTGGTCTTATTTGACTGGATCAAATGGAAATCAGAACCCTTTATTTGAAGTGTTACATGGCACTGTCATATACATGACATAAAACCTGTCATGAATATGAAAAAGTCTTTACGAATGTTTACAACTGTTGTCAGGAAGTGTCATTCGGTAATTAATGACACTTTTAAGGCAAAGTTGCACTAAAAGTTGCATTAAAAGTCCATTAAAAGTGTAATGGACTTTTTAATGACATTTTAATGCAAAGTTCTATTAAAATTTGCATTAAAAGTTCATTAAAATACTTTGCATTAAAAGTGACAATATTTACCAAATGACAACATTCACAAACATTCATGAATACTCCTTGTTTATGACAGATGTTATGTCATGCATGACAGCGTCATGCTTATAAGTACCTTTTTTTTGAAATTCATATTTATAAAATATGTGATGCATAAAACTGTCTGACCAAATAAAGTCAGTAAGCTTATCGCGGTGGCCCTCTATAGTCATACCTTGGTGGGCACCTCTGAGTTTGGGTTACCATGGCAACATGGCGAAGGGGAAACCTGACCCAAATCTCATGGTCCAACAAGTCACAGCTGAGTGCTACCTGAATGTGGCCTTGTTCTGTAAAGTTTCAATCCAAAGAAAAACCCTGAAGATCAACAAGACAGACACTGAGGCACAAGTTCAGCTTTTAATCTTGAAAACTGGAGTATTTTCCATAGCAAAAAAAATATTATTAAGGATGGAAGAGTGGCTTTTCTTATTTTAAATGTAAATTTTTTGCATGTGTTAATGTTTGCATTGTTGGAACTACATCTGATTCTTTTTGTTTTCTAAAATTTTGTTTTCTCCAAAGGATCATTTGTCTGTGGATGAAAAATTAGAAGCAAAACTCAAGAGACAATCAATTTACCTAAAGCAAGTCTAGCACACTATAGACATGTTTCAGAAATACTATAGAGATATTGGAAATTCAGTGGTTTTTACTTTTTATCCATCTTATGCTGGTGCAAAAAAATTTACCTGAAACCGCAGTTCTTTTTCCCCCAGTGTCTGACCCAAATTAATGACAGATTTAATGTTAGCATTTCACCAGCCCTTTGAACAACCCCTGAGAAGTTTGAAGTGATTATTTTAAAACTCAGATGAGTTTTTATGTTGAGAGAAAACTCCAGACATTTGAGAGGAGCAGCAGAAAGAGTCTCCAGACTAGCCTGCTGACAATTATGTCACTGTAGTGATACAAGAGAAGTAAAACATGTGCTGATTCTTTGGAGAAAAGTGAGACTTTCAGCTGTTTCCATTCACTTCTGCTATGTTTTAGACAATTACTGTCGAGCTCATTATTTAAACAACTGTCTTTCTTCTTTATGAAAAAATGGACATTAATCTCCACTTGAACGCCTGAAATTTTTACTATTTTTGCTTTTATCTTGGCCAGACATTGCATGATACAATAATACTTTTGACTTTGTTATGTATTTATTTTTTACTTTGGACTTGTAAATTTAACACAGGTATCCTGAGCTACAAGCCTGAACAAACCTGAGAAGAAAAAGTTGACAAAAATTTGATATATGCCCTTTGCCTCTGAAATGAAATGTGCTGTTGCAAGAATATGCACATTTTTCAGAACATTTTTCAGCTTAAACATTTTACTTCTGAACTATTTTAAGTAAATGGTATTTGGGGAAACAGAGTTGTATATCTGAATGTGCAGTAGAGTCTGCTAAAAAGGCCTCACAATTTCTCAAATAATTATAAACTGTCATTTTTCACGTGCTATATTCTGCTCATTGTGATTAAAACACACAACCGCTCTGCTCCCACTCAGGTATTTTCAGCTGCGACTCAGTCGGAGGACACAAACACTTGGACACGCAGCCTGATTTATAGTCGGCCTTGGAAGATCTCAGTTGACTGGGCCCAGGTCAAACTCACCGTCTTTACAAATCAAAGCCTTAAAATTAAGGCTCCACAGTATGCAGAGCATCTAACTGCAGTGTAAACCTAAGTCGTGACACTCACTGACGTTTGCAATGCAAGTTATTTTAGGATTATATTAAAGATTATTAGAAAAGTACTAGCAGTAGGGGTAAGATAATTAAATAGCTAAAACCAGTCTCAGTAATAAGTCAGTCAAGGTGCTGAGTAAAAGTTAATAGTATTAACAGTCTGATGGAAGATAGCATACAGCGGTAAAAGCAGATATGCTCAGACGCTAATCTGCGTTGGTCTGGGCAGCAGGGGGCGCTGCTGCTGAAGACATCAGTCTGGTTGCTTCATCGTGGACCTCCACCACTCCTTCCCCACCTCCTTCCTCCTGGTGGTCCCTCTCCAGGCCCAGAGGCGGCTGTCTTTGTGCCACAGTGTGTCTGGACCGGGCTCTGTGCCTGCGAGGCTGCAGGAAGAGCGCTGGGTCCGGCATGGCTGTGGGCTCCGCGGGGCCCAGCACTTTCTCTATGGGAACGCATTCCCGAGCGCGCTCCACTCTGGAAGACACCCTGATGTTCTTACGCTTGGGTTTGACCACAGGAGAGGACGGGGAGGCTCCTGGGAGGGGGGAGTTCTGCTCGGCTCCGAGCTGGACCCCCTGGCTGCTGGCTCTGGCCAGGAGTCCCTGCCTCTGCTGCATCCTCTGGTGATGCAGCTTCTGCTTGGCAGCGTGCAGCTGGAAGGAGAGGTATGCCGCCGCCTCCGTTTGCTTCTGAAGCTCCGTGTTCAGGACGGTGGAGCAGTGGCTGCGCCGTTTCAGTTCCTCCAGGAAGTGACGCTCCTTTTCCTTGAGATTGGCTCTGAGGGCTCCCACCAACGCTCCTTTGTGACCCAGCTCCTTCCGGAACTCTCCCAGAGTGTACTCCTGCTCGTCCAGACGCGTTTCCAGCTCCTTGCAGCGAGCCTCCAGCATCTCCTCTTCCTCGAGTAATTCTGTCACAGAAGCAGAACAAATATGAATGTTTTATAAATGTTTAGTGCATAAATGGGGCCCTTTCACCCTCAAAGGCTCAGATAAAATCAAGCGCAGGACCGGGCAACTACTGTCTAGCCCTTATGGAAAAGTGACAAAGCAAAAGAAATCAGTGAAGAAAAAAAAAATCCAGAAGAGGTTCTGTTTAAAGATAGTGATTGGTCATGTGTTGGATACAGATAACATGGGGTACTCTGGTAAGATGACTCAGTAATATTAGCAGCCTGAGCTACATTCAAGAGTTTCAGGTCTAAGCATATTCGTATGTTAGAATGATGCAGTCAAAACCTTAATATATTTGAGAACCTGTGACTTTCACAATTATGGGTTGTTTGTAGTTTTGGTCATTTGATATCTGTGTTATTCGTGTTTTGATAAATCATCCTTGTTTCTGTCTTACTTTAGAGCAGTTCATTTTAGTCATTTCAGCGACTTTATATTTATTTATGTCTTAGGTTTAGTTGCAATTAGATTTATGTTACCCTTCTCACCCGTTAGTGTTTACTTCTCCTAGGTCCCCAGAGTTATTTATCTCTCCCTCAGCCTGCCTTCTGCTCTTCCCTCACAGCTGCACCAAGTTTCCCTATTAGTACTCATCTGTTACAGTGTTCAAACTACCAGTATTTAACCACCTCTCCTTCATTCACTCCTCGCAAGATTCTCCTAGTATCTTATGCACTCCAGTTGTTATGGTGTAAAACACTTTGAGCTGCTTTGCTGCTGAAATGTGCTATACAAATAAACTTGACTTGACCTAAAAGTGATGTCTGAGAGACATACTTGGATCTACTCAGTGCTTGGTCCACAATAGAAAGATCTTCTCTTAATGAGGTCTGTCTTGTAAACAGAAGTTCCTCAATGGGAGGTCGAATGATTCAACCAGTCTGCTTCTTTCAAACCGAAATGGTGATCCATAGAAAGCCGTATCTGTTGTGGGACAATGCACTCCATCTTCTGCACTAGAAGAACTTCAATATCTGTTCCGACCGTTGAACAGGAAGACTTTTGGTGCTATTGCTCCAGGTCTGATGCCACAACTTCTGCCAGCTAAGGTGTTGTTATTGTGAATGTGACTTTAAAAAAAAAATCATTTTAACTGAATCTCAGTTGGATTTAGATCTAGACTTTTAGTAGGCCATTCTAGCACTTAGATCTGGTTTGATTTAAGCCAATCCATTGTAACTCAGGCAGTATCATTTAGGGTTGTTGTCCTGGTTGGAGGTGAACCTCCCCTCCAGTCTCAGATGCTTTGCTGTATTTAACTGCATTCAACTTCCCGTCAAATCTGAGCAGCTTCCTCGTTTCTGCTGAAAATAAAAATATCCACAGCATAATGCTGCCACCACTGTATTTCACACCGCACCGGATGTGTTCACATTGACGCTTGATTTCTCTCACACATATTCTGCATGTTGCATATAATTTCTAATCCTTCCTGTTGGATACTTTCCCTCTATCCAGAAACCAAACACAATGGGGAAATTATTATTAAGTCATGACAGCCTTGTATTTATGGACATATTTTAATTTGTTGTCCAACAACTTCTATTGTAGTCCCTCCACATGACAGGACGACTGGTCCACCTAATAAATATTGGGAATCACCACTATATGTGTATTATTCTCAACAGAAAGCCCCAAAGTAAGACTCATCTGCTGTCGGTTTCCTGCCAAAGTTAGGTCTACCATGTTGTGCTGCTTAACTTGTCTTTTCTGCGGACAACCTTTGAGCCATTTCAGTACCAGCAGGGAGAGGAGGTTCAGGCAAAAAGCCCTGAGTCAGTGAAGTTCAGTGAATCTGCTGTGGATCATTGTCCTGCTGCCTAACCCAAAGCGGGCTTGAGTTTCCTCAAGCGTGCAATGTGAGGCGGAGGTGAAGTCAGACGTGTGCAGGTTGGTAGCGAATGAGCAACAACTTTTAACTTCCTACAAGTGTTTATTAAGCTGAAGTAAAAAAACAACTAAGTGCCAACTTTACTATATGTTACTAGAGAGTACACAAAAATACACACAGAAGAATAAAAGTATGACTACTGGTCATAATGAGGCAAGTGGCGCCACCATGTGGTGATGCACTGCATTGCAGCAGAGGGAACCGCTAAAAGCAACAGAGCAGGTCCACATCATCACACCACCACCTCCCTGCTTGAATGTTGATAATATGTAGAATACAAAACATTTAGTTAGTTTTTTTTGTCAGATAATTTTGATGAATCATGCTCCAAAACAACGATGTCTGCAGTTAAATAATTAAGTGCATTTGATGGGGACGTTTTCTTAACGATGCAGATGAATCAGCAGTAATCTGTTGGGATTATTACAAATTACGTCTCAAATTACAATGGTAAACACACAATCTTCTTCCTACTTATTTTTAAGCTGAATACAGTTTTATTACAAAATGAACAGGGATGACTCAGACAATATCTTGTCCTTACTGTATGTATAGTTAATGTACATATTTGTGTATACTGTATGTGGCTGCATAAATTTTTTGTTCCTTTTTTCAAGGGTACAATATGCATTTTTTCTTCTAAATGGCTTGAAATAAAGCAATACACTAAATTAGATCCAAATACATTTGCCCCCAGTTGAAGACTAGGTCGTTTTTGATATGACTTGATACCTAAATCCCTAGAAATTAGAGATGGCGTGCTTTCTTTTTTATCATGGCTGTAATGCTATCTGACCATCTTTATCCTCCCCTCCTCCACGTCTGTCACCGACCGCGTCCTAACTCCCCAGCCCTCTCCTCTCCACCTCACGCTGCCTCTCTCCTCCCACTTCTTCCTCTCTCTTTTCCAGGCCTTACATCTGAGTAAAGTCTGTAAGCAGACACTCCCACTGGGACCTCCAGTAGAAACTGGAGCAGAAGAAGAAAAAAGGGAAGGGATCGATTTGTAAGGCCATGCTGTATTAATGGATTGAGGGATAACCTGCCCTGGAAAAAAGGGATCTAATGGCTGAGTAATGCACTCAAGCCAAAACCCACTTCTTACTCCAAGCAGCCACACTCACTCGCCTTTTGACTCCTCTTTCTCCTCTCTGTGTCTAATTCCATGTGACAAAATGGAGCCTCTCTCTGCAGCCACAACTGGACATCAGCCATGAGGCCTGGCTCATGTGTGTGTGTGTATCTCACACTCTGGCAGAGCTGTTGCAATTATTTTCACACAACAAATCTGCACATATGACCAGTGGAATAAAACATTCATGGCCTGCGAATGCTTTGTTAGAGGTTTCTCTCTCTTAGGGATGCAGGGACGACAGGGATCGGTTCCCCTGAGGGATGGAAGGGGCGGTCAGCTGGATAAATGTTCATCTGTCTTTGTGTCCTCAGAGCAAAAGGTAGAATAAAAATCCAAGAGGCAGCAAATGTTCACACTTCACTCGTTACAGGAACAGGTTTTAGTGCATCTTTCGTAAATTTTGTGTGATAGAATAATGCAAAGTTGCGCATAGTTTTGAAATAATAATAAAAAGACTAAATGGGATCACAGAGATTTATTTCTCTCTTTTTATGCCCTGAAATCTACATTTGTCTGTTTTTAGGTTTCATCACTTCTCCATTGACTTGTGTCTAACCAACAACGATCTACGGTCACTGAATACTCTGCTGTTCCACATCCCCAAGTGAGTTTCTGCTTCAAGCTCCAATTATTATACATAAATTCAAAGCAGGTGAAAAATGTCAACTCATCATATGGATTTTGATCTTGGGTTGTTAAAAGTAGTAAAATTGGTGCTGCCTTTTTTGCCAGACTTCACTTTTAAAATAGATTTCAATTTCAGTGGTAATTCCCAGGTTAAATGAAAGGCAAAAAATAAAAAGAAGGTTCTTAGCAACATGATCCTGCCTATGCCGTTTGGTACTTTCTGTTCTGGTGACTGAATATAAATATAAGCCACACTACAGACTTTTATTTGTACAAAGCAATGCATTTGTTTACATCCTCATAATATGTACTACTTTATTTGGATACGTCACAAAAAAACAATAAAAAATACAATAAGGTTTGTGATTTTAACCTGACAATGTGAAAAATTTAACGTGCACTAATAATTTTGAATGATAGAACAAGATAAGGTTGAGAAAGACGTTTAAAACCAGTGGCACATACCAGGGCTCCTACAAACTTTCCATTTCAAACTTTCCATATTTTTCAGACTTGATCAAGAGTTTTCCGTCAGATTTGAGGGGAATATGTGCAGTTAAGCATTAAACATTTGCATAGTTTGGGTAGTTTGATTTTGTAATCTTTATTATGAAGCTACCAGGGTTGAAACTTATTTATTATTCAGCAGCGTAGCAAAGTGAATCTTTGGTCAACTAGAATCTCTAACACATAAGAATGGAACTGAATTATCAAGAATCAAATGCAGGTCCTCTAAATGACTGGGGTCAATGATGCAATCCTTTAATTTTAATTTTTTTAATAGGAATTTCCAAACCAAAGACTAACAATAAAAAAAAAAACAACCTTTAGATCTAGTTCAAAAACATTAAAATGAGGCCAAACAAGCTGTGGAAAGCCCATTTTTGTTCTTTAAAAATGTGTGTCAGTAAGACAAACTACAAGTCATCAGTGTGTTTGACAGTGAAGGAGCAACTGAAGTCATCATCAACGTAAAGGGTCGCTTTGTTTTTCATATATTTGGGTTTCTGACTTTTAGATAGGAACCAACATTTTACCCATACTCAATTTTAACCTTTCTGTGCTTATCCAGAATATGAAAATTATTAAATCAATCCCAGACTTTTCCAGATCTTTCAGAAAGTGCATACCTATCTGTGTCCTGCCTGGAGGATTCGATTTCCTCTCACTCGTCAGCTCTGAAATGAGAGAAAAACAAAAATAGGCATCACAGAGACGAATCATATCTTGTTTTATTTATTCTGTTTACACTCGCCATTGAACATATGTTAGCTGCAGTTTATAGCATATTCTCAGAAAACTCATGAATAATTTACTCAAAAGAAAATGTGAAATCATCAAAAACTGCATGGAATAGACTTGGTGGAGCCGTCCCAACATAATCTATTAAAAATGGTTACAGATTACAGTGAAATCAATACATATTTAAATAAAAAACTGGTGGCTCAGGTTCAAGAGGAAACATAAAGAAACAGAAACCGTCCACAAGCTCAGCATTTAGCTTTCTGCTCTGCAAACCATGCTGCATTTAACAAAACAGCTGACGATGCTGCACAGCCTGGTCCCTAAACAATTAAAGTCCCAACATAAGCCTGCATTTCATGCAAGCCATAAAAAAGCAACAGGTAACAGGTTGCTGAGATGGTTTGGATCATCACAAGGCAAGTTGTTTAGTGATGAAGAATCTTTTCTGTCCTCGTAATGCCTCTATAGAAACATCAGGGGTCGGGTGCTGTGGTGGCACAGGGGCAAAGCACAACCCACGTATTTAGTTCTCGTGGTCGCAGGTTCGATTCCCGGCCTGGTGACATTTGCCGCATGTCTTCCCCCTCTCTTATTACCCTCTTTCCTGTCAAACTACTTTCAAATAAAGGCCACTAGAGCCAATAAAACCTTTTAAAAAAAGAAACACCAGGGGTCAGTTTGGTCTTAAAGGAGAAGACACACATAAACAGGATTGAGGGATTTTTAGTTTGATAGCCCCAGATCTGTGACCAATTCATCTGAAACTATCAGGTCCTAATTTAATGCTGTATTAGAAAATGTTGAGAGCCTTTAGAAAAATCCTAATGGCTTATGTAGAGGGCGACTAGTTTCTCTAAGATGCTTCATCTTTGACCCAACAGGTCAAATTATAATCAATTATAATATGGTTGGAAATGACAGACTTATAAATTATAGTCAGAACAATCAGAGTATTAGGGGCATTAAGGGGGCAATTTGGACACATTAGTAAGAGGACTCTATTCAGCTCAGAGTTTTTGTCAGAAGAAGAAAATGTTACTTTTATACCTTTATCATACACTAGGTAATTTGAAGCCATTTGTAGAAAAAGGAGAATAAAATGACACCAAAACAGGAAGTGCAAAAATAGAAAACTGTTAAAAAGCCTTTTTTTTTTACTAGGAAGTTGCAGGAAATACAAGTAATCGTTTCAGTTCTACTTAGAGCAGGAGATTTACCAATGTTGATAAAAACGTGGAAATCATTCTCATCCTCTCAGCCTTGAGCATGACGCTGAGCTATATGGAAACAGATCTTGTCTGGGATAGTTCTCTGGGGCTTGTCGTTTCCCACATCACTGAAGCTCACTTGAATGCATCACGGTCTGTAAACAACCTGTTCAGCCCTTTGAAATCTCCTCATTTCCCATTTTATTAATTCAGGGGGTGCAAACACCTTTTTATCTGTGACAAAACCAAAATAGGATTATTATGATCATATTTGCTATAATTTTTTTCAGGCACCCGACTACTCTGCTTGCGTTGCTCATTTATTAGTTGCCAGTTTTACGGCTAAAGACAGCTTGACGTAAAAAGCCGTAGGAGGATTGCTGCTTGTGTCTGGCCCGTCAATCAGCGTGTCATCATCAGACACCTGCTCAGCCAGCGAATCTGTCACACACTTCAGCTCAAGAGTGGGGGGACAACGACTGGCTCATTTAATCCTCAGATACGTCTGAACGTACAGAAATATTCCTGTAAGAGGAAATATTTAAAAGAAGATATATTAAAAATGTATATTTTCAGGCACTAACCTTCCAAACCGTTGAATTTCTTTGCTAGATGATAAGGATAGGCCTGTTGCAGTAAGCAATAAATCAATTAATCGCATGATAAATTCAAACAAACTCAAACCTTTTTTCCCTTTTCTCTCTCTTTTCACCAAAACTGGATGACAAACGTCTTCAGTTTGGTGCTTTGGTCTCAACTATCCCTTTTTTTTTAGGGATAATTTTGTTCACAGAGACTTAATAACTCATTTTATTTGCCGTTTCGTTTTTTTAATTTTAGATATTTAAAGAGATCCAGTGTTAAATGCTTGTTAGAATTTACAGTTTATTGATGTTTCAGAGTGAGTTGGTGCATTATTATGCCAATGCCATTATATTACTTAAAAATGGTCTCAAAAGAACAATATTATCATTTATCGCAATAACTTCTGGGACAATTAACCATCCAGACACCTTTGTTATTGTGACAGGCCTGGATAAGAACTTATTTATTTTTGTAAATCGTTGCATTTATTTCCCATTTCCCGTCTCTTATCCTCATGTCACACCGTTTTTTTCCTCCGCTCTGCAGCTGGCAAGAACAGAGACAGAGGGGGAGAAAGAAGAGGGAACAGCAGCAAAAGGGAAAGTGATGGAAATACTGTCAGAAAACTTTTCAGCAGCTGGTTTTATAGTAACAAAGACCTGCTGAAGAGCCTCAAAAGCACCAATTTCTTGTTATACTTCTGCACCCTCAACACAAGGCATTTATGCAGCCAATTCATTAACAACATGCCGATAATGAGGAAGGACTGAAAAGAGAGCATTCAGCACATTGCAACATCCAGCAATGCTTTGTAGGTCAGCCTTATCTCCAGCAGCCCATAACTGAGCATTTAGAGGTTTTCTGTATCATCGATTCTGCCTTGAATGCCGCAAAGATATCCTGAAGGACAAACCTACTGACACAGACAATAAACATGCACTAAAGCAGGGGAGGGAGGGAAAAGACCTAATTTAAAAAAGTGAATTAGCTTGTGGCTGAAGGAGACAGCAGCAAAGAGGCATTTATGCTGACGAGAAAATTCAGGAAGCAATAAAAGGTCAGCAGTAGAAAGACGCAGCTGATGCTCACAACTTGCTCGGCTCAACCTTGCAGCAACCTTCAAGGTGGCAGATTAGTGAACTGGCTGAAAACACACATTTCATGTGCACACATTAGGAAACGCCCCCTTCATAAAACCTATTGTATATGTAGGTGTGCATGTACATGAGGAGAGAACGAAGCAGTGGGTGGTGGGAGGGTTTAATTTTTCGGGGGTGTGTGATGTCACCGGTCCAGCTGCGCTGACCAGATGTGAGAGCGCCGGGCTACAGAGCGATGAAGGAGGTCGTTTTCAGCACAGCTGGTCACCCTGCATGGCACAGAGCCATCCATCCATCTCTCTCACGTAAACACACCAACCCTTCCCCCCCTCTGCTCTGCCTGTGTCTGTGCACCACAATCCTTTTTTTTTTTTATGGATTACTGGAGCTATGAGATTAATGGAAAAACAATTACCCTTATATCGGCAGACATATTTTACTGCATGTCTGGCAACATAAAAAAAAAAAGACAAGTGTGTTGCTTTTTCTTTCATGGCGGGACAAAAAGCTGTCTTAGTTTCTAAAAGGGTTAAAACTGAGTTAGGTTTGATTAAAGGTATTTTGTGGAGACAAAAGCAAGAAAAAATTATTTCAAGGAATGCCCAAAAATGAATAATATCTCCATGAAAACGCCGTAAATCTAAGGATATGGGAGCATGCTTGCATAGAAGACGAATCCATTACTCTCCAAACAAGAAAGCAGAATGATGTCATCATTAGCCTCTGTCTCAATGTGACTCATGGTGATGTGGTCACTTCAGTCAAACAATGGCTGCTTTCTTCTATTAGAGTTAGAAGCTTAATGGATTATAATAAAATATCAAAATGAGTTTTTTAAAAAACAAAACAACAACAACAACAAAATGAAGGAGTTTATATTTACTGGCCAACTCCTGTCTTGGGGAGAAAGGATTAATAAGTGGAGTACTTCCTGATTAGTTAATAGCTGTGGTCACTAAGAAGAAAATACAAGGGATGCTTAAAGAAGATTAACAAAAGAAACCTTTGACCTGAGGCTGAGATCACAGGAAATTAAATACGCCATACTGAAAAATATTTAGACATTATCAAATACAAAAAAAAAAAATCACTTCCTAAACATGTTTCTGAAATTATCTTAATAAACAATAAATCTAAAGTAATAAAATTGAATTCGTGACACCATTTCGGCAACTAGATTCTCGCCATATTCGTGTCACTGGGATGTGAACTCTATAAGACATCTACAGCATTCCCACAGCAACGTTACAAGTATCGTTTTGTCAGGTGAGTTCTTAGTGTAAACTGGAGCAACATTATAGTAAAGCCAAAAATTATTCACAGTTTAACGTGACCGTTCCCGTTAGAAGCAATATTAGTGTACTGAGGTGGCCCAGTCAAAGTCCAGACTTGAATCTAATCTTTGCTAAAGATTAGGGTGATGCCAAGAAGGCCTTTCCACGTCACCAAATACATCAGAATACCAGAAGGGGATAGGAAAAAGTTTGATAATCAAATAGTAAGAAGGGTATAAATAATCTGCAACAAGCTATTTACATTTTTTCCTAAAGCATAATGTTTTTAAAATTTATACTCCTTTTACATGAACAATCGACCAAAAGAAAAACTTTGATTTAAAAAAAAATAATTTGCCACATAAAGACATGCATTGAAATCCAATCTTTATCTAATCCACTTTAATACAAATAAACATGAATCCTTTCCAAATTATAACATTTTTATGCTAGCAACACAGAAAAGGTAAACATCAGTTTGCAAAAGCAACGTTCAGAATCAAACAGACATTCCTGGAGCGTCAGGGTTCCACAAGCAGCTGCATGCTTCCCTCACCTGAGCAGCGTTTCTGCAGGGAGAGGATCTCCAGGTGGAGGCCGTGGAGCAGAGTAAGGTGCTCCTGCCTGAGGAACGCCACGCTCCTCTCCACGCTCTGGATCTGATGAGAGAGGCGGCTTTCCTCACCCATGGCTGCAGGAGTCTGCAGGGACAGAGGGAGAGCAAATAAGAGGCTGACTTTCTTAACTCTGTGAAGCTCAACAGAAGAAAATCAGTTCAAGCAAGGCCACGCTGATGCTATAAATAAGGTAGTAAAGACCAGCGGTGCTCCAAAGGGGGCACCTTACTTAACATGCAGGGTTTGTGTATTTTCCAACATCACACCAACACTTTCTGTTATTGTTTGAGTTTTGGTGCTCCAAGGTGAGTGACCCCCATCTGGCCACCCGTTCAGAAACTTAGAGGCGCCCCTGCTAATGAATCAAATTAGCAGAGGATGCAGGCAGCTCTCCAAGAAAGACTCTTGCTTACCTTCAAAGTGAGGCTGACCAGGTTGACTCAAGAGGAAATGACACAGACGCGTTACAAAACGTCCTGTGATGCGGGCATGCCGCTCTCCGGCGCTGCTCCAAATCCTGCGGGATGCGACGTTCACCCAAACTCCTCTCATCTGAAGCGATAAAGCGCTTCCCAGCGGCATGTGACGCCGTTTATTTAGAGGAGAGAGAGGCTGCGTCGGTCCTCCGTCTATCCTCCGACAAAGCCGCTCCTCCTCGCAACGTCCGCGCCTCGCTTCGCAGGGAAGAGCGTCGATCAAGGATGGGACGTAGGACAGCCTGGCGGTGCGCAGTCCATTATTAATGTTATCATTGTTGTTTCCCAGGATGCCTCTGCTCCTTCTTCACCCACGGAGTGGAGCACAGAGCCGCTGGATGGAGCTGGGAAATGATGAAAACAAGCCGCCGTGATCAGAGCATCGTACGACAGAGCGAGAGGGCCAGCTGATTGGAGGAGAGAGGACCTGACAGCTGCGCGTCAACACGCATCAGGATCAATATAGGAGGGCAGAAACAGGAAAGTTGTCCCTCAGAGAGCGATAAACCGAGCAGTAAAACTTTGTAAGAGAGAGAAAGGATTATTTTTTTGTTTCCCACAAATAGAGCTGATATACGTGTCAATCCCTTTTGGGTCCACGGGCTTGTTTTTTTGTAAAGTATTTTTGCATAACTAGGTTTTTTTTGTTGTTGTTTTTTTAATTGCCAGTTATTTGCGTATTGATTGGACCTAAATGAAGACGAACGTAGGCGGCAAGTTGATGGTGAGATTTTGATGGAATAGTAATAAAACGAAGATTTGCAATAAGAAGAAGAAAGAAGGAGAATACTGGGAGCCAGAGCAGGAAGGAGCACAGACCAGTGAGGACCGAGAGGAAGAGAGGTGTCTAAATACTGGCAGAGTTTTGCTGGATGGACCGCATACAAAGAACAAGGAAGGCGTACAAGGAACTGAGAAATCAAATCTAGAAGAAAAAATTAAGCTAAATAAAATAACCAAGAGCAGACTGAACTAGAGTGAAGCAGAAAAAAACTGTTTTTTAAATGCCTTCAGACCTGTATATTGAATGGTTTCCAGCTATAGTCAAAAATGTTTTTATATGCACTATAAATCTACGAGCATATGAGCATATTTATTCTTCTGTTATTTTTCTTGTTATAAAAATAATTAAATTACTTGAGGTGAAAATTTTGAGAAATGTATAAGTTTTTGCTGTTTGTCTTTAATTATGATTTTCATAATTAAATAATTGTATAACACGCACAAAAGAAATGATGCATGATCAAAACCAGCGTTGCTGTCACTTTTCGACATTCCCCATAAAACACAGTAAATATATATATATGGGATGCGGGAGAATTTATATCTATATTTTTATATTTGTTTTATTTTTTTTTCCTTTCAATGAAATTTTAATTAGCAAGTGTTGTCTTTAAGCAATTCAAAACTTTGAAAATACATGCATGCTTTTCATAGTGCAGAACAAAAGCTGATAATGTAACAAGGAACCGTAAAAATTTACATGTAATAACTAATATTTTCTCAGGGGACTCCGGCTTCCTCTCACAGTCCAGAAATACCTAGACTGGGTTAATTTACACTCTTGGCCGCCGAGTAAGTAGTTGTAACTTCATCATTACAACTTGAAAAGTAAGTGTTATAAAACAATTATACCACTAGAGGGGGGTATAGACAAAACATTCGTATCCGTTCACCTGTCCTATTGTCCTCTGCTTGATGCGACATCCTTTCTGTTTCCTCTGCAAACATCGGAAATCCAGAGCCACGTACGGTTTTTTTCCCCTCTCATCTTTATTGTCATGTTAAACAATTACCTTACATATAAACAGGAAATGCAGTTACAAAACGAGATCTGCCAAAACATGAAAAAATAAAACTGTTATATTTACACAGTTACAGTTAAACACCAGAGTTTAATAGGAGTGATCTGAAGGGGAAAGATGTTGCTTTCAGAGCTTGGTCTTGATTTCCTCCATTTTCTGAGTTTACCTTTTGAAAGAAAATGGACAGAAATCACGGAAAAGCTGCACAGTGTTAATCGTCAGCTTTCACTAAGCTGTAAAAAAATAAGTGTACGGGTGAATCAAGAAGAACGTATTGTGGAAAAATAAAATGGATCTCTTCAAGTTTTTAAATAACGGAGCTCAGATGTGGACTAGCTGTGAGGTTTATTGTGCGTGAAGAGGAACATGAGGCTGTTTTGGTAACATGGCAGCCGTAAAACCTTTAGACCGAGCATCGTCTCGCAGCCTGGTTGGAGCTGCATTTGGAAAGTAAAGCCAAGAGAAAAAAGTAAGTTAGTAGAGAACAGGAAGGAGCCAGAAGGCGGGTCGTTTTGGCTAATGTCATTAAAATAAGAATAAAACTCAACTGGTCACAACTCATAAAAGCACAGAAAACAAACAGTATCAGTGCAGTTTTACAAGACACACACGTCACCTCAACTTTTCAAAGAGAACTTCAATGTCACCAACCGTCTTCACTACAACCACAAAAGCTGCTCTGAAACATACATATATATATATATATATATATATATATATATATATATATATATATATATATATATATATATATATTAAAAAAGGCAAATCAATAGGAAAATATTTTCCACATTTTTATGAGAGTGTTGTAATCAGCCTCAACAAACCCGTAGTGAGACTGAAGACGTGTTTATACTTCCTAATCAGCAGCAAACTTAAGTGCTCAGTTTAAATTTTTAGTCCATTTCATTCCAGCTGCTGTATTTGTAATCTGGTGATTTTTTTTTATTTTTATTTTTTATTTTGCCTTATGTTCACAAATTTGATCTGAACTCACATGAAGCTCAATGTTACAGTCAGTAAAAAAAAAAGATCATAATAAACTTTTCTTTTTACAACAGAAAACCTTACATACCACATCAATTGCAGTTTTAATTCATAACTTATTAGTAGAAATAAATTACAAACATATACAATTAAGCAAACACCGACGATTCTGAGAGGGGAAAAAAAAAGCATTTTTCTAAAGGATAAAATAAAAAAATGCAATGATTAGAGTTGGAAGAGTACGCAGCTCAGTTCACTGTATTCACAGATCTCAGACATTGTTTGTTCTCTAACTCAGAAATATATCTATTAGAGCTTATCAGCATCCTTCAGATTAAAGGCAGGATGGCATTTATATATAAAATGTTACAAAATACACACACAGTGGTCTTGGCTGTGTGAGGTCACTGAGGCGACGTTCAGAAATGTCCTATCTGTGGAGAACGGGGACTCCCGTCTGTCTGAAAGCTCCTACTGCAGACTGAAACCCACCGCTGCAAATAATAGCACAATAATTGACCAAATATGAACAACTACTAATGATATGAACAACTACTAATGTTATTTCGCAGTACAACACACATATTTGCTCCTATTTCACTGGGTTCAAGTGTGTTTACAGATGGAAACAGGAGATCCGGTGGTGGATGAACCAGTGAGCCTGTTGAGTCAAAACCCCTGCAGAGTGTTGTTGGGTTTTTTTTGTCAGTGCTAATTTGTCGGGCAATAATATACAATTCCTTCTAAATTTTTCCTGACTATTCCTTATTATTAAAAATAAATAAATAAAAGCTATGAAAGTTTCACTACAGAGTGTCATGCACTAATCCACAATGTACTGGTAAAATTCTCATTTAATGTGTCTATAATGTGATTAAAGTCTCATAAAGTCATTTCTGTTCCTGGAAGCGTCCGCAGTGATTACCACTGAAAGTGACTCACCGAGTCCCTTCATTTAAAATCTCATAGATGCTGGCTTCATTTTTCAAAGCAATTTTTAGAGTTAAAATCTAATATTAATGTTTTCATTCTGTCCGTTTTTCTTTCTTCATTACAAACGCTGTAGCATTGACTTGGCTAGCATGTGCCGCGCTCTTATCCACCATCAAGTAATTTCATTTATTGCTCAGGAAAGAAATTTCAATTGTTTGAAGCATTTATCCTGAAATCATTCCTATTCTAGAAGCTCTACTTCTACATTAAGGTTAAATACTGCGTTCTCCACATTTACTGCCCCCCTGGTAAAGATGTGTAACAATGCTTAAATCAAATGCCTCTTGTATTTCACTGGGTTGATCTCACATGAAAATTTAGAAAAGTCCAACCTTCATTTAATACATTCATAAAGGGGGAGAAAAATCACTCATAAAAAAACTAACAAACAAACAAAAGAAACAGGGTTCCTGAGCAGTTTGGGAAAAAGCAAATTTTCTTCTATAATTTGAATCCGTAAAATGCTTTGATTTTCCAGACTTTTTTCTTTCTTTCTTTGTTTTTAAAGGACATAAATCTATTAATGTTTGACTATTTTTTTATTGATTTCTACATGAACATCAAGCTTTATTGTTCACTTGCCACATCTAGTTGTAATTTCAATATTCGACTCATCGGTTTAGTTTAGTTGGTGTAGTTTTATACCTAGTCTGAATGCCAAATAATTAAAATATAAGTAAAAATATAATTTTACAACTTGTGTAGATTTTAAATTCAGCTTAAACTGGAGATTTTGCAAACCAAGTTAAGGTAATAAAAGTTTGCTAACTGTGCTCCACGCTAAAATAAACAATCAAAAATTAATTTTGTCAATGTGGCATCACAATTTAGACTTTTATTCAAGATATTTATGGTTGATATTTTGCACCTTTATGTCCAGAATGGCATAAAAACAGATATACATCACTGAGGATCTTGACTTTCTCTATCTCTGGGGTATAAAGATGGCAGAACGGCTCATTTCTCTCAGCTACTCTTCAAAATGGTAAATACAAGCCATTCAAGAAAGGGAGATGCATATTTCTGTTCTTAAAGTTGGGAAATGATTACACGAAAATCAGTGTTCAACTAAACCTGCCCATATCCAGAGTCAGAGTAAAAATAAAGCTTAAAACATCTGAGAGTGAGAAACAGCAAGAACCAAAACGCAGCAAAGACGAGAGGAAATTATTTTAAGGTCTTTACACGTTTTTAAAAGGCTTGAAATAACCTGTGGAGAGCGGGCGCTGTAAGTACATTTTTGATTCAAGTCATTTGTAGATTTTCAGCAAAGTGATCAACATTGTCAGCAAAGCGGGAGCTAGGGACCAGTTCTGAGGTAGCAGGCGGATTTTAGCTGAGGACATTTGGTGGAAAACACATTCACCTCTGCAGTGCCAAAGGCAAACCATAAGAGGGCGCCACTGATTTATCTACTCAGTGGGTAAAAGCAACAAAGAAAAAATAATAAACAGCATAATGTGTATAAAGCATAAACTAGATGAATTAAGTGATATATTTATGATGTTACTAAAGATATTTTACATTTTCTGTTCCCAGTGGCTGTGTGAGCATCTGTTTAAAAGGTGGCGTTCATCCCCAGCTACATTTTAAGATGAAACTCTGGTTGGGACGTTAAGGCATTTGGTAACACGTTAACAGGTCTTATGTTCTTCATGAGGTGAAGCATACAAGCTCTAATGCCAAACCTGCAGCTGAGGGGAAGAAGTTTCCTCCAGCGAGGTCAGAGGAGGTCCGGTTACATTTACAGCCCAGATCTCCGTCTCTTAAACGGTGCTGGATCCAAGCCACCAGGTCCTAACAGAGCACAGTTCTACATCTCCTTCTCCTTCTTGGCCTCCCGGGTGCTGCTCTTTAAAAAGTCGCTCCTGAGCAGCCGGCAGAAGAGGATGATGTTCATGACGGTCATGATGGCCATGCCCACGCTGCCCAGCGTGTAGGCCAGCAGGGGAATCTTGTCCCTGTTGAGCACCAGCCAGCGGGTCATCCAAGCCAGCGTGTTGATGCGGAAAACCACGTACGTGCCCAGGTTGATGATGCTGTTGACGCGGTAGAGCGTGCTCGCCGCCATGCTGGCCATGCGCAGGATCTGCCGGAGGTGGAGGAACACCGAGTTGATCTCCACCAGCAAGGCCACCACCGAGAATCCCACGTAGCGACACGACACCACGGAGAGGCCGAAGCAGGTGATGACCTACAGAGTGACACACGGACAGGCGGGGAGGAAGTCAGAGTTCCTGTTAACATCCTGCAGGCTTTGCTTTTCTAATGTTAGTTTCACAAACTAAGAAAAGTTGGACTGAAGCACTGAAAAAAAAAACAATGGGACAATGATCTAAACCTTTGTATATACATCAAGAACAAACACTGAACATAAAAAGTCACATTAAACTGATAACTGAACATTTTTACGGGTTAATAAAAGCTTTCAAAAGTAGCTCTGCACCAATGTTAAATGATGAATTAACTGTGATCAAGCTTTCAATCTCTCCTCAAAATGCTGAATTTGGAAAGGCTGGCTGCCTCATGGAAACCTTGGAAAAGAGACTCCTCTCACACACATTGTAACACCATCTTTGCTCCTAATATAAATAATTGAAGATCCCTTAAAGCAGGAAAGCCAGAAAACCGTTTGAAACTCTTTATCTGATACTTAATCACTGCTTCTGTGTTACATACTTTAAAAATTGACAATTTTATCCAGTTTTCTAACAGAAACATTGGTCTTGCAGCTCTAGAAAATCTTCACTTTGCTCTTTGGACTGTAAAGGTTGCTGACCACTGACATGCACTATAATCATATAAAATGACTATAAAGCCTGAGCCAGACTAGATAAGAACCTTAGAAAATGCTCAAAAAAAGATTTTAAAATTAGTCCTTATTAGTGTAATGGGGTGGAGGGCAGTAAAGTGGGGATGATGCTGTTATAAATCAGATTATTTACTTTTAGACCTCAATACAAGCACAAATTAAAGTCTTATAAAGAAGTAGCTTAAATAAGAAAAAGCTTGTATGTCTGAACTGACTGAAAGATTAAACCAACCAACATGAATGGATGGTGTTCATTTCAAAGAAAAATGTATTCTGATTAGGTTGCAATCTATGACCCTGTGATATGATCCCGATGGAGGAGGCGACTTTGCTTTTTACAGTTATGTATTGAAATCCATTGTGATTCCTCTGAAAGGTCAAAGCTCCTGCCACTCCTTTCTGCTGAACTGGGCTTATGAAAGTATGTGATGTAACGGACGGACTAACGCCACCAGGTGGCGCCGACGCCTTGTAAACGGACGACTCCACGGTCCCTGACTGTTGCCTCAATGATGAAAAAAGTTGGGACAGAAACGGATTATTTACCAAGTCTGAGAGCAAACAGTTACCCGGCACCGTTACAGCAGCTCAAAATCTACATGACAGCGGTGTGTTTACGTGGAAACACAGGTCGGCCGGCTGGCTGGCCATGGAGGACGGCTTCATTCAGTGAGCACACGGCTACCCTGTGCTTCCAGACATCCTAACCACCTTAAGAGGGACGTTTACAGCAGGGATGAAAGCAGCGATTCAGACCTGTCACTGCAGAGTGCAGGCTGAGACATACAGGATGACCTTTACCATGAGCTGAAAGAGCCACTTGTGTAATGCACGCGTGTCCGCTGTGACGTTACATGGCGCATGTTGATGGTTAAGCAACAGGACATGTGAGGAGCAGTGAACAGCATCCCATACTGCACGTTACATTTCTGTTCAAAGGTTTGCAATTAAGCTGTGTGTCGTCTGTCCTGCATAAACCTTAAACACCTAGAGGGGAGAAATGTTGATTTACCTCCTAAGAGTGGAGAAAGTGCTGTAGAGATACAGTCACATCAATGCAAGACATGCAGTACCCAGTAAAAATGTTCACACTCCTTGAACTTTTTAAAACTTTGCCATATACAAACACAAACCTTCATTTTATTTGAATTGTATGCAGTAAGACACACACAAAGAAAATTTGAACTACGAGGACGCACGTTTTTGCAATTACAAAGTGCGCAATTAAACTGTGGCATCATTTAAGTTATATAGCACCATCCTGAGATCTAAACATCTCTTCAATCTGTAAAGGGAACATAGCAAAAATATGGACAAGAGAAAACAAAAACAAAAAAACTGGCAAATAGAAAGAATATTTCAATTTGCTGCCATGATGGGGGCACAGAAAGTCTTTCAAAGATTTTCTCTGGCCAACATCCTAAATTATGTGTGTGGTGGAAAACTAACACCGTATATTGCCCTAACGGTACCGCATCATCATCCCACATGGAAGAGGTTCATCTTCCAGCAAGACAAATCGAAGGTCAGACTAAAATTCAATAAAAATTCTGTGGAAACTTAAATATTGATTATCAGACACATCCAATGAATGGAGCTGGACCAAGCCAGGAGCAGAGCTCCAGGGGCGGCGCCGGATGAGAGGCAGGATACAACTACAGTAGATTATATAGTAGGTTGCCACAGTCATTGTTGACTCATGGTTGCTAAAAACTTTACAAGACCGACTGATTTTAGTGACATAGTGGGTGTAAAATATTGAATAAAATGTTGTGCTACATGACTGGCTTTATTTTCACTCTTACATTTAACTTTATAACACACAAAAACAAGTGGATCGTCCATATTGTCTCCAAGTGTATTCTGGGTAAAACTTGCCACCAGCCGTCTACCAACGTCATCATCAGTCACTAGGCAACAGACGGCAAACTAGCTTGAGCATTTTTACTGACTAAGTTAACATGAGTGGCGCTCCATGGAGCGGCAAAGTGAAAAGGATTTTTAAAAAAAACAGAGGAAGGAAAAGCCAAAAACTGGATGCATATTTTGTTTGTAGTCTTGGTGATTAATCGGATTTTTTTGTTGGCTGCAATTCAGACCCGCCAAAACTGCCAGCCCAGCGAAGGAACCGGACTGGTTACAGGTAGCAACTCTGACATTATTCACAAAGTGTGAGTTAACTGTAGACTGATTGTAAACTGCATCAGTCCAGCCGCAGAGATTACATCCTCTTTTCTCTGTCGGTGGTACAGCGGTGACGTCAGGGACTGAAGGCTGAGTTATAGTCGCTTTAACAGTTCGGGTTGAGCGTTTTGAGCCCAGACAGCAGTATGGCGTTTATAGTTAAGGTTTACATTGGATCCGCCTGGAAGAGCATCTTAAAGATCGTCCAGTTTGTGAGCACGGCGGCGCGCGCGATCCGCGCAGAGTTACAAACATCCAGAGGCGCACGAGGAGCTGCGACACACTGCGCATGCGGAGCGTGCCTCTGCGTACCCGCTTCAACGCGCTGCTGCTGCTGGTTCAACGCGTCAACCAGGCTTCAGGCTCCGAGTTTAAATTGATTACGTGTCAAAATGATCCGATCGCTATCCGCGGTTCTGAACTACTTTGAATTTGTGTTGTTTCATCATTAGTGACCAGTAGCCTGATGTTTGTTGTTCTCTTGGTTTGTTGTACTTCATGTCTGTTTGATAACAAAATGGTAAATGGACTGAACTTATACAGTATATAGGTTATATAGCGCTTTTCCAGTCATTTTTGACCACTCAAAGCGCTTTACACTAGAGTCACATTCACAAAGTCGCACTCACAAACACACACACATTTATACACCGATATGCAGATCAGTAAACAATTTGGGGTTAAGTGCCTTGCCCAGAGGCACATCGACATGTGGCAGAAGGAAGCTGGAATCGAACCTACAACCTTCCGACAACTACTCTACCATAGAGCCACAGTCGCCTTGTTGATGGACTTCAGAATGACATAGTCGCTCTATGTGGTGATGAAACTTGTAAGCTCCGGGCATGTCTATGTTGTAAAGTTAAATTATCATGAGCTTTATTATTTGGCTATAAAGGGCCCGGTCATTAGCCCCGCCCCTCGGCCCGACGCTGACTTGTTCCGCTAGTGGAGCGGTCAGCAACCAATCCACGTATTAGCTTAGTATTATGTTAGGAAGGCTAAATAAAAATGCATGCCACCCATTTCAGATTTTCATTTAAGCATAACGCCACACTTTTCCTCCCACTTCAGCTATTTGCTACTTTGTGTTGGTGTTTCATGTAAAATCACAATAAATCCCACAGAAGTTTATGTTTAAAATGTGAAACAAATACAGAAAGTTAAGGGCAGGAATAATTTTGCAGAGCAATGTATTATATGACAGTCGCATCTGCATTTGTAACAAAATACCAAGAAAAAAATATAGACTCGTTTGGCACTTCCTTACACTTCAAACTCTCGTATCATCAGCAGTCAGAGAGCTGCAACCACCGAATGAAATGATCCGTCTCACGGAAATCTGCTATGCAACTTATGCACAGATGTCGGTTTTCTGCTTTTTCAAAAAGAAGTGGAACCACACCGCTGGTCAGTCAGTATCTTGTGACATTCCTCTGTGGGAGAACCAGTGGCGCTCTGAAGCAGAATCTGAGCTTCTGGCCAGGATGTTATCAGAGTGGGTGAGGAAGACAACGGCTAGTATAGTCATCTGTTGACCCAGCAACCAAACAAATCATCATTGGACCACAGAAATATGTTTATCATTTGAATATTACATAGTATCTGCTTTGAAAGAGCAGGCTTGATACACAAAAATTTGGAAAATGTTTATTTTTGGAAATAGTATAATGGAATTGGTAAAAAATAAAATAAAATAAATACAGATATGAAGGTCCTACAAATTGAAGCGGCTAATTAAAGGCAGAGAGTGTCACTTTTAAAAAATTTTTTATATATATTTAATAGATATTATATTCAATTCAATTCAGGCTTTATTGTGGTTAAACACAAAATCCTAGTAAAGATAAAAATATAAGTATTTTTCTAAGTTCAACCTCAATTTTTGGGTAATTTAATTTATTCTCTTATTTTGAGATAAAAGAAAAGCGTTTTCATCTCAGCTGAAAAAAGTTCTTCCAGTGTTTTAAAAATTATTTTATCCCTTAAAGATTTACTTTTGTTTACTATTCATTGTCCCACCTACGTTTCAGATGATCAGTTCAATTTGAATTTGAGGCAAACACAACCTGAGTGAATACAAAATGCTATTTCAAATGAGGATTTTATTCATTAAGGGGAAAAATGTCTGTCCAAACCAGCCAATGAAAATTAGGCAAATAATAAGAGAAACTGAAAATATGTAATGTTTTTCTCAACAGTTGTGATTTATCGTGGGAAAATACCTGAACAACTCCAAACATAGAGATGTAGATGAAACGATAACATCCAACCCAACCAGCAGCAGGTTACTACGGCAACAGACAACAAACATGTAATAAACAATACATTTTTTTCCAGCACCATAAATACACAAACATCATCACACAGTGAGGAAAATATGTCTCAGCTCATCGGTTAAGACTCCCGTTTATGAAAGGTTGACCTCAGAGACCAAGTCCAGCACACCGACAATAAAAGCATCATGCGAGGGAGGGCTGCGAGTCCAGTTATGAAAACAACGCATCCACGTGTGGTCAGGACCGAAGCAAAGGTGACGATCACACAACTAAACCTCAAGAGATTTCACTCCGCTTCGTTCATTTGCAAATGCACACACAGAGGAGCTGAGGCCAAATCTCCAACCACAAAACCCAACCGGATCTAACGTCTCATCTGGTCTACGCAGATAAAAGAAGACTGAAAACGAGGCTGCAAAGGTCAAACAAACCCTTATACAATCCAGAGGTAGGACGATTTGATAACACACTGAGTTGGTATATAATGTGCTGTTCAGGAGCAGGGTAATAAATAATGCACTTCCCATGCTTTCTTAAAAAGACTACATAACATGTTTTCCTCCTCTTTGGTGTTATCTTTGTGTAGCTTTATTGCCGTTTTTACTGTGGATGTTCTACAATTCAACAAATGCCAATAAACACAGATAAAGTGGCCCACAGAGATAAAAGACCCTTAACTTAAGTAATATGACACTTTTTCAAGGTCTGTACACAAGGAGAACCATAAACCTTCACCTGGAGAAAAACTACGAGGAAACGTCGCTAGAAACTAATCCTGCGGCGTTCTCGGCGAGTTCACCATTGTGGGGACAAAAATAGAGATGTCAGCGCTGGTGTCAGCACCGTGCGCTGAAGGGGGCTCACGGTAATCCCCCCGCGAGCCGCTGGATCCATCATGATGGGATTGATTCAGCATTAGGTGGATTTTGCAGCATGAAGCTCTGCTGAACGTGACTTTCACACAAAAGCCCCGTAACATAAGTAAACTCGGCAAACACAAGGTAGAGAATAACTGGTAAGTTAAAAGAAAATGATGTGTGGGTTTTAAAACCCTTTTTTATAAAAGAAAATCTGAAAAGTGTGGCATGCGCTTGCATTCAGCCCCACTGAGGTTTTAGATCCACATTTTAACGCAGCTCTTTTGGGGCACGTCTCCACCAGCTTTGCAGATTGCAGACGGATACTTTTATTCTTCTCCAGAAAAACAAAGAGGCATGTTTGTTCCCTGCGTCTTCCTCCCCATGGGCTCAATTAGTTCTTCCTCTAAACCCTGGTGAGGGACCTCCACTTTCAGGGGGAAAACACCTCACCAGGGACCTGAAAGTGGAGGCCTCAGTCGGGCGGTTAGCAGTTAAAGTGCATGACAGTACAAACAGAAAACACACTGACACGTATGGCTCGTTTTCAAAGGTCGCTGGGAGAAAATGTCTCTCTGAATGGAATTTGGCAGCATGACTTGCAAAGTTGAATCTAAATGAGCCCCATGATGTCTGAAACCCTGGCTGAAAAAGAGCTGCTGTATAATTGCTCACAATATGTCAGTCAGGCAAACACTAAAAGCATTTAAGCTAAGGAGCATGGTGGTGGAGGGGTGGTGATTTGGATCACATGGCCCGGGCACCTTGCACACATAGAGCAAAAACTAATCCATCTAGCAAAATCTTCTGTAAATAAAACTGGGTCATAAACAAGAAAATGATAAAAAACACAATCACACAATCAATTTCCAAGAAAATACCTGAAAAAGAAAAGATATGTCGCAACGTCCCCGTCTAAATTCACACCTGAACTTTATCGAAAGGCTGTGACTGGACCTTAAATGCTCAGAAATCAACACTTGCAAAATAATGTTAACTGTAAAAACTAAAACAATTGAACCAAGGAGTGCATTTAATTTAGTGCGTAGACAACAGAGGCCTAATTATGGTTTCAGGTTGAGACAATCTGCAGTCAAGACTCAGGGCTAAATGCTTCTTGTGGTTGCACCTGTTCAGCCACTGCTTCTCCACCTGACGAGTCATCATTCTCACATTGGAGTCCGTTGGACGCTTTTTACCGCAAGGCAGACAAAATCCCTAATCAATGATGTAAGAGTCACATGTGTCCCTTTGTTAACAACCATACTTGTCTCTCACTCTTTAACAGTAACAATGATGTCAAAGAATATTTAGGAAGTCAAACCAGCTCCTCTTGTCCCCATTTGAAAATGTGTGGTTTGATGCCATCAGGGGAGATTTTCAGGTTTGGCGAGAGTCACAAGCCTTTTGTTCGACATGACAAAGGCAAATGCTGGATGATAAAGACATAGAGGAACTCGCAAAGAAGCTTTCATTCTTTTTTACTAGTCCTCGTAAGTGGAAAAGGAAAAAAAAAAAACACATACTGGCTCTTAAAGCAGAGGTCAGAGGTGTCGGGGTGTGAGCAGACATGCTTCAGACAGGTGGGAGGGTGGAGCTGACGGCTGCCTCTCCCTGGTGCAAACCTATTCAATGGTCATAAAGCACTTGAGACATTTTCACATGTGGTCACGTAACAACCGCAAACGTTAATGTAATGTATTTTAGAGAGCAATAAAAGTAATAAATTACTGTGACGTGGAAGGAAGCTGACACATTTCAACAGTCTGGTGTGTGTGTGTGTGTGTGTGTGTGTGGGCGTGTGTGTGTGTGCGTGCGTGCGTATTCAACAGCCTTGATTTAAAAGCTTTCAGACCCGGCTTTTCTGCTCTTGTGGTTTCAAGTTTTTACAATTGTTGAGGATCTAGAGATTGAAATTTTAACCCATTTCCTTTTTAAAACAGATCAAGTTCGGACAGATTGGACGGAGAGCTTCTGTGAACATCAATTTTAAAGTCTTGCTTAAAAATCCCAACTAGATTAAGGTCTTGACTGCTCCAACACCATTCTACTGTAGACAAAGTTTTGTCCCAAGATCACTCTGCATTTAGCTCCATCAACCTTCCCATCAAATCTAACCAGCTTCCCCTTCCCCTGCAGAAGAAAAGCATGTTTCATTGTGGGTATGGTGTGTTCAGAGTAAGCCTGTCGCAATCAATCAACTAATTGCGTGCATAAATTAAAATGAGCATGACAATTTCCATTTTTAAAGAGCAATTTTGTTTACACAGACTTAATAATCCATTTCATTTATGGCTTCGGTTGTGTTTGGTTTTTATTTCCAGTGTTAAGACTTCTGTACAAAATTAAAGTTTATTGGTCTTTGAGAGGCTGAACTCAGAATATTATGCCTTTATAGTTATATTTTAAAAATGATCCCAAAACAACAATATAATTGTTAATTGTAATGATTTCTGTGACAATATATAGTCCATCAAAATTTGTTCTTGTGACAATTCTAGTTTGGAGTTATAGTTTTCTGCCACAAAATAATTTTTACATCTAGACCAAAAACCTTTCTAATCTCAATTAGTTTTTCTTTCTGGTTAAAATAAAAGATAAAATGAAAATCTTTCTTGGGTTCTCTACCAGATCATTTTACGTAGCTAAAAAATAGAGAATAAAGGAGGTTATTACATATGGTAAAATGTAAAAAAGTTCATTATTTTGTGGTTTACTTAGAAGATGTTAAAGGTGTGATAGGGTTAACTATGGCACAGGAATACAAAATACACATAAATCACTGCTGGGAAAACTGTGAACTTAAATGCATAGTGACTAGGTTTTACATTTGTGCGTGCATACAATGAATGGATTGATTATTCAGGGCACTAATGCACTTCGCATCGGCTTTCTGCCAGGTTGTTCTCAGCACATTACACCGCTACAGTTACAGGACAGACACAGACATGAAACTGTCCAGTGAAAGTAATGAAAAGAAAAGCAGTAGGAAACTCTGTACAGAGATGTCAGCCATATGGTGACTGTAGGCGGACAATGGGGACGATTGGCCGGCGGTAGGGTCTGACAAAACGACTCTGCAAGAGGAAAATGAAGAGAAGGAGGTAGGAAACACCAGCAAAGATGACACACAGAGCAAGTCAAAGTTCCAGAAGAGACGAGAGGTTATCTTGGGGTCTTAAATGTTATCATGAGGCCAGTCAGATGACTGCTGCACAACAGGCCCCTTCAGAGCCTCTCCGTCACACACATCTGGTGAAAACCTCAACGAACGTACACAAAAACACTGTTACTACAATAAACACGGTTGATTAGAACTGCGTGGCTTTTCATTTAAAGGAGCGAACCGCCTACACAGATGAAGCAAAACATTATTTTTAGTCTTCCTGCAGCAGGGCGTCTATGACTGAATGGTGACTTTTTTATGAATGAAGCAGAAAGGAAGTGAGTGTGAAAAAAAAACCCTCAAATATTTCATCACTTGTTATGAAAGTCGAGAGATGCATCTGGACAAAGACTCGTACCAGCAACAAAGCTCTTGACACCAGATGAGGCTCCTCTCACTCCATCACATGCTTCACACACATTTTTCATGTTAAAACTCCAGATGTTTCGAAGGACAAAATGGAAGGATATTAAACCACCAAGGTCTGACAGATGAAGAGGCAGATGTTTAGTACTATTATACAATTAATATAAGCTTTTTTTAAAAAAAAAAAAATAATCAAATACAACAAGCTGAATTTGTCAGGACAGTACTGTGGTAAACACCATTAATATTTCTTTTCTTGGCAGGCTATTTATAACTTCAAGTTGATTTATTGTGAGGAAATTCCAGTTTGATAGTTTATATGTTGTTTGAGACACGCTGTTCCATGATGCTTATTCAGTAAAAAAAAAACAGAACAGCTATTTGTTGCATCTCTAATAAAAGGGTTATCCATCAATTATAAAAACTTTAAAAGTAGCACACTGCATGCAACATAGTTATAGCTTACATACTTTAGATCAACATTAGATTATTTTTCTTCTTTTGCTCTTTCCTTTGGTTTGTTAATTTGTTTGCATTTCCTTTTAATTCCTGTAAAGCACTTTGTATTGCCTTGTTGCTGAAAATGTGCTATATACCTTTCTGACTATGGAGGTGGCACTTTTATGAAGGAATTCAGTTTTTAAGCTTTATACCACCCAAACTTGGAGTAAACATTATACTGTAGTTTTTAACTCATAGACTCAGAATGGGTTTTTTCAGATATAAACAAACGGTGACTTTTTTTTCCTCTGCCAACTTCATAATTTTGATGTGAGGTTATTCCTGCATTGTGCTCTGACTTACTGGCACACCCATCGACACTCCTTTAAACTACCTGCTGTGTCACCGGTTCATCCTGCAGCTGCTGGATTTTATCCAAGTATGTTGAACATCTCTTATGTCTCGGTTCGCCGTCATCAGGTGTGGCGCCATGCTAAAACACACCCACAGTTTTCCAATCCCACTAATAGATGGATGGAGGTATCCACACGGCTTTCCTATTTGCTATGCCAACCAGTAACAAATAAAACCTCCATTCTTTAACTTTTTGTTGTCTTTTAGGCTGGTGTGGCTCCTGGTTTGCAGGACCCAGTTCTGCTCATTCTGCCTCCTGACCATTTTGTATTTTTGAATTTTTATTCGTTTGGTGCCAGACTTTTTCCTGCCTGAGAAGGAGCTGCCTTCTGTGTGACACTGTGTACATCAGTTCTCAAACGCCCCGAGGGTATTTCACTTGTTCTTTGAAAACCGATGACTGAAAGAATTCTTTTGACAACTGCTAATTGCAGAAACATCCATTAGCAGGACGTCACTAAGATCAGCTCATCTACATGGGCATCAGAGCCTCTGGCAAAGAGTACTAATAAACTAGTCAGGCTGTGAGGGGTGCTAGTGCCTAGCAACGGGCGAGAAGCGGGCTACACCCTGGACAGGTCGCCAGTCCATCGCAGGGCAAAGAACATACAACTTCAAATAAAATCCGCCAAAAATAATATCAAATTAAATCATGTACCAAAATGAATAAACTGGTTGTCAATGCTTAGGTATGTGGGTAAAAGGTTGTTTGATTACAAGTACAAAACTGAAGTAGGTTGAGATGAAATGTCACAGGTCCAAAATGCAAGTATGAATGGACTACTTGACTTGAGCACCTTTGGGACGCATTGGTCTGTGTGTTTTAGTGAGTATGAGAGAAAATTTAAGGTTAAAGACACTGACACTTGTACTTTACTGTCCAACAAATTACTAAGTTATGGTTTTAAATTATCTTTCAAATTCCCATGCAGTCACTTATGCTTCTAATTCCCACTTGTGTTCATCTGATCATAAAAGCCTTTTTACAATAAAATGTCCAGTTTGGTTACTTTATTGTAAAAGTTTGATTTGCACAAAACTGACCAAATCAAAGAAGCTTAAACCTCGAAAAGCTTTCCGATCAGCAGAAACAACAACATGCATAAATATGTGCTTATTTTTATTTTTGCTCCTTGGGACAACCACAAAATGTTTCTTACCCCACAAAACACTGAACCAGCAAATTGCTCAATGTGACACAATATGAGAAGAAGAAAAAAACACATTTTCACCCAAACCAGATGCAGAGATGTATTTAGTATTTATAGGGATGGGAGACGCTGCAGAGTAGGTGTTCGGGTAAGAAGGAGAGAAAATGTTTGGAAGCCTGACCAGGACCCGAGGGTGGAGAACAATACAGCATGTGTTGCATATGGTGGTAGATGGGCGGAGCGAGGCACATTCTACGTCTCTTATATGAGTTTGTTGGCGTGTGAGAGGCAGAAATGTGCATTGTTTTCAGCTGAAGCAAATTTCTCAAATCCCTTTTAGCATTTTCAGTCATTGAATGTCTTTGTTTTTCTTAGTCTGCTTAAAGACCGTGCAGCTGGGTTAATATTTAAAGACGTGCATCTGTTATCTTCCCTTTGTTTCATAAAGCTTTGTTTGAAGACAATCTGGGTGGTACACAAATGCAAAGAGAGTGATCCTGTCCGACAGTGTAGCAATCAGAATTGTTTTCTGAGTGCCAAAGAGAAACCCAACAGATTTATTTTCACAATTGGTTAACATTTGGAATGTGGATATTGATATAGATAGATAGAAAGAGAGAAAGAAAGAAAGAAAAGCCCCCAGAAAACTGAGAAACCACCATGACAAACAACATATGTAACAACAACACTGAAAAGTGTACGGTACTCATTAATTCAAGATTTTTTTTAGCGGCAACCGCAGACCAAGATAGATCTTATCTGTAAACACCTGAATCCAAACACCTGTGGGTGTTTAAGGTTCATAATGGAGGATGTATAAGTCTTAATTAGACAAACTGCTTTTTAAAAATATATATTTTATCTCCTTTTCCACTTCATCTTCTCAGACTTGAATTGATTTAAAGATGCATGTACACCAGGTTTTTCCTAATTTAAAAAAAAATACTAACATTTAACAACATATTGTTCCTATATGATTTTAACTCTGTTCAATTAAAATGCCAAAGATGGTGCAGTTTTCTCTGGTTGTAAGAGCAGAGCGGCTTGAAGAACCACTGTTGTGAGAGTGACAAGCTACTTCTTTCATTGTTGTTTCTGCTGCTTGGCTTAATCCGTCTTTCTTTTAGGTGCTTGAGTCAAGTCAGCTCAATCTGCTGTTTGTATTATTCATATTTCATCTAGAACAACAAAAAGGAGCTCCCAGCAGCTTGTGATATGTTGACACAATGTGGTGAAGAAACCTTCATTCCAAGAGGTGTGGCTCACCACAATGTGGGTCAACAAGGAGGAGCTACAACTCCCATAGTATGTAGACAGCTGGAATTATATGGATAGACAGGACAGCAAAAACTAACACATAAATACTAAATGAATAGCTGGAGATGCCAAGATGATGCAGAGCGCTGTGCAAAGAAAAGAATAAAAATTATTACTGTAAATCCCTGAGATTGTAAAGTCTGTCTGCTTTAGAGTGAAATATAGAGATGAAAAATCACTCAAGATTAAACAAGAAGCACCTAAAGTTATTTAACTCCAGCTCCAAAGAAGGTTTAAGCTCAGCACATTTAATGCTCCAATAGTTTCTCCAGAATTAAACATAAAATGCCCCCAAAATTATTGAGGTCCTTCAGGACAAGCATCTTTAATGCTAAGTAAAGCCTCCATTAGGTGTTAATACCTGCAAATCATGGTCCACTCCTCATGGACAAACGATTCCAGTTTGTTAATTATATAATTATATAGCCGTCTTATTTCTTTACTTCAACCCATGACTGGCCTCTCTAGTATCTACTAGGACTTCCTCCTGAACCAATGATGCTTCAGCTTTCTCACAGATAACTGGCATTTTTCCCTAAGATAGCCTGATACTTGACTGAATCTCTCTTGCTCCTCACAGGTTGCAGGTTCCCCAGTGCCAGAGAAAGCAAAGTAGACCCATAGCATCACACAGCCACAGCCGTGCTTCACTGTGGGTCTGCTGTTCAGCGTATTCTTCAATGTTTCTCCACTTTGGCTTATTTATAAGCCAGGAACATTCAAGGTGTTTGCTGTATGTATGAAAACTTTTTCCTTTCTGTGCAGCGAACTCTTCTGTAACTCAATGATTATTATTTTGAGCCATACTTGTAACATGCAATAAAATGTTACTGTCCAACCTTTACTATTTAAAGTATGTATGAAGTCTTGAATTTCACTAAAATCCTATTATATGTTTTATCTATGTAAGGTTCTAATTTTATGCTTCCTTTCATAAATTTGGTTGTGTCTTCCTTTGTTTTTATTACATTTGATTGTTTTAAATGTGCAACAAAATGGACAATTTCATCTGTTTGTATAATTAGTTTATCATTTGGATTTTGCCAGCAAGCCTAGTTTTAATTTTAGGGGAAACTGCAAATGGGAAAGAAAATGAACAAGAAACGTTTGAAGTTCCGGTTAATATTCTTGTCAATGCAATGAAAACAATGATAACATCACTTGATACATTGTACAAATATAATCAGTTAGCAAATATAAAGACTAAAGACCAAATAAGCCTTTAAAAAATTTAATATTGTGAAAAGTAGTGTTTTTTTTTTAATTCTGCAGGGCATAGCACGAAAGCAGGAGAAGAGGCAATAAAAAAACGTTAGACCCATTCTCGTTAATCTGGTTTCTCGGGTAGAAATGTGAGCAGTTTCTGACTTCCAGTTAACAAACCAACAAGGTGCTTCCAAGCATGCAATTCCCCGATAGCTACATGGGACAGCTTTACACTCCTCACACAAAGAGAAAAATAGAAATCTACTTTCCTCCCTGTAAACAGAAATGCGTTGCATTCATACCCGAGGCCGGTGTTGAGCAGAAGAAGCAGATAAAAATGAGTTTATTGATAAAAAAAAAAAAAAGCACCTAAGATTGTTTCTAGGTTACGAACACATGATCAGCTGGATTCTTAAAATGCATTTGCTTTGACATCACCGCATACCATTTACCCAGGAAGAAGAGCAGAACACAAAAACAAATCTAAAAATGTCATGACGATGGCACCTTTGAGTATCTGAGCAAGACTTAAGAAAACAGCATGACTTAAGAAAACAGCATGACTAAATAAAACGTATTCTGACTATGTCATAATTCCCAGAAGTTGTGCATCATAAATCACTCTTGGAAAATACATGGCTTTTCAGAAGAAATTACCGGTAGTCTTTTCCCTCGGGTATTTCAAAATATCTTGGTTTTTTATTTTTATTTTAGATGATGTTAAAAAAAGCTACTTTTGCAATCAAATATAACCAGTCCCAAAAACTAATGCAATTCTAAATTAAGTTGAAGTATTACAAGACTAGTAATCAGTATCTTACAGCCTGTAACCTGCTTTAGCTTCGGTGTAGATGAGGCAGGCATGAGAAGCCATTGACCTAATTAACCCAGAGTCCAGATTTGACTGCTTTAGCAACACGTATGCAAACATACAACATATCCTAATATAGATGTTACTGTGAGATGTCCAATTGTTGCCTGTAAGCAGGAAAACAGAGAGCAGAGGGACGAAACCGATTTGTGCCGTTTCTACATGATTCGATTTTCAAAAATAAGAAAATTAGATATAGCTGCTGATACTCACTTGCTTTCTCTTCTCTGTAATTGGCCCCTGCGTGGAATCGCTCTTCCTACATTTTTGTTTTATTTACAAGCTCAGTATTTACAGGAGGAAACTCAGTGCTATTTTTTACCCACTGTACTACGAGGCCAGGTTTCCACCCCAAACATTTCTGTGCTTAAATGGTATTGTATGTGATAAACCAAAAGAAAGTACGGGTTCAACAAAAATCATATGACGTTTTCCACAGGTTTTGTATGACCTGGGTGCATCCAAATCTGTTAAAGCATCTATCTTTTTAATTCAAATACATCATGTTTAGTTTATTGTTGAGCAGGTAAAAAAAAGATAAATCAATAAATATTTTTGTGATTGTATTGTTTGGCTTACAGGTGCTTTTGACTTGATAAATTTTGGCCCACTTGACAAAAAGTTTTGATACACTAGAATGTCCATTGTGTCATGATGGCCCAATCAAAGTCCAGATTCAAATTCATTCCTGAAAATCTGAGGTAAAAATCTAAAACTTGCATTAAATGAGCCTCACCATCCAGCTGACTGAACCTGGAGATGTCTTCTAAAGAAAGATGGAAAACATTTTAGGCTCTAAAGGTGCAAAGCTGGTAAAGACATACCAGAAAATACATCAAAACATGGTATTTATATCTATTTCACAATGTTCACAATATATTTTGAATTAGTCATTTGTGTTAAAAATATATTTTAAAACATATCAAAGTTTGTGTTTTGGCACTGCATTCTGAATGAATCAACTTTATTGTTTCAAGTCTTTATTCTATAAGCATCATCACTTCATAGCAGGAAGCATTTATCTGGCTTATTGCAGCTTATGTTGGCTTTATTTATATTACCTATATATTTTTATAATACTACACTTAATTTTGTTGTTCTATGAACCATGAGAGTCTGATTTGTTTGCCAAAAATTAGATTTTTGCAAGACATACATTATTTAAAGAAAAGGTCCCTAACCTAAACATATGCTTTCCGATATGGGAGGTAAGGCCGCGAGAAGAAAAAACACTATTTCTGTTTCCTAAATGAAGCACAGTGTTATGCTACACAGGAGCTGAGAAAAAAAAAAAAAAAAACTTTCCATGGAATATTCGACTGCTATTTCTCCTGGACTGCAATAACAGCGATCAGCAAATCTCGCCTCAGACCGCATGCTGGTTCAGTGTTTGCTTGTAAAACAAGCCAAACTCTGAGGAGATTTCAGACATGAAGATTCAGCACAGCTATCGGTACATGCCAATTACAGCAAACAACGTAAACAGGGAGTTTAAAGGCCCTATTTACATTATGGGATTACAGTTACACGATCCGGTACAAACAGGAAGTGGCCATGAGCAGAAGTCAGCCGAAGCTTTAAGGTACTAAGATTGCTGCCTTTATAATGCAGCAGCAGTTTTATAAACCATATACCTCAATGGGACACAATGTTCCAACAGTGTGAAACAGAAGTGGGAGCAAACCTTTGCAGCTTGTGCTGATTGCTTATATGTCAGCAAAGTCAATTTATTAGACAAAAAGTAAAAACTTTTCCACTGCTGACACAGATCCTAACATTTTTCTTTCACCACCAAATTTTCCAGGTCAGCTTGGCTGCTGACTTCATGACAAGCTGGTTTTTAATTTGCAAATAGTGTGAACTATTTGCAAATTAATTAATGGATGTTTGGGAGTAACTTACCAAATGTGTAACAAATGCATGCAAAGCAAAAAGGTTTTTGTTTTTAAAGCATAAAACAATGAAGTCGATCTACATCTAGTCATGCACAACATTCATGGAAATGCGTTCACACTGAAATCCAGCAGTTGACCTTGCAGGAAAGCATGAATGAGAGATGGTACAAAAGGGTAACAAAGAGGGTAAAGAGAGACAGAGGGAGCTCTCTGAGAAGCTCACAGAGCCATGAGAGACGAGTCTCCATCCCTCCCACGCTCTAGTGACAATCTGAAGCCAGCTGGCCGCGCCAAAAAAGCTCATTCACAACTCTCCCCGGAAGTCGGGGCGAGGAGGGTCCAGACTTTCAGAGAAAAGCAAGAAAGCAATCTTCTCTGTGAATCTGTCAAGTTTTACAAGGGCATTGCAGGACACATGGTTTGTTTTCCAAACAAAGTTGAAGTTGAGTGAACTACACTCAACTTCACCAGCAGGGATTTTTCAGGCATCAGATTGATTTAGCTGAAACTTACAGCAAAATTATAGTGCATACATTTTAATGGCAGGAAGCTGCAGGTTCCACACCAAACTGATCTCCTGCCTGAACTGGTCAGACATTCCCATGATCTTTATACTTGCACCGCCGTCAGAAACGCGTGTATCTAAGCAGAAACTAACCTTATCTTCCTGATATCTTATCTGATTTCTTTTGATTCTTCCTTGATGAAATACAAGGAAGTAATGTGTTTGAGGATTTGCTCTAAAAAAAACATCTGCAGGTCTTCCTCTATTTCACTCAAATGTGAAGCTTACAAACCCATGACATCATCTGAACTTCACCAAACTCCTTAGAGCCATATTATTCTAACTGTATGTAAACTTCTGACTCTGGAAAAAAAACAATTACTAAATGTATGTATAAAAAGACTGTCATGTTTTTGTGGCTTTTAGAAAATGGTAATAAATTTGCTATTCTTAGCTGATCTAAAACATAAACTTAAGTCTTATTAAATGTTGGACTTGTTTATGCATTTTTTTTATACAGTGAATGTTAATATGTAAGGACCAAATCATTGTTCACCAAATGAAACTCATCATTTTGCAGTTTTGGTGTTTTATTAACTCACTATTGGGTCCAAGCAACAAGAAGGGAAGAAAGGAGGACAAATTAAAGAAGAGGAGCAGAAAAAAGATGCAAAAAGGGGATGAAGTGAATGAAGGCAGAAGGTTCAGACAGAAGGATGTACACACAAGTAAGGAAAGAAAGGAACGAAATGGGTGAGGATAAAAGGAAAGAAGGAGATGAGGCAGTAAAGCACAAACACAAGGAAGGAAGGAAAAACCTTTTTGAGTGGCGATAACTGCACAGCAACAGCAGAATCAAGTTCGACATGGCCTTGGATGTAGGTCACAAAACCAAGAGGTGGAAAAGTAAATTCACACAAAATCCTTGCCTTAGGTCATTTCCACAGTTATGTTCCTCAGTGTAACCCAAATCCTCCACCAGGAAAATATCTAAAATGTCAACATGGCAGTGTGCTGAGGAGCCGCCATGTGACAAAAACGGCTGACTTTCTCTGGAATCTGATAACTAAAGAGTGGTTAGAGTAACAGCAAAAACTGGGTGAGGCTGGGTGGAGTTTAATGTTCTGAGTGTGAGAAAAGAGACCGACTGGGTTGAGGGGGGCGGTTGGTCACACCGCGGAGAGACTGTCTTTTTGTTCCTAGAATATTGTTGTTTTTACACTGCTTCTGTCAAGAGCGGCATTATCTAATTTACACATTGGGTAATTGCACAATGTTGAAACAATAAGGGTGACCAGTGAAAAATATATTGCAACAGCATAAGGCATTTTATCCCAAGTTATTTCTCAATGGCTGAGAGACCTACCACGACGTGGTGGAAGAGCAGCTCCCAACACTGAATCAGCTTCTGGTTGCACACCATGTCAAGGAAGTCATAGATGAAGTAACCTGTTGGGACAGAGAAAGTTCGGTCAAGGTAAACGCCATCAAAGCAATTCAGAAGAAAACCAAAAACACAACAAGTTGTTTTGACACAGGCAGCTTTGAGCTAATCGAGTGCATTGGGAGGCTGTTAGGGGGGCTGCTTTCATGACGGCAGCGATGGCAACCAGGAGACTTCCTAGAGAGAGGCTATTCATATCCACCACCCGCTTCTCGCCACCAACTGTATCCATGGAGACAGCTTTTACGAATACCGGGGTAAAAAAAAATGAGGAATTGGTGTTAAGAGGGGCAGGGAGGAATGAAGGGACTGAAGGCTTCGGTGACAGGGGAAATTTGACAATTTTAGCGTGACGTGGCCAAAAAGATTACGAGAAAAACCCAAGAAAAGACAACACAGCCACCTGATGCCACAGAGGTCGCATGTTTCTGCTACCTTTGGACAGCAGTTAAAACGGTGTCCAATGTAAGCCATAGAATTAAAAATGCATGTTTTTAAAACGACCTTTGGCTTAAATTCCTGCCAATGAGATGCAAGATAAATATATAAGTACTGTAGCTTTAATCATGAGTCCTGCTTACCTTTACTATTAAAAACAACACATCTACTTCAAAGTCGTAAAAGGACTTGATTTTCCACAAAAATCCTAATTTCTTTATATTACGAAACATGAAACACTGTTTTTCCAATACGGCCACATGCATAGCAAGATAAAAAAAACAAACTGTGGGAGAACAACTTGAGGTAACCTTGTTTGGAAACCAAGGTTATGTTAACAGTGCAGCCCGAAGTGACCCAATTCCGATTTTTTTTTTTTTTTTTTTGACGTAATGCAACCTGTATCTGATCTTTTCATGACTTTCTGAACAGCACAAGTGAGATTCTTTCTGAATGCAACCCAAATCCGATACGTATCCGATTCAAATGGGACCAAACGTCCAGGTTGCATTCATCCGATCTGGTACTCGACAAATGTCACTATTCTGCGTCCTGATACAAGCTGGAGGAAAAACAACAACCATGACGGACTATAATGAGGATTAAGTTGTTAACGTGCTGCTCCGTATGGAAGCCCATTTCCACCACTCTGTAAAAAGAAAAAAAAAATTATCTCATTATTTTGAGATACTATCTCATTATAATGAGATACTATCTCATTATTTTGAGATACTATCTCATTATAATGAGATACTATCTCATTATTTTGAGATACTATCTCATTATAATGAGATACTATCTCATTATTTTGAAATACTATCTCATTATAATGAGATAATTTCTTTTTTTTTTTTTTTTTACAGAGTGGCGGAAACGGGCTTCCATAGTTTGGAAGTGTGAACGGTCACGGCAAAAAAAAGAAAGAAATTTGACAAAAAATCGGAATTGGGCCACTTCGAGGTGCAGTGTGAACGCAACCCAAGTTAGCAAAAGCTAAAAGAGTTACAGTGCCTTCTGGCTCAGTATCTAGAAAATATGGCTAATGAACAAGCTAACATTAGCTTGTCAAGCTTCCGACATTACTTTTCAAAGATAGGACAGTAAATTTTTTTTTTTACATTTACTTTGTAGCTACAGCTAAATTTAAACAATATTTATTTCTATTTGACTTCGGGAAAACATAGCTTTAAGCCCCTGCACTGATTTTGAATTTCATCATGGAATTTAACCTTTGGAGTTTAATTTGGAATAAAACTTTGTTCCTAAAAATATCCACAGCTAACAATGACTCAAAGTTAGAAATATTACATTATAAAAGAATAATGATTAAATAAAGTCATATTGTTTTTGTTCACAATCATCACACTGAGCCACATGTCATGAGAGTCTTTCACTTTTTTCTTTTTAAAAAAAAAAAAAAAAAGTCATATCTGACCTATATTTAAACAGAGCATGCAGGTGTGGCTACATACAAGTGAGATAGAAAAACAGACATCAAATTTGTCTTCTCAAAGGTGGAAATTTCTTTTTGTGCAATCTGGGATTGAAGCCAAACTACAGCTTACTTTGTATGCAGGGCAACCGTGCATGTAACAGATAAGGTGGAGTAAAATAGATAAATGAAGCAGCTTTTATTTTCCTTTTTATGAAACTTGAGATTTCTATAGTGGTCAACATATTTACTCAAGAACCAGGTGCACATAATCGGGGCTTTTCTTCCTTAAATAGGTTAGTCAAAACCACATGGGTTCAGGCAGATAAATGACTCGTCTGATGACTGCTGGAATGACGGGGAAATCTGATTAGGACATCAGCCTTTCACCAACTGTGCAACCAATGTTTTTCTATTTCTCCAAGTATGAATGAAGTTGCCTTTTCACTGCATCACATGTACTTTAACTTGGACCATTTATAAAGATACATCCATGCGCACCATGTGATTCTGCTGGTATAAAGTTTGCACAGTCTCCAGGTTGTACTGTGTTAGTTTGGCTTGTTTTTCTCTCAACTCACTGCCGTACAAACAAACAAAAAAAGAGAGAGAAAATCAGCCTGCTTGGACAAATCAGGCACCATTTCTTACCGGTTTGATATCAATAGTTTTATGTAATTCGACACCCTACTCAATGCTTATTATTAACTGAAAAGAAAGGTGGCAATGTGTCTCAAATAAATCTAATATACAAAGACATAGTCACTAAGTTATTCTGCTTTGATATAAGGTTCTCATATTTCAAAAGGATTTATGGATAAAAAGCGGGATTAGGATCCCAATAAAAATGAGCACTAAGATAAAAGTTTCAAAGAAAAAAAACACAATTAAATAAAAGACAGATTTGAGTTTTATTATTTATCTACATAAGTAAAAAATTAATAATTTATTACTTTTCTTATTTGTTAAATATTAATGTATTAATCAAAGGTAATAAATTAATATTATTGATTTATGATATGATTTAATTTATTGGTGTTATTTATAGTTTATCAATAAATTCATAAATTACTAAAAGAGATGATTGTTGGAGAATAAAAATCAAACCATCTATAGATACTTTGCTGTGACACAGAGAGGCAGCTCTGTAACTTTTTGACTGATTTTGAAAAAATAAATGTTTTACTAACATTTTAAGAAGAAATTTGACGCAAAGTTTGTTGCTAATTGTAGTTTTTAAAGAGAAGCTGGAATCAGCCAAACAGAAATCAGTAGGTCGGAGATTCAAGGAATATTGTTGATCGGTAACCGGCCAGAAAATCTCTTGACCTCTGCCCTTCCACTTCTTATACATATTGAAAAATCAACAATGGTCTGGACATTTTGTCCTAAGTATTGGACAGAGTCCCCACTCTCCAGAAGGAGAAGTCTTTATTTTTGTGACTGAGAAGTTTTCCGCTTGATGAAAACATTTAAGCAAATATGTAAGAAGAAAAAAATAGAGTTTTCAGGATCGTGCCACTTTTCTGATAGGAAGAGTCAAGAGAAGCACTTGTGTAGCAGCTGGTGGGTGGCAGCTCTATTCTGTTACTGTCTCTGATGCAGACAGCCTGCATTGTTGGACTGACTTTTTGTCTCCCGACGCAATCACTGGCACGGTGACATCACGAGTGTAAGTGTTTACGCCTGTTGCCTGGTACAGATCATAATGACCGTTACTGAGCTTCACATACCAACACAACATTACAGCTCCTTGTTGCTCCCGCTTCCAGCAAGCAGGGCTGGGCGTCCTAAAGGAACGTCAAGCATCCGGAGAATCTTCAAGAGCCCTTTATGTACAAAATGAATCCTCCAAACAATTGTTTATTTAACAGAGAAAAAGAATATTTGCTCTTAGATGGTTATAAGTAATAATGAGAGAAAGAAGAAAAAAAAACAGGGCAAGTTGATATTTTAGGAAATAGTTGGACATGCGCTCCTAGGTTTGAGGAATTTTAATAAACTTAGGCAAAATTTAATTGCACAAACGTTCAAGAACAGGTTGTAATATTCACTATTGAAAACAACCAGGGAAGTTTAGAAAAAAATTGTCTGGAAGGAGAGTTATCAAAAAGAAAACCTGCATGATTACCATCGAGACGCAGAGAGTTTTCTTTTGAAGACCGCTCACTACATGTCCTAGACGGACTGCAAAGGTATCTACGCTTAGAGAGGTTATTCCTCGTTACAGATGCATAGTTTATTTAGAAGTTGCTTTATATGCTTTCATGATGCATCAAAACAATGATTGTCTTACAGTGTGCAGCACCGTGCAAACACATTTTCCCCTTGAAACACAAACCTTAATGTCTGTTAAATGGGATTTCATGTAGTAAGTAGACCAACACAAAGTAGGAAAATAGAAGTGCTTTTTGCTACATCCCCACAGCATGGTGGTGCCACCATTATGCTTTGCTGTGGAAATGGTTTGTTTAAAGTGATATACAGTGTTTGGTTTAATTTTGAAGCTATGGCAAAAAGTTGTTTTTTCCTCATCTGACAAAAAACATCCTTTCTGTGAACCCTTAATACATTAACTGCACCACTGCTGCTAAGAATCTAATATTCTCCTTCAATAGAAGATACACTTGGCCTTTCTGTGTTTCACCCATCTCTCTCTCCTGGTAGACAAAACTTTAGCTATTACTAACTGCATGAACTCTTTTCATCCTACAACACTTGAAAACTGGCTTGTAAAGGAGCTACTACTGACATGAACTCTTTACTTTTTGTTTAATTACATAGAAAATACTTCTAGATCAGCACATCTGTGTTTCTTATTGGGTGTGTGTGAGGGTTTTTTTTTTGTAAACTGGGGGTTTCCTCTCCACTGTCGACACAAACATGATAAGTATGGGGGATTGCTGCAAAGTCAACCACAATATGAAAGCCAGTGTTGAGTCCACTTGTCAACACAAGCGTCTCCAGAAGGAGTGAATGTTGTAAAGTCTGTCATTTGAACCAATGGTTTCCTTACATTTGCCATTTTTAAATAAACTGAACTTGCAATCAAAGAATACATGTAATCTTCTTGCAATCCATCTTTGTGATTGGATTGAATTGATTTCTTTTTGTAACGTGCCTTGAGATTATGTTTGTTATGAAATGGTACTAAATAAATACACTGAATTATTTTAACTTAAAAAAAAAAAACAAGGTTGGAAAACCACGTATGATTGCCCTTCCACTTCACATTTGTGTTCTACTTAAATGTGAAGTAGAACACATTTCTACTTTTGTAGAAATATGTTCCACTTTTGTAGATTTGTACCTCTTTTTTTAGAGGTAGAAATAGACAGTACCTATAAGGTACTGTCTATTTGGATGGACAGTTATTAGGGCTGTGCAGTGCCAACACATTCAACGGGCCCTACAACCAAACCACATTTGACTGAAACCATCAGCTGGTTGCTGTGCTCATACTCTGCAGAGAGCGTTGAATGCGTTTACCTTAGCGTATAATACAAAAATAACAGCCTTGTTTTGGCGCCATGAACTGATGCAGTCAGTACTGACTGAATAAATTCAACGCATCTGATGCAAATGTTATATTTATGGCTGAGCAGTAACCAGCATGTTGGTTATTTTTACTTTTGGTGTCTTTAGTCAAAGACTGGTGACAATAGAAGCGCTAACAGCTCTAATAGACTATCACTGATTTAAGATATTTTTCCTCAGATCCAGACACGACGCTGAAACCGAGCCCGGTCTGGTTCTAGTTGGAAACAAGTGGGATTTGTCAAATGTAGTTATAGTGTTGATTACTGCTAATAACATGTTGATAAAAGCATTTGTTTGATGTATAGAAACACTGAAGGAATACAATCACGAGTAGAGACTCTCATACTATTTGTGAATCTGATTAAACGTGAAACTCTCTAACGTGCAAATAGACAAGTTTACTAATGCTGGACACTCAACTCAGCACATCTCCAGAAAATTTGACTTTCCGAGATAAAATGGCAGTTTTTTTTTAATGTTTGCCTTTTCTGATTTGGATCACAGAAACAACAGTTTCCAATTACAAATCAAACATGACATTATACACAAACCAGTTGCTGGTTAAAGGACTAGAAGCAGACAGTGCATGCACAAAACTTTCATTGGTGTGAGTAAATGTGGGTGCTGCATGGATGGACTGTTGCTTAGGTAAGTCAAAGGATGCAACTTTGGATCAAAGTCAAAGCCAGGAAGCATCATGCAAACTCTACAGGTAGCATAATTTGTTGTCATTCTTGGCACCACAGGTACTTCATCCAAGAGCACCAAAGTAATTGAGTTTTCTTGGCTGTGTGGACTAAGGCTCCCCTTCCTGGCTAACTGAAAGAGGGCTACTGCGTCTTATCCTCATTTGTAAGAAAGACGAGCTTCGTTGAGTGGAAATATTCATTGTTGTCTATTTTAAACAGCGATACTTTTATCAGCATTTTTACAAACAGCATCTTGAGTCACAACTCAGCTATAATACTTTGTATGTCTTTATAAAAGTTTGTCTTTCAAGACTTCAACTCCTCACCCACTTCTTTTAATCAAACTTTCTTCAGAAGCAATACTTTTCAGAAGAATTGCTTCTGAAGATGGTTAGCTCTTCAATGAGTCACTTATCTCGGGCATCAAAAAGACACTTCTGTTGGATTACAATCCATCTCTTCATCGACCTCTCAAAAAGACAAATGTGTAACAGCTGTGCCGTCTGGCATCTGCCCCGAGGAGTTCAGGTGTAGCAGCATGGCAGAGGCAGATATTGTCACATTTACACAAGTAACTCTTTTTTTAAAAAAAGTTTTAGGGGTAGTTTTACTATACCTTACTTTTGAGTTTTACTTGAGTGATATTTCTGACTTCTCTAACCATGTAAAGTAACTTTTAATTACATTTGTTCTTGAATGAAGCCCAAGCTTGTTTTACCTAAAAATGCACCAGACACACACCTATACTTTATGTTAAAGTGAGACATCTTCATCATTTAAAGCTATTTTCCATCTCCTGCGCCTAATGTGCCATTTGGATATCAAGTGAATATACGTAAACTATTTATTTTATTACCAGAGGTACCTCAACACATGTTCACTAGTTTAATTACATCTAAGTTGAAAAAACTGATTTGGAAACCATTTATTCTGCCTGAATTTGTTATTATTATTTTATGTGTTTGTACTTTTTTACTAGTCCTACTTGAGTTTTACTTTTACTTGAGTGAAGATATGTTCAAATAGTGCAACGTTTGAGTGCGCTGCCCACCTTACTTTAGAATGGGAGACGGGTAAACATGCCCTCCCGCCATAACTGTATTTAATCACATTTAAGATGCTACTCACCGATAGAAAGGGACACCAAAGAATGTGAAAACACAGAGTAAGTTTCTATCAGATCCTCAGCCATCTGTGGATGTCGGAAAAAGCTGAAACGACAAAAAAGGTCCCAATAAGCGCAATTTAAAGCTGAAACCGAGAGAACTTTGGGAAACCAAATATTTCTGTGCCATGCATGTATAAAATTCCTTCTGCACCACGTCAGTCTCTACAAGTGGAACAACGGGAATAGCTGGAGCCGCAAATCTGATTTTGTGACTACATGCATGGCAGAGATGCGAAACTATTGCGAGATTTAAACGCTACTTGAAAAACTCACCAAAGCACAGCCCAGATCGCCGTGATGAAGCTGTGCACGAACGACGTGGAGATATTTCTCCATTTCCACACATTCCTGCTGGCTGACTCCGGGATGTGAAGCCTGCCGATCCCCGCGTTCGCCAGCTTGAACAGGGCCGCCGAGCTCCCGGTGGTTAAAATCACAGAGCTGAGCTCCATGGCTGAGATGCTGGTAGATGTTGCGTGGGTGATGATTCAACAGGCCACGACAGTCCACGGTAGGTGAGAGCGGCGTGAAGGCGGCGGGAGCCAACCACAGATCCACGGCCAAGCAGACGGACGACACAGAGAGATATTTTGGAGACCCGGAGCCGAGGAGATCACGTTCACATGCCGCTTGTTGCCCACCATTCACTGGTCTCTGGGAATATTAGGCGGGAGGTCGCAGAAATCCCACGGTTGTCGTGAAAAGAGAAAACGTGGAGGAGTGGGTGATGGCACCATCAGCTGGTGTTCCTCTGAAGAAGCGCTCCCTGCTCGCAGGTAGAACCGGTGAATGTAGGTGTGAAGCCGTGTTGACAGTTGTGAAACCGCCCTTTTGTAACAACTCTCCCCCCTTCAGCTTGTGTAACTTTTTGACATCAACAGAAACCAAGCAGCGGCCACGCCCCGCCCTACTATGAAGGGGCGTGGCTACGGGCGCGTTTCACATGTTGTGATGCGTTCACTTACAGTGGGAAATATCAAATATCAATTACACAAGCTCAACCAGGTTGAAAAAAATAAAAAGAAAATTTTTAGTTTCACCAAACCCCGTAGTTGACAAGTACACTGTAGTTTTTCAAGTCGGCAAAATTATTGTTCAAAATAAGAAAAATAATGTGATACCTCTTCTTCCAGCCTTAAATGGTTGTTCTTTTCCTTGTTTTCTTTGGTCACCAAGCCGTGTTGTGCAGTGTCAGAGAATGTGATAGGCTGATGTTGATCTATGGAAAAGATTTGTGTTTGGTACAAAATTAAAATACCATTTCAATAGGCGGAGCATGGAGTTCAAGTTAAAAACAAATGCCTCTCTTCTTGTCAAAGTAGATTACTGAGATGTTATTTAAAGCACAGTTCATGATTTAGGATTTTTTTTCTTACTTTTTGTGAATAAGTTTATTTGTGTATTGATTTCTAAAAGCATACTTTGGTTGGATAGCTTTGTTTCTTCTTCTTCTTCTTGTTTTTTTTTTTTGAATGAATTAAAAGCACAATTTATATGTATTTGAAAACTGCATACACTCTATCACAATAAATATGGATGTAGATCTTTGGGATTGATTGCAAAATGACCTACTGAATTGTGCCTTTCAGGTATTTGTGATTTTTTTATGATTATTTTAAATATGTGTCATGCTTTCTGCTTTGGTTACATGACAACATTTGTCCTTGAACTGTGAGAAAATGTGTCCACATTGCCTCTTATCTGACATAATCTTTATCAGCTAAAATGGTTTAATACATAACATGTAACCTACATGAGAGGTTACCTAATATCTTTCTACTTCTAATACTGTTCATTAAAATATTTAAATAGCAAAGTGATTAGAAGTTGATGAAATTTATTTTGGTCTGTTACATTTTTCCAATACACAACATTTGCTGTTTATATTTGTGGATTATGGTTACAATACCCATTTAGTAACCATTTGGATACATTTTGCATTTCAAAGCATAGCTCTTTAGTGAAGTCTTTAGAATATTTTATAATCGGCACCTTTGGCCAGTGAATCGTGTAACATAACTGATGTTTTTAAGCAAACCAATAATATGTTTTTCATTAATTCACAGACACAATATATATTTATTTATGCGCTGTCTGTGATTTCAAATGATCAAAATCATCAGGTCTGAGGCTATTTAGAAACCATCAACATAACCAAACAAAATCAAATTAATGGGGAAGCAAATGAAAGGGTGCAATGATGAAGTTGTTACAATAAATATAAAAAAGTAACATACCAAAATCAGACATGATCCATCAATAACTAAACATTTAAAAATAATTTTATGAAACTCTAAAAGGATAATGATGTCCAAAAACAGAAATAGAGTAATACTACTACTACTACTACTACTACTAATAATAATAATAATAATAATAATAGGATCAGTGTTTGATTATTTTTGAATAAAAAGTTGGTTTATCATATCACAAAGAACCAGAATAGGTTAGGAAAGACTTTCTACTAGAAGGTGTAATTTTCATGCAGCTCTTAAACGCAACCAACCTCGTGTATTTCAGGCTCAGTGGAATCATGTGAAAATTAGGCATTTATGTGTGACTCTAAACCACACAGTGCTGTGTTTTATGACAACAGTTCATTATACACCTGGACTGATTGACTGAAGGCTGAAACTCGGAGATGTTCCACTGCGTCTTCCTTCGGCGCCCTTTTCATTCAATAAAGCGCCTTCCAGCGGAAATGAATGATAGATGAGGTTTTTGGAGATATTGCGACACCTTTTGGCCAAGAAAAGCGAAGCATTGCAACAGGTTATTATTATTATAACTTGATTTTATATATATATTTATGTTAGATTTTTGTATGTCATCTTTTGAAGTAGCCATAATTTCCTTGCGTCCGTGTCTTGCATTCTGCTTGTATTGTATTGTTTATTATTATTATTATTATTATTATTATTATTATTATTATTATTATTATTAAGTAATTATCTCTCATCCATAGTTGTGACTGATTTAAAATATGTAGGTGTTTCATATTGTCTTAATATTGTCAGAAAACAGTGTCAGCGCATGCGTGTTAGACAATACAATAAAGCGTCATTCCCTCCTGTGTCTGTCTGCTCCATATCAAAGCCGTCGTACGATCATAGGAAAAGAGCGTTTAGATCGGTGAGGGAGGTGTTACTGTAAGAGATTGACATGCAATTTTAAATGATTATTGATAACGCAACATAAATATAATTTACTGGAAAAGAAACGTTTGTGTAGTACGTTTTTAAAATAGACCCCTCCTGATCTTAAACCAAAAACAAAGGAATGAAGTCCTCTTTGATTGGGTGAAAGTTAGTTTCAATATGAAATATTTCATAAACAATTTCATGTTTGAGTACTCCAAGTATTCATCTCCAACCAGTCAGACTTTAACTGAAATATGCGTGTTATTAATTCTAACGTTGTTGGCATCGCAACGACTCGGCCGTTGCCAGGGAAACATCTCCCAGAGACGCTGTTCAAACCTCGTCTCCTAAGACGCCATTTTCGCCGACGCTTGAATGGTGCGCAGTCCGTGCTGTTGCGGGAGGAACTCTTGGGTCGTTTCTGCTGAGCGTCATGCGGGCTGGTTTCTCAAAAAAGGTCACATAGGCGGGCAGGAAACCACTTTGTAGGAGCGGCTGCTTCAATTCTGACCGCTGTCTGGTGAAACAACTCAGGTGAGCATAGTCCTAACGCAGGTAAATGTCTGCGACAGCTGTAGCACTGTGCTTGTTTTAATTTGTGGACGGAATATCACAAGCAAGTTCTCATTTTGGTAATTGCTTGGAAACGGCGCGATAACTTTGGTAATAATTTTGAGCCAAATTGTCTGTCAAGCCTAGTGAAGAATATTAGTTGCAGCTTTTACACTCAGATTTCAGGTATTAACATTGACTTACTGTTAGTATTATAGGTTTTATCAACTGCTCAATATTTTCTTTTTATTTGTTACTTATCATTAAAATGCGTCCAACTGGCTTCAAGAAGTCGTTTTTGGTCATTCTCAATTTACTACATGTCGTCACCATGTTAAAATAAGTTTGAGACGCTACAAGGCGAATGAAATGGGTTGAAGCGCGTAAATGTACAGCAGATATAATAACAGGGAAAACGTGGAATAAATCTATCATGAGCAGTAACATATTTTATTTGTTGTTCATTTGAAGAACATAAAGAAGACACTGCTGTACAGTTGTAAGCATGAACTAATTGAAACAAACGCTTTTTATGTTTGCTGCATGTTCCCTACAAGTGTGTATAAAGGTCCTCCATAAATCATCTGTATCACTGCTGTGGCAATAGGAGAGTTTGCTTAATAATTTGCATGACTGAGGGTGTTTCAGGCTGCACAGTGGCGCAGTTGGTAGCACTGTTGCCTTGCAGCAAGAAGGTCCTGGGTTCGATTCCCGGCCGGGGTCTTTCTGCATGGAGTTTGCATGTTCTCCCTGTGCATGCGTGGGTTCTCTCCGGGTACTCCGGCTTCCTCCCACAGTCCAAAAACATGACTGTTAGGTTAATTGGTCTCTCTAAATTCTCCCTAGGGGTGTGTGTTGTGTGTGAATGGTTGTTTGTCCTGTATGTCTTTGTGTTGCCCTGCGACAGACTGGCGACCTGTCCGGGGTGTACCCCGCCTCTCGCCCGGAACGTAGCTGGAGATGGGCACCAGCACCCCTCCCGACCCCATTAGGGACAAAGGGAGAACAGAAAATGGATGGATGGATGGAGCGTGTTTCATCCAGGCTATGTGTGTATAAGTGCCACCTTAGCCTTAATAATTATGTGCAACTGCTGTAACAATGGCCGTGTTTGCATTTCGACATGTAGGAGTGGATATGAACCAAGGAGTGGGGCAAAGTGAAAGGCAGGAGGACCTGACCATACTGGTTTGTCAGGAGTCTGATCTGCATGATGGACAGTAAGTAACAACTTACCATTCACTAAAGGATAAAGATCAGATTTTAGACCAGATTATGTAGTTCAACGATGACAAAAGAAAAATGTCTCAACTGTCCTTTTCTTTTGCATATTTTGTGTTTTTGCAGGATGAAGGCGGTAACTGTGGAGGACCAGAAGGTGCTGTTGGTCCGTACCAAGGGTCAGTACAGCGCAGTTGGAGGCAGGTGTACCCACTACAATGCCCCACTCATTATGGGTAAATCAGTTCATTTCTAGACTATCGTTAGTATTTTCAATCTGCACAAAATGTGACCAGATTGTGATTATTAACCTTCCAGGAACGCTGGTTGGAGACAGAGTGAGGTGTCCTATTCATGGAGCCTGCTTCAACGTGAAAACGGGAGACATCGAGGACTATCCAGGCCTGGACTGTCTGCCAACATACAAGGTAGAACCATGTTAAAACAACAATTAATTGCAAAATGAATCCCCTAGTAAGTAAGAGCCAGTTTTAAAAAAAATGTTTTTTTTACTGTGGCTTGCTGAGTCCCAAAAGCCTCAATAATGACTTTGTTATAATTTTCAGAAAGATGGATTTCAGTTAATCCAGCCATTTGTTCTTGAATTTTTTTAGATCAGAACATGTTTTTTGTGTTTTTTTTAAAGATCATTTAGCCTACTTTGTATAGTCAGACAGGCTCTATTTAAGCGTTTTGTTTAATGTATAAACAGCAATCAGGCCAGAGCATGTATAGTAAAATTGAATAAGAAAAAAAAAGAAAATCCGTGTCCGTCTACACAGAACTGTACCGATAGTTAATGCTGCTTCCCATCTCTCTAAAAACAGTTCCTCTATTTGCAGGTATTGTGGTAAACATGGTATTTTAAAACATGAATTGGCTCTTTCATTCAAATTATTTGTTTATGTTAATTTGACAGGTGAAGGTCCAAGACGGCAATGTTTATGTTTCTGTTGACAAAAAGGTAAGCCACATAAGTGACAGGAATCTCAAATGTACAATGTCATTTTATTTAGTGTTAAATCATTTATAATTTGTTGCTCTCAGTCTTTGAAGTTGACCAAGAGGATGAAAGAGATGTGCACTGTTAACCCCGACGTCAAACACATCATTCTGCTTGTGGGAGGAGGTAAGTCTGGTCAACTGTTCTTAAATTAGCAACCAATATGCAGACAATTTTAAAAGTTTGGAACATGTCACATCTCGAGCACAAATTTGATATATTTCAGGCCCTGCCTCGCTGGTATGTGCCGAGACGCTTCGTCAGAACTGCTACCAGGGTCGCATCATCATTGTTACCAAAGATAACCTCCCTCCGTTTGACAAACCCAAGCTAAGCAAAGTGAGAAACTTCATCCAAAAGCTCCCTTGAACTTAATGTCACTGTCACTTTAAGAAAAAATGCATTTTCTCTTTGTTTTCGTTGTCTCAAGGCTATGAACGTGGAGAGCAGCAGCATCCTCCTGCGGCAGCATGACTTCTATCAACAACACGGGATAGAAATGTGGATGGGGAAAGAGGTGAGAGCCAGAACCAACCAGCTACAAATGCATGTGACTTGCTGTCATGTTGGATTGAGCTGTTTTTACCTGTGTTGCAGGTGGTCTCTGTCAACTCGGCTGATAAAGTAGTGCAGATGAGCGACGGCACCTCGCAGCGTTATGATCAGCTCCTCATCTCAACAGGCTGCAGGTGAGTCTCGCATCCTGAAAGCAAATTCTTGGTGCTCTCCAAAAAACAAAAAAAAAATCGGAAAATGAACATGAATTAGAATATTTTTAATGTCTGCAGAGCGTGCCCTCTCCAGTGTCCTGGATCAGATTTGAAGGGGGTACATCTGCTGCAGAGTTATGCAGACGCCAAAGAGATTCACGCATCATCTCTCGGCAAGAGAGCTGTTGTAATCGGAGCGTCCTTTATAGGTGGTTATTGAGACTTTAACCACTAGTTTAATCAGTTATGATGATAACTTTTCTCTTATGTGAGCAGGTGTCCTACACAGCAAATATGCAGGCAACTGGATTGTTTTTCGTTTGTAAAACAGGCATGGAGGCAGCTTCCTACCTGTCGGACAAAGCTGCCAGCGTGGCTCTGGTGGGTCCCACCAAATATCCTTTTGAGAATTCTCTGGGGCCGGAGATTGGCAAGATGACCATGGAGGTGAAGAGGAGCTGAAAACTCATTTTATCTGCTAAATGCTTTCTTTCTTTTTATTTTTTTTTTTACATTTTTATTCATCTCATCAGCTTTACTTTTGTTGTTGTTCTCTTACTGTAAGATGTTGGAGGAAAAAAAAGTGAAGTTTGTCATGAACAACAAAGTGACAGAGATCAGAGGAGAGAATGGAAAGGTAATTCAGTTTTTATTGTTTGCCCAGCTCTAAACACTCCTGTAGAGTTTTTTTTTTTTTACACTTATTGGTTCCCATGACAAAGATTTGTAAAAACCTTTGAAATAAATTCTTTTAATTTGGGGGCATTCATTCAGGACTTTTCAACAGTGGTAAGAAAGGTAGAACATAATTACCAACTTTGAACTATGACAAACAGAATTTAATCAACACTAGTGCAGAATAAGTTAGACTAAAGTCCAGTTCCAGCTGCCTGTTGCCATTCAACCAACCCAAATGCAACATCAGTCTTTCTAATTTCAGACCAGGAGTTTGTTCCCTGACGTTCCCATTAATTACCCTTTTTATGATGCATTCAGGTAAAACTGGCAACTAAGGCTCCACTGACCAGTTTGTGAAATTCTGATAAAATTGAACTATCATAGTATTTTAACTCTGATCTCTACTGAAAAACAGACACGGACACATATCTTTTTTTCTATTTCTATGATTGTTATGTTGCATAAACGTACAGAAGTGTGAATTTAAAGCCAAGATATGTACAGAGCCATCATTACCTTTTCACCCCATGTTGTTCACTTCTTCAGTAAAGATTGTAATGACTCAGTAGAAACAGAAAGTCCCCTACTAAATTCTTGCATAACCTCTGAAATGTATTTTATGTTTTATTGTCCATTGCCTTTTTTTAGGTGAAGGAGGTGGTGCTGGCTGATGGTACTGTCTTGGAAGCTGATGTGGTAGTTGCAGGAATTGGTAACTATTTTTATTTTATTGCATAACCTTGTCATAATAAATATATTTATTTAAAAAGGGAAGAGCAATGAGTTTAATTATTAACCTCTTTCATTTTATGTTCCAGGTGCAATTCCCAATTCAGACTTCCTAACAGGAAGTAACGTGGCAGTGGATTCAAGAAAAGCAGTTATTGTTGACAAGGTAACATTCAAATACAGGAGAGCATCAGGCAAACTGAGATCTTTGTGATGGAAAAATAGATTTTTTTTTTAAAATCAAGAATTAAAAATATATATATATATACGCTGAAAAACAGAAACTTTCCTAAATCTAGTCCCAAAAAAAGAGATCGTCACAGCCTACTTATAGAAGAACCCTTGCGTGATTCAGTTTCACGGAAACATTATTTTCTAGCTGGAACCTAAAGTTGTTGAGCTAGATTTGTCTTTGTAATGCAATGGTTAAGGCAAACAGACAAACTAACCTAGGCATCACTTACATGAACAAAAACATCATAAAAGTGGGGAAAAGTAGAAAAATATGTTTTGCCAGAGAGTTAAATGTTGATTATCTATGGAACAGGTCAAATTATGGTGCAGAAGACTAGCTCTAAGTTTACAGCACCCAGTAATAATTTTACTTTACATGAAAGCAGTTCAGTTTTTATTTTTGATCTTCAGAGGTTGACTGTGTTGAAGGCGACACATTGGACTCATTATCTGCTCCATCTATTATCTTAGTTCATGAGGACCAATGTAGCAGATGTCTTCAGTGCTGGAGACGTCGCCTCCTTCCCTCTGACCATTCGTGGGGACCAGCGGGTCAATATCGGTCACTGGCAGATGTCCCACGCTCACGGTTAAACGCTTTAATATATATAAAATATTTTCCTTTCCTTCATCTTTTTAAGCTGTTTTTATTGCACATGTTTTTACTCTGTCACGAACTCTTAGTTTTGTTTCTACCACCAGGAAGAGTTGCAGCTCTGAACATGCTGAATAAACCAACAACAATTGAGTCAGTTCCTTTTTTCTGGTCTGCATTGGCTGGAAAGAGCATCAGATACGCAGGTAGAGTATTTAATACGAAGTCTCAAAACCCTTTTTTAGTTCACAATAAGCTGAATTTAATCTCCATTTCACTTTTACTTGTTTTTTTCAGGTTATGGTGAGGGCTACACAGAAATCATAATTAAAGGCAAACTGGAAGAACGGAAATTTGTGGCCTTATACATAAAGTGAGCAGTTGTTGAGTGACTCTTTGTGCAGTTGGGGATAAATCTGCTCTGGTCCTGTTGACGTTTCTCCTGTTTGTGTGTCTGACAGGGACGAGGTGGTGGTTGCTGCTGCCAGCATGGCGTTCGAGCCCGCCGTGTCTCGTGTTGCAGACCTGCTGGATCAAGGCAGAGCCATAACAAAGACTCAGGCTCAGTGAGTCACAGTTTGCATCTATACAAACTAGAATGCACGCTACGCAGTAAATATGGAGCTCTCCTCAAAATAGGTTGAAAGCTTTGAAATGAAATATTTTATTGCAGAGGTAGAATTTTACATGAGAAAAATTAGGAACAACTCCAACTTTTTTTAACATAGCTATTCAGATAATATTCAGATGAAATAGTTTTTGACTAAATCAGTAATGGCACATTTAGCTGGGACTCTTCTAGTCATGTGTGACGTATTGACAACTAATGCATCAATACAGATATTTTTGACTAGATAAGTTGTTTGGACACCACCCGCCTAAGCTGTAGTAGTTTCAGAAAACAAAGGAAATATTTAACTTTAAAAGAGAAGAAGACGGGTTAAATTTATTTGGGATATTGTTAAATCTTAATGGTAACAACAGACTATTTTTGACATGTTTAAATAACTTAAAATCTGTATAAAAATGATATTGATATTCAGGTTATTGACATTAATGTTCTGTGTAATAACTACCTTGCTGATGTTTGCAGATCTGAAGACCTGAGCTGGCTGGGGATGTAACTGGTTGTCATCAGGAGCAATCGATGATGTTGTCTCCATCTCTTTTTTTTCTGTCTTTCTCTACATTGCCTACATTGATCTGACCATTTACAGCCACAGTCGTGGCGGTAAACTAATCAAATTGTTGTTCTTTTCTTATTATGTCGTGCTGTTACCATAGCAGCAGCAAAATCTTTAATGTGTGTGTTGATCGTGCAGACTGAATGATTTAATTTCCCTGTAATCACCATAGAATAGAATAGAATATACTTTATTGATCCCCAAGAGGAAATTGTGTTTTTGTTGAAAGCTACTCCATCTCAGGTAATAAATACAAAGTTTGTAATATATATATATATATATATATATATATATATATATATATATATATCTAAGAGTGATCATTTCAAAATGACTAGATATAAATAAATAAATAACAAGCAATCACATGCAATATATTAATCAATAAATAACCTATAAATGAGCACAGAAAGAATTTGAATCAACTAGCACAGACGTGGGCATTGTAAAGCCTGATGGCAACAGGCAGAAATGACTTCCTGTGGTGCACTTTGACAAAATGAGGGCAATAGGGTAGCAACAGTCTCTGTGTGTTTCACTGTTAATTGTCTGTGTGGTGTTTGACATCTTCACTGTGTGATATGCTTTGTTTGACTAATTAAGTGCAATTAAACTGGTTTCAGTTTATCAGGATGCATCAGAGGCTCATTAAGGTGCTTTTAAGTGTGATTCTAAAAAACACACTGTTATTATTTTTGCTTGATCTGATTATGTTGTTCAGTTAAGTCTTTTGTGCTGGTCATTTTCTACCTTTAAAAATCAAAAATAGATACGTATCTCCATCTATGGTGATTATTTTTGCCATATGTAGCCTAAAATATGTAGCCTAAATTTTCACTGACTGCCCAGCTGGCATTTACATAAGCAGCTCCTTATCAGGATGTTTACTGAAAACAAAATGAAGGTTGTGACATTTTTCTGCTTCTAATAAAAAAGTACCTGATACCAAATCAGTTTTTTCTCCTCTAGTCATTTCTCAGATAGATAGATAGATAGATGGATACCTCACTGGGGTTATCTACAATATTACCATTTGAGGAGAGTCTATTTATGTTATTTTTATTCTGTTTTTGTTTTTCTAGTTTAAGAAAGTAGCTGGAATTCTGCTCACCCTCCCTAACCATTTTGCTCTCGATCGAACAAATGCACCTTTAGCTTTATTTATGTATAATTGATCTAGTTTTAGTTGGAATCATAGAAGTTCTGCTCCTATTATTACAACTAGATTTATCTACTGTAGTTGTAATAATAGGAGCAGAACTCCTAGATCACAGATAGGTGATCTATCTGAATCACAGATCACCTATCTGTGATTCAGATAGATCACCTATCTGTGATTCAGATGGGTTTTCTGGCAAAATGGACGATTGAGCACTGAGTTAAGTTTGTTATTAAAGTATTTTCCTCTACTTGTCATTCCTTTTTTTGTTTAGAACCAAATTCTAGCTCAAATTTTAAAAGTTCCCACTGTTTTTGATAATTACCTTCATTTTGTGTTACACTGAGAGGTGTGGTGAGGAAGGAAAACAAAAAATCAGCAAACTTAACTGTACATCAAAGCCGGTTTATTAGGCCTCCAGCATCATAGCACAGTTCAAAATGGCGCCTTCTCAATTTACCCCCAGCCAATCAAACTAGTATTATTTTAACCCAGTATTATTTTAACTTCAAAGAACCTTTCAACAATACCATCAATCAAATTATTCAGTGTTTGAAATAACTCTTTGTTTTGTCTCATGCTTGAGTAACCATAAGTTTCCCAACAGAAAAAATCGGTGACAGTAACAGAAAACTATCTACATATAACGACCATTAGAGTCTGATTGAGTCAGAATGACCTTCTCATTAAATTTGTGCTTAACCCTTGTATTATGTTGAGAAAAAAAATACATTTGTTATGTTGCAGGTCATTTTGACCTGCATTGTGTAAATCAACACAAAACAGACAGGAAATTAATTAAACCCAATAATAACTTTATCTTAGATTATGCAAACATTTAGAAGACATGAGAAGAATAAACAAACTAATTTCAATACTATATTAAGCAACTTCTGATTTTAATTAACACTTTTTCTTTAACCATTTAACTTGCCTGTTTTTTGGGGGGTTTTCAGTGTTTGACATTTTCAGTATTCCCCGCATGATGGACAGAATGTCACGGTGTGCTTTCTGCAGATGCACTTCTTGCATCTCACACAAGAGGTACTTGTCTTACTGTCATCTCGGGAGGGACAGACTTGACATCTTTTGCGTTTTTTTGCACATTTATCCAAAGGATCCATTGTGGGTTGATCAGATGCCCTGACCTGGACATTTGCAATGACAGCTGCAGCAGCTGGAGATCGAGCTGGCCTGGCCCGGTTCTGGATCTTGGGAGTGACAAGTGCTTTGCCTAGTTCTTCCAGGAACATTCGACGTCGGTACAATTTGCTGGCATTCCAGTGCTGGTTGATCTCAGTCCACAGCACATAGGCATTATAAGCAGACACGTCCACAATGTTGTAGAAAACCACCAACGGCCAACGGGTAGACTTGCGCTGGCAGCTATATGTTGCTGTGACTTTGTCAAGATTGTCAACTCCTTCTTTGGTGGAGTTGTAATCCAGGATCATTTGCGGCTTCATGTCCTCTCTTGTGCTTAGAGATGCATCTTTGTGCATTGTGCTCATCACAAGAACGTTCTTGTTTCTCTTTGGGCAGTAAGAAACAAGTGTAGTATTCTCTGTGAAAGTAAATTTTGAGGAATGCAGAGGTCTTCCTTGCATCTTCAGAATCTCACAGGGGAGTTCCGGTTTAGTTTTTCTGACTGTTCCCAACATAGTCAGCTTCCTCTTCTGAAGTTCAACTCCAAGCCGATAGGATGTAAAGAAGTTGTCACATGTAATGTTATGACCTTGCAGCCCTTCAGTCATCTCCAGTACCACGCGCATTCCCTGATTCTTCTCAGGTGGTCCTCCAAGTGGCTTCCCAGTGTATACCTGCATGTTCCATGCATAACTGGATTTTGCATCGCAGGCTGCCCATATTTTGATGCCATATTTCGCAGGCTTGTTTGGCACATACTGTCGAAAAGGACAGCGTCCTCTGAATGGAATGAGGCGCTCACCAACAGTAACATGTGGGCCAGGATTATACAATAATGGCAGAATTTTGACCCATTTATCCCAGACATCTCTGATCGCTGCAAGTTTATCCTTCTCACGTCGACCAGCTCTGGTGGCACGGTTGTCAAATCGGATCACACGAGAGATCATGTGAAATGTCTCCAAAGACATTGTTGCTCGGAAGATTGGTCTTCCATACTCTTCGCTCCATAAACTTGCAGTTGCTTCACCCTTTGACCTGTATACTCCAGCTAATACCAGGATTCCAATATAAGCATGCAAGTCAGATGGATCCAGTGGCTTCCATTTTTCTTGAAAGACACGCCTCCCCTCCAAGTTGGTCATGTCCAGGATTATCTTCTCTATGGGTGGGGATATGAAGAGCTGAAAGGCTGATTCAATATCATCAACTCTTGTCAAAGCAAATCTTGTAGGACCAGGGGTCATTTTGATGGCATTAGAAGATGACAATCTAGCTTGGGTTTGGTGTGGTGATGTTGACCATTTTATTTGACCATCTTTAGATGTCAATGTCCCCTCTGTGGATGGCGGTTTTTGCATTTCTTGGTTTTCATTTGATGAAGGGACACCTGCAGACCCGTCCTCTGAATCCTCGTCGTCGTGGGAAAACTGACAACCTGGATCATCAATGACGTAGTCCTCTGGCTCTGAAGCATCCTCAGTCTCTGAAATCTCTTCCTCTACATCACTATCCCAGTTCATAAGCTGTGATAAAGCTTCTTCGGCTAAAAATCGTGCGAGGCTCATTTTTGGTCTATTTCTCAAAGAAAGGGCATGGAAATAGTGAACAGGACAGTGGAGAGAAAGTTCCTCTTACACACACACCTGGTGCTGAATAGCTCTTCAGAAGTTATCAAAATAAAGTAAACCAAAAGGACATTTCTAAATTTAAAGGATAACCAGGCGCTTTGATCAACACAAAAATTGAAATCCGGTCAAATTGACCATAAACATAATACAAGAGTTAGAGTTCCAGCTGAATGGCTGTTTCCATGGGACATCCATGAGTCCTCGCCCCATTGCGATTTCCAGAAGTAGTAATCTTCATTACTCGAATGCGATTCCTGAACCAGGCAAAAGTCTGCATCAAAGTTTTGTGTGTGCGTGTGTGTGTGTGTAAATAAAAACTGCCTTTCGTTTAGTAATGTCTCTTAAGCCTCGAGCGTTAACTGAAATACATTTTAAAGTATAGAAATGCTTAATAGGAACAATGGGGGGGGGGGGAGTGAGAACAGTGACTTTAACTTTAACTCCTCTTTAACTTGGATGAAACGTAGCGCAGCGATTCTCCCTTTAAAAGTGGGCGAACAACATATCCTTTAGAATATTTCTTTGTTTCCAGCAAATGCTCTCCCTCCGACGAAATGGGCCATCTTTCCCCCCGTTGCCTTTTTGGGTGATGGGCCGCAGCCGTTTTCTTTTGTCGCGATTCTCCGGGTCCAGGTCTTGCATCAAGTTCCTTCTGCGTCAGGTAGGTCCGTTATGCCCACCGGCTATGGCAGACAACCCACAGCTCTCTGTCTGCTGCTGTAAAATAAATTAAATATCAGCTCAAAGGGAACGGCTCTGCCCACTGGTACCGCGGTGTGTTCTCCCTGGACCTTTCACGGGTGGGAGTGTCAAAAAAAAAAAAAACCCAGCGGAGGAGATTGAGACGAGGCGCTTCGTTCTTTGCGACGACCGCAGGTGTTTTCCAAAAAGCTCTCCTTCCAGGAAAAAACGCAGGGTTTTTGCTCATGGTTCTCGTCCGGTAAGCTCACCAGCTATCCGCCACAGCCCGTCTTGTTTTCTCATTACAGCCAGACTCGATGCTCGACAAAAAAACAAAAAAAAAAAACCACTCCTACTGCTTCCACTTCAGCTCAACCCCACAGGAAACCAGTTTGTAAGAACGGCTGCTTCAACTCTGACCGCTGGCTGGCGAAACTAGCGTGGTCTTAATGCGCTGCAGTCTGTCTGTGGCGCTGTGCTTGTCCTAATTTATGTACGGAACATCATAAGCAAGTCCTCATGTTGGTAATTGCTAGGAAACAGTATTAGTTACACTCAGATGTCAGGTATTAACATTGATTTGCTGTTAGTATTATAGGTTTTATGAACTGCTCAAGATTGTGCGTTTGATTTTCTTTTCGTTGCTGATTGTGGAGAAGTAAAAATGTAATCAAGTATATTCACGCTTTGAGTGAGTTTTGCATATTTCGAATATTGTAATCACACATTTTGAATGTCAAATATAATGCTTCATATTGCTAAATTGTGTATTCTCATTATAGTTTGAAATGTTCCAGCTAAGGATAAGATGAATAACCTTGTTTGCATACCACAGTTAGATAAGGAGTGCAGAACAGGGCGCAGCAGGTCAGAATGTTCTACCAGCAGAAGTTAAAGGTGAAACATCTAAGAAAGCACAACTCCTTAAATGGTTAGCAGCCAAGAGTGGAGTGTTTTATGTAGGAGAGGATTTGACGGGTATAGCTTGTGTCCTTATAGATAGATAGATAGAATCTGCACAAAATCTCAACCTGTAGCTGTACTCCAGTTCTGCATTAAAGATGTGTTACAATAAAAAACAAATATTAACATTAGAGCCAAGGCCGTAGTGAATGAATGAAAAATATTCTCTACATGTTCAGGTTTTAAAAACAACTTGTAACATTTTAAGTATTACTATGCCTTTATTTTTTCTTCATAGCTGTCAGAACTAATTTTCTCTTCACAGTATCGCTCTGATCACTCACTGTTACAAAATCTATTACAATTTATAAATGTTATTTATTTTAGTTTTCCCCATCTATGCAATGTATTAATGTGACGTTTTGTAGCCAGTTAGCAAACTCAAACCCAACTAAATATAATTCCTTCATTCATTCCTTCACAGACATTAGTACTTGTTGGCACAAATAAAATTACATGAATTGTTAAAATAAAATTAAACGCGTGTAGTATTTTCTTCTCAGCAGGTTGCAGCTGCCTGTATGTTTTATCTGGATGTTTTGGAGCACTGCTTCATGGAGGACCCCCATCGGTCAGCCAGCAGGAATGGGTTGAGGTGACAGCACTGAAAAGAATAATTAATAACTGTGGTCACATTATTATGCAGCCCATAGGATAATATTTCTGCTTTTTTTGTCACATTAAGAGCTTAAAATCATAAAACACCTTTTATGAATACAGAATACAATTTTTGAAATACGGCCCGACAACGATGATGGTTTATCTTTGTTACGTCGTGGGCTAAAATTCCACCACAATGCTGTTAAGACATAAAATGGATAGTAAAAATTATGATATACATTTAGACAACAAAGTCTAAAACATGTTTTCTTGATGCACTGTGGACCTAGAATGATAGATTTGACCAAAACAAACTCATACTCTGAGTTACCTGTGGTGTTGGCTCAGAATCAGACTTATGTTCATCCAACATCCTGACTGTAAAATCCGAACAGAATCTGGAAAGCTGGATAATTGCTGTCATCTCTGCGTCTACCTCCACTTCCACATCTTTCTGCACAGAAAAAAACCAAAACAAACAAACCGTGGTTATTAATGCAGAATCTGGTACTTACTTTTGTTTTGTGAGACTAATTAACATCTTGTTAATAAATGTCTGAGTAAATCTTGATAAGACAGCTTTTTGTTTGGCCTCCTCACCTTGAAACAGTGCGAGGAATCAAAGTCCAGCTGATCTGGGAAGTCGGGAATGGTTCCCTTGTAGATCACAGCAGCACCTGACCTCCCTGGTTGCTGCGGCAACTTAAAGAGCCGGTAGGTGCCTGAAGCATACTTGATGTCACCTGAAAAACGAAGAGCTTAGAGGGGTTTCAGTGCTGCCTAAAGTTTCCTGTTACTACCTGCTTTTTCCTTGAGTTGGATGTTGTGGACCTCAATATGGCTTGCTGAGACCAGACGTGGAGTGCTGAAGCCCACACTGTGGGCCAGCGAGATGAGATCTTTCCAGAACAGAGAGCCACCCATTCCCTCACCTGCAACAGCAGATGAATGTGATTCTAACCAGTGGAGTTTTGCATGCGACAATTCACTTTGGTTCCTCTGAAGTGTTGTAACTTTACCCCACAGAACTGGATCCTGCTTCATGTGGTCTGGAACGACACTGCTGGCATACATGTCACTGAAGTACAGCTCCCCTCCGTCCTGTTAAAAAAGGAGGAAGAGTCAGAAATATAAAGCAGAGTCAAGTTGTACACATTAACACAGTAAGTCTTTAAACTAACCTTCAGAACATCGTAGGCTTGTTGTAGCACTGCTCTTTTATCAGGACAGAGACAAATCACACAGTTGGAGCTAAAAAAAAAAGAGGTTATCCTCTGTTATCAATCAGATCACTTTAATTGGCTAAAAGGATCAAAGCTAAACTCTTAACCTACATCAAAATGTCCATCGAATCTCTCTGTATCCCTGCTTCACAGAGCTTTTCCATGTATCCCTGGACAAATGAGACATTGGGCTCCTCGTAGCCGAACTTCTTTTGATGATACTCGACAAACTGGCAGGATGCTGTGATCTACAGAAACTCGGCTGAATCAGCTGCAAAGAAAGTACAGGGAGGAGGTGCGACGGGCTCAGATGAGTGCATCTTACCAGCTGCTCAGTCATATCGATGCCCGTCACGTGTCCACTCGGCCCAACAAGTTTGCTGAATGCAAAACAATCTCGTCCCGATCCACTACCAAGGTCCAGAACTCTGCAGCCCTCAAGCTTCGCTGGAAACGGAAGGCCGCATCCGAAGAATCTGGAAAAGTGCATCAGTGATCGCATTATAGAGTGTCTTATTTATATCCCCTGGTCTTTTCCACATGCTCCCTTCAAAATTATAAATATCATTGTATTTTATTGGGATTTTTTGTGAGAGACCAGTAAAAGGTAATGCATAAAGGCGAAGTAGAAGTACGAGAGTAGCTTTCAAACCTTTCACACAAATGACAAAATCTGAAAAGTCTGTTGTCAATACTTTGTTGAACTGCCTGTTGCTGCAATTACACTTGCAAGTTCTTTGGGATTTCTCGTTTTATATAATAAAGCTCAAGGCTTATCCTGATACAGAATGTTCCCATAAAAATGCATTGTCATCATTACTTGGATTTAAGCAGGAGTACCTTTTGATGACGTCAGGGTGAATCAGACTTAGGGCCTCAGTTAAACTCCTTGGCAGGGTGCTGCAGGCCAAACTGCAGGAAGTAGCACTAGTTTGCAAGTCACAGGAAGACTCCAGGCGACAGCCATAGTACTTCTGAATAGGTACATAATTTTTAATACATCAATTATTTTAAACATCCTATTGGTTGCAATTTTTATGCAAATGAAGCTAAAGTTGAGTTAAAGTTACAGATAAACAGGTTTATTTATTGTTTGATTTAATTTAGCTTCAAATGATCACAACCAAATAAATGACATTAGTAAAATGAATGTAAAAATCGTTCAATTAAATTTAGGATAGCTTTATGTACCATAAAAATTTCTGTATACCCTATATATAATTTGCAGATTCACAAAGTAAAACTTTCAAAGAAAACAAACCCTCTGCTGTAATAAGAATCAAACGGCAACAAGCAGCTATTATGTAACGTCCACAAAACATTTGGAAAACTGTTCAATGAAATGAGGACAAAGCTGCTCGGAGTCTAATCCACAATAAACACTAAGGTACCTTCACATTTTCCCGCACGTTGTCACTTTTCAACATTCTGGTTTAAAAACACAATCGCAAACTTCCAGAAAAAAGCAGCACTGGGCAATAAAACCTCAAAACATTGAGGTCAGAACAGCTCCTTTTCCGCCTTCCCTTTTCAGAATAAAAGCTCCAACACACGTAATTTTCTTATAAAATATTGTAAAAGAAAAAAAAAAACGGGGTTATGAGGATTCCATAGATGTAAGTATAAAAAACCATTTTGATTAAGAGCACTTTAAAGGCTTTTTGTAATATCTACCTAGTTGAAAGAAAAATTTAAAGAGATGTATATTAATGTTTTCCTCATTTCTGGTGGCATATAGAACTTTATTGTCACTGTGTAGCACTGCAAATGTTTTTTGTGCTTCGACTTCCCCAATGTGCCTCAGAAGAATAATAACATGAAAGAAAGAACTAAGAAATCATAAATAGATGAAAAAGAATAAAACGCCGATTTATTAAATATATAATATACCGAATTAAAAAGCGCATGTAAAAGGTCCTGCTGTTCATAAATGCTTTATAGATGAACCAATACGTTTGTTTGGATATAGATTAACTGCATTTTGTAACAAAATTGTAACATATAAAAGTTAACTAAATTGGGCTCATAGAAATGAATGAGTGGACAAAACCAATAATTTAAAAAGAGTTAAATTAAAACGCTTTTTTTTTGTCATAACAAAAGAATAAAGCTTTTGATTGCTGTAATTAGGTTGTACGCCTGTGTAAAAGGTAAAACTCTAATGAGTCCTACTCATTATAGTTTATCCTTGTTTTGTTTTTTTGTCTGGTTAAAATGTAATCTAATCTCCTTTAAGCCGGTGTGATATGCACTCCAAGACAGTAGGGGACAGTACTGTACCGGAAGTCAAATCTGCATTCACAAAGCAGCGCTCCTTTTACGTTTGCGCTTTTTTTTTGGCGTAGAAGGGATCTCGTCGCGTTTTCAGAATCGCTCGATTTTGCGTAAGTGGTATCTGAGAATTCCTCTGAGCTGCGTTAATCGTGTGGATACCGTCGTGCACTGGTTCAGCTCGTTGCGACGCTGAAGCGGAAAAAAAGCACGATACGGTCGCACACGAGTTGGGAGATATGTTGTAGAAGCTTTTATTGACTGGTCAGAAGCTGTTTTAACACAACTGCACTTGGTGCGAAAGTATCGAGGTTTGTAGTCTTTAATTAGCTTTTTTTTTGTTACTTAACATGCAGCCGTTAGCCACTGTCCAAGCGTTAGCATCAAGCTAGCATTTAACTTGTAACATGTCGGGCCTGCGGTTAGTTATCTAAATACTGACATTGATTTGCAGCAAAGTGAATGTTTAGTCGTTTTTAGTTTACAAGCATTAGATTGAGACAAGTTTGTAAGCTATTACCTGGTGATGTTGCCGTTTTATTTCTGGTTGTATAGATGGTTTGTATGTGCGCCGCCTGATGAAGCCGTGTTGAGCTAACCAAGTTAGCAAGGTCCGCAAAAAGGAAGCTACTGTTTATCTTTTCAGCTTGATGCTAAACAAAGTGATACCTTGAAAATAAATTCATAGTGTAATGTAATTTTGCATTCTATTGTCTTTGAACCAACGCCTGGAGTTTCGACTTTTAAATTAGTTATGAGTATTAGAATGGAGCCATTTGAATTAATTGGAGGAAAATGCAGACACAAAGTCAGCTGTAAAACGACTAAAATAAACAGGTGTTTGGATTTACCTATGTTCTTGATTTATTTAAAATTAGGGGCGTTGGCAAAATTTGCAAAAGCTATTTGTCAGTACAAACTACTCCACTTGAAAGAGTATGTAAAAAAAACTTTCAATTAATTACATAATATGTGCAATTGAATAAGGTATTTCGAGCCTTTAAAAACTAAAATTCTGTGATAATTTATGCCCCGAATTTAATTTAAAATTCGCTACAACTCTCTGCAAAAATACTTAATTTCAAGACCCTAGCAAGGAACGATCAAGTGCCCTGAAAGGCAACACCAAGTACATTCATCAATAATTTAATAGAGTTCAGCTTATTTGATGATTTAATTTGTGTTAAATAATCAAAACCCAGTCATGATATGTGATCATTTTGCCTTTTAACCTTTTGTTTTGATCAGTGAGGCACCATGGCAGCTGCCTTTCCCTACAGAGGAGTCCCTCCAGGGATGCCAACAGGTGTGCCTCCAGGAGTACCTCCGGTTGTCCCTCCTGGTGTTCCACCAGGCGTACCCCCTGTTGTTCCCCCTCCAGCGCCTATTCCAGATTACATGTCTGAGGAAAAACTCCAGGAAAAAGGTGGGTTGTTTTTTTTCCCCTGGAAAATATTAGATCAAATCTAGACTGGTTTCACTTTGAGCATTTGTAAAATAATTATTAAAATGTTTGATAATTAATGGTGTTTCCAGCAAGGAAATGGCAGCAGCTGCAGGCCAAACGTTATGCGGAGAAAAGGAAGTTTGGCTTTGTGGATGCCCAGAAGGAAGACATGCCTCCTGAGCACGTCCGCAAGATCATAAGGGACCATGGAGACATGACCAATAGAAAGTTTCGCCATGACAAAAGAGTCTACCTAGGGTAAGACCAAATATTAGTCTTGTATTGTTGCAGAGTTTTTCTGAAAGTTTTTTAACGTACTGAAGTTGCAATTTAAAACGACTCTGAGGTTTTTCCCTTCTTATGCTGATTGATAATTTGGAGTTCAGCTTCTCTGGATCTGATTGTGTTTATTTGTTCTTGTGCAGCGCTTTGAAGTACATGCCTCACGCAGTGCTGAAGCTTCTGGAAAACATGCCGATGCCCTGGGAGCAGATCAGAGATGTCCCTGTGCTCTACCACATCACCGGAGCCATTTCCTTTGTGAATGAAATCCCTTGGGTCATAGAGCCTGTCTACATTGCCCAGTGGGGGTGAGAGATTTGGACATCCATGTTCTCATTTTGTGCCCTTTTTGTTAAATTGTTTACCTGAAAGATGTCTGCTTAGATGTCTTGTTTTCTTTATATATGTATATATATTAAACATCGTGTTATTCCCCACAAAATGTCAGCACCATGTGGATCATGATGCGTCGTGAGAAGCGTGACCGACGGCACTTCAAGAGGATGCGCTTTCCGCCGTTTGATGATGAAGAGCCACCGCTGGACTACGCAGACAACATCCTGGATGTGGAACCTCTGGAGGCCATTCAGATGGAGCTCGATACTGAGGAAGATTCTTCAGTCGTGGAGTGGTTCTATGAGCACCAGCCCCTCAAAGATAATCCCAAGTGAGTTTTTGTTTGTTTAAAGTTTTAAATTCAGCTGCAGCTTGACGTAAAATCTTAAAACATTTTGATGTTTATCTTTCAGGTTTGTGAATGGCACCACCTACCGTCGCTGGCAGTTCACGCTCCCCATGATGTCGACACTGTATCGCCTGGCCAATCAGCTTCTAACAGATTTAGTGGACTTTAATTACTTTTATCTGTTTGACCTGAAGGCCTTCTTCACTTCAAAAGCTTTGAACATGGCCATCCCAGGAGGACCAAAGTTTGAGCCACTTGTCAGAGACATTAATCTTCAGTAAGTAGCTTCTACTAAGCCCACACTGTACGTTTTGCTGGACTGTGAGCCTAAAATTTCTAATTGCGTGTCATTAATTGATCAGAAACATTTCAGTGAAGTTGTTTGCTTCATCTGTAGCCAGAGATGAAAATTACAATTTCCTTTCAACAGCCCATGTTGGAAGAAAACAAGTTTCACAGACAACTCAAACATTTACAGCATTTGTCTTTGTTGCAGAAAAGCAAAGCATTCAAGGCATTTTGTAGTTCACAGAGTATGAAGTAAAGATTTTTTTTCCCCTGTCAAATGTATGTATTTGTTTACAGCTATTGAGAGAAGCTACAGATAAACACTCTTAAGATTTTCTCAAAAGGTAAAATTCACGTTTTTTTGTCACCAAGACTGTAGATCGGAGCTTTAGACTGAGTTTATGTGTGAATTAAGTTATCTTCAGCATTGTGGTGCTTCATGGTTTGTAGAACATCAGGTAAACAGAACCCAACCAGGTGAAATGTTCAAAGAATTCAGAATCAGAAAAAGAATGAGATGTAAAATGTATGGATGCCCTCACCGCTCATTTTTAGCTGTTTGTTTGCTCTGCAGGGATGAAGACTGGAACGAGTTCAACGACATCAACAAAATCATCATCCGGCAGCCCATCAGGACTGAGTACAAGATTGCTTTCCCCTACTTGTACAATAACCTGCCGCACCATGTGCACCTTACCTGGTGAGAACTAAACAATAATTTGTTTAAAAAAAGGCATGTTTGACTGCATTCCTCTCTTCTGTTGAAACATACATTTTGCTACAATTTATGTATTGTGCTAGTTAGGTTCTAATATCTGTTTTTCTGCAGGTACCACACACCCAATGTGGTATTTATCAAGACTGAGGACCCAGATCTTCCAGCGTTCTACTTTGATCCGTTGATCAACCCCATTTCTCACAGACATTCGGTCAAGGTTTGTGGTTTATTGTCTTTGTTCTGCTCTGGATGATAAATAAATCAGCGTTTTATTAAAAGGTCCTCTTACAAAGGCGCACTTGCATTGGCCTGCTTGCATGTGCGTAAGAACAAGGGGAATAGTAACATGAATGGTGACTATTTATCTTATTCCTGTCTGCAGCTGCAGAGTACTCCTCGTCATTCAGATATTCCTTCTTATTATAATTTCTCCCTTTTCTCTTGAGTTTTTCTTTTCTTTAAAAGTCAGAAACTGTTATAACAAATTGCTTACTTCCTATACTCCCTCAGAGTCAGGAGCCTCTCCCTGATGATGATGAGGAGTTTGAGCTTCCAGAGTTTGTGGAGCCGTTCCTTAAAGAGACGCCGCTCTACACTGACAACACAGCCAATGGCATCGCTCTCCTTTGGGCCCCCAGACCTTTCAACCTGCGTTCTGGCCGCACAAGGCGCGCCATCGATATCCCCCTGGTCAAAAACTGGTGCGCTAACAACCATTGTGATTTAAAGAAGAAAACATTTTTGTGATTCAGCTCATATAATATATTTTTTGAGAAACTTGAAACTAGTGTGAATTATTTTTCAGGTACCGAGAGCATTGCCCTGCAGGACAACCGGTGAAAGTACGTGTGTCGTACCAGAAACTGCTGAAGTACTACGTACTCAACGCTCTCAAACACCGACCCCCCAAGGCTCAGAAGAAGAGGTCACCATCAGTTGCCATCACTTTGATTTCCTGTTAATTTTTCATCTCAATTTGAAGCAATGTAATTGCCATTTGTTATTTTGTTTAAAGGTTTGCCTCTGCTGCTTTTCAGGTACCTGTTCCGCTCCTTTAAGGCAACAAAGTTCTTCCAGTCCACCAAGCTGGACTGGGTGGAGGTGGGGCTGCAGGTCTGCAGGCAGGGTTACAACATGCTCAATCTGCTCATTCATCGCAAGAACCTCAACTATCTGCATCTGGACTACAACTTCAACCTGAAGCCGGTCAAGACGCTCACCACAAAGGTGCAGTTTCCTGCACAGATCCATCTATCAGTGTTTTATGAAATGCTCGGAGCGTAGTGAGATCTGGTGGAGTTTGTTGAATTCTACAGTATTTTGTGTAAACTGTCGTACATGTTTCTACCCTATAGGAGAGAAAGAAGTCCAGGTTTGGCAACGCCTTCCATCTGTGCAGAGAGGTGCTACGTCTGAGCAAGCTGGTGGTGGACAGCCATGTGCAGTACAGACTGGGAAATGTTGATGCCTTTCAGGTGTGTTTTAAAGGTCTCCTTATTCGTTCTGGATTAATTGGAAGTTTAAACTATAAACTGGATTATTCACTTTTCTAGATGCACATTTTCAGCCACAGTGAACATCTGAACTTTTTGCATTGTTGCAGTTTAATTACTTGAAATACCAAAAGAACGTACTTGCGTTTTGGACTGGACGTTCTCTGCTATCTTGCAACTAGAATTCTAATGTATTGACACATTATTAGAAAATTGTAGCAGCTTTCAAATGTAAAACTTTGGCATGTTCTGATACGAGAAACCAGCGCCTAAGGCTTGTTTGATTTGGTCTTTTTAGTTGTTTGATGGTGATCTTATACTTGATTTTGTGTCTATGTTTGGTAGCTGGCTGACGGTCTGCAGTACATCTTTGCACACGTGGGACAGCTGACGGGCATGTACCGCTACAAGTACAAGCTGATGAGACAAATCCGCATGTGCAAAGACCTGAAGCATCTCGTCTACTACCGCTTTAACACTGTGAGTAAACGCACCATGTTGTTCCAGTGTTACTGAACACAAGGTGATTTTAATATCAAGAATATCAACTATGGAGATTCTTTATACTCTAATTTGTCTAATTCATGTGTGATCAGGGTCCTGTGGGCAAAGGGCCAGGCTGTGGCTTCTGGTCTGCTGGCTGGAGAGTGTGGCTCTTCTTCATGCGGGGGATCACTCCGCTGCTGGAGAGGTGGCTCGGGAACCTGCTGGCCAGGCAGTTCGAAGGTCAGGCATCCTTTTAATTTTTGACTGCTGTTGTGCATACATTCAGATTTTATAGATGAGGAAATGTGTGAGCAACACCAAAATACTGTTAAATTTCTTCAACAGGACGTCATTCCAAGGGCGTGGCCAAGACTGTGACCAAACAGCGCGTGGAGTCGCACTTTGACCTGGAGCTGCGTGCTGCAGTGATGCACGACATCCTGGATATGATGCCTGAAGGCATCAAACAGAACAAGGCCAGAACCATCCTGCAGCACCTCAGTGAGTCCTGGAGGTGCTGGAAGGCCAACATCCCATGGAAGGTCAGTGTTTCATAGACATGGCCGGGTTGCAAGGTAACTCGCAAGAGATACAAGAGTTTAAAAAAGCAAACAAAATCTGCTGTTACTGATTTCAGTGTGTTTCCGATAGTGTTCAAGAACTATAATGTACCAGAATTAAAATGGGGGATTTGAAAATGCTGGCAAATTATTCAACCTGATTAAATCGTACAGATCCAGTGTTAGTTTAAAATGTCAACTCTAACCAAGTTTTATAACAGGTTGGAACGTCAATATGATAAACGGCATATCTTTGTGTAACTCCAATCAGCCTTATTAGTATGTCATTAAAGTTTCTGTCTTGTAGCCTGAATGAATGAACTGCCCTCATGTGATAACTTATTTGACTTAATTTTAAACACCTTACTGACGCTTAAAGAACTGAGTCATTTTTACTGAGTAAAGGTATCCACACTAAAATTCCAACTGGCCGTATAGGACGATGTTGCGTTTGCAAGTGAGGAAAAAGATCGGATTTTTGAGTTTCAGGTGAATCCAGGTAAAAATGATCCGACCCAATCATCTCCACATTTCTCACTCCTCATTATCCAAATTGAATTTGTCATTTGAGAAACTGTTACTTCAAAAAATAATTGGTAAAATCTGACAGTATGTTGACTAATATGAACTTTTATGTTCCATATTACTCCTAAAAATCTGCGTCATGTTAAGAACCTTGTGATTATTTTGAGTACATAAACACATTTTTTTGTATTATAACAATGAATAACTTAGGTAATTTCCCCCCAAACTGTTAGGTGCCTGGTCTCCCGACTCCCATTGAGAACATGATCCTGCGATACGTGAAGGCCAAAGCCGACTGGTGGACCAACACAGCTCACTACAACAGAGAGCGAATTCGCCGCGGAGCCACTGTGGACAAAACGGTGTGCAAGAAGAACCTGGGCCGGCTGACCCGTCTGTACCTGAAGGCTGAGCAAGAGAGACAGCACAACTATCTGAAGGTAACCTCCTCATTTAAACTCTCTCAGCACCGAGGAACTTTGTTTCTTCTCACGTTTGTACTCACTCATTGGGTAAATGAGTTTATGAAAGACTCCTCAGTTAGAAAACAAGACATATAACTTATTTTGAAGTCCTCTTACAAAGGCGCACTTGCATTGGTCAGCTTGCCTGTGCGTAAGAACTGGAGGAATATGAAAATGAATGGTGGATTTTATATCGCTGGCCGCATGAGCGATTGGCTTCTTCACGGTTCATATATTCAAAAGATATTTACAACCTAGTGCATTGATTAATAGCAGATATCCAAAAATAATTCAGTGAAAGTTTTGTTTTCACTAAAATGGATCTTGATCTGTGTATTTTGTGCCTCCAGGACGGACCTTACATCACTGCAGAAGAGGCTGTGGCCATTTACACAACCACTGTGCACTGGCTGGAGAGTCGGCGCTTCTCTCCCATACCTTTCCCCCCACTTTCCTACAAGCACGACACCAAGCTGCTGATCCTGGCTCTGGAGAGGCTCAAAGAGGCATACAGGTAATTTCATTTCATGACGATCATCAATTATATATAATTGTGTTTTCTGCCTCAGCGTTTAATATTTTTTCCATGTATGTTTTTGTGTCTGTTAGTGTGAAATCTCGTCTGAATCAGAGTCAGAGGGAGGAGCTGGGGCTGATAGAGCAGGCCTACGACAACCCGCATGAGGCGCTTTCCAGGATCAAACGTCACCTGCTCACACAGAGAGCTTTCAAAGAGGTCAGCACAAAGAAATGTGGAGACAGTTTAGAGATGTATGTTCTTTAAGGCAGGGAGCTTCAAGCTCAAAATGTTACAAAATTATAGAATTTATTACGGTCAGTGTGTGAAGGGTAAGAAAAAACTAATAGCTTCCTGTAAAATAGTTTTGAAGTCAATCTTGATATCTTTCTAGACCAAAACTTAAATGTAATTTGGAAAAAGTTTTGTTACTATGTGTGATTTCTTTTGTCAGACTTTGAGTTTTTCCTTTTTGTGCAGGTTGGTATCGAGTTCATGGACTTGTACAGCCACCTCGTGCCTGTGTATGATGTGGAGCCCTTGGAGAAGATCACAGATGCTTACCTGGACCAGTACCTTTGGTATGAGGCAGACAAGAGGCGACTTTTCCCTCCCTGGATCAAACCAGCTGACACTGAACCTCCACCGCTTCTGGTCTACAAGTGGTGCCAAGGTGATGTTCACATCAGGCTTTCAGAACATCAGAGCCCCGGAGTCTTAAATCATTTTTTCAATGTAGATAAATAATTTATACAATTTAAATATTCATACTTTATTCCATGCTTCATTAGATGAAGAAATTCTTTAAAAAAAAGGCCTTTTTTAAAATATTTTCACCTAACATTGTTATACCAGGTCAGGATTATTTAGCTAGTAAAGCATTACACTAAGACATTTTGATTTTAATGCAAGATAAACATATTCTGGATTTCTGAAAAAATATTTGTCTTTGAACTGTGCTTATGCAAGTTTGTTCAACTACCAAAAGAAAAAGATTTATTTTTTTTTTACCAAACTGCATAATCCATCTTTAGCTTTGTGCTATTTTGTGATTTCCAGAACATAAAGCTACATAAGTTTTCTGCTGAAATGTTGTAAAAATGGCTAAAAATATTTAAAAATTTGTAGATGTAAAAATAGTCAAAAATTTTGATTTTAAAATGTGTAGAACCCTGTAATTGTTTATAAATATTTATTTAGCGAGCTTTAATAACGTGTCTTATTGCTCCTCAGGCATCAACAACTTGCAGGACGTGTGGGAAACAGCTGAGGGCGAGTGCAACGTGATGCTGGAGTCTCGCTACGAGAAAATGTACGAGAAGATCGATCTGACTTTGCTCAACAGGCTGCTGCGTCTTATCGTTGACCACAACATTGCTGATTACATGACGGCCAAGAACAACGTGGTGATAAACTACAAGGTAACCCTGTTCACTGATTCTTTTAGGACATGGTTGCCAATTAGGTACTGGAAGACGAGTTAAATGCTTTTATCTCTTCTGTAGGACATGAACCACACCAACTCTTACGGCATCATCAGGGGACTCCAGTTTGCCTCGTTCATTGTTCAGTACTATGGTCTTGTGATGGACCTGCTGGTGCTCGGTTTGCACCGTGCCAGCGAGATGGCCGGCCCACCCCAGATGCCCAACGACTTCCTGAGTTTCCAGGACACCACCACCGAATCAGCCCATCCCATCAGGCTGTACTGTCGTTACATCGACCGCATTCACATCTTCTTCAGGTAGGAACATATCAACACAGGACAGTTGTATTCAGGTTATATTGTATTGCTTTACTTGAAATCTGTAGGAGTTTTTAAATTGTATAAACTTTTTTTATTCTGCAGATTTTCTGCTGATGAGGCCAGAGACCTGATTCAGCGGTACCTGACGGAGCACCCGGACCCCAACAACGAGAACATCGTGGGATACAACAACAAGAAGTGCTGGCCTCGTGATGCCCGCATGAGACTGATGAAGCACGACGTTAACCTGTAAGTCAGTCGGACGTTTGTGAAAATAGATTTGTTTCACGAGACGGCAGTAAAGTTGAAGCCTCTTGTTGATGTCCTCAGCGGGCGAGCAGTCTTCTGGGACATCAAGAACCGCCTGCCGAGGTCTGTGACCACAGTCCAGTGGGAGAACAGCTTTGTGTCGGTCTACAGCAAAGACAACCCCAACCTGTTATTCAACATGTGTGGCTTCGAGTGCCGCATCCTTCCAAAGTGCCGCACCAGCTATGAAGAGTTCACTCACAAAGATGGCGTCTGGAACCTGCAGAATGAGGTGGGGAAGAAGTCAGAAGCTCAACAGTCCTGGATTTTCTCTTTCCGATGTTTCTGAAGGCGTCTTGTTGTGTTTTTGATGTAGGTCACTAAAGAGAGGACGGCCCAGTGTTTCCTGCGTGTGGATGATGAATCCATGCAGCGCTTCCACAACAGAGTGCGTCAGATTCTCATGGCTTCTGGATCCACCACTTTCACCAAGGTTAGTCTTTGTAGACACAAGCTACTGTGGTAACTGAAAGTCCACTGAAAGGGAGGAATCATCTGAGTTTATATGGTTTATGCGTTCAGATTGTGAACAAATGGAACACGGCTCTGATCGGCCTGATGACCTACTTCCGTGAGGCTGTGGTCAACACACAGGAGCTGCTGGACCTTCTAGTGAAATGCGAGAACAAGATCCAGACTCGTATCAAGATCGGGCTGAACTCTAAAATGCCTAGCCGTTTCCCTCCAGTTGTCTTCTACACTCCTAAAGAGCTGGGTGGTCTTGGCATGTTGTCCATGGGTCACGTTCTCATCCCACAGTCAGACCTGCGGTACGGACATCATCTCTAGCAGGTTGCTTGCTATTCCTGAACAACTGTCTCATTTGGTTGTGTCTTTGGTTGACAGGTGGTCTAAGCAGACAGATGTGGGGATCACCCACTTCAGGTCTGGAATGAGTCATGAAGAAGATCAGCTCATTCCTAACTTGTACCGCTACATTCAGCCATGGGAGAGCGAGTTCATCGACTCCCAGAGAGTCTGGGCTGAGTACGCCCTCAAGAGACAGGAGGCCATTGCCCAAAACAGGTAAAATCTTGACTGACAAGGTCATTTGTCTGAACCAGATTTTCTTTAGTACAGATCTTACTATGCCTTAACAAAGTATATAAACTAGATGCCCTTACGTGTCAGTTTAGTCAAATTGAAATCTTGGAAAACGTTGACCCATTTTCAGATGATCAGTTGTTTAGTGTTCAGTGAAATTTTTGAAACCTGGAACCTTTCTGCTTTGTTTCTTGGTCTTCATGATGCTGCCTGTTCTGAGAGGCTTCTGTGAATTTTGCTTAAATCAATTATGCTACAATGTTAATTTTTTGGCTCCAGGCGTCTCACTCTGGAGGATTTGGAGGACTCGTGGGACAGAGGAATACCTCGGATCAACACACTTTTCCAGAAGGACAGACACACTCTGGCCTATGACAAAGGCTGGAGAGTCAGGACAGACTTCAAACAGTATCAGGTACAATAGAGTTGATCAGGAAACTAGAAATATTAACTTATATCAAGTGTTTAAAAAAAAGAAAGAAAGCTTCTCCAACATGTTATCTCTCTCCTGAGTTCAGGTGCTGAAGCAGAATCCCTTCTGGTGGACCCACCAGAGGCACGACGGTAAGCTGTGGAACCTGAACAACTACCGCACAGACATGATCCAGGCTCTAGGCGGCGTGGAGGGCATCCTGGAGCACACACTCTTCAAAGGCACTTACTTCCCCACCTGGGAGGGTCTCTTCTGGTATGTTCACTTTACCACTAAGAGTGGTTATGGGTTATTTGATCGACCACTGAAATAGAAGCTAATTAGAACAGTTTCTTTACTATTTCTAGCTTGTCCATTGCTTTGATTCTTTGATCTTGCATTGTGGCTCGTTGTTACTACATTCTAGTTTTATAAACAGTTAATCTTTGCTTTAGGGAAAAGGCTAGCGGCTTTGAAGAGTCGATGAAATGGAAGAAGCTGACGAACGCCCAGAGGTCTGGTCTGAACCAAATCCCGAATCGTCGCTTCACTCTGTGGTGGTCCCCCACCATCAACAGAGCCAACGTTAGTACAGTTATCTGATTCTAAATGAGCTCTTCTACTAGCTGTGAATGTCCTGCTCTAACTTTTGTTTTTCTGTCTCGTCTCCAGGTGTACGTGGGTTTCCAAGTACAGCTTGACTTGACAGGAATCTTTATGCACGGCAAGATCCCCACGCTGAAGATCTCCCTCATTCAGATCTTCAGGGCTCACTTGTGGCAGAAGATTCACGAGAGCATCGTCATGGATCTCTGTCAGGTGAGTTCCCAGCATTTAGGAGTGAAGGAGTCATATCCACAAACGAGACAGCAGAACAAAAGTATCAATTGTAGGATATTTAATTAGTTATCCTTTTCTGGGTCTCAGGTTTTTGACCAGGAGCTCGATGCTCTGGAGATCGAAACTGTGCAGAAGGAGACCATCCATCCTAGGAAGTCCTACAAGATGAACTCGTCCTGTGCAGACATCCTCCTGTTTGCGTCTTACAAGTGGAACGTGTCCCGCCCGTCTCTGCTCGCTGACTCAAAGTAGGTCTTAAGGAGAAAACTCCATCTAAATGCGAATTGGAATCCTTTCCGCGTGCAAGTAAACTTGACCTTTGACCTTCTTCTTCAGGGATGTGATGGACAGCACCACCACACAGAAGTACTGGATTGACATTCAGCTCAGATGGGGCGACTACGACTCTCACGACATTGAGCGCTACGCCAGAGCCAAGTTCCTGGACTACACCACAGACAACATGAGCATCTACCCCTCCCCCACTGGAGTGCTCATTGCCATTGACCTGGCTTACAACCTGCACAGGTGTCCATTGTTTGAGTCATTATTACTAAAACTTTGCTTCAAAATCCATATCCATCCTGTGGCCTCCTTTAAAGATACTGTTTGTTTTTAAGGTGGTATTTCAGGGCTCACACTGGTTTATCTTTAAGAAATGTAGTGTTAGGATTATTCACTGACGATCCCATTTACCAGGAGATTATGGTCTGGTATTTGTGATTTGCTACTATAATCATTTCTTAGATCTCACACTTTCTGGGATTGTTGGAAATGGTCAAGTTGTTCAATATGGCAACTAGTTTCAGTTGCCATACCATAAAGTAAATATTTACCCAGACCATTTTAGGAGGGCTACTGAATATTTTTTCAGGCGAAGAACAGGTGTATCTAACCTTGCCTTTTATCTGCTTTTCATCCAGTGCCTATGGTAACTGGTTCCCTGGTAGCAAGCCTCTGATCCAGCAGGCCATGGCCAAGATCATGAAGGCCAACCCGGCTCTGTATGTGCTCAGAGAGCGCATCCGCAAGGGTCTGCAGCTGTACTCCTCAGAGCCCACTGAACCGTACCTGTCCTCTCAGAACTATGGAGAACTCTTCTCCAACCAGATCATCTGGTTTGTGGACGACACGAACGTGTACAGAGTCACCATCCACAAGGTCAGAATTGTTGCGAAATAAATGTTGAAATTTAGATAAGTGGATTTTGAATCGTCACATTTATTATTTTAATTTCTGAACACAGACTTTTGAAGGAAATTTGACCACAAAGCCCATCAATGGAGCCATTTTCATCTTCAACCCCAGGACAGGCCAACTGTTCCTCAAGATCATCCACACATCTGTGTGGGCTGGACAGAAACGTCTGGGACAGGTGAAAACCTCTTATCTTTCATCTGTGGATTTTGTTCTGGTTTTAGAAATGAATTTGGTCTGGAGTTTTTATTTCAGTTTTAACTTTAAAACATTAAAAAGCAAAGAAATCATCTTGGATTCCTAGAACTTTGGTTAAGTTCTGTTTTCTGCTGTATCACAACCACAATTAAATGACAAAAAAATTATGTTTTTTATCATTTAAAGGTGTGGCATGACACATAGGGCCATTTTATAGCCAATCAGGTTACCGTCAGTAGTTATGAAAATGCTGGATATATCAAAAATATTGTTTTTCTTTGCAGCTGGCCAAATGGAAAACAGCTGAAGAAGTTGCTGCCCTGATCCGCTCTCTCCCTGTGGAGGAACAGCCAAAACAGATCATTGTGACCAGGAAGGGCATGTTGGACCCTCTGGAGGCAAGACCTTCCTCTCTGACTGGTTCTTTAAGAATCATCTTCTATGGATGGAAATTGTGTTTTACAGCTCGCTGTCTCTGCTTAGGTCCACTTGCTCGACTTCCCCAACATCGTGATCAAGGGCTCAGAGTTACAGCTGCCCTTCCAGGCTTGTCTGAAGGTGGAAAAGTTTGGAGACCTGATCCTGAAGGCCACAGAGCCACAGATGGTGCTGTTCAACCTCTACGATGATTGGCTGAAGACCATCTCGTCTTACACTGTGAGTTCAGCCTCTTAGAATACATGCAAGACTTTTTTCTGTTTATTGACTTTACTTTATATTGCAGACAGTTTTGATGCTTTAGAACAAACAGACTTTCTCTGTGTAAAAAGCTTGCCTGGTTCTCTGCTTCCTATCCAGGCGTTCTCCCGTCTCATCCTGATCCTAAGAGCGCTCCACGTCAACAACGACCGCGCCAAGGTGATCCTGAAACCTGATAAAACCACAATCACTGAGCCCCATCACATCTGGCCCACGCTCACGGATGAGGAGTGGATCAAGGTGGAAGTTCAACTTAAAGATCTCATTCTGGCCGATTATGGCAAAAAGAACAAGTAAGAGTTGTTCTGTTCACTTTATTCAGAATGTGGCTCAAGTTATTTTGTAACTCAGAATAAGCAGAGATTGTATTTTGTAGTTAAAGCTCGTTTTGTCTGTCTGCAGCGTGAACGTCGCCTCCCTGACTCAGTCTGAGATCCGTGACATCATCCTGGGTATGGAGATCTCAGCCCCGTCTCAGCAGCGTCAGCAGATCGCCGAGATCGAAAAACAGACCAAAGAGCAGTCGCAGCTCACCGCCACACAGACCCGCACCGTCAACAAACATGGAGATGAGATCATCACATCCACCACCTCTAACTACGAGACGCAGACCTTCTCTTCCAAGACTGAGTGGAGAGTCAGGTGTGTGGAAACATTGGCTAGAAGTTTTAATGGGAAGGTGTTAGCTGGAGTCTTCCACAATAGTCAACTGTAAGATGACGTTGATGTCTTTTTCTCATTTGATTTTAATTCTCAATCAGGGCCATATCTGCTGCCAACCTCCATCTCCGAACCAACCACATCTATGTGTCCTCTGATGACATCAAGGAGACAGGTTACACCTACATCCTGCCCAAGAACGTTCTCAAGAAATTCATTTGCATTTCAGATCTGCGGGCTCAGGTACGACCCCCTGAACAACCCTGTAGACAATTGCGTCTTGCTCCGCAGTCTTATCAAGTCTTTGAATGAAAGTTGTTATTGTTGCTTCAGATTGCAGGCTATCTGTATGGCACCAGCCCACCAGACAACCCCCAGGTGAAGGAGATCCGTTGTATCGTCATGGTACCTCAGTGGGGGACACACCAGACTGTCCACCTCCCCAACCAGCTGCCGTCTCATGAATATCTTAAAGTAACGACACTATATACATTTTGCTCTCTCAAATTTATATGCATCTTATCTGTTCAGTTTAAAATGCATTATGTTTGATCAGGAAATGGAGCCTCTTGGCTGGATCCACACACAGCCGAACGAGTCCCCACAGCTGTCCCCACAGGACGTTACAACCCACGCTAAGATCATGGCTGATAACCCGTCATGGGATGGAGAAAAGACCATCATAATCACTTGCAGGTAGGTTTCAATTCAGAGCAAAAAGAGAGCTTAAAACTATTGAAAAATATGTAATTAGATATGAAAATATAAAGGAACCCTGGTATAGATTGTAAAAAAGTGAAGAGTTTTCTGACTTGAAGGCTTTTGTATTTTGTTTCAGCTTCACGCCTGGTTCGTGCACACTCACAGCCTACAAGCTGACCCCCAGCGGCTATGAGTGGGGTCGCCAGAACACCGATAAAGGCAACAACCCGAAAGGTTACCTTCCATCCCACTATGAAAGAGTCCAAATGCTGCTCTCTGATCGCTTCCTGGGCTTTTTCATGGTTCCCGGCCAAGTCTCCTGGAACTACAACTTCATGGGTTGGTTTCCTTAGTTTCTTTTTAAAGTTCTTCCATTCTTTTCATTTACTTGTTTTTTCCAGAACTGGTGCAATTAATGAATTTTGCCAATAGGTGTGCGCCACGATCCCAACATGAAGTACGACCTGCAGTTGTCCAACCCCAAAGAGTTCTACCATGAAGTTCATCGGCCTTCGCACTTCCTAAACTTCGCCTCGCTGCAGGAGGGCGAGATTTACAACGCTGACAGAGAGGACATGTTCGGCTGAGCGCCGCCTTCCTGCTCTTCAAATCTTTGTAGATAGATCTGCCAGAATCATGAAGAGCCAGTCCAGAAATGTTTCTGTAATATTTCTTCATAAGACACGCAATTGTGATATTTTGCTTTTTTTTTTATGTGAAGACTTGAGGAGCGTTTAAGAATTAGTTTTGTTCATTATTTTCCATAACTGTTTTGTTCTTTTACAGTAAAACTCTTGGTAAGTCTTGGTTCTTGTGGCATACTTGTATGTGAACTAGTATTTTTCAGGACGTAATATTTGGTGTAACTTTTGACATTATTTCAGAAGGTTAAACACAACTTCCTCTTCTCCCTTTGTGAAATGAAATTGAAAGTTGCATTTTCATACTAGAAATACCCTGTTGATGTGTTTCAACTGTACATCCTATGATGTTAAATGCTGGGTTTAAATAAAAATCAGTTTTTATAGAAGTTGTTTGGATAATTTCCTTTTGGGGATTTCTCTGAAATGTACAAGAGCTGTGAGTAAAGAGGAAGTTCTGCATCTAGATTAACTCTGGCAGGGCTGGTGAACACTGCTTCCTTTACTAGGCTTATACATTTGCCCATTGACAATTGCATTCAGAAGTCACCTAGTAAATAATTACTTATGTCGAACACATACAAATAAATGAACGCTGTAGTTTTCTTCTGTCTGTATGTAATATGTTAAAAGTTTGTAACATGAAAAAGTTTAAGGAGTATGGATAGTTTTGCACTGTTTAGTGTCCTGCCACGTTTTATAATTGCATGCATTTGCAGATGGTAATTGTGGTTTTAGCTGCAGAGAGGAAACCCCAGCCTTCACGCTCCGCCAGGTGCTTCAGTCTTCAGGAACTGGCAGCGTGTCGGTGCTGCGTGTTGCTCTGGCGTTGCATTGGTCAGGAGAGGAGGAGGGTCCTGCAGCGGGTTTACGACAGAGCGCCGCTCAGGACCCAGCCTTGTTCCACCGAAGCGCTTCTTGTCACGGCATTAAATAATTGAGAGCTGGGAACATGAGCAGGCATGTTGCTCGCCTGTGTTCAGCGCTTTAAAGTGCACACCAAAGCAGGCGAGGTTTGGAAGAATTTACTTTCACTGTTTCACTTTCACAAAGTGCAGACGAGTCTGCTTTAACTGGAGGGAGGGAAGGAGGGGGGCTGGAGTATGTGAAGCGAACTGCTGCCGCTGCTGGCCTCACACATCATGGACACGGACACAGAGAGCAGACTCCCGCAGGAGTCCTGCTGCTTTAACCGGACCTTTTCCGCCCTAACCGTGGATGATGTGTACGAAATAGCCAAGCTGGTCGGCGCCGAGGTGGAGAAGCTCATCGACGGCTACGGCAAAGAGAGCGTGGAGGGTCTGGTTCCGAAGATAGTGAAGGTGCTGGAGCTGCTGGAGATCTTCGTCTCCGGCAACCAGTCGCTCTCTCTGAGGGAAGAGGAGCTGCTGAAGACGTTCGAGCAAATCCAGCTCCAGCAGAAGAGGCGCTGGGGGAAAGACGGCGAGGAGGGCTACGAGAAAAATGAAATCCGGGTGAGTTTTAAATGCAGCCACCATTTTGTATACATTTTTTTTTTTTAACGAACTATGTATTTCTCTTAGGAGAACGTTCTAACCACGTAACAGCAACTCGCGCTGTAGCAAACGGCTCTGTCTGCTGTAAGCCAACGGTTTACATGGCTGACCGCCACACAGTGCTGCTAAAACCTTCAACATGTCAACTTTTAAAGTGTAGTAAGACATTTTATAGATGATAAAGTGAAAAAACATGAATTTGGGTGTAACTACAAGACATATTTTTTCGCAACTGAAGTAGTTATTTGGTTTGCCATTTTTACAAATAACCCCATTTAAATCCCTCGTCGTCAAGACAACAAGATCAGTTACTTGGTGAACGTCTTGGTTGAGCATTTTAAATATTGACGAATCGTTGAAGACAAAAATGGATCTCATTAAATATAACACAGCTGGTTCACTAGGTGTCCACTATCACATAATATTGAGAAAATATAATATTTTCTGTAACTTCCACAGTTAAGTAGGTATATATGGATGGATGGATATCTAATAATTATATTTAATAGTATCTCACTTATGTGATAATGTAATAATCAGAAAGCCATGATGAGATTATGTTCCCATTTTATATCCTAATTATAAATGTACTACTTTAAAGTAATCTTACTTTAGGTATTATTTAATAATAAACACCAAACTATCTCACATTAAGAGATAGCAATAAACTAGTAGTTATCAGATGATATTTTAAACTCTTTATAATATAGTCAGATCATAATTTTGAGATAAGTAACAGTGTTTGATTCGGGAAGTTGTCCAGGGTCGCATTAGAAGTGATGAGTGCCAACAATTTCTTATCTGTTACCTGTCCACTTGAGAAATTTTCTGTTACTTTTATGCATGTCCGATTTAGTAGATTATTGGGTTTCTGTAGGACCCAATAATCTACTAAGGACCCAATAATCTATTGGCCCCCACAATCTCAAATAATTGTTTGCATTTTAATTTTAATTGGGAGAGCTGCCACTGTATAAGTATTTCAAAATAATTCATAATCATAAAATAGAATTAGCTGCATCATAATTTTCAGATATTATCTGATGCTTTAGAAATATTTTATGATAGTAATTGTACCTCATAGCACATCATGATTATGAGACTGAGATATGTACATCATATAATATGATATTGTGCCATGAATAAGAAATTGTCAGAAGTTTACCTAACTGAGAAAGCTAAATCTTAATTTAGTGAAGGTATTTTAATTTGCTCTCTGAATTGTAATGATTGACAGAGTAGATGAAAAATGACAAACATTATCAAGTAAAAGGCGACACACTCACTGTGGCATATTATAAAAAAAAAAAGAACAACTGGTCCCGGTTCCAAAATTTTCATGAGTTTTTACTCTGCATGGTCAATTACATCATAACATTAAATCCCGTTCTTCTGAGGTTATAATTTCCTCATCTTTCTCCTATTTCTGGAGCAGGAGCTGCAGCAGAAGGAGGAACAGTGGGAGAGGAGATGTGAGGAGCTGCAGGCCAGGTTGCAGCTGCTCCAGGATGATAGGAAGGAGCTGAAGAACAGGCTGGAGGGCACCTATGCTCAGGAAGGTGTGCTCTTTAAATACTTGTTGAACTTTTTATGGTCAACTTAGACAATTGTCTTGGATCCTAATACTGTTGTTTACATTTTGATTTTACGTCTTACTTTGGGGTAGTTTCTTACACTATCAAACTTTTTGACATTTTACATGTAACGGAATACAAATTTCAGACAGGATATGTTTGGATCTGTGGTGTCGTGAAACCATACAACGCATGTTCTGGATTATAGAGTGGACTACATTTGCCTAAGCAAATTTTTGCTCTGCGCTGACAAAGTAATCCCCTCTCCAGGCCTTGTGGTTTCCCTGTTTTTGTCATTCTGGTGTATGTAAAAGCTTTATGGAAATGCAGGTACTCACTGCACACATGCAAAACAGTGGCTTAACTGTAAGGCGTTCATGGTAAACTCGAGAGATGTCCAACTGGTTAATACAGTGTTCGCAACGCACAAACTATACTTTGTTTTTGTTAATTCTCCTGGTATGAGAAAAAACCTCTGCAAAAAATGTTTATTATGTCAACATAAAGAGGAGGCCCACACCGAAAGATGGGTATTATCCTGTGGAAAGCATGTTGTCTTCCTAGGTAGAGTTACGGAGAGAATTTTGCGAATGCCATAATAGTTTTGAAATCTAATAATTTATTTGAAACATTTTCAACATTTTCTGGGGGACACCCTGCAGTATTTTACCAAATGACATTTCATAAGTTACTTTACACGTTGCGGTCAACAACAAGCTTCTGGCACATTTTTTGTTTGGATATTTGACCACTGCTAAGTAGAACTGGTAGAGCCTGTTTGATTTCTTGACAGAGGCAGAATTTGAAAGCATAGTTCGCAAAAGTTCAGTACTGCTCTGTCTGAAATGATACAAAACTTGAATGATGGGATGTTCTAGAACACCCACGGCACAGGGCTCTTATGAACACAATAGTCATTGTAGTTTCATGTCAACATGAACTAAGACTTTGCCAATCAAGAAATATGCTTGGGTGTTTTAGAACCGGCTGTTTCAAACTGAAATTTGCTGCTATCCACACAAGCTAAAAGTCTTCTGGAGAAAAGCTTTATGGTCAAATGAGGCAAATTTCTACCCACAATGTTCCTGTTGGGACAAACTAAAGCTTCTAAATCTAACAACATTATGCAAGCAGTTAGACCTGGTAGTGGCGGCATCATGCTATTGGTTTGTTTTTGCTGACAATAAAAAATAGAGGACTAGTAAATTGGTCAATTTTACCTTAATATTAACAGCAGAAAACGTTGAGAGCAGGGCAATGATCACAACAGGTTTTAAAACATATAAAGCAGACTAACATTAAGCTAATGTGAGTGGCTCCAACCTTTGATCTGAATGGATTTTTCTTAAAAGTACCATCAGAAAACCAATTTTTAAAATGAGATCTACCACATATATGTAAGCCTGTGTGTTTAATTACCTCTGTATAGATTTAATAAAATCCTCAATAAATGTAAAGTTATCAAAATATTTTTGTCTAAAACTGAATAAAGGTGTGTCATCATAGCTCACCAAATAAATGATTAAAAAAATATATATTCATGCTTATGATGAATGCAATGAGCATCTTATCAGAACAGAAAAATAAATATCTATTATATTTTTACAAATTATCTTTAAACAAAATAAAAGACCAAATCTGTCTTGTATTCGCAATGAAAAATTCAAACATGTAAAATTAAACTTGGAGTTATGCTGACTCTTATGTTTTTTGTGGGAGGATATGAAAGTAGAACTTAATTTGAACTAGAGAAAGTAAAAGCTAATAGGCTTTGGTGTTTCATGAAGCTTAGTTCAAATATCAAGCTTTAAGTTTACCGGACTAAAATAGCCAAGTTTTTGATTTCATTTACCTCCATTTCTTTTGTTTTTGACAAAACCCCAATCTCCCCATTTTCTATTCCCGTCCAACATGCAAGAATTACGGCACCCGGTGGGCAGCTCACCGGCCAGTCACAGACCTAAAACTAACCATCACACAGGTTTGGGTTTAGGACATGTACTTTATTTCTTCTCTTAGTGAGTCAGTTTATTTAAATATGGTGAAAAAACATGTCTTACTTGAATGGTATGAGTATGCGGTATCTATCTCTCTGTGCTCAGGTTTAGACATCCGGCACAATGTTTTAGTTTGCACTCCATACAGCAGTAAATAATAGGGAGTTATCTGTGGTATGTTTGTGTTAGCTTTGTGATGAAATGTTGGTGACACAGTAATCATGTTAGGCTGGAGGTATGGGAACTCCACTTTCAGAAAAATTCTCATGATTTCCCAGAGGTGCACTTTGGTGTTTGTTAATCACATGTTTTTATGATATTATAACACAATTAGAGTTCTGCGTATTTGTATGTGAAGCATCATTTCAAAGGCACACGTTTCACAGTTACCTCTTACCGCTGCGCTAAGCGGATTGCAGTACATTCAGTCTTTCATAATAGAACTTCAAGCAAAATGTTTTGTAATGATGGCAAAGAAATCTGATAACAGTGCCATTTTGTACCTATGCTTTCCTCCGCCTTTAAATATCATGTGTTTGTTATTCTTAGATCGTACTCAGAGGCAGGAACGGGAAGTGATGCTGAAGCTGAAGGGGGTGGTGGACAAGCAGAGAGATGAGCTGAGGGCGAAAGTCCAGGAGATCGCCACAGTCTCCAAAGAGGTGGAAGCGGTAAGGAAGCACAGAAACAGTCATGCTTGTACCATTGAACTGCTAAAACACTAAGAAAGATATCAGTGATAACACACAGATGATTCCCATAGAGTTATTATCTGAGAAGTGAGTTGGTTATACTGCAGGTGATCATCTTAAGGTCTAAAGTTCTCACTGTGTAATTAGCTGCCATGATCAGTTTGGTACTACTAGTCAGAAATGTCCTGAAAAAGTGTCCTAAACTTAAAGCGATGAAGAAGATCACTTTAAAATACTACAAGAAGCTAAACATCAATTCAGAAATGTTTTATAAAGCACTCAGTAGCAACATGAATAAGGACTCTGGATGCGGGCAAGTCGGTGAACGGTTGGTTAAAGACTGAAGAGATTAATCTCATTGTTGCTGCTTGCAGATCTCAGGCAAGCCCAGGCGTTGTTTTTGCCCACACAGCTTCTGTGTGTGCGTGTGCGTGTGTGTGTGGGGGTGTGTAGGCATGTGCAGTTTGGACTGATTGCTTGCATGCATCTCTGTGTCTGCCAGGGCATGCACACCACATGATTTATACAACGGCCAAGTCTGGGTGTGTTTGTCAATGCTTAACTTGTTGCTCCCAATCAGTTGACATAAAGGATTAAAAAACCCTTAAATGTCAACTGATATAGTTTAGTTCATGACGTTTTCACTTGATTTTGTCTCGGCGTTGGTGTTTAAAATATTTGTCACTTAATGAGCAGGGTTTCCCCCAGTTCATTATGAGCCTAGTGGGACCCCAGGCTTTACTTGTGCCCCCACCAAGCATTGCTAAGCGTTGTTTGTTTATTTTATTTTATTTTTTAATTATTGCCTTTTTTAAAGATTTTATTGTTGGTGTCTAGGTATTAATCTTCCAGTCTTCCAATAACTCATAATAATCAAGTGATATTTTCAAATTTCCTGTAAACTTTTAAAACATTTTTAACTCAAAAACATGGCAGCCGGCTGGATGACTCCCCTAGTGCCATGAGCACCGGGTTTAGCACGTTTTCTCGGGGAAACCCTTATGAGTGGTTTATTGACAGTGTGTGGTTTTATTTGTTCACCATGTGCCTCAAGCACAAACATGACTGTTTTGGGGCTCTCTGTCTTTGTGTTCAGCAGTGGCATATTGATTGTACCTCTGTTTCTAAACCCTGAGACAAACAGTAAGTATCTGCCTCACTGCTCATGATGCCATTACAAGTGTGTGTGTGTGTTCATGTGTGCGCAGCTCCAGGAGCAGTTGGACCGCTTCATGAAGATGAACGAAGAGTTGCGGCACAAGCAGAACGTGCTGCAGACGCAGCTGAAGAGCATGGTGGAGAGGAAGGCCGACGTGGAGACGGACCTGAAGGAGAAAAACAAGGAGATAGAAAGGCTCCACAGACAGCTGAACACAGCCAACGGAAACACACAGCTGAACAAAGCTGACGGAAACAGCTCTGTATGTGGTCTTGTTGCACTTAATATTCTTCTTATATATTTTATACATGCAAATGTGTTGTAAACAATTCTCTTTGTTTTAAATTGAAGCATCAAATTGAGGAAAACTGAATATTAGGGTGATCCAAAAATATATATTGTATAACCTAAACACGGTTGGGAGATTCAGCTTTCCTATGAAGCACAGAAGTAGCTGCTGTTTGTCAAACCACAACCTTTCTGTTAACTTTAACTTTAGGCTTTGTGCTGACCAATCCATAATGCTAACCTTGCTAATCTGGAACCACATTCTGGTGTGTTAAGGTTGTTGTCCTGTAAAAACACCCATTTCAAGGAAATTCGTCTTCGTCAAAAGCCAGCAATGTTTTTGCCCATTGCGTGTGCAAAAATAAATACACATGCCAAATCCAGTCTGCACTGGCTGGATAAGTGTTAAATTTTGCCTTTCTCAAATGCAAGCATGTCAAGAAAATGTTCATTTTGGAAAGAGAGGTTCTGAACTGTCGAGTTGAACAATCCAGGAGGGTTAACGGCACATTATTGACTCACTGTTTTCGTTCCTCAAAGTTTCATACAGTTCAGTTGCTCTTCATTAGAGGTTATTCGCTATTTGTTATTGCACATACTAATGAGTTTCTGTTCCCCCAGCTGCCCAGTCCAAGTCAAACAGCTAAAGAGTCGGCCGAAAAGCCAACCGTTGAGCAGAACGACTTTGATCAGCCGTGCTTCACAAAGAAGGAGGTGCGGGACATTCTGTTTGAGAGGAACGAGCTGAAAACCAACCTCTTCCTGGTGCAGGAGGAGCTCAACTACTATCAGAGGTGGGTTTTAAAGAGCTTCAGTTGAATACTAATGAGAAACATTTCAGATTCAGGTGCACTTTATTTCAGTTCTTAAGAGTTTCCTAATGTTTTTTTCTTTATCATCTTCTATTTGCAGGGAGATTTTGAATGAGGAGAGGTGTCCAGGCTTCCTTTTGGAAGCTGTCCGGTCGGCAATCAAAGAACGAAGGAAGCTGATAAAGGCGAAGATGCTGGGGATTCCACTGAGCAGCATCAGGTACCTCTTAGAGGCAAAATACATTCCTCATATTCAGAAATTCACCCACCAATGAAGTCTTGATGAAGAAACTTATGAAATAGGTGAGAAATACAGCCATATGTTTTTTTTCAGTGATAAAGAAGAGACGAGTTCCCTGAATGGGCAGACAGAAGTGGACCACTCAGAAGTAGACGGGCCTAACAAACCAGCTGAGTCACGCATTCGGCATCTGTAAGTTCACACTGAAAGTAGAGCTGGTTGGCCAAGCATAGGTGTGGTTACAGCTTAAAGCCTGTAGGGGTCAGAGTTCTAGTCAAAATGTAACCTTTACATATAAAACAACTTGTATGTACTGCACACCATCCTGAACATGCCATCCCCGCTGCGAAAGAAGGCGTTGGCAACGTTATACTTTGAGGATGCTTTTCATCAACAGGGAAGTTGGTCAGTGTTGAATGGAGGAACTGAAAGAAAACTTGTTTGAAGCTACAAAAGCTGTTGTGTCTGGGGCAGAGGTTCACCTTGCAGTATAATAATGCTGACTTTAAACATAGACAGAGCTACAATGAAACGGTTTAGATCAAATACGCATGGTGGTGTATTAGATTAGCCAATGTAGTATCGATGGATAGAGTTGAAAACTGCTGCTCATTTTTTTGTTAGTAAAAAAAAAAAAGTCAGACACTTCAATTTCTGATCTGATAGAGACGATCCCTCAAATAGTGGAAGCTGTATTTGCAGTGGAAGGGGGTTTATCAAAGGTTTGGCACATGGGGATGAATACTAATGCACTCTGCACTTTTCATATTTTTATTTGCACAACATTTGCAAACCAGATATCATGTTGCTTGCAATTGTACACTACTTTGTGTACAGTCGAGTGGTCTGTCACTCGAAATGCCAGTAAAATACATTTTAGCTTATGATATCAAAATGTGAAAAAGTTTGAGTGAATATTTTTTTCACAAGACGCTTTATATATGTAACGTCGCAGCAGTAAGGATGTAAAAATAGAAGCATTATCAAATGAAGGTTAACAAAACCACAGAAACACAGCGACATGAGTTCCACTCCACTGCCTCTGACAGTGTACCGATGATCTGCCAATCCTTGTCTATATTTAGCTATAATCCCTGACTGCATGTCTGACCTGAGGCCTGTCTCTTCCACTCTGTCGGCCGCAGCTTCGGCTTTCTGACGCGCGCGGGCAGCAGCAGGAGCCCCACCCACATGAGCAACTCTGCCTCCAGCTGGGAGATCCTGGGAGAAACGGAGGCCAGCGAGGAGACAGAGCAACAGCCGACTTCTTAATGCCGGTCGGAGAGGCAGCTGCGAGGTTTCTCTCCGTTTTCAGCCACTCCTCCCCCTCACTCTGAAGCTCGTAGCAGAGCATCTGTTTGTTCAGTGGAAGTTATTTTAACGCTCCTCGAGCTTGGGTAAAACAAAACAAAGTATCTTAGGAGGAGAAGACATAATAATATGTCAGTCATTTTAATAAACAAACCTGCTAACTCTCACTTTTCAGCTCTCTTTCAATCATGACTTTAGCTCAGTAAGAGCTTAAACATGGATTAAATGGTACAATGTAAACACAAGAGGGACATGTTTAAACTCTTAAACCTTTTCTTGTTCAGCAATTAGAATAATCAAGTGTATATATACATATGTACAAGAAACATTTAAATGCTTATAATTATGGAGAAATCTACCATAGTATATATTTTTATATTTATCTTCAAATATTTTTAGCTAAGACCAAAGACAGAAAGGTCATTTCATTTTTCTCAGTTTTTTCACTGTTGGTAGATAAATGCCCACATGAATATTGGACATGTGCTAAAAAAAAACAACTATTTCTAATTTTACTGGTTTGCTCTTGAATTTGTGAATTGTTCAGTTGAAGTATTGACCTATATTGTATGACAGAAGTTTGTCATAATAAGCACTTATCTGTTCTGTATGGTGGCATTTTATTTCAGGTGAATATATTTTTCCTTAACCTCTGTAGTAAATTCTTGGGTTTAATATTTTTCATGATTTTAGGAGTTTTTATCCACAGGAAAGCTGGACCGTGGTAACTTTTTGCCTCTGTATCATTTTATTTCCTCTTTCTTTCTGGTAGCTCTAGCATTTTTACCGATTATGCCTTAACTTACTGTTTATTGTTTAAGACGTATTTTCCTGCTGCTAAGTCATTCACTATTTGAACAGAGCAACAGTATTGGCTGGTGTGTATTTGACATTTGGTGCCATGATTGGCTGTTATCCAAGCTTCTGGATAGAGGTAACTTCATTTTTATGCATGTTTTCAAACTCATGCTAACATGCAGCGATGAAGTCACCACTTTTACTTTGTCTAGCCCCTCCTCTAAATGCACTGCTCATGCAGGCCAGTGGCTTATGTCATTGAGGGACAAACAGTGAACACCCAAAGAGACTGTCTTTTGAAAACAAAGTTTGGAGTTTATTTTTGTAAGCATGTTTGTAACCGTTTGCAGACATAAATTTACTGGATGTTACATATCTGCAAAGTCTGGATTTTCAATAAAAACATCACACATACTGAAAAGCTGAAATCCCCCCTCTGCTGCATTTTTGTTCTTTTGTGAAGACTGTCATGTTGAGAGTGTCGTGTGAAATGTAGTGGTCAAGTGTTCTGACTTTCTCGACTTATAAGGAATGACGAAGGGCTTCCTCATCATCTCCAGGAAGACAATAGATTCTGGGAAAAAGGTGAACCCCACCATGTGTGCGTTCATACTTGTACGTGCTTCGTCAGTGTGCAGGTGTGTGTGTCTGTGTGTGTATTATTCTCTTAAAAGTTCTGCGTCTGGCATGAATTGGAGGAAGTGGCTCCGACTTCCCGAGGAAATGTGGAGAGGAAACTCGGTGGGCTTTGACCTCTCTGGCTGCACCAGACCCACAAGAAGACTCACCGGACAGAACCAGGGAGGGAGGGAAGGGAGGAGAGAAGACAAACGCTGCCTTTCATTGTACCAGAACAAGTGAGGAAGCAAGAAGCACTCACAAAGATATTCGGTTCCAGGCGTAGGAGATTTCTGCGGTGGGTTTTGAGTGAAGATGAGGTTTCTCAGAGCTCTGAGCGCTTTGCTCTGCTGCTCGCTGTCCTCTGCACAGACACTGGATCCTGGTGGGAAAAATGTCTGCAAAGATTCAAGGTACGCTTCAGCTGTTGCTTTCCTACTTGGTAGCAGAACACACACCAAATTGTCTGACTTAAATGTTTTCAGCTATTCAGAGCTTATTTCTTTTGCACTATTTCTGGTGTTTTCTGTAATTTAGGCTCTATTGATCATATCTTGCATATTCAGGGACTCCCCCAGTCCGGTCTGTTGCACTGGATGGCGTCAGCAGGGAAAAGAGTGCACCATACGTGAGTTTGGAGTAATCCAAAGTTCACTTTGATGGTCTTATGTTGTGTTGGATTGTTATTTATTCTCATTCTGTGTGTGTTTATGTGTGTAGCTGTCTGTGAAGGTGAACAGGCGTGTCTTGAGAATGAAGTCTGTATATTTCCTGGAGTGTGTCGCTGCCCACCTGGCTTCTATGGAGCTCAGTGTAAAACAGGTGAGTTGCTGGAAACGATACTAGATGTTTGTCATCTTCTTAGCAACATGACAAAAGTCACGAGTCAAACGGTGCGGATGCTTTCAAAAATGATGTGATATGTAATAGGGAAAGTGGATTTCTTGTTTTAAATCCAGGGCTGTGTCTATTAGAAGACCAGCACAGCTCAGGGAAATCTGCAGAAACACATTTGGATGTAAAAAAAATCCAAAAACTGCATTGCGCAACTTCAGAAAAAATTTCCTGAATCATACATTTGATGTTTTTCTCTGGTGGAGTTAAAGTAATAACAACTACTTTGTTTTATACTGGTATGTATTAAATATTTACCTCTTTCATTTCTCTTTTCTTTTGTTTTTGTCACACTGAAAATTCTTCACATTATCACACGTTTTATTATCAGACAAAGATAACCTGAGTAATTACAAAGAGCTGCTTTTAAATGGTACTTTTATTAATTAGGTGAAAATCTATGTAAACCAACCTGAGCCTCTGTGACTGTCCTCCTAACGTAATAACTGGCTGTGCCATCAAGCCCGTTAGTTTAATTGGCATTGTCTCTTTTACATCACTGCGGAGGATTGTTTTGATTACTGATCAAAAAATTACCAAAGTAGAAACAGTCTGACAACATTAAATAAACTAACATATTTAAAAGCCACTGGCCCCCATTGGTTTGTAAAGGGAAAGAAACTTCCCATTTGAAACATTCTCCACAAATGAACAAGGAAAAGTCTACCACAATCAAAAGTGTCAAAAAGTGTCCTAATCAAAGTCTGGATTTAAATCTGATTGCGATTATGCTACATGACCTTAAATAGGGCATCCCTTCTTAAATTCATTGAACTAGGTTTATTTAGATAACTTTTCCCCCTTAAACTAAATCGCAGGCTGAAAGCAGCATTTTGAGTTTACTCAGGAGTCGTCGTCGTCTCACATTAAAGCTTGTCTGATGATCCGTAGCATTTAAGTGGTAAATGAAGCGGTCTTCCATCTGCTTTGTAAATAATCCCTGTTTTGTTTTAAACACAAGAGTGTCCACTGGCGTTTTGGGCCCCAGACTGCCGACAGGTGTGTCCGTGCTACCCTCATGGCCGCTGTAATCCTGTCACCGGCGAGTGTACGTGCTACCCCACCCGCTGGGGTTCCCTTTGCCAGAACACCTGCAAGTGCACTGTCAACGGCCACTGCCACCGTGTCAATGGAAAATGCATCTGCAACAAAGGCTGGTGGTCCCAGATGTGCTCCAAACCGTGCCAGTGCTCCAGCGGTGGCTCCGTGGATTCCAGCTGCGACCCACTAACAGGCCGCTGCCAGTGCCACGGGGGCCACTGGGGCATGAAATGCCACGCCACGTGCAACTGTAACCAGTCTCCGTGTAACGAGCGGACCGGAGTGTGTGAATGCGAGGCAGGCTCCTGGGGGCCCAGCTGTGACAGGAACTGTAACTGTGACCTCTCACACAGCAGCTGTGACCCGGCCTCTGGGGAGTGCCTCTGCCACCCAGGGTACATGGGTGCTTCATGCAGCCGTCCTTGTGAAGCTGGGTACTATGGCAGCAGCTGTACAATGAGGTAAAAGATGAATTTAGAGCCGTTTGTTTCCTATGTTAAAACATCCTGTCATCCTGACTCTGACTCCTGCCTCTAGATGTGGTTCCTGTAAAGACAAGCGGCCGTGCTCGTCCACCGATGGTGCCTGCGCTGCCTGTGAACCCGGCCTGAATGGCACACGATGTGACCAGCCATGCGCTACTGGTTTCTATGGAGAAGGCTGCAACGATAAGTGTCCGCGGTGCTGGAACAATGAACCCTGTGAACCAAAAACCGGGAAATGTTGGAGATGTGACCCTGGATGGACCGGAACCAGGTTTGCAAGAGTTTTTGAGAGGGAAAAAGAATGGAAATAAAGAAATAGAAAATAGATTATTAACTAGAAATCCAAGTTGTACAAATTGCATCACTTTGGTTTGTCTCTATTTTTGTGTTTCTCATTTAAAATCCCAATTCAATTATTTGTGGCTGTAATGTGGTTTTACTTTCTAAATCTGTGCTGTTTTTTGTGCTCATCCAGGTGTGAGGAGCCCTGCTCAGATGGGACGTATGGGGACGCCTGCCGCTTCCTGTGCAGTCCCTGTTTCCATGGTAACTGTCATCATGTGACAGGAAGATGTGTCTGTCAGCCAGGTTTTCAAGGAGAAAGGTAAACTATCAGACCCACAGTCTGAATATAGATTGTTTTATTTTTCTAGAAATACATTTATGACTCCACATAGACAAGTAATAACCATCCACACAGAATGTCTTCATATCTCCGCACAATGCCAAGTTTTTATCAGAAATTGCAAATTATTTACATCTTCTTTTAAGAATTTAAATATAAATTGGGGGTAATGGTGGTAGGAGTTTGTCTTCCAAGTCTATCAGACTGACCCAGGACAGCTGCGGCTACTACCCAGTAGCTTGCGTCCATCAGTGTGTGAGTGAATGGGTGAATGTAGTGTGAAGCACTTTGGGCTCCTCTGGACTTGATAAGGCGCACATTTACCATTTTGTTTACTCTGGAAAAAAATTAATGTTTACTCTGAAAAATAATGGATAGTGAATGAATAGTCTGTGTTGTGGTGTGTCACAATGAAAATGTAATGTTCTGCAGTAATGAAGCGATTATTGGTTAACTCATTCTTAATTTGACCGCTGCAAAAGCAGCTGATTCATCAAAAATTTCCTGGCAACATTCTTCATTTACCAGCAGGATAAAGATTTAAAGGCTTAGTAATAATATAATAAAGTCTTTGTGTACTTCTGACAGACAATTACTACAACAGACTTCACTGATATAAATGTAATGTTATATGGAAATTCTAATGGATATGTCTATTTGTATAAATAAAAAATCTTTATAAACACAGTTTGTTAGATTACAGTGTATTTTATTGTCTAAATGTTCAATTCATTTATTCATATTTTGCTCAAAGCTTAAACTTCCAGAGTTCTGCCAGCTCAAACTGGATCTGATCATCTTCATTTCTACCTATTTATGGTTGGGTTCAGATGAAATACCAAATAATTATTCTGAGGCAGCTAACAGCTCATGGTAACAGCTGGACAGTGGGAGCTCATCAAGAAAACAACAAATATCTGGTTTAATCAATTTTATTCCACATCTCTGTGTTATTCAGAGAGCATCAAATTACAACGTAATTCATTGTCGTAGTTTAAAGCAGTACTCTGAGTGTCGCTGTCATTTCCAGCTGTAACAACACCTGTCCCGCTCCGCTGTTTGGCCTCAACTGTTCGTCCCTCTGTGACTGTGGTGAAGGAGTCGGCTGCCACCCCGTCACTGGTGCTTGCCCCTACAGTATGTGCACCGCCTTACAGGATCTTTGTTTCATGATGCAAGTGTTTCCTTTTAAGCCCAAAGGACCTCTAATGTTGCGTGTCCACCAGGTGGTAGAGGTGCTGTGCTCGCAGGCGTGCTGGTTCCCTTGTTCCTGCTGTTTTTTGCTGTACTGTGTTGCTGCTTGTGTTGCGGAGGAGGTCCAGCTGACAGCAAAAACAGGTCTGTTCCTACTCACATTCATAAATATTACTGGTTTAAGTCGTTGTATGGGATGTGCTACAGTCTAAATCTATTAGTATCAGAGACATTATTTAAATTCCTTGATAACTTCAAAAAATATAATTGTATATGTTTATCTACTGGTTAAAATACAAGTGTTATGTAGTTTATGTTGAGCAATATTCAGTGCTTTTAATAATTCTAATTCTAATTCATTAAATTTAACTTACCGGTACGACTCGTTTATTTGGGGAAAATGTCTCCCCCTTCTGGCAGTACGAATAATTGCACAAATCTTCTCACTTAAGTTGATGCTTTACCATGACGACATAAATTAAGTTACTTTTCACTGTTAATCAGCCTACTAGTCACATGGTAAAACTATGACAAGTTGTGTTAAATTTGAATTTATATATCTTATAATTGATAGTGCATATTAGTCAATATGAGTACATTAAAACAACCATGTAACCATGTCTCTGCTTACAAAGCTATAAACTCTGACTTTTGGGGGTCAAAACCAGTGTAAAAGCTCCTAACCCTTTTATTTTGACTCCCTGCTGTCTTCCTCCTGTTGCAGTGCGGCTGTGGCTGATGGCGGCATGTTGGTCAGGATGAAATATCACGTCTACAGCGTCCTGGCGAACATCGGCGCTGCCCTCCCCTGTATGTCGGACTGGTCTTCCGGCCTGCCTCGAGTCACTGGTCAGTACCAACTCAAAGTGTTTTTCCTGTAACAATTGTTCCCACAAAGTCTACATTTAGCTGTTGTTTAGACCTTTCCTGCTGTTATTACCCGCACTTGCAGGATATTTTTATTGGCTGACAGCTCAGAAAGAGTGGAGAAAAGAGAATGTGATGAAGGAAATGAAAGAAAAAGACCTAGAAAAGAAGTGGACTAATCATAATTCATCATTACAGCAATAGTATCGCAACGGCACATTTTTCCTGACACAGTGCAGACCTGTTTTCAGTTGACTGACCAGTGCTGAGTGAGAAGTTGCTTGTGAAGTTGTTTTATTACTAAACTCTGCTTCTTCACAACGTTCCCCCTGACCTGTCTGCTGCATTTTTTGGTTTTCATTATGCTAGTTGCTCCTGGATTTCTAAAGAAAATGAACAAATCTTTGAAGCTTTCACAGAACAATCGGGTTTATACTGAGATAAAATGACAGACAGGAGGACTCTTATTTATTCCCTAGACTATTGAAAGCATTTGGCTTCATTTAATTTTATTCAGGAAAATCAATGCAAAGGAAGCAAATTAGTGAATTTGTGTCATTTTCCTTCCATTTGACAAATATGCACAACTTTGTTATCTATAAAATCCAAATAAAATACATTGCAGTTGTGCTTGTAATGTTACAAAATGTGTGAAAGTTCAAGTAATATGACTACTTTTTTCAAGCCGAGTATATTTAAAGCTTCATGTCTTTCCCATGTTTAGTTTTAACCTCACAAGCTTCATGTTTTGATTTGTTTCGGGACTCTTTCGGACAGTGTCTCACCACGACCCAGAGGTGACTTTCAACCACAGCTTCATCGAGCCTCCCTCTTCTGGCTGGGTCACCGAGGGGTCGTCCTTCGACAGTGACGAAGAGGAGGGCGAGGCTCTCTACTGCGTTCCTCCAAGAGAAGGTAGGAGCTCAAACTCTGCACAGGAGCAGCAGTTTTACAACAACGTCTTCTATAAACATCCTCTGTGTGTCCACAGACATCCCGGCCGTGGCGGGTGGGGAGTTCCAGGAGATGAGCTCCAAGTGCAATATGTTCCTGGACCCGTCCGGGTTCAGCAGCGAGGACATCGCTTCGTCCTTCAACATCCCTCGCACCTCCAGCAACGCCAAGTCCAAGAGGCCGTCCGTGTCATTTGCAGAAGGGACGCGCTTTAGTCCTAAGGAGAGGCGTGGGTCCGGTCAGGACCCTGGTGCTCCTCCGCGTAACAAAGTGAAGACCCCCTGGGGGGTTCTGATGCTGTCCGCCCTCCAAAGTCAGGGAGGGACAGCTAGAACTGGGGAGGAAGACAGAGCTGAGGAAGAGGAGAGGGAAGATGGGGATGAGGGTCAAGCAACAGAGACACAAGAGTCGAGCTGTGAGGTGGTGGAACAGGAAGTAGACACAAGCCCAAATTTACAAGTCCCTGGGACGTCAGGGCAAAGGCGGACCATGTCCAACACAGCTGCGCATAAAGGAACCCCACTGCTCAACTCTGAGGGTGAGGCGGGGGCTCTTCATAAGGTTACCACGGTGTATGTGACAGTCGGTAAGGCCGGCAGGCCTGTGACAAAAGCAGAGTCGAGCTCTGAAGGACCGGTCCAGGCCATGCTGCGCAGACTCGGCAGCCTGCAGAGACAAAAGGAGCAGGACGGCGGAAGAGCCAAGTCAAAGGCAGCCGAGGGGATCACCAAACCCCCGAGGAGGAAGCTGGGAGCTCGGGCTGCCGTGTGGGAGCAGGGAGGGCCGTCAGGAGGTGAGGCTAAGCCAGTCAGGCGGAAGAACGCCTCCAGCGGCGCTTCAGAGGCTCCTCCATCAGAGGGGAACACGCCAAATCGGCCCCTGTCATCCATCCTGAAGAGCGTCCCAGAGGTGGCCATCAGCGGGTCAGGTCTGAGAGCTGAAGGAAGAGCCATGCAGGGTGTGGATGCAGCTGCAGGGCAAACAGAGTGCAGCTATCTGACCGTGGGACCAACAGGAGAGACGACTCAGGCCATCAACAACCAGGGAGCAGCAAACGATGAACCCTGCTATGAAAACGTCTTAATCTCACAACAATAACTCAGAGACACCGAGTCAGCAGGTCTGATCTTGATGCAACCAGATTATTCCTCTGCAGTGACGTTTCAGACAGAAATGGGATGATGATGGTGCTTTAGCAGAAAAACGTACAGAAGTGCAGTTTACATGATGACGCTTGTCTTAAAGATTACAATCTGTTTACGCTCGATTAAGGTTTAGATATTTATGCAAAGAGTGTGAAAACAGATACAATGAAACATGTCAGAGCAAGAGGCCAGAGGTCATGTTGTTTGAAATGAGTCATCCTTCACAGATTGAGTCGCAGGGAACTGAAACCGGGTGATTTGTATGCGTGTTGCAGAATCATGTGGGAAAAAAAGTACCAAAATATGATTCCTGGCATGGGGTGTCCTGATTTTTTTTTTACAGCAGATTTCTTGTAGATTTCTGTAAACATAATTACACAGAAGAGAGAAAGCTGAACTTGTAAACATGTTTTCACATCCACAGCTTTAATGTCAACATTCCCTCAAACAGGAAACCACCCAGCATGAAGCACTGCTGTTTGGCAGCAACATCTCTTAAGTTTATTGTGTTTTATTCACGCCACAAAGTCAAAGTTACAGGTAGGAAAAACAAAATAAAAAAAGATTTAGGACACAGTTGTAGTTGTTTTAAGGCAGAATGTAGTGTTAGGTCCTTTCTGTCTTTTCCTGTCTGAACTGAATCTGTTCTGTATTTGATGAAGTCGATCAGCTGACGCTGTAAACACACAAGCTAGCCACTCAGAAAATCAGCCGTCTGAACTTTAACCGTTTGGACTTTCTCTGAATGCTGCCGTTTGCTGATTTTTATTAGTTACGTTGCCAGTGTTTTGTGAACTTTTCACAGCCAGCACAGACGGTTATTGTGAAAACGACTCATTCGTGACACATTATTTTAAACTCACATGACACACACAAATAAAAACTAGTAAGAAAATGTTAAACTACTTCTTCTCTGCCCCAGATGGGTTTGGACAGCCGAGCCAGTACTTGGCGATGGATCTGGGGTACGGAGGCATAGCAGGGTCAACTCTTTTGGTCCTCAGGTCAACTCTGTAGTATTTATCTAGAACACAAAAGCAAGCCAGTCTCAAACTATTTCACTGCTTCAGGGAGCTTCATCCTGGTAGATATTTTAAAGATGCAGGACTTAATTATTTTGTTGAGTTTTGTCACGTAAAAAAGTAAGAGAAAAACCTTGTGGTAAGAGGCACATGGAAAGTATCACACAGCAAAAAAGAGGAACTGCCATGATTTAAGCCATTTCTGTTTTGTCATGAGGACAAGTAAAGATCATGTGAAACTGGTTACTATAATACGTCTTCCAGACAGAGCTGGAAGGGTAATAAAATTAATTTCAAACTAAATCTCAGTAAAACTCAAGACTTTCCATCTGTTAAAATGTGCAAAATCTTTGTCTGTTGTTAATGTTACGGGTTTCTGATGCAAACTGGTTTGGCTTAAATAAGGAGTTGATCTTAAACGTGACTGATTTCAAACATTTTTTAAATAAATAACCTGTTTAGCCTTTACCTTTGTAGCAGGAAGGTATTACAGTTGAGGGAGGATTTAAACAACTGGCTTAACTTTTGTTACATATGTTTGGTTTTTAGACCAAATTCATTTCTTTTATTGTCCAGTAATGTTAAAAAAAGTATGTGATTGGATCCCGTCTCCCATGATGCTTCATAGGCAGCTTAAGACAAGATGAGGTCTTTGTTTTTGCTTTTTTATCACTGTGATGCTAAGAGGTACTGTTTATCATTTTCTTTAACTTCACAATGATGTGGTAGTTTTTGTCGATCAATAACATAAAGCTGACCACATGAAACTGTCATTTTTGGTTTTAGTGTGAGAAAAGGCTGATAACGGTTGGAGGTTGAATACATTCTAGTACAATATAATTTGAGCATCTTAATTATGAACATAATACCTAAATTTACTATGAGTTTAAATGATTACATATTACTATTTACCTGCTTTAAAGAAGTAAACACTCTGGATGGGCATTTCTCCCTGGAAGAATCGATCATTCCTGGTGTCGTAGTTGCCTCTGTTGTTCTGGTTGTAACGGTCCCAGTCCCGGTCCCACCTTCTGTTCTGGTCCCAGTCCTGATTCCATCGTCTGTCCAGGTCCCAGTCCCGATCCCGCCGCCTGTCCTGGTCCCGGCCCAGCCTCTCCTCCATCTCCATCCTCCTCTCTGCCAATCTCAGACCCATCTCCATGCCCCTCTCAGCAAACCCCTGGCCCATGCCCATGCCCTGCTCGGCCATGGACCCCCAGGAAGGAGACCGGTTCTGTCGCCTCCGACCTCTCTGCCATCCGTTCTGCTGGTACTGCTGCCCCCACTGCTGGTCGGGCCGGGACGACAACCCCAAAGGAGCAACGTAGATCCTGCCGGCCATGGCAGCATCCACTGGAGACTTGAGGCCTTTCCAGTCTTTGTTGATGAAGTGATGCTTGTCGTGATGCTGAGGCGCTGCAGAAGATCAGAGTCATCAGCAAGTAGATATGCTTCTTCCTCTCAAAGCGTATACAGAACCTTGAAACAGTATTGCCGCCATTTGAACTTTCCCACATTTTTGTTTTTAACTGCAGCTATTATTTTATGATAGAAAAACACAGAGTAGCACATAATTGTGAAGTGTTAAGTAAAAACAAAATTCCTTTTTAAAAATAAAATCTGAAAAGTGGCACAAGCATTTCTATTCAGGGCCTTCAAGCCAATACTTTGTCGAACATCTTTATCTGCAATTACAACTAGAACCTTTTTTTAGGGTGCACCTCCAGTAACTTTGTGCATGTAAATAGGAACGTGCTTCCCAGTCTTCTTTGCACAGTTGCTCAAGATTAGACAGATTGGATGGAGAGCATCTGAAAACATTTAAAAAAAATCTTTGATCAGATTGTCATTTGGATTTCTTACTTCACAATCATGAAAGTACTTTAAGTCGGAGCCACATTGGCACATTATGTCAGTTTGTGACATGACAATCATCTTAAAATACATTTAAGTTTGTGGTTGTAAGGTGACAAAACGTGAAAAGGTTTAAGCTGTTTGAATCCTCTTGCTAAACTTACAGTCAGAGAAAAGTTCGCTGAAGTATCGCTCATAGTTGCTGTAGTACAGATCAGTGTAGCGCCTGAACAGCGTGGATGGAGATCTCTCAGACATGGCGGCACACTCCTCGTGGGAAGGTTGGTGCAAAAACTCGTACACATAGTACTGGTCACCTGGATGAAACCACAGAATAAAAAATGGTCAAGCATCTAAGAAGCTTCTGCTCACCTTTTAAACAGAAGAAAATGTCAAAGATACAACAATAAGTTCTGGAAATACCTTTGAAGAAGTAAACTTTCTCTTTTCCGTGGTGGCTGTGAGCAGGAAGGGCGAACGCTGCATCCACATGATCAGGAATCTTGTCAAAGCCAACGCTGATGTCCCGTGGATAATCGTCCTCCAGGATGCCCTCTTCAAACCTCCAGTACTTGTTTCCCTGATGAAAGTTTTAATCAGAACAAACATTAGAAACCGGAGGACGATAAGAGTTGCCAGTTGATGTCTCCTTGCCGCCACCTTAAAGATGTAGGTCTTCCCCTGACAGTTGATGCGAGTGAATGCAGCGTCGATTGGCCCGCTGATGCCCCACACATCTTTTATCAGCTTTGGGTAACCAGGAAGAACCGACTTCTGGTCCATCTCAAAGAAGTACTCCCCTGGAAAGCAGAAAGCTCACAATCACAACCAAACCAGAGCAATGGTGATTCGACGAATGTTGTGGAAGTTGAGACAAAGCACCTCTGAAGGCATAGATGGAGCCGTTTTTAAGCTGCATGAAGGAGCCAAAAGGCCTCCCACTGCAGACCTCGGCATCTGGGTCAGGAGCTGCTGTGGTGACGCCAACAGTGGTGGTGGCCACTGTGGTGGCCAGTGTGGTTTTGGGAGCAGTGGTGGTGGCTGAAGGAGCCTGAGGAGCTCCAGTCGTGGCAGCGAGCTCACTTTCGGGAGTCACTCTTTGGTTCACCAGCCGTGGAGGTTTTGTCATTTTTTTCAGATTGGTCTCTGGAGGTTGATGCAGTCTTTGGTTGAAGTCTGAGACAGTAGGCTGGGTGGATGCAACATCAGCGGGACCTTTTGGGGTTGGAGTGGTGCTTCCAAACAAATCATCATCGTCGTCGTCCTCTGCAAACACAAACGTGTCGCCACGAGCTGAGGGGACATGAGTAATGTTAACAGCAGTGCTTATGTGGGGATTTTGAGCAGAGACTGTATAAAATATGCAGGGTATTGTTTGGAGCGGATGGGCGGTGAGGGTTCTTACTCGTCATGCCACAGATGGCCTCATAGTCAGAGCAGCAGCTTTTGTAATACTTGCACATGGAGTCGCACTGGCACTTCCTCTGAGCCTGAAAGCCGTTTTCACATTGGTCCAGACAAGACTCTTTGGATAAAACGACGCACTTCGTTCAGTTTGTCTCCCGGAGCTGATTCTGGTTGTTAGTGACTCTCCCAGACAAATTAATTTCCTCTGGTTCTTGATTAGATCTTATTTGATTATAGTTCCCATGGGACTTTGATAGAACAGCACAAGGCAAAAATCAGGTTTTCCCAATTATACCGACAAGAACCCTGATTAGTTAGAGGCTCCTTTGTTGATTAATTACTGGAGGGGAGGTCAGTTCTTGGAACAATCAAAGTACAGGATTGTTGGATTGCATTCAGGCAACATTGTGAGACACATTGCAGCTATTCGATTTATTTTAGTCAAACTTTTATTCATGGCAAAAACTCTATGGGCAAATTATCGGCTTTCTGGATGCCACGCACAAACTTTAGTGGTTTTTGATGGTTAAAGTGATGAATTAATAATAAATAAGTGAATCATTAAGTGGAACAAGAAGGATTTGTTGTTTTGACAATCTGAAAAGTGTTTTGTGCATTTGTTTTCAGTTTCCTTTACTCTGGTTCCACTGAATAAAATCCAGTGCAACCAGTTGCCTTCAGAAGTTTAAGGTTTTATGGCTCTAATGGACTTTGATGATGGTGACCGAACAGAAAATGGGATAAAGAAAGGGGGGAAGACATTCAGCAAATGTCTAAGATCAGGAATCAAAAACTGGACAGCTGTGTCAAGGACTTTTCCCCTGATAAACTGTATCTGCACAACACGCTACTCCCATCTGTGTGTGATTTAGCAACTCTTTCTTTGTGAAGGCCTTAGACATTAGTGAACAAACAGCAGAGCAATAAAGATATGAAGAAGTTTAAAGTTTATAAAACATACTCCAGACTTTTACGCGTCTTACAGAGAACTGTTCAATCGATCACCTGAGAATAAAATGAGTGCAGCACTGAAGCTACAAAGCTAATAAATAATCTTTATCTGAAGTAACAGGAGAGGCAATGAGAGCAATACTCAAAATTATGAACTTGTATCCTGCATTGAATGTAAAACGGTGTGATGGAAAGCTAATATGGTGAATTCCATAATTGACACAGCGAAACATGGTGGTGGCAGCATCATGCTGTGTATGGGTGCTTGTATGTGTGATGGATGTGAAATTGTGGCGGTATTTCATCTTCAAACAGAGCAACAGCTGCCAGTAGTTACTAAAGCATCAACGCGGTAGTAAAGACCAAAACATGTTCATGTGTTAGAATGGATCAGTGAAAGTCCAGACAGAGAATCTGTGGCCGGACTTGAAAATGAATGTCTACAGAAGTTCTTCATCCAGTCTGACCGAGTTAGTGTTTTTTAAAAAAAAAAAGAATTTCAGTCTCTGAACATGCAAAACTGGTAGCATACCCCCAAACCCTTACAGCTGCTACAGCGCCAGGTGGTTCTACCAAATACATACTCTGCATGGCTGAACACAAATGCAGGCCACACTTTTCAATTTTATTAATTTTTTTTAACTCTTTGAAACATTCTGAAAAACACATTTCCTTTATGGCTACTTTTAGAACTATGTTCTGCTTTAAGTTGGTATTTCGTAGAAAATTTATTTTACCACTTTAAAGTGAAAAATGTGAAAAAAATGAAGTCATGAATACAAGCTGCTAAGTTATTTTACTGCAGTTTTGTTTTTTTTAGGTAAATCGTTATCTAATGCAAGATCAATGTGAGATGATTGCTTGTTATTTTACCTCTTAATATAAGGTCTATTTCTCTTTTCTAAACTGATATATTTAGATCTTTAAATAATTGACACCCATCTCGACAAATGATTCCCTATATACACGTTTATTAATTTACCTTCAGAGTTCTGCCATGTATACATAACAAAAACAGGCTTCTGACCAGATCAAAGTTAATTAATTAGTCCATCAAATTCAGAATGAACAGAATAATTCCAAAAATATTTTCCATTTCACTACCAGGACAAGCAAAATGTTAGTAACAACAGCAGCAAAAGAGTTTGACCCTGAAAATAACAAATCTTATAGGATAAAAAGAAGTTGTTTCCGAAATGGAAAATACTTTTAGCTTAATTTTTATTGCGTCACTCACCAGTGAAGATCCCCTCAGTGAAGGCCTTGGCGCTCAGAGAGAGCAGGAGGATTAAACACAACTTCATGCTGCTTCTGTTCTGCCAGCAGGCAGACTGAGGAGGTAATGATAAATCATGTGCTCCGGTTATTGGAAACATGTGTCAGTCACCCCTCTTCCCTCTGTTTACTTTAACTTCGTTTGTTCACAAGCAACCAAGCCTGGACGGAAAAAGAAAGGAATCAATAAAGAACAAAATGCTGGATCCGTCTGACCCTCTGCTCAGGCCCGAAGGAACCATTTAATCTGTTTTTGGTGCAGTTTATGAATCTTAAAGCCAGTGTTATATATTTTATGGAATCGATAATATTGGACATTATGTCTAAGTTATGTTTCTTATGTGGGACCTCCGATATGTGTTAGGACAGGTGGACAGCTCTGTCTTACAAACTGTGCAGAAAATAGAGCGCATAAATGGTTTTAGAGAGAAACAGACACATCCTACAGAAAACGATGAGCAAGAAGAGGTAAAAACCAACCTTCAAAAAGCAATTTTGCCTCTGGGCATTTCTCCCAGGCAGACAGCAACAATAATCCAAATCCATTCGAAGGAGTACTATTCCTGTGTAAGATGAATAAATCTTAACATATTGGAAAAAATCTTTCCCCTTCTGTTGCCTGGTGGGAAGTTGGAAGACACATTTGTGGCATGACATCAAGTCGTTTTGAATCTGTAACCCTTCAAGAAATTCAACACATTTACACTCAGAAGTAAAATTAGCCAATAAAGTCTATCCATGAGAAACATAATCTTTGCGTAAATTCAGCTGTTCATTTGTAGGTCTCAGACGTTTGTTGTGGAACATTAGTTTACTTTTCACAAGTTCACTTTTTTGAAATATAGGGTAAAAGCAGGCAATTAAACCAAATCAGTGAACATTGCATGATAGTTGAATTTGTCACTTAAGGCTTCCCAGGGAACTAATTAAGGTTTTTTTTTGCACCTCTTTGTTTAAACAGAAAACTTAATTCAATAGAGCTGTCAAG